>NC_092712.1:98669664-100021599 GCF_047496885.1 Scyliorhinus torazame | reverse complement strand
CATTTCGCGCCGTCGTGAAACGCGACGGCGTTCACGATGGCGCGAACACTTGGGCTCCATTTTGGAGAATCCCCTCCCCCATTGGCCGGCTGCCGCGACAGAGAATCCTGCTGTCGGTGGGGCGCACTGCACCAGAAAACGGATCCGGCGGGACGGAGAATCCCGCCCACTATTTTGTGCTTTGTCAAGTTTGGAGACAGAAATCTTCGCTTCTCCAGCAGAGGAAAGAGCTGAGGATGACATTTTGTTTCGGAATTGAGGGCGCACATTTTAAAAATCATTTATTGGCATTAAACACAGACAAGTTTTGCTTGAATGTTGCATTTTTACAATTATTTTTATGCTTTCTTTCAGGCTTTTCATCATTTTCCCATTTTCCTTTATTAAAATAATTTATCATTTGTTGTGCATCATTTAGATTGTAGTGTGTTAGCATGCAGCTGTAAATTGCTGGTCTACAATCCCCACTGAAAAAAACTCTTAATCATGAGTGAACATCCCCCACCCCAACAAAATAAAAGGGAAAGGGTGGGGTGGGATCACACCTAGATTCCTCTGAGGCTGTCACTCACCTGCTGATGACGGATGACAGTACAGTATTAGCAATGAGCTGGGAGACACTTTTCCCTGCCGTGGTGAATCAGGGGTGGTAAATGGGACAGAAAAATATTTTTTATAGATGATTAAATAATAGTTTTAAAATATTTCAAAGAAACTGTATTCTTTGTTCTTTGAAGAAAGACAGGGCACCCAAAGCTAAGATTCCCCAGATGACCAAAGAAAATAAAAGTTAAAATATAACAGAAAAAAGTTTATGACAAATGGCAGGTACAGAATACAATAGAATTTCAGCAAAATATAAAGAGTGCAAGGGGAAATTGAATAAGAAGTGCAAAAAACCAATATGCCCATGTGTGAATCTTGAAGTTCTTGATGAATATCGACTACAATAAATCTGGTATGATGACATGCCTGCCTTTGAAACTGTCTCTGCAGGAGATGCCTAGCTCACCCCATAAATGGTCTCACATGTGCATGGGCACGCTGAATTGAATCAGGCCACCTATCGATGATGGTATTCCACAGTCTCTGTCGTGCGGAATCTTTCACTGTTTCCTCTTGTAGCTGCTGGCATTTGCATTGCACAAAATGTTAAGAAATCAATTGAGGTACTTGCATTCTCCTGCAAGCATAACATTGCAGCTCCCTTGAAACTGCCAATTGTTTTGAAACATGCTGGGTATTGTGATGTTACGTTGTGAACTCAGGTGATATGAGTCATTTCTGAGGTTGATCTGCCTTGTGATGTCTGACTAGTCCCATGGATTATTACTCGCATGTGCTCACAGCATGCTGGTAGATCTACAATGTCAGGCATCATGTCTCCAAAATGAAGAATATCTGTGACACCCAGGAGAATTGATTGTGCATGCACCCTGGGACTATGGATTGTGCACATGGAATAAGTGAACCTTTGTATGCCAAAAGTTTCACCATAGTCTGTTTTACCATGGCCTTCCATGTCTGTGGATATATGCCTTTTAAAATTCACTGGGTAGTGTGTGGGCACTTGCCCTGTGTCAATCTTGGCCAATAATCAAGAGTTACCAACTTTCTTAGGGCAGATAATTCAAATCTTGGCAAACCCTTCAGCTGGTGTGACGACATGCATGTTTTCCATGAGATTGATGGTGTGAAACATGTGTTCACCGCTCTTCATCTCATCATGCACATCGTTGTCATTTTCTGGTTTGTCAGTCACCTCATGTATATGTTTCTGATCGGATCACTCCATGCGTACATCCATCCTTCAGTAGCTCTTTGATCTATATCTCTTGGGCTTGTCTACCAGGTCTTTCAGGAATAGTTCCATGGGATTTCATACGATCACTAACTCAACATTTCTGCCTGATAGCTCTGCAGTTGAAAAATCAAAGCATTTATCCTTATCTCTGCATCTGCTGACAAAATGGTCTTTTGATTCTGTAGGCTGTTGTCAAAATGACGTGAACTTTGGTCGCTGAATATGGAAGCTTAACCTGATTCTGAAATGGTCTTCCAATGTAGCCCATATCCTTTAGCTCTTCTGCTGTTAATCCTGATTCATTCAGCCTTCATTCCCAATTGATTGACTAATTTTTATGACCTGCTTGCCCGGTTCAGACACAGCTGAATCAAAAAACCAACTCTGTACATTGTTTAAACATTTTTGGTTGGATTCTCCGATTTGAAGACTAAGTGCTGACGGCGGCGTGGGATCAGTGGCGTTTTACGCCCGAAAAAATGGCGCAAAAGCTGCATCAATCCTCCGACTGGTGGGGGGCTAGGAGGTACGCAACGTAAAGCCCCCGGCTTTACCTGCGGATGTGGCTGGAGAATTGCCGGGTCCTTGGCCATGCATGCACACGACAATGGCCTGCAGCAGCCACGCCGTGCAACATGGCGCCGGTCGTGCGTGGACCCGGCCTGCCAAAAACTGCCCCCCTTTTACCAGGCTCGCCACCCTCGGACCAGCCCCCACCAGTGTCCCCAGCCCCCGCCAAAGCCCCTCCTGCCCACGAAATGGCTCCGCCCAACTGTGGCAGTGCTGGACTCAGTCCGCAGCCGCCATGCTGGGTCGCAAAAATAAATAGCATGAGTGAGTCACGCAGTCGGGAACTCGGCCCATCGGGGGCAGAGCATCGGGGGAGGGCCTCAGGTGACGTCCTGAGGTTGTCCCGACAGTGTACGGCACACTCTGCAAGTATGCCTTTTGGAGCGGGCGGATCATCGCAAAAGCGGCGCCGTCCCCGATTTTGGCACAAACGGGGATTCTCCAGCCAATCGCCGAACGCGATTTTGGCGTCGGAGACCAGAGAATCCTGCCATTCGGATAGTAAGTCACCTGCATCCCAATTCAAACTGGGGGATTTTACGGACATTCTGACAATATTCCTTTGGCCTTCCTTCTTCTATAGTACCCGGAATGAGTGCCGCTATAGCTGTTTTTGCACGCTTTTCCAAAGCTCTGCCCATTATACTCACAACCTTCTCTGGCCCAATTTTTATGTCACTTTTGTTTGACCCTCTCTTGCCTGCTATTGATCTGGCACAGACCCATGTCATTTGCCTTTCTGACTGAGCTAACCCAGAGCTGGTCCTCTCAACACCCTGCCCTACTCACTGAACTGACAGGCTCTGTGCTGCAATTTCACCACAAGAGATACATCTGCTTACCAGCCCGTTACTTGAATGCTACCTTTGCACTGAGTATTCATAGCTTTTCTGTGCAGTTACCATACTGCAATTTCAACAATCTCCATCACTGCCATTCCGTTGTGGCCTGACCAAATGTTGAGGGTTGTCTCATGCCAAGCAGCACAAACTAAGGCTGTTCACCACGTCATATCTGTACTTAATTTTGCTGCCAGGCTGTTTGACCATCACTGAGCACTTTGCCATGTTGTTATAATGATATAAGCACCAATCACTTATAAGGGATTAAGCAAACAGTATGGGTTCATTTATTTAGGCTAGGCTCATGAGAACATTTATTCACAGGTAGAAAGCTTCAAGACAACAGTAGCCGAAGTGTGTATGCGTGCTCTGCTGAGAACTAAAAATGTAACTAAGACTGGATTGCATGATATACTTCCCTTCTAGTGATGTCATGCTGCTATCCCTTAAAGGCATATTAAAACAGAGATACTGGCATTATATTAGGAATGAGGGACGTCTGTTATATGGAAATACTGGAGAACCTGTGTTTCTTTTCCTTACAGTTGAAAAAAGGAGATTTGGTAGAGATATTTAAAGTTTTGAGGGTTTTATTGGCGGAAGTGGGGAAAAACATATTGCAAATAGAGTGGGCAGATGATGAGGAGTTTATATAGATTTAAAACATTTACAGAAGAATCAGAGGGGAAAATAGAGAAAAATATTTTACACAGAAGGCCATTATGCATTACTTGAAAGAGTGTTTCATTGGACCTGTCAAAAACATAATTGGACACGTACCTGAAGAGGAATAATTTGCAATGTTATGGGGAATATTTGGGTTGTGGAATTAAATTGGAGCAACAACTATGCTTTATCTGTACAGTGAAACCAGTAAATTGCAGACAGCTGAGGGAAGTGCTTCTCAAATGCTTTTCAATATGATCCAATTTTAACATTTGAAAATTAACGCATCCCCAGGCACCAATATAAACAACACACCAATAAAGCAGCATCATAGCATTCAGTATATAATTAATAATGTTCTTGTATTATACATTATTATATAATACCTGAAACGGATATGAAAATCTGTGTTTATAAAGTACTTTCCAGAAAATGTTATTATTTCACTATTCACCAGACCAATATTTCAGCTGATGCATTCCAGCACATGGCCAGGAAGCAGGTTGGCGTTTTGAGGTGGCTGACTTTGGAGTCCAGATCAGTCCACAGTGCCATTGGATTGGATTCTGATAAACTGCAGCTTACCGGCAGAGGCATCACTGCCAGGTTCATGGTGAAGGCTGTGATTTGAGACTCAGTGAAGCAGCCATGGGCAGGTGCTCATGGCCCAGGGAGAGCGAGACCAAGAGACGAACAGGGCAAGGGCAGGAGTGATCATGGGCTGGGCCTCAGTGCTGATGCAGGGTGCAATCTCGGAGAAGTGGGAGCTTGTGACCATATTTGGTGTTTGTGCAACTCCAACTGGAGTCATGAACCACAGTTTGAAATCGCTACCTTAAAGACTGACATCAGCTAAATCTTTTTTGGAGATGTCCTTATTTTCAAAATGTCATTTGGTCAAATGGTAATGGAAAAATGTTCCCAACAAGTTTTAAGAACTAGCTGACATTAATCAGTTGACAAATGCTATGAATCCCCGCTCCACATACTAGCGTTCATTTAAAGATTATATGGACATGTACGGGGGCGGAAAATCAGCATTTCCGTTTTTTAATTACAGATTTCTATGCTCCTCTTCCTCTGTACAATGTGTGTGAGTAAGAGGGGCAGCACGCTCAGCCTGTTACAGTTTAAGGTCGTTCACCGGGCTCACATGACAGTGGCCCGGATGAGCAGGTTCTTTGGGGTGAAAGACAGGTGCGCAAGGTATGCGGGAGGACCAGCGAACCATGTCCATATGTTCTGGGTATGCCCGAAGCTTAGGGGATTCCGGAGGGGGTTTGTGGACGTCATGTCCAAAGTATTAAAAATAAGGGGGGGCGCCGAGTACAGAGGTGGTGATTTTTGGAGTGTTGGAAGACCCGGGAATCCAGGTGGAGAAAGAGGTAGACATTCTGGCCTTTGCTTCCCTGGTAACCCGGAGACGGATATTATTAGCTTGAAGGGACTCAAAGCCCCTGAAGTCAGAGACGTGGCTATCTGACATGGCTAGCTTTCTCTGTCTAGAGAAAATCAAGTTCGCCCTGAGAGGGTATATGTCAGGGTTCGCCCGGAGGTGGCAGCCGCTCGTCGACTTCTTTAGGGAGAATTAACTGTCAGCAGATGGGGGGTGGGTGGGCGTGGGGGTGGTTTAGTGTAGAATTGGAGGCTGGAAAAGGTGGGACCTGTGAGGGAGGAAGACGGCTTTTGCACTATGTTTATATTTGTATGTACACTGTTTCTTCTGTTACTGTTATAAAACCATAAATACCTCAATAAAATGTTTATTAAAAAAAAAGAGGGGCAGCATGGTGGCACAATGGTTAGCACTGCTGCCTCACAGCACCAGGCACCCGGGTTCAATTTTGGCCTTGGGTGACTGTCTGTGTGGAGTTCATATGTTCTCCCCGTATCTGCGTGGGTTTCCTCCGGGTGCTAAAGTTTCCTCCCACAGTCCAAAAGATGTGCAGGTTAGGTGGATTGGAAATGCTAAAATTGCCCTTTGTATCCCAAAAGGCTAGGTGGGGTTACGGGTTAGGGTGGAGGCATGGGCTTAAGTACGATGCTCTTTCCAAGAGCTGGTACAGACTCAATAGGCCGAATGGCCTCCTGCACTGTAGCGATTCTATGGATTCCATGATACGAAGAAAAGAGAAATGAGGAAGATATTAAAGAGTGGTTGAACTATTTGTTATCCCTTTCAGGTTTACTGACAGACATACTGTTATTTGTTTGCAAGGTGTATCTGTTCCTTTTATGGGCAACAGGTGATTACATTGACTTGAAGCTTTGGTGCCCACTCACTGGATCCCAAGCAAACCTTTACCCACATTCTAATGGTGCTACAGGCTATTCCATAGATCCATAGAATCCCTACAGCAGACCATTTAGTCCATCGAGTCTGCACCGACCCTCCGAAAGAGCACATAGGCCCACACACCCACCTTATCCCCTTAACTTAGCGCATTGATCAAGGTTGGTACAGTAGCACAGTGGTTAGCCCTGTTGCTTCTCAGCTCCAGGGTCCCAGGTTCGATTCCTGGTTTGGGTCACTGTCTGCACATTCTCCCTGTGTCTGCGTGGGTTTCCTCCAGGTGCTCCAGTTTCATCCCACAAGTCCCGAAAGACGTGCTGTTAGGCGAATTGTATATTCAGATTTCTCCCTCTGTGTACCCGAACAGGCGCCGGAATGTGGCGACTAGGGGATTTTCACAGTAACGTCATTGCAGTGTTAATGTAAGCCTACTTGTGATAATAAAGATTTTTTTAAAAGAGGTCAATCCACCTAACCTGCACATTTTTGGATACTGGGTAATTTAACATGACTAATCCACATGACATGCACATTCTTTCTTTTCAGATATCAATCCAATTCCCCTTTGAATACCTGGATCGAACCTGCCTCCACTACCCGTCCAGCAAGTTTGTTCCAGACTCCAAACAGCCTTTGGGTAAAAAAGATCCTCACATCACTTTTGCTCCTTTTGCCAATTATTTTGAATTTGTGCCCTCTCGATCTTGATTCTCTCCTGAGTGGAAACAGTTTCTCTCTATTTACCCTGTTTATACCCCTCAGGATCTTGGATACCCTTGTCAAGTCCCGTCTCAGCCTGGTTTTAAACCTAACCTCTCAAATTTATCCTCATAGCTACCATTCTTTATCCCTCGAATTATTCTTCTGATTCAGATCCTGAATCATTCTTCAGATTCCTGAACCATTTGCTGTTTCTTAACTGTATCAAAAGTGTTTCCATTACCTGATAACCTTGATTAAAAACCTTGCTTTTTGCAGCTGTAATGATGGACACAATTTAATGCCATTTCCCAAGGGTCCACAATCCCGGAGAAGGCCCACTGGTGTCCAGTGAAGTGCCTGATTTCCATTTAATTTGGCTGGCCTTCCTGAAAAGAGGCAATGCTGGGTTGATGCCTCTTTAGCCAGTGAACGAGATCCATGTTGCCTACATTAAATTGCACCTGATGTCCTTCATCACTATTACTACTCATCCTGCATTCCCAATTTCCCTAACATTTCCCTAACCGGAAATATGTAATCCCATTCGTCAGAGTCTGAATTGTATCATCGGACACTGATTTATGTGCCGTTCCTGCCTGGAGTGAAAACGTTACTAAACTGGAGAGTTAATGTTAAGGAGGAAAGTGAGCAGCAACAGGAAGTGCCTCCAGTTAATATGTATTCTTCACAGGGTCTCTTTTCAACTCGCAGGGGTTAAATTCTCTCCGTTAAGTCTCTATCTTTCTCAAGCAATTTCAAAGCCATTCTCGAATCACAAGGTTAAGAAAATAATGGTAAGTTGCTCGGGCCAGCAGTCCTCTGCACACATTGATGCATTAGAGTCTTTTAGCTTACTCTGAATATCAATTATTTTCAATTTTTCCTATGAGTTATTAATATTTCCACAGACCAGCAGCATGACAATTAACTAGAGTAGAAATGTATGCAGTGTCGTCAACCATATCAAATTATAATTTAACTTCTCACACCGTGTAATAAGCTCCAGAGTACAAAATTGGATGAACCCTTTCAATAAATTGAGCATTATACCTTGATGGTGGATTAAAATACTTCTTCCAACCACAGTAGTACACCGATGTTTGTAACATTTACCATTTATGAATCTTTCTCATATTTCAATCTCCCACAACATACCTTTTGCTGCAGAGAAGGCCTAAATTAATTATTCAAAACCAGTTACAGAAAGCCATAGAATCATAGAATATACAGTGCAGAAGGAGGCCATTCGGCCCATCGAGTCTGCACCAGCCCTTGGAAAGAGCACCCTACCCAAGCCCACTCATCCACCGTATCCCTGTAACCCAGTAACCCCCAGTCCTTGCTTTAAGTCACCCTGTTTAACGTTGTTTGATTTTAAAGCTATTCATTCTTTGGCCTGTTTTTCCAATTTGCATTGCAAGTTTTGTCTTTATGTCATTTCGCGTGCGTCGTCGGAATCAGGGTGAGTGTCAGCATTGGCGTTGTGTGTCAGAGTGGCAGGCCAGCAAAGGAAGTGTATAGAAACCAAATTGAGGGAGACTTACAGTGATCTCATGTAAAAGCCAGACGCATGAAAGATGGTTCCTGGCAGGATCTTTATTTCTAATCCCTTTTACCAGTTTTTGCAGGGGCTTTTAGTGTCCAAACTCATTTAGTGGAGTTACTGATCTGTTTCCCGATGGAGACATGTCAAAAGCGTCGATGAAGAAGCCCACTGTAAAGAAGGCCCAGGAGGGTAGTCCGTCGAAAGAACTTGAAAGGGGGACGATGGCTGCTGCGCCCATTACATTGGACGTGCTGGCAGTAATGATGGCGTAGGCGCTGGAGAAATTCAGCAAGCTGATGGACAGGCAGTTTGCACAGCAGGGCAAGGAAATAAAGGAGCCATTTAAAGCACTGTCGAGGAGGCTCTGAGCCCGATTCATAATCAGTGAGAAAAGATCTTGAATGCAGTGAATGCACAAGGTGAGATGCTGAAGGGTGTGTAGGAGGCCTTGTCGCAGTGGGTGGTTCACCTCGTTGGAGGCTAAGTTACTGCTCATGGCAAACAGCAACTGAAGTTGAAGGTGGAAGGTCTTTAGAACAGATCGAGGTGATTGAACCTCAGGAAGGTGGGGCTGCCGGAGAGAGCGGAGGGCTTGAAGTTGACCGAGTATTTCTCAGAGATGTTTTCTCGGCTAGTGGGAGGGGATAGAACAAAGAACAAAGAACAAAGAAAAGTACAGCACAGGAACAGGCCCTTCAGCTCTCCAAGCCTGCGCCGACCATGCTGCCCGTCTAAACTAAAATCTTCTGCACTTCCGGGATCCGTATCCCTCTATTCCCATCCTATTCATGTATTTATGATGAAGTGCTTGCCCATCAGGAGTTGGATAGAGCTCATCGACAGAAGCCATGGCCGAACGAGCTACCGTAGCCGGTAATTATCCACTTTCACAATTATCAGATGAAGAGAGGGTCTTGGAATGGGTGAAAATTAGCCACAGCATTGACTGGGATGGACATAAGTGAATATACCAGGAATTAGGCCTGAGCTGATGAAGAGGCGTGCAGACGTCAACAAGCTGAAGGCGGTGTTCTATAGTAAAGGGGCCCATTTTGGGATGATATACCCGGCCCGTCAGCAGGTCACAATGGATTCGAAGGAGAATTTCTTTGACACGCTGGAGCTGGCGGAGGCCTTCATCAGGGAGACGAAGCTGGGACCGGTCTGCGGAGGACCAGTGGGCTCTCTATGGATTGTTTGTAAAATGTATTTATGCCTTTTTTGTTTTGTTGTGTTCTTGTGTTTTTTGAAGTTTGAGTCAGTTGGAAGAAGGAAACTGACATTTTGTTTTTGGAGCGAAGAGAAGCCAGTTAGGGATTCTATGATCCTACTCGCTGGTGGTGTTGGGGATTGGACATTTTAGTGGGGGAGTGGGATAGGAGGGATTAGATGGTTGTTGTTTTTCTTTTCGGGGAGAATTGGAGTGGGACCATTGGTGGGGGACACCTCACCAGTGGGAAGGAGAAGAGATGGCGAGTGAATGGGAATGGAGTGGGGGAGAACCTGCGACCCATTGGGCCAGGTTGGTGGGGCACAATGGGTCTAGTTGTTTGTTTGGTTACTGGAGGGATGGGATTGGGTGAGGCAGCAGGAAGGTGAGGGTGCTGGCTGTATTCATGGAAAAGACAGGGACGGGATTCCCCATCGGCTGACACTGAAATCGGGAAAGGCGATTGGACGGAGGATCGGTTTCGACGCCAAAATCGTGGCTGGTGCCGGGTTCACACATAATCACAATTATCCAGTGCCTCGGCAGCAGCATCAATGCATTCCACTCCGTATGTACAGTAAACACCGTTGGAATATCATTAGCAGGCCTGACCCAATAATCTCCGGGGCCTCCACGATGCTCCGCCTCCGCTGAGGGGAATTCCCGACGGTGATTTTCTTTTTCTTTTAAAAAAAAAATGTTTATTCAAATTTTCCAACAACATTTTTAGCTAACCCCCCCCCCCACAACAAAAAGAAAGAAACACAAACACAACAGTCAAAAATTATACAAAGCTTATACATTGGGTTTCCCCATATACAGTAACCCCCCCCCCATATGACATTCAAAGGTACCCATAGGGAAGCCCCCCCCCCACCCGAATTCCCCCCCTGAAAGAGACCCCCCTCCCCCCCCACCCTTGGGTTGCTGTTGCTGCTGACCTCCTCCTAACGCTCCGCGAGATAGTCTAGGAACGGTTGCCACCGCCTGAAGAACCCCTGCACAGACCCTCTCAAGGCAAACTTTACCCTCTCCAGCTTAATGAGCCCTGCCATGTCATTTATCCAAGCTTCCACACTGGGGGGCTTCGTGTCCTTCCATAATAGCAAGATCCTCCGCCGGGCTACCAGGGACGCAAAGGCCAGGATACCGGCCTCTTTCGCCTCCTGCACTCCCGGCTCGTCCGTTACCCCAAATAGTACCAACCCCCAACTCGGCTTGACCTGGACTTTCACCACCTTGGACATAGTCCTCGCGAAACCCCTCCAGAACCCATCCAGTGCCGGGCACGACCAGAACATGTGGATGTGATTCGCCGGGCTTCCCGAGCATCTCCCACATCTGTCCTCCCCAAAGAACCTACTCAACCGCGCCCCTGTCATGCGCTCTGTGAGCAACCTTGAATCGTATTAGGCTGAGCCTGGCGCAAGAGAAGGAAGAATTAACCCTCCTCCTCCCTCTTGCCCTTTAACTCCTCTACCGAGGCCTCCTCCTCTTCTTTCAGCTCCTGGTTGATCGCCGAGACCTTGCCTTCCCCAACCCATACACCCGAAATCACCCTGTCCTGAATCCCCTGTGCCGGGAGCAGCGGGAATTCCCTCACCTGCTGCCTCACAAACGCCCTCACTTGCATATACCTGAAACCATTTCCCGGGGTAACCCAAACTTCTCCTCCAGCGACCCTAGGCTCGCAAACGTCCCATCTATAAACAGGTCCCGCATTCTTCTAATTCCTGCCCGATGCCAGCTCCGAAACCCCCCATCCATCCTTCCCGGGACGAACCGATGGTTCTCCTGAATCGGGGACCAAACCGAGGCTCCCACCTCGCCCCTGTGTCATCTCCACTGCCCCCAGATCTTCAACGTCGCTGCCACCACCGGACCCATGGTGTACCTTGTCGGCGAGAACGGCAGCGGTGCCATCGCCAGCGCCCTCAGGCTCGTGCCCACAAGGACGCCATTTCTAACCTCTTCCACGCCGCCCCCTCTCCCTCCATTACCCATTTACGGATCATCGCCACGCTGGCAGCCCAATAATAGCCGCACAAATTCGGCAGCGCCAGCCCTCCCTGTCCCTGCTACGCTCCAGAAACACCCTCTTTACCCTCGAGGTCTTATTTGCCCACACGAAACCCATAATGCTCCTACCTACCCGTTTGAAAAAAGCCTTGGGAATCATAATGAGAAGGCACTGGAACACAAAGAGAAACCTCGGGTGGACCGTCATTTTAACCGACTGCACCCTGCCCGCTAGCGAGAGTGGCAGCACATCCCATCTTTTGAAATCCTCCTCCATCTGCTCCACCAACCGCGTCAAATTGTGCTTGTGCAGGGCCCCCCAAATCCCAGCCACTTGGATCCCTAAGTACCGAAAGCTCCTTTCCGCCGTCTTCAACGGTAGGTCGTCTATCCCCTTTCCCTGGTCCCCTGGATGCACCACAAAGAGCTCACTTTTCCCTACATTGAGCTTATACCCCGAGAAGTCCCCAAACTCCCTTAGGATCCGCATGACCTCCACCATCCCCTCCACTGGATCCGCCACATACAGCAACAGGTCGTCCGCATACAGCGACACCCGACGTTCCTCTCCCCCTCGGACCAGTCCCCTCCATTTCCTGGACTCCCTTAGTGCCATGGCCAGAGGCTCAATTGCCAATGCAAACAACAAGGGGGACAGGGGGCACCCCTGCCTCGTCCCTCGGTACAGCCGAAAGTACTCCGACCTCCGCCGATTCGTAGCCACACTCGCCACCAGGGCTCTATACAGCAACCTGACCCAGCTGATGAACCCATCTCCGAACCCAAACCTCCGCAGCACTTCCCAAAGATACTCCCACTCCACCCGGTCGAAGGCCTTCTCCGCGTCCATAGCTGCCACTACCTCCGCTTCTCCCTCCACCGAGGGCATCATATTCACATTGAGGAGCCTCCGCACATTAGTGTTTAGCTGCCTGCCCTTTACAAATCCCGTCTGGTCCTCATGTATCACCCCCGGGACACAGTCCTCAATTCTCGTAGCCAGCACTTTTGCCAGCAACTTGGCATCCACATTAAGGAGCGAGATCAGTCTATACGACCCACATTGCAGTGGGTCCTTGTCCCGCTTCAGGATCAGAGAGATCAGCGCTCCAGACATTGTCGGGGGCAAGGTCCCCCCCTCCCTCGCCTTATTGAAAGTCCTCACTAGCAACGGGCCCAGCAGGTCCAAGTATTTCCTGTAAAACTCGACCGGGAACCCGTCTGGCCCCGGGGCCTTTCCCGGCTGCCTGCTCCCCAATCCTTTAACCAGCTCCTCCAACCCAATTGGTGCCCCTAAACCAGCCACCTCCTGCTCCTCCACCCTCGGGAAGCGCAGCTGATCCAAAAATTGTCGCATCCCCTCTTCCCCCGCTGGGGACTCAGATCTGTACAGATCCCCATAGAAGTCCCTAAATATCTTGTTTATTTTCACCGCACTCCGCACCGTATTCCCCCCGCTGTCCTTAACTCCACCTATCTCCCTCGCTGCCTCCCTCTTACGAAGCTGGTGTGTCAGCATCCGACTCGCCTTCTCCCCATACTCATACGTCGCCCCCTGCGCTTTCCTCCACTGTGCCTCTGCTTTCCCTGTGGTCAACAGGTCAAACTCCGTCTGGAGGTTCCGCCGCTCCCTGAGAGGTCCCTCCTCGGGGGCCTCTGCATATCTCCTGTCCACCCTTAAGATCTCCCCCACCAACCTCTCCCTCTCGCTGCCCTCTCTCTTCTCCCTGTGGGCCCTGATGGAGATTAACTCTCCCCTGACCACCGCCTTCAGCGCCTCCCAGACTAGCCCCACCTACACCTCCCCATTGTCTTTGGCCTCCAAATATCTTTCAATGCACCCCCGCACCCGCCCGCACACCTCCTCATCCGCCAATAATCCCACATCAAGACGCCATAGCGGGCGCTGGTCCCTCTCCTCTCCTAACTCCAGCTGCACGCAGTGAGGGGCGTGGTCTGAGATGACTATGGCCGAACACTCCGTTCCCTGCACTTTCGGGGTTAGCGCCCTACTCAAAATAAAAAAATCTATCCGGGAGTAGGCTCTATGGACGTGGGAAAAGAATGAAAATTCCCTGGCCAAAGGCCTGACAAAGCTCCATGGATCCACTCCCCCCATCTGGTCCATAAACCCCTTAAGCACCTTGGCCGCAGCCGGCCTCTTACCCGTCTTGGACCTAGAGCGATCCAGTGCTGGGTCCAGCACCATGTTGAAATCCCCCCCCCATTATCAAGCTTCCTACCTCAAGGTCTGGAATCCGACCCAGCATGCGCTTCATAAATCCGGCATCATCCCAGTTCGGGGCATTTACGTTTACCAATACCACCCGCGCCCCCTGCAACCTACCGCTCACCATCACATATCGACCTCCATTATCCACTGCAATATTCATTGCCTCAAACGACACCCGCTTCCCCACCAGTATTGCAACCCCTCTGTTCTTCGCATCCAGCCCTGAATGAAATACCTGTCCTACCCATCCCTTTCTCAGCCTAACCTGATCTGCCACCTTCAAATGTGTCTCCTGGAGCATAACCATGTCAGGTGCGCGATCACCCGGGCCATCTTGACCGACCCGTTCAGGCCCCTCACATTCCAAGTTGTCAGCCGGGTTGGTGGGCTGCTGACCTCCAACCCCCCCCCCCCCCCCCCCCCCCCCCCCCGGCCTGCCGACTAGCCATCTCCTTTTCTCGGCCAGCCACGTGCCCGCGCCTCCCGCACCCTCCAGTCCCCCAGACGGTGGACCACCGCCCCGACCACATCTCCTACTTCCAGCTCCCCTTTGGCCAATGCAGCAGCAACCCTATACCCCCCTCTTCCCTCTCCCTCCCCCCCGCTAGATCCACGTCCAGCCCTTTTGCTCCCCCCATAACACTCCCGTAAGTCAGCTGACTCCTGCTGACCCCGGCCTCTCCCGCCATTCCATCGACCCCCCCCAGTGTGAGAATACCCCCCCCCCCCCCTGGCAGTCAGTGTGCGCTCCTCTCCAGCACCGCCCATCCCCCCCCAGCCCCCACCCCCATCCTTCCTGAGCCGGCCCCGCCCCCTCTGGTGCAGCTCCTTTTGCGGCCTTACTCCAATTCCCCATCCCCGGGCCTCCACTCCCCCTCTTCCTTCGTGGGGGTCTTCCCCTCCAACACCGACGGCCACACTCTACCACAGTCTCCCCATCAAATCCCTTCACCCATTCCCATCCAGCACCCAAACCAAAGGAACATTCCCTAAACGTAGTAAACACCATATACACAGTAAACATCTCCCCACAACAAATCCTCAATTTGAGTCCAACTTTTCAGTCCGTATAAAGCTCCATGCCTCATCAGGCATTTCAAAATAGTGGTGCCGATCCTGGAACGTGACCCACAATCGCGCTGGCTGCAGTATACCGAACTTCACCCCCTTCCGATGGAGCACCACCTTGGCCCGATTGAAACCAGCTCTCTTCTTAGCCACCTCTCCACTCCAATCCTGGTAGATTCAAATCTCCGTGTTCTCCCACCTGCTGCTCCGCTCTTTCTTGGCCCATCTCAGGACACACTCTCTGTCCATAAAGCGGTGAAACCTCACCACTACAGCCCTTGGAGGCTCATTGGCCTTGGGTCTCCTCGCTAGGACCTGGTGAGCCCCATCTAACTACAGGGGCCTCGGGAAGGCTCCCGCACCCATCATCAAATTGAGCATCGTGCTCACATATGCCCCAGCATCGGGCCCCTCCACTCCTTCAGGAAGACCCAGAATCCGAAGATTCTTCCTCCTCGACCTATTCTCCAGGTCCTCAAATCTTTCCGCCCACCTTTTGTGCAGCGCCTTGTGCGCCTCAACCTTCACCGCCAGGCCCAAGATCTCGTCCTCGTTCTCCAAGGCTTTTTGCCGCACCTCCCGGATCGCCGCCCCTTGGGCCTTCTGGGTCTCCACTAGCTTCTCAATCGCCGCCTTCATTGGCGCCAGCATTTCGGTTTTCAGCTCCTCAAAGCAGCGTCTAAGAAACCCCTGCTGCTCCTGCGACCACTGCGGCAATGCTACTTGGTCTCCACCCGCCGCCATCTTGTTTTTCCTCCCTCGTACTTTTCGCTGCTCCAAGATCACTTTTTTCACCGCTCCACTCCTGGTCCAATATAATGTCGGAGGGACCTTGCTGTCACCTTCCCACACTGGAAGCCGTCAAACAATTGCCGTTGGGGCCCCTCTAGAGAGCCCAAAAGTCCGTTCCCAGCGGGAGCTGCCGAACGTGCGACCTACCTAGGCATAGCCGCAACCGGAAGTCCGCGACGGTGATTTTTACTTGTTCAACAGGCGTCTTGGCTGATGAAAGCGAGAAAGGAGGTGGGACATGCAAATGTGTGACCGTGCGCCACCGGTCCTGACACTAGCCAAGGTGGCTGGGGAGTGGGGGGGTCCTGCCCAGGATAGGTGGCGGTGGTGACCAGGCGACGGGCCGTGGGGCCGGGGTGACATCCCACAGGACTGGAGTGTCCAGGCACAGACTGCCATTGCAGTGGACTGCAAGGCAGCCATCTTGCTGCGCACCCCACTGATCACCCACCCTGGCCCGTGGTTCTGCAGAGTGACACTCGCCGTATGGGTGCCCCCACCCCACCACACCCACACCCAACCCACCACACCCACACCCAACCCTGTGCCATATGCCACATCCGAACAGGCCGCCAGCCGCCACCTGCAGGCAGGGTATCACGCAGCCCACTGAAGGGAAATGGCCACAGTAGCCCCTACAGGGGGGCGCTGGAAGGGGGCAAGGGAGCATACCACTGGCAAGGGCAGTGTCAGTCAATGGTTCCCTGGGCAGCAGGGATTGGTGCCAGAAGCCCCCATGATGAGGGGCACTGACAGGGCACAGGGTGCGGAAATAGGGAAAGAGGGGGAGGGGAGGGGGAGTTTGACATGCGAGGGCAGGATCAGCCAACCAGGGCCACCATGTAGCCCGTTCGACCAAGTCAGGCACGGGAGTATGCACCATGCTAACATTTCGGCCTTTCACCCCCTGCAGTGAATGGATATTGGAATTCAACCAGCAATTCAACCAGCAATGTTGGCCTTCCTCCTAGTCGCCACAGCCCTGGGGTGTTGTGTTTGGTCCTTTATACTTCAAGATGAACTCACCAAACACTTTGATCTGTCCAAACCAAGATCCTTTTGTTGTGTCTCATGTGGTAGGATGGCAATCTGATACAAAGCACATTATCATGGCGTCTCGGTACTCAATTAGAACTTACACCTTCTGCTAACCTGTTACATGTACGTCTTATCACTTTGTGTTCTTCCGGAGATGGCCGGATGTGTCTCTCTTTGTATACAGGTCCCAGGTCACATGATCTTGGTCTTGAGAATGCATGGTATGTCTGCACTGCCACCTGTTGGCTGGAGGTCTCACACCACCCAATTATGATGTGGCCCATAGGCATATCACCACATGAGGAATCCCCTGAGGCTGCTGGAGCTGCTCAAGGAGGAGGATGCAGCGGAGCCTGCCCCAAAGGAACAGGAGGCAGCCAGTGAGGATGGAGAGCTGGCCGCCCAACAAGCAGTGGAGGAGGTGGGAAGGAGGCACTGCATGAACCCTCATGTGTACCGGCAGCGCCTGTCATTCAAGGACCTGCCGGACCGGGCATGCTGTTGAAGACTCCGGCTGAGCAGGTGCAACATATCTGCAAGATTATGGTGCACCTGGCCCCGTGGGGGAATGGGAAAGGACTTTAAATTTCTACAAAAAATCTTTTCTGGCATGACTTTCATATGAGATGACTGCGTGACTTCTGTCGTAAATCTTTCACACAGTTGTTGGTGACTTCACAGTCGGGTATTCCAGATCCGGAAAGCAGTAGTTCACCTGGGTCACCACGTCCGAGCCCCAGTAGGAGTTGATGAGGAGGCAAACCCCCCCACCCTTCGTTTGCCTGATGACGCCATGTGGTTCATCCGGTGAATTGAGAAGCCGTCAGGTTGTATGGCACAGTTTGATGAGGCAGGGGTGAGCCATTTCTCTGTGATACAGAGATCACAGAAGCGGGGATGCTGATATCGGGGGTGTGGGGGTGGTGGGGGGTATTGGAGGGTGGTGTGAGTGGGGAAGTGGGGGTGGGTGGAGGGGTGGTGGTGTTGGTGGTGGTGGGTTGACACATGTGCCATGGAGAACTGTAACTCGGTGGGGTCTCACTTCCTCCCCCAATACCACCATCCGCCCTGGCGATTGCCCTTTCTTAAAACCACCGACCATGTCCAGTGCCCTATGTTCTGCTGCGGTGAGGGGGGCGCAGGTCCGGGGGTCCCACTCCTGTATTCCCCCGCTCTTCGCGGTTGTAAGTGGCTTTCTCCTGGGTGGGGGGGGAGGGAAACAGAAAACGCACAGTGTTAGACAGTCCAACGCATGGAGACCAGGCGGTGGGTAGCTCATGGTTCCATTGGCCAGGACACTCGCGTATGGCAGCCGGTATAGGTGCTGGCAGGTGGTGCAGCGTGAGGGTTCGGCCACCCTCCTGGTGGGGTGGGGGGAGGGGTTACGGGTGTGTGGGACGGGGATTGATGCTAGGGGAACAATGCTGCCTACTCACCCTGGCCGCCCTGAGGAGGATGTGCAGTTTCTTTCGGCACTGCTGGCCAGTCCTTGTGGTGTTGCCCATGGTGCTGACGACCTCTGCCACCTGTGTCCAGGCCAAGCGAATGGCGGTGGCTGGCAGCCTCCTTCCACCCCGAGGTACAGGGTCGCCCGCCTCTCCTCCATGGTGTCCAGCAGTGTATCCAGTTCCGCGTCAATAAACCTTGGCGCCGCTCGTCTTGCAGTCATCTTGTTGGCTGGGATGATGTGTGTTGGGAGTGAAGTGTGTGTATACTGCTGAAGCTTGTCAGCCTCCTGACCCCAGCTGGAATCGGGCACCGTTTCTCATTGGAATCGACCGTGTTCCACGTGTTGCTAGTGCTAGCCCTTTAACGGTCGGTGAATTGGTCCTGTTGTGGCGCCAGTTTTGCTCTCATAGAAGTCCACCGATCCTGCCTGAGCATCAACATTAACATCCGGAATGGAGAATCCAGCCCAGAAGATGGCGACCAGGAGGAGGAGTTGGGTTGGGGGAGCTTCAGTTCCGTTTGGCCTGGAATAGTTTCTGGTATCTGGGTGTCCAGATGGCGCGGGATTGGCTGCAGCTTCATAAATTAAATTCCACCAACCTGGCGAGCAAGATGTACAGAGGTGGGACAGCCTTCTGTTCTCATTGGTGGGTCGAGTTCAATCCATTAAGATGAACATCTTGCCATGAATCTTGTTTTCAACTTCAATGCCTCCCAGTCTTTCTGCCAAAGTAATTTCTTCGGGGATTACAGCGACTCATAGCGAACTTTCTATGGGCAGGGAGGAGTCCTAGAATTCAGAGGGGGTTCTTACAGAAGGAATGGCAGGCGGCGGGGGAGGGTGTGTGTGTCTGTGCTGCTGTATTTGTTGTTTTTTATTGGATGGCCAGTGCGGAGAAGGTGATGGGGTGGTATGGCTAGCAGGAGGCTACCTGTCTGCGGATGGAGGTGGGGGTCTTACAGAGGGTCCTGCTTGGAGGCGCTGGCGTTGGGGTGTCTGCCGTTCACAGTGGCGAAATATTCTACGAAAAGCCAGTGGCTGTCTCCACTTTGAAGATATGGCAGCAACTCCATCAGCATTTTAAGCTGAGGGCAGTGTCAAGATGGGCCTCTATCTGCAGAAACTGTTTGTTTGAGCCGGTGAGATTAGATGCCACATTTGGAGTGTGGAAAGGGTAGGTGTTGGAGAGGGTAAGGGATTTGTTTCTAAAACAATAATAAGCAGAAGAATCTTTATTATTGTCAGAAGCATTTTGGACGCAATTCTCCCAGCCCGGCGTGCAGAGATTCGGCGCCATTTGCGCCGGCACGTTTGGCGGGACGCCGGTCGCAGGCCGCTGCACAAGGCCGGGCCGCCGATTCTCCGGCCCAAATTGGCTGCGCGGAGAAAACAGAGTCCCGCCGGCGCCATCCACACCTGGTCGCTGCCGACGGGAACTCTGCGCGAAGGGTCGGGGGCGGCCTGTGGGGGCGGGGGGGGGGGGCTCCGTCCCCGAGGTGGGGGCCTCCGATGGGATCTGGCCCGTGAGCGGGGCCCACCGATCGGCAGGCCGGCCTCTCCACCCCCCGGGCCTACTTTGTTGCGCGTCCGGCCCTAGAACCCCAGCGCCATTTTGTGTCGGGGCCAGCGCATTCCGTAAAGCTACCGCGCATGCGCTGGCTGGCATGTCGCCACTGCGCATGCGCCAGTTGGCGCCGTCCCAAGTGCGCACCAGGAAGTGAGGCTGGAGCGGCGTGAACCGCTCCACTGCCATGCAGGCCCCCTGTGGGGGACAGAATCGCTAGTGCCCACGCCCGTTTTGCGCCGTAGTTAAACGCGACGGCGTGGACACTCTGTGAAAATCGGATGGAGGATAGGGTTCGGGTCAGTCAACCCGGAAGATGGTTAGAGGCAGCCAGGTGAATATTTGTTTCTGTTAAAATAAAAACACAAATGTCCTCCAGTCCTTACTCCTCATGCCCTCACCCTCCAAACACTCCCCATGCTGCATCCATGCCAACCTGATCCACCACCCACCTCATGGCCCCTTCTGTCCCCCTACCCATTGACCTTCTAAACACTGGCTGGAACCAACGAACCCTATAGGATATATAGATCAGGCCATGCCTGGTAGATCTCACAGGGAGCCGTTTAGCACTGGTTTCCATTAACATGGACCAGTTGTAATGGCACCCGGGTGGTTTCCTGGGCCATTAAAGACCCCCGGGTGGTTGGGTACAGGACAGGGAGGCACCTTAGCACTCCCTCTGGCACACAGTCACCTTGGTATCACCAGCCTGGCACCCTGGCAATGCCCTCCGGCACCCTGACAATTCCCCCTGGACTCGGCTGCAGGAAATTGCTCGAGTGCGGCCTCGGCGAAGAGAAACTCCCCAAGGCCAAAAAACCGGCAAAGTGCCATTGAATAGCAGGGTGTTTCTCCGCACTGAAGGCACCGAGAAACACACCGCGAAACGCACCCAAAACCGGACATAGATTATTTTCAGTTGAGTCACACCCATAATATTCTAACATCTGTTTAAATGTCAAATTTCAGTATAGGGCTTGTGAATTCTACTAAAGGCTACTGAGTGAAGGTGTTTGGGTGTTTGAGGGGTTGGGGGTAAGGGACGATGAGAGGAGGTAAATGAACTATGGGGAATAAGGGGATGACGATGAAGATGTGAAGAACTGGGCTGATTTCTCTGGGACTGCAGGTGAGCCTTTCAACCTGCCTTCAGTTCACAGGTTCATAATATATAGGAGCAGAATTAGGCCATTTGGCCCATCAAGTCTGCTCCGCCATTCGATCATTGCTATCTTCATCCTGGCCTTAACTCCACCGTCCTGCCCGTTCTCATAATCTTTCAACCCATTACCAATTAAAAGTCTGTCTAACTCCACAACCCTTTGAGAGAAGTAGTTTGACCTCAACTCAATTTTAAATTTGCTACCTCTTATCCTTAGACTATGCCTGCCTCAACAATGGCTTGCTTCTGTATCCTGGTGGCAAAGTGGCAGCAGCTACCTGTCCATTAGCAGTGGGCAGCTAATTAGGAACAATTAAATGGTGACTCAACAGCAGATAGAGAGAACTATGGGATTTCATGAACATTCCATGGAGCTCACCCTATGTCACAACCTAGGAAGCTCAGCAGGGGTGGCCATTGTGCAATGGAGGTTAAGGAGTCAGTGGCATAGTGGTATTCGCACTGGACTAGTAATCCAGATACCCAGGGTAATGCTCTGGGGATCTGGGTTCAAATCCCGCAGGGGCAGTTGGTGGAATTTGAATCAATAAAAAGAATCTGGCATTAAAAGTCGAATGATGACCATGAAACCATTGTTGATTATCGTAAAAGCCAATCTGGTTCACTAATGTCCTTTAGGCAAGGAAAGCTGTCATTTTTTCCTTGCCTGGCCTATATGTGACTCCAGATCCACAGCAATGTGGTTGACTCTTAAATGGCCCCTCAAGGATGGGCAATAAATCTGGCCCAGCCTGCGATGCACAAATCCCATGAACAAATAAAAAAATGCAGTCATAACTATAAAGAAGGTAGCAATGTTGATCCCTTGCACTGACAGACACCTGCCATGGAGGAGCACTTGTTCTGGTGCTGCAGATATAAAAAGTGTGATGGAGGATAAAATAGGATGTATACCAACAGGCCACCAAAGCTGAGTACCCCACAGCAATGAAGTTCACAAGCAGTCAGGCGTTCTACCAATTCAGCAGTCTACTGGCCAATGGAAAGGAGCAGTAGGGGAGCAGGATAGGCAACCACAGGTTGCCGACTCCCTCTATGATGTAAAACCAGTCCTCCGTATTCCCACAAAACCAACAGGAGCTAGTAGAAAGTATTAAGAACATAACAATTAATGCGTTATAACCAATGAAGTATCTTTGAAGTGTTATATAGACAATGTAGCAGCTCAATTACAAAGTTGCATTCACTTTACTAAAATACCACGAATGCCGCTGAAACATCGTAATATTCATATGGGAAGTTAACCTTTCCAGATCTGTTCAGTCTGACCTGCATTGAATTCCAGCCCCATTCTAGATTTTATCTTGATAAACAACTAGGCCAGGAATTAATGCTAAAGTGTCGGTGTTCCTGACATCTAAGGAACAAATTTAAAAAATAAACTTCTATTCACTCTAATAAGTGTTGAAATATTAATTGATTTAATTTAATCTCTCCAATGATAATTAATTGGTAATATTGGCTCTGCTTTAATGACACACAATGCTTCAAGGATGTAGAAACTTTTGTAATATACATTTTGAAGTTTTTGTCAATACACTTGCTGTCACAACATATGCTGTAAAGAGCAAGTGTGATGTGAGGAAAACCTTTTGCACCCAGCGAGGTTTGGGTCTGGAATGCACGGCCTGGCAGTGTGGTGGGGGCAGGTTCAATTGAGACATTCAGGAGGGCATTCAATGCTAATTTGAATAGAAACAATGTGCAGGAGTACAGGGAAAAGGCAGGGTAATGGCACGAAGACACGATGACCGTTTGGAGAGCTGGTGCAGACACGATGGGCTGAATGGCCTCATTCTGCGGCGTAACATCTTTGTGATTCTCTGATTCAATGAAATGCTAAAACAGTGTTATTTGCTTTTCAATTTATCTAATAGTGCTATTTGAATCTGTTCCAAAATTACACGAACCATCACACGAACCTGCCTCCCATCCATTGACTCCATCTACACCTCCCGCTGCCTGGGGAAAGCGGGCAGTATAATCAAAGATCCCTCCCACCCGGCTTACTCACTCTTCCAACTTCTTCCATCGGGCAGGAGATACAAAAGTCTGAGATCACGCACGAACAGACTCAAAAACAGCTTCTTCCCCACTGTCACCAGACTCCTAAATGACCCTCTTATGGACTGACCTCATTAACATTACACCCTGTATGCTTCATCCGATGCCAGTGCTTATGTAGTTACATTGTATATGTTGTGTTGCCCTATTATGTATTTTCTTTTATTCCCTTTTCTTCTCATGTACTTAATGATCTGTTGAGCTGCTCGCAGAAAAATACTTTTCACTGTACTTCGGTACACGTGACAATAAACAAATCCAATCCAATCCAATCCAATCCAAAAATTACACTCTTACTCATTGCATTTCTGAGTGGAGGGTCACATAATAGGCACTGCCAGAGGTAATTTGAAATGCTCAGATATTCCTGTCAGAAAAGATCAAAACAAGTGTATGGGTCATAGTGTCATTAAGTGTGTAGAAGGTCTCTCAGTTGAATTTTCTTTGCTGACATCTGCTTCTGGTTCTTCGCCCTCCATCTCCTGTGCCAGACCAACATTTGATGACTGTGATATTGAAGCTGACTTGTCCAGCAGTCATCAGGGTCAAGAGGATTGTCAAAATATACACCAGTATGATTGGGAAATCTAATTCGGCTGGATTCTCCTGTCCCCCAGCTCCATACTTCTCAGCAGCACTCCATTCCCTGGCAGCAGGATTCAGTACTATCGCCACTTGTCAATGGGATTTCCCATTAAAGCCGCCGCAAACCTCCAGGAAACCCACAGGAGGGGGATGCGTTGCCAGTGGGAACAATGAAACGCAATGGCCAGAGAATTCAGGGCGTTATGGAGCGTCAGGGTCAGTTTCTGCAGGCTGATACCAGACCCTGCTACACGTAAGGGTATGTTATGGGTGGAGAGAGGTGCTGGGATAACTTCCCCATTTTCTGTCTCCTCCCTTGATTAACCACAACAAGATTTTAGTTTTAAGGAGTATTTCAATTCCTTTTCGTGCAATGAGGTTAAAGAACATACATGAACAGGCAATTTATAAGATTAAAAATCAAAAGAAAGGATAAACATTTATTGTCCCAACGCCTGAAATATACAAAACTAAACACCCATTTAGCAAAGATGCAGTCACATAAACACAGAAGAAAAATTAGTTCTAAACATCTAGCATGCACTTAGGTTACTAACACAGACAAATAACTCTGACACTTCCCTGCCTGTGAATGGTTTTGCCAGAAGCGGGTGCAAAGGGGCAGCAGCTACCTGCCCACCAGTTGTGAATAGCCAATTAGGAGCAATTGAATTGTACTTAAAAGCATACAGAGTGAGTCATGATATTTTGCAAACAATGCAGCAGGCCCACATTTTGTCAGCACTTCAGCATTTCACCAGAAGAGCTTTCACAGCAGCAAGCAATTGTTCAATAAGAGTTTAATACGGGCGTCACTATAAAGAGTGGAGGTGGCATGGATAATCCCTTGTATTGGCAGCCACCTGCTATGGAATGGTTGTTCTGGTGCTGCAGCCGTAAAATGTGTTCGGGAAAATAAAATAAGGGGCACGATTTAACAGCTTCGTCGCACCCGACTTGGTGTCGGGACAAGGCAGTTGAAACTCATGAGAGACCTCCCACCAGATTTGCAATGCTTGAAATGCCTCACAAGATTTATCTGAGTCACGCGGGACATTGCGATCTGGATCTCCAGATCAGCATATTTAAATGAGCCATTAGGCATTGTACAGCAGTCAAGACAAATAAGTCCTATCTGAGGTGATGTAAATCCTGGACTGGGCTCACTGTTAGAAGTGGAGCGGAAACTTTGTTTAAAATTGTCATTTTGTAAACATGGGCTGAATTTCAGAATGCACACCATTAAGGGAAAGCATCATTGTGAGAGAAGATTTATTATTATATTATTATATTATTTTGAAGCATGTTTTTGGAAGAGGAGTTTTGAAACACTCATGTGACAATCATCTGGGTGGATTGTGAAGAGAAATTAACAGGCATTATCTTGACAGAATAGAGTGCGTGCATTTTACCACAGTCATTCTGTGTGCTTAAAGGGGACTGTGTGTGTTAATGAGAACATTGTAGCTGAAGATGCACTTTATAATCCATGTTAATCTTAAAATCTGTGTATCGTTGTCAAACTAAGGGGGAGTAAAGGAGTATTGTATAATAATCCTATTTTTTCATGTTTAATAAATCATTTTGTTCTTGTTGTTACAACCAATTTGTAGTCCTGTGACTCTGTTCCTCCATGTTTTAAAAAAAGTACAAGTTACGGTCTTTTGTGCCAGGTTTCCATTCTTGAATCTTCCCGAATATACAATAACAATTAAATAGACATTACTCCTCGCGACTCAGTCTTCCCACACCACCACCCACCCCCCCCCCCACCCCCCCCGCCCCCTACGGATTGCAGCTGCTGACATTTTAATTTTCCCCGAGAAAGTCGACGAACGGCTGCCACCTCCGAGAGAACCCTACCGTAGACTATCTTAAGGCAAACTTTATTTTCTCGAGGCTGAGAAACCCAGCCATGTCGTTAACCCGAGTCTCTACACTCGGGGGCTTCGAGTCCCTCCACGTTAATAAAGTCCGTCTCCGGGCTACTAGGGAGACGTCGGCCTCTTTCGCCCCCTGAACTCCCGGGTCTCCTGACACTCCAAAGATCGCTATCTCTGGACTCGGCAACACCCGTGTGTTAAGCACCTTGGATATTGCCCTCGCAAACTCCTGACAGAACTCTAAGCTCCGGGCATGCCCAAAACATGTGGACATGGTTTGCTGGGCTGCCCTTTCACCTGGTACACCTGTCTTCTACCCCAGAAAACATGCTAATTCTCGCTGCCGTCATGTGTGCCCGGTGGGACCACCTTAAATTGAATTAGACTGAGCCTGGCACATGATGAGGAGGAATTAACCCTGCCCGGGACCTCTGCCCACAGACCCGCTTCCAACTCCTCACCTAGCTCCTCCTCCCACTTGCCCTTGAGCTCCTACACTGGGGTTTCCTCCGCCTCTCGTAGTTCTTGGTAGATATCCGACACCTTCCCCTCTCCCACCCAGGTGCCGGAGACCACCCTGTCCTGTATCCTCATTTCCTGGTGGCAGATTAAATTTGTCCTCTAACGTCTTCAAACTGGGAAAGCTTCCGTCTATGAACAGATCCCCATTCCTTCTGATGCCTGCCCTCTGCCAGCTCTGGAACCCACCATCCATCTTACCCGGGACAAACCTGTGGTTGTTACTGTGATAGTATGTATTAGGGGTCATGTGGGACTGGAAGCCCTAATGTCATTGGCTGACAGATCCCGGGTCCTGGTTGGCCGTTGACCTCTAGCTCCACCCTGAAGGCGGAGTATAAGAAGCCGGAGTCCTCCCCCGCAGGCCAGTCTACTACCGAGCTGCGGGGGAACAGACACGCTTAGTAAAGCCTCATCGACTTCACTCTATTCATCTCTCAGAGTCTTTGTGCGCTACAATTTATTAAGCGTGCCTAAAAAGGACTATGGAGCTCAGGATCATCCCGGAATGCCTGAGGATCAGCCCCCACGCAGTGAACGCGGCAGCAGCTTTCAAGCATTGGCAGACTTGTTTCGAGGCCTACCTCAGAACGGCCACCGGCCGGGTCACAGAAGACCAGAAACTACAGGTCCTGCACCAGAGTTTAAGCACGGAGATTTTCTCTTTCATCGAAGACGCAGAGGATTTCCAGACGGCGTTCGCAGCACTGAAAAGTCTCTATGTCCGCCCAGTAAACCAGATCTACGCTCGCTATCAACTCGCAACGAGACGGCAAAGTCCCGGAGAATCGATAGATGAATTCTACGCCGCGCTACTAATTTTGGGACGAGCCTGCAGCTGCCCTTCGGTGAACGCAAATGAACACACGGACATGTTAATGCGCGATGCTTTTGTGGCAGGTATGAACTCCTCCCAAATCCGCCAAAGAATTCTAGAAAAAGAGTCGCTAGGACTCTCAGAGGCACGGGCCCTAGCAGCCTCCCTAGACATGGCCGCGCGTAATACCCGCGCCTACGGCCCTGACCGCGCGGCAGCCCATTGGGCTCCGTACGTACCCGTCGCGACAAACCCACCCCCCCCGGACACCCCACAGGCTTGCGCGGTCCAAACGCCAAGGCGCACCGGGGGCGCCCGCTGGTATTTCTGCGGCCAGGCGAAACACCCCCGGCAGCGCTGCCCGGCCCGCGCAGCGATCTGCAAGAGCTGCGGGAAAAAGGGCCGTTTCGCGGTTGTGTGCCGGTCCCGTGAGGTCGCCGCTGTCCCGGGAGAACAGGGAGCCCTGCACGCTGCTTACGCTCCCCAACCCCCCCAGCGCCCCATGTACGACCCGCAGGCGCAGCCACTCTGGGTCCCGACCACCGCGGTCCCAGGAGAACAGGGAGCCCTGCACGCCGCTTACGCTCCCCAACCCCCCCCCGCGCCCCATGTATGACCCTGCCGGCGCTACCACTTTGGGTCCCGACCACCGCTCTCCCCGGAGAAGAGGGAGTTCTGCACGACTCTAACGCCCCCCAAACCGCACCCCCCCCGCGCCCCACGTATGACCCGCCGGCGCTACCAATTTGGGTCCCGACCACCGCTGTCCCCAGAGATAAGGGAGCCCCGCGCGTTCCTAACACTCCCCAACCCCCTCAGCGCCCCATGTGCGACCCGCAGACGCCGCCATTTTGGGTCCCAGCCACCACGAGGGGAGGAAGGGCGCTGCCATCTTGGACCACCCCAGACCTGTACGACGCATGGGGGCGGCCATTTTGTCCACCCCCGCCGCCATCTTGTGACCTCCCAGCCACGTGCGATGTATGGGGGCAGCCATTTTGTTCATCCCCGACGCCATCTTGGGCGGCAACAACGGACCCCAGTGTCGACGGCTCCACGGGGTTCGAGGAAGACGCTCCACTACTACAACCACGTCTCGCTTCAATAATGCTCGACCAAGCTCGGCCCCGGACACTCCAGACGACGACGACAACGGTGCTAATAAACGGGCACGAGACACCATGCCTAGTCGACTCCGGGAGCACGGAGAGCTTTATCCACCCCGACACGGTAAGACGCTGTTCCTTGCCCACCTATCCCAGCGCACAAAAGATTTCCCTAGCTGCAGGATCCCACTCCGTACAGATCAAAGGTTTCTGCATAGTTACCCTAACGGTGCAGGGGAGGGAGTTCAAAAACTACAAGCTACACGTCCTTCCCCAACTCTGCGCCCCCACATTACTGGGATTAGACTTCCAGTGCCATCTACAGAGCCTTACCTTCAAATTCGGCGGCCCAATACCCCCACTCACTATCTGCGGCCTCGCAACCCTCAAGGTGCAACCCCCGTCCTTGTTTGCGAACCTCACCCCGGATTGCAAACCCGTCGCCACTAGGAGCAGACGGTACAGCGCCCAGGACCGGACCTTCATTCGGTCCGAAGTCCAGCGGCTACTAAAGGAAGGCATAATCCAGGCCAGCAATAGTCCCTGGAGAGCACAGGTGGTAGTAGTGAAGACAGGGGAGAAGCAAAGGATGGTCATAGACTATAGCCAGACCATCAACAGGTACACACAACTAGACGCGTACCCTCTCCCCCGCATATCCGACATGGTCAATCGGATTGCCCAATATAAAGTCTTCTCCACCGTGGACCTCAAGTCCGCCTACCATCAGCCCCAAGTGACCGCAAGTACACAGCCTTCGAGGCAGACGGGCGATTATACCATTTCCTAAGGGTCCCATTTGGCGTCACAAACGGGGTCTCGGTCTTCCAACGAGAGATGGACCGAATGGTTGATCAACACGGGTTGCGGGCCACATTCCCATATCTCGACAATGTAACCATCTGCGGCCACGACCAGCAGGACCACGACGCCAACCTCCAAAAATTCCTCCAGACCGTTAAAGCCTTGAACCTCACGTACAACGAGGACAAGTGCGTTTTTAGCACCAACCGGCTAGCCATCCTGGGCTACGTAGTGCGCAATAGGATAATAGGCCCCGATCCCGAACGTATGCGCGCCCTCATGGAATTTCCCCTCCCGCACTGCTCAAAAGCACTGAAACGCTGCCTGGGGTTCTTTTCATACTACGCCCAGTGGGTCCCCCAGTACGCAGACAAGGCCCGCCCTCTAATACAGACCACGACCTTCCCCCTGTCGACAGAGGCTTGCCAGGCCTTCAGCCGCATCAAAGCGGATATCGCAAAGGCCACGATGCGCGCCATCGACGAGTCCCTCCCCTTCCAGGTCGAGAGCGACGCCTCCGACGTAGCTCTAGCGGCCACCCTTAACCAAGCGGGCAGACCCGTGGCCTTTTTCTCCCGAACCCGCCACACTTCAGAAATCCGCCACACCTCAGTGGAAAAGGAAGCCCAAGCCATAGTGGAAGCTGTGCGACATTGGAGGCATTACCTGGCTGGCAGGAGATTCACTCTCCTCACCGACCAACGGTCGGTAGCCTTCATGTTCGATAATGCACTGCGGGGCAAAATCAAAAACGACAAGATCTTAAGGTGGAGGATCGAGCTCTCCACCTTCAACTACGAGATCTTGTATCGTCCTGGAAAGCTGAACGAGCCGTCCGATGCCCTATCCCGCGGCACATGTGCCAACGCACAAATTAACCGCCTCCAAACCCTCCACGAGGACCTCTGCCACCCGGAGGTCACTCGGTTTTTCCACTTTATCAAGTCCTGCAACCTCCCATACTCTTTAGAGGAGGTCCGTACAGTCACAAGGAACTGCCACATCTGCGCAGAATGCAAACCGCATTTTTTCAGGCCGGATGGTGCGCACCTGATTAAGGCTTCCCGCCCCTTTGAACGCCTTAGTCTGGATTTCAAAGGGCCCCTCCCCTCCACCGACCGCAACACATACTTCCTTAATGTGGTGGACGAGTACTCTCGCTTCCCATTCGCCATCCCCTGCTCTGACATGACCGCGGCCACAGTCATTAAAGCCCTGAACACCATCTTCACACTGTTCGGTTGCCCCGCATACGTCCACAGCGACAGGGGGTCCTCTTTCATGAGTGACGAGCTGCGCCAGTTCCTGCTCAGCAAGGGCATAGCCTCAAGCAGGACGACCAGCTACAACCCCCGGGGGAACGGGCAAGTAGAGAGGGAGAACGGCACGGTCTGGAAGACCGTCCTACTGGCCCTACGGTCCAGGGACCTCCCAGTTTCACGGTGGCAGGAGGTCCTCCCGGACGCTCTCCACTCCATCCGGTCGCTATTGTGTACGAGCACTAATCAAACGCCTCATGAGCGTCTCCTTGTCTTCCCTAGGAAGTCCTCCTCTGGAACGTCGCTGCCGACCTGGCTGGCGGCCCCAGGACCCATCTTGCTCCGAAAGCATGTGCGGGCATACAAGGCGGACCTGTTGGTCGAAAGCGTTCACCTCCTCCACGCGAACCCGCAGTACGCTTACGTGGAGTACCCCGACGGCCGACAGGCCACGGTCTCCCTGCGAGATCTGGCGCCCGCCGGCAACACACACACCCCCCCGACACCATTCACCCAACCCCCCCCCTTCCTGCCACCGCCGCACCCCGCGACCGCCCCCTTCCCAGGAGGATCGGTCCCCCTCCCCCCAGGCCCGACCAAGAATAAAGCCCAAGCTGAAACCGTAAGGCTCCCGGAGACGACAACACCGGAACAAACACCACCACCACCACCGGGGCCGAGGCGATCGACACGGACAACCAGACCGCCCGACCGACTCGTGGCGTCGATCTAAATCAACATATGGACTTTTCACAAGAACATTTTGCTTTTTCTCCCGATATCTTCTGTAAATAGTTGAAACAGGACAAAATTGTACATACTGTATTGCCATATGAATGTTTTCCTCCCAGGACCAGCCCTGTAAACCCTTACCACCATGCGAAGCATCACCCCGCCGGGTTCATTTTTGACAAGGGGTGAATGTGGTAGTATGTATTAGGGGTCATGTGGGACTGGAAGCCCTAATGTCATTGGCTGACAGATCCCGGGTCCTGGTTGGCCGTTGACCTCTAGCCCCGCCCTGAAGGCGGAGTATAAGAAGCCGGAGTCCTCCCCCGCAGGCCAGTCTACTACCGAGCTGCGGGGGAACAGACACGCTTAATAAAGCCTCATCGACTTCACTCTATTCGTCTCTCGGAGTCTTTGTGCGCTACAGTTACATATCGGGGTGCAGACCGACGCTCCCTGCACCTTCTAGTACCTCCTCCACTGCTCCCAAATCCTCAGTGTCGCCACCACCACAGGACTTGTGGAGTAGCGGGTCGGCGGGAACGGCAAAGGAGCCGTTATCAAAACTCCCAGTCTAGTTCATTTGCATGACGCCGCCTCCAGCCGCTCCCACGCCAACGCCCCCCCCATCACCCAATTCCTAATCATGGCTACCTTGGCCGCCCAGAAGTAGTTGCGAAAGTTCGGCAGTGCCAGCCCCACCCTCCCCGACTGCGCTCCAACAGCAATCTCCTTACTTGCGGGGTCTTATTCGCGCAAAGCCCGCAATGATCCTCCTCACCCGCTTCAAAAAGGCCTTAGGGATGAAGATGGTTGAGGCACTGAAAGACAAACAAAAATCTGGGGAGGACCGTCATTTTCACGGGCTGTACCGTCCCTGCCAATGACAGCGGGAGCATGTCCCACCTTTTAAAGTCCCCTTCCATTTGCTCAACCAATCGAGTCAGATTGAGCCAGTGCAGGGCATCCCATTTCCTGGTCACCTGTATACCCAGGTAACAAAAACTTTTCTCTACCATCCTGAGCGGCAGCTCGTTCAGTCTCTCCTCCTACCCCTTGGCCTGGATCACGAACAACTTGCTCATTCCCAAGTTCAGTTTGTACCCTGAAAAACTACCAAAATCCCTCAGGATCCACAGAACCTCCCCCATCCCCTCCACAGGGTCCGAAATGTACAGGAGCAAATCATCCGCGTATAGAGAGACCCGATGTTCCACCACCCCCCTGAACCAGTCCCTGCAAGTTCCTCAAGGCTTTCAGTGCCATAGCTAATGGTTCTATAGCTAGGGCAAATAGTAACGGAGAGAGGGGACACCCCTGCCTCGTTCCCCGGTAAAGCTTGAAGAACCCCGACCTCAGCCGGTTTGTACATACACTTGCTACAGGTGCCTGGAACAGCAATTTTACCCAGCCAATAAAGCCCTCACCAAACCCGAACCTCCCCAGCGTTTCCCACAGGTACTCCCACTCCACCCGGTCAAAGGCTTTCTCTATGTCCATCGCTGCTACCACCTCCGCCTCCCCTCCTTCTGAGGGCATCATAATAATATTCAAAAGACTCCGAACATTGGTATTAAGTTGCCTGCCTTTAACAAACCCAGTCTGGTCTTCCTCTATCACCCCTGGGACGGAATCCTCAATTCTTGTAGCCAGAACCTTAGCTAGCAATTTGACATCCACGTTTAAGAGCGAAATCGGCCTGTATGACCCGCATTGTTCCGGGTCCTTCTCTCGTTTAAGAATGAGTGAGATCAAGGCCTGTGACATTGTTGGGGGGAGGGTTCCTTTCTCTCTAGCCTCATTGAAGGTCCTCATCAGGAGTGGGCTCAGTATTTCCGAAAATTCCTTATAAAATTCTACCTGGTAACCATCCGGCCCCGGGGCTTTACCCGATTGCATGCCCTCTATACCCTTGACAATCTTCTCCAATTCAATCGGGGCCCCCAGCCCCTCCACCAGGTCCTCTTCCACCTTTGGAAACCTCAACTGGTCCAAAAATTGCCTCATCCCATCGAGGGCTCCGACTCATATAATTTACTATAGAACTCCTTAAAGACTCCATTCACCCCCCCTGGATCCAAGACCATGTTACCCTCCTTATTCTTTACTCCCCCGATTTCCCTGGCCGCCTCCCTCTTTTGCAGTTGGTGTGCCAGCATTCAGCTTGCTTTCTCCCCGTACTCATAGACTACCCCCCTTGCCTTCCTCAGCTGTGCTACCGCTTTCCCTGTGGCCAGCAGTTCAAACTCCCCCTGCAGACTCCGGCGTTCCCTCAGCAGCCCCGCCTCGGGGGCCTCCGCGTATCTCCTGTCCACTCGGAGTATCTCCTCCACCAGTGTCTCCCTATCCGCTCTTCCTCTCTTTTCCCTATGGGATCGAATTGAGATGAGCTCCCCTCTGACAACTGCCTTCAGAGTCTCCCAGACCATTGCCGCTGCTACCTCACCCGTATCGTTTGTTTCCAGGTAATCCTGGATGTTCCTGCTAATCCGCCCGCAAACCTCTTAATCCACCAGCAGCCCCACATCCAGTCTCCAGAGCGGGCGCAGCCCTCTCTCCTCACTAAGCTGCAGGTCCACCCAGTACGGGGCGTGGTCCGAGACTGTGACTGCCGAGTATTCCGTCCCCGCCACCTTTGGGATTAACGCCCTGCTGATGGCAAAGAAATCTATGCGGGAATAAACCTTATGAACGTGGGAGAAAAAAGAGAACTCCTTCGCTCTCGGCCGCGCGAACCTCCAGGGATCAACCTCCCCCTCACCTGCTCCATAAAACTCTTCCGTTCCTTAGCCGCTGCCGGTCACTTACCTGTCCTGGACTTCGACCGGTCCAGTTCGGGGTCAATGACTGTGTTAAAGTCTCCCCCGATGATCAGATTGTGTGACTCCAAGTCCGGGATTTTGCCTAGCATGCGTCCCATAAATTCCACATCATCCCAATTCGGAGCGTAGACATTCACAAACACCACCCGGACCCCCTCCAGCTTTCCACTCACCATTATATACCTGCTTCGAATGCCACACCCTTACTGGTCAGAATTACTACCCCCCTGGTCTTCGAATCCAGCCCTGAATGGAACACCTGGCCTACCCATCCCTTTCTCAATCTTGTGTGATCTGCGAGCTTTAAATGTGTCTCCTGAAGCATTGCTACGTCTGCCTTTAACCCCTTTAAATGCGCTATTACGGTCTTTTGACCGGACTATTCAAACCCGTCACATTCCACGTTATCAGCCTGGATGGGGGGCTAACCAACCCCCCCCCCCCCCCCCCCCCCCCCCATGCCGACTACCCATCACCCTTTTTTGGCCAACCTCGAGACCGCACCCCTCGCATCATCGCGCGCCCCCACAGGGAGTCACTGCCCCGACCCTCAATTGGTTCCCCAAAATTGATACCTCCTCTGTCAGCAAAGCAGCATCCCCCCCTCCCCTCCCCCCCCCCCCCCAACAGCCCGACGACCCAAAACTCCCCAGTCAAGCACCAGCTAAGCACTTGCTCACCCCCCACTACGCTCCCGAGAGTCAGCTGACCCCTGCTGACCCCGGTAGCTCCCGCCCCAGGCGCCGATCAGACTGTCGCCTCATCGTCCGGACCCCTCTCCCCACATGAATAAACCAATTTAGCTACCTCTCCAGCCCCAGTGAGTAAATAGTAATACGAAAAGAAAAACAAACAAGACAGTAACATTGCCTCGTGAGGAGACACTTACTGAACCAAGGCTCCAACTTCCCGAAAAATCGCACTAAGTACAGGGCCCCCTCCCCCCCTCCGTATCTCAACTTTGCCGAAAACACTGCACCCTCCAGCCACCACCACAGCCCTTACACGCACCCAACATTGTATACAATCTTATATTAGAAACGGCACCGTGTTACCCAGCCCCACCACCGCCTTCCACCAAAGCTTAACTGTCCTTTAATTCAAGTCCAGCTTTTCTTGTTTGACAAATGTCCACGCCTTCGTCCGGCGTCTCAAAATAGTAATGCCGTTCCTGGTACATGACCCATAGCCTCGCTGGGTGTAGCATCCCAAATTTCACCCCCTTGCTGAAGAGGGTCGCCTTCACCCGGTTGAATCCAGCACGTCTCTTGGCCAGCTCCGCACCCAGGTCCTGGTAGATGCGTATCACGCTGACGACATGTCTTTTCTAGTCAAAAAGAAAAAGGATGCATACATGAGGTCTAGGCAACTAAAAACAGATGAAGCACTTGAAGAATACAGGGAAAGTAGAAAAGAATTCAAACAGGGAGTTAGGAGGGCAAAAAGGAGTCACGGAATGTCCTTGCTGGATTAAGGAGAATCCCAAGACATTTTGTACGTATATTAGGAACAAGAGGACAGCTAGAGAAAGAGTTGGTCCTCTCAATGACAAAGGATAGAAATAATGCATAGAACCAAAGGACGTTGTTGAGAGACTTAATGAGTCCTTTGCACCGGTATTCACAAAGGAGAGGGACACGTTGGTTGGTGGCGTCTCAGAGGGCTATGTAAACAAGTCATTATTGCGAGGACGGAAGTGTTAGGTGTGTTAAAAAGCATTAAGGTAGACAAATCCCCAGGGCCAATCGTCATCTATTCCAGATTACTGACGGAGACAAGAAATGAAATTGCTGGGCCTCTAACAGAATTCTTTGTTTCCTCGTTGTCCACAGGTGAGGTCCCAGAGGATTGGAGGGTAGCCAATGTTGTCCTGTTATTTAAGAAGGGTAGCAAGGATAATCCAGGTAAATATAGGCCAGTGATCTTGACTAAAGTGATAATGAAATTGTTGGAAAAGATTCTCAGAGATAGGGGCGGATTCTCCGGTCGCCGATGCCAAAATCGCGTTCGGCGATTGGCCAGGGAATCCCCGTTTGCGCCGAAATCGGAGGCGGCTCCGCTTTTGTAATGCTCCACCTCATTGTAAACGTACGTACGCCGTATGGACAGCCTCAGGACATCACCTGAGGTCCTCCCCGATGCTCCGCCCCCGATGGGCCTAGTTCGCGACGGCGTGGGTCATTCACGAACCCGGCATGGCGGCTGCGGACTGAGTACAGCGCCGCCACAGCGGGGGGAGCAGTTTCACAAGAAGGAGGGGCTTTGGCAGGGGCTGGGGGGATTGGTGGGGGCTGGTCCGAGGGTGGAGAGCCTTGCCAAAGGGGGGCAGATTTTGGCAGGCTGGGTCCGCATACGCCCGGCGCCATGTTGCACGGCACGGCCGCTGCAGGTCATCGCCGTGCACATGAGCGGCCACAGACCCAGCAATTCTCTGGCCATATCCGCAGGTAAAGCCGGGCGCTGCGTGCCTGCTAGCCCCCCACCAGACGGAGGATCGTGAAGCTTTTGTGCCATTTTCCCGGGCATAAATCGCCACTGTTCCCACGCCAGCGTCTGCACGTAGTCTTCAAATCGGAGAATCCAGCCCAGGATGGATCTATGCACATTTGGAAGTGAATGGTCTTATTAGAGACACACATCATGGTTTTGTACGAGGGAGGTCATGTCTCACTGATTTAATTCAGTTTATTGAGGAGGTGACAGAAATGATTGACGAGGGAAGGGCTGTGGATGTTATCTACATGGACTCTCGTAAAATATTTGACAAGGTACCTCATGGCAGCCAAGTGCAAAAGATTAAATCACACAGGGTCAGGGGTGAACTAGCTAGATGAATTCAGAACTGGCTTGGCCATAGAAGGTAGAGGGTGGCAGGGGAAGGGTGTTTTTCTGAATGGAGATCTGTAACTAGTGGTGTTCCGCAGGGATCAGTACTGGGCCCTCTGCTGTTTGTAATATATATAAATGACTTGCAAGAAAACATAGCTGGTCTGATTAGCAAGTTTGCGGATGATACTAAGATAGCAGGAGTTGCGGATAGTGATGAAGATTGTCAGAGAATACAGCAGGAGATAGATAGGCTGCAAAATTGGGCGGAGAAATGGCAGATGGAATTTAACCAGACAAATACGAGGTGAAGCATTTTGGTAGATCCAATTCAGGTACGAGCTGTAAAATAAATGGCTGAACCATCAGGAGTATAGACACACAGAGAGATCTGGGTGTGCAGGTCCATAGTTCCTTAAAAGTGGCAGCACAGGTGGAAATGGTGGTAAAGAAAGCATATGGCATGCTTGCCTTTATTGGACAGGGCATCGAGTACAAAAGCTCACAAATTATGTTATAGTTATATAGAACGTTGATTAGGCCACATTTGGAATACTGTGTCCAATCCTGGTCACCACACTACCAGAAGGACGTGGAGGCTTTGGGGAGAGTACAGAAAAGGTTTACCAGGATGTTGCCTGGTATGGAGGGCATTAGCTATGAGGAGGGATTGAATTAACTGGAATCGTTCTCCCTAGAAAGACGGAGGTTGAGGAGCGACCTGGTAGAAGTTTATAAAATTATGAGGGGTATAGATAGGGTGAACAGTTGGCGGCTTTTTTCCCAGGGCGGAAATGACAATTACAAGAGGGCACAAGTTCTAGTTGAGGGGGGATAGGTTCAATGGAGATGTGCGGGTGAAGTTTTTTACACAGAAGGTGGTGGTGGCCTGGAATGCACTGCCAAGTGAGGTGGTTGAGGCAGATACGTTAACGACCTTTAAGACTTACCTAGATAGATACATGAACTGACGGGGTATAGAAGAATACAGGCGATTGGTCTAGATAGGACATGTGATCGGCACAGGCTTGGAGGGCCGAAAGACCTGTTACTGTGCTGTACTGTTCTTTGTTTTTCTTTCAATTTGACACCAGCCTTAACTTCCTTAGTTAGTCACAGATTGTTCATCCTTCTTGTAAGAGTCTTTCTTTCTCAATTAAATATATCTTCACTAAGAGTTGAGAAATGTTTCCTCGAATGTCTGTCACTGCTTAGCGACAATCTTACCTTTGAATCTGTTTTGTTCATCCACCATAGCCTCTGCTTTCATATCTTTTTAATTGTCTTTATTTATCTTTCAGGCACTACTTTCAGACCCAGACCCAAGTTTCTTCCCCTCAAACTGAATGTGAAATTCTAACATTATTAAAACTTGTCCCTTGCGGATCTTTTACTATGAGATTATTAATTAGCCCATTCTCATTACACATTACCACGTCTAAAATAGTTTCTTTCCTGGTTAGTTGCACAATTATTATTTCAAGAAACTTTCCCAAATGCACTCTATGAACTCATCCTCAAGGCTATCTTTGCCAATTTGATTTGTCCAATGTATATGAATATTTCAAACAGCCACAATTATTTCATTAGTTTCCTTGCAAGCCCCGATTATTTCTTGATTCGAACTGTTAGACTGCCTGTAGACTCTTCCCACCAGTGACTTCTTTTTATTTCTTATCTACACCCAAATTGATTCTACATCTTAATTTCCTGAGCCAAGGCCATTTATCAATACTGTATTGATTTCATCTTTATTAACAGAGCTACCCCACCTCCTTTTCCTTTCTGATTATCTTTCCAAAATTTTGAATATCTTTGAATATACAATTCCCAGCCTTGGTCACCTTGCAGCTAATGCATCTATAATTGTTACAGTATCATACCCATTTCTTTCTATTTGTATTAGCTTCAAATATTGGACTATATTTTTGTCTTCACTGTTTCAATGATAATTTGACAGAGTATGTTGTCAGTCCTTTACAAATATGCCCTATCTACATTCCTTTGAAATTGCATTCTATAAAAGGGACTTCTCCCTTGGGGTGTAAAATTCTGATTTTAAAGGTCTAAATTTCCCTTGCTGCGAAATAAGTTCCAGGATTTTGATTAAGTGACCACCAAGGTATGGCAACATCAGGACAGTGTGTATATTGGAACTGAATGTATAAGGGCATTTTGGGAGAGACTCATCCTGCAACTAACCCTAAAAAACATTTTTTTTTCCATTACATAGAATCCCTACAGTGCAGAAGGAGTCTACTCGACCCATCGAGTTTGCACCGACCCTCCGAAAGAGCACTCCCTCATCCTAGCCCCATAACCCCACCTAACATGCACATCTTTGGATGCTAAGGGGCAATTTATCATGGGCATTTCATCTCTCCTGCATATCTTTGGACTGTGGAAGGAAACCGGAGCACCCGGAGGGTGTCAGAGCTGGTGTTTTTCACAGCTGCCTGTTCATCATAGTGTTATGGGCCAGGCTTTAGAGAACCCCAAAGTGTATCATGGAGTTCACCTGACCCACAACTTTTAATAGATTGTGGTATGGGGAGCACAGGGCTCACTCTACAAGTGTGGTACTTCAGAAATGGACAAGTACTTTTTAAAACAGTAAATGTTTATTCTATGAACTTAAGTTAACCTTTCTAAAACAAACAGTGAACATCTTAGCAACCAGTAAATCAAATACACCCCCCAAAGAATGCAACACTAAGTAATCTGTAAGCTGTTCTTTTAATACCCAGAAGACTTAACAAATATTTAAACAGAAGCACATCAGGAGGTCCCGTTTTCCAGCAGGCGCAGCCTGATATAGTTCAAGCGGACCCCCGCCACGTAGGTGTCCGGATCTGTGAGTTCATGTGTTCCTCCGGCGTCACATCTCGATAGCTGCAGTTCCTCACGAGTAGGTGTCCGGATCTGAGGTGTTACTACTGAGAACATTTATAATTCTGAATTCACCAAATGATCCAGAGATAGTCTTTCATGGCAGAGAGCACAACAGTACACCTGCTTTGGCTGACTTCAGCTGCAACACACTGAAAAACGAAACCAAAAAGACAGAGACACACCCAAGCTTTTGGTCAAAGTGAAACTAAAAAGCAGAACCAGAGCTCAGCTCCACCCACACTCTGACATCACTGCAGTAACATGAGCAGCCAAACATTTCTTAAAGCGACATTCTCATGACAATAATGATGGTGATATTACATTTGCTTTACATATTGCAGTTTAATAATACTTTATAAACACTACAAATCTGACAAAAACCTGCTTTGGCATTCCCTGCAACTTAGTGTGATGATTTGCCATTGTAATGATGCATATTGTATGTTAGAACAAAGAATAACATATATTCTACATTTTTTATTTTTAAAAAATAATTTCTTCAGATATATGAAGGTTTCAAACATGACAGTTGGGAAAAATGGGAATTTTGTTTAATGATAAGTAATGTTTTTGGGTGAGTGAATTTGAAAATAATTTGTCTTTCTACCTGTACCGTTTGTGTTTGAATATTGCCCAGATTGTTGAGATAAAAGCATGGATTTTTCAGTCAGTTTTAGTTAAGTCTTGGTCGCCATCTTCGCCCCAGCCCGACACGTGCGACTCATGGGGGCCACCATCTTGTGACTCCACCGACCACACAGACTACCCGCAGCTGGGCGCGTTCACCCTCGACCAGTCGCAGCCAAAACAGCTGAAGAACTCCTAATGGTCGTCCGGGTCAACGGGCACGAGACCTCCTGTCTTTTCGACTCCGAGAGCACGGAGAGCTTTGTCCACCCCGGCACGGTAAGGCGCTGCTCCCTCCACACCTACCCAGCCCCCCAAAAAATCTCCCTCGCCTCCTGGTCCCATTCAGTTCAGATCCGGGGGTACTGTATCGCCAATCTTGCGATGCAGAGCACAGAGTATGCTCATTTTAAACTCTACTTCCTCCCCCACCTCTGTGCCCTGTCGTGTTGGGTGTTCTGGTCTACAAACAGGTCAACACGGCTGGAGATGGTGTAACTCTATTTTATTAACAACTCAACTGTAATAACATACTGTAAGCTTGGGTACGTGCATTACCAGCTTATCTGTGGACCCTGTCCTATCACTATCTAGGTGAGGCACTCAGCACATGGTGAACGTCTGAGAGGCAGGCTGTGAGCTCTGTGCTCTGAGCTGGGGCTGCTGCTAGAATCCGCGGGAACTCTGGTGACCCCTGTCTTTATAGTGCATGTGCTCTCACTGGTGATTGGCTGCGATGTTGTGTATGCTGGTTGGTCCTACTGTATGTCCATCAGTGTGTCAGTGTGTGTGTGATTGCACCATGATATGCTGATGTATATCATGACATCCCCCCTTTTTGCAAAGAATATGTGCCTACATGAGAATAAATAAAGTGTAGTGAGTGTGTCTGATCATGTGTGTGCATTATTTACATCAATATGTACATGTGGCTATATTATATACACGGGAAGGTGCCAGGTGCAGAGGAAAACTATGTTACACCAAGAATGAAACAAATGCTATTACCAAGCAATGAAAAACTCTTAAACTGTACGACAGAACAAGTTAGTGAGTCCAATAGTGCAAGGTTTATAAATCAAGTCTTTGGGGTGGGCGACGAATTCGGGTTGACCGTCAGAGTGGCACACCGCTCGTCGTCCGGATCAATGCTGTGCACCGACAGCGGCTGGTGCATTCGACTCGGGGACTGCTTGTTCTTGTTGATGACAGCAATGCGGAAAGGCTCCCTGTCCTCAGTGTCACTGGTCTGTATGATGTCAGGATCGGACTCGGTGAACGTGGGTAGAATTGCCCGAACATTTCTGCGAGGCTGGTTAAACTGTTGCGAGTTGGCAGGCTGAGGTGCTCGACAGCAGGCAGCATAGTGGCCAAGGCTGCCACAGCGTAGGCATTGTTGCGCTTTGGCTGGACATTGCCGCTTTAAATGGGCAGAGCAACAGTTGCTGCATGTCATGATGTCAGTGTGTTCGTTGCGCCACCGCGCATGTGCGGTGCGGTCTTGCATAGTGCTCGCCTGCGCATCGCGTTCCTCCGCGTCAACGTCCCCTCTTTTGGCGCGTACAAGTGCGGGAGGCCTCGGAAAGCGGGCAAAATGGCCGCCCTCCTCCGGGCCGCGGTCCGGGAGGTACTCGATCGTCTGGACCCGCTACGCCTCGTGAGGCCCCTGCCGCGCCGTTTCAGCCGCCTGGATGCGTGAGTACCGGCTGGTGGCGTTCTCATGCAGGACGCAGGTCTCGATGGCCGTCGCTAGGGTGAGTTGCTTGATTTTAAGGACCTGCTGGCGCAGGGTATCCAACATGACCCCGAAAACAATCTGGTCGCGTATCTTGGAGTCAGAGGTGGGCCCATAGTCGCAGGACTGCGCGAGGATGCGGAGGTGCATTAAATAAGACTGCAAAGGCTCATCCTTACCCTGCAGGCACTGCTTGAACAGATACCTTTCGAAGCTTTCGTTAACTTCAACGCTGAAGTGTTCATCAAATTTTAGGAGCACCGTCTTGTATTTGGTTTTGTCCTCACCGTCCGCGAATGTAAGGGAGTTAAAGATGTGGATGGCGTGTTGCCCTGCCGTGGAGAGAAGAAGGGCAATCTTCCTGGTGTCCGATGCATTCTCCCTGTCTGGGGCCTCTCGGAAGAGCTGGAAGCGCTGTTTAAAAAGCTTCCAATTCACCCCGAGATTGCCAGCGGTGCGTTGCGGCGGCGGCGGGTTGATGTTCTCCATGCTGCAGGATGGCAGATTGTTGATAAGTTGCAGGTAGGTCTCACAGGGGCTAGTATGCATCCACTCCTGGAACTATGTCGTGTTGGGTGTTCTGGTCTACAAACAGGTCAACACGGCTGGAGATGGTGTATCTCTATTTTATTAACAACTCAACTGTAATAACATACTGTAAGCTTGGGTGCGTGCATTACCAGCTTATCTGTGGACCCTGTCCTATCACTATCTGGGTGAGGCACTCAGCACATGGTGAATGTCTGAGAGGCAGGCTGTGAGCTCTGTGCTCTGAGCTGGCTGCTGCTAGAATCCGCGGGAACTCTGGTGTCCCCTGTCTTTATAGTTTGTGTGCTCTCACTGGTGATTGGCTGCGATGTTGTGTATGCTGGTTGGTCCTACTGTATGTCCATCAGTGTGTCAGTGTGTGTGTGGTTGCACCATGATATTCTGATGTATATCATGACACGCCCCACTACTGCTTGGATTGGACTTTCAATGTAACCACCGAAGCCTGACCTTACAGTTCGGCAGACCCTTGCCCCCCTCACGGTGTGCAGCCTCGCGACCCTCAAGGTCTCCCCCCCTTCACTCTTTGCGAACCTTACTCCTGACTGTAAGCCCATCGCCACCAGGAGCAGGCGGTACAGTTCGCTAGACATGACGTTTATCAAGTCGGAGGTCCAGCGACTGTTGAGTGAAGGGATCATCGGGGCCAGTAACAGCCCCTGGAGAGTGCAAGTGGTGGTCGTCCGGACCGGGGGAAAGAATCGGATGGTTGTGGACAACAGCCAGACAATTAACCGGTTCACGCAACTGGATGCGTACCCTCTCTCCCCGCAGAGCGGAGATGGTCAACCAGATCGCGCAGTACCGTGTGTTCTCAACGGTCGATCTGAAGTCGGCCTACAACCAGCTCCCAATCCGCCCGGAAGAGAGCCATTACACTGCCTTTGAAGCACCTGGCCGACTCTGCCACTTCCTCAGAGTCCCCTTTGGTGTCACTAACGGGGCCTCGGTCTTTCAGAGAACGATGGACCGAATGGTGGACCAGTACGGTTTGCGGGCTACATACCCATACTTGGACAATGTGACCATCTGTGGCCATGACCAGCAGGACCATGATGCCAATCTCCAGAGGTTCCTCCAGGCCGCCCAATCCCTCAATCTCACATACAACAAAGAAAAGTGCATCTTCCGTACTACCCGACTCGCCATCCTTGTCTATGTTGTGGAGAACGGAGTCCTAGGGCTCGACCCTGACCGTAGGCGCCCCCTCACAGAACTCCCCCCTCCCCACGGCCTCAAGGCCCTAAAATGATGGCTGGGGCTGTTCTCCTACTATGCCCAGTGGGTCCCCAACTATGCGGACAAAGCCCGCCCACTGATTCAAACCACCAGTTTCCCCCTGACGGATGAGGCCCGCTCGGCCTTCAGCCGGATCAAGGCCGACATCACCAAGGCCGCAATGCACGCGGTGGATGAGGCCATCCCTTTTCAGGTAGAGAGCGATGTGTCAGATGTTGCACTGGCCGCAACACTCAACCAGGCAGGCAGGCCAGTAGCATTCTTCTCGAGGACCCTCCATGCTTCCAAAATTCGACACGCCTCGGTCGAGAAGGAAGCACAAGCCATAGTGGAAGCCGTGCGGCACTGGAGGCACTACCTAGCCGGTAAGAGGTTCACCCTCGTCACCGACCAGCGATCGGCCGCCTTCATGTTTGACAACGCACAACGGGGCAAAATAAAAAATGACAAAGTCTTAAGGTGGAGGATCGAACTCTCCACCTACAATTACGATATCAAGTATCGTCCTGGGACGCTCAATGAGCCCCCAGATGCCCTGTCCCGTGGCACATGCGTCAGCGCGCAGAATGACCGACTTCGGGCTATCTACAATGACATCTGCCACCCGGGGGTCACCCGACTTACCCACTTCATTTAGGCCCGCAATCTGCCCTTCTCCACCGAGGAGGTGAAGGCAATGACCAGGGACTGTCAGGTCTGCGCGGAGTGCAAACCGCACTTCTACCAGCCAGACAAGGCTCACTTGGTAAAGGCCTCCCGGCCCTTTGAGCGCCTAAGCATTGACTTCAAAGGGCCCCTACCCTCCACCAACCGTAATATATACTTCTTCACCATCATCGAAGAGTACTCCCGCTTCCCCTTTGCTGTCCCCTTCCCCGACATGACCTCGGCCACCGTAATAAAGGCACTGCACAGCATCTTCATACTGTTCGGTTTCCCTGCCTACGTCCACAGCGACCGGGGCACATCGTTCATGAGCGATGAGCTACGTCAGTACCTGCTCAACAAAGGCATTGCCTCGAGCAGGACTACGAGCTATAACCCGCAGCGAAATGGGCAGGAGGAGAGGGCGAACGCGACGGTATGGAAGGCCTTCCTTCTGGCCCTCAGGTCTAGAAGTGTTCCGATCCCCCGCTGGCAGGAGGTCCTTCCCGACGCCCTCCACTCCATCAGATCGCTCCTCTGCGCAGCCACAAACGAGACCCCTCTACAACCGTTTGTTTGCCTTCCCCAGGAAGTCCATCTCCGGGGTCTCGCTTCCATCTTGGCTGAAAACTCCGGGACCAGTCCTTCTCCGGAGGCACATGAGGAGCCATAAGACTGACCCCCTGGTCGGGAGGGTCCAGCTGCTCCACGCCAACCCCCAGTACGCCTATATTGCGCACCAGGACGGATGGTAAGATACGGTCTCCCTACGGGACCTGGCACCAGTTGGTTCCCCCTGCCAACTCGCCCCCCCTCCCCGTTGCCCACCGCCACCCCCAGCGCCCCATACGCTTCCCTGGGTCTCCTGTATTGTCCCAGGCCAACACTGCTGCCACCTATCACCCCCTGCCTACCCCCACACCCCAACCGTCTCCGACACACCGGACTGAGGCTCAAGCTCTGGACAGAACGCCCCTGGAGTCATCACCTGCGACAAGGGCAGCACGGTAGCACACGTGGCTAGGTCTCAAAAACAGCTTCTTCCCCACTGTCACCAGACTCCTAAATGACCCTCTTATGGACTGATTTCATTAACACTACACCCTGTATGCTTCATCCGATGCCAGTGCTTATGTAGTTACATTGTATATGTTGTGTTGCCCTATTATGTATTTTCTTTTATTCCCTTTTCTTCTCATGTACTTAATGATCTGTTGAGCTGCTCGCAGAAAAATACTTTTCACTGTACCTCGGTACACGTGACAATAAACAAATCCAATCCAATCCAATCCACTGTGGCTTCTCAGCGCCAGGGTCCCAGGTTCGATTCCATGCTGGGTCACTGTCTGTGTGGAGTCTGCACGTTCTCCCCGTGTTTGCGGGGGTTTCCTCCAGGTGCAATGGTTTCCTCCCACAGTCCAAAGACGTGCAGGTTAGGTGGATTGGCCATGCTAAATTGCCCTTAGTGTCCAAAAAAGTTAGGAGGGGTTATGGGGATAGGGTGGAAGTGAGGGTTTAAGTGGGTCGGTGCAGACTCGATGGGCCGAATGGCCTCCTTCTGCACTGTATGTTCTATGTAACTGTGCCCGCCGCACCGCCAGAGCTGAGGAGGTCGAAGAGAAAGATCCGGCCTCAAGATAGACTGAATATGTAATGACCCCACGTCACCCCCACTGGACTTGATTTTTTTAACAGGGGTGAATGTGGTGAATGTATTCACCTAATGCCTGTATGATACTGTAACCTATGACCTGTGACCTGGAAGTGGTGATACGAGCTGCTTCCAGGTACTGTACTGTAACCCCGGGAGGGCTCCGCCTCTGGTTCCGCCCTCACCGGGGCCATATATAAACCGGCCGCCTGTGGGCGGCATTCATCTGTACTACCGACTCTGGCTAGGCAAGTTCATGACTGATAAAGCCTAATGTTCACTCGCTCGCTCTGCCTCTCGATGAATTGAAGGTATATCACAGGCTTAAAGTAAGAATGATTGGAAAAACTAAAAACTAAGTCGGTTTCCAAGTGCAATGAGTGCTGTTAATTTACATTCAGTTATCTCAAGTCCCGGCAGGTAGGTGGAGGTAAATTCTCACACTTATTGCAATGAAAATCAGGTGGGTTCGAGAGAGGGGTTGTCGTCATAGAATTTACAGAGTGGAAGGAGGCCATTCGGCCCATCTAATCTGCACTAATTCTTGGAGAGAACATCCCACACCTCCACCCTATCCCCGTAACCCAGTAACTCCACTTAACCTTTTGGATACCAAGGGGCAATTTATCATGGCCAATCCATCTAACCTGCACATCTTTGGACTGTGCGAGGAAACCAGAGCACCTGGAGGAAACCCACGCAGACACAGGGAGAATGTACAAACTCCACACAGACAGTCACCAAGGTTTGTTTGCACTGAGTGCTGAATTTGAGTGCATTTGAGTGCTATAGTGAGAGTTTGGTGACTGAGGGATATTAAGGGTTCATTTTTTATCTAAACTCTAGTCTTTTTTTTATTTAGTCAATTAACTTCAAAGTTGCTGTTTGGGTTTAGAAGAAGGTAAGTTTTCAATCAGCTTTAAACAGAGGTTCTACTTGCAGCTACATTGTGTAAGGTAAGAGTTGTTTGTTTTTGGGGTTTTTAATTTTTAATTTCTTAAAATTTTATTTTTTGTGTTTCTTTTTGGGGGGGCAGCAAGCTATCATTGTATCATTTCGCAGAATCACCAATTTTAGAGGGTTCACTTGGAAGTGTAGTAGCACTATATTTTTATATATATACTTTAAAGGGCCTAACGGGTGTTTAATCTTTTCTTTTTTTTTCCCCTTTAAATCTCTTCGTGAATTCAGATCAGAGGGGATGGAGGCTAGGACAGTTTCATGCTCCTCCTGTAGGATGTGGGTTGTGAGGGATACCACTGGTGTCCCCGCTGACTACACCTACGGGAAGTGCACCCAGCTCCAGCTCCTCAGAGACCGTGTTAGGGAACTGGAGCTGGAGCTGGATGAACTTCGGATCATCCGGGAGGCAGAGGGGGTGATAGAGAAGAGTTACAGGGAGGTAGCCACACCCAAGGTACAGGACAAGAGTGGCTGGGTTACAGTCAGGGGAAGGAAAACCAACGGGCATACAGTGCAGGGATCCCTCGTGGCCATTCCCCTTCAAAGCAAGTATACCGTTTTGGATGCTGTTGGGGGGGGATGACCTACCGAGGGAAGGCCCTAGAGGCCAGGTCTCTGGCACTGAGTCTGGCTCTGTGGCTCAGAAAGGAAGGGGGAGAATAGAAAAGCAATAGTGATAGGCGACTCAATAGTTAGGGGAATAGATAGGAGATTCTGTGGTCGCGAACGAGACTCCTGGAAGGTATGTTGCCCCCCGGGTGCCAGGGCCATGGATGTCTCGGATCGGGTCTACAGGATTCCTAAGGGGGAGAGTGAGCAACGAGAAGTCGTGGTGCACATAGGCACCAATTACATAGCTAAGAAAAGGTATGAGGATCTAAAATGTGATTTTAGGGAGTCAGGTAGAAGATAAAGAGCAGGACAAGCAGAGTAGTTATCTCAGGATTTCTAGCGGTGGCACGTGCAAGTGAGGCAAGGAACAGAGAGCGAGTGCCGCTGAATACGTAGCTACAGGGCTGTTGCAGGAGGGAAGGCTTCAGATATGTGGATCATTGGGATATCTTCTGGGGAAGGTGGGACCTGTACATGAAGGACGGATTGCACCTAAACTGGAGGGGCATCAATATCCTGGGTAGTAGGTTTGCTAGAGCTCTTTGGGAGGGTTTAAACTAGTTTGGCAGGGAGATAGGAACCAGCGCTATGGCATACTATTTCTGCAGCTGTTGAACAGGCAGAAATAGTATGCAGCAAGCCTGTGAGGAAGTATAGACAGTTGATAGGGCAAAGTTGCACTCAGTGGAATGGGTTAAAGTGTGTAAGTTTCAATGCAAGGAGTGTCAGGAATGAGGGGGATGAACTTAGAGCATGGATCAGTACTTGGAACTATGATGTTGTGGCCATTACGGAGACATGGGTTTCACAGGGGCAGGAATGGTTGTTAGATGTTCCGGGGTTTAGTTTTCAGAAGAATAGGGAGGGAGGTAAAGAGGAGGGGGAGTGGCACTGTTAATTAGGGAGTGCATCACAGCTGCAGAAAAGGAGGTAGTTGAGGAGGGTTTGTCTACTGAGTCAGTATGGGTGGAAGTCAGAAACAAGAAAGGAGCAGTCACTTTATTGGGAGTTTTCTATAGACCCCTCAATAGCAGCAGAGAGATGGAGGAACAGATTGGGTGCAAATCTTGGAAAAGTGCAGAAGTAACAGAGTTGTTGTCATGGGTGACTTCAACTCCCGAATATTGACTGGAACCTCCTTAGTGCAAATGGTTTGGATGGAGCAGATTTTGTCAGGTGTGTACAGGAAGGATTCCTGACTCAATATGTAGATAGGCCGACTAGGGGGGAGGCCATATTGGACTTGGAGCTCGGCAACGAACCAGCCAGAGTATTTCGGTGACAGTGACCACAACTCCTTGACCTTTATCATAGTCATGGAGAGGGATAGGAACACACAGTATGGGAAGGTATTTAATTGGGGGAGGGGAAATTATACTGCTATTAGACAGGAGCTGAGGAGCATAAAGTGGGAACAATTGTTCTTGAGGAAATGCACAACAGTAATGTGGGGGTTGTTTAAGGAGCACTTGCTGCGAGTGCTGGATAGTTTTGTCCCACTGAGACAAGGAAGGAATGGTAAGGTGAAGGAGCCTTGGATGACAAGAGAAGTGGAGCTTCTAGTCAAGAGGAAGAAGGAAGCTTACGTAAGGTTGAGGAAGCAAGGATCTGACTCGGCTCTAGAGGGTTACAAGGTAGCTAGGAAGGAACTCAAAAATGGACTGAGGAGAGTTAGAAGAGGGCATGAAAAAGCCCTGGCGGGAAGGATTAGGGAAAGCCCCAAGGCGTTCTACACTTATGTGAGAAATAAGAGGATGATCAGAATGAGAGGAGGGCCGATCAGGGATAGTGGAGGGAACCTGTGCCTAGAGTCTGAGGAGATGGGTGAGGTCCTAAATGAATATTTTACTTCAGTATTCACTGGAGAGAGGAACCTTGTTGCCCATGAGAACAGTGTGAACCAGGTTAATAGACTCAAACAGGTTGATATTAAGAAGGAGGATGTGCTGGAAATTTTGAAAAGCATCAGGATAGATAAGTCCCCTGGGCCTGACGGGATATACCCAAGGTTACTACGGGAAGCGAGGGAGGAGATTGCTGCGCTGTTGGCGATGATCTTTGCATCCTCACTCTCCACTGAAGTAGTACCAGATGATTGGAGCGAGGCGAATGTTGTTCCCCTGTTCAAGAAAGGGAATAGGGAAATCCGTGGGAATTACAGACCCATCAGTCTTACGTCTGTGGTGAGCAAAATATTGGAAAGAATTCTGAGAGATAGGATTTATGATTATTTAGAAAAACATAGTTTGATTAAAGATAGTCAGCATGGCTTTGTGAGGGCTGGTCATGCCTCACAAGCCTCATTGAATTCTTTGAGGATGTGACGAGACACATGATGAAGGTTGGGCAGTGGATGTGGTGTATATGGATTTCAGTAAGGCATTTGATAAGGTTCCCCATGGTAGGCTCATTCAGAAAGTTAAGGGGCATGGGACACAGGGAAATTTGGCTGTCTGGATACAGAATTGGCTGGCTGAAAGAAGACAGTGAGTGGTAGTGGATGGAAAATATTCCGCATGGAGGTCAGTGACCAGTGGTGTCCCGCAAGGATCTGTTCTGGGACCTATGCTCTTTATGGTTTTTATAAATGACTTGGATGAGGAAGTGGAAGGGTGGGTTAGTAAGTTTGCCAATGACACGAAGGTAGGGGGAGTTGCAGATAGTGTTGAGGGTTGTTGCAGGTTATAACAGGACATTGACAGGATGCAGAGCTGGCTGAGAAGTGGCAGGTGGAGTTCAACCTTGATCAATGTGAAGTGATTCATTTTAGAAGGTCGAATTTGATTGCTGAATACAGGGTTAAAGGCAGGATTCTTGGAAGTGTGGAGGAACAGAGGGATCTTGGGGTCCATGTACATATATCCCTCAAAGTTGCCACCCAGGTTGATAGGGTTGTTAGAAGGCATATGGTGTGTTGGCTTTCATTAACAGGGGGATTGAGTTTAAGAGCTACAAGGTTTTGCTGCAGCTTTATAAAACCCTAGTTAGACCACACTTGGAATATTGTGTCCAGTTCTGGTTGCCTCATTATAGGAAGGATGTGGATGCTTTGGAGAGGGTACAGAGGAGATTTACCAGGATGCTGCCTGGACTGGAGGGAATGTCTTATGAAGAAAGGTTGAGGGAGCTAGGGCTTTTCTCACTGGAGCGAAGAAGGCAGAAAGGTGACTTGATAGAGGTGTACAAGGTGATGAGAGGCATGGATAGAGTGGATAGCAAGAGACTTTTCCCCAGGGTGGAAATGGCTGTCACGAGGGGACATAATTTTAAGGTGATTGGAGGAAGGTATAAGACCATAAGACCATAAGACATAGGAGTGGAAGTAAGGCCATTCGGCCCATCGAGTCCACTCCACCATTCAATCATGGCTGATTTCAACTCCATTTACCCGCTCTCTCTCCATAGCCCTTAATTCAGCGCGAGTGGTGAGTGAACCGGGACATTGAAAACAGCCCGGGAGGAGAGAGAGCTGGGAGATTTAAAAAGCGCGGGAGATTTAAAAAGCGCGGGAGCTACGAGTCAGAGCGGAGATTTTAAAAGATTGCGGCCAAGTTTCGGGAGCCGTTCGGAGGTGGAGGAGCAGTCTCTGTCAGGGAGAGAACCTGAGAACATCTAAGACACTCAGAAGGTAAGAAGGTAAGTAAGTGATTTTCACTCATTTTTACTTTTCTACCTTTTTCAAATTGTGTGTGTCGGGGGGAAACTGAAGTGACATCACAGAAGAGCTGTGGCCTGAGTGGCTGGTTGGGAATCTACACTAAATTAAAAAAATTAAGCGTTGGTAACTAATTAAACATAATTACTTAATTATAATTTAGAGGGGTATCTAAGCCAGAGATCGGAGAGTACTATATTTAGCTTTCGCATTTCTATTAGAAATCTAGTGCTAGGAAACAGATAGTTAACAGTAACTTTGAAAAATTTTAAAAAATATATTAAAACATTTTTTTTTTTAAATTTTAATTTTAATTAATTGACGCAATGTCAGTTAGAGGGGTGCAGTGCTCTGACTGTGCGGTGTGGCAGGTCCGGGAGGCTTCCAGCGTCCCGGATGGCTTCATCTGCAGAAAGTGCACCCAACTGGAGCTCCTCACAGACCGCATGGTTCGGTTGGAGCAGCAATTGGATGCACTTAGGAGCATGCAGGTGGCGGAAAGTGTCATAGATCGCAGTTATGTAAATGTGGTCACACCCAAGGTGCAGGCAGAGAAATGGGTGACCACCAGAAAGGGCAGGCAGTCAGTGCAGGAATCCCCTGTGGTTGTCCCCCTCTCGAACAGGTATACCCCTTTGGATACTGTCGGGGGGAGATAGCCTATCAGGGGAAAACAGCAGCAGCCAGAGCAGTGGCACCACGGCTGGCTCTGATGTTCAGAAGGGAGGGTCAAAGCGCAGAAGAGCAATAGTAATAGGGGACTCTATAGTCAGGGGCACAGATAGGCGCTTCTGTGGACGTGAAAGAGACTCCAGGATGGTATGTTGCCTCCCTGGTGCCAGGGTCCAGGATGTCTCCGAACGGGTAGAGGGCATCCTGAAGGGGGAGGGCAAACAGGCACAGGTCGTTGTACATATTGGTACTAACGACATAGGCAGGAAGGGGCATGAGGTCCTGCAGTAGGAGTTCAGGGAGCTAGGCAGAAAGTTAAAAGACAGGACCTCGAGGGTTGTAATCTCGGGATTGCTCCCTGTGCCACGTGTCAGTGAGGCTAGAAATAGGAAGATAGAGCAGCTAAACACGTGGCTAAACAGCTGGTGTAGGAGGGAGGGTTTCCGTTATCTGGACCACTGGGAGCTCTTCCGGGGCAGGTGTGACCTATATAAGAAGGACGGGTTGCATCTAAACCGGAGAGGCATAAATATCCTGGCCGCGAGGTTTGCTAGTGTCACACGGGAGGGTTTAAACTAGTATGGCAGGGGGGTGGGCACGGGAGCAATCGGTCAGAAGGTGAGAGCTTAAGTTCCTTCCTACTTTCCCAGGAAGAACTAGGGAATAGGGACAGTGGGGCTCTGAGGCAGAGCAGACAGGGAGAAGTTGCTGAACACAGCGGGTCTGGTGGCCTGAAGTGCATATGTTTTAATGCAAGAAGTATTACAGGTAAGGCAGATGAACTTAGAGCTTGGATTAGTACTTGGAACTATGATGTTGTTGCTATTACAGAGACCTGGTTGAGGGAAGGGCAGGATTGGCAGCTAAACGTTCCAGGATTTAGATGTTTCAGGCGGGATAGAGGGGGATGTAAAAGGGGAGGTGGAGTTGCGCTACTGAATGAATACTTTGCATCAGTATTCACCAAAGAGAAGAAATTGGTAGATGTTGAGTCTGGAGAAGGGTGTGTAGATAGCCTGGGTCACATTGAGATCCAAAAAGATGAGGTGTTGGGTGTCTTAAAAAATATTAAGGTAGATAAGTCCCCAGGGCCTGATGGGACCTACCCCAGAATACTGAAGGAGGCTGGAGAGGAAATTGCTGAGGCCTTGACAGAAATCTTTGGATCCTCACTGTCTTCAGGGGATGTCCCGGAGGACTGGAGAATAGCCAATGTTGTTCCTCTGTTTAAGAAGGGTAGCAAGGATAATCCAGGGAATTACAGGCCGGTGAGCCTTAATTCAGTGGTAGGGAAATTACTGGAGAGAATTATTTGAGACAGGATCTACTCCCATTTGGAAGCAAATGGACGTATTAGTGAGAGGCAGCATGGTTTTGTGAAGGGGATGTCGTGTTTCACTAACTTGATAGAGTTTTTCGAGGAGGTCACTAAGATGATTGATGCAGATAGGGCAGTGGATGTTGTCTATATGGACTTCAGTAAGGCCTTTGACAAGGTCCCTCATGGTAGACTAGTACAAAAGGTGAAGTCACACGGGATCAGGGGTGAGCTGGCAAGGTGGATACAGAACTGGCTAGGTCATAGAAGGCAGAGAGTAGCAATGGAAGGATGCTTTTCTAATTGGAGGGCTGTGACCAGTGGTGTTCCACAGGGATCAGTGCTGGGACCTTTGCTGTTTGTAGTATATATAAATGATTTGGAGGAAAATGTAACTGGTCTGATTAGTAAGTTTGCAGACGACACAAAGGTTGGTGGAATTGCGGATAGCGATGAGGACTGTCAGAGGATACAACAAGATTTAGATAGTTTGGAGACTTGGGCGGAGAGATGGCAGATGGAGTTGAATCCGGACAAATGTGAGGTAATGCATTTTGGAAGGTCTAATGCAGGTAGGGAATATACAATGAATGGTAGAACCCTCAAGAGTATTGAAAGTCAAAGAGATCTAGAAGTACAGGTCCACAGGTCATTGAAAGAGGCAACACAGGTGGAGAAGGTAGTCAAGAAGGCATACGGCATGCTTGCCTTCATTGGCCGGGGCATTGAGTATAAGAATTGGCAAGTCATGTTGCAGCTGTATAGAACCTTAGTTAAGCCACACTTGGAGTATAATGTTCAATTCTGGTCGCCACACTACCAGAAGGATGTGGAGGCTTTAGAGAGGGTGCAGAAGAGATTTACCAGAATGTTGCCTGGTATGGAGGGCATTAGCTATGAGGAGCGGTTGAATAAACTCGGTTTGTTCTCACTGGAACGCAGGAGGTTGAGGGGAGACCTGATAGAGGTCTACAAAATTATGAGGGGCATAGACAGAGTGGATAGTCAGAGGCTTTTCCCCAGGGTAGAGGGGTCAATTACTAGGGGGCATAGGTTTAAGGTGAGAGGGGCAAGGTTTAGAGTAGATGTACGAGGCAAGTTTTTTACGCAGAGGGTAGTCGGTGCCTGGAACTCGCTACCGGAGGAGGTGGTGGAAGCAGGGACGATAGTGACATTTAAGGGGCATCTTGACAAATACATGAATAGGATGGGAATAGAGGGATACGGACCCAGGAAGTGTCGAAGATTGTAGTTTAGTCGGGCAGCATGGTTGGCATGGGCTTGGAGGGCCGAAGGGCCTGTTCCTGTGCTGTACATTTCTTTGTTCTTTGTAATTCCTCGAGAAATCAAGAATTTATCAACTTCTGTCCTAAAGACACTCAACGTCCCGGCCTCCACCGCCCTCTGTGGCAATGAATTCCACAGACCCACCACTCTCTGGCTGAAGAAATGTCTCCTCATCTCTGTTCTAAAGTGACTCCCTTTTATTCTAAGGCTGTGCCCCCGGGTCCTAGTCTCCCCTGCTAATGGAAACAACTTCCCTACATCCACCCTATCTAAGCCATTCATTATCTTGTAAGTTTCTATTCGATCTCCCCTCAGCCTCCTAAACTCCAATGAATATAATCCCAGGATCCTCAGACGTTCATCGTATGTTAGGCCTACCATTCCTGGGATCATCCGTGTGAATCTCCGCTGGACCCGCTCCAGTGCCAGTATGTCCTTCCTGAGGTGTGGGGCCAAAAATTGCTCACAGTATTCTAAATGGGGCCTAACTAATGCTTTATAAAGCTTCAGAAGTACATCCCTGCTTTTATATTCCAAGTCTCTTGAGATGAATGACAACATTGCATTTGCTTTCTTAATTACGGACTCAACCTGCAAGATTACCTTTAGAGAATCCTAGACTAGGATTCCCAAGTCCCTTTGCACTTCAGCATTATGAATTTTGTCACGTTTAGAAAATAGTCAACGCCTCTATTCTTTTTTCCAAAGTGCAAGACCTCGCACTTGCCCACGTTGAATTTCATCAGCCATTTCTTGGACCACTCTCCTAAACTGTCTAAATCTTTCTGCAGCCTCCCCACCTCCTCCATACTACCTGCCCCTCCACCTATCTTTGTATCATCGGCAAACTTAGCCAGAATGCCCTCAGTCCCGTCATCTAGATCATTAATATATAAAGAGAACAGCTGTGGCCCCAACACTGAACCCTGCGGGACACCACTCGTCACCGGTTGCCATTCCGAAAAAGAACCTTTTATCCCAACTCTCTGCCTTCTGCCTGACAGCCAATCGTCAAGCCATGTTAGTACCTTGCCTCGAATACCATGGGCCCTTATTTTACTCAGCAGTCTCCCGTGAGGCACCTTATCAAAGGCCTTTTGGAAGTCAAGATAGATAACATCCATTGCCTCTCCTTGGTCTAACCTATTTGTTATCGCTTCAAAGAACTCTAACAGGTTTGTCAGGCACGACCTCCCCTTACTACATCCATGCTGACTTGTCCTAATCCGACCCTGCACTTCCAAGAATTTAGAAATCTCATCCTTAACAATGGATTCTAGAATCTTGCCAACAACCGAGGTTAGGCAAATTGGCCTATAATTTTCCATCTTTTTCCTTGTTCCCTTCTTGAACAGGGGGGTTACAACAGCGATTTTCCAATCCTCGGGGACTTTCCCTGACTCCAGTGACTTTTGAAAGATCATAACTAACGCCTCCACTATTTCTTCAGCTGTCTCCTTTAGAACTCTAGGATGCAGCCCATCTGGGCCCGGAGATTTATCAATTTTTAGACCTCTTAGTTTCTCTAGCACTCTCTCCTTTGTGATGGCTACCATATTCAACTCTGTCCCCTGACTCTCCGGAATTGTTGGGATATTACTCATGTCTTCTACTGTGAAGACTGACGCAAAGTACTTATTCAGTTCCTCAGCTATTTCCTTGTCTCCCATCACAAAATTAGCAGCGTCATTTTGGAGCGGCTCAATGTCAACTTTTGCCTCCCGTTTGTTTTTAATGTATTTAAAGAAACTTTTACTATCATTCCTAATGTTACTGGTTAGCCTACCTTCAAATTTGATCCTCTCTTTCCTTATCTCTCTCTTTGTTATCCTCTGTTTGTTTTTTTGCCTTCCCAATCTTCTGACTTCCCACTACTCTTTGCCACATTATAGGCTTTCTCTTTTGCTTTGATGCATTCCCTAACTTCCTTTGTCGGCCATGGCTGCCTAATCCCCCCTCTGATAACCTTTCTTTTTTTTGGGATGAACCTCTGTACTGTGTGCTCAATTACTCCCAGAAACTCCTGCCATTGCTGTTCTACTGTCTTTCCCACTAGGCTCTGCTCCCAGTCGATTTTCATCAGTTCCTCCCTCATGCCCCTGTAGTTACCTTTATTTAACTGTAACACCTTTACATCTGATTCTACCTTCTTTCTCTCAAATTGGAGATTGAATTCGACCATATTATGATCACTGCCTCCTAAGTGCTCCCTTACTTTAAGATCTTTAATGAAGTCTGGCTCATTACATAGGGGAGATGTCAGATGTAGGTTCTTTACACAGAGAGTGGTGGGTGTGTGGAATGCACTGCCAGCAGAGGTGGTGGAGTCAGAGTCATTAGGGACATTTAAGCGACTCTTAGACAGGCACATTTGTGGTGTTGGGTGCTCTGATGCACAGATGAACCAACACAGTTGTATTTGGTACAACTCTATTTTATTTTAACTTCTATATACAGTTCGTTCTGGATACTCTGCACATTGTGTCTCCCTGAGTGTGTAATGTAACAGGTCTGTCCTTGTCCTGGTCTCCAGCTAATACTGGCCACCATGTGTCGTGTTTGTCCTTTTATCCTGTCCCTGTCCTTGTCTGTGATTGGTTGTGGTGTTGTGTGTTCTGATTTGTCTGTTGGTGTGTCTATCATGATGTGTGTGTTTGAATATCATGACATCCCTCCTTTTTACAAAGATATGTGCCTACTTGGTTATAAATATAATCGTGTCGTGTGTGCATCTAAGAGTGTGTGTATGTGTTAGTTACAGCATGTGCGTACGACGTAACTATATACATGGGGCGATGTCGGGTGCGTCATGCTAAAGAGGTTGTACCGTAACGAAACATGAATGCAAAAAAACTTTGACTAGTGGTCCGGTCAAACGATATCTGGAACGATAAAACAACAACAGGTTATAATACAGCAGTGTTTAACGTTTAAACATATGAGCAATGTTATAAGTCCAGTCTAATAGATGTGCGACGAATTCGGGTTGGCCGCCTCAAAGGTGGGTCAAGAACCCCCGGCTGATGTGCAAGCCTGGTCAACTTCTGTTTGTTCATTTTCAGCATTACAAATATCCGTCCCATTTTCTGGTTCTGTATCCTCGCGAACATGTTTGTCGACTTCATTGAGGTGGCCTGATTCAGGCACCTGTGACACCTCAAGAATAGGCTGGTCCTCAAGTCGGTTCAGTTGTGGAGATTCGGGTTCACACTGGTTCACATTGGACTGTTGGAGGTGATGCTGAGATGTTACTGCAGTTAGTAAGGCCTTAATTATCTGCAACTGAACACCTTCGTCGGTTTGTGGTCCTTGAAAACAACCACATATTGTCTCTATGATTCTATCAATTAATTTCTTGCCAGGTATTGTAGTGTCTGGGGCATTACCAGTGAGATGCCCATAGGCAATTAATTTCTGTAAACAGTCAGGTGATGTGCTGACTATGCGGGGACATTTCGACTGGCATGCCAACTCAAAAGGGAGAAAATACTTGTCTGCTTCAATAAAGTTTGCCTTGGATTTGACAGGTGGCAAGGTCCCAGAAACAGCCTTAGCTTCTGCATGGGGAGGATTTTAGCTGCTGTGGCCTGGTCACGGGTGGCGATGGAAGGGGCATGATCCGTGGCAGCTCCACAAAGTCATCCTTGGGAACCAGTGGATGATCCGGCGTGTGTGCACGGTTCAGTTGCGAGCGTGGAAGGCGGCGCAAGGCTCGCCGATTGCGCCTACGCACCAATCCATCCGCCATGCATACCAGGAACGAGGTGGAGTCTTTTTTTTTTTACGTTTGTGGTGGTGCCGCTGGACAGCATCTTGTAACCGATGGGTCGTTGCCATTGAAGAGGCACCATCACTAATGTCATGCATGCGATGAATGTGCCAGATGTTGAAGTCAGCCGAGACCGTGCACGCTGGTTCCGGCCACATGCTGTGCTGGAAGGGCGACTCCGCAGAGGAACGTCGAAGCATGTCGCCTTGGAGAGAGAGTTGTTGCTCGCATCAACGTCTGCCGATGGCGCGAATTGGTGTATCCGTCTTGGACCGCCGGTGCTGGTCGCCACTGCCGACCCAGTTGACTGCCACGCGATCCATTCCCTGTCGCCGTGGCATCCGCCGTCACCCTGAGCGTGCCATCACCCAGGCCGCGACACTGCCCATCTGGAGCAGAGTCTGGCGTACGCGAATCAGAGTCGGCGCTTGGCTGCTCCCCATCTGGAGTCCAGTCTGCCTTCCGTCGATGCTCCCCATCCGGAGTCCCAACAGGTTCACTGGAGGGAGCCGAGATTCCCTGAAGCTGCACTTCTGGAGTCGGAACATGCAGGAATGCACCGACCAGTGGAGAGGCTCGAGTCATCAAGGGTGGAAGCGGTGCGGCGCCACCACAGTTGTCAGTGGTCCCACCATGATCGCCGAGTGCCTCTGTACGCACTAGGCGAGGTCTGTCACCTTGCACCTTTTGCATGGGAAGTGGGATGCTGTCGTCACTCGTCTCACATCCCGTGGATAGATCCTCATTAGCAGCTTGCTGTTCACTAGGGTTGGGTAAATTGTCAGAGTTTTCATCTGGTGGTGCAAACCATGTCGGTGGACTGTCATTGTCTTGTCGTTGTCCTTCATGTGGGCGTTTCTTCTTTGGAATTTTAAATCTTCCCCCAGACATTGCAGAACCTTGTTTATTACCCTCAAATTCTCCCATATGTATGGTCTCGAATGTAGGGTCCAATGTTTCTTTTGACATTGTACTATTTTCCAAAGAACATTCCGTTTCAATTTTCTTCTCAGTTACCTCATATGTATCTTTGTCTAATGTACATGCCTTCATAGTCTCTGGGTCTGATTTTGCTGGGACTGGCATAGTCACAGTCTCTCTTTTACTGTTCTCAATTGCCCACATTATACTCCCCAGACATAACTGCTTAATCTCTGGGTTAGTGTGGTACAATGGATAATCGGGTCGACCTTATCTGCATCTTCACCATTAGTGGAAAGCACACTTGGTTCACTTGAAACTGCTGTGGGTTTTAAATTCATTATCTGGCTACTCGATGTCGGTGTCCTCAGGATTCTTGCTCCAATGTTCTGCTCATTTATCAGTGGAGTGTGTATAGATTCAATGCAGTTAATGTTCCCCTCAAGGTTTGAAGAGTCATTACTGACTAACTGCTGGTCTCCGAAGTTGGGACTTTGCGGCGTTGTGTTGAAGGGAGACATTTGTCCCTGCTGTAGGTATGATTCAGGTTATGTTATTTCCATTAACTGAGGATCAATGTCTTGTCCATTTTTTTTATCCGTACTAAAACACTGGCAATTCTCAGTCTGCTCCTTGCAAGTTAAACATACAAGTAATTTCTTTAGCAAATCCTCAGCATCCTTCTGTGACCGTGCAGCATTATTAATCTCTGTTCGGCTATAATGATCCTGAAGGTCAGCGCATAAACCTTTTTCCTTCGGGCTTGGAGGAGGCGATTCCTTTGGCTTGTCTTCAGTTGGGCTTGAACAGTCATCAGCACTGTGCCCTTCATTGTCGCATGAGAGACCGTCATGGTCATGCTGCTGTGCAGTGGAGCATGGTAGGCTGTTATAGCCTTCTTGCTGTTCACGTGAGCATGGCAGACTTGCATCGTCTGCCGCTGGTTGGTCAGAGGAGGTTGCTAGACCCTCATGGTCTTGTTCCTGCAAGGACTGCACATCGGAGTCAAGCGTTTCTTCTATCGTGGAGGCTGTCCACGAGCCCTCTGTGGAGGCTTGTGACACTGGAGTCACTTCTTGTTTGCGCACGGACTGCACTCTGGAGTCTTGCGTTCCTTCTATCGTGGAGTCGGGAATGCTGAGCGGGACGTGGACCATGCTCTGTGTGGCAGCAGGCCGCTCTCTGAGGGCTTGCACCGCTCCCTGTCTGTTAATTTCAGGCTGCGGCATCATCCTGCACTGATGAGTTGGGACGTCATATCTGCTGGGTTGAAGATCCTCAAATCCGAAAAATGAATCCGCATCTGCGTCGGATTCAATGTGAGGGTCGCCAATGTGCAACACGAAAGGTTCGTCCGAGTCGTAGTTGTCTAGGACCATGGAGCTGTCATTGGGCTCGCGAGGTTCAGAAAAAATGTAAAGATCGGTCTCGAAGTATTCGAGGTCGGAATCATCGGCTTGTGCGTAGATAACTGCTTGTTGCAGGGTTCTTTGGAGGTCAAATTCTCCTGGGTCAATTTGCGGCAATGTGTTGTCATTCCAGGTGAGGGAAGGTTGGTTTACCGCTTTAACAGATTTTTGTTTTTTTGATTTGGGACGTTTCCCTTTTAAATTGGATTTGGGACGTTTCCCCTTTAAATTGGTGCGATCTGGGGCCTCTGACATCCTGACGCTCGGTATGTAGCACGTAGGAAGCGACTGCGCATGCTCAGATCGCTGTTCCTTTACCGATGGCCGTTTTCTTGACTGCGCATGCGCAGCGTCTCGAGCATGCGCAAACGAAACTTCCGGTTCTGCGCACTGCTCGTGCAACTGTGCTAGCGTGATACCTTTAGCAAGATGGCCGCCGACCTCGACCCAACTCTCTCTCAGGCCCGGGATTTCGGCCTCTGGGAATTCGGCCTCCGGGATCCCGGCCACGAGGTGAGTACTGCCGCTTTTCTTACCTTTACTTGCCGATTGGAGTGCGTTTTCCTCACAGTACTTGGTGAATTTGTCCAGGACTGCCTGGTAATCGTACCTTTGTTGCCTCCTGAAAAACCTGAACCTTGTGAAGATTTCTTTTGCTCTTGCACCGGCGATGGCGAGGAGAAATTCAATTTTTTCATTGTCATCCAGGTCTTTGAGTTCAGCTGCCACCAGGAACAATTCAAACGCTTGCCGGAATCGGCGCCAGTTTTTGCGAAGATCGCCGTGGCACTGGAACGGCTGTGGAACCGGGAGCCAATACATCTTGCCTGGGTACGGCTGGTTGTCTCTGTACACTGAGGTATGCCGGCAGGTATCGATCCACTCCTGTACCATGTGGTGTTGGGTGCTCTGATGCACAGATGAACCAACACAGTTGTATTTGGTACAGCTCTATTTTATTTTAACTTCTATATACAGTTCGTTCTGGATACTCTGCACGTTGTGTCTCCCAGAGTGTGTAATGTAACAGGTCTGTCCTTGTCCTGGTCTCCAGCTAATACTGGCCACCAGGTGTCGTGTTTGTCCTTTTAGCCTGTCCCTGTCCTTGTCTGTAATTGGTTGTGGTGTTGTGTGTTCTGATTTGTCTGTTGGTGTGTCTATCATGATGTGTGTGTTTGAATATCATGACAACATGGACAGCAGTAAATTGAAGGGGTGTAGGTTAGGTTGATCTTAGATTAGGATAAATGGTCAGCACACCATCGTGGGCTGAAGGGCCTGTACTGTGCTGTACTGTTCTATGTTCTATGTTCCAAGGTTACTCCCAGACTATGAAGATGAAATCCACTTGTTTATTTGTATCTTTTATGCCTAACGCATCCACAGTTCACCCAGTCGGAGAATGACATCTGTAACCTTCCTGTCTGGCTTACACTGTTGAAATTAGCTCTGTTATCCCATTGACAGAATCACAGGCTAGAAAGTGAGCTATTTAAAATTTAAGACCCCGTGGCTCTACTTGAACAAGTGCAAATTCTTAGTTCTTATTTTCTTATGTTCTAAAGGTTTTACTCTTTTTCCTCTCCAACATTCCCTCCTGCAACCAACATCATTGAAAATAAACCTCTTATTACAAGTTGGGAGATCTTGCAGTATGCAAAATAACTATGTAACAACAGTGTCTGTACTTCACAGTAATCAGTTATGTACTTTTGATTGTTTCTGAGGCACAGTATAAGGTGATGCATGAATCCAAACTCCTTCTTGCAGAACCAGAAAGCAAAGTGCCTCAAGGGAGGATCTTGTATTGCCTGTTGCCCTTGTATTGAAATTTCTACCAGAGGCACTGACATGGCCCCCATTTATATTATGTTGTTTCTCCCAGGACTGGGGCTGTCTCCATCAGTGTAATATAGATGCAACATACAACATCACTTTTGTTAAAAAATCAATTTCCAGTTTTCAATGACCCGTGATTGGTGTCATTTTTACTATTCAGATTCATAGCACAGTGTAATGAATCTCTCAGCAGATTCTCCAGCGAGGGCCCCTAATATTACAGTAAAATGGGATGACAGCTGTAATATTCCTTTTTCCAAATCTTACCTTCAGTTTTTATTGAAAGGTCCTTTGTGCGTATAATTCCAATTCTGGTATTTAGAACTGACATTGTCTCTCAACATTTACCTGATAAAATGTAACTCATTCGGAAAATCAATTTGGAACACAGCTGGAAACCAAGGCAATGAATGACATATGGCTCTTGTGAACATTAATAGCCCCAGGTAAAATAACCATGTGTACTCCAGGGAGACTATCGCAGCTATATAAAATTCACTTGTAACAAAGTGCTGTTATTTCTCACAGATAACATTTGAAGCAGTTGTTGGTTCTGATGTGATGGACTTTGTTGCTTTTAATGGCATCAACCTGCAACAAAACTGTTGTTTGCTAACTGGGTGTTGTGATTTTCAAGTTTAGAGAGCTTGGAGAACTTTGTCAGGCACCAGCACCCTCTGGAACTTGAGTAAATCGTAGCCGAGGAAAAATCTTTGGAAAGTTTTGTGTGAGCTTTTAACATATTGCTTAATTTCTGAAAGGCTACAGAATATTTTTCCTGGATGGCCATTTGTTTCATGAAGCAAAAATGCACTTTGTACCAGATTTACACTTGGAGAGATCATACAGCCTGATTCATGATTAAAGACTGCAGAGCTCCATCGGTGTCTTCTCAGTCTCATTCTCTGAATGCAGCCTACAGAGACTCCCTCATGGTTGAGTTTACTTGACTACAGAAAGTGAGATAGGATAGGTAGAAATGATTGCATTTCAAACCCAAACTTTACCCTTTTCACACCAAACAAAGATACAAACATCCGCCTTTTCCGAGCAAACAAAAGACAAATTTGCATGCACGATCACGTGTAACTGAGTTACCCAAGTTACCCACTGTTCTCCTGCATTAACAACTATTTCTTCTCCTCGTCAGTCTCTGCACCTGCATTGCATAGGGCTGCATTCTCCGCCCCGCCACATTTCTGTTTCACCCTGCTGGTGGGATGCTCTGTAACGCATGTCGTCAGGAAACCCCTGGGCTGCCGGCAAGATGGAGCATCCCACCGGTGGAGAATCCAGCCCATAGTCTTTAAATTGTGCAGGTCTCTTAATGGTACGTGTTCGCATTGACATTGGCTGTTCATCTGGGTGATGTTTCTTGTTCAGAGAGAGTTGTTCCCGTGACATGTGTTGCCGTGGTAACTGCTGTTGTTCAATTATGGTTGTTGGAGACAGGCAGATCTCTGGGATTGATGGCGGTTCTGTTCTCAGTACAGATGGTGATATCCTTTCTGCCTGAACAGCAAATTTCTGTGAAGGAACAGCTTTGCTCTGAGGAGGAGCAGCTTTGCTTGTTGTTTGTACATGCCTGCGGTTGCCCTGGCATATTTGGTCATTCACTTCCACCGAGTATGAACGGGGTGACAGTTCCTCTATGCATGTTCCAAGTTTCCTGTGGAATAATTCCTGTTGAGCGCATTGAAGGTTTTTACGCTCACCAGATCCCCAGTGCTCAGCTCTGGTAATTGTTTGGCAAACTTGTCAAACTAAAATTTGGCTTTCTGACATTTCATCTTGATCTTTTACTTACTACCTCTGGTTTCAGTAGTACTTTTGTTCTTGGAAAGGTATTTGCATGTGGCATAATGTTAGACTTTGGACATGACCACTTTCCATGCCTTCAGTCAGTGTGTTTCTCCATTTGAGGATTGCCTTTGAGGCTGTCTGTGCTAGATTTGCCTGATTTTGTTGACGACTCTTTTGGCAATTTTCACTGCTGCCTCAGCCTTTCTATTTTGATTGGGGATAGTGTAGAGATGATGTGTAGTATGGAGTTTCATAATCTTATGTGAATTGGCTGAATTCTTCACTCATGAACTGAGAGCCATTGTCACTTATCACCATGACTGGAATGCCGAACCGACTGAATTGTGCTTTCAGACATTCTTCTATTTCTCCTGTCATCATTGAAGGCAGCTGGTCTAATTCCAAGTAGTCAGAAATAATCAACAGTGACAAGATAATCAGTTTCTGCTACAGTGAAAAGGCTTACTCCCAGCTTCATCCATCTGGGACATCATGCATCATCAAGGGCTGTCTGTCCTGTTTTGCTTGGTATCAATTACAAGCACTGCACTGGCCTTTGCCGTCTTGAATTCCATTGTGCATATTCAACCAGTAAAGCATTTTTCTTGCCTGTCTCAGGGTTGATTCAAACCCTTGATGGCTTGCATGGACATACTTCCACATCTCTCCTTTCATCTCCTTAAGGACGATAACTCTATTTCCTTTGTACAAGATGCTATCTTGGGCTGTTAACTCACCTTGGTATGAATATCGTTCAATCTTACTTTTGCAGTCTTCATTTCTGGATCATAATGATAGACATTTTGCACAGGTCTGTGAAAGTATGATGTTGCAAGAGGCACCGGTGCCTACCTGACAATTTTTGTTCACTTGATAGCCTTCTTCTGTGGTCATCATTGTATCGTTCACAGACCATTAATTCCCTATTGATTTGACAGAACCAACCTTGTCGATTATGTATTTTCTTCATCAGACTCTTCTGCAGATATCTCACCAGTGGTCTTCTGTCTAAGCTTGTTTTGCTTTTTTCTTGTCATGTACTTGTGTGAAAAATAATTCAGCTTCTTGAAATTAAAACATTTGCTTTCCACATGCTAGACAATCTTTTGTTTGCCATCGTATGATGTCCCCTGCAGAATTTGCATCCCATCCTTTGTCTGCAATTTCTCTGCTCTAGTGGCTCTCAGCATAATGTATCTCCTGGTCTTCTCTATCATGCATGTGTTCTAACTGAAGTTTTAACAAGTGTTGCATTCCTACACATGTTTATCACTTTCCTGAGCATAGATTTCTCCTCTTACAGTAGACTTTCTCTTACTGTGGGGTATGCCTAAGGCTATTCGGTCCTAAATCAGATCGTATTTTAGCTGTCCAAATTCACATGATTCTGAAAGGTGTGTTGTAGCAGTCACATACTGTTCAAAGGTCTCGTTTTCACCTTGAGCATTCATAAGCAATGTACACTTGGGGCTCAAAGCATTCATTCAAGGCTTTCAAAATCTCTGCTGCCTTTTTGTTTGTTTGTTTGTCAATTAGATTTAGAGTGGTACACACTTTGTAGCAGTCCTCCCCAGCAGTGTTAGAAGTGTAGTTATTCTCATCGGCTTGTCACGGAACTCTATTGCTAGCTTGTAGTGGAAAAACTTGCCAATTCTGCCATATCTCCATTTCATTTCCACTGGAGCGAGGCTTGGAAAGTTCACATGTTTTTACTGGTTACTTTTGCTGGTACTTAACTTGTAGCTTTTGGTATGTGTTTGTTTTTCTTATTCTTTTTTCAGCAGCTTTTTGCAGATTGAAACATTTCTGTGTGCCTTTCTGAGCTGGGTCTTGTCTGCAACATTTTCAGGTTTCAAAAATCTGTTTTAATATCATTAATCTTTATTTGTATCACAAGCAGGCTTGCATTAACACTGCAATGAAATTACTTTGAAAGTCCCCTAATCGCCTGTTCAGGTAAACTGAGGGAGAATTCAGAATATCCAATTCACCTAACAAGCACGTCTTTCAGGACTTGTGGGAGGAAACCGGAGCACTCAGAGGAAACCCACGCAGACACGGGGAGAATGTGCAGACTCCGGACCGACAGTGACCCAAGCGGGAATCGAACCCGGATCCCTGGCACTGTGAAGCAATAGTGATAACCACTGTGCTCCCGTGTCCACCTTATGACACTATGGCTAGAATCCTTCACTTGGAAGACTGTGTTCACCCGCTGGAGATGAATCACCACTGATTTGAGCTTGCGGTGAGAGCGGAAATCCTGAGGTGATTCCCCATCCCTTGCCATGCAAATTTAAGCATGGCAGAGACTGCAAAAGATTCCCTCATAAATTCCACTCAGGCTACCATTGTGAGTGGTAGGCCCAACAGCTATGTCCCCTCCCCCCCCACCCCCCCGCAACGCAATTCTACCACCACCATGGGGTTATCTGGGTCCCCCTCCACAGTACAAGGGTGACTCAACCCCCCCCCCCCCCACTCACCCCCTATCAGAGACCCCCATCACAGAGATCCCCCCCAAAGACCCTTCATAAGAGAGATCCCCATCAGAGACCACTGACTGGACCCCCACCAAACCCCCCCCCCCCCCAATAAGAGAGAGCCCTGCCTTGAAGCCCTCAATTACAGAGACCCCTGCCTGGAAAACCCCCATGACAGACACCCCTGCCCGGAAACCCCCCATTACAGGTAACCCTGCCTGGAAATCCGGCATTACAGATATCCCTGCCTGGAAGTTAGAGAGCCGTCCAGACAGAGACAGTGAAAAAAAAATCACTACTTTAACACTCACCTGTGTAATACACTTCTTGGCTCAGGCAGAGGAAGCAGCACCTGCAAATTCCTGGAACGATCCAGTTAAGTACTTTCTGCAGCGAAAAAGAGGAAGTAAGAGCACTTAACTGTATTTGATATGGGACAAGAGCTGTCAATAATAGTCAGATGTTAATAAACATTATGGTTAGTTTCACAGTTTATTACTTGAAATTCACTCAAGCATGAAGAGCAATTAAGTTAAACAATTCAGACAGCTGGCTGTGTGTGGAAGCTGTCAATCAAAGCTTAGTAAAATCAATTTCACATTGATGTAAATTAAAGCGTGAAATCAAATATCTGAGGGGGTTTAAACCTAGCTGATGCGGTTCTCTCTTTATAGAAATTTACAGGTGCTGCTTCCTCTGCCTGGGCCAGCAAGTGTATTGCACAGTAGAGTTTTAAAGCAGTGATATTTTTTCACTGTCTCTGCCTGGACTGCTATTCAGCTTCCAGGCAGCGGTCTCTGTATGGGGAGCTTCCAGGCAGCGGTCTCTGGATGGGGGGCTTCCAGGCAGCGGTCTCTGTATGCGGGGCTTCCAGGCAGTGGTCTCTGTATGGGGGAGCTTCCAGGCAGCGGTCTCTGTATGGGGGGCTTCCAGGCAGTGGCCTCTGTATGGGGGCTTCCAGGCAGTGGTCTCTGTATGGGGAGCTTCCAGGCAGCGGTCTCTGTATGGGGGGCTTCCAGGCAGCGGTCTCTGTATGGGGGGGGCTTCCAGGCAGCGGTCTCTGTAGGGGGGGATTCCAGGCAGCGGTCTCTGTATGGGGGGCTTCCAGGCAGCGGTCTCTGTATGGGGGAGCTTCCAGGCAGCGGTCTCTGTATGGGGGGGGCTTCCAGGCAGCGGTCTCTGTAGGGGGGGATTCCAGGCAGCAGTCTCTGTATGGGGGGCTTCCAGGCAGTGGTCTCTGTATGGGGGCTTCCAGGCAGCGGTCTGTGTATGGGGGCTTCCAGGCAGCGGTCTCTGTATGGGGGGCTTCCAGGCAGCGGTCTCTGTAAGCGGGGCTTCCAGGCAGCGGTCTCTGTATGCGGGGCTTCCAGGCAGTGGTCTCTGTATGGGGGAGCTTCCAGGCATCGGTCTCTGTATGGGGGCTTCCACGCAGTGGTCTCTGTATGGGGAGCTTCCAGGCAGCGGTCTCTGTATGGGGGGCTTCCAGGCAGCGGTCTCTGTATGGGGGGCTTCCAGGCAGCGGTCTCTGTAAGCGGGGCTTCCAGGCAGCGGTCTCTGTATGGGGGGCTTCCAGGCAGCGGTCTCTGTATGGGGGGCTTCCAGGCAGCGGTCTCTGTATGGGGGAGCTTCCAGGCAGCGGTCTCTGTATGGGGGCTTCCAGGCAGTGGTCTCTGTATGGGGGGCTTCCAGGCAGCGGTCTCTGTATGGGGGCCTTCCAGGCAGAGGTCTCTGTATGGGGGGCTTCCAGGCAGCGGTCTCTGTATGGGGGCCTTCCAGGCAGAGGTCTCTGTATGGGGGGCTTCCAGGCTGCGATCTCTGTATGGGGGGCTTCCAGGCAGTGGTCTCTGTATGGGGGGTTTCCAGGCAACGATCTCTGTATGGGGGGCTTCCAGGCAGTGGTCTCAGTACGGGGAGCTTCCAGGCAGCGGTCTCTGTATGGGGGTCTTCCACGCAGTGGTCTCTGTATGGGGAGCTTCCAGGCAGCGGTCTCTGTATGGGGGGCTTCCAGGCAGCGGTCTCTGTATGGGGGGCTTCCAGGCAGCGGTCTCTGTATGGGGGTCTTCCACGCAGTGGTCTCTGTATGGGGAGCTTCCAGGCAGCGGTCTCTGTATGGGGAGCTTCCAGGCAGCGGTCTCTGTAAGCGGGGCTTCCAGGCAGCGGTCTCTGTATGCGGGGCTTCCAGGCAGAGGTCTCTGTATGGGGAGCTTCCAGGCAGCGGTCTCTGTAAGCGGGGCTTCCAGGCAGTGGTCTCTGTATGGGGGGCTTCCAGGCAGCGGTCTCTGTAAGCGGGGCTTCCAGGCAGCGGTCTCTGTAAGCGGGGCTTCCAGGCAGCGGTCTCTGTATGCGGGGCTTCCAGGCAGTGGTCTCTGTATGGGGGAGCTTCCAGGCAGCGGTCTCTGTATGGGGGGCTTCCAGGCAGTGGTCTCTGTATGGGGAGCTTCCAGGCAGTGGTCTCTGTATGGGGGGATTCCAGGCAGCGGTCTCTGTATGGGGGGCTTCCAGGCAGTGGTCTCTGTATGGGGGGTTTCCAGGCAGCGATCTCTGTATGGGGGGCTTCCAGGCAGTGGTCTCTGTATGGGGAGCTTCCAGGCAGCGGTCTCTGTATGCGGGGCTTCCAGGCAGTGGTCTCTGTATGGGGGCTTCCAGGTAGTGGTCTCTGTATGGGGAGCTTCCAGGCAGCGGTCTCTGTATGGGGGGCTTCCAGGCAGCGGTCTCTGTATGGGGGGCTTCCAGGCAGTGGTCTCTGTATGGGGGGCTTCCAGGCAGAGGTCTCTGTATGGGGGAGCTTCCAGGCAGTGGTCTCTGTATGTGGGGGTTCCAGGCAGCGGTCTCTGTATGGGGGTCTTCCAGGCAGCGGTCTCTGTATGGGGGGCTTCCAGGCAGCGGTCTCGGTATGGGGGTCTTCCAGGCAGCGGTCTCTGTATGGGGGTCTTCCAGGCAGCGGTCTCTGTATGGGGGGCTTCCAGGCAGTGGTCTCTTTATGGGGGCTTCCAGGCTGCGATCTCTGTATGGGGGCCTTCCAGGCAGAGGTCTCTTTATGGGGGGCTTCCAGGCAGTGGTCTCTGTATGGGGGGCTTCCAGGCAGCGGTCTCTGTAAGCGGGGCTTCCAGGCAGCGGTCTCTGTATGCGGGGCTTCCAGGCAGTGGTCTCTGTATGGGGAAGCTTCCAGGCATCAGTCTCTGTATGGGGGCTTCCAGGCAGTAGTCTCTGTATGGGGAGCTTCCAGGCAGTGGTCTCTGTATGGGGGTCTTCCAGGCAGCGGTCTCTGTATGGGAGTCTTCCAGGCTGCGATCTCTGTTTGGGGGACTTTTCTGTCAAGGCCTCAGCAATTTCCTCTCCAGCCTCCTTCAGTATTCTGGGGTAGATCCCATCCGGCCCTGGGGACTTATCTACCTTAATATTTTTTAAGACACCCAACACCTCGTCTTTTTGGATCACAATGTGACCCAGGCTATCTACACCCCCTTCTCCAGACTCAACATCTACCAATTCCTTCTCTTTGGTGAATACTGATGCAAAGTATTCATTTAGTACCTCGCCCATTTCCTCTGGCTCCACACATAGATTCCCTTGCCTATCCTTCAGTGGGCCAACCCTTTCCCTGGCTACCCTCTTACTTTTTATGTAAGTGTAAAAAGCCTTGGGATTTTCCTTAACCCTATTTGCCAATGCCTTTTCATGACCCCTTCTAGCCCTCCTGACTCCTTGCTTAAGTTCCTTCCTACTTTCCTTATATGCCACACAGGCTTCGTCTGTTCCCAGCCTTTTAGCCCTGACAAATGCCTCCTTTTTCTTTTTGACGAGGCCTACAATATCACTCGTCATCCAAGGTTCCCGAAAATTGCCGTATTTATCTTTCTTCCTCACAGGAACATGCCTGTCCTGTATTCCTTTCAACTGACACTTGAAAGCCTCCCACATGTCAGATGTTGATTTGCCCTCAAACATCCGCCCCCAATCTATGTTCTTCAGTTCCCGCCTAATATTGTTATAATTAGCCTTCCCCCAATTTAGCACATTCATCCTCGGACCACTCTTATCCTTGTCCACCAGTACTTTAAAACTTACTGAATTGTGGTCACTGTTACCGAAATGCTCCCCTACTGAAACATCTACCACCTGGCCGGGCTCATTCCCCAATACCAGGTCCAGTACCGCCCCTTCCCTAGTTGGACTGTTTACATATTGTTTTAAGAAGCCCTCCTGGATGCTCCTTACAAACTCTGCCCCGTCTAAGCCCCTGGCACTAAGTGAGTCCCAGTCAATATTGGGGAAGTTGAAGTCTCCCATCACCACAACCCTGTTGTTTTTACTCTTTTCCAAAATCTGTCTACCTATCTGCTCCTCTATCTCCCGCTGGCTGTTGGGAGGCCTGTAGTATACCCCCAACATTGTGACTGCACCCTTCTTATTCCTGATCTCTACCCATATAGCCTCACTGCCCTCTGAGGTGTCCTCTCGCTGTATAGCTGTGATACTCTCCTGAACAAGTAGCGCAACTCCGCCTCCCCTTTTACATCCCCCTCTATCCCGCCTGAAACATCTAAATCCTGGAACGTTTAGCTGCCAATCCTGCCCTTCCCTCAACCAGGTCTCTGTAATGGCAACAACATCATAGTTCCAAGTAGTAATCCAAGCTCTAAGTTCATCTGCCTTACCCGTAATGCTCCTTGCATTAAAACATATGCACTTCAGGCCACCAGACCCGCTGTGTTCAGCAACTTCTCCCCGTCTGCGCTGCCTCAGAGCCACACTGTCCCTATTCCCTAGTTCTCCCTCAATGCTCTCACCTTCTGACCTATTGCTCCCGTGCCCACCCCCCTGCCATACTAGTTTAAACCCTCCCGTGTGACACTAGCAAACCTCGCGGCCAGGATATTTATGCCTCTCCGGTTTAGATGCAACCCGTCCATCTTATACAGGTCACACCTGCCCCGGAAGAGCTCCCAGTGGTCCAGATAACAGAAACCCTCCCTCCTACACCAGCTGTTTAGCCACGTGTTTGTCTGCTCTATCTTCCTATTTCTAGCCTCACTGGCACGTGGCACAGGGAGTAATCCCGAGATTACAACCCTCGAGGTCCTGTCTTTTAACTTTCTGCCTAGCTCCCTGAACTCCTGCTGCAGGACCTCATGCCCCTTCCTGCCTATGTCGTTAGTACCAATATGTACAACGACCTCTGCCTGTTTGCCCTCCCCCTTCAGGATTCCCTCTACCCGTTCGGAGACATCCTGGACCCTGGCACCAGGGAGGCAACATACCATCCTGGAGTCTCTTTCACGTCCACAGAAGCGCCTATCTGTGCCCCTGACTATAGAGTCCCCTATAACTATTACTCTTCTGCGCTTTGACCCTCCCTTCTGAACATCAGAGCCAGCCGTGGTGCCACTGCTCTGGCTGCTGCTGTTTTCCCCTGATAGGCTATCCCCCCCGACAGTATCCAAAGGGGTATATCTGTTCGAGAGGGGGACAACCACAGGGGATTCCTGCACTGACTGCCTGCCCTTTCTGGTGGTCACCCATTTCTCTGCCTGCACCTTGGGTGTGACCACACTTACATAACTGCGATCTATGACGCTTTCCGCCACCTGCATGCTCCTAAGTGCATCCAATTGCTGCTCCAACCGAACCATGCGGTCTGTGAGGAGCTGCAGTTGGGTGCACTTTCTGCAGATGAAGCCATCCGGGACACTGGAAGCCTCCCGGACCTGCCACATCTCACAGTCAGAGCACAGCACCCCTCTAACTGACATTGCGTCAATTAATTAAAATTAAAATTTGTCTTTTTTTTTTTAATACTTTTTTTAAATTTCAAAGTTACTGTCAACTATCTGTTTCCTAGCACTAGATTTCTAATAGAAATGCGATAGCTAACTGTAATATTCTCCGATCTCTGGCTTAGATATCCTCTAAATTATAATTAAGTTATTATGTTTAATTAGATCCCAAATACTCAAAACAATTTAGGTTAGAATCCCAACCAGCCACTCAGGTCACAGCTTTTCTGTGATGTCACTTCAGTTTCCCCCCGACACACACAATTTGAAAAACAGGTATAAAAGTAAAAATCACTTGCTTACCTTCTGAGATGTTCTCAGGTTCCCTCGCTGACAGAGACTGCTCCTCCACCTCCAATCCTTGACCTGCACAATGCTAATAATATAATAATATAATATGGCACTTACCTTACACCAATGGGTCTCGGGTTTCCTCTCCACCAGAATTTATTGGGGGGGGGCACTTGCCAGAGGTCGAACTTCCGGTTCCCGCCGAAATCCAAAGGGCTGCTCCTGCAAAGGTAAGTGCTTTTAAACTAACTACTCACCTCCCAGAAGGCCCCTGCGCACCGCTGCCGCCGAAATCCAAAGGGCTGCTCCTGTAAAGGTAAGGTTTTTAAACTAACTACTCACCTCCAAGAAGGCCCCTGCGCACCGCTGCCGCCGAAATCCAAAGGGCTGCTCCTGCAAAGGTAAGTGCTTTTAAATTCACTACTCACCTCCCAGAAGGCCCCTGCGCACCGCTGCCGCCGAAATCCAAAGGGCTGCTCCTGTAAAGGTAAGGTTTTTAAACTAACTACTCACCTCCAAGAAGGCCCCTGCGCACCGCTGCCGCCGAAATCCAAAGGGCTGCTCCTGCAAAGGTAAGTGCTTTTAAACTAACTACTCACCTCCCAGAAGGCCCCTGCGCACCGCTGCCGCCGAAATCCAAAGGGCTGCTCCTGTAAAGGTAAGGTTTTTAAACTAACTACTCACCTCCAAGAAGGCCCCTGCGCACCGCTGCCGCCGAAATCCAAAGGGCTGCTCCTGCAAAGGTAAGTGCTTTTAAATTCACTACTCACCTCCCAGAAGGCCCCTGCGCACCGCTGCCGCCGAAATCCAAAGGGCTGCTCCTGTAAAGGTAAGGTTTTTAAACTAACTACTCACCTCCAAGAAGGCCCCTGCGCACTTCCAGGCAGTGGACTCTGTATGGGGGGCTTCCAGGCAGTGGTCTCTGTATGGGGGCCTTCCAGGCAGAGGTCTCTGTATGGGGGGCTTCCAGGCAGCGGTCTCTGTATGGGGGGCTTCCAGGCAGTGGTCTCTGTATGGGGAGCTTCCAGGCAGCGGTCTCCGTATGGGGGCTTCCAGGCAGTGGTCTCTGTACGGGGAGCTTCCAGGCAGTGGTCTCTGTATGGGGGAGCTTCCAGGCAGCGGTCTCTGTATGGGGGGCTTCCAGGCAGTGGTCTCTGTATGGGGAGCTTCCAGGCATCGGTCTCTGTATGGGGGCTTCCAGGCAGCGGTCTCTGTATGGGGGGCTTCCAGACAGTGGTCTCTGTATGGGGGGCTTCCGGGCAGTGGTCTCTGTATGGGGGCTTCCAGGCAGCGGTCTCTGTATGGGGGCTTCCAGGCAGTGGTCTCTGTATGGGGGGCTTCCAGGCAGAGGTCTCTGTATGGGGGAGCTTCCAGGCAGCGGTCTCTGTATGTGGGGGTTCCAGGCAGCGGTCTCTCTAAGGGGGTCTTCCAGGCAGCGGTCTCTGTATGGGGGGCTTCCAGGCAGCGGTCTCGGTATGTGGGTCTTCCAGGCAGCGGTCTCTGTATGGGGGTCTTCCAGGCAGCGGTCTCTGTATGGGGGGCTTCCAGGCAGTGGTCTCTTTATGGGGGCTTCCAGGCTGCGATCTCTGTATGGGGGGCTTCCAGGCAGCGGTCTCTGTATGGGGAACTTCCAGGCTGCGATCTCTGTATGGGGGTCTTCCAGACAGCGGTATCTGTATGGGGGGCTTCCAGGCAGTGGTCTCTTTATGGGGGCTTCCAGGCTGCGATCTCTGTATGGGGAGCTTCCAGGCTGCGATCTCTGTATGGGGAGCTTCCAGGCTGTGATCTCTGTATGCGGGGCTTCCAGGCAGTGGTCCCTGTATGGGGGTCTTCCAGGCAGTGGTCTCTGTATGGGGGGCTTCCAGGCTGCGATCTCTGTATGGGGAGCTTCCAGGCAGCGGTCTCTCTATGTGGGGCTTCCAGTCAGTGATCTCTCTATGGAGGACTTCCACTCAGCGGTCTCTGTATGGGGGGTATCCAGTCAGTGGTCTCTGTATGGGGGGCTTCCAGGCAGCGGTCTCTGTATGGGGGGCTTCAGGCAGTGGTCTCTATATGGGGGGCTTCCAGGCAGCGGTCTCTCTAAGGGGGGCTTCCAGTCAGCGGTCTCTGTATGGGGGGGTTCCAGGCAGTGGTCTCTGTGTGGGGGGGCTTCCAGGTTGCAGTCTCTGTATGGGGGGGCTTCTAGTCAGTGGTCTCTGCAAGCGGGGCTTCCAGGCTTCGATCTCTGTATGGGGAGCTTCCAGGTTGCAGTCTCTGTATGGGGGGGCTTCCAGGTTGCAGTCTCTGTATGGGGGGGCTTCCAGGCAGTGGTCTCTGTATGGGGGGCTTCCAGGCTGCGATCTCTGTATGGGGGGCTTCCAGGCAGTGGTCTCTGTACGGGGGGGTTCCAGGCAGTGGTCTCTGTGTGGGGGCCTTCCAGGCAGCGGTCTCTGTATGGGGGTCTTCCAGGCTGCGATCTCTGTTTGGGGGACTTTCAGGCAGTGGACTCTGTATGGGGGGCTTCCAGGCAGTGGTCTCTGTACGGGGGGGTTCCAGGCAGTGGTCTCTGTGTGGGGGGGCTTTCAGGCTGCGATCTCTGTATGGGGGGCTTCCAGGCAGTGGTCTCTGTATGGGGGCCTTCCAGGCAGCGGTCTCTGTATGGGGGTCTTCCAGGCTGCGATCTCTGTTTGGGGGACTTTCAGGCAGTGGACTCTGTATGGGGGGCTTCCAGGCAGTGGTCTCTTTATGGGGGCTTCCAGGCTGCGATCTCTGTATGGTAGGCTTCCAGGCAGCGGTCTCTCTATGGGGGGCTTCCAGTCAGTGATCTCTCTATGGAGGGCTTCCACTCAGTGGTCTCTGTATGGGGGGCATCCAGTCAGTGGTCTCTGTATGGGGGGCTTCCAGGCAGCGGTCTCTGTATGGGGGGCTTCAGGCAGTGGTCTCTATATGGGGGGCTTCCAGGCAGCGGTCTGTGTATGGGGGCTTCCAGGCAGCGGTCTCTGTATGGGGGAGCTTCCAGGCAGCGGTCTCTCTAAGGGGGCTTCCAGGCAGTGGTCTCTGTATGGGGGCTTCCAGTCAGCGGTCTCTGTATGGGGGCTTCCAGGCAGTGGTCTCTGTATGGGGGGCTTCCAGGTTGCAGTCTCTGTATGGGGGGGGCTTCCAGGCAGCGGTCTCTGTATGGGGGTCTTCCAGGCAGTGGTCTCTGTATGGGGAGCTTCCAGGCAGCGGTCTCTGTATACGGGGGCTTCCAGGCAGCGGTCTCTGTATGGGGGGCTTCCAGGCAGAGGTCTCTGTATGGGGGAGCTTCCAGGCAGTGGTCTCTGTATGTGGGGGTTCCAGGCAGCGGTCTCTGTATGGGGGTCTTCCAGGCAGCGGTCTCTGTATGGGGGGCTTCCAGGCAGCGGTCTCGGTATGTGGGTCTTCCAGGCAGCGGTCTCTGTATGGGGGTCTTCCAGGCAGCGGTCTCTGTATGGGGGGCTTCCAGGCAGTGGTCTCTTTATGGGGGCTTCCAGGCTGCGATCTCTGTATGGGGGGCTTCCAGGCAGCGGTCTCTGTTTGGGGAACTTCCAGGCTGCGATCTCTGTACGGGGGTCTTCCAGACAGCGGTCTCTGTATGGGGGTCTTCCAGGCAGCGGTCTCTGTATGGGGAGCTTCCAGGCAGTGGTCTCTTTATGGGGGCTTCCAGGCTGCGATCTCTGTATGGGGAGCTTCCAGGCTGCGATCTCTGTATGCGGGGCTTCCAGGCAGTGGTCCCTGTATGGGGGTCTTCCAGGCAGTGGTCTCTGTATGGGGGTCTTCCAGGCAGCGGTCTCTGTATGGGGGTCTTCCAGGCTGCGATCTCTGTTTGGGGGACTTCCAGGCAGTGGACTCTGTATGGGGGGCTTCCAGGCAGTGGTCTCTTTATGGGGGGCTTCCAGGCTGCGATCTCTGTATGGGGGGCTTCCAGTCTGTGATCTCTCTATGGAGGACTTCCACTCAGCGGTCTCTGTATGGGGGGTATCCAGTCAGTGGTCTCTGTATGGGGGGCTTCCAGGCAGCAGTCTCTGTATGGGGGGCTTCAGGCAGTGGTCTCTATATGGGGGGCTTCCAGGCAGCGGTCTCTCTAAGGGGGGCTTCCAGTCAGCGGTCTCTGTATGGGAGGCTTCCAGGTTGCAGTCTCTGTATGGTGGGCTTCCAGGCAGTGGTCTCTGTATGGGGAGCTTCCATGCAGTGGTCTCTGTATGGGGGGCTTCCAGGCTGCGATCTCTGTATGGGGGGCTTCCAGGCAGCGGTCTCTGTATGGGAGGCTTCCAGGCAGTGGTCTCTGTACGGGGGGGGTTCCAGGCAGTGGTCTCTGTGTGGGGGGGCTTTCAGGCTGCGATCTCTGTATGGGGGGGCTTCTAGTCAGTGGTCTCTGCAAGCGGGGCTTCCAGGCTTCGATCTCTGTATGGGGAGCTTCCAGGCAGTGGTCTCTGTATGGGGGGCTTCCAGGTTGCAGTCTCTGTCTGGGGGGCTTCCAGGCAGTGGTCTCTGTATGGGGAGCTTCCAGGCAGTGGTCTCTGTATGGGGGGCTTCCAGGCTGCGATCTCTGTATGGGGGGCTTCCAGGCAGCGGTCTCTGTATGGGAGGCTTCCAGGCAGTGGTCTCTGTACGGGGGGGTTCCAGGCAGTGGTCTCTGTGTGGGGGGGCTTTCAGGCTGCGATCTCTGTATGGGGGGCTTCCAGGCAGTGGTCTCTGTATGGGGGCCTTCCAGGCAGCGGTCTCTGTATGGGGGTCTTCCAGGCTGCGATCTCTGTTTGGGGGACTTTCAGGCAGTGGACTCTGTATGGGGGGCTTCCAGGCAGTGGTCTCTTTATGGGGGCATCCAGGCTGCGATCTCTGTATGGTAGGCTTCCAGGCAGCGGTCTCTCTATGGGGGGCTTCCAGTCAGTGATCTCTCTATGGAGGGCTTCCACTCAGCGGTCTCTGTATGGGGGGCATCCAGTCAGTGGTCTCTGTATGGGGGGCTTCCAGGCAGCGGTCTCTGTATGGGGGGCTTCAGGCAGTGGTCTCTATATGGGGGGCTTCCAGGCAGCGGTCTCTCTAAGGGGGGCTTCCAGTCAGCGGTCTCTGTATGGGAGGCTTCCAGGTTGCAGTCTCTGTATGGGGGGGCTTCTAGTCAGCGGCCTCTGCAAGCGGGGCGTCCAGGCTTCGATCTCTGTATGGGGAGCTTCCAGGCAGTGGTCTCTGTATGGGGAGCTTCCAGGCAGTGGTCTCTGTATGGGGGGCTTCCAGGTTGCAGTCTCTGTATGGGGGGGGCTTCCAGGCAGTGGTCTCTGTATGGGGGGCTTCCAGGCTGCGATCTCTGTATGGGGGTCTTCCAGGCAGTGGTCTCTGTATGGGAGGCTTCCAGGCAGTGGTCTCTGTACGGGGGGCTTCCAGGCAGTGGTCTCTGTATAGGAGGCTTCCAGGCAGTGGTCTCTGTATGGGGGGGCTTCCAGGCAGAGGTCTCTGTATGGGGAGCTTCCAGGCAGTGGTCTTTGCAATGGGGCCTTCCAGGCTGCGATCTCTGTTTGGGGGACTTCCAGGTAGTGGACTCTGTATGGGGGGCTACCAGGCAGTGGTCTCTTTATGGGGGCTTCCAGGCAGTGGTCTCTGTATGGGGGGCTTCCAGGCAGTGGTCTCTGCAATGGGGGCTTCCAGGCTGCGATCTCTGTTTGGGGGACTTCCAGGCAGTGGACTATGTAATGGGGGAAGTTTCTGGTGAGGGTCTCCCTGATGGATGGGGGGGTGTGTCTCTAGTGGGGGTATCTGTAATGGGGGACCTCTGGTGGGGGTTCTCTCTTATGGGGGTCTCTGGTGGATGGGTTTGGTGGGGGTTGGGTGGGCAGGATTTGCATTGTGGGGGGGTGGGTGGGTGCCCACCGATAGGCTTTGGCGGCAACATCCTTAAAGAGTTATCGGCTTGGCCCATGGCGAGGTCCACCGCATGAGGGTCATGCTGGGAAATACCTGCACCAAACCTCACCCATGTGAATCCTCGCCCAGAGGACCAGAGATTCGCACAGGCTCGGAGAATCTGGTGCCCAGCCCGTTAATAGGATGCAAATGGGCATCCTCCTACTGCTGCCAACGGAGAACCGGGGCATTGGAACGGGATCAGCTGATTCAGGATTCTCCGTCGCATCGGGAGCACCGTTACCAACAGCGGCAGAAAATCCAGCCCCATGTTTCCTGTATAAGACTGCAGAGCTTCATTGGTGTCTTCCCGATGAGAGGAATTTATTGAACTGACTCTGAGTTGGCAGCTTACAGAAGCTTACATGGCACAGGTCACCTGACAATGGAAAGTCAGACAGGGTATGTAGATCTGATTGCATTTCAAACCCAAACGCGGTCAAGCATTAATAATGAACAACAACAACTTATGGCTTTATGCTGCCCACTTAAACTTCATGTAGATGCACCCAATTTCTTCAGGGACTTTAGGAGACAGAGTTCATTTTACAGATCACAGGTTTTTATTGGCGCAAATCGCAGTGAATCTTAGGCTTAGCGATTGCATTCCCTTCTCTTGTTCAGAGACTGGACAAGGAAGAGGGTTGACATGGGGGGGTGGGGGGGTGGGGGGGTGAGGAAATCGTCAAGCCAAAAGGAAATTAGTTTAGTTGGAGAGCAGCAAACCAAAACAGTGGTCTACCAAGGTAGTCGTCGTTTTCAGCACTGGGTGGAAACATTCTGCAGATCAGGTTGGAAACAGGGGAGAGATGATCTTTGGAAGAGAAAGGATTGCCAAAATCTGGGAAATAATAGCATATCATTTGGTAATGGATTCATGGTCCAGATAGGGATAGGAGTCATCAGAGAATGAACTTATGGCTTCAGCAGATTCTGCCACTGTACAACAATGTCAAAACTTTGTCAGCAGTTTTGACATTGGGGTTAGAACTGAGGGATTGGAGTGCTACAAGTTCAGATGGAGACAGATTAGAGTGAGTAATCGGAGCAGAAAAGCCGAGGCAGCAATCACAGCAACCGTTTCCTTGAATGGTTGAGAGACAAGAGTTCAGAGGGAGGAATTCTGGGAAGTAACGATGGTTGGAGATAGAAGGCACCTAAGGATTCATGTGTAATGTTTAAGAATTTATGGCATCCAAGGGCACACAAATCATAAAAACATAGAGATACGCCAGAGAAAAAAAATTTCATGAGGTTTATCTTCTGTTATTTTACAATAAATATAATGTTTTTTTTAAAGTTAGGCCTGATCTACATTAGGACATAGAACATTACAGCGCAGTACAGCCCCTTCGGCCCTCAATGTTGCGCCAACCTTTGAAACCACTCTAAAGCCCATCTACACTATTCCCTTATCATCTATATGTTTATTCAATGACCATTTAAATGCCCTTAATGTTGGCGAGTCCACTACTGTGAAAGGCAGGACATTCCACGTCCTTACTACTCTCTGAGTAAAGAACCTATCTATCACCCCTCAATTTAAAGCTATGTCCCCTCGTGCTCAACATCACCATCCGAGGAAAAAGGCTCTCACTGTCCATAGAACATGGAACGATACAGCGCAGTACAGGCCCTTCGGCCCACGATGTTGCACCGACATGGGAAGTCAAAAAACAAAAGCCATCTAACCTACACTATGCCATTAGCATCCATATGCTTATCCAACTTTTAAATGCCCTCAATGTTGGCGAGTTCACTACTGTTGCAGGTAGGGCATTCCACGGCCTCACCACTCTTTGCGTAAAGAACCTACCTCTGACCTCTGTCCTATATCTATTACCCCTCAGTTTAAGGCTATGTCCCCTCGTGCTAACCATTTCCATCCACGGGAGAAGGCTCTCACTGTCCACCCTATCTAACCCCCGATCATTTTGTATGCCTCTATTAAGTCTCCTCTTAACCTTCTTCTCTCTAACGAAAACAACCTCAAGTCCATCAGCCTTTCCTCATAAGATTTTCCCTCCATACCAGGCAACATCCCGATAAATCTCCTCTGCACCCGCTCCAAAGCTTCCACGTCCTTCCTATAATGAGGTGACCAGAACTGTACGCAATACTCCAAATGCGGCCAGAGTTTTGTACAGCTGCAACATGACCTCATGACTCCGGAACTCAATCCCTCTACCAATAAAGGCCAACACTCCATAGGCCTTCTTCACAACCCTATCAACCTGGGTGGCAACTTTCAGGGATCTATGTACATGGACACCAAGATCACTCTGCTCATCCACACTTCCAAGAACTTTACCATTAGCCAAATATTCCGCATTCCTGTTATTCCTTCCAAAGTGAATCACCTCACACTTCTCTCCATTAAACTCAATTTGCCACCTCTCAGCCCAGCTCTGCAGCTTATCTATGTCCCTCTGTAACCTGCAACATCCTTCCGCACTGTCGACAACACCACCGACTTTAGTGTCGTCTGCAAATTTACTCACCCACCCTTCTGCGCCCTCCTCTAGGTCATTTATAAAAATGACAAACAGCAACGGCCCCAGAACAGATCCTTGTGGTAAGCCACTTGTAACTGAACTCCATTCTGAAAATTTCCCATCAACCAACACCCTCTGTCTTCTTTCAGCTAGCCAATTTCTGATCCACATCTCTAAATCACCCTCAATCCCCAGCCTCCGTATTTTCTGCAATAGCCTACCGTGGGGAACCTTATCAAACGCTTTACTGAAATCCATATACACCACATCAACTGCTCTACCCTCATCTACCTGTTCAGTCACCTTCTCAAAGAACTCGATAAGGTTTGTGAGGCATGACCTACCCTTCACAAAGCCATGCTGACTATCCCTAATCATATTATTCCTATCTAGATGATTATAAATCTTGTCTCTTATAATCCCCTCCAAGACTTTACCCACAACAGACGTGAGGCTCACCGGTCTATAGTTGCCGGGGTTGTCTCTACTCCCCTTCTTGAACAAAGGGACCACATTTGCTATCCTCCAGTCCTCTGGCACTATTCCTGTAGCCAATGATGACATAAAAATCAAGGCCAAAGGCTCAGCAATCTCTTCCCTGGCTTCCCAGAGAATCCTAGGATAAATCCCATCAGGCCCCTGGGACTTATCTATTTTCAGCCTGTCCAGAATTGCCAACACCTCTTCCCTACGTACCTCAATGCCATCTATTCTAATAGCCTGGGTCTCAGCATTCTCCTCCACAACATTCTCTTTTTCCAGAGTGAATACTGATGAAAAATATTCATTTAGTATCTCGCCTATCTCTTCAGACGCCACACACAACTTCCCATCCCTGTCCTTGACTGGCCCTACTCTTACCCTAGTCATTCTTTTATTCCTGACATACCTATAGAAAGCTTTTGGGTTTTCCTTGATCCTACCTGCCAAATACTTCTCATGTCCCCTCCTTGCTCGTCTTAGCTCTCTCTTTAGATCCTTCCTCGCTACCTTTTAACTATCAAGCGCCCCAACTGAAACTTCACACCTCATCTTCACATAGGCCTCCTTCTTCCTCTTAACAAGCGATTCCACTTCTTTGGTAAACCACGGTTCCCTCGCTCGACGCCTTCCTCCCTGCCTGACCAGTACATACTTATCAAGAACACGCAGTAGCTGTTCCTTGAACAAGCTCCACATATCCAGTGCCCAACACTTGCAGCCTACTTCTCCAACCTATCCCCCCCAAGTCATGTCTAATGGCATCATAATTGCCCTTCCCCCACCTATAACACTTGCCCTGCGGGGTATAATTATCCATTTCCATCACTAACGTAAACGTCACCGAATTGTGGTCACTGTCCCCAAAGTGCTCACCTACCTCCAAATCTAACACCTGGCCTGGTTCATTACCCAAAACCAAATCCAATGTGGCCTCTCCTCTTGTTGGCCTGTGAACATATTGTGTCAGGAAACCCTCCTGCACACATTGTACAAAAAACGACCCATCTAATGTACTCGAACTATATCTTTTCCAGTCAATATTTGGAAAGTTAAAGTCTCCCATAATAACTACCCTGTTACTTTCGCTCATATCCAGAATCATCTTCGCCATCCTTTCCTCTACATCCCTAGAACTATTTGGAGGCCTATAGAAAACTCCCAACAGGGTGACCTCTCCTTTCCTGTTTCTAACCTCAGCCCATACTACCTCTGAAGAAGTGTCCCCATCTAGCATCCTCTCCACCACCGTAATACTGTTTTTGACTAGCAGCGCCACACCTCCCCCTCTTTTGCCTCCTTCTCTGCGCTTACTAAAACTCGTAAACCCCGGAACCTGCAACAACCATTCCTGTCCCTGCTCTATCCATGTCACCGAAATGGCCACAACATCGAAGTCCCAGGTACCAACCCATGCTGCCGGTTCCCCTACCTTATTTCGTACACTCCTGGCATTGAAGTAGACACACTTCAATCCACCTACCTGAACACTGGCCCCCTCCTGCGAAGTCAAATCTGTGCTCCTGACCTCTATACTCTCAATCTCTTGTACCCTAAAACTACAATCCAGGTTCCCATGCCCCTGCTGCTTTAGTTTAAAGCCCCCCAAAAGAGCACTAACAAATCTCCCCCCCAGGATATTTGTGCCCCTCAGGTTCAGATGTAGACCATCCTGTCTGTAGAGGTCCCACCTTCCCCGGAAAGAGCCCCAGTTATCCAGAAATCTGAATCCCTCCCGCCTGCACCATCCCTGTAGCCACGTGTTTAATTGCTCTCTCTCCCTATTCCTCCTCTCATTATCACATGGCACATCCTGATAAATCTCCTCTGCACCCGCTCCAAAGCTTCCACGTCCTTCCTATAATGCGGCGACCAGAACTGCACGCAATACTCCAAATGTGGCCGCACCAGAGTTTTGTACAGCTTGTTATTGAAAATATGGAAAGATGTGTCATTTGAAACATGGAAGTCTGGCAATATCTGGTCTGAGAGAAACATGAAAGGATACAGGGAAAGATCCCACAAAGGGTTAACAGCAGCTGCAAAGAGCAGGATTGTAAAATGCAGATATCCTTGGTCAAGCAGGTTTAGCAAACAAGACAAACAGGATTTTGAATGAAGCCAAAAACAATGGCTCACACCTTCATTGAAAGTAACTATCTTAGTAAACATCGGGAAAAGGGAAGGATGAGATTCTAGGTGTGAAAATTTGCTAATACCAGGTAAATTAAAGAAAACTGGAGACTATCAGTCTATGAGAAACATAATTTAAAGCCAAACTCAAAGTCAAAATTATGAGCTGAGGACACAATTGGAAAATATAACTATAGAAATGACAGGAATTAAAATTCACACCTCTATTGAAACCAAAGCATTTTGAACATCACAAATGAAACAATGTAATCAGATCTATGAGATGAAGTCATGTCAAAATCAATACTTAGTTGGATTAGAAGGTTTAGATCAAAGATACTTTTTATAATCAAGGTGAAAAAAAGTTACTTTCAATAAAGTCATAAAAACTAGATAATTGTTAGAAAAATAAATAAACCTAGAGACCAGAGCAGGAACTACCAGAACCAGAACTCAGAGGAAGAGAGGGAGAAGCAGAGAAGGAACAAGCAGCTCAGAGTCAGATTACAGTCAGCTCGGCCATGGGAAAAAGACAGGGCAAAGCAGCCAAGCTAAAATAGCTAATACATCTAAGGAAGACTAGAATTTAAAGAGTAGGCAGAGTCAGCTCAGAGTCAGCTCAGAGATAGCCAGCAGAGTCAGCTCTCACAGCTCGGTACATGGGAAAGATAGGACACAGCAACCAAGCTCATCAGCGAATACATCTAAAGAAGACCAGATTTTAAAAAGAAGATTGATTGTCAAGTTGGTCCTGAAGGTGTCCCTTCAACCAACCAGAAGGACCCAGAAGCAAGATCTTTTTCCTTTCTGTAAAGAAAGTATTTGCAGCTTTTAAAAGAAAAATATAATAATAAAATAACTTAATTTAACCTGAAGTAGTGGTTATTCCAAAGTCTACTTTACTTACTTAGCAATGCGGGACCCAGGATCGATGCTACTAAGTGGTAAGTTGATGAAATCTTCGGTGAAGGTATGGGTTATACCGGGGGATAACTAGAAAACATAGTTTGACCTGAATAGCACCCACTGAAACCTGTATCAGAGTCGGGGAGTGAGAATCCCTGATCACCATTTAGAATGTCGGCCCTTTTTGGTATAGGGGGACTTCTAAGAATAGTGGTGAGTTTTCAAAAACATGGTGCCCAACATTTTAATTAAAACCCTGTTAATTATGCCTAGTGGGTTGCTTTATTTTCTACATGGCACCCGTTGTGTTAACACTGTGTTAATTACGCCCAGCCAGTTGTTTTGCTTTCTCCGTGGCATCCAGCATGGAGACCTGGAATATTAGAGGTTTCTAGGTAAAGCGAGGCTAGAATATTGGAAGTTTCTAGTTGAGCAGAATGGGGGCTAGAGTGGGGGCTAGAATATTAGAAGTTTCTAGTTCCCAAGAAACAGTTGGAATATTAGAAGTTTCTAACCGGCACAAAGGCTAGAATATTAGAAGTTTCTGGTCTATATGTGAGTTAGACTTTACCTGTCGAGTTTAGTCTGGAAAGTCATGTGTGATTGACTTTTGTAAGGATATTCTGTGGATCAAGGGTGACATAAAACTCAGGTTGGGTGTGAAATCAGCAGACTAGAAAATGCTGACCCTGAGAAAAAGTCTGCAAGACATCTTGGTGACAGCACTAAAAAATCTTGCATCCATTACTGGTAAAAGGAGGCCACAAAATAAATCATCCTTAGAGTAAGGCAGATTGTGAGGAGACAGCCTAGAGAAATAGGGGACGCCTAGAATCTTTAGAGACAATAACCAATCGACCCTTAACTAAAACAGGGAGATAGTGCCATAGTCAGCCTTGGATAGGGCCCAGAAAGGGTACTTATCCTTAATTTCAGATTGCAACTGAAAGGGACAACCAGGAACAGAACTTAGCATTCTGAAAAATGGCAATTAAAATAATCCTCTTGCTCTGAAACATGGTCAAGAGAGTTGAAGCAATGAAACAAGAGTGGAAGAAATTAACAGAGGCAAAAACCTCCTGCATAAGTGAAACTTTATCAGCATGGAGGGGGTCTCGATTTTTGTTAAGAGTAACTAAACGCTACAGAACAGACATCCAAGATCTCAGTGGATAAATGAGTGTGTGTTTAATAAGGATTTGTGAAATCCTACAAAGTAGAGATCCAAGATCTGAGTGGATGAATGAGTGTGTGTGTGTTTAAAAGGAATTGTGAATTTCCTTTGGTGTTTGTATTTTTTAAAAATGTTGTATTTTGCAAAACCGAGTTTCACATTAATTGGAAGTTATAAATGGCAGGTAGAAATGTGATCAGTATTATGAGGTGGTAAATCAGTATGTTCAGAGCTAAATTGGTCTCAGAATAAAAAGATAAAGAGTTTGTACTCGGCAGCAGTCAGCTGTTTGCAGGCTTTGAAACTGATGCATTGAAATTGACACTGCATAGGTCTGCGGGGTTCTAGTGCCGGACAATCACAAGAATGTCACTAGCTAAAAATAAAATGATGTTTAGAATGTTAAATACATTGAAGAAGGAGCTTTAGAGAATAAATATATTGGATCAAAAGTTAGATTAAAAGAATTGGAAGCAATATCAGGAATGTATCAGGGTAAGGTTTCGACCAGTTTGGATCACTGAGTGAGAAAAAGAGGAGGAGTTTGAGATTCTTCGAATCTCACTCAGGGGTGCAATGACAGAAGGAGGCTTAACAGACCTGAATTGTATGATGTATATCAATGATAAGGAAAATAAACCAATTCAAAAAGAAAAAGGAAAGAAATGGTGGCAAAAGAAATCCGGAAGTCCTGGAGAGGGCACTTCTGGGGTTTCCAAATGAAAATAGAAAGTACAAATTGAAGAATAGGGCCCTCTCCACCCTTGACCTGTTCATTTGATTTTTCAGATGGAAAAAATAAATAACAGACAAACCAGTTCACTCCAGAGAAGAATGTTTTAGACAGTATTGGGGGGAAACTAATGATACAATTGGCTACATATTTGAGGGAATTAAATGACAGAGCCCGGGGGAAAACTTTACGGGTTAGAAACAAATCAAAATTTCAAATTATTACTGAACAATCTCTAATTGGACATCAGCTGATGGATGATCTGCGGTCTCCACGGGGTATATACTATGTGGTGGAGTTATTAAGGGTCTCGGCAGACAGCAGTGACTGACGAGGAACCCCAACATGATAAATGACAAAAGTTTAAGAATTTTTGTAGCTTGATGCCATGGTGGGAAAATTATTACCAATGCAGCAAACAATATTGCATTGATGAGCTGTAAACATTATTAAAGAAGAAATGTCATGTAAATTGGTAGGAACTGTTATGTATGATAATGGGGGTCTGTGTGCTGTTCAAGAACTTGATCAGCATTTCTAAACTGTGTGAATGTTTTAATAGAGGGGGAATAGTGGGAGTTTAGTTTGTTTTCTTCATTTAACTACATAAAACATCACAAATAATATTGATGTGTACACACCATATTTAGTATGTAATGACTATTGGTTCCAAAGCCACGAAGGGATGTGTCGATATTGTACTTTATTTTTAGTGTTGAAATTGTGATAACAGTTGCAAATATGTAAAGTTGTAACATACAGTCTATTTGTGTGGTTAGGTGATGAGTAATGTATTAAGATAAGACTTAATTTTTTTTTACTGTGTATTTAACAATAGGGAGAATTTATTTGGAAAAAGTGATAGTTCGATGTGGTTTTGTGAATACTGTCGGCATATTGTATTGCAAATGTTGTAAGGGAAATGATAACAGACGAAAGAGATTTGAAGGAAATTTGTCAGAAAGATATTCTCTCATGTACACCAGGGGCTGGCAGACATACATGGTTCAGGACAATGTTAGACATTAATGTGGCGAAGTCAGGGATAGAAGCAGGATCAATTAAACCTTTCAAATTAATGAACCAAGGGAATCAGTGGGTGGTACATGATATCATAATTTACCATTCCAATGAGACATGGAAAGCAGTTTGGATGACAGAAAAATGGGACACTAGACAGCCAGTGATGAACAAAAGACATTTTGGTTACTGATGGACTGAGTTGTGTGCTGTTTCTAAGGGACATGAGGAAACTTCTACGGTGCTGCTACCCCAAGGAAGTAAAATGCTTTGGAGGTAGTGGAACACACGGATATAGCTATTGTGTTACCTTCCTGAGCGGCTGAGGCTATAGTTCACGGTAATTGGACTTGAGGAAAGAACAAAAAAAGACACTGGTCTGTGATATGGATACATTTACGAATTGATTCACCATCCCCCCACCCACAGGGCAACAAAACCCCTCCTGCACCACATGCCAACACCCATAACGGCCACCAGGGCCAAGTGCCCTGGCCACAAAGGCCACCAGCTACCCACCCCATGTGCTGCATGTGTCTGACTGTCTAATACTGAGCATTTTCTGTCTCCCCCCCACCAAGAGAAGGCGGCCCACAACTGCCAGGGAGGGAAAAGACTGGAGAGGGACTACCGCACCTTTGGGCCCTCACTGCAGTGGAGAAGTGGGCTCTGGACATGGTTGCTGAGCCCAGAGAGAGGGCAGTCACCAAGGCAGAGGTCGGCTTCAGGCGAGCAAGTGAGACCCCGCTGAATTGCAGTTCCCCATGGCACATGTGTCACTACTCCCACCACCACCCCCACCACCCACACACCCGCTCCCACATCCACACCAGCTCCACCCCCTCCACCCACACCCCACACCCAACCCACACTCCTCCTCCACCACCACCACCACCCCAACACCACCACGACCACCACATCCTTCCTCACCATCCCCACACCCCTCGCCCACACCCCACACCATCAACATCCACATACCACCCCCTCTCCAACACCACCTCAACCCGTGATCCAATCATGTGTCATGTCTTGTGTCTCGCAGGATCATCTGGCGATGAGGCGGGTCCGTCTGGTGTCTCCTGCCCCCAACCCCAGGTGAATAACAGTGAGGAAGAGCACACGGACAGTGATGGGAGCCCGACTAAGGTACTGTTATGCTCCAATTCCTTTGCTGTAGTTTGCTGCAGTAAATACACTTTTGTCTATTTTGAGCAAAGGTCATTGAATGGAAACATGAACCCTGTTTCTCTCTATACAGATGCTACCTGTCCTGCTAAGAATTTCCTGCGTTTTCAATTTTTGTCCCTTCACATTGTTGCCATGAGTCTTGAAGTAATGATCTAAGGAGTTGCATGAAAATCACATCTTTCTGGCAATTGCCCCAGCCTCATTGCCATATCGATGGTGAGCAGGTTCAACATCGTAGACAACTTTGTATTATGTCCTGTCAATTTCCACTTGCATTTCTTTTGCGTTCCTTGTCCACTGTTGATCACTGATCTCTTTCATTCTCTCTGTTATCTCTAAAATATATGACTGAAGCCTGTCCCCATTTGTTCTTACTCAACGCTTGTGAATTACACTTAGGATGGTATTTAATGGAGGTTAGCGCCTGCGGGAGTGCCAACGCGAGCCACATGCCACATCTTTTAGGAAAAACCCACCATATCAAGTATCGTTCAGGCATTTTTCAGGCCAGTGGTGGGCTTTACCCGGGAGGTGTCTGCTGCTGGTACAACACCCACCAAAGGCCTCGATAATCACTGGATGGAAGGAGTGCCACAGGTTGTGGGGAGGTCACAGGGGAGGGGTTCAACAGCCATGGCATGGGGATGGCTCTTAGTGGGCTCACCACCATTAGGAATATGCAAGCACCTCGCTCTGGTTTGCTTGTAGTCCTCCCCAGCAGTAGTAGTGGGATAATGGCCTTGAATGAGTATTGATTACCGCCCCATCATGGTCTTAATCAGGATGGAGGCAGGAAGGCAGCGAGTTCACACCCACCACCCTGCCGCCTGGTTAAATGTTCCTCCTCCACCAAACTCTCCACTGGGAGGCCATGACGTTCTGCCCTTAGGATCTACAACAACAATAACAACTTACATTTGTGCAGAGCTTTTAATTAAAACATCCCGAGGTGCTTCTCAAGAACATTACAAAGCAATATTTGTCACTAAACCATGTAGAGATATTAGGGCAAATGACCAAAAGCTTGGTCAAAGAGATAACTGAAGGAGAAAAGAGGGGAAGAAAAACAGAAAGAATTACAGAGAGAATTCCAGAGTTATGGCAGCTGAAGGTATGGCCTCCGATGATGGAGCAATTAAAATTGGGGATTCTCAAGAGGCCAGAATTAGAGGTAGACATATCTTGGAGGGTTATGGGGCTGGAGGGGATTACAGAGGGAGAGGGAGGGGAAAGAATATAAAGGGATCTGCAAACAAGGATAAGAATTTTAAAATCTAGAGCGATTAGTTTCTTATTCTTAAGTCCTTGCAATGTTTGGAATTTAGATTCAAAGAGGATGATTCTCCCCAGTTATGCTGAGACTAAGTGCTGATTGCACATTTTTCCATAGTTAAATAAATCATGAATTGAAGTCAAAGATTATTTATAAATCCAGAAATTCACTGCTTGGAAAGTTGCCTAGTTTTGTTTCTTTCTGAACCTAAACTCATTTTGGGTGAAGATCATTTGTTTTTTTAAATAACGACAAAGAAATACTGTACTCTAACAAGATTGAATAGTTCATATCTGCAATCATTTATAGACTATTTATAATTCAATCACATTTAGAAAAATGAAGTGTGGCAGCAATTAATATAAAAATGTTTGATTATAATATTGTAGAGTCGGTCAAAGCCCAGAGAGACAATGGTCATCTTAGATAATACTCTCCAGGCAATCAGAATGGTAATGATTAGAGTGATAAAAAAGAATAGCTGGCTCTCTGGCCGTCTGTTGTGGTAAAGATCAACTTGTAGCACACATCAGACTAAATGCCAAGTCCCTAAGGTTCTTAATAAAGGTGGCTGCGCAGATAGTGGATGTCTTAGATATGACCTTACAAAATTCCCTAGATTCTGAAAGAATCCCAGTGGATTAGAAAGTTGCAAATGTTACACCGCTTTCAAGAAAGAAGGGAACTACAGGTCAGCTAATCTGACATCTAGTTGGGATAATGTTGGGATCCATTAGTAAGTAAGGACATTAAAAAAAAATCAAAGGCAACAAAATTGAATTCCGTAGCACCTGTAATGTTGGCGCGATAGGTGGCATTTTATTATCAAGTTGGCATGGTCCACCTTGCATGGATACTTGCTGCATGCATGCACTGAAGCTATCTTGCTGAGGCAATTAGTATAGACAGATGGTGACAGGCGCTGTAGTGTGGCGACTAGGGGATTTTCACAGTAACTTCAGTGCAGTGTTAATGTAAGCCTACTGGTGACACTGATAAAGATTATTATTATTATATGGCAGTTTTCTTTCCCTGTAGGATAGGGGAAAAAGAATAATAATATTTTAAAGCAGAGCAGTCTAGTCTGAAGACAAGGAAGTGGCTGAATAACTCAGTTGAATCAGCCATTTGAAGATATTCAGCCACAGCCGGAAGGGATTGTAACAAGAGCCAGAATCTGTACTGTAATGCAAGTATTACTGCATGCTATGCTGGTTTAAGGTGGATTGAGAGCTGTATGTTTATTTTCTTGTTGTTTAATGGGAAATTGTATAGTTGTGTTAAGCTGTTCTTTTTCAAATGCAAAGTTAAGAAGTTCATCTCGTATTTCAGAGAAGCAGAGAATTTATAGTGCAGAAGGGGGCCATTCAGCCCATCGAGTCTGTACCGGCCCTTGGAAAGAGCACCCTACTTAAGCCCACACCTCCACTCTTTATTTGTTATAAAGTTTTGTTTTAGACATACCAAAGTCCTATTTCTTCATGCAATCACTCCTGGAAAGAATCATTCTTTCAGCACAGTCTTAAAATAAACTAAAATATTGGGGTTTTGTTCCAGTATCCTAGCCACTGTTGGAGTCTGGTCTAGAATCATAACAGTGGCTTCTACTTGTGGAATTTGAGACTTTTGCTGTTGGATGTTGCGTCATTGTTGAGTCCGTGGCTGTGGTTATGAAGATGGCCACACCTTAAATATTGGAAGGAATATTAAACTCCTCACAAAGCCATGTGCCATGTTGAAGGTAGACTCTTCCATGCAGTGACAATATGTTTTCTTTCAGGCATATTGATGCACCAAGCAATCTATTGCAGATGCAAACAATAGGGGTAAACTAGGCATTTTCACTATGGGATCTGCAACTAGTGAGTGCTGTAAGGATCAGTGCTGGGATCAATTTAATCAGTAATGGAATCAAGGCTTATGGGGATAAGGTGGGAAAGTGGAGTTGATTATAGCAGATCAGTCATAAACTCACTGAATGGCAGGGCAGGCTCGATGGACCAAGTGGCCTACTTCTACTCCTGTGACTAATAGCCTTATGGTCTCAGCTATTTGCAGATCTATATTAATAATTTAGAGAAAGAGATCTAGAGTAATATATCTAAGGTTGCTAATGATATAAAGCTAGGTGGGCTGCTAAGAGACATAGGTAAGTCCAGTGTACGGGCAACAAGGTGGTGGATTAAATATAATGAGCGGGATTCTCTGTTTCTAAGACTAAGTGTTAACACCAACGCAGAATCTGTGGACTTCTATGACAGAAAAACCGGCACCGCACCTGGACTGATTCCACTACGATTGAGGGGCTAGCACCAGTGGAACACAATCGCTTCCAATGAAAAACGATGCAGGTATCGCCCTCTGGCCAGCGGCACAGCTGTTAGCAAACTATGGCAATGTTGGCCACCTTCCATACCCCCCTCTCTCTCCCTCAGTAACCGCCACGCCGGTTTCATGATTTTTGGAAGCACAAGTGAACCTCGCCATCGGGAACTTGGCCCATCAGAGGCGGAGAATCGAGGTGGCCCCGGAGAATACTGGGTCGGGCCCCCTAATCCTATGCAAACATTGAGATGCAAAATCTCTTTACTAATCTACTGTACGTGCGTTCCTGAACACATTGACACCGCAGTCGCGGTGCTGGAATATTGCAATTTGGCGTCAAATCTGCTCTTGCCGCAATTTTGGTGTCGAAACCAATTCTCCGCCCAATCGTCTTTCCCGATTTTGGCGCCAGCTAAAGGAGAATCCCGCCCAATGTATGGAAGCACTTTGGTTTTAAGAATTGAAAAACAGATATTTTTAAAGCGCAAAACTTCAAAAGATTGATATTCAGGGAAAATTGGCTGAACACAGAAAGTTATCATGCAGGTACAGTAAGTAATTAGGAGGGCAAGTGGCATGTTGGCCTTCATTATATGGAACTAAAAGGACATTTTGATACAATTGTTTAGGGCTCTGGTGCGACCACACCTGGAGTATTGTACATAACTCTATTCACCATACTTAAGGAAGGATGAGCGGGACTCTCTGATCCTGAGGCTAAGTGTTGACGCCGTTGTAAACACCGTCGCGTTTCACGATGGTGTCCACATGCCCTCAGGAGAAGCTATTCCGAGCCCTACAGAGGGGGCAGCATGGCACAGGAGCGCTGCCAATGCTGGCGTCAAATGAGCACCGCAGGTCTGCGCATGCGCGCTGCAGCTGGCGCGGTTGCGTGCATGCGTGGTGGCTCCCTTCTCTGCGCCGGCCCCAACGCAACATGGCGTAGGGCGACAGAGACCGGCGCAGAGCAAAAGTGGCCTCCAACCCGAGAGGCCGGCCCACCGATCGGTAGGTCACGATCGCGGGCCAGCACTCAGCGGAGGCCCCACCCCTAGGGTCGGGCCCCGCCGCTCCTCCCCTATCGGGCCGCCCCCGGATGGATGCACGCCGAGGTCCCGCCAGGTAAGACCACACGTGGACGGCACTGGCGGGCCTCGGATTTGTTTTGCGGCTGCTCAGCCCTTCCCGGGCGGAGAATCACCGGGAGGGGCCGTGTAGAGCGGCTCCTGCCCGGCGCCGCGCCGGAGCCAATGGCGCCGATTCTCCGCTCTCCAGAGAATCGGCGGACCAGCGTCGGGGCGCCGTCGCGCGATTCACCCCCGGCCCAGCGATTCTCCGGCCCGGCCTGGGCTGAGAGAATCCCACCTGATATACTTGAATTGGAGACAATAAACAGAGGTTAACCAGATTCATTCCTGGGATAAGAGGGTTATCTCCTGAACAGAGGCTGAATACATTGGACCTGTACTCTGGGGTTTAAAAGAATGGGAGGTGATATAATTGAATCATGTCAGATTCTGAAGGGGCTTGAAGGGGTAAATAGACACAGAGAGGTTGTTTCCCCTGTTTGGGGAATCTAGAACATGGGGACGCAGTCCCAGGAGAAAGTATCAATCATTTAGGACTGAGGTGCAAAATCTTTTGACAAATATTAAGGTAGATAAGTCCCCAGGGCCTGATGGGATCTACCCCAGAATACTGAAGGAGGCTGGAGAGGAAATTGCTGAGGCCTTGACAGAAATCTTTGGATCCTCGCTGTTTTCAGGGGATGTCCCGGAGGACTGGAGAATAGCCAATGTTGTTCCTCTGTTTAAGAAGGGTAGCAAGGATAATCCCGGGAACTACAGGCCGGTGAGCCTTACTTCAGTGGTAGGGAAATTACTGGAGAGAATTCTTCGAGACAGGATCTACTCCCATTTGGAAGCCAATGGACGTATTAGTGAGAGGCAGCACGGTTTTGTGAAGGGGAGGTCATGTCTCACTAACTTGATAGAGTTTTTCGAGGAGGTCACTAAGGTGATTGATGCAGGTAGGGCAGTAGATGTTGTCTATATGGACTTCAGTAAGGCCTTTGACAAGGTCCCTCATGGTAGACTAGTACAAAAGGTGAAGTCACACGGGATCAGGGGTGAACTGGCAAGGTGGATACAGAACTGGCTAGGCCATAGAAGGCAGAGGGTAGCAATGGAGGGATGCTTTTCTAATTGGAGGGCTGTGACCAGTGGTGTTCCACAGGGATCAGTGCTGGGACCTTTGCTCTTTGTAGTATATATAAATGATTTGGAGGAAAATGTAACTGGTCTGATTAGTAAGTTTGCAGACGACACAAAGGTTGGTGGAATTGCGGATAGCGATGAGGACTGTCTGAGGATACAGCAGGATTTAGATTGTCTGGAGACTTGGGCGGAGAGATGGCAGATGGAGTTTAATCCGGACAAATGTGAGGTAATGCATTTTGGAAGGGCTAATGCAGGTAGGGAATATACAGTGAATGGTAGAACCCTCAAGAGTATTGAAAGTCAAAGAGATCTAGGAGTACAGGTCCACAGGTCATTGAAAGGGGCAACACAGGTGGAGAAGGTAGTCAAGAAGGCATACGGCATGCTTGCCTTCATTGGCCGGGGCATTGAGTATAAGAATTGGCAAGTCATGTTGCAGCTGTATAGAACCTTAGTTAGGCCACACTTGGAGTATAGTGTTCAATTCTGGTCGCCACACTACCAGAAGGATGTGGAGGCTTTAGAGAGGGTGCAGAAGAGATTTACCAGAATGTTGCCTGGTATGGAGGGCATAAGCTATGAGGAGCGATTGAATAAACTCGGTTTGTTCTCACTGGAACGAAGGAGGTTGAGGGGAGACCTGATAGAGGTATACAAAATTATGAGGGGCATAGACAGAGTGGATAGTCAGAGGCTTTTCCCCAGGGTAGAGGGGTCAATTACTAGGGGGCATAGGTTTAAGGTGAGAGGGGCAAGGTTTAGAGTAGATGTACGAGGCAAGTTTTTTACGCAGAGTGTAGTGGGTGCCTGGAACTCACTACCGGAGGAGGTAGTGGAAGCAGGGACGATAGGGACATTTAAGGGGCATCTTGACAAATATATGAATAGGATGGGAATAGAAGGATACGGACCCAGGAAGTGTAGAAGATTGTAGTTTAGTCGGGCAGTATGGTCGGCACGGGCTTGGAGGGCCGAAGGGCCTGTTCCTGTGCTGTACATTTCTTTGTTCTTTGTTCTTTGTAATCTTTGAAATTATATACCCCAGATGGATGCTCCATTGTTGAGTATAATTAAACTGGGATTGACTGATTTTTAGCCTCTTGGGGTATCAAAGGACATGGGGAATGGGCAGGAAAGTGGCGTTGAGGTCAACCATGATCGTATTGAATGGCAGAGCATGCCCGAGGGGCCTTATGGCTTACACCTTTCCTTGTTTCCTATGTTCTGATGTTAATAATAGAAAAAGCAATTCTAAAATGCTGGCAACATTTTGAAGTTGTTTTCCTGTTATCTGGGTGATTGAATTTGTGAAGTTTCCACCAATCGTTCGTGCAGTAATAAATTCAAGACAGCTGGATAGTTATCAGCAGATGTTATTGTTGCACACTTCACCTCCTTCAACAATGAGTTTGTTTCCTTCATTTTTCAGATCATGAATATGTGTTTCCCTACTGAGTAGACGAAACATGAGGTTAAAATTGCTGTTTATGATATGCTTAATGTTTCATATGATGTTCCTTTCTTCTCTATTTTAATCGAGGTATGGAACTGTTTCACATAAATAGGTTAATGCCTGTCCAAAAAAGCAGGTGCATAATGTTTTGTTACCTGTGTGGTAGGTAACATATGCCACTCAATCCTTGGTTAATGATGAGGTCTTCTGAATCTCGATGAAGAAGACTCGAACTCGTCCAGTCGTTACAAAAGGTTTATTGAGTAACTATAACAGTAATTGCATGACTTTAACTTTGATACTAGTGATAAGGTTAACAAGATCTAACTACAGTAACTATACGTAACTCCACTAGCCATTGGAACTAATCTGATACTGCCCTGGTCACAGTGCACCCAAGAGAGAGGGAGAGACACAATGTGGTTGCTTTTTATACCCATGTTGGTCCTGCCCTCTAGTGATCATGTGGTGCTACTGATTACACATTAACCCCTTATGTACATGCACATACAGAGATCACTACATCCCCCTTTTTTTCTTGTGTTACATATTTTCTGTATGTGGTAAAGAAAATTGAACAAACATAATGGATGCAGTTTGCAACTGCATTACTTAAAATCAATGAGTTAATCAGTCAAATGTTAATACATTTAGTCTCTTAGGATTTTGTTCTCGTTTACTTGAAACAGGTAGACAAATGATGATATGTACAAGTTGTGATGACATTGATGATTATACAAAGCCAATTAAGATTTATGAGTCCAATCTTAATGAGAAAATTTGTGAGTACAAACTTCATAAATTTGTTCCGTTGAGTTGCTTTCTTCTTCTGTTGTCGAAGTGGTGATGTTGATGTCGTCATTTCTTTGTGAGCGTCATCAGTGTTCTTGCGTTTGAGTGACCAACAAGTCATCATGAGGTGTTTGAATGGTCAAATCACTTTGTTGTCTGATTTAGACTTTCTTTTTTTTTCTCTATGCTTGTGGTAGCGATTCTGTGACCTGTTTCTGACCTGGATGTTTTCCTGTGCTCGCGGTATTGATTCTGTATGTCATCTTTGTTATCTGACCTGTACTTTTTCCTGTGCTTGCAGTATTGATCTAGTGTGTCATCTGCCTTGAAAGCTGGTGTGCTTGCTTGTTCTGGAGCAGATGTGAATTTGTGAGATTTTTTGTCATGCCATGGCATATTTGTAGTCTTGTCCATGTTTTGCAGTGTGCTGTGGCATTGTCCTTCATGTGCAGAGTTGTACCATGTAGTACAGGTCGTTGTTTCATTGTTGTTGTTTCTGTCATTTCTGAATTTGTTGTTTTCGTTGTCGTTCTTGTTGTTGTCGTTCTTATTGTTTTTGTCATGCTTGTTGCTTCTGTTTTTGTAATTTTCGCTGTTGTTCTTGTTGTTTTTCTTGTCGTGCGTGTTGTTGTTTTTTTGTATTCATTGCTGTTCTTGTCGTTCTTCTTGTCGTGCTTGTTGTTTCTGTTATGCTTCTTGTTGTCTGTTGTTCTTGTTGCGCTGCATGTTGTTTTTGTTGTTGCTGTTGTTGTTCTTGTTTCTGCTGTGCATCTTGTGGTGTTTGTTGTTCTTGTTGTGCTCAATGAGTGTTCCATGTGGATGATTTGAGTCATTGTCACAGTTATTGGTGTCAGTGTCCATTGTGGTATCTGTTACATTGAGCGTTTCTTCTTGAGAATTGTGGGAATGATCTGATGCTGCATTGATGTTAGTGACATCAGTCATTTGTGGTGGATTTGATTCCTCTTCTTTGCTTCCTTGATACTCCTCTTCTAGAGTCATTTCTGGTTCACTTGAATCATCATTGATTTTGTGGTGCTCCTTCTTTGGAGTCATTTCAGGTTCACTTGAATCATCAGTGATTTCTTTGTGCTCCTCTTCTGGAGTTATTTCTGTTTCATTTGAATCACCTTTTGTTTCTTGGTGCTCCTCTTCTTGACTCAAAATTTTCAAGATTTCAATCGGCGTGGTCTCTCTGGACTCATGAGTAGCCCTCCTCTGATTGTTGAGTGCTTCTGTACAGACGAGCTGAGATCCGTCAGTCTCGCTGTGATCCTGCACATCCTGTATGTCAATTGTGATCACATTGTCACTATTCTCACACACAGTGGGTAGACATTCAGTGTCTTCTTGTTGGTTAAATGAGCTGGGTAGACTTTCATAGTCTTTTTGTTGTTCTTATGAGCTTGGTAGACTTTCATAGTCTGCTGCTGGCTGCTCAGATGAGGTGGATAGACCTTCATAGTCGTGTTCATGCATGGCGTTCGCTATGGAGTGTTAGCTTGCTTCCATTTTGGAGTCTGTCAACGAGCTGTCTGTAGACGCTTGCATCGCTCTCTCTGTGGAGTCTTTCGTTGCTCTCTCTGTGGAGTTGTGCTGTGCTCTCTCTGGGGCGTCGTCTTCTTCTTGGGTATTTGATAGGTTGCTGTCATCCAATGTATCGACGATCTGCCATGACATCATGGTATTGGATTTATCTACCATGAGTAGAGTCGTGTTGAGCTGTGCAACCATGTTGCTGATGCTAGGATCAGCAGATCCGAATAACTCACCATGTCTGAGTAGTATTGTGTGTCTTGTTCAATAGACAAATCATCACTTTTTGTTTCGGAGTTGACATTGTGCTCTTCACTTTGGGTGGTGCAGACTGCTTGTGCCAGGGTGTTGTGAAAGTTATTTTCAGCTGCCGGTGTAAGTTCAGGCATTGTTCTGGCTTTTGAGGTAAGAAAATTGGGTTTTGTAGCTTTAAATTTCTTTTTTTCAATTTTTGTGCATTTCCTTTTTAAGTGGGCGTGGTCCAGGTCCTCTGACATCATGCCGCTCTTGACGTCATGCTCAGGGCTCGATTGCGCATGCGCAATCCGAGTTTCCTTTACTGTGCGCTCTTTTCGCAATTGCGCATGAGCGGCTTCTTGCGCAAGCGCAGAACACTGTTTCGCCGGTTTGCATCTTTTAGTGTAGTGCGCATGTGTGTACTGGCCGGAACGCTCTCGCTCAAGATGGCTGCCAATCAAAAAGTGCTGTTGCATCGAGTGAGATTCTGCCTCTGCCTCATGGTGAGTATTCGTGCCATTTTGACGGATTTTGTTTTCTAGATAATGATTCTGTCTTTGTAAAGACTCAAGTATTGATTTTGTTTTTGTTCATAAGCAAGGCATTTTTGTACAGCGATTTCTAATGTTATATATTTTTTTTTGTGAAAGTTCTTCCCTCAAATTCTTTTCAGGTAGTCCATAAATTGATTGATCCAATATCATAGCATCTCTGAAATCAGCATAATTACAGCCTTGTGCTAGTACCTGGAGGTCAGTAATAAAATCAGTGATGGGTTCACCGTTTCTCTGGCATCTATGCCAAAAGATAAATCTTTCCAGCATCTCACCAGACTGACTTTTACAGTGTTCTTCAAATTTTGCAATAATCACTTTAAATTTAGTTTTGTCTTCACCTTCCAAGAATTTAAAGGAGTTATAGATCTCCATAGCTTCATGTCCTGCTCTTCCAAGTAGTATTGCTATTTTCCTTTCTTCAGAGACCGTGTTTAAATTATTAGCTGCCATATATGCTTGGAACTTTTGTATAAACATTTTCCAGTTATTACTTAAGTTACCGTCAGTTTTCAGCTGCATTGAGACTTGAACGTGGTCCATCGAAACGTTTAGTTGTCGAGGATCCATCTGCTGCGAAGTCTTCCACAGTCGAATATCCGGTTTGAATTTTCTTCTCTTTTTTTGTCTAACCTAATCTAACTAGTTCTGTTAAGGCCAACACGCATGGTACCATGTTTTGTTATCTGTGTGGTAGGTAACATGTGCTACTCAATCCATGGTTAATGATGAGGTCTTCTGAATTTCGATGAAGAAGACTCAAACTCGTCCAGTAGTAACAAAAGGTTTATTGAGTAACTATAACAATAATTGCATGAGTTCTTTACTTTAACTTTGATACTAGTGATAAGGTTAACAAGATCTAACTGCAGTAACTATACGTAACTCCACTAGCGATCTGAACTAATCTGATACTGCCCTGGTCACAGTGCATCTAAGAGAGAGGGAGAGACACAATGTGGTTGCTTTTTATACCCCTGTTGGTCCGGCCCTCTAGTGATCATGTGGTACTACTGATTACACATTAACCCCTTATGTACATGCACGTACAGAGATCACTACACATATATTTCAAGTGAACAAGTTAAGTACTCACCCAACAGCGGTTGTGAGTCTCAGACCATTGTGGAAATAATTCCTGCTCCACATCTGAAGAAAAGATCTCTACTGACTCTCCCTACACTACTGAGAGAGCGCTGCATTGTCAGAGGTGCTGTGTCTTTGGCTGAATATCCTCTCAGGTGGCAGTGAGCTCTCCCAGTAAGCCACAGAAGGCAGAGCCAGGAGTGAGACACAGCTAAGAGTGAGTTTGGGAATTTGAATCTAGGTGGGAATTGAATTAAATCAGTAAGGCAGCTCCTTTTAAATTTCAGGAGTTTAAATTAATTTAAATTAAGCTAGTATTGTGCAGTGTGGGTTAACAAGGGCTGCCCCACACACTCATATAACTGGTTGGTAGGTAAGTGTCAGTCACTTAAATCTACCTTGATCTAAAAGCAGGGGAGTCAATTCAGGACAGTTTAAAAAGAGCAACTTGTAAACTCACTCCCAGTGAGTTCTCCCAGTGAGCCAGAGAAGACAGAGCCAGGAGTGAGACACAGCTAAGAGTGAGTTTGGGAATTTGAATCTAGGTGGGAATTCGAAGCTGGGTGGGGAGGAAGTGCTTTTTATCCCTGGTAAGTGACTGGTAAGTAGTGTTTCTGTTTCTTTTATTGGTATATTTATTTATTTTTTCTTTGGTTTTTTTTTTCTTGAAATTGTAGTTGTTGAAGTTAACCGAAGGTTTAAGGCATGGCAGGAGATCTCAGACCCATGTCATGCTCCTCGTGTGCGATGTGGGAGCTCAAGGACACGTCCACTGTCCCTGTCTCCTTCACGTGCAAGAAGTGTGTCCAGTTGCAGCTCCTGTTAGACCGCTTGACGGCTCTGAAGCTGCGGATGGACTCACTTTGGAGCATCCGCGATGCTGAGGACGTCGTGGATAGCACGTTTAGCGAGTTGGTCACACCGCAGGTGAAAGGTACTGAGGGAGATAGAAAATGGGTGACCAAAAGACAGAGCAAGAGTAGGAAGGCAGTGCAGGTGTCCTCTGCGGTCATCTCCCTGCAAAACAGATATACCGCTTTGGATACTGTTGAGGGAGATGGCTCACCAGGGGAACGCAGCAGCAGCCAGGTTCATGGCACCGTGGCTGGCTCTGCTGCACAGCTGGGCAGGAAGAAGAATGGCAGGGCTATAGTGATAGGGGACTCAATTGTAAGGGGAATAGACAGGCGGTTCTGCGGACGCAATCGAGACTCCAGGATGGTATGTTGCCTCCCTGGTGCAAGGGTCAAGGATGTCTCGGAGCGGCTGCAGGACATTCTGGGGGGGGGGGGGGGGGGGAGGGTGAACAGCCAGCTGTCGTGGTGCACATAGGCATCAACGATATAGGTAAAAAACGGGACGAGGTCCTACAAGCTGAATTTAGGGAGCTAGGAGTTAAACTAAAAAGCAGGACCTCAAAGGTAGTAATCTCAGGATTGCTACCAGTGCCACGAGCTAGTCAGAGTAGGAATGTCAGGATAGAGAGGATGAATGCGTGGCTCGAGAGATGGTGCAAGAGGGAGGATTCAAATTCCTGGGACATTGGAACCGGTTCTGGGGAGGTGGGACCAGTACAAACCGGACGGTCTGCACCTGGGCAGGACTGTAACCAATGTCCTGGGGGGGGGGGGTGTTTGCTAGAGCTGTTGGGGAGAGTTTAAACTAATGTGACAGGGGGATGGGAACCGATGCAGGAAGTTGGAAGGTAGTAAAACAGGGACAGAAATAAAAGGCAGTAAGGGGGAAAGTGTAAGGCAGAGAAGCCATAGTCAAAAATCAAAAAGGGTGACAGTACAAGGTACAGTGACTGAGGGGAGCTCAGTGAATAGGACCAGGAATACTAAAAGAAATAAAACGGGAAGTGAAAACATTAATGGTAAGCGACGCGGCAGGTTGTTACATGAAGATATGGGTTCAACGACAAGGAAAATTAGGAGAAAGGTTAAGAGGAAATATAACTTAGGAGAGGTTACTGATCGAGGTGTTAAGATTCAGAACAGAGGTAAAAAAGCCAACATAAGTGTACTTTACCTGAATGCTCGTAGTATTCGGAATAAGGTAAATGAGTTGATGGCGCAAATCATCGTGAATGACTATGATTTAGTGCCCATTACTGAAACATGGTTAAAGGATGGTCACGACTGGGAGTTAAATATCCGAGGGTATCAAACTTTTCAGAAGGACAGAGTGGATGGTAAGGGAGGTGGTGTAGCTCTGTTATTTAAGGATGACATCCGGGCAACAGTAAGGGATAACATCGGTGCTATGGAGGATAAGGTTGAATCTATTTGGGTGGAAATCAGGAATAGTAAGGTGAAAAAGTCACTGATAGGAGTAATCTATAGGCCACCAAATAGTAACATGGTGGGGCAGGCAATAAACAAAGAAATAACAGATGCATGTAGAAATGGTACAGCAGTTATCATGGGGGATTTTAATTTACATGTTGATTGGTTTAACCAGGTCGGTCAAGGCAGCCTTGAGGAGGAGTTTATAGAATGTATCCGCAATAGTTTCCTAGAACAGTATGTATTGGAACCTACGAGGGAACAAGCGGTCCTAGATCTGGTCCTGTGTAATGAGACAGGATTGATTCAGGATCTCATAGTTAGGGATCCTCTCGGAAGGAGCGATCACAATATGGTGGAATTTAAAAAACAGATGGATGGTCAGAAGGTAAAATCAAGCACTAGTGTTTTGTGCTTAAACAAAGGAGATTACAATGGGATGAGAGAAGAACTAGCTAAGGTAGACTGGGAGCAAACACTTCATAGTGAAACAGTTGAGGAACAGTGGAGAACCTTCCAAGTGATTTTTCACAGTGCTCAGCAAAGGTTTATACCAACAAAAAGGAAAGACGGTAAAAAGAGGGAAAATTGACTGTGGATATCTAAGGAAATAAGGGAGAGTATCAAATTGAAGGAAAAAACATACAAAGTAGCAAAGATCAGTGGGAGACTAGAGGACTGGGAAATCTTTAGGGGGCAACAGAAAACTACTAAAAAAGCTATAAAGAAGAGTAAGATAGATTATGAGAGTAAGCTTGCTCAGAATATAAAAAGAGATAGTAAAGGTTTCTACAAATACATAAAACAAAAAAGAGTGGCTAAGGTAAATATTGGTCCTTTAGAAGATGAGAAGGGAGATTTAATAATGGGAGATGAGGAAATGGCTGAGGAACTGAACAGGTTTTTTGGGTCGGTCTTCACAGTGGAAGACACAAATAACATGCCAGTGACTGATGGAAATGAGGCTATGACAGGTGAGGACCTTGAGAGGATTGTTATCACCAAGGAGGTAGTGATGGGCAAGCTAATGGGGCTAAAGGTAGGCAAGTCTCCTGGACCTGAATGCATCCCAGAGTGCTAAAAGAGATGGCTAGGGAAATTGCAAATGCACTAGTGATAATTTACCAAAATTCACTAGACTGGGGTGGTCCCGGCAGATTGGAAATTAGCAAATATGACACCACTGTTTAAAAAAGGAGGTAGGCAGAAAGCGGGTAATTATAGGCCAGTGAGCTTAACTTCGATAGTAGGGAAGATGCTGGAATCTATCATCAAGGAAGAAATAGCGAGGCATCTGGATGGAAATTGTCCCATTGGGCAGACGCAGCGTGGGTTCATAAAGGGCAGGTCATGCCTAACTAATTTAGTGGAATTTTTTGAGGGCATTAACAGTGCGTTAGATAATGGGGAACCAATGGATGTGGTATATCTGGATTTCCAGAAAGCCTTTGACAAGGTGCCACACAAAAGGTTGTTGCATAAGATAAAGATGCATGGCATTAAGGGGAAAGTAGTAGCATGGATAGAGGATTGGCTAATTAATAGAAAGCAAAGAGTGGGGATTAATGGGTGTTTCTCTGGTTGGCAATCAGTAGCTAGTGGTGTCCCTCAGGGATCAGTGTTGGGCCCACAACTGTTCACAATTTACATAGATGATTTGGAGTTGGGGACCAAGGGCAATGTGTCCAAGTTTGCAGACGACACTAAGATAAGTGGTAAAGCAAAAAGTGCAGAGGATACTGGAAGTCTGCAGAGGGATTTGGATAGGCTAAGTGAATGGACTAGGGTCTGGCAGATGGAATACAATGTTGACAAATGTGAGGTTATCCATTTTGGTAGGAATAACAGCAAAAGGGATTATTATTTAAATGATAAAATATTAAAACATGCTGCTGTGCAGAGAGGCCTGGGTGTGCTAGTGCATGAGTCGCAAAACGTTGGTTTACAGGTGCAACAGGTGATTAAGAAGGCAAATGGAATTTTGTCCTTCATTGCTAGAGGGATGGAGTTTAAGACTAGGGCGGTTCTGCTGCAATTGTATAAGGTGTTAGTGAGGCCACACCTGGAGTATTGTGTTCAGTTTTGGTCTCCTTACTTGAGAAAGGACGTACTGGCACTGGAGGGTGTGCAGAGGAGATTCACTAGGTTAATCCCAGAACTTAAGGGGTTGGATTATGAGGAGAGGTTGAGTAGACTGGGACTGTACTCGTTGGAATTTAGAAGGATGAGGGGGGATCTTATAGAAACATATAAGATTATGAAGGGAATAGATAGGATAGATGCGGACAGGTTGTTTCCACTGGCGGGTGAAAGCAGAACTAGGGGGCATAGCCTCAAAATAAGGGGAAGTAGATTTAGGACTGAGTTTAGGAGGAACTTGTTCACCCAAAGGGTTGTGAATCTATGGAATTCCTTGCCCAGTGAAGCAGTAGAGGCTCCTTCATTAAATGTTTTTAAGATAAAGATAGATAGTTTTTTGAAGAATAAAGGGATTAAGGGTTATGGTGTTCGGGCCGGAAAGTGGAGCTGAGTCCACAAAAGATCAGCCATGATCTCATTGAATGGCGGAGCAGGCTCGAGGGGCCAGATGGCCTACTCCTGCTCCCAGTTCTTATGTTCTTATGTATAAGATCCTATGGCAGAATTTGAAAAAGAGCAGGGAAATTAGTGGGCATTGATATCCTGGGCAAAATTTATCCCTTAACCATTTAAACCTAAATCAGTTTAATTGGACATTTATCTCATTGCCATTTGTAAAATGTTTCTTTATCTACATTTCCTTGCATCACTTCAAAATTACTTTCATGGATGTGAAACCATTTGGAACATCAGTAGGTTAAGAGAGGCAATTTAACAATTCCAACTCTCTCTTTCATTATTATCACCAACGGTAATTGATAGCTTAAGTTTTATTAAGATACAGCGGACTGTGATATGTTTAGAGCTTTGTTTAAGAAGTTAGAATATATTTTGATCACAGTTTTCATCTCTGGTGCTTTAGATTCAAAATCATCCCACTGAGATAAGCACAAAAACTGCTGAAGATGTTCCTTTTACTCTGATTGGAAATAAAACAATGCAAAGTCAGAAGATCCAAACTTGATGGCGTGAAGATGAGAGCAGGATCTTACCACTGCCACTGACCTATCTAAGAATGGATAGTATGCCACTTTACACAAAGTGAAGAAATGTGTTAATAATCAGAGATCAAGGACTTATTTTAAGGCACAAGTACCCATCGTTATTTAAGAATCATCTGTGTCTAGGTGTTTAGTTTTGGTGCAGTTCATAAGGCAGTGATGCAGGAAACCTGACAATCAAGATGCCCTGGAGATGTGGGATCGATCACATTTCTATCTGAGGTGGGCAGCACGGTAGCACAGTGGGGAGCACTGTTGCTTCACAGCTCCAGGGTCCCAGTTTCGATTCCCGGCTTGGGTCACTGTCTGTGCGGAGTCTGCATGTTCTCCCCTTGTCTGCGTGGGTTTCCTCCGGGAGCTCCGGTTTCCTCCCACAAGTCCCGAAAGACGTGCTGTTAGGTGAATTGGATATTCTGAATTCTCCCTCCGTATACCCGAACAGGCGCTGGAGTGTGGTGACTAGGGGCTTTTCACAGTAACTTCATTACAGTGTTAATGTAAGCCTACCTGTGACAATAAAATATTATGATTAATCAATTGTATAACGGTCCAACAGTCAATCTTTGGAGCAAGTCTCACAGTCAGAAAGATCAGTGGGGCATAATGGCAAATTATTCTTCAGATTAACAGAGTATATTGGCCAGGTTTTCAGTTCCTATTTATTTTGCGATATTCGTAGTTTTGTAGCACAGAGCCTTATGTTTGTTATGCTCACATAGCAATATTGACAGAGATGATGCATGTTAACAGGGATTTACCAGTCCTGATATTTACTGGGGCGAGATTTCCAAGAGGTGGGTCAGAAGTGGGTGGGGTGCAAGGATCACAAAATTCTGGTTTGCTTAATCCCCACAGAATTTTAATTTTCTGGTGGGTGAGGATCAGGAGGGAGGAGTGGCCATTCGAAATTTTAATTTTAAAATGGACTATGTACACACCCTTTGATGTTTCTTAAACGATGGGTTTTGTGTCACATAAGTGACCCACCCTTATGGGAGGCTTCATTGACATACTTCAGTTGAGGAACAGCAGTAAATGGGAGGATGGAGATGCTGGTTCTGGAAAGGAAGTGCTTTATTAAAGCATTACCAGTGAGTCAAGAGGAATTAGATTGCATTCTTGTTCCTTCAACAAAGCCTTCGACCCAGAGGCAGATCTTCAATGAAACACACAGCCCTGCAATGGGGCCCCAGCCTACGGGGGGAGGGGGGTCCATAGAGAGAGCTGACTGTTGTGATGGGAACACCACAGGAACACCAATCAGATCCTTGCCGGCTCTAAATTTGCTGATAGGCTCATTCAAATTTCTTGAGCCTGTCTGCAGGCAATACAGAGCAACATCGGTCTCTGATTGGTAGGAGCTGGTCAACAGTGTGCCAGATGTTGAGAGGTGGTGGAGACTTAGAGCAGTTCAGACACAGATCTCCTGAATTGGTGTGAAGTTTGCACTTTCATCGAGTAAAGGTGCAAAGCAACAGACAGTTTTCTGGCACTCGGTCCGGCCGGCAGCCTGAGGCTGACCTAACATCAGGGTGCAAGTCTATGAAGCTTTCAATGAGGTGAGATGGAGGTGCTGACCAAAGGCTGTTGAGGGGAGTAGTGGGTTGACTCTTGACCTCCAGGCCACAGCTGAGGAGGGAAGGTGGGCAACTAACTAAGTAGAACAGAGGCCACCAGGCCAGATAGCCAGCAATAGCAGCCAGGCAGCCAGCCAGGTGCACAAGCAGTCGTTGAGGCCTGGCCACCCGAGCGAGATATGAGAGGTGAGCAGAGATGTAATTGTGGGTGGGGCTCTACATCATTGGGGCGAGGTGCCACATCACCTGGAGGCAGGGCTTACATCAATGGGGGCAGGGCTTGATATCATTGGGGCAGGCAGCCAGGTCACCAGTGGTTTGCGGGACGTGGGATCCCCATAAAGGGAGAGCACAGGGCCCCCAAGAATGTAAAGCCACCTCTGCTTCGGCCTCTCCTCTGCCAATTGTAGCCTCACTCCCCACTGTGTTGTAATCGGCAATCTCCCATCAACAAACTTCATTCGCTAACTACTAATTGACAGGGGCTTCTCCCCAAGTCCCTGCCTGAGGTCCTCTGGCACTGGCTTTTCCATTCCATGAGGTCCTGTTTTTACCTTCAGCTACGTCTGCTCCCCTCACCATGCCATATTTTCAAATGGCAGTGCTCTGCCCTGCACCCTCCTCATCAAAAATGGGGCCCTTTATCAACCCCTTCACTCTAAATTGATGTTCTCTGTAGTTTTAATGTCAAGGAGCAAGTAGACAATAAGATATGAACTGGAGTAATCAGTTCGGACCCTCGTGCCTGCTCCACAATTCAATAGGATCATGGCTAATCCGACATTTCTCACGTCCACTTTTCTGCACTTTCCCTGTAACCTTGATTCCCTTACTGATCATCTATCTCCGCCTTAAGTATACACAAGGACTCGGCCCCCACAACTCTCTGTGGCCAAGAGTTCCAAAGACTCACAACCCTCTGAGAGAAGAAATTCCTCCTCATCTCAGTCTTAAACTGGCATCCCTTTATTCTGAGACTATGCCCTCTGGTCCGAGACTCTCCCATTAGGGGAAACATCCTCTCAGCATTTACCCTGTCAAAGCCCCTTAAGAATCATATAGTTTTAATGAGATCCTCTCGCATTCTTCAAAACTTCACTGAGTAGAGTACCAACATGTTTAACCTTTGCTCACAAGACAATCGCTCCATACCTGGATCACCCTAGTGAATCTTGACTGAGCCACCTCTAACGAAATAATGGGCTGGATTCTCCGATCCCCAAAATCGTGTTCGGCGACGGGGCGGAGAATCCCCGATGAAGCTGAAATCGGGGGCGGTGCCGCTTTCGTGAGGCTCCGCCCCCTGAAAAACATATTCACAGAATACACTGCACGCTGTATTCACGGCCTCAGGCCATTGCCTGAGGCCCGCCTAGCGATGCTCCGTCCCCGACCGGCCGAGTTCCCGGCGGCGTGGGACACGTGTGGTCTCACACGTCGGGAACTCAGCATGGCGGCTGCGGACTCAGTCCAGTGCCGCCACCGTCCGGGGCGGGCCGATCCGCAGGCAGGGTGGACATATTCGGGGCTGGGGGCACTGTGGTGGGACGGTCCGGGGCGCACGGGCCAGCCAAAGGGGGGGTCTATTTTTATGGGGCGGGCTTGCAAGCGGCATCCGCCATGAAGCACGGCACAGCTGCTACAGGCTGCCGGGCGGATGCGCTGCCACGGACCCGGCAACTCTCCAGGCCGTATCGGCAGCTAGAGCTGGGAGCTCCACGCTGCCTCCCTGCTAGACCCCCCGGAACAGGGAATCAGTGGCTGTTTTCCGCCAGTTTTCCCACTGTTTTCATGCTGGCGTGGGGACTTAGTCTCCCAAAAGGAGGATCCAGCCCAATATCTTTCTTTAAATAAGGGGACCAAAACTTCTCTCAGTACTCCAGATGTGGTCTCACCAGTACCTTGTACAACTTCAGCATGACTTTCTACTCTTATACACCAGTCCTCTTGAAATAATGGCCAACATTCCATTAGCCTTTCTTTCTGTGTGACGTGCACAAGAACCCCCAAGTCCCTTTGTGTTGCAGCTTTCTGCAGTTTTTCTCAATTTAAATAAAAGTTTGTTCTTTTGTTCTTCCTTCCAAAATGAAAAACGTCATATTTTCCTGCATTATACTCCATTTGCCAACTTTTTGCCCTCTTATTTAATCTATTATTATCTCTTTGCAAACTTTGTATCCGTCTCGTAACTTGTCTTTACGCTTATTTTTGTATCATCTGCAAGTTTGGCTACAAAACATTCACTTCCCTCCTCCAAGTCATTAATATAATGTAAACAGTTGTGGTACCAGCACTGATCCTTGTGGAATCCCAATAGTTACAGGTCGCTAACCAGAAAAAGAACCCTTTATCCCCACTCGTTGTTTTCTGCCCATTAGCAATTCTCTATCCATGCCAATATACTACCTCCAACACCATTGGCTCTAATCTTATGACTGAACCTTTTGTGAGGGTATTTGTCGAATGCCTTCTGGAAGTCCAAATACAACCAATCTACTCGTTCCCTGGGTTGATTTTCAGCAAAAAACTCTAATATATTAATTCGACACGATTCATTTTTATGAAGCCATGCTGACTCTACTTGATTGAATTATGATTTTCCAAATGTACTTAATAATGGGTTCCAACATTTTCCCAACAATGAATGTTAGGCTAATTGGCCTCTAGTTACCCGCTTTTTGAATACCTCCCTTTTTGAATAGGGGTGTCACATGGGCAATTTTCCAATCTTCTGGAACTTTTCCAGAATCAAAGGTTTTTTTTGAAAATTACAACCAAAATCAGTGCCAAACCCTCACCGATCCTGTGACTGGTGCCGTGCCCAGTAAAACTCCCGGTTCCCACAATATAAACAGCTGTAAAATGGTCGCATCTGTGGCCGTGCATGTGCACGGCGGTGACCTGCAGTGAACAAAGAACAAAGAACAAAGAAATGTACAGCACAGGAACAGGCCCTTTGGCCCTCCAAGCCCGTGCCGACCATGCTGCCCGACTAAACTACAATCTTCTACACTTCCTGGGTCCGTATCCCTCTATTCCCATCCTATTCATGTATTTGTCAAGATGCCCCTTAAATGTCACTATCGTCCCTGCTTCCACCACCTCCTCCGGTAGCGAGTTCCAGGCACCCACTACCCTCTGCGTAAAAAACTTGCCTCGTACATCTACTCTAAACCTTGCCCCTCTCACCTTAAACCTATGCCCCCTAGTAATTGACCCCTCTACCCTGGGGAAAAACCTCTGACTACGCACTCTGTCTATGCCCCTCATAATCTTGTAGACCTCTATCAGGTCTCCCCTCAACCTCCTTTGTTCCAGTGAGAACAAACCGAGTTTATTCAACCGCTCCTCATAGCTAATGCCCTCCATACCAGGCAACATTCTGGTAAATCTCTTCTGCACCCTCTCTAAAGCCTCCACATCCTTCTGGTAGTGTGGCGACCAGAATTGAACACTATACTCCAAGTGTGGCCTAACTAAGGTTCTATACAGCTGCAACATGACTTGCCAATTCTTATACTCAATGCCCCGGACAATGAAGGCAAGCATGCCGTATGCCTTCTTGACTACCTTCTCCACCTGTGTTGCCCCTCTCAATGACCTGTGGACCTGTACTCCTAGATCTCTTTGACTTTCAATACTCTTGAGGGTTCTACCATTCACTGTATATTCCCTACCTGCATTAGACCTTCCAAAATGCATACCTCACATTTGTCCGGATTAAACTCCATCTGCCATCTCTCCGCCCAAGTCTCCAAACAATCTAAATCCTGCTGTATCCTCTGACAGTCCTCATCGCTATCCGCAATTCCACCAACATTTGTGTCATCTGCAAACTTACTAATCAGACCAGTTACATTTTCCTCCAAATCATTTATGTATACTACAAACAGCAAAGGTCCCAGCACTGATCCCTGTGGAACACCACTGGTCACAGCCCTCCAATTAGAAAAGCATCCTTCCATTGCTACTCTCTGCCTTCTATGGCCTAGCCAGTTCTGTATCCACCTTGCCAGCTCACCCCTGATCCCGTGTGACTTCACCTTTTGTACTAGTCTACCATGAGGGACCTTGTCAAAGGCCTTACTGAAGTCCATATAGACAACATCCACTGCCCTACCTGCATCAATCATCTTAGTGATCTCCTCGAAAAACTCTATCAAGTTAGTGAGACACGACCTCCCCTTCACAAAACCATGCTGCCTCACACTAATACGTCCATTTGCTTCCAAATGGGAGTAGATCCTGTCTCGAAGAATTACGGTCACGCCTTAAAACATGGTGCCAGCCATGCGCAGACGCGACGTGCCAAATAGTGCTCCCCTGGCCAACAGCATGGTTCTCTGCCGACCATGACGGCGCTGGACACAGTCCGCAGCCACCATACCTAATTCCTGACTGCTGAGACCACACATCCCTGTGCGGTCGGGAACTCGGCCCATCGGGGGCGGAGCATCGGGGGATGTCCTTCAGGTGACGCGCCATGACTCCATTTCGGAGCGGGCAGAGGATAGAAAACCAGCGTTAAACCGGCACCGCCCCCGATTTGGGCGTCGGAAAGGATTCTCTGTCCGATTGGCGATTACGAATATCGGCATCGGGGAAAGGTGAATCCCGCCCATCGTTTCCCAAATGGAGAATTCTGCCCAATATTAAGTGACAATTTATTTTAAAAAATTTACCTTGTATGCAATTTTTCCTGAAGAATTTTAACGAACTGGATTGTTTACACAATAATCAACTTGTATTTTTTCTTTTTATGGCTGGTAAACATTTCCATTGCTCTCAATGCACTTAATATAAAAGACACTCAAGATTTCCAGAAAACTGGAATGAAAAACATATTAGAATTTGAAACTATAGTGTGTGAAAAGTCTTGTATCTAACACAGTGAGTCAAGTGTCAGAACCTCTATAACTTGGAGCCGACGCAAGTTAATGAGGTGCGATTCTCTTTCATCTCAAAGTTGTTAATATTAACAAATCAAGAGCAGTCATAATCTATTTCTCCAATGTGGCAGTGGATATGTGTGGCAAATACATCTTGAGCTAATAATATACTAACAGCAAAGCTGGTTTAAGTGTGCCCACCTAATTATATGTTAAACTCATTATAGGAGGGAATTAAAATTAGACCAATACATTATGTTTTGATTTAATTCTCCCATCTTTGAGTTTCGACAGATAGTGACGGATTTTTAATTGCTAGGTGAATCCTAATTTCATTAACATGACTGAAATGATTAAATGTTCTTTATGGATTGCAGTATTATAGGTAATAGTTTTTTTTAATTGACTGTACGACAGTAATTTCTAGAATATGGATTGAAGTTTTCTTAAACAATTTCTATGTTAGTGTGAGAAATTCAGGCAAATAAATGCAATTGTTTCACTTAAGGCCCCAAGGCTTAGAAGGAGGTGGATTTAGGTACTGTCTCAAAGGAATTGCTATGCTTTGCAGTGTTTTAACATAAGCTGTGTTTGACTATTTGGTGATTAATTGCCATTAAAGCAATTATTTTGTTGAGGCACTGGAGAAGAAAGTAAGTGCCTATCTCTAAATTGTAATAGATCAAGATAATTGTTCTGCAAACTGTTGAAAAAAATAACGACGAGCAGCTACAGATAGAACACTGGGCATGAAAATGGATGAGAACATTGTCCTTTCACCTCTGGGACTCGGGAGTCAGAATTCAGCAGCGCAGGTGAGATGAAAGTGTTCCTCTGTGATGGCTACTCATGTTCTTTATTACATAGCTGCATGATGGGCAGGCAGGGTTGATGCTTGCTTTGCCTAGCTGCAGCAGAATTAAATAACATGACTCAATGGGCCAGCTGGCCTTCTTCAGTGCATATTTTCATTTTTATTTGCATGTATATAAATGCGCTGCTCATCAGAACTGGGTAACTTGCTACTCTTGCAGTTTGGGGTGTTTTAACTGTAAAATTAACAGGTCAAAAGATTGGAATCCTGTACGGTTGGATCAGCCAGTTGGATTGCCAATTGTGACAGAGATAGATGGGAATGAAGCAGACACAGGCTGTATATTTTTATGGTTTGTGGAGATTTGCAAAACGCTGGCAGTCAAATTAGCATCTTTATTGCAACAGTATTTCTTTAAGCGTCCATCATCACGAGTGAGTCCATAGCACCTAAAGGACATATCTCCTAATCTGGGTCGACAGCAGGTGGCAACGGAACCAACAAGAGGGAAAAACCTAGTGGACCTTGTCCTCACTGATCTACATATCACAGATGCATCTGTCGATGACTGTACTGGGAGGAATGGCCACTGCATAGTCTTTTTGGAGACAAAGTTCTACCTTCATACTGCGGATACCCTGCACCTTGTCATGTAGCACTACCACTGTGTTAAATGGGATAGATCTCAAACAGTTCTAGCGACTCAAAACTGGGAATCCATGTGAGCCATTTACAGCAGCAGAATTGCATTTAATCACAATCGATAACCTCATGGCCTAGCATGTCCCTCACACTACTGTTACCATCGAGCTGGGCGATGAACCCTGGTTCAATGAAGAATGCAGGAAAGCATGCCAGCAGCAGCAACAAGCCTACCTATATATGAGGTGTCAAGTTGGTGAAGATATAACACAGGGCTACTTGCATGCCAAACAGCGGAAGTAGCATGTGATAGACGAGTGAAGCAATTCCACAACCAATGGATTAGACCTAAGCTCAGCAGTCCTGCCATATTCAGTTGTGACTGATGGTGGACAACGAAACAACTATTCAGAGATGGAGGCTCGAGAGATATTCCTTTCTCAATGGTGGGGGAATCCCAGTATATCAGTACAAAAGATTGCATTTGCAACAATCTTCAACCAGGAGTGCTGAGTAGATGATCTATCTCAGCCTTCTCTGGAGGTGCCCAGCATCACAGATATCAGTTTTCAGCCAATTCAATTCACTCCACGTGACATCAATAAAAAGCTGAAGGCACTGGATACTGCAAAAGCTATGGGCCTGACAATATTCCAGCAATAGTACTGAAGACTCCTGCTCCAGAACTTGCCGTGCTCCTAGCCATGCTGTTCTAGTACGACTACACTAGCATTTACCTGGGAAAGTTCCCAGGTGACTCCTCTACACAGAAAAGTAGGACAAATCCAACCCAGACAATTACCATCCCATCAGCGCACTCTCTATCGTCAGCAAAGTGTTGGAAAATATAGGGCTGGATTCTCCTTTTCAGGGATATGTTCCCACGCCGTTGTGAAAACTGTGATTTTTTACGCCAGAAAAACTGGCGTCAAAAGGCCACATATTCACAGCCCTGCAGAGGGCTAGCAGGGAGCCGTCATAAAGCTCGCAGCTCCAGCTGCAAATACCGCTCCCCGCACTTCTGGGTCAGAGGCCACGATGCACACGGCGGTGGCCTCCAGCGGTCGCGGCGTGCTCCATGGCGGACTCAGACCGTGGAGCTGGAATGTGGAAATAGTGCCCCCGATTAGATGCACGCCCAACCCGGAATGCCCGCTCAAAAATACCCCGGTCCCGTATGAGGCTCCCCCTGCCCTCCGATCGGCCCGCCCCCGACCATGGCGGCTGCAGACCCACGCGAGTATCCTGAACGGCAGAACCATGAGTGATTCACGCCGTCGGGACTTCGGCCAGTCGGGGGTGGAGGATAACGGGGCAGGCCTCTGGCAATGGTTGCTGGTGGGGGGTACACGGCATGGAGTGCTCCATGAGTACGCTGCATTTCGGGGGCCGGAGAATCGAGGAACCGGTGCCAGTCCCAATTCCATGCGTGGAACTGGATTCTCCGCCCTGGCGCCGGACACGATTTCGGCATTGGGTTGCGGAGAATCCAGCCCAATAATCTACAGTGCAGCATATTACTCACCTGCTCACAGACACTCAGTTTGGGTTCTGTCAGAGTCACCCAGTTCCTAACATCATCACAGTCTTGGGCCAAGCATGAATAAAAGAGCTTAACTCAAAATATGAGCTGTGAGTGACTGGCCTTGACATCAAAGCAGCATTTGACCAAGTGTGGGAATTGGAGCCCGAGCGAAACTGGAGTCAACCGGAGTCAGGGGCAAAATCCTCTGCTGGTTGGAGTCACACCTGGAACAAAGGAAAATGGTGGCAGTTTTTGGAGGTCAATCATCTCAGGCCTGCGAAATCACTGCAGGAGTTCCTCAAAGTAGTGTCATATGCTCTACCATCTTCAGCAGCTTTGTCAATGACCTTCCCTCCATCATAAGGTCAGAAGTCGGGATGTTTGTGAATGATTGCATAATGATAAATGCCATTCACAACTTCTCAGATCCTGGTCAGTCCATCTGCAAATGCAGCAAGACCTGGACAACAGTCAAGCTTAGGCTGGTAAGTGCTAAGTAATATCCACGCAACACAAGTGCCAGGTAATGATCATCTACAACAAGAGAGAATCAACCACTCCCGTTGACATTCAATGGCATTACCATTGCTGAATCCCCCACAGTCAACAGCCTGGCGGTGACTATTGACTAGAAACTGTATTGCACCAGCCATAAAATACTATTGGGCAGCACGGTAGCACACGTAGCTAGCACTGTGGCTTCACAGCGCCAGGATCCCAGGTTCGATTCCCTGCTGGGTCACTGTGCGGAGTCTGCACATTCTCCCCGTATCTGTGTGGGTTTCCTCCGGGTGCTCCGGTTTCCTCCCACAGTCCAAAGATGTGCAGGTTAGGTGGATTGGCCATGCTAAATTGCCCTTAGTGTCCAAAAAGGTTGGGAGGGGTTATTGGGTTATGGGTATAGGGTGGAAGTGAGGGCTTAAGTGGGTCGGTTCAAACTCGATGGGCCGAATGGCCTCCTTCTGCACTGTATATTTTATGTTCTATCACTACAAGAGCAGGTCAGAGGTTGGGAATTCTGTGATGACTAACTCATCTCCTGACTCGCTAAAGCCTGAACATCATCTACAAGACACAAGTCAGATATTCTCCACTTGCCTGGATGAGTGCAGCTCTAACAACACCCAACAAACTCAACAAAATCCGACATACAGCAGCCAGGTTGATTGACAACCCATCCATCACCTTAAACATTCACTCCCTCTGCCACTGACAAACAGTGGCAGCAGTGCGTTCCATCTACAAGGCACATTGCAGCAACTCACCAAGGCTCCTTCCAAATCATCAACCTCTGCCACTTAGAAGGACAACGGCAGCAGTTGCATGGGAACACCACTACCTGAAAGTTTCCTTCCAAGCCACACACCATTCTGACTGAGGACTGGGCCCTGGGACTCGCGGGGGTGGCCAAGGACAGGTTGGTCATTGACATCGAGATTGGCTTGTGCCGCAGAGGTGAGTATCCATCAGCTCCCACCCCGACGATACGTCACACGTGTGTTGTTCATGCCAGACATATTGATTCTTCCCTCCCACTGACCACATGTCCATTCTCCCATAGGATCTCCATCAGATGCAGACGGCCCATCCTGGGTGGCTTACCCGCTTCCCAAGAGAACATCTCAGCAGACAGCTCTGAAGATGCCATTGTCGAGGTGTCACAGCTATCACTCGCACCTTTCACCAACGTAGAGACACACACCTCGACGGGTGAAAGTAGTGGACAGGTTGCTGGACACAATCTGGTGATCACTACACAGTTGCTGATGCACTTCAGGTGGAGGCAGGAACATCCAATGAGGACAGCAGTCAGAGATCTGCTGGATCCCAGGACTCAGCTGAGCCCCAGTCAGATGCCAAGCCTCTGGACTAGGTTATCCAGGAGCTGATGCAGATGCTAGGGTGCGGCCGTGAGATTCAGAGGGAGATGTCAGAGACACTCCAGTGGGTCCATAGCCGATTGGAGGAGTCCCAAAGGAGATGGCGCCAGTGATGGCTGACACAGCTAGGATGGTGACCGCAGTAGAGAGCCTGGACCAGATGTCAGCAGCATGAGTGATTATGTCCACGATGTGGTGCAGTCAGCGACGATCATGGCTGAGGGCCTCGACAGCATGTCTCAGTCACTGGGGGACATGTCCCAGTCTCAGGTGGGCATTACCAAGGCATCCCAGAGCATGTCCTAGTCGCTGAGAATCGGTCCCAAATGCATTAGACATTGGCGAGACACTGCAGAGCGTGGCCCAGTCAGAGAGGGGCATCGCTGAGGGCATCGACACCATGGTGCAGAAAGGGGAGCCGCCAGCCTTGGCAGAGCCAGATGACCCATGGGCCTCTGGAGCTCAATCCAGCTGCCCGTCCATCCCAATATGCCCCACAGGGCCTTACAGGCACCGGCGGGAGGAGGGAGAGCTGGAGGCCAACCTGGAGCCTCCCTACAGGGAGACAAAGGTACAATGATATGCAAAAAGCAATTCTGTATATAATATTGTCCACGACCGCTGACCAGCAGGTGGCAGTGTGGCAGTGTAAGTCTACCATGCGGCTCTGTGCCTCGAGGCAGTTGGGAGTAAATTGTATTGGTGGACAGACGTATTTTGCAGTACTCTATAATAGTTAGTTAGTGTTAGTAGTTTGTTATATATTTATTCCAGTTATCTTTACCACGCAGTTGTTTCATAATAAATTATTTAAACCAGATGTTCTGTCGTGCATCATTCATATCGGCCAGTCTACAGAACCTGACAGACGGCGGTCTCAAGCTCTCCCGAGTACCCCCTCTTGGCAACGGCGTGTCTTGAGGTCAGCGGGCGCAACAGGCTAACACAATGAGTCATGTGCCACCGGCAGGTTGGCCAGGCCCTCTGGCCCCAGGACCCCCAAAGAACACCCAGCAGGGGTTTCAAAGGTCATAGGGCCTGGTAAGCAGCAGGCTGCCTCCACCTCTGATGTGCATCCTGGGGACACACCTAGACGTAGCGGCAGGGCACAGAGAGCTGAGAAGATTGAGAATCAGTGAGAGGGCACAAGGGTGAAGTGGGGGGGGGGGGGGGGGGGGCGGGGGGGGGGGGGGGGCGGCAACAATGGTAGCTAGGGACACGACTGTACACAATTAAAACATGTTACACCTGAGACATGTGAAGCCTCTGTCACGTTATTCCACACTGCGGGCTGGCCTGAACATCCCTCCCCGCTTGCCCTTCACACTCCTGCAGCCTCAGGCCACTGTGGTCCTTCATCTGCACCCGCCCTCCCCCCCACCCTAGGCATGCCATGTGCAGGTGATGGGTGTGAGCGCACTGTCAACAGACAAACAGGAGTCAGACTATGGCATAGATTGAGGAGCACCAGAGTTCAGTTCACAGCGGATTATCATCACCCTCCTGCCTTGTATATTGACCCACTGACAGAGCCAATACAGGCCCATCACTCTGCAGTGACGTAACACACACCCTGGAGAGTGGAACAGTGTGATTGGGGATAGGGGGGCGTGGCTGGGAGGGAGGGCGGAGGGAGAGGTGCATTGGGTCGGGGAGGGGGAACGTTGGGGTTAATGGTAGGTTGAATGGGGACAGGGGGTGAGGTGATGGAAGAAGCCACGTCCTATGAGAAACGGGCGAGGATGAGGGCCTCCCTAGTCCTCTGGGCATGCCAGTCCCTCGCTGCTGCTGCCTGTCCTCCATCCTCTGGCTGCTCCCACAGGTCCTCCTCAGACTCATCCTCCTAGTTTGGCTGCTCCTCATCCTCCTCCTCTGACGAGGCTGCATGTTCCTCCTCCTCCACCTCCAGCACATCACCCCATTGCTGTGCTAGGTTGTGTAGGGCACAGCAGACCACCACAAAGTGAGCGGCCCTCGGGGGGTGTACTGCAGTGCATCACCAGAATGGCTGAGGCATCGAAACCGCATTTTAAGCAGTCCACTGCACCACCCAATGACAGCCCCGGTTCTCAGCTCAGCCTCCTTATATCAGGTCTCCCCATCAGTCACTGGCCTCCACACTGGCGTCATTAGCCAGGACCTCAGCAGCAAGCCCTTATCTCCCAAGGGCTAGCCGGTCATCATGGTGTGTCCATTGAAGACACCGGGGATCTCCAACTACCTCAGGATGTAGCTGTCATGCACACTCCCTGTGAAGCGTACATGCACGTGCATGAGGTGGTGGTCGCAAACAAGCTGAATGTTAATGAAGGGCAACTTGCGTGCCATCTTTTTACCCTGGATCTAGGGCATCCCAGCGATGGCGGAACAACCTGCTGCCCCCGGGCATTTTGATGGGCTTGGTTCAGGTTAAAGTTCATATGGTCAGCTGTCGGGTAAACAGGGCAGCCGTGACTTCACGGATGCACTTGTGGGCTGTTGGTTGGGATATGTCCCCTTGTTGAGGCAGAGCCTCATGTGACACATGCTGTCTGACATCTCTTTAAACGACCAGCGACGACTGTACACCTGGGGCCATCGCCGGCCTCCTCCTCTGGACCCTCACTGGTCTGATGGGTGGCCGCGTCCTCAGGGTGTGGGGCAGGCCCTTGCACATGAGCTGCCGCTTTGAGCCGTTGTCGACGCTGCTGCCACTGCCTTCTCCGGCGTCTGGCCTCCTGCACTGCCAATGCCACCGTGAGGGCAGCAGCTGCAGGGTCTAAAATATCCCCCCCCCCCCCCCCCCCCCGCCACCCGCTCCGATCTACAAGCCCATCCTCTGGTCACGGGAATGTCTCCAGCATTGAAGCCCAGCTCTTGGGTGTTTGCTTGTTGGCTGCAGCCCCTGCGGTGTTGAAGCCTCCAATGTTCAGGCAAAGTGGCCAGGCCTCACAGTCTGATTGGGATGTTAGGCAGGAACATTTGCCTGCAGCACGGCATGCCTACCCACACAAATCCACTTGGGAGCTGAAGAGTGCTCACATAACTGTGGTAGTCACCACTAGTGACTTTTTTTTTTTTTTTTTTTTTTTTTTTTTTTTGTTTGCACTGAGTGCTGAATTTGATGCTTTTTGAGTGCGATAGTGAGAGTTTGGTGACCGAGGGAGTATAAGGCTTCATTTTTATCTAAAGTTTAGTCTTTCTTTTATTTAGTTAATTAACTTAAAAGTTGCTGTTTGGTTTAGAAGAAGGTGAATTTTCAATCAGCTTTAAACAGGCTTCTACTTCTGGGCACTTGCAGCTGGAGCTTGTTAATTAGTTAATTGGATTAGGCCAGTTTTTCAGAGGCTAGATTCACAGTATAAAAGTGATCCCCTACAGTGCAGACTTTGTTTGCACTGAGTGCTGAATTTGGTGCTTTTTGAGTGCGATAGTGAGAGTTTGGTGACCGAGGGAGTGCTGAATTTGGTGCTTTTTGAGTGCGATAGTGAGAGTTTGGTGACCGAGGGAGTGCTGAATTTGGTGCTTTTTGAGTGCGATAGTGAGAGTTTGGTGACCGAGGGAGTTAGGTGAGGAGGGAGTAAGGTGCTCCTTTCATTTTGTTTCCGACATTTCCGCAAAGGGTGCGAAGAGAGCCAGGAGTTTACAGGAAGTGTAGCTGACTGGGAGCAGAGTCGGAGGGCGGAGATCTAGTTAGTCCACACAGCAGCTATATTCTGTAAGGTAAGAGGGGATGGAGGCTAGGCCAGTTACATGCTCCTCCTGTAGGATGTGGGTGGTGAGGGATACCACCGGTGTCCCCACTGACTATACCTGCGGGAAGAGCACCCAACTTCAGCTCCTCAAAGACCGTGTTAGGGAACTGGAGCTGAAGCTGGATGAACTTCGGATCATCCGGGAGGCAGAGGGGGTGATTGAGAAGAGTTACAGGGAGGTAACCACACCCAAGGTACTGGACAAGAATAGCTGGGTTACAGTCAGGGGGAAAAAAACAAACAGGCAGACAGTGCAGGGATCCCTCGTGGCCGTTCCCCTTCAAAACAAGTATACCGTTTTGGATGCTGTTGGGGGGGATGACCTACCGGGGGAAGGCCCTAGCGGTCAGGTCTCTGGCACGGAGTCTGGCTCTGGGGCTCAGAAGGGAAGGGGGGAGAATAGAAAAGCAATAGTTGTAGGAGATTCAATGGTTAGGGGAATAGATAGGAGATTCTGTGGTCGCGAGCGAGACTCCCGGAAGGTATGTTGCCTCCCGGGTGCCAGGGCCAGGGATGTCTCGGATCGTGTCTTCAGGATCCTTAAGGGGGAGGGTGAGCAGCCAGAAGTCGTGGTGCACATTGGTACCAACGACATAGGTAGGAAAAGTGGTGTGGAGGTAATAAACAAGTTTAGGGAGTTAGGCTGGAAGTTGAAAGCCAGGACAGACAGAGTTGTCATCTCTGGTTTGTTGCCGGTGCCACGTGATAGCGAGGCTAGGAATAGGGAGAGAGTGCAGTTGAACACGTGGCTGCAGGAATGGTGTAGGAGGGAGGGCTTCAGGTATTTGGATAATTGGAGCGCATTCTGGGGAAGGTGGGACCTGTACAAGCAGGATGGGTTGCATCTGAACCAGAGGGGCACCAATATCCTGGGAGGGAGGTTTGCTAGTACTCTTCGGGAGGGTTTAAACTAATTTGGCAGGGGAATGGGAACCGGATTTGTAGTCCAGCAACTAAGGTAGCCGATATTCAGGACGCCAAAGCGTGTAATGAGGCAGTGGGGAAGGGAACACTGACAAAGGAGAGTATTTGCAGGCACGGAGATGGGTTGAAGTGTGTATACTTCAACGCAAGAAGCATCAGGAATAAGGTGGGTGAACTTAAGGCATGGATCGGTACTTGGGACTACGATGTGGTGGCCATCACGGAAACTTGGATAGAAGAGGGGCAGAAATGGTTGTTGGAGGTCCCTGGTTACAGATGTTTCAATAAGATTAGGGAGGGTGGTAAAAGAGGTGGGGGGGTGGCATTATTAATTAGAGATAGTATAACAGCTGCAGAAAGGAAGTTCGAGGAGTATCACCCTATTGAGGTAGTATGGGTTGAAGTCAGAAATAGAAAAGGCGCAGTCACCTTGTTAGGAGTTTTCTATAGGCCCCCCAATAGTAGCAGAGATGTGGAGGAACAGATTGGGAAACAGATTTTGGAAAGGTGCAGAAGTCACAGGGTAGTAGTCATGGGTGACTTTAACTTCCCAAATATTGAGTGGAAACTCTTTAGATCAAATAGTTTGGATGGGGTGGTGTTTGTGCAGTGTGTCCAGGAAGCTTTTCTAACACAGTATGTAGATTGTCCGACCAGAGGAGGGGCAATATTGGATTTAGTACTTGGTAATGAACCAGGGCAAGTGATAGATTTGTTAGTGGGGGAGCATTTTGGAGATAGTGACCACAATTCTGTGACTTTCACTTTAGTAATGGAGAGGGATAGGTACGTGCAACAGGGCAAGGTTTACAATTGGGGGAAGGGTAAATACGATGTTGTCAGACAAGAATTGAAGTGCATAAGTTGGGAACATAGGCTGGCAGGGAAGGACACAAGTGAAATGTGGAACTTGTTCAAGGAACAGGTGCTACGTGTCCTTGATATGTATGTCCCTGTCAGGCAGGGAAGAGATGGTCGAGTGAGGGAACCATGGTTGACAAGAGAGGTTGAATGTCTTGTTAAGAGGAAAAAGGTGACTTATGTAAGGCTGAGGAAACAAGGTTCAGACAGGGCATTGGAGGGATACAAGATAGCCAGGAGGGAACTGAAGAAAGGGATTAGGAGAGCTAAGAGAGGGCATGAACAATCTTTGGCGGGTAGGATCAAGGAAAACCCCAAGGCCTTTTACACATATGTGAGAAATATGAGAATGACTAGAGCGAGGGTAGGTCCAATCAAGGACAGTAGCGGGAGATTGTGTATTGAATCTGAAGAGATAGGAGAGGTCTTGAATGAGTACTTTTCTTCTGTATTTACAAATGAGAGGGGCGATATTGTTGGAGAGGACAGTGTGAAACAGATTGGTAAGCTCGAGGAAATACTTGTTAGGAAGGAAGATGTGTTGGGCATTTTGAAAAACTTGAGGATAGACAAGTCCCCCGGGCCTGACGGGATATATCCAAGGATTCTATGGGAAGCAAGAGATGAAATTGCAGAGCCGTTGACAATTATCTTTTCATCCTCACTGTCAACAGGGGTGGTACCAGGGGATTGGAGAGTGGCGAATGTCGTGCCCCTGTTCAAAAAAGGAACTAGGGATAACCCTGGGAATTACAGGCCAGTTAGTCTTACTTCGGTGGTAGGCAAAGTAATGGAAAGGGTACTGAAGGATAGGATTTCTGAGCATCTGGAAAGACACTGCTTGATTAGGGATAGTCAGCACGGATTTGTGAGGGGTAGGTCTTGCCTAACAAATCTTATTGAATTCTTTGAGGAGGTGACCAAGCATGTGGATGAAGGTAAAGCAGTGGATGTAGTGTACATGGATTTTAGTAAGGCATTTGATAAAGTTCCCCATGGTAGGCTTATGCAGAAAGTAAGGAGGCATGGGATAGTGGGAAATTTGGCCAGTTGGATAACAAACTGGCTAACCGATAGAAGTCAGAGAGTGGTGGTGGATGGCAAATATTCAGCCTGGATCCCAGTTACCAGTGGCGTACCGCAGGGATCAGTTCTGGGTCCTCTGCTGTTTGTGATTTTCATTAATGACTTGGATGAGGGAGTTGAAGGGTGGGTCAGTAAATTTGCAGACGATACAAAGATTGGTGGAGTTGTGGATAGTAAGGAGGGCTGTTGTCGGCTGCAAAGAGACATAGATAGGATGCAGAGCTGGGCTGAGAAGTGGCAGATGGAGTTTAACCCTGAAAAGTGTGAGGTTGTCCATTTTGGAAGGACAAATATGAATGCGGAATACAGGGTTAACGGTAGAGTTCTTGGCAATGTGGAGGAGCAGAGAGATCTTGGGGTCTGTGTTCATACATCTTTGAAAGTTGCCACTCAAGTGGATAGATCTATGAAGAAGGCCTATGGTGTGCTCGCGTTCATTAACAGAGGGATTGAATTTAAGAGCCGTGAGGTGATGATGCAGTTGTACAAAACTTTGGTAAGGCCACATTTGGAGTACTGTGTACAGTTCTGGTCGCCTCATTTTAGGAAGGATGTGGAAGCTCTGGAAAAGGTGCAAAGAAGATTTACCAGGATGTTGCCTGGAATGGAGAGTAGGTCTTACGAGGAAAGGTTGAGGGTGCTAGGCCTTTTCTCATTAGAGCGGCGAAGGATGAGGGGCGACTTGATAGAGGTTTATAAGATGATCAGGGGAATAGATAGAGTAGACAGTCAGAGACTTTTTCCCCGGGTGGAACACACCATTACAAGGGGACATAAATTTAAGGTGAAAGGTGGAAGATATAGGAGGGATATCAGAGGTAGGTTCTTTACCCAGAGAGTAGTGGGGGCATGGAATGCACTGCCTGTGGAAGTAGTTGAGTCGGAAACATTAGGGACCTTCAAGCAGCTATTGGATAGGTACATGGATTACGGTAAAATGATATAGTGTAGATTTATTTGTTCTTAAGGGCAGCACGGTAGCATTGTGCATAGCACAATTGCTTCACAGCTCCATGGTCCCAGGTTCGATTCCGGATTGGGTCATTGTCTGTGCGGAGTCTGCACGTCCTCCCCGTGTCTGCGTGGGTTTCCTCCGGGTGCTCCGGTTTCCTCCCACAGTCCAAAGATGTGCGGGTTAGGTGAATTGGCCAATGATAAATTGCCCTTAATGTCCAAATTGCCCTTGGTGTTGGGTGGAGGTGTTGAGTTTGGGGAGGGTGCTCTTTCCAAGAGCCGGTGCAGACTCAAAGGGCCGAATGGCCTCCTTCTGCACTGTAAATTCAATGATAATCTATGATTAATCTAGGACAAAGGTTCGGCACAACATCGTGGGCCGAAGGGCCTGTTCTGTGCTGTATTTTCTATGTTCTATGTTCTATGTTCTAGTGGTATATGTATTACGGCACTGCCCGTATATTAGAGGTACAATGGTACATCACGGCCTGCAGGCTCCGCCCAGCAGGCGGCATATAAAGTATATGCTCTCCAACGCTGCAGCCATTCTGGTTCCAGCTACTGGAGGCACAACATCTTGTTCAATAAAGATTGTTCCACCATTCTCGTCTTTGTGGTAATTGACGGTGCATCAATTTATTGAACAAGATTTTTTAAACGATGGATCTCCGCATCAAGCCTGATCGCCTGCAGCTGAGACCTCAAGCAGCCAATGCCACGTCCACCTTCGACCACTGGCTAGCCTGTTTCGAAGGCTACCTCGGAGCAGCCGCTGAAGAACCCTTGGACGCACAGAAGGTCCAAGTCCTCTATTCACGGGTGAGCCCTGATATTTTCCCCTCATCTGGGATACGCCCACCTACTCCGAAGCGATAGCGCTCCTGAAGGGACATTATGTTCGACCGGTGAACCAAGTGTACGCCAGGCACCTCCTGGCCACGAGACAGCAACACCCCGGGGAGACTCTGGACAATTTCTTGCGTGCCCTGCAGATCCTAGGTAGGAACTGTGACTGCCAGGCAGTCCAGCACACCAAACTTAATTAGAGACGCCTACGTCATGGGCGTGAAGTCTGCGTACGTCCGCCTGCGGCTACTGGAAGGGGGTACGCTCGATCTTGCGAGGACTAGGCAGCTCACTAATTTGTTAGAAGTGGCCTCCAGTAACATTCAGTCCTACGCCCCCGACCGCGCGGCACCCTCGTGGGCATTGTGGGCCCCACCAGCTGCCAACTCCAGCTCACCGCAAGCCTGCACCACGCGACAGCCAGCCAACTCTGGGGGGCCCAAGTGTTATTTTTGCGGACAAAACAAGCACCCCAGGCAGCGCTGCCCGGCGCGGAGCGCGACCTGCAATGGGTGTGGGAAGAAAGGACACTATGTTTCAGTTTGCCAGGCCCGGTCGGTCGCCGCTGTTTCCAGGCCCGGCGTTTCTACACCCCCCCACGTGCGACACAGGGGCGCTGCCATTTTCCCCTTTGCAAGCCATGTGCGGCCCGTGGGTGCCGCCATCTTCCTCACCGCCCGCCGTGTGCGCCCCATGGGCGCCGCCATCTTCGGCGCCATTTTGGACGGGGCCTCAGGACCCCTGCCCGTCTGGCCGATCATCGCCTACTGCTACTGGGACCTCCCAGCATCTTCCGCAGCTCGCCTCCATCATTCTGGACCAGTCCTGGCCCCGCAACCTCGCGACCGCGACGACGACGGTGAAGATCGATGGGCACGAGACGACCTGCCTCTTTGACTCAGGGAGCACAGAGAGTTTCATCCACCGCACTACGGTAAGGTGCTGTTCCCTCCCGGTACACCCCGTAACCCAGAAAGTCTCCCTGGCCTCCGGATCCCATTCTGGTGAAATCCGGGGGTACTGTGTCGCGTCCCTCACCATTCAAGGCGTAGAGTTGAGCAACTTCCGGCTCTATGTCCTCCCCCACCTCTGCGCTGCCCTGTTACTCGGCCTGGATTTTCAATGCCACCTCCAAAGCTTTACTTTAAAATTCAGCGGACCCCTGCCCCACCTCACCGTCTGCGGCCTCACGACCCTTAAGGTCGATCCGCCCTCCCTGTTTGCGAACCTCACCCTGGACTGCAAACCCATCGCCACTAGGAGCAGACGGTACAGTGCCCAGGACAGGACCTTCATCAGGTCGGAGGTCCAATGGCTTCTGCGGGAGGGGGTCATTGAGGCCAGCAACAGTCCCTGGAGAGCTCAAGTGGTGGTAGTGAAGACTGGGGAGAAGCACAGGATGGTCATTGACGATAGTCAGACCATCAATCGGTACACGCAGCTCGACGCGTACCCCCTCCCACGCATATCTGATATGGTCAATCAGATTGCGCAGCAGCGAGTCTTCTCTACAGTCGACTTGAAGTCCGCCTACCACCAGCTCCCCATCCGCCCGGAGGGCCACCAATACACTGTGTTCGAAGCAGATGGCCGCCTCTACCACTTCCTTTGAGTTCCTTTCGGCGTCACTAATGGGGGTCTCGGTCTTCCAGCGAGAGATGGGCCGAATGGTTGACCGGTACGGACTGCGGGCCACCTTCCCGTATCTAGATAACGTCACCATCTGCGGTCACGATCAGCAGGACCACAACGCAAGACTCCAAAAATTCCTCCATACCGCCAAACTCCTTAATCTCACATACAATAAGGAGAAATGCGTGTTCCGCACCAACCGTTTCGCCATCCTTGGCTATGGAGTGGAAAATGGAGTCCTAGGGCCCGACCCCGACCGAATGCGCCCCCTCCTGGAACTCCCTCTCCCCCACTGCCCCAAGGCCCTGAAACGTTGCCTGGGGTTTTTCTCCGATTACACCCAGTGGGTCCCTAATTATGCGGACAAGGCCCGCCCACTCATTCAGTCCACAGTTTTTCCCCTGACGGCTGAGGCCCGCCAGGCCTTCAACCTCATCCATGCGGACGTTGGCAAGGCCACGATGCACGCGGCCGACGTGTCCCTACCCTTTCAGGTGGAGAGCGATGCATCAGACATAGCTCTGGCCGCCACCCTCAGCCAGGCGGGCAGGCCCGTGGCTTTCTTTTCCCGCACCCTCCATGCAACCGAAATCCGGCACTCCTCTGTCGAGAAGGAGGCCCAAGCCATTGTGGAAGCTGTGTGACATTGGAGGCATTACCTGGCTGGCAGGAGATTCACTCTCCTCACTGACCATAAAGTCAGATGCCTTTATGTTTAATAATACACAGCGGGGCAAGGTCAAAAATGACAAGATCTTGAGGTGGAGGATCGAGCTCTCCACCTATAATTACCAGATCTTGTATCGCCCGGATAAGCTCAACAAGCTCCCTGATGCCCTTTCCCGCGGTACATGTGCCAGCGCACAAGTGGACCGACTCCGTGCTCTCCACTATGGCCTCTGCCACCCGGGGGTCACCCGGTTCTTCCATTATCAAGGCCCGCAACCTGCCCTACTCCATTGAGGAGGTCAGGACCATCACCAGAGACTGCCAAGCCTGCGCAGAGAGCAAGCCGCACTTCTACAGGCCAGATCGAGCGCACCTGGTGATGGCCTCCCGCCCCTTTGAACGCCTCAGCGTGGACTTCAAAGGACCCCTCCCCTCCACCGACCGCAACACGTATTTCCTGAACGTGATTGATGTGTACTCCCAGTTCCCTTTCGCCATCCCATGCCCCGATATGACTTCTGCCACGATAATCAAAGCCCTGCATAGCGTCTTCATTCTGTTCTGTTTCCCCGCCTATATCCACAGTGATCGGGGATCATCATTTATGAGCGATGAGCTGCGTCAGTTCCTGCTCAGCAAGGGCATCGGCTTGAGCAGGACGACCAGCTACAACCCCCGGGAAAAGGGCAGGTGGAGAGGGAGACCGTGACGGTCTGGAAGGCCGTCCTGCTGGCCCTTCGGTCTAAAAATCTCCTGGTCTCCCGCTGGCAGGTGGTCCTCCCCGACGGCTCCACCCTATCCGGTCGCTCCTCTGCATCGCGACTAACGAGACCCCCTCATGAACGTGTGTTTGCCTTCCCCAGGAAGTCCACCTCCGGGGTCTCACTCCCAACATGGCTGACAGTTCCTAGACCCGTCGTCCTTCGGAAGCATTTGCGGACCCATAAGTTGGACCCCTTGGTCGAAAAAGCCCACCTTTTACATGCAAACCCGCAGTACGCCTACATGGCACACCCCGACGGGCGCCAAGACACAGTCTCCCTCCGGGACCGGGCACCCGCTGGTGGATCCCCACCCATGACCCCCGACCTGACCGCCCCCCCCCCACCCCAGTTGCCTCATTCACCCCTGCGCCACCCACCCTCCCTCCAGCGAACCTCACCGCAGCCCCCACCGCAGAGCAGGATTTGTCCTCCCACTGGATCCACTCAGGGGTGACAAAGACAAGGACAACACGCTCCCGGAGTCACTGGTGACCCAGTCAGCGCCCACATCACCACCAGGACTAAGGCGATCGCAGAGGAGGGTTAAGGCCCCCGACAGACCTAACTTGTAATGTTTCCTTCACCCCCGCCGGACTCTTTTTTAATAGGGTGTGAATGTGGTAGTCACCACTTGTGGTATATTATATGTATTACGGCACTTATATTAGAGGTACAATGGTAAATCCCTGCCTGCTGGCTCCGCCCAGCAGGCGGCGTATAAAAGTGTGTGCTCTCCTGTGCTGCAGCCATTCTGGTTCCAGCTACAGGAGGCACAACATCTTGCTCAATAAAGCCTCGATTGTTCCACCATTCGCGTCTTTGTGGTAATTGACGGTGCATTAATAACTAACATTGCCAATTCCCTTCAGCTGTGCTGCCAAAGACCACCACGTTCAGTGCGTTTAAAGCAACCTTCACCATATTACCGCGGACAGGGCTCTGTTCTGGGGGTGCTCGAGGCGGCGGCCAGGCAGCAGTTGGAGTTTCCCCTGTTACAGATATACACGATCCTGGGCCCTCCCGTTCCTAGCACTGGGACAGCAGCCCCGGGGCCCCCAGTGCACCTGGGCTTATTGCCCGATTTCCAAGATGGCTACTCACCTTCTCCGAACCCCACAGCAACAATTTTGCTAGGTTCACATTTTTAAATAGGTGTGCTAAATGGTGCCCGCATATCTGTTCACTGGGAAGCTGGTTAGATCACGTGAGTCCGTTAGATAGAGGTCCTTCCCGATAATGGGATGGCGATTGGCCTTAATTAGTGATTATCGGTTTTTCATCACACGGATCCGGGATCCGGATCTCTACCAATGGGAGAGGGCCGATTGGATTGGAATCCGATCAGCGCCTGTCATGGGTCCTGATTTCAGACACTCTGCAATCTAACCGGCTGGCTCAGATTTGTACCCGGCGCGACGTAGCCTGTAGATTGCACCACTTATTACCAATCTTACTCCATAGTGAAATCCCTTGTTCAGGGTTCAAGGTTTATTTAAACCTGCTCCTTTCTTGAGCTTGAGTTTGTGGGCTGGCATACTCCATGGAGTTAGACTGTGTCAAAACTCTGGGGTGTAAAGACTGTTATCATCTTCTTCATCTCTAGATTTAACACTGGTGTATTCTTTTAACTCAACTCAGTACTTTACATTTCCAAAACCTTTTAATTCATATCGAGTGATCTTCCTTTGTAGCAAAATGTATAACTTTTGAATAATAAGTTGTCTCAAATAATTGTCCCTGCCATTTTGTCACAAATAGCCAATTCCACTGTTGGACTTGCCTTTGTCAAGGGATTAATGGAATAAAATATGCAAATGAGCGATGGAGACTATGATGTATTTGTCACATCAGCTGTCATGTGCTAAAGACTCTTACAGCAGACGGGCAGCACTCGAGGGAGATGTGCCAACTCATTAACCCACCTTGTATCAAACCAAGCTAGAGCCACAGACAGACTCTCGGCGGTTGTGGCAAGGACTAAACAACGTAACGGGCTACAAAGCGAAGCCGAACAGTATCTCTGGCAGCAGCGCACCCCTCCCCAATGAACTCAATGCATTCTATGCCCGGTTAAAGCAGGTAACCAACAATCCGCTGATGAGTGCCCCAGCAGCCCATAATTCACCTATACCCACCATCACAGCTTCCGAAGCCAGATTGGCCTTCCTGAAAGTGAGCCCTCGGAAGGCGACGGGCCCAGACGGGATCCCTGGTCGTGCACTCAGAGCCTGCGCGGACCAGCTGGCAGAGGTATTTACGGACATCTTTAACCTGCCCCTACTCCACTCCGAGCACATATTAGTTTTTCTGTCAGTCAAGACAGTTTTGATTGGTCAGTTTAAGGGGCACATCAGTTCCTGGTTCATTTGGTTGCACACATGCCGGCACATGAGGTGATCGGAAGACTGGAGCATGATAGCACCAAGAAGAACCAGGCAATTTGCCTCAATGACTACCGACCAGTGGCCCTGACTTCAGTCGTAATGAAGTGCTTTGAGAGGTTGATCATGAAGCGTATCACCTCCATACTCCCAGAACACCTTTGATCCACTGCAATTCGCATACCGCTGCAACCGGTCCACATCAGACATCATTTCCCTGGCCCAACGCTCATCCCTAGAGCATCTTGAAAACAAGGACTCCTACATTAGACTCCTATTTATTGACTACAGCTCTGCCTTCAACACCATAATCCCAGCCAAGCTCATATCAAAGCTCCAAAACCTAGGACTTGGCTCCCCAATCTACAACTGGATCCTCGATTTTCTGACCAACAGACCACAATCAGTATGAATGAACAACAACACCTCCTCCACAATAGTCCTCAACACCGGCGCCCCGCAAGGCTGCGTGCTTAGCCCCCTACTCTACTCCCTGTACACACACGACTGCGTGGCAAAACTTGGTTCCAACTCCATCTACAAGTTTGCTGACGATACGACCATAGTGGGCCAGATCTCGAATAACGATGAGTCCGAATACAGGAGGGAGATAGAGAACCTAGTGGAGTGGTGTAGCGACAACAATCTCTCCCTCAATGCCTGCAAAACTAAAGAGCTGGTAATTGACTTCAGGAAGCAAAGTACTGTACACACCCCTGTCAGCATCAACGGGGCCGAGGTGGAGATGGTTAGCAGTTTCAAATTCCTAGGGGTGCACATCTCCAAAAATCTGTCCTGGTCCACCCACGTCGACGCTACCACCAAGAAAGCACAACAGCGCCTATACTTCCTCAGGAAACTAAGGAAATTCGGCATGTCCACATTGACTCTTACCTACTTTTACAGATGCACCATAGAAAGCATCCTATCAGGCTGCATCACAGCCTGGTATGGCAACTGCTCGGCCCAGGACCGCAAGAAAGTTCAGAGAGTCGTGAACACCGCCCAGTCCATCACACAAACCTGCCTCCCATCCATTGACTCCATCTATACCTCCCGCTGCCTGGGGAAAGCGGGCAGTATAATCAAAGATCTCTCCCACCCGGCTTACTCACTCTTCCAACTTCTTCCATCGGGCAGGAGATACAGAAGTCTGAAAACACGCACGAACAGACTCAAAAACAGCTTCTTCCCCACTGTCACCAGACTCCTAAATTACCCTCTTATGGACTGATTTCAGTAACACTACACCCTGCATGCTTCATCCGATGCCAGTGCTTATGTAGTTACATTGTATATGTTGTGTTGCCCTATTATGTATTTTCTTTTATTCCCTTTTCTTCTCATGTACTTAATGATCTGTTGAGCTGCTCGCAGAAAAATACTTTTCACTGTACCTCGGTACACGTGACAATAAACAAATCCAATCCAATCCTATATTTGGTACATTTTGTAAAAAGACCAGTTTGGAGTAACTACCTGAGTCAGACTACAGTTGCTCTTTGTAAGATATGTGATCTAGCATGTTCATTAAACGCCTTTGTCTTCCGCTGTTTTTGTGATGCAACATTCCTGTAACAGCTGCCACCACCAACCGTTTGCAACCACACATCATGCTCCAGTCTTCCGATCACCTCATGCGCCGGCATGTGTGCAACCAAATGAACCAGGAACTGATGTGCCCCTTAAACTGACCAATCAAAACTGTCTTGACTGACAGAAAAACTAATATCATGACAATTTCGCCAAGATAAAGGAATCCTCATGCACGCAGCATCCCTTCACTGAGTTTCTTTCGGGAGCCCCATCTTCTGAAGAGTGGCGGGATTTTCCGATCCCCCACCGCGCGTTTCTCGCCGGAGCGCCATTTGCTGGTGAAGGGATTCACCTCTTCCCGCCACTTGTCAATGGGATTTCCCATTGAAGTCTCTCCACGCCACCAGGTAACCCGCTGGTGGGGGTAGTCTGCCAGTGGGAAAAGAGAATCCCAATGGCTAGAGAATTCCAGCTGATAGCTCCTCCTCCTCCTCCTTCATGGTGGAAGAGCAACCACTGTCAGGTCAAATGGTGTGACCCTCTTGGCTCTCATCAACAGAAACAGATTGTTCTACGCACTTCACTGTCACCTAAGTCTCTTTGCTGCAGTGTTAAATTTAAAAATGTTTGTGCTGTGAACTTACAGCCACCTGAAACCAACTTTAGTCCCCGGGTGTGAAAAGCAGAGGTTTGGTTTTGTCATCTGACATTGACATTCATCACTGGATGGACACAAGACTTACTCCTTCAAAAATATATTTGCGCTGACACCGAAGTTAATCTAGATAGTTCAGACAAGGCCATAAAAGCATAAAACTGCTTTTGATCTTTCGCTAAAGAGTCCAAAGTGTATTTCTGAATTTATATATTAGTTATTCAAGATCTAAAAGGGTATTACTTTTGATCTTTTTCTGAATGACATTTTGAATCATAGAATAATGTGACAGTATTTAAACCAGTTGGATCTGGCTTCTGGGCAAGCTGATAGTCCTATTTAATCTAATGTCCCTGGTGATATGTAAACCAATGGATACATAGATACAATTTACAGTGTAGAAGGAGGCCATTCAGCCCATCAAGTCTGCACCACGCCTCCACCCAATCCCCATAACCCAGTAACCCCACCTATCCTTTTGGACACTCAGGGGCAATTTAACATGACCGATCCACCTAACCTGCACATCTTTGGACTGTGGGAGGAAACCGGAACACCCGGAGGAAACCCACGCAGACACTGGGAGAAAGTGCAAACTCCACACAGACAGTCACCCGAGGCCGGATTTGAACCCGGTTCCCTGGAGCTGTGAGGCAGCAGTGCTAACCACTGTGCCACCGTCATCTCAATGTTAAAATTCCACTGAATGGTCAGCCTGATCTTCTTCCAGGCAATTGGTGAATTAAATAAAAGGACAACTTTTAAAATGAAGGTCATTCTCTACATATAGCCTTTTTACTCAATAGATGGTGGTCACTATTGGAGATAAAATATTCGTGGTGTTTCCCTTTTCATTGCCAATGGATATGTAAAAAAACAACCCAGGCTCACAATTAGAATATAACTGCGACGCTGATAAAATCTATTTGCCGTTTATTCAGCATTGCTTTGTAAATATTTATGTTGTGCAGGCAGATGTTTTGAGAGCATAAATATAAAGGAACTGCTTCAATAAAAATTGTAGGGTTGCAACTGTTCTGTGTCATATGAATAAAAGCTGCATTAGTAGTCCTGATATTTAGGAGGAGTTGGGGAAGGGAACAGATTCAGTCAGAACACCCTGGGAAACCTGGAAGTGCGGGTAATTCAGAAATCCTGCTGAATTTAATGAAAGGATGTCATTTGATTCTTTTTTTTCTCAGTCTCCATACTGAGAGATTGAACCAATGTCTGCAGAAAGCCCTCACTTACTGCCTGCACCCAGAGAACAAAGAGGTGGGAGTTTTGATGATGGTCATCAGATGGAAGAATTTCATATACGCAAAGGCATTCATGCTGTAGTATACCAGTTTTGAGCATTTGTTGCGTTAATGTAAAAATGGAAAACTCTATTAAAATATATATTAAAATATAGTTGAAAGATTGGGTCGGGGAGATCACGGTTGCATGCCAGATTTGTGGGCCCAACTATTTTCCATCCATGAGGCAAAGAGGGAAAGCTCGAATGTGATGCTAATTGATCAAATAACCTGATGACACTGTCTCCAGTTTCATGCCAGACGTATAATACTCTGAAATGGAGATGCCGGCATTGGACTGGGGTGGTACAGTAAGAAGTCTTACAACATCAGGTTAAAGTCCAACAGGTTTGTTTCGAATCACTAGCTTTCGGAGCCCAGCTCCTTCAAAAGTCTCACCATACTTCTTACGATAATAATCTGGAGCTAGGAATTGCTTGGCATCTGTCAAAAGAAACCGCAACATGATAGCACGTCGGAGAGAGGAAAGGCCATATTTTTTAAATGTTAAACTTTTTAATGATAACATTGATGTTTTTTGGATTGAGCACGTCCTGTGGTTATAAAAAGTGTACAAAAATTACTTTTTTTGCTTAAAAGGACATACTGGCTATTTGTATGGGGGAGATGTAATATGACATCCATTTTTATTTGTTGGAAACAATTTTATCATCTTAATTTTTCTTTCCGAATCGTCAATGGGCAAACTATTGCCTTGCACCCCACTGTTTACATAAATGTATGAGCATCTTTTCCACAGCATTTAAGAATCTCTAACTTCGGCAATTTTGAATATAGTGTTACGTATGTATGGCTGCATCTATCAAGGAAATCTGAGCACATACAGCTGGATGGATGTTATTTTTTTTGTATTCATTCATGGGACATCAGGAGCATTTCTGGCAAAGCCATCATTTATTATCTGTACCTAATTTTCCTTGAGAAACAGATGGGGTGTCACCTTCTTGAAGCACTGCAGATCTCATCACGTAGGCACACCCACAGTGCTCTTGCAGAGGGAGCTCCAGGGTTTTGATCCAATGACAGTGAAGGAATGGCAACATAGTTCCCAGTCAGGATTGTGAGTGACTTGGAGGGGAACGTGTAGATAGTGGTGTTCCCATGTGTCTGCAGTCTTGTTCTTTTAAATGTACTTCAGAATGTGAGGTTAAAGAAGCTTCAGCAAGTTGCTGCAGTATATCAGTAAGATAGTTCACAATGCTTTCTTTGTGGGTTGTTGTTGGGGTGATTGGATGTTTAGGTTAGCGCACGATGTGCCAAAAAGTGGGTGGCTTTATCTGGATAGTATTGCATTTCTTGAGTATTGTTGGAGCTGAATTAATACACGCACATGGAGAGTATTCCATCACACTCATGCCTTGCAGATGTTGGACAGGCCTTGGAGAGTCAGGAGGAGAGTTACTCGCCATAGACTCTCCAGCTTTGGTACCCACTATATTTATGTGGCTGTACCAGTTTGTTTTCCAATCAGTCGTAAACTTCAGGCTGTTGATGGTGTAGGATTCAGCAATGCTATTGAATGAAAAAGAGAAGTGGTTCTTGTTGGAGATATGAATGTTCCTTGCCACTTACCAGCCAAATCTAAATGTTGAGCAAATCTCACTGAGAAACCCCAGGAGGACAATGAAAGGCCCCAGAAGAAGGACAATGAAAGACCCCAGAAGGAATGGAATGAAATACCTCATAAGGAGGGCAATGAAAGATCCCAGAAGGAGGACAACAAAAGACCCTACAAGAAGGGCAATGAGAAAATTGCAGACTGGAAACATGTCAACACTTCATCGGGGACAGACCTGACCAAAAATGAAGCCATAGGGTTTAGCTGAAGTTATAAAGTAGAAATGAAGGTTCCATTTGTGGAATGTATATGCCCAGCAAGAACATGATGGATTCCCCTTGGAAAAAATACGGAAATAAAATACTTCAAAAGAAACTAGAAACTATTGAACATAAAGATGAATCAGCAAAAAGCATCAAAGCGCGAGAGAAGATGAAATGGCTGACAGAAAGTTTGGAGAACAAAGAAGTTGCAAAAATAAATTACAAAATGAAGTTAAGAAGAAGGAAACATGAATGAGACAATGTAGAATAATCTGAACTGCATGAAAAAACAAATAAAAAATAAGAACAATTCCAGTGAAGAATTGAATTGAATTGAGAATGAGAGCTTGAAGAAGGGAAGCTTGGCAATGAGAAATTAACTGAAGAAGCAAAAACATTGACACTGATAATAGAATCAGCAATTTAAAATCAGAAAGAGACTGAGGTTGCTGAAATGGTCACACTAATAGAAAAGCACAAGAACCAATATGATAAAACTGTTTATGAAAAAGATGCTGAATTGAAATGCTGGAAAGATAAGAAATGTTATCGCATGACCCAAGTACCAGAAACAGTACCATGACCATCCCTTCACACCTGATAGACCAGGATTGTGAAAGAACTGTCAAGACAGAAGACTTTGTTGTATTGTGATGATATGTGCCTGCATGCATTATAATGTAAGGTGCTCGGCAGAGAAAGAGTCAATGTGGGACTGGAGAGTGGCACCGTCCACAGTGTGATGTATGTACCCACATGATCAGAGAGCAGTCTAGGACAGAACTCGGTAACAGCAAGCCTGCACAGAAGAGTTCCATGCAACACCATATTTGGAAGTGTACATGTTGAAGTCTACTAGGTTGTTTAAACACACAAGCCTCAAGATCTTATCAATCAACCATCATCACTGCAACATAAAGAACCCATATTAAGTACGCATGACATGGTGTCATGATATGAAACTTTGGTTGTGAATCAAGTTAGATCCCCAGAATTGTTGACTCTAAGACCAGACCCCTGTGGATGTGGAGGGGTGGATCGTTCATAAACACATGAACTACTTGAGGAGTTGAGACACTCCATCTGTCAGTGTTGCCATCAAGAAATGTTTTTCAACCCGTAAGCACCAAGGTACCTAATCAACCTGTTATAGGCGTAACTGATCTCCGTGGAAGCAAATAGTAATGAACTGCCTGTGCCAGAAGATGTACCTGTTATTGCAGTTCTTGTTAATGTCAATCCTGTGGAAGCATCTCAGACAACAGAATTATGCCACTTTACAAGAAACTGAAACCCCCCGCAAAGACTCAAGAACAAAGAACAAAGGACAAAGAACAAAGAAAAGGAACAGGCCCTTCGGCCCTCCAAGCCTGCGCCGACCATGCTGCCTGTCTAAACTAAAATCTTCTACACTTCTGGGGTCCGTATCCCTCTATTCCCATCCTATTCATGTATTTGTCAAGGTGCCTCTTCAACTCGATTTATAATTGTCCAACTCATGTACATAATGTTTAGTTAGAACTTAGGACTCAGTGACTTACTTATTGAAGATTTTATAAAGGAGTTAAAGGAGGAGGAATTAAGTGATTTGTGGTGATTGTCCCTTTAAGGACAGCATAGCTGAGTAAGGGTCACCTGGCCTGGGGGACCAATAGGGACTCAGACTAGGTAATCACCCTAGGGGGTGGAGTTCTCTTGGGTAGGAGACATGTAGGGAGCTAGGTGCAGCAATGAGGCTGTTGTTTTCTTATTAATAAATCATTTTTATATTAAATGAAGTCTGTGTAAGTGTGTCATTACAGCACCATTCCACTTCAGCAAGTAAATGGCAGTTTTGTAGCAGTACAGGAACAGAGGTGCAGCTAGTTTGGACAATGAGGAAGTTGATGGCAGCCCTGGATGTTGGTGTATCCAATGCTGTCCAATGGTGTATCCTATTTCTCGATATTACGTGGAGTGAATCAATTTGGCTGAAGACTGGAATCTGTGATAGTGGATTAGTGGATAGAGGATGGACGATCCTAGGGGGGTGATGGGGGCGGCGGGGGAGGGGAGGGTGGTGCCGGGGGCGACGGGGATGGTGTGGGGGCGGAACCTGCTGGTGCCAGGTCTCTGAGTGAGACGGTATCCTGGCGGCCGTCGGGGAACGCCACGTAAGCGTACTGTGGGTTTGCGTGGAGCAGGTGCACCCTTTCCACCAACGGGACCGCCTTGTGGAGCCGCACATGTTTACGGAGACGCACGGTTCCTGGAGCTGTGAGCCAAGTTGGGAGTGATACCCCGGATGTGGACTACCTGGGGAAGGCAAAAAGGCATTCATGTGGAGTACTGTTAGTAACAGTGCAAAGTAATGAGCGAATGGAATGTAGTGCATCAGGGAGGACCTCTTGCCAGCGGGAGGCCAGGAGATTTCTGGACTGTAGAGCCAGCTGGACGGCCTTCCATACCGTCTCATTCTCCCTTTCTACCTGTCCGTTTCCCCGGGGGTTGTAGCTCGTCGTTCTGCTGGAGGCGATACCCCTGCTGAGCGTGAACTGGCGTAGCTCATCACTCATGAATGAGGATCCCCTGTCACTGTGGATGTAGGCGGGGAAGCTGAACAGAGTGAAGATAGAATTAAGGGCTTTAATGACGGTGGCAGACGTCATGTCGGGGCATGGGGTGGCGAAGGGAAAACGGGAGTATTCGTCGATCACACTGAGTAAATACGTGTTACGGTCGGTGGAGGGGAGGGGCCCTTTGAAATCCACGCTGAGGCGTTCAAAGGGGCGGGAGGCCTTCACCAGGTGCGCGCGGACCGGCTGGTAGAAGTGCGGTTTGCACTCTGCACAGACCTGGCAGTCCCTGGTGATCATCCTTACTTCCTCAACGGAGTAGGGCAAATTTTGTGCCTTAATGAAGTGGTCCAACCGAGTGACCCTTGGGTGACAAAGGCTGTCGTGCAGGGTCCGGAGTCGGTCTACCTGTGCGCTGGCACATGTACCTCGGGATAGGGCGTCTGGGGGCTCGTTGAGTTTGCCAGGGCAATACTTAATCTCGTAGTTATAGGTGGATAGCTCGATTCTCCACTGCAAAATTTTGTCATTTTTGATCTTGCCCTGCTGTGTGTTGTTGAACATGAAGGCTACCGACCATTGGTCAGTGAGGAGAGTGAATCTCCTGCCGGCCAGGTAATGCGTCCAATGTCGCACAGCCTCAACGATAGCCTGGGCCTCCTTTTCAACGGATGAGTGCCGAATTTCGGTGGCATGGAGGGTGCGGGAAAAGAATGCCACGGGCCTGCCTGCCTGGTTGAGGGTGGCAGCAAGGGCGATGTCCGATGCGTCGCTTTCTACTTGGAAAGGAAATGTTTTGTCTACAGCGTGCATTGTGGCCTTGGTAATATCAGCTCTGATCCAGGCGAAGGCCTGTTGGGCCTCTGCCGTCAGGGAGAAATGAGTGGACTGTATGAGTGGGCGGGCCTTGTCCGTATAGTTTGGGACCCACTGAGCGTAATACGAGAAGAACCTCAGGTAGCGTTTGAGGGCCTTGGGACAGTGGGGGAGGGGAAGCTCCATGAGTCGCATGCAGTCAGGATCGGGCCCCAGAACTCCGTTCTGGACCACATAGCCGAGGATGGCTAAGCGGTTTGTACAGAACACACACTTCTCCTTGTTGTACGTGAGGTTGAGGAGAGTAGCGGTGCGGAGAAATTTAGCGAGGTTGGCGTCGTGGTCCTGCTGATCATGGCCGCAGATGGTCACATTGTTTAGGTACGGAAACGTGGCCCGCAAGCCGTACCGGTCGACCATTCGGTCCATCTCCCTTTGGAAGACCGAAACCCCATTGGTGACACCGAAGGGGACCCTAAGGAAGTGATATAGCCGACCGTCTCGAAGGCGGTGTATGCCCGGTCCGATTTACGGATGGGGAGCTGGTGGTAAGCGGATTTCAGGTCCACCGTTGAGAAAACCCGGTGCTGTGCAATCTGGTTAACCATGTCAGATATGCATGGGAGGGGATACGCGTCGAGCTGTGTGTACCTGTTGATGGTCTGGCTGTAGTCCAGGACCATTCGATTTTTCTCCCCAGACTTAACCACTACCACTTGAGCTTTCCAGGGGCTGTTGCTGGCCTCGATGACTCCCTCCTGAAGCAACCGCTGGACCTCGGACCTGATGAAGGCATTATCCTGGGTGCTGGACCGTCTGCTCCTGGTGGCGACGGGTTTGCAATCTGGAGTTAGATTGGCAAAGAGGGAAGGAGGATCGACCTTTAGGGTCGCGAGGCCGCACACTGTGAGGGGTGGAAGGGTCCGCCGAATTTAACGGTCAGGCTCTGGAGGTTGCACTGAAAATCCAGGCCAAGGATAAGTGCAGCGCAGAGGTTAGGGAGGACATAGAGGCGAAAACAGTGGAACTCTACGCCTTGGACTGTGAGCGTGATTGTGCAGTACCCCCGGATCGCTACGCGATGGGATCCGGAGGCCAGGGAGATACTTTGATTGGTGTACCTTAAGGGAGCAGCGCCTTACCATATTTGGATGTACAAAGCTCTCGGTGCTCCCGGAGTCCAGTAGGCAGGAGGTCACGTGGCCGTTGACTTTCAAGCTGGTGGATGCGTTGGTCAGAGTGTGTGGTCTGGACTGGTCGATTACCATGGATGCGAGTCGTGGTTGATCGTCGGGTAGTGAGGCGGCCGCTGCGTCGGGGTCCTGAAATGCCGTTGGTCTCCGTGTGCTGCGGGGTGGACAAGATGGCGGCACCCGGAGGTCCTGAGAGCCACAAGATGGCGGTGCCCAGAGGTCCTGTGGGTCACAAAATGGCGGCGCCCATAGAACGCACATTGCGGGGGCGGAGCAAGATGGCGGTGCCCATGAAACGCACGTGTTCTGCGGGGGAGAAGATGGCGGCGCCCATTGCTCGCACATGGCCTGGAGAGGAGGGGCGGATAGCGGCATCCATTGTCCGTGACCCGGGGGGGGGGGGGGCGACTGCTGCCGCTGAGCGGGCCTGGAACACCGCTGCGTAGTGGCCCTTCTTCCCACAGATCTTGCAAAGGGCAGTGCGGGCCAGACAGCGTTGGCGGGGGTGTCTTTGTTGGCCGCAAAAATAGCATCGGGGCCCCCCGGGGATCACCGGCTGGCGCATAGCGCAGGCGTACTGGGTGGGTAGCGCCCCCGCTGGGGCGGCTGCCTGTGGGGCCTATGAAGTGTAGGAGGAGCGGGGGCATAGGACTGTACATTGCGCAGGGTGACTGTCATGGAAAACGCTCATGTTTTAGTCTCTGCTAGGTCGCTGCCTGATAACATCGGGCCCAATCCCAGTCACAAAAGCGTCCCTCATAAGGAGATCTGAGTGCTCCTTAGCTGTAACGTCCTGGCAGTCACAGTCCCGAACTAATGGGATCAGGGCCCTCCAGAAGTCCTCGATTAACTCACCAGGTAGTTGAGTACACATTGCGAGCGTGTGTCTGGCGAAGAGCGTGTTCGTCTTCTGCTCATAACTCTGTTTGAGTCGAGTCATAGCGTCAGCGTAATTGGGCGCATCCTGGATCAGCGGGAAGATTTTAGAGCTGAGTCTGGAGTATAAGATTTGAATCTTCTGAGCCTCTGGAACAGGGGTCGGCGCCGCGTTGATATACGCTTCAAAACAAGCTAGCCAGTGCTGAAAGTCCTTTCTGGCGTCGCTTGTGTGTGGATCCAGCTGCAGTCGATCTGGTTTAATCCGGAGGTCCATCTTCTGAATCAGATACTAATAAATTGAGGCACGATCAATTTGACTGGAGAGGAAGTTGAATTCAAACTGAGGCTTTATTAGTATCTGAAGTGTGGCCTCCTACAGCAGCTGACAAAATGGCTGCTAGCTGAAGGCCACGCATATTTATAACCCGGCTCCTGGGCGGAGCTAGCATGCAGCGGCCCAGGTGAACCTGTAGTGCAGGTTCTACCGTACAACCCTTAATATAGGAACACAGTGGTTTACCACACTACTAGAGTGTCAGGAGCACTGTCCTGGATGCCAGGCTGCCAGTGCCTATGGGCCAGGTTGGCACTGCCAGGGGTTGAGTCTGGGTGGGACCTTGCCCATTCGAGAGGGGGTGGCCAGGGGCCATGATAAGGTCTGGAGTGAAGGGGGGGGGGAAGATCCAGGCAGCGGTGTGGGTGGGGTCTGAAAGGAGGGAGGGTGTAGAGATCGAGGCACAAGTCAAATTGGCAACCCGATTTGCGAGGAGCCGGTCCTGCTGGAGAGTTCAGCTCACCAGTGCAGGAAATCCACTGAAGAGTGACCTCGGTGGGGAGCACCTCCCTGCGGCCCAAAAAGTGGGGTGAATGCCGGTGCTGCAGCTGTCTAGAATCACACCGCCATACCCGCCTGAATGTGGACTTTGTTTCATGTCCACTGAATTACGCCCCACCATCTCCGAGGGTCCAGAGATACGGGACTGGATTCTCTATTTCTGAGACTAAGGGCGGGATGCCCCCTCCCACCCCACCCATTTTCTGGTGTGGCCCGGCCCCGTCGCCAGCGGGATTCTCCATCCCTTCAGCCGGCAAATGGAATTTCCCATTATGGGCACCCGCACGCCATCGGGAATTCCACGGGCGTGAGTGCGCTGCTTGCGAAGCGGAGGATCCCGCCGACGGAGAATCCAGCCCTAAGGGTTGACGCCGGCGCAGATTTCATGGAATTCCACGACAGCAGATGGCGCCGGACCTGGCCCGATTCCGCTACTGTTGAGGGGCTAGTATTGCTGCCACGTGGAACACAATCAATTCCAGTGAGAAAAGGTGCGGGATTTGCCGGGTCCGAGAGTGACACTCGGGAGGCTGACAAACTGCAGCTGCAAATACACACTTCACTCCCCACACACACTCATCCCAGCCAATAAGATGGCAGCCAGGAGAGCAGCTCCACTCTTCACCAACGCTAAGTTGGAGACACTCCTGAACGCGGTGGAGGAGAGGCTGGCCCGCTACCTGGCCCGGGAAGGAGGCTGCTAGCCATTCCTTTTCATGCCTGGGCGCAGGTGGCAGCGGTGGTGAGCGCCGTGGGTAAGGCTGTCCGGACTGGCCAGCAGTGCCAGAAGGACCTACACAACCTGCTCAGGGTGGCCAGAGTGAGCAGGCAGCACTGTGCGCCTGGCACCAACCCCCGTCCCATACACCCGAAGACAGGAGGGGGAACCACCAGACCTGTGGTCCTCACCATGGCAGAGCAGAGGGCCTGGAAGGACCCCGTCACGTCGAGGTTCAGGGCGACCGTCACCTTGACGGCCACTGAAAGCAGGTACCCTCCCGCGTGTCAGATGTGGCATGAACTGGCAGATACGTCGCATTATCTCCCTGCTCAGCTGGAGTCTTCAGCGGTTTGCCTGGTCTGGCAGGTCCTCGAATGACAGGCGCTGCCGGTACACGTGAGGCCTCCTTGGCACTGCCTCCTCCTCGGCCTGTTGGGCGGCCTGCTCTCCATTCTTCGGCAGCTGCCTCCTGTTCCTCTGCGGCACGCTCTGCTGCTGCAGTTTCCTCCTCCTCGAGCAGCGCCAGCTTGTACAGCCGCAGGGCATCCCCAGGCCTGCGGTGACTAGCAGGAAGGCCACCATTGCTTGTTGAATTCCATATACATTCTCTGCAGGGGGTGAAAGGCCAACATGTTAGCACGGTGCTTACTCCTGTGCCCAACCAGGTCCACTGAGCTACATGGTGGTCCCAATTGGCACTGCGGGCTCCACCCCGGCATGTCCCCCCTCCAGCCCTGCACCCCTGGCCCCGTCAGTGGTTGGCACTATGTTGGCCTCTGGCCCTGGCGCCTGTTCTTGATGCCAGGGTTATCATCAGCTGGCACTGCCCTTGGCAACAGTATGCTCTGCCTCCCCTACCCGGCGCCCCCATAGTGGCTACAGTGGGCTTTGCCCTTGGATGGGTCGCGTGATACCCCACCCAGGGGTGGTAGCTGGTTGGGTGGTGGGGGTATGGCGGAGTTGCGTGGGTGGGGGGGGTCGGGGCACCCATACGGCCGGTGTCACTCTGCAGAACCAGGGGCCAAGGTGTGTGGTCAGTGGGATGGGCAACAAGATGGGTGCCTTGCAGTCTGCGGTAATAGCGATCTGTGCCTGGGAGCCGCTCCTGTCCCGTGGGGATTCACCCCGGTCACTCGGCTTGTTCCCCCGTCAGCCAGCTTTATGTGCACAAGTGAACTGCTCCGTCGGGAACCCATCTCATCGGAGGCAGAGAATCGCAGAGGCCCGGACAATACTGGGTTGAGCTCGCTAATGACATGCATTTACTGTACGTGCATTCCAGGCTGCATGGAAACCGCTGTCGAGGTGATGGAGAATTGCGATTAGGCGTCAAATCAGCACTCGCTGCAATTTTTCCGTTGGAGCCTATTCTCTGCCCAAACACATTTTGCGATTTCAGGGTCAGCCAATGAAGAAACCCGCCCATGAAGATTTTGCTTTTTAAAGTTGCACAAACCATTTGCCATTTTTGTGTTTTATGAACAATTGCTGTAGTAAAATGCATCTAAAAAACATAAATGATGTGAAACAATCCAAATTAAAACTGGAAACAATATTGATATCTTAATATGTCTCACAGGCACCAATTGCAATGCCTTTATTTATCACTGTAATTAAATGTATTCTAAAACGTTCTGATATAAAATCATGCTTCTTTCTTTCACACTGTGATGTCTTCCATCTGTATCGAACCTCTATCGCAAGGTCTTCAACATGAAACGTGAACTCGGTTTCTCTCTCCATGGTGCTGCCAGACCTGCTGAGTATTTTCGCTGAACTCCTCACTACGGTGGCATAGTGGCATTTCCGCTGGACCAGTAATCCAGAGATCCAGGAAAATTCCCCGGGACCCCGGGTTCAAATCCCACCAAAGCAGATAGTGAAATTTGAATTCAATAAAAATCTGGTATTAAAAGTCTCATTATGATAACCATGAAACCATTGTCGATTGTTGTTAAAAACCTATCTGGTTCACTAATGTCCTTCAGGGAAAGGAATCTGTCGTTCTTACCTAGTCTGGCCTACATGTGACTCTAGACCCACAGCAATGTGATTGACTCTTAAGTGCCCTCAGGAATGGATAATAAATACTGGCCCAGCCAGCGATGCCAACATCCCATGAACGAATAAAATAAATATTTTGCTTTGGTCTAAATTCTGCTAGTGTTTCAACTTTACTCAAATGTAGCCATATGACTGGTTCCAGTAATAAATCTGCTGCTGTGCTGGTGTGATGTTTCTGAGATGAATATTATGGTAACGTGAGGAAGGCTTGCTCGATTTGCAATTTTAAATAGCGTTGTTGTGCCACACTTTGTTTCACAGCAAAACAGAAGCATCCAACTCAAAATGCATTTGCCGTTGAAAATTCTGTCACTGAAATTGAGCTTTAACTGAACCAATGACAGTGCCCGACTTCTCGACATTCCGAATCTCAATGAGCGCAAAGCTCTCTTTAAGTGGCTTTGATTGTACGGTCTGTGGTGACGAGGCAGTGCCGCCATTTATCCCACTGAGAGCTGCTCATAGGCATTTCAGGCGCATTTGAGCAGCAACTTGCAGGGGGTAGAATTGGATTGTGGCAGCAGTGTGAAATGGGCCCATGTCAAATCAGCAGCCAATTATTCACTCTGCCTGTTTCTGGTTTCCAGTGACTTGGAAAATAATTCTGAGATTCAAACCAAGTAAAAGCAACTGTGAAAGCAGGAAGTAAGTCTTCAAAATACAGTTTGAACTCTCATCCTGTGAACTTGAGTACACAAAAGATGGGGCATGGTGGAAAATCAGTTGCTAATTTACCGTGGGTGGAATTTGGAGCCCGCATGAGCTGTCACCAGTGTGGACGGAGTCGCGAGACGAGATGTTTACTGGCGAGATCTTGTTTCCTGATTTCCCACGTCCCTTGCTGGTGACGGAATATAGTTCCTGCCCAGGAAAGTCGGGAACCTCAGTTTAATAAATTCTACATTGCGACCTCACCTCTGAAGGGGATATCGGAGGTGAACATGCAGGTTGTCACAATCCAACAGGGAGTCCATGGAGAAGGGGCACTGGAGAGGACATGGGGGAAACAACTAAGTCAGTCACGGGAAGGGGGGGGGGGGGGGTCGACTACCGGAGACAACCGCGTCTGTCCTGAGGAACAATGGACCGCCTGTGCCAGGTCATGCAGGGGTTACCGCCACATGGACGAGAAGGTCACCCATTGCCTGTGGCCCTGAAAGTTACAACCATGCTGAACCTTTATGCCAGTGTCTCATTTCAGGGCTGCACAGGTGACCTGTGTGTCATCTCCTAGTGTGCTGCATAGAAATGCAGAAGGGAAGTGACCAATGCGCTGTTTGCGAAGACTCACCAGTACATCAGCTTTAACCAGGACTAGGCGAGCCAGGAGGCCAGGACCAAGGGCTTCACCCACATGACTGGTCTGCCCCAAGTGCAGGGCCTCATAGACTGCAGGCATGTGGCTCTGCATTCCCCTTGGGGGGCATTGGGAGCCCTTTATGAACCGCAAGGGGATCCACTCCTTCAACATCCAGATCATGTGTGACCATGCCATGCACGTTATGCAGGTGTGTGCCCAATTCTAGGTCGCTTTCAGTTCCCGGCCATCTTTGACGGAGACCAACGGATGGCGAGATGGCTCTTTGGGGCAACGGATACCCCCTCAGGAGGTGGTTAAAGACGCCAGTACAGGGGCCACAAACACAGGCTGAGATGTATTGCAACATGGCTCATGCTGTAACCTAGCCTGGTCAGGCAGGCAATAGGCCTGCTGAAGATGCATTTCTGGAGTCTGAACCGGTTGCGTAGAGCCATCCAATACCAGCCCCAGAGGGTGTTGCACATCATTGTGGTTTGTTGCGCAGTACATAATCTATCACTACAACGGGACAAGGAACTGGATGAGGAGGAGATGGAGGACCATCACATCTCCTCAGGTGAGAAAGGAGTCGAGGAAGGCGGCAAGGGGCAACCCCTGGAAGAGGCAGAGAGGACGGATCTCGGGCAATGACTTGCTTGAATGGGCTTGAATGGGACGCATGGTTCTGGACACCCTGATAGCATCTTGCTTTGGGGAGGACCAGGTGGCCAATATATCTCCTCATGGGGTGTGCGACTTTCTCACTTGTGTGCTGTCGACGGGAGGAAATACTGGTGCTCGCCCCTTTCATGGGCAGGGCAGGAAAACCCAATAACAAGACGATATAGGAGAACGATGAAGGTTTGCAGTGAGGACAGAGCAATGCTCCTCATATCTCCTGTGAATGTCTGACTCCTGCCTGACAGAAACCTGAGTGCAATCTCCCAATGAACAGGGTGAGCATGGGGCAACTAGATGCTGAATTTCACATCTCAACTGCCCCTGCCTGCTCTGAGGTTAGGGTGCCGGTGTGGATCTGCATCTATTGTGCAGAGCAACAGACTCTCATAAGCTTTCAGTCGATGGCTTCCGCATGCTGAAATAATGCAGCAACAGGTGGAAGGCCTGTGTGTTGCCCTGGGGTTGGGGAGCTTTACATCAGCATGACTGCGTCACCACAGTGGGAGGGGAGAAGCCCCATTGAGCTGCTATCCTCTCAGAGCAGATGGGGGATGTGCCGGCGTTGCACGGAGGTTGGCGATACATGCTGTAATGTAATGAGAGTGGGGAGGCAGTTTAAGGGTGCACAACATGACTTTTAATACATTTAATGGTGCTAACGCTGGTGAATAATTTCTACCCGTGCCTTAATTCAAACTTTAAAAAAAAATTTAGAATACCCAATTATTTTTTTGTCCAATTAAGGGGCAATTTAGTGTGGCCAATCCACCTAACCTGACAACTTTGGCTTGTGGGGTTGGAACCCACACAGACATGGGGAGAATGTGCAAACTCCACATGGAGAGTGACCCAGGGCCGGGATTCGAAGCCTTAATTCACAATTAATTCACAATTCCCGTGCTGTAACTATCTTTTCTTAACATTCCTCACCTTATTGCCGCATCTCGTTGTTTCCCCAGGACCCACAGCTGAGGATAACTGCCAAGCCCTGTAGCCTCAGGCAACCTTGGCGGGTGTCCTCTGGTCAGCCAGGACCTTGAGGGTCCAGTCCTGCTTTCGAACAGCACAGGTGTTGTTGTGCTATCCTCCTCGGTTTGCAGGGCTGGAGGGGTGTTTGGACACCCCCTAGGTCTCCTGGTGGAAGGACCTGGGCTGTGCACCTGCCAATCCTCTTCCCTGTGGGTGCTTGAAGGCCCCTGCGCTCCTCCAGGGGATAGAGGGGCAGCTGGAGTGAGATATTTCGAAAAGAAATCAGAAAATTCCACACTATGAGTCCATTTTGTGCTGATGGTGTCGACTAATTTCACCTCCACGGTATTTATAGGTCACTACCATCTCTGTACTATAAATCGAAGCCTGGCAGGTATGAGGAGAGAAAAAAATAGTGTGGCTCTTCAATCGATCATATTGAAGAATCCTCACTGAGACACAGAAAGGATAACTTTAACCCCCAAAAGTGGATGAGCTTGGGTTACATCATGTCATTGTCTGCTGACGCTGCATCCTGAGTTGTTTTCTAGGCAGTTTGCCAATGTCTTCTACTTTCAGGGGCAGGCCAAGGAGGCAAGATGACCTCATCCCCTACTGAGATTGAACCCATAGTGTTAATGTTGTATTAAACCACGTGCTGGCCACCTCGCCGTCTGACCTAACAGATGGGATGTTAAAAGGTTAAAAATCTGAAAAAGAAACCCCACCCACCAGAACCCGCCCGGGTTCATTGTATTGAAGGTGGGCCGGGTGGTGTAATGTAAAGAGTTTGCTCTCAGGAGGCCGTATGGTTATTGAAACTTTTGAAGGAGGCTGCATGTCTTTTATTTCAGCAGAATTTTATTTTTAACCCATGTTGGGTGGGTTTTCCTGAACCCTGTCCAGCGTGGTTTCGATATCTCCCCTGACCAACACCTTACTCCGCGATTGAATCGGCAGGTAAAGCCGGGGGCTTTACGTGGCTGCTAGCCCCCCATTGGCGGAGCACCGGTGTGGGGCGCTGCCGACCTTTTGGTCGTTAGACCAGACAGATCCTACGGACATAGCAACAGAATCGGAGAATCCAGCCCACATTGTTTGTTCTTACTTTGACTAAGAACAAAGTTATCTAAACCTCGACCATTTCCGATGATGGACGATAGCATCCCATCATATACAGCTCATCTTTCTTCATGGTAATAAATCTTGTGTAAACCGAACATGCTCCTCCCTCTAATCACAAAGACTCAGATCAATCACTTTAGTCGGGCAGTATGGTCGGCACGGGCTTGGAGGGCCGAAGGGCCTGTTCCTGTGCTGTACATTTCTTTGTTCTTTGTTTGTTTAAAAGTTGTAGAAATGTTGGGCTGGATTTTCCATTTCAGCTGCTAAGTGCCGGCTCGAACGGAGAATTCGTGGGAGGTTTGCGATTGAAAAATTGGCGCCGACCCCTCACTGATCCCGGAATCGGTGAGAGGCTGGCAGCAGCGCTGGGTGAAACTCCCGGCTCCCTCACCAGATATGGCCAGAAAATGGCCGGGACCCGTGCAAGTGCACGGCTGACATTCTGCAGCGATTGCGCTGTACAACATAGAGCCGGCAGAGCGCGGACCCAAATTGCCATCCGTGACCCCACAGGCTCCCCCTGGCTACCCCCCACCAGTCCCCCCCCCAACCCATGCAGAAGCCCCCCCCCCCCGCCCCACCCCCCCCTCCCCCGGCGAGCGGCACGGATCCCGACCGAGTGTTTCGGCGCTGGGCACAGTCTACAGCCGTCACGCCGGGTTCCCGACCCCTGAGACCACACGTGTCCCACGCAGTTGGGAACTCGGTCCATCGGAGGCGGAGCATCGTGTGAGGGCCGGCCGATGTCACGCCAACAGAGTTGAAACGGCGCGCGGTATGCGATTATGCCATTTCCGAAGGGGTGGAGCATGGCTGACCGGCGTCAAACCTTCCCAACCCCGATTTGGGCTTCGGAGTCAATTCTCTGCCCGATCGCCGATTACGATATCGGTGCCAGGCAACGGAGACTCCATCCCGTTGTTTTTAATCCTATGAAATGCGGATTCAATATTCACCCTTATTCCCTTTAGGTTGTCCGATTGTATTTCTCTTTTCATTTCATGCTGTTCAAATTTCTCAGTTCTTTTCAAATCGGTAAATCAATATGAACCATAATATGAACTTTGTTCATCCTCTTGTGGCTAAGGCAAGAAGCAAACCGTTCAGGTTATGATTAATTACTGTTATCAAAGGAAGCTTGCACAATAAAAATCCAGATTTCAAAGTTGAGCTTTTAGTAAATTGTGCTGACTGAAGCCTGGGTGCATTTTCTGAAATATTGATGAAAAAAAGTATTGTCTTTCAGGACATTTTCTGTCTTTACTGAGGCCTATCATCATATTCTTCAAGAGGCAGGGAACCCAGTGAGGCAGATTTTTACTGAACCATACTCTGAATTGTCAGTAACATTTGGGCAGGATTCTCCGACCCCCGCTGGGCTGGAGAATCGCCGGGGGGCAGCGTGAATCCCGCCCCGCCGCCTGCTGCCGGATTCTCCGGCGCCGGTTTTTCGGCGGGGGCGGGAATCGCGCCGTGCCGTTCGGGGGCCGTTGGCAGCAGCCTCCCAGGTGATTCTCCGACCCGCGATGGGCTGAGTGGCTGCCAGTTTTTGGCGGATCCCGCCGGCGCATATTACACCAGATCCGTACCGGCAGGACCTGGCTCTGCGGGCGGCCTGTGGAGTCCTTGGCAGGGCACGGGGGGATCTGGCCCTGGGGGAAGCCCCACGGTGGACTGGCCCGTGATCGGGGCCCACCGATCCGCGGCCTGTGCCGTGGAGGCACTCTTTCCCTCCGTGCCGGCTGGTGTAACGGTCCTCCATGGCTTGCGGGAGAACTCCCCTGCACATGTGCTGGGATGACATCAGAACACGCTGGTACTCCCGCGCATGCGCCAACTCGCACCGGCTGGCGGAGGCCGCCAAGCCCTTCGGCGCCAACCCCGCTGCCACCGGCCTAGCTCTTGAAGGTGCGGAGGATTCTGCACCTTCCGGGCAGCCCGACGCCGGAGTGGTTCACGCCACTCCTCGGCGCTGGGACGGCCCGCCCCGCACGGTAAGGGAGAATCCTGCCCTTTGACTATTATTTGTCAGAGGTATTGGGAGTTTATACGACAGCTCCACAAGACATACCTCAGAAACTAAAATAAAGCAAAATACTGCAAATGCTGGAAATTGGAAATGAAATCAGACTGGGTTGGATCCTTCCACACCGCCCGCCGCAATATCACCACGGGCGGGATGCGGACCATGTACAGGTCCATTGACCTCGGGCGGCAACTTCCGGTCGCTGGGCCGGCACTGCCAGAGAATCCCGCCCACCGTGCTGGCAAATTTCAGCAGGTCTGGCAGCGTCTGTGGAGGGAGAAACGGAGTTAACGTCAATTTAAGAGTTCTGAAGATGTCATATTGGGCGCAAAACGTTAACTCCATTTCTCTCTTCTCAGATGCTGCCAGACCTGCTGAGTTTTTCAAGCACTTTCTGTTTATCAAACCTCTGAAAGTACACTGGAAGACAGTAAAAAAAATGTCTTTTTACTTTTACCAATTGCTTTCAACATTAGAAAATATGCAAATCCAACTATTTATTCAAAGTTTTGAAACTTTACATATGTGGAACATTTACTTCACAGTTTGTGTGCTGCATCTTTTCTACATGTCTGGCTCTTGTGCCTGAACGTCACAGGTCATGCTTAACTTTCAATCCTCCAGGGGTTAGATGGGTAATGGGACATAATGACACCAGTGCTACCTTCCTTACTTTCTCCATGATCTTAGTATCAGTCTGGCTATGCTTAGTTGGGAGCACTCTGGGTGTTAAATCAGAAGATTGTGGGTTCACGCCCCACTCCTGATGACAAAGTCAGGCGCTAACCTTCCAGGATACTGCCAGGAGAATAATGTGCTGTAGGAGGTACCATCTTTTGCTTGAATGGTTAAACTGAGGTGCTGTCTGCCCTCTCAGGTAGATGCACAAAATCCCATGGCACTGTTCCAAAGACGATCATATTCTCTGATTTTCTGAACATTTATCCCTCCATCAATACTCTGAAACAGATTATCTGGTTATTATCTATCACATTGCTGTTTGTGGGAGGTTCTTGATTTGAGAATGCTTTGGGACATCATGAGGTTGTCATACACTAAATAAATGCAAGCCTTTTTCTCCTTGCAGTTCAGATGATTGTGACAAAGTTAAAATGTCGGTGCTAGCATTTCAAAAGGAACCAATATAGATCATAAAACCATGGCCACTCATTTGTCAAAACAGAAGATTATGTTGAGCAACCACTTTATCCTCCTACAAAACATACATCATACTTTCATATGAAAAAATGAAATGAAAATCGCTTATTGTCACAAGTAGGCTTCAAATGAAGTTACTGTGAAAAGCCCCTAGTCGCCACATTCCGGCGCCGATTCGGGGAGGCTGTTACGGGAATATATAGACATCACGACACCACACAACCCTGCCATGGCAACCTCTGCAAGATGTGCCAGATCATCGACATGGGTACCACCATTGCACGTGAGAACACCACCCACCAGGTACGTGGTACATACTCGTGTGACTCGGCCAACATTGTCTACCTCATGCGCTGCAGGAAAGGATGTGCCAAAGCGTGGTACATTGGTGAGACCATGCAGACGCTGCGACAGCGGATAAACGGACATCGCGCAACAATCATCAGGCAGGAATGTTCCCTTCCAGTTGGGGAATATTTCAGCAGTCAAGGTCATTCAGCCTGTGATCTTCGGGTAAGCGTTCTCTAAGGCGGCCTTCAGGACGCGCGAGCAGAAACCTATAGCCAAGTTCTGCAAGCATTAGTATGGATTCATATCGCATTACATTCATCCCCCACCATCTGGGCTTGCGAAATCCTACCAACTGTCCTGGCTTCAGACAATTCACACCTCTTTAACTTGTGATTATCCCTCTCTCCAGTTACTCTGCCTGGACCTGTACAGGCGTAATTACCTGCACAGACTTGCATTCAAAGTATCGTCTTGTGTCATTGACTTTGTCTATATATGTGTTTCTGTAACCCACCTCTTCATTCACCTCAGGTAGGAGCTGTGCTCCGAAAGCTAGTGATTCGAAACAAACCTGTTGGACTTTAACCTGATGTTGTCAGACTTTTTACTGTTCTTATATGGTGGATTAGCATCTTTAGTTTTGCAATATACTGAGAATGGAGTATTATGAATTTTTCAAAATGCCAGCAAATGTAAATGCTCGGAATGAGACCAGAACCTTAGTGTACAACAAGCCCTGGTTTCGAATTTACTTTTTGAAAGAAAGTCCAGGTGACTCTGGGAATTATTTCTCAGCCTTCTTGGAATGAATCAAAATGAGCAACTTCAATGCTTCACTGACCAGAATGCATATTCATCAATAATTATAAGAGGTAAATAATGTTCCACTATTTTGCAGCAGAAACAGTTAAAACAGTTCCAAGCCCAGGAACAATATTAGGGGAGATGTTTTCTTCATTGTTAATGCAAACTGTAACTGCAAACATACATCATGCTCACAGAGATTAAGAGGAATATACAGGCCATAAAACCTCCTGTCTAGAATTTAGCCTTTTCACTTCATATTTATGTTATTGCTCTTGCTGCCACTGCCCTTGCACTGACTTGTAATGGTTTATAGATGTTTGCCTCTAGTGCAACATTTTTAGAAATAGAAAGCAGTATTTATTTAATTTTGCCAGGCTGCTTGTATGATTCCAGTGCTGGACGGACAGAAATGTTCTCAAGTTAAATACTGGGAAGACAAAAGCCACGTCTGGATCCCACTACAAACTCCAGTCTTTAGTCAATGACTCCATCCATCTGCCTGCAAATTGTCCTGACTGTTTACAAATTTGATGTTATATTTGATCCCAAGATGAACTTCCGACCATGTTTCTGCACCATCTCGAAGATGGTCGTGTTCTACCTTCATAACATTATCTCTCTTCACCCATCTCTCAGCTAGTCTGCTGCTGAAACTGTCAACATGTCTTTGTTAATTCCAGACTTGACTATTCCAATAAACTCCTGGTTGGTGCCCCACATTCACCTCTCCCTAAACCTGTGCCATCCAAAATTCTGCTGTCCAAACTTGCAGCAAGTCCGATTATGTACTGCCTTTAATACAGTCAAATATCCCAGAGTGCTCCATCGGAGTATCATCACACAAAGAGCAGTCACTGAAATGCACACTCTGTAATCAGGGGTGCTGTTGGAACCATTTAACTCATGAAATTCCATAGGATCCAGAGCCAGTCAGGGATTCTATTGGATACCACTGGATGTATTTTAGAAGCCACCAAGTGGGAATATTTGGAGGAACAAATTTGCAGAGAAATTACTGGGAGGTATAAAAACTTGACCAGTGATAATCCTGATATAATCTGGGATAGTAACAGTGTGAAGGGCAAAAAAAGCCACAATGCCCTGGATGATGAAAGTGTTAAAGAACTCAATGAATCAGAAAAGGCTGTGTATGTCAGGTACAAAAACAGAAAACACTGGACAATCTCAGCTGGTCAGACAGCATCTGTGGAGAGAAAGGGGAGCTAATGTTTCGAATCTGGATGACTCTTTGTCAATGCTGGAAAGAACTGAGACCTGCTGAGATTGTCCAGTATTTTCTGGGGGGTTTTCAGATCCCAGCATCCGTAGTAATTTGCTTTCACCTTTGTGTATGTCAGGTGTCAGATTGATAATACAAGTGAAAACCAGGTTGAAAGTAGGAAGTTCAGAGATGAAGTTGAAAGGGATGTAAGAGAGGCAAAGGGAGAGTATGAAAAGGGCAGCATGAAGGTGCAGCATCAGGGACACAGGTTCGATTCTGGACTTGGGTGACTGTCTGTGTGCAGTTTACACATTGTGTCTGCTGCGTGCGTTTCCTCCGGGTCCACCAGTTTCGTCCCAGAGAACAAAGATGTGCTGGTTAGGTGGACTGGCCATGCTAAATTGCCCCTTAGTGCCAAAGATGTGCAGATTAAGTGGATTAACCATGATCAATGCACACGGTTACAGGGATAGGGGGTGGGCCTGGGTAGGATGCTCTTTCGGAGGGTCAATGCAGACTCGATGGGCCAAATGGCCTCCTTCTGCACTGTAGGGATTCTACCCTGGCAGTGAAAATAAAAGGAAACCCAAAGGTCTTCCAAAGGAATATAAATATTAAAAGGATGGTAAAAGGGGTGGGCTGATTAGAGGTCAAAAAAAGTGTCCAAACATAGCGGCAAAGGGGTACAGAGGTACTGAATGAATATTTTGCATCTGTCTTTACCAAGAAAAAAAGATGCTGCCAAAGTCACAGTAAAATAGAGGTGGTTGAGATGCTGGAAGGGTTAAAAAATTGATCAAGAGGAGGTATTAGAAAGGCTGGCGCTACATAAAGTTGATAAGTCACTAGATCCAGATGAGGTGCTTCCCAGAATACTGAGGAAAGTAAAGGGAGCAACTATGTAGGCATTGAACATGATCTTCTGAACCTGTTTAGATACAAGAGTGGGGCTACAGGACTGGAGAATTGCAAATGGGGTAAATGTGAGAAAGTACTTCATTGGCGCTCAAATACTTTGGAAGATTCTGAGATTGTAAAGGACACTGTAGAAATAAAAGTTCTTTCCCTTCTGGATATCCTGGGGTAATATCAGTTTTATTTGAGGAAATTAAAGTGGTCAAGGGGAGCTACTAATGAATGACAAGAATTGGTTTTACGCCAGTCACCCTCAGATTTATAACTCTCTGACTGAAGGGAGCAAAGGTTAGGACTGTAGTAGAGGTAACAGCAGGGGTGGGAGATAGTGAGTTACTTTCAGTCCTGCTATAAATAAATTGCCGATTATTGTGTAATGGAAATCCGATCATTAATCATCCCTTTTGAGATTCATTGATTAAATCCAGCAGCTAAGGTAATAACGCATTTAATTCGGTCTAATTTTGAGTAAATTTCGGTAATACTTGTTAAAAGCACAGACTAAATCTGAATTATTCCTGTTAATTTCATCTGTTCAAATTCAGCTATGAGAAGCAGCTTTGGCCTTTCGCTCTATTGAAGACATATTATCAGCTTCATGACAGTGTTTTGTTCAACAAGAGGCTTTCAGTTAAACTTCAGTAATGGAAAAGCTGTCAGAGTGGATAATGCAGCACAAAATTAACAGTCACTTTGACAACTGTTGATTAATTGAGGGATGGCAGCACGGTTTTGTCAAGGGAAAATTGTGTTTAACTAATTTGCTTGAGTTTATTGATAATATAAAAGAAAGGGTTAATGAGGACAAAGCAATTGATGTTGTGTACATGAACCTCCAAAAGATATTGGGCGTAATTTAATCAGAAAGAATCTGTCCAGTTTTGGTTGTGTTTGGCGGGGTGTTACTTGGTGGCTGCAGTACTGGGAACCGACCCGCTATTCAATGGCATTTTACCATTGTTGTTTGCCTTGGGAAGCTTCTCTCTGCCGAAGCCGCACTTCGAGTCCTGCTGATGAGCTGAAGCTCGTCAGCAGGAAATGCTCCTTGCAGGTCAGGCTGCAATATTGGAAGGCTGCCCAGTTATTCAACCCCCTACTTTCAGCCACACACCCCCTGTTTTCGACCCCACCTCCTCCCCCCAACCTCAGCGATGCCCCTAGCATCACTCCCTCACCCCCCCTCCCTCCACCTGATAAGACCCCTCAGGCCCAATCCCTGCCAGTGCCAACTTGGCACTTGCGCACACTGGCAAAGACACCCTGGAACTCTGGCAGTGCCCCTGCAATGCCAAGGTAGCACTGGAAGTGTGCCCAGGTGGCACTGCAGTGTACCAGGCTGGCACTGCCAGGGTGCCCAGGTACCAAAGGAGTGCCAGGTTGCCACCCTGACCTGTCCCCAACCAACCGGGCATCTCTAATGGATTGAGAGAAGCCCCAGGTGCCATTACAACTGGCCCACGTTTGGGAAAGCTAGTACCTAACGGTGCCTGGCGAGCTCTCCCAGCCACAGCCGTTAGGACCCGGGTGTCGGGAGAATCCTGTCTAATGGCTCATTTAAATATGTCAATCTGTGTCACCACAGGTGAGGGCGAGATCCAGATCACGATGGCACGTGAGATTTTGTGAAATCCCACAAGGTGTTTCGAACATTGCTCATCTCAATGAGAGGCGTCTCGCAAGATCCAATGGCCTTGTCGCTACATGAAGATGGGAGCAATGAGGTTGTTAAATTGTGCCAATTAATGAAGAGTCACACAATAGCCATTGGTGTAAGAGTTGGGAACTTGAGAACATTGATTTAAAGGAACAGGGATATAACTTAGGATGACATGAGGAAAATACATTATTTGCAGTGACTGGCTAGTGTCTGGAAAGCACTGACTGAGATTATGGTGGAGGCAGATTCAACTATGGCTTTCAAAAGGGAATGTTGCAGGCCTACAGGGAAAGAGCAGCAGGGTAGGACTGGAGAGTTGCTCTTGTGAAAAGCAAGCATGGGCATAATGGGTTGAATAGTTCATTCTGTGCTGTAACCTGTACTGTAAAGGGCCCGTACTGCGCTGTATTGTTCTATGTTCTATGTAACCATTCTCTGACTCGATGGAGTATTTGAATAAAGTACATTCAGTCGTGGTGCCACTGCTGTGTATCTGTTACTGGCCGATTTCCGGTTTATAAAAACAATCAGCGAAATCCTCTGTCGTCTGGAGCCCCCAGTCAGTTGGCAGCGCACCCACACTCGCGGGTTTCCCGACAGCGTCGGGTGGCCACAATGGGAACCCCCATTTGCCGGAATCCCGCTGACGGCGGGCAGGGGGGGGGGGGGGGGGGGGGGCACCATGTCGGAAAAGAGGCTGGCGGACTGGAGAATCCCAGCCAATATATTTTAATCGTCTCTCAGTGATGGCAAATTTCATACAAAAAGATCTATCCATTCAAAAGGCCTCATTTGAGGGGAAGCTTTTGTTTTAAAAATAAAAGCATTGCGATGATAAGGTAATGCTTTATAACTCCTGGTTTGTCTGTCAGTGTTTGCAAACAGACTGCAACTACAGTGAGGTCTCAGGGAGAGAATGATTTGGAGTAACTCAACGCACTGATGGATTTGATGAATTTGCATCTGATAAGTACACATCGGTTGTGTCAATCTTTTGATTATCTAAAAGGCTCCACGAGTTAGAATTCTTTCACAAGGAAATCTTGTTCATGAAGGCAACAATTTGTTCCCATCAGGATCCAGCAGTATTGCTGTTGGTTTGATAAGAAACACCAAATTCAGTAACTCTGAGGATTACAAGCTTTTGATGGACAAAATGCTGTCATAATATTCTTTATCAAAAGAGTGGAATCCCAAAGCTGCTTATCATAGCTGAGTTTGATCGGATGCCAATTACAGGAATAATTCAGATTTAGACTGTGCTTTTGACACGTATTACTGAAATTTACTCAAATTTAGACTGAATTAAATACGTTATTACCTTAGCTGCTGGATTTAATCAATAATTCTCAAAAGGGAAAATCTATGGTCAGATTTCCATTACAAAATAATCAGCAATTTATTTATAGCAGGACTGAAAGTAATTCACTATCTCCCATCCCTGCTGTTATCTCTATTACAGTCCTAACCTTTGCTCCCTTCAGTCAGAGAGTTATAAACCTGAGTGTAACTGGTACAAAACCAATTCTTGCTATTTATTGGCAGATACAACTTGACCACTTCAAGCTTACCCTGCCTTGATGTCTTCCATAAATACTGTTTGTTATTCCAGGATGTCCAGAAGTGAAAGGACTTGCATTTCCATAGAGTGGAATTTTCTACTTTGGGGAATAAATGTCGTGACAGGCAAATTCCGTGGTGTGTCTTCAACTGGTCGGGTTGGTGGAAATTTTCACGATTTCATGCACGGAGACCAATGAATTATGCATAGGGAAGTACCTCTCTGAATCTCATGGTGGGTCAGGAACTGATTGGCCTGCCGTGCCATTATCTAGTGGGGTTTGAAGATCCAGGCGTCATATTTAAATGCCTCCTGAACACACACATTCACTCTCCAACCCAGCTGTCTTCAGGAGGCGTCTTGAGATGGCTTCATATAAGAAGAATTCTGGCCCGAGGTTTAGACATGGCACCAAACACTGGGATATCTTCTATCCCAGGGATAGCTCCAGGAAGCCCACTCACCTCACCTCGCCGGGCTGGGAGGCAGTTACAAGGGAGGGCCAGCTTATCGGCCACCCACCAAAGAACCCCATCCAGTGCAGGAAGATGATGAATGATCAGATCGGCTCCACCAGGGTAAGTAAACTTCCAGCTCATTCCAATCTCACTCTCGTCATGACATCATGTACTCAAAGCGTTACACTGCTGAGGAATGCATAGAACATATAACATACAGTGCAGAAGGAGGCCATTCGGCCCATTGAGTCTGCACCGACCCACTTAAGCCTTCACTTCCACCCTATCCCCGTAACCCAATAACCCATCCTGACCTTTTTTGGTCACTAAGGGCAATTTATCATGGCCAATCCACCTGACCTGCACGTCTTTGGACTGTGGGAGGGAACCGGAGCACCCAGAGGAAACCCACGCAGACACGGGGAGAACGTGCAGATGCCACACAGACAGTGACCCAGCAGGGAATCGAACCTGGGACCCTGGTGCTGTGAAGCCACAGTGTTAGCACTTGTGCTACCTTGCTGCCCATCTCACACTATATTAGTGTGAGATGGGCAGCACATTATATTAGTGGGCGAAACATCGGGAGTGATTCAGCGGACACAGGTTAAAGTCCGCTGAACAGCGCATTAGATCCCGCTTCTCATCAGCATTATGTCATGTTCTGTGGCCACGGTTAGGAACTCCCCATTGAGTCATACTTTAGCAATTTCCTGCACTTGCGAGCTATACAAACCAGATGTGGCGCACCCGGGCAGAGCTGAGGCCAATGTCCTTGTGGGGCTTTTGCTAGTGCTGTTGGGGAGTATTTAAACTAGTGTGGGATCCCAGGGACCCCAGGAGTAGGATCAGATAGGTCAGATTCAGATCAGGTAAACATTAGCTAGTGATATGGAAGATGTAGCAATAACCTGGAATTGCAGGAGAGGCAAAGTCTAAAAAGGGTCCAGCAAGGGAAATTGATGCAGTTCAACTATTTATACTTCAATGCAAGGAGTACTACAAACAAGGTAGATGAGTTAAGGGCATATGTCGATGCATAGCAGTAGGATGTCATTGCTATAACGGATACCTGGCTAAAGAAGGGGCAAAATTGGCAGCTCAATATCCCTAGTTATAGAGTCTTCTGACATGATAGAGTGGGATAAAAAAGGAGGGGGAGTAACACTAATGGTTAAGGAATCAATTCCAGTTGTGAGAAGGGATGGTATATTAAACGGGTCAACAAACAAGGTTTTCTGGATTGGGCTTAGAAATAAAAAATGGACAGTTTCACTACTGGGAGAATACTACAGAACCCCAAATAGAGAAAGGGAGATAGAAGAACAAATGTGTAGGCAAATTTATGCCTGTAAGAACAATAGGACAATAATAGAAAGATACTTTAATTATCCCAATATCAACTGGGATTCAAATAATGTAAGGGGCGCTGAGGGAGAGAAATTCATGCATTGTGTCCAGGAAATGTTTTCAACCAATTAGTGAAAAACCCAACAAGAGGAGATGCAATCCTAGACCTAGTCTTGGGGAACGAAGAAGGACAAGTGGGTGAAGTGACAGCTGGCGACCATATCGGGGATAGTGACCACAATTCAGTTAGATTCAGTATTACCATGGAAAAGGGCACAGATAAAGCAGGAGTAAAAGTTTTAAACTGGGGGAAAGCAATGTTTTCAGGAATGAGAAGGGACTTGGCTGAGGTGCACTGGACGGCACTGTTAGGGGATAAATCAGTGGGGTAGCACTAAAAAGCGAGATTCTAAATGTACAAAGTAGGCAGGCTCCCTCCAAAAATAAGAGTGGTCCTGCTTAATCTCGACCCCCCTGGTTGTCCAGAAGAATACAGGAGAGGATCAAACAGAAAAATAAAGTGTACAATAGGCACAAAGAGCTAAGCACTGCAGATAGTCTAGATGAGTATAGGAAGTGCAGCGATGAAGTATAAACAGGAATAAGGAAATCAAAGAGAAGGCATGAAAAAAGATTAGTAAGTAAAGTTAAAGAAAACCCAAAGATATTTTACCAATATATCAATCGTAAAAGTGGGACCTACTAGAGATGAAGAAGGGAAAAGTGTGAAGCAGGTCAGGATCACTGTGAAGCAGACCGGGAGGAGTGTGAAGCAGACCAGGATTGCTGAAGTGGTAGCAAAATAAAAATCATTTTGTGATATCACAGTAAAGCCAAGAGTTGATTGGCTGGTGAGTACTGGAGCTTTATTTCCCAATCTCCAAATGTATGCTTTTACTCCTAGCAGCTGGATCATTTTTTGGGGAAGATTTAGTAAAACATTTCAATGAAGCTCTGTATATTTAAATGACAACAGAAAAAGAGAAGTGAGGAGTTGATGATTCTTTATTTTTGTAGAGAGGACATTTTATTATCCAATAGATAGAGGGAAGGTGGAGGTGGGAGCTCCAACCAATGGAAGGCACATCCAGCTCCTGTTAAGTAATGAGTTAAGAGACGTTGCAATTAGTTGTCTCATTTATGTTAAGTATCCATTAATTGACACTGATATGTAAAGGGGCTTCAGGTGGCCTCTGTCAGGTGATGTATAGTGAGAGTTTTGTGCAAAGGCTGTTGGAAGGAAATAAATGTGTGTTTGTGAAAAAGGAACAGAACTTTAGATTCTTCATATCACAGCAACCAAAACGTCTAACAATTGGTAGCAGAGGATGGTTGCTGTGTAAATGTGAAGGGTTGAAAGATACCACTTTCCAGATCAAACCAAGGAGTGAGTGAGAAAAAAAAAAGGGATATATGGCTGAACCAAGGATAAAGATGGCTGGATATGACCATCCTCCCTTATTTTCTGAAAGGGAATCGTACGACCAATGGAGAAGTGCAGTAGTTATGTGGACTAAGGTAACTGCTTTGGGAAAGAGAAAACAAGGTTTGGCATTGGCTCTTTCTCTACCTTATGACAGTAAAATCCGAAACAAAGTGCTTTCTGAGCTGGAATTGGAAGAGTTCGACTCAGAAGAAGATCTGGAGACGTTATTACATTATATGGATAAGATTTATAAGAAAGATGACTTGTTAAATGCATATGAAGCATGGTCGGATTTTGATAAGTTCTGGAAAATGGAGGATATCTCCATGGAAGACTATATAATGGAATTTGGCAGACTATATAAAAGACTGCAGAAACACAACCTGGAATTTCCACAGTCTGTGTTGGCCTTTAAATTACTTGACTGTGCTAGAGTGAGCAACATGGATAGGCTCCTGGTTTTGACAGGAGTTCAGTTTACTGATAAGGATACCTTATTCGAACAGATGACAAAAGCTTTACAAAGGTTTCTGGGGAAAGATTCGATTCCGATGGCTCTGATGACCCAAATAGGTCAGCCTGCAATAAGGCAGAATATGGAAGACACACTAGTAACAGGATGGCGAAATCGTATGGCCACGAACAGGGCTCAAGACTATAGACGGAGACCGAGACAAGGAAATCATGAAGACAGAAACCCAATTAGAACCTACAATAGGAAGATGAACCCCAGAAATGCACGGGGCATGATAAATCAATGTTTTCGATGTGACTCTCAATACCATTATGCTTTCAACTGTCCAATTCGTTATGATAGAGTGTTTGAAGCGACACATGACACAGGAGAGTCAGGAGAGGAAAAAGATAGTGACCAGAAAGAAGGCATTGTCCTATTGACAAGCAGTTTTACGTCGGTAATGAGGGTGTTGGTTGCAGAATCCTTCAACTGTGCTTTATTGGACAGTGGCTGCCCATCTACTGTGTGTGGAATTGACTGGTTAAAATGTTACCTGGACTCTTTGAATGCTGAAAATCGTAACAAGGTTAAGGAATTTGAAAGTTCCACAAGTTACAGGATTGGGGATGATAATACTCTGAAGTCGCTGAAAAGAGTGGTGATCCCTTGCAATATTGCCGGAGTGAATCATTTCATTAGCACGGATGTTGTATCAAATGAGATACCTTTGCTTCTGAGCAGACCGTCGATGAAGAAAGCACACATGAAACTGGATATGGAACAGGATAAGGCAACAGTTTTTGGAAAGACGGTGGACTTACAATTTACACAGTCGGGACACTATTGTATTCCATTACTGACAAATAATATTTCAAGTAGAGTGGTTAAGGATGTGTTAATGGCAGTTGAAAATGGGACTTTAGCTGATAAAAAGCTTGTGGTATTAAAACTATATAGGCAATTTGCACATCCGTCTCCTTGGAGGCTGAAAAATTTATTAAAGGATGCAGGGGTAAGGGATGACGACTATACTAAACTGATAGAACAGGTTAGTGACCGCTGTGAAGTTTGTAGGACAGTACAAAGTCTTACAACACCAGGTTAAATTCCAACAGGTTTGTTTCGATGTCACTAGCTTTCGGAGCGCTGCTCCTTCCTCAGGTGAATGAAGAGGTATGTTCCAGAAACATATATATAGACAAATTCAAAGATGCCAAACAATGCTTGGAATGCGACCATTCGCAGGTGATTAAATCTTTACAGATCCAGAGATGGGGTAACCCCAGGGTGAAGAGGTGTGAATTGTGTCAAGCCAGGACAGTTGGTAGGATTCCGCAGGCCAGATGGTGGGGGATGAATGTAATGCGACATGAATCCCAGGTCCCGGTCTCTTTAACCTGGGGTTACCCCATCTCTGGATCTGTAAAAATTTAATCACCTGCTAATGGTCACATCCGAAAGCTAGTAACATCAAAACAAACCTGTTGGACTTTAACCTGGTGTTGTAAGACTTCGTACTGTGCTCACCCCAGTCAAACGCAGGCATCTCCACATCAAGTTTGTAGGAAGTACAGAAGGACACCAGCACGACCGATAGTAACCCTTTGGCCAGGGATTTTAACGACATTGTGGCCATGGACCTTGAGATCTGGGATATAGCAAATGATATATTTATTTTGCATTTTGTAGATTTAACAACCAGATTTAGTCAATCAACGATTGTACGAAGTAAAGAAAAGAGAATAATCCTGGATCAAATCGTGGAAAAATGGATAGGGACAGGAATGGGTCCACCGGCAAAATTCCTTACGGACCATGGGGGAGAATTTGCTAATGATGAGTTTAGGGATATGTGTGAAAACATCAGAGTTATGAATACGGCTGCAGAAAGCCCATTTAGTAATGGTGTCTGTGAAAGAAATCATGCTGTCATCGATGACATACTTCGGAAAATGTTGGCAGATCGACCAAATTGCAGGCTAAATTCAGCTTTAGCATGGGCAGTACATGCAAAGAATTCATTGCAGATGGTTGGGGGCTATAGTCCTTACCAATTAGAGTTTGGTAGAAATCCTAAAATTCCGTCCATTTTGGATGACCAGCCTCCAGCTTGGGAGGGGATTACAATTAGCTCTGGTTTTGCTGAACATTTAAATGCATTACATGGCAGTAAAATAGCTTTTTTGGAAGCAGAAGTCTCTGAAAGAATTCGCAGAGCTTTGAGACATAATGTACGGCCATCAAATACCTTTTTTCAGCAAGGAGACATAGTATACTATAAGAGACACAATTCTAATGAATGGAAAGGCCCAGGGAAGATCATAGGCATAGATGGCAAAACAATTATTTTGCAACATGATAATCAAACTGTTAGGGTCCATTCATCAAGGATAATGGGTACAGATTACAAATTTTCAAACTTAGACAGAGCAGCCAGACATGACGAGGAACCAGAGGCATCTGGTATGCATGTGTTACAGAACTATGAGGACCAATTAACTGATATAGGCAGGGTTTCTGTGGAGGAACACAACACTTCTGATGAATTAGAACAGGCCATTATTCCGAAAGGGCAACTGCCAAAAGTTGGTACAAAAGTGACATACTTGCCTGAAGGGTCTTGTCAATGGAAGGATGCAAATGTTATTAGTCGAGCAGGGAAGGCCACTGGAAAGTATAAACATTGGTTGGATGTACAGCATTCAGGGGAAGGAGTCAAGACAATGGATTGGGAGAACGAAGTTCAAAAATGGAGGGCACAGAAACGCAGTGCCAGTTCCGATAGTACATCGGATAGTGAACAGGTCCGCAGGAAAAGGTTGAGAACTATTGAAAAGACATCCCACAGCAGAAGGGAAAGATCAAGCAGTAGCAGTACAGAACGAGATACCAGGCGGGAGAGGGGAGGTAGTTTATCAAGATCTCGGAACATGAGTAAGACTACAAATATTAATAGGGGTGGAAGCCCACATGCACGTGAGATTTTGGTGGCTTCAAATAAATTAGATGAAAAGGTTATCAAAGAAGCTAAACAGCAAGAATTGCATAGTTGGGAGTGAATTTGGGGTATACACGGAAGTACTGGATAGGAGACAAAGAGCTCTATCCCACAGGTGGATTTACACGGAAAAGGTTCTTCCGGGTGGAACTTATAAGGCAAAGGCCAGGCTTGTGGCAAGGGGATTTGAAGAAAACTTAGACGATCAGGATTTAAGGGTAGATTCACCTACAGCAGGAAGGGTTATTTTAAAGATCTTCTTGGCTCTATTAGCCACAAAGGCATGGGAATGCAAATCTATAGATATAAAAGCTGCCTTTTTGCAGGGGCATCAGCTCCAGAGCAATATTTTTCTCCGCCCTCCTAAAGAAGTAGCTAACACAGAAGAGGTACTCTGGAAGTTGAACAAATGTGTATATGGATTAAATGGTGCATCTAGAGTCTGGCATTTTTTGGTAAGGCCAGTTTTGTTAAAGTTAGGCTGTTGCCAGTTGAAAGCAGATCCTGCAATATTTTACTGGCACTATAAAGGAAATCTTTCTGGCATTTTTATGATGCATGTCGATGATTTTTTTGTGGGGTGGGACTAGTGATTTTGAAGCTATTGTAATCGCTGGTTTGAGGAAAGAATTCAGGGTTGGAAGTCAGGCTTCCGGTGCATTTAAATATATTGGACTGGAAATTGGACAGACTAAGTTAGGGGCAACTTTACATCAGCAATCTTATTTGGAAAGCATCAGCCCAATAGCAATTAATCGTGGCCGAGTTTCACAAAAAGATGCAATGGTTTCAAAGATAGAAAAAGAGCAACTGCGAAGTTTAATTGGGCAACTGAACTGGTTAGGTAGACAGACTAGACCGGACGTGAGTTTTGATGTCTTAGAGTTGAGTACAAAAATGTATGATCCCAAAGTGGAAGACATAATAAAAGCAAATAAAGCGTTGGCCAAACTAAAAATGCAGGAGTGTGTTTTGAAGTTCCCGGTTTTAGGTGACCTTAGGCACTTCAAACTCATCGTTTATAGTGATGCGTCCTACACAAATTTATGTGATGGGGTTTCAAGCACAGGAGGTTTTATAATTTTCCTTTTGGGGAACAATGGTAAATGTTGCCCGCTTGCGTGGGAAACAAAGAAAATAAGGAGAGTGGTAAAAAGCACTTTAGCTGCTGAGACGTTAAGCCTTGTAGAGGCGGTGGATATGGCCTTTTATATAAGTATGACATTGACAGAAATTTTGGGATTAGAGGATTTGGGTAATATACCTATTGACTGTCACATTGACAATAAATCCCTGTGGGAAAATGTGCGCTCTACAAAAAGTGTCAATGAAAAGAGGTTACGGATAGACATCGCAAGTTTGAAGCAGATGTTGGACAGAGGGGAAATAACAAAAATTAAATGAGTCAACAGGAGCTATCAACTGTCAGACTGTTTTACGAAACGAGGGGCAAGGTCACAGAAACTTTTGGATATTGTTAATGAAGGGTGCTTGTTTCTGTGACTGTTTTTTTTCTTTCTCGTCCGAACAAAAAAAAGGGGGAAATCATGTGTGTGTTTTTGAGTTTCTTGAAGTTTTGTTTTCACCTAATTATTTTTTTTCTCCAAGGAAGGGGAGACTGTTAAGTAATGGGTTAAGAGACATTGCAATTAGTTGTCTCACTTATGTTAAGTATCCATTAATTGGCACTGATATGTAAAGGGGCTTCGGGTGATGTATCGTGAGAGTTTTGTGCAAAGGCTTTTGGACGGAAATAAATGTGTGTTTGTGAAAAATGAACAGAACTTTAGACTCTTCATATCACAGCAACTAAAACGTCTAACAGCTCCATGTGAGAACTCCTGGGTATTTCTTGATTCCTGGATAACCGTATTTACAAGAAGAGTTGTCAGTTGCAGCAACTTGAGTACCAGGCTTCAGAGCAGTAGTTGGCATCATTGCGACACATTCACGAGCTTTTGAGGGTAGCGCCTTTATAGATAGGCTCACTCTGCACCATGAGAGCATGAAGGGAAAGAGAATGGATGCCCATCAAGAAGAAATAGGCAGATAATGCAGGAGTCTTACTCTCATTCGAGCATTTAATTCTGAATCTTGACATGGTAGCACAGTGGTCATTGTGCAAATCCCCTAGTTGCCACATTCCAACGCCTGTTCGGGTTCACGGAGGGAGAATTCAGAATGTCCAAATTACCTAACAGCACATCTTTCGGGACTTGTGGGAGGAAACCGGAGCACCCGGAGGAAACCCACCCAGACACGGGAAGAATGTGCAGATTCCACACAGACATTGACCCAAGCCGGGAATCGAACCTGGGATCCTGGAGTTGTGAAGCAGCAGTGCTATCCACTGTTTAGGGAGGTAGATAAGGAATTAGCAAGCAGGAACCTCAAAAGCTGTGCAGCAAATCTCATCGTGAACACCACAGAGAATTTGAGCAGAAGTTATGCCCATTTTTCAGAACCTGCTTCTGTATTTGTAAGGAAAAAATCAAATGTGCCAGAGCTGCATGAAAACAGCTACAGAGGGAAGGTAAATAATTAAGCTAAGTGGGAAGGGTTGTCAGATGGGGCAGGTGGTTGGTGGGTGAGGTGGTTAGGATGGCAGGTGATTAGGTAGGTGAGGTGTGAAGGGTGGCAAGTGTGTTTGGCGGGTAGGTGGGTGGTGCGAAGTGGATAGGTGGGTGAGATGGGTGGGTTGGGTATGTAACGGGAGGTGAGATGAGTAGGTGCATGGGGTGTGTAGGGTGACAGGTGGGTTAAATGGGTAGGGTGGCATCTAAGTGAGCGGGTGGGTGGATTGGGGTAGTTGCAGAGTCAGGTGGTAGCAAGGGCGTGCCATAGTCAGGTGTGGGGGGATCAATGTGAATGATTGTGAGGTCAGTTTTATAAGTGAGCCTGGAGTTGGACTAGGACTTTTCTGTCTAACATTTCTAGGTAACTGTCCAGGTAAGTAAGTCAGAACCATCCAAAACCGCTGACTCTAATTCAGAGTAAGATACTTTTTGGAGGGTCCCAGGGAGCAGAGAAATTGCTCAGCCGAAGTTCAGACTTATTGGACAATTTCCACAGAGTCCTTGTGTTGGGACGTCCAAAGGCTTCCTGTCGTACATCTTCCAGGGTACATCCACTCTCCAACTATCCAGAGACAGGAAGATTTAGACCAGGATATGCCAGAGGGGCCAAGAAGCAGAGATTTTGACTAGAGCTAAGGAACAAAAAAGGAGCAATTATATTGCTCTCTGTAGATTTAGGCCACGAGTGGGACCTAATGGGGAACTGGAGGAACAAATTTGAAAGGAAATTATAGAGATGTGCAAGAATTATAGCTAAGCTATAATGGGGACTTTAGTTATTCAAATATGGTCTGGCATAATTATAGTGTAAAGAACAGCGAAGGGCAAGAGTTCCCAAAGTGTGTTTGGGAGAATTTTCCACAGCGGTCAAGCAAGTGAGTATTAATTGACCTGGTCCTGGGCGATGAGGTAGGCCAAGTGGATCAAATATCAGTAGGGAATTATTTAGGGAACAGTGATCATTGTATCATAAGGCTTAGGTTATTGAAAAGGGCAAGGAACACCACAAAATAAGAATAATTAACTGAGGGAAAGACAACTTCAATGTGGTAAGAATGAATATGGCCCAGAAAAATCGGAATCTAAGATTAGCAAGCAAAGCCGTAACTGCACAATGGTCTGCCTTGAAAGAAAAGATGCTGCGAGTACAGTCGAGGTATAGTCCCACACAGGAGAAGGGTAGGGTAAACAAATCCAGAGATACCTGGATAAAAATGGAGATACAGTTTAAAATGAAGTAGAACATGTGTGGTTATGACAGATGTCATGTGGATAAGACAGTTGGGAACATGGCCTAATGTAGAAGGTACAGAAGGGAATTGAAGAAGCAAATAAAAGTAACAAAGAGAATGTATAAGAAGAGACTGGCAGCTAACATAAAAGGGAATCTAGAAGGGAATCTATGTAATATAAATATTAAAAGGTGGTAAGAGGTGGAATGGGGATGATTAGAGACCAAAAGGGGATTTAGGCATGGAGGCAGAGGGAAGGAGGCATTGCCTGTCTGGCTCTTGGTAATGAGTTGGCATATTTAGATCAAGTCTCAGGGAGAAAACAGTGGTCATTGGATCATAATGTATAGGCTGACTATGGAAAAGGATGTACAACAATCCAGAGTGAGAAAACGCCAACGTCAATGGGATAAGAACCGATCTGGGCTGAAGAGTTGAAGGTTGGCAGGAAAAATGGTTGGGCTACCCTCAACGAAGAGATAGTTCAGGCAGAGTCAGAAGGGAAAGGTGGGGAAACAAATCCAGAGCTCTCTTGATGAGAAAGAGAAAGTTAAGATAAAGAAGAAAAAGTGTGTTCATGACAGGTGTCAGCGAGAAAAACGAAGTTGAATATATATGAGATTTAGAAGAGAGATGAAGAAGCAAATAAGAAAAGCAAAAGAGGGAGCATGACGAGAGAATAACATATAAATAGTGACAGGGCGGTAAAAGGAGTAGGGCTGTTTAGGGACCAGAAAAGGATTTCCACATGGAGGCAGAGGGCATAGCTGAGGTATTAAATTCATTCTGTGAATCTGTCTTTACCAAGGAAGAAGATGCTACCCAGGCCATGATAAAAGAGGTGGTAATTCAGATACTAGATGGATTTAAAATTGAAAAGGAGCAGATATTGAATAAGCTATCTGTACTTAAAGTTGATAAGGGGCCAGATGAGATGCACCCAAGGATACTGTGAGAAGTGAAAATGGAAATTGCAAAGGCACTGGCCATAATTTTTCAGTCTCCCTCAGAGTCAGGCGTAGTGCCAGAGCACTGGAAAATTGCAAAAGCTACACCCTTGTTCAAAAAAGGCTATAAAAGTAAGCCCAGCAAATACAGGCCAGTCAGTTTAAATTGGGTGGTGGGGAAACTTCTAGAAACAGTAATCCGGGACAAAGTTAATGGTTACGTGGACAAATGCAAGTTTTAAAAAAAAGTTAAAGTATGTAATTCATTTTTTTCCCCAAATTCAAGGGCAATTTAGTGTGGCCAATGCTGCATGTCCACTGTCCACATGGACAGTGACCCAGGGCCGGTATCGAACCAGGGTCCTCAGTGCCTTGAGTCAGCAGTGCTAACCACTGTGCCACCATGCTACCCTGGACAAATGCAAGTTAATTAAGAAAAGCCAGTATGGTTTCCTTAAGAAAAATTATGTTTAACTTGCTGGTTTTTTTTTGAAGAGATAACAGAGAGGGTTAGTGAGGTAAATACTGTTGATGTGGTGAACATGAGCTTCTAAAAACCTTTGATCCAGTGACGCACAACAGACTTGTGAGCAAAAGTATAGCTCATGGAATAAAAAGGACAGTAGAAACATAGACACAGAATTGGCTGAGTGACAGGAAACAGAGTAGTGGGAAATGAATTTTTGGGGGGTTGGAGGAAGGCTTGTAGTAGAGTTCCCCCGGGGTCTATGCTGGACCCTTGCTTTTTCAGATATACATTAATGATCTAGACCTTGGTGGACTAGGCACAATTTCAAAGTTTGTGGCTGATATAAAAGTTGGAAGCATTGTGAACTATGCGGAGGATAGTGTAGAACTTCAAAAGGACATGGACAAGTTGGTGGAATGGGCGAACAGGTGGCAGATCAAATTCAATACAGAGAAATGTGAGGTGATTCTTTTTGGTAGGAAGGACATGGAGAGCCAATATAAAACAAAGGGTTCAACTCTAAAGGAGGCGCAGGAGCAAAGGGACCTTTGTACATATGTATGTACATCATTGAAGGTGACAGGATAGATTGGGAGAGTGATTAATCAAGCATACAGTTTCCTGGGCTTTATTAATATGGGGCATAGAGTACAAGAGCAAGGAGGTTATGTTGAATAATAGCAAAATATTGCAGATGCTGGACATCTGAAATAAATATAGAAAATGCTGAAAACTCAGCAGGTCTGGTAGCATCCATGAAGAGAGAAACAAAGTTAACGTTTTGAGTCCACATGACTCTTCTTCAAGTTATGTTGAACTTGTACAGGTCAGTAACTTGGCCACAGCTGGAGTACTGCACCCAGTTCTGGACACAACACTTTTGGAAGGATGTGAATACATTACAGAGGGTGCAGAAAAGATTCAGAAGAATGGTTCCAGGGACGAAGAACTTCAGTTATGAAGATAGATTGGAGAAGACTGTTTTTCTTGGAGAAAAAGAAGTCTGAGAGGAAATTTGATAGAGGTATTCAAAATCATGAGGGATCTGGATAGAATAGATTGAGAAAACCTGCTCCCACTCATGAGATGGCACAGATTTAAGGTAAAATAAACAAAAGTGATATGAGGCAGTTTTGTCACACACTGAGTGGTTGTGGTTTGGGATGCACTGCCTGAGAGCCTGGTGGAGGCAGGTTCAACTGAAGCATTCTGTAATAAGTCCACGGAGGCAGAAGTCACTTCACCAGAATCCCTTTATTAACAAAACCAACAGCAGAACGACCATGTGCTTTCCGCTTGCTATCTACACTGGCAGTGTGAGGATCTGCCACTCCCTGTTAGATACAAAGAAGAGGTTCCCTGATTGGGCCACTAATCAGGGAACTCTTATTCCAATTGGCCAAACTCAAAGGCCTGGTCTAAGTCATTACACGTTCAAAAGAGAATTAAACTATTATCTGAAAAGGAAGAATGAGCAGGGTTACAGGGAGAAGGCAGGTGAATAACACTAGGTGAGTAGCTGGTGCAGACATAATGGGCCAAATTAACCAAATTATGTGGTTCTGTGATACAAAATTAATATTTTGCATCTGTCTTTACCAAGGAAGAAGATTCTGCCAGTGAAATGCTGGAAGTATTTCACACACCTAAAGGGTTTGAAAATTGGTAAAAAGGAAGTGTTCGATAGGCTGTCTGTACTTAAAGTTGATATGGACTGGAGGACTGGAGAACTTCAAATGTTATACTCCGATTGAAAAAAAGGTGTAAAGGTAAACTCTGCAGCTTTATGTCAGTCTGCTTAACTCCGGTAGTGGGGTAGCTTTTAGAAATCATAATTCAGGACAAATATAGATTAAGTAAGGAAAGCCAGTTTTGATTTGTTAAGGGCAGATTGTGTTGAGCTAAAATGCTGGCGTTGTTTGAACAGGGGTGATCAGGATAATGCTGTTGATGTGGTTCACCTGGACTTCCAGGAGATCCTTGATAATATGCCTCATGAATAAAGTTAGAGCTCATGAAATAAAAGGGAGCAACATGGGCAGGAAATCGGCTGAGTGACAGAAAACAAGTTGTGGTGAATGGTTGCTTTTCAGACTGGACAAAAGGTCTGTAGTGAAATTCCCCAAGGATTGGTATTTGGAACCATGGTCATTCTGGTGTATATTAAAGACCTTTGCCTTGGAATACAGGGCAAAGTTTCAAAATTTGCAGACGATAGCAAAACTGGAAAGTGTTGAGACATGAGTAGAGCATGGAGCTTCAAAAGGACATAGAATTTTCATAGAATTTACAGTGCAGAAGGAGGCCATTCGGCCCATCAAGTCTGCACCGGCTCTTTGAAAGAGCACCCTACCCAAGCCCACACATCCACCCATAACCCAGTAACCCCACCCAACACATAGACAGTTTGGTGTTATGGGTAGATAAGTGGAAGATGAATTTTAAGGCAAAGAAGTGCGAAGTGATTCATTTTGGTGGGAAGAACATAAAGAGGTGATAAGGTAATAATTCTGAAGGAGATGCAGGAACAAAGGGATCTGAGTGAATACATAGATAAATAAGTGAAGATGGCAGGACAGTTTGAGAGCATGGTTAATATAGCATATGACATTCTGACGTTGAGGTTAACATAAGATCAACCATGATATTATTGAATGGTTCGAAAGGCAGAGTGACCTACACTTACTCCTAATTCATATGTTTATAAAAATGGTGACTGTGTGTCAATTTTCTATTTATCTGCTCTCAGCATAAAGCTCCAACCTTGAAGAATGAATATCTGGAAATAATGTATTTTATGATATAACTTTGTGCTGGGAGAAACCCAAATATCCCAGCATCAGCAACTAAAATGCCCTGAAATCGGGTCCAAAAACACTTTCTGGTGATGTACTGAATCAATGAAAAAAGTACCAGATTGAATAACAATGAAGAATTAGCTGATTGCAGTGGAGGTGGCGGTGCGGCCACTGTATTTGACTTCAATGTCCATGAGTTGGGGATGAAGTTGTACTGAGGGAGGTTAATCAGCATTCTTTCTGCTTATCATTATACAATGCCTTTATACGAAGTCTTACAACACCAGGTTAAAGTCCAACAGGTTTGTTTCGATGTCACTAGCTTTCGGAGCGCTGCTCCTTCCTCACCTGAGGAAGGAGCAGCGCTCCGAAAGCTAGTGACATCGAAACAGACCTTTATAAAGAAGCAACTGTATAGGGTGCAGACATGGATATTGGAATAAACTGGGTTCAACGACGACACCCTTTGCAAATAACTTGCCAGCATTCACTGTGCAGATTCAGTCAGTGACAAATGATCACTTGTATGGGATATTTGGAGGCCTGTAACTAGCCTGAGTCAACACAAGAGATGTGAAGGAAATTGGTGAGTAAAATCTTCAATGATACTTGACAAATGTTGAAGAGTATTTGTACTACCTCATTCTATTCGTTATTTTAATTTCAAACTTCAAATGATCCCTTATGATTTGTTAAGTCAGTTGGGTGCTTTTTAACACTTCATTATGTATCTGCACCACCTGTCATTTGAGGACCTGCCGGACCGGGCATGGCGTTGGTAATTCAGGATGAGAAGAGAGACAGTGCGACATTTCTGCCAGATAATGGCACACCTGGCACCCCGGGGGTATGGGGAGGACACCCACTCTCGGTGACCGTCAAGGTGACGGTCGCCCTGAATGTCTACGCGACCGGGTCCTACCAGTCGTTGAGTGGGAACGTGTCCGGGATTTCACAAACCTTGGTGCACAGGTTCACCCGCGCCGTCACGGGGGCTCTATATGCCCAGGCGGAGCAGTACATCCATTTCCATTGGGACCGAGCCCACCAGGATGCCTGGGCTGGGGGGTCCGCCACCATCGCCGGGATGCCCCGGGTCGAGGGGCGACAGACGGGATGCGGGTAACGGGCCACTCTACACTAACTGAAAGGGTCCACCTGGTGGCTTTGGACCACATCGAAATGGATGTATTGAGCTGCCTGGGCATGTTAGGTCTCCATGATGGCATGGATGCACCTCTTCCACAGGTCCCTACTCCGGTGTTTGGAAGGACCCTATGGCGTAAACATTCAGGGCAACTATCACCTTGACGGCCACCGGGCGTGGGTGTCCACCCCATTCTCCCACCATGATCTGGCAGTTATGTCATACTATCCCCCTGCTCAGCCGGAGTCTTCGACAGTATGTCCAGTCCGGCAGGTCCTCAAATGACAGGCGCTGCCAGTGCACATGAGGCCTCATGCAGCACCTCCTTTGCATCCTTTCCTCCTCCATGGCCTGTTGGGCAGCCTGCACTCCATCCTCAGCATTTGCCTGCTGCACCGCTGCTGCAGCTTCTTCTCCTCCTCGTACAGCTCTAGCTCGTACAACCGCAGGGCATCCCCCAGCGTTGCGGCGACTAGGAGGAAGGCAACATTGTTGGTTGTATTCCAATATCCATTGTCTGCAGGAAGTAAAAGGCCGACATGAAAGCATTGTGCGTACCCCTGTGCCCAACCAGTTCCAACGAGTTACATGGTGCCACTGGTTAACACTGTGGACCCTGCTCCCAAATGTCCCCACCCCCGCACCCCAGGCCCTGTCGGTGGCTAGAACCATGGGGGCTTCTGGCCCTGGCGCCCATCCCTGCTGCCAGAGGTACCAATGGTAGGCATTGCCCTTTCCAGCGGTACATGCCACGGACCATGCCCGATGTGTTCCCCGTCCCCGTAGGGGCTACAGTGGCCGCTGCCCTGGGTGGGCTACCTGATGCCCTGCTGGAAAGTTTGAGGCCGTTTGGAGAGGATATAGCAGAGGGTGGGTTGCGGGGTGGTAGGGTGGGGGCTGTGGTGCGGGGGTGCAGGGGTGAGAGCACCCATACAGCCGGTGTCACTCTGGAACCAGGACCAAGGTGGGTGGTCAACGGGGTGTGCAGCAAGATGGCTGCCCATCTGATTTACTGATGTCTGATTACTAATTAACTGTATAAAACATTGGTTCATCACCAGCTGGAATCATGGGCGGGATTCTCCACTCCCGCGCCGAAGTGGCCGCGCCGTCGTGAATGCCGTCGAGGTTCACGACGGCGCGAAACGGCCCCGATCCCGACCGATTCAGGCCCTGACAATGGGCCAGGATCGGGGCCGCGTCATCTACATGCGCCAGGCCTTGTCGCCCGCGTAAAGGCGGCACTGCATAGATGACGCGGCCGGCGCCACATAACGGGCATCACCCGCGCATGCGTGGTTGCCGTCCTCTCTAAATCCGCCCCGCAAGAAGATGTCTGACGGATCTTGCGGGGCCGCGGAAGGAAGGAGGTCCTCCTTCAGAGAGGATGGCCCGACGAGCAGTGGGCACCGATCGCGGGCCACCCCACATTTGAGGTACCCCCCGGTGCAGGATCCCCCCTTGCCCCCCCGCAGGCTGCCCCCCCAGCGTTCACGCACCGTTCACGACGGCAGCGACCAGGTGTGGACGGCGGCGGGGGGAACCCGCCGTTTTGGCCTGGCCGCTCGGCCCATCCGGGCCTGACAATAGCGGGGGTGCCGGATTATTGCCATTTTGGGTGTCCCCGGCGATTCTCCGGCCTGCGGCCCGCGAAACTCGACCGGGCCATTCCCGCCGCTTGGGAGAATTGCAGGAGGGCGTCCCGGGAAATTGTGGCGGCCCAGGCGATTCTCCCAACCGGCGCGGGAATAGAGAATCGCGCCCATTGTGTGCAGTTCTGCAATCCACCTTATAGGAGGGATTTGATAGCACTGGAAAGGGTGCAGAGGAGATTTACCAGGATGTTGCCCGGGCTGGAGAGTTTTTGTTATGAAGGGATATTCGATAGACTGGGATTGTTTTCTCTGGAGCAGAGGAGGCTGAGGGAGGACTTAATTGAGATGTATAGAACCATGAGGGGCATAGATAGAATAAACAGGAAGAAACTTTTCCAGGGATCAATGTGCATGGGGCACAGATTTAAGGTAAGGGGCAGGAGGTGTATAGGGGATGTGAGGAACAACCTTTTCACCGAGAAGGTGGTGGGAGTCTGGAACTCGCTGTCTGAGTGGAGGCAGAGACCCTCATAACATTTAAGAAGTATTTAGATGTGCACCTGCGATGCCAAGGCATTCAAGGCTATGGACCAAGTGCTGGAAAATGGGATTAGAATAGTTAGGTGGTTGTTTTTGACCAGCACAGACAGGGCCTTTTCTGTGCTGAATGACTCTATAACTCTATAATGTCCTTTAGGGAAGGAAATCTGCCATCATTAAATGGTCTGGCCTACCTATCACTCCAGGTCCACAGAAATGGGATTGATTCTTAACTGTTCTCTGAATGGCTGAACAAGCCACTCATTTCAAGGGCAACAAATGTTGGCCTGGCCTGCACTGCCCAACTCCCATGAAAGAATAAATTGAGCTTCAGTTGCTGAGGAGGGGCTGTTCACCATTTTCTGAGGGGATTGAATCAATGGCATGTCCATATTATTACTTCAATAATCATACATGTCATTCATCCACTTTTTTCTGTATATATTTTCCAATGTTCACTGTGACTCTTATAAAACATTATGATAAATCAATAATAACCTGTGCTATGCTTCAGAAAAAATATCGCTCCTGCACGCTGATTGATCAGCTCAGTTAGGCGCTTTGGCATTTAATCAGCTCATGAATTTATTCCATCAAGAATGCTCAGAACCCATGTGGTTAATGCTTAATTAACACAGGACCAATCTTTGACAGGATCAACTTAAAACAGCAATGGGGTGGCCATGCTGGTGATGAACTGACAGAAAATTAGCGGCTGTATATCAGTAAGAATTGTGAGCTGTGTTTGGCCATAAACTGCACAAAGGAGAGTGGAGTAAGATGATTGATACATTTTTTACCTTTTGCTCTTATTATGGGCACAACTTAAATATGGTTATCGGGGGGGGGGGGGGGCGAACATTGATGGATCCCCTTTTAAATGCAACGGAAACAAATTAGTGCTAATGCCCATTAACCACAGACAACCAATATTACCAATTTCGACAAAGCCATCCCAACTTGAAACATTAGCTCTCTTCTCTCTCCACAGATGCTGTCAGACCTGCTGAGATTGTCCAGTATTTTCTGTTTTTGTAACCCAAATTACCAGATTTTGTGACTGCTGTACACAGTACAGAACTATGTAGCAGATAATTGTTAGGCTTACTGAAGTGGTGGTTTGTTCCTTGTCCCATCATGTGAATTCAAACTGAACTACATTGCAGAGTTCAGTATCTGTATAAAATGGGTGGTGGAAAGTGCTATAGGATGCCAGCTTGTAAAAAGTAGAAAATGCTGAAATAAAGAAACTGACAGCTCAACTACATCAGTGATTATATGCCCAGGCCAGAATAAGACATTCATGGGCAGCACAGTGGTTAGCACAGTTGCTTCACAGCTCCAGGGTCCCAGGTTCGATTCCCGGCTTGGTCACTGTCTGTGCGGAGTCTGCACTTTCTCCTGTGTCTGCGTGAGTTTCCTCTGGGTGCTCCTGTTTCCTCCCACAGTCCAAAGATGTGCGGGTTAGGTGGATTGGCCATGCAAAATTGCCCTTAGTGTCCCAAAAAAAAGGTTAAGTGGCGGTTACTGGGTTACGGGGATAGGGTAGATACATGGGCTTGAGTAGGGTGCTCTTTGTAAGGGCCGGTGCGGACTCGATGGGCCGAATGGCCTCCTTCTGCACTGTAAATTCTATGATACTTGAGCACTGCAACTTGCATTGGTAAGATGAGAGGCAGCTTGAGTGGAGTGTCTTATCCCTCAGCATCTATTACTGCCCTTCAGTAGCAATGCCAGATTCAATGTGACCAGTTGAACTACTGGTGGAATGCTGCCCTTACTTCATACTGTGAACACAGTATGCAGAAGAACTACTCTTGCATTAGAACATGAGGTTATTCCAGCACGAAAGGCATGCTTAGCATCAAAGATAATAGCACTTCATTGGCTGCATAGTGCTTTCTCATGTCCTGAGGTCATGAAAGGAGCCACATAAATACAAGTCTTTCTTCTTATGTTATTTATTTTCTAGTGAATAACAACAGCAATTTACATTTATATGGCATATTTAAGGCACTGGTAAGGTACCACCAGTGGTGCCTTCATAAGATCCGCTGGTGACAAGGAAGTCGGTCCAATAGCAACCTCTTCATCCAAGCAACTTGCCCAGCATTGAGACGGAAATCATTCAAAACCAGCTCCGCTGGCGGGAAGGTTATTCATATGCCTGACTCCCAAAGCAAGTGCTCAACTCAGAACACAGGCGTGACCAGAAATTTTCAGAAGACAGTAAAAATGTTTTAGGAATGTCCTTCGAGTATCCTGAAGGGGTCAAACATGGGAGACCTTGTCTTGTGACTCACTAAAATGGAAAAGACTCATTTAGAAAGACACCAAGCACATTGAGAAACACGCAGAGATGAAATCAACCCATAAAAGGAAGCGCAAAATCCTCAACAAATCCAAGCCTTCAAGCAGCACTTGCTTCGCATTTGGCAGAGTCTGCAGATTACGCATTGGATTTATCAACCATTTCAGATCAACCATTTCAAAACCAATCAAACTGACATGGAAGCAAATCATTCTTGATCCCGGGGGTCTGCCTGAAAGGAAGAAGAGGAAATCAGGTTATAAGTAATTATGTTTTAAACTGTCCAGTTTCTTCAAAGATAAATGAAAGTTTGGTCTCTACTATAGTTAATTAGCATCTCTACCTGGTACAAGGCCCATGCGATTCACATTGATGTTTTTTGAGATGGTAAGGGTACAGAGGAAGCTATTGGGCAGCACGGTAGCATAATGGTTAGCACGGTGGCATCACAGCACCAGGGTCCCAGGTTCGATTCCCCGCTGGGTCACTGTCTGTGCAGTGGATTGGACATGCTAAATTGCCCTTAGTGTCCAAAATGGTTAAGAGCAATTATTGGGTTACGGGGATAGGGTGGAAGTGAGGGCTTAAAGTGGGTCGGTGCAGACTCGATGGGCCGAATGGCCTCCTTCTGCACTGTGTGCGTAATTGGCGCGACGCCGCTCCTAGCCCCCCCCCCCCCCGGGGGCGGGAGAATAGGGGGCTGGGAGCGGCCTCCGACGCCGGACTGAAACACTCCCGTTTTCAATCCGGCGAGGGGACTTAGTCTCCCGATGGGAGAATTGTGTCCAGAATGCCAGTGCAAGGACCTGACCATGGGCGTCATTCTCCGACCCCCCAGAGGGTCGGAGAATGGCCGTTGGCCGCCGTGAATCCCGCCCCCGCCGGTTGCCGAAGTCTCCGAAGGGAGAAAAGTCGGCGGGGCGTTAATGGCGCCGCTGCCGCGGAAAATGTCACGGGTCTGCGCAAGGCAGCCGATTTTCGGCCTGCCGATATTCTCCCTTCCGGATGGGCCGAAGTCCCGTCGACGTGATGACCATTCACGTCGACGTGAATCGAAGCTCCTTTTCATCGGCGTGACCCGGTGCTCCAGGTTCACGCCGACCAGCGTGGAGGTGAGTGACGGCCTGGGGGGTTGGCTCTGGGCAGGCAATGGCGTGGCCGCAGTCTGATTGCGTGAGGAGAGGTGTGTCTCGGGTTGTGTGTGTGTGTGTGCGGCGGGGGGGGAGGGGGTGGTTAGAGTAGGCTCGGCTCCGGGGGAGTGCCGGGAGGGGGTCCGTGCCGGGGTGGAGGTTGGGGGGGGAGTCCGTGCCGGGGTGGAGGTTGGGGGGGGGGTCCGTGCTGGGGTGGAGGTTGGGGGGGTCCGTGCCGTGCCGGGGTGGAGGTTGGGGGTTGGGGGGGGGTCCGTGCCGGGATGGAGGTTGGGGGGGGGGTCCGTGCCGGGGTGGAGGTTGGGGGGGGGGTCCGTGCCAGGGTGGAGGTTGGGGGGGGGTCCGTGCTGGGGTGGAGGTTGGGGGGGGGGTCCGTGCTGGGGTGGAGGTTGGGGGTGGGGGGTCCGTGCTGGGGTGGAGGATGGGGGGTGTCCGTGCTGTGCCGGGGTGGAGGTTTGGGGTTGGGGGGGTCCGTGCTGGGGTGGAGGTTGGGGGTTGGGGGGGGGTCCGTGCCGGGGTGGAGGTTGGGGGGGGTCCGTGCCGGGGTGGAGGTTGGGGGGGTCCGTGCTGGGGTGGAGGTTGGGGGGGGGTCCGTGCCGTGCCGGGTGGAGGTTGGGGGTTGGGGGGGGGTCCGTGCCGGGGTGGAGGTTGGACCGGGCCAGCCAAGATGCCCGGGCCGTGGGCTTCTCTGCCGTGGCCGGGTTCCCCATGGTCCAGGGCGCGATCGATGGGATGCACGTCGCCGTGCGGCCACCTGCAGATAATAGGGCCGTGTTCACTAATAGGAAGGGGACCTATTCGATGAACGTACAGGTGGTCTGCGACCACCGCATGATGATCCTGCACGTCTGCGCCCGTCACCCAGGCAGTGTACACGACTCAGTCGTGTTGTCGCGGTCATCCATCCCCGGCATGTACGAGGGACGCCATCCCCGGCTGAGGGGCTCGTTGCTGGGCGACAGGGGCTACCCATTGCGATCGTGGCTGATGACGCCTATACGGAGGCCACGCACCCCCCACCCATCCACCCACCCAGCACCCTCACCCCCTCCTCAACCCCACCCGCATGCACACCACCCCCCCCCCCCCCCACATTGCCGATCCACCTGCGGCACAACGGGCCGGGCTCACACAGTTGCGGGTGGACGCATGTCTATCGCGGCCATGGAGGATGATGACAACCCGCCCTGCGATGAGCTCCTGGCTCTACATCGTTGGACTATGTCTGACCCATGGCCACAGTACCACCATCCACCCGGACCATCCCTGCATGCGGCTGTGACACTGCAGCGCACGGTCCCGTCCTCTGCCCGGGGGATGTTGATGGCGGCCCAGGGGGAAGGGGGCAGACTCACCTGGGGCTGAGCTAAGACCACCCCTCACACACACACTTGCGCTCAACGTACATGACACCCCCGCACACTTTGGACAGAGCACAAAGGCAGCTTCGGTAGGTGTAACATTGACTTTAATAACCAAAGGAGTTTATGCACGTGCCCTAGCCCCTAAAACTCATCTGTGCCCTGCACCCGTGCCAACTTACTCAGTGTCTAATTGTTTGGCCTTACGGGCCCTTTGACTACGTCTACGTGGTTCCCCAGACGGTACAGCAGAACTGGAGGTGGACTCCTGTGATTCCTGCCCACTGACACTGGATCCCTTTGGCGGCCGTTTCCTGGGGCGTCCTGGCCTAGATGGGCCAGGCTGCGGCCCGGGCGACTGGGATTGCGAGCTGCCAGCCTGTCCTGCCCGTTGCCCACCCGATGCACCTGGGACAGAAGTGGGGGAGTCCGAGGTGTCGCGGTGTACCGGGACCTCCCCTACAGAGGGAGCCGGGACGGACCACACCACCTCCTCCTCCCTCGGGGTGCCCGATGGCCCCCAGGCCTCTACATGGGTGGGGGATGCGAACGGACTGGCCATCCGACGCCCCCCCGACATCTGGCGCTGCCAGTCCTGGAGGCCCGTAATGGTATCGACAGGGGTCTGCAGGTTTGCAGCCATGGAGCCCAGGGGGTTGGCAAACCCTGTCTGTGACAGTGCGACGCCGGCTCGCACATGGCTACTGGCGCCGATGCCCTCAGCGATGGCCTGCAGAGACTGGGCCATGGCCTGCTGAGACTGGGCCATGGCCTGCAGAGACTGGGCCATGGCCTGCTGAGACTGGGCTATGGCGTTGAGCGCCTCTGCCATCTGGCACTGGCACTGGCTCATGGCCTCCTGTGAGAGGGCAGCCATTTCCTGGGCCACAGACGCCCCCTGCACGGAAGGCCCCAGGCCTCGCAAACCGTTCCCCATGTCTGACACCGTCGCACCCATTGCCTCCACCGCGGACGCCACCCGTGCGGTGTCGGCCTGGGTGGCACGCATGACCGGCACCACTCCCAGCTCCTGGATGCGGGTGGACTCCTCCACCTGCGACCGCAGCCGCCGCAAGCCGCCCGTCACCCTCTTCGCTCGTCTCCGGGTCGGTGGTTGCATCGGATCTATGTGTGGCTGTGGTAACTGCAGGAACCCGGGATCCATCTGGGCGGCAGATGTTCGCTTGGGCTTGGCTGCCCTCCGACCGCCCGGTCCCTCTGCTGCTCCTACCTCCACCTGCTGTACCGGGACGGCTGTATTGTGCGCACCAGTGAGTGTACCAGACGCCTCATCACTAAAGTGCCCAACCGTAGTGAGTGTTTCTGCGATGGTGGAGGGTGTTGGTGACAGCAGTGGCGTTGTGTCGTGCTCTTCGTCCCACTCTGAGTCCATGGCACTTTGGGATATGGGGGATATGGGGAGGGGGGATATGGGGGAGGGGGGATATGGGGGAGGGGGGATATGGGGAGGGGGGATATGGGGGAGGGGGGATATGAGGGATATGGGGGATATGGGGAGGGGGGATATGGGGGAGGGGGGATATGGGGGAGGGGGGATATGGGGGATATGGGGGAGGGGGGATATGGGGGTTATGGGGGAGGTGGGATATGGGGGAGGGGGGATATGGGGAGGGGGGATATGGGGGAGGGGGGATATGGGGGAGGGGGGATATGGGGAGGGGGGAATATGGGGGAGGCTCACCCTGCCTGCTCTGACGAGGTCGTTCACCTTCTTGTGGCACTGGGTGCCTGTCCGTGGTGTCAGGGCCGCAGCGGTGACGGCCTCTGCCACTTCCCTCCACAGACGCCGGCTGTGGCGTGGGGCAACTCTGCGGCCGTGCCCGGGATACAGGGCGTCCCTCCTCTGCTCCAGCGCGTCCAGGAGCGCCTCCACATCGCGTGACTCGAACCTCGGGGTTGAGCGATGGCCAGCCATCCAGTCAGGTGTTGCGGTCGGGTGTTCCGGTCGGGTGGGGGGGAGCAGCGCGGCCTTATGAGCCGTCTCGCCATGCAGCGCGTATGACGCTGCACGGCGTGAACCACTGCGCAAACGCGGATCCCGTTACGTCGCTGCCAGCCCATTTCAGGCCGGAGACTATCGACCCATTTTTCCGACGTGACGCAAGTCGGATTTGCGCCGTTTTTTGCGCCGATCGGCGGACTTTCCGCCGATAACGGAGAATTTCGCCCCATATTCCTTGGACTGGAAATGCCTGTGTTTTGTCCTGATTCAATGGCCTTGCCCTCCCTATCTCTGCCCTCCTCCAGCTTGTGCCGCTCCAATTCTTGCACAAGTCTCACTTTTTTCGATTTGCCATTCGTGACTGCGCGAAATGGGCGCGGACACTGGTGATTCTGTCCCCCACAGGAGGCCAGCACAGCTCTGGAGCGGTTCACGCCGCCCCTGGCGCGCACTAGGGGTGGCGCAAACCCACACATGCGCAGTGGCAACGCACCAACCCGCGCATGCGCAGTGGCTTTACGGAACGCGCCGGCCCCGACGCAACATGGTGCAGGTGTTCGGGGGCCGGACGCGCAACAAAGTAGGCCCGGGGGGCGGGGGGGGGGGGGCAGAGGCCGGCCCTCCGATCGGTGGGCCCCGATCGTGGGCCAGACCTCATCGGAGCCCCCCCCCGGAGATGGAGCCCAACCCCCTCCCCCCCACAGGCTGCACCGACCCTTCGCGCAGAGTTCCCACCGGCAGCGACCAGGTGTGGACGGCGCCGGCGGGACTCTGCTTTTTCACCGCGGCCGCTTAGCCCATCCGGGCTGGAGAATCGGCGGCCCGGCCTCGTACAGCGGCCCGTGACCGGCGCTCCGCCAAACGCGCCGGCGCAAATGGCGACGGGGCTGCGTGGCGCGGTTGCGGCGATTCTCCGGTGCGGGGCAGGGAGAACCGCGTCCTGTATCTTCAGCTCTTTGGGCCTTAAGCTCTGGAAATACCTCCCTAAATTCTTTGCCTCTCTATCTCTCCTCTTAAATGCTCCTTATAACCGACCCCTTTCATCAAACGTTTGGTCATCTGCTCTAATATCTCCCATTGTCCCTCACTGTCAATTACTTTTGAATATTGCTGCAGTGAAAAACCTTGGGATATTTTATTACATTAAAAGGTGCTATATAAATTCAAGTTATTGCAGTTGTCAAACCAGAGATGATTTGTTGTGGCATTCTGGTATACTCTTCTCTTTTCCCTTCCTCACTTTTCTAAACTAAAGTTTTAAAGTCAAGGATGTCCACCATATTTCAATTTAATTCAGTTCCTCAACAGCAATTGGTAATCTACTTTTCCTTGATATAGGCCTTGTGATAATATTCACTCAACATCTCAGGAAATCTAAAGTCCAATCAGCAACAAACGAGGCAGGTTTCTTTCTGCTGGACTCTAACCATTTGTCTAATCTAAACAAAAATCAGCACGGACATTTTTCTGATGGAACTACTCAATTGTCTGTGTTTATTTGTTTGCATGTTGCATCTTCAATTGAGCTTTTGGTCATGGTATCTGGAAAATTCATTATGTTAGATGTGGAATGTCAAGAAAAAGACATGCTGAAGGCAGTAATGGAGAAAACAAATAAGGTGATTTTCTAAATTTATAACAAGGGCTCATCGCCTTTAGACACAGCTGGACCCCTTTCTCATTTCCCAGTTCAGATACCACAGGACATTATTTTGGAAGATACAAGCAAGTTAAAGCACAGCAATAGTAGAAGAGGGATTCAATGAAATAAAGCAGTTGAAATCAAGACATTCTAAAATGTTACATACAGTAGGTTTTCCAGCTAATAGGATCAAATATACTCTTCTCAATCAGTTACTTCGCAAGGCCGGCCAATGTTAATAGCACTACCTGTACTGGCATGAGCCATTTTCTGCTGGGGATGGGAGCAGAGCAGAGTTGCTCAAAATAATAATAATAATAATCGCTCATTGTCACAAGTAGGCTTCAATGAATTTACTGTGAAACGCCCCTAGTCACCACATTCCGGCCCCTGTTCGGGGAGGCTGGTACGGGAATTGAACCCGCGCTGCTGGTCTTGTTCTACATTACAAACCAGCTGTTTAGTCCACTGTGCTACACCAGCCCCTAATCGGAGCACAGAAAGGAGAGAACACCCTAAATCTCCATTTATATCTTGGGCTGGAGCATAACTTGTTAATCAAGATTTACCGGGACATCTCATAAGATGTCCTCCCTCCCCAGCGTTCAGAAACTTACAGCAGAGCAGCAGCTTAGCAACCGTTCAATTGTATTACAGGTTTATCAACACATTTTGTTTAATGTAGAAGAACTCGGACATGAACTCTCCCTTTGTCATTATTTCAATGGGGCTGTTACCATCCATAATAAAATAGATGACAATGGAATTCCACGTGTTAAGTATTCCAACATCAATGTCAAGACATTTGTTTGTAACAAATTGAACTTCTGATGTGCATCTTAGGACTTTGAGGAAATGACAGTGGCTCCCACAACCTCACGAGCATCTTCAGTATGCTACAGTAGTGGGTAGTTGCCAATGTAGCCCCTCTGCTCAATAAGGGGAAAAGAGATAAACCAGTTTATATTTATTGCCTTTATTCTTTGGACACCCCAAAGCATTTCACAGCAAATAAATTCTCTGCAATAGTGTCTGACTCTGTTCTGGCCTCAGCTCATTTGCTGCTGAAACCTTCAACCATGCCTTTGTTAACTCTAGAGTTGCCGATTCCAGCACACTCCAGGCCAGCTTCTCACGTTCTCCTCTCATGTACCCTCACAATTGAGGTTTATAAGGCCATTCTAGCAATTCCTTGCACCACCATGTCACCAGTGATTGAGTTGGGTTCTTCCATCCTCTCTCGTATTGTGGCAAGTGCACATGTTGTGTCAATCGGTACCTAGCTAAGTTGCAGATGTACCTCTAGCATTCTCCTTCTCAAGAGTAGCCCTCAGGATTCCACATCTATGTTCAGCTGAATAGAGTTTGGAGAGGATTGTGACCCTTGACATGGATTCTCAACCACTGTCCCTGCCACCAATATCTTCTCATGCTCGCTTTGTGAATCACCAAGTGGTAGCACAAATAATATTGTAGTGGATTAATTGAAGGGTGGGTTGGTGCGTGGCTGTGTGTCCTGTGATAGTGCAGACTCAAAACAATAAGTTCCTCTACTGAACTGTCCTTAGTCAGGTCCACTGACGCTATATACATGAAGGCCCTGAAAGGCAGAAGAATGTGATAAGAATTAGTCATATATATGTAAGTGAGGGAGTGCTCCGTGGGTGCCTTCAGTGAGCTACTGGTGTCATTAGTGGAGTACTCTGAATCAAAATATTCCTTGCGGTTACGATTCTGTACAAGATGTGAATGACGGTGGTTTAGTTAATGGCAACAGTTGGTAATGGCCCAGATCTTCTGATCTTCGCATTATCAGAGGTGGAAGTATGATCCAAGATGTGCATAGGATGTGCCTACGTCCTGACATGCTAAAATCCGTGGAGATTGCCCAGGAAGTTTGAACTTCCGATGGGCAATGATCCTGTTCCTCGGGATCTTCTGAAAAAGTCTCCAAACTCTGAGAGCTAAAGATCAATTGTTGATTGCCAGTTTTGCGGAAGATTTGGGCCTATGTTTTACACCGCCTCCATTTTAGAAATGGGATGTTAATTGTTCAAAGAAAAAAGAACAATACAGCACAGGAACAGGCCCTTCGGCCCTCCAAGCCTGTACCGGTCATGATACCACCCTTGGCCAAAACCCTCAGCACTTCCTTGTGCCGTATCCCTCTGTACCCATCCTATCCATATGTTTGTCGAGATGCCCTTTGAACGGCGTTAATGCATCTGCTTCCACCACATTCCCTGGCAACGCGTTCCAGGCACTCACCACCCTCTGTGTAAAAAATCTGCCTCACACATCTCTTCTAAACTTTGCTCCACGGACCTTAAACCTAGGTCCCCTGGTGACTGACCCCTCCAGCCTGGGAAAGAGTGCCTGCCCATCCACTCTATCCATGCCCCTTATAATCTTAATTCAGTACTGGTCTAGTTACAAAGTTTGCCCAGTCATGAGTGTTTTTCTTTCTGTATCTATAAACTCCAGCTCACAAAGTGAGACAAAAGCAACATCATGGGGATGCTGGAAATCTGAAATAAAAACAAAAGAAAACGCTGGAATACTCAGCAGGGCAGGCAGCATCTGTGGAGAGAAATCAGAATAAATGGCCGAAATCTTCCATCCTCAATCACGGCTGGGATTTTCCAGTGCCACTGAGAGTAAAGGGAGGTTTGGCCGGATTGGCAAATTTCCATGCTCGCTTACAATGGGTCCTGCCACAGATGAGACATAAGAATCCCGGCCAATGTTTTAGATCAATAATCTCACAGAACTGAAAGAAAGATAGAAAATTTGTATGATGTAGAAGGCGAGCAATCAGCCCATTGTCTCTGCACTACCAAAATGTTTATACACCAGTGGCGGGGGATGGGGGACGGGGAGAACAAAAGGGAAGCTCTGTGATAGCATGGAGGGCAGTGGAGATTATCTCAAGCTTTCATGATGCGACAGCCAAAGAGAGTGGTAATTGTTCCAGTAAAGAAACAAAGGTTGTGTTGAGCTACGGAACAAATGGTGACATAACACTGAGGAGAAATAAAACACACGGACCAAAATGAAGGCAGAGGTTATGACCTAATGCAGTTGAACTCGAAGTTGAGTCCAGAAGGTTGTAGAGTGATGTGTTGAAAAATAAGGGCACGATTTCTCTGTCCTGGAAGAATCCAGCTCGCCCAGCGAGAGCGAGATCCAGACTGCGGCGTCTCGTGGAATTCCTTTGAATCTCAAGAGACATTTCGAGCATTGCAAATCTCGTGAGAAGCGTCTCGCAAGATTCAACTGCCTCGCGCTGCCACCAATAGACATTTCCTCCAAAACACAGATGGGCCACAACAATTTGGTTTTGAACAGTCGTGATTTTTCCTGAAACAATGGCCAGTTTATAGACAGGAAGAACACACACACACCAATGATACCAGATGAGCCGTTGTAATGGTGTTTTTTGTAGGATTAATGTTGACTGAAGCATTGAAGGAACTCTCCTATTGTACTTCAAGTGGTGTCAGGAAATGACACAAGTTCTAAGCATAAAACAGAACTATTAACTCCCATGAACAATTAGACAGATTAATGTTATCAATAAACCGGGGCTGCTATGAAAAACTTTATTGAAATGAAACTGCATTCCATTCTCATTAAAATGGATTTCATTTCTCTTGAAGCACGAGGATATGATGAAAATAATTTATTACTGTAAGGTAGCATACTCTGCATTAAGGTTCATGATGTAGGTTATAAAATATGTTGCTACGGATCATAAACATGTTGAACTAAAATACGTATAACTGGAACTCCCAATGAGGAAATAATTCTCACGTGTATTTAAAGTTTAGCTAAAACCAGAAAGTGCATGCTGGTGAGCATTTTCTGAGGATAATCAGACTGGGGACCTGTCCTGCCTGAATGCATCTGTCATTGTGTGGTACTGAGCTATAATGGAGCAGAAAATAATGCCTGCATCAAAGCAATAAAACAGCAGAATGTTCCTTCAGAAAGACTTTTTAAAATTGATTTTCACTTGATTCCATTGTAATTATTTTACAGGCAGACATTATTTTTAAGAATGAGTATTGAACACCCTAAAACTCGGTGTTGCTATTTGAATCATGGTTATTTCAATGTTGTAAAGCATTTTGAGAACCTCTTAAAGCATGCTAAGATGTTATTATAAATACAAGGGGTGGAATTCTCCGTGCCTGAGACTAAAGGCTGGATTCTCCGATTTTGAGACAGGGCTGGATTCTCTGCTCCCCGACTCCGAAATCGAGTGCGGCGACAGTGTGGAGAATCCTCTTTCGCGCATGAAATCGGGGGCGGCGCCAGTTCTTTGATTCTCCGCCCCCTGAAAATCGGCGTACTCGTGTTGTATGCCGCGCCGAGTATCCACCACCTCAGGCCATTGCCTGAGGCCCGCCCCGCGATGCTCCGTCCCCGACCGGCTGAATTCCTGACGGCGTGGACCTCTCATGGTCCCACCATCCGGGATCCTCGCGTGGCGGCTGCGGACTCAGTCGGGGCTGCCACAGTTGGGGGTGGGCCGATCGGCGGGCAGGGGGGGCTTCATTCGGGGCTGGGGACAATGTGTGCGGGCAGTCCGGGGCACGCGAGCAGCCGATGCGAGGCACTACTTTGCCGGTCCAGGTCCGCTGGTTGAGTCCGCCTTGGAGCACGGCGCGGCCGCTGGAGCCCACCACCGTGTGCATGCGCGGCCTCTGACCCGGAGGTTCGGGGGCCGTATTAGCAGCTAGAGCTGTGAGCACTACGACGGCTGCCTGCTAGCCCCCTGCAAGACGGTGAATATATGGCCTTATAACACCAGTTTTTCTGGAGTAAAAGACCACAGTTTTCCCGACGGATTGGGGACATAATTCCAAAAATGGTGGATCAAGCCCACTAAGTGCCGACAGCGGCATGGGAATTGTAGCATTTTACGACAGAAACAAAAGCGCAACAGCTGTACCCATTTAGCTAGGTTAAATGGGCTAGCACCGTTGCCACGTGGAATGCAATTAATTCCGTGGAAAACGGTGCCGGATTCGCTGGGTCCGTGATTGGCACACATGAGACTCGCACGCCGTAGCCACACTTAAACGATCCGTCCCCTCACACACACCATCTCAGTCAACAAGATGGCTGGAAGGGGAGCAGCGCCACGGTTCAGGGATGCTGAACTGGAAACTCTCATGGATCAGTGGAGGAGTGAAGGACGACCCTGTACCCTGGCCCAGGAGGTAGGTCGCCAGGTGCCACTGTTCGCCATGCGTGAGCACAGGTGGCAGAGGCAGTCAGCGCCATTGCCAATATCATCCGGACTGGCATGCAGTGCCGGAAGAAACTGCACAACCTCCTCAGGACGGCCAGGGTGAGTTGGCTGCTCCGTGCACTGATCCCGCACCCCCACACACCCGTAGCCTTGCCTCTGCCCCACAGGGGACGGCTGAACCCCTACCCTGCCCCACATGCCAGCACCCATGCCAGCCGGCATGGCTGGGTGCCCGATCACTGAGGCCACCAACTATCCAACCCCTTGTCTGCATGCGTCGGACCATCTGACGGTTTTGCTGTTGGTGTTTGCCCTCACCCCCCAGGAGAAGGCAGCGCACAACCGGCAGGAGAGGGAGAAGACCGGAGAGGGACCACCACAAGTGCATCCCCTCACCATGCCCGACCAGAGGGCACTGGACATGGTCGCTGACTGGAGGAAATGGAGGTCACCAGGGTGGCGTTCGACAGCGGGCGAGAAAGTGAAACCCTGCTTAGTTGCGAATCCCCATGACATATGTATGGACCCCCCCCACCCCCACCCACCCCTCTCATTCCCCTCAACCCACAACCCCCTCACCCCCCTGAACCCCGCTGCCTAATCATACATGTCGCCTTGTGTCTTACAGGACCTGCTGGAGATGGTGCCGGTCCATCCAGAGTCCCCCGCTACCAGCCAGTGCCAGAGCCGGTGCCCCCCAAACAGTCGAGCACTGACGGGGAGAGCAGCCCAAACGTCAGCCCTCCGCCCGAGACTCAGGACACCCCCGAGCGCGGGTCGGAGGATGACACTGACCTTCCATCACAGCTGTCTCTTACACCCTCCACCATCCCAGAGACTATCACCTCGGTTGGGCACATTAGTGAAGAGGCTCCTGGGATACTATCTGGTGCGCACCACACATCGCATCTGGTAGAGCAGGTGGAGGTAGGTGCAACCGAGGTGCCGGACAGTCGTTGGGCAGCTAGCCCCAGGAACCATCTGCCATCTAGATGGGTCCCTGGCTTCTGGAACACCCAGTCCCAGCCACAGTGCAGATGCAGTCAGAATACCCATGAACCACAAGAGGAGGTGACTGCTGGCAGCCTCCGCAGTCACTCTATGCCATTTCCTACCTCTCTCTCGCTCAGCAGCCATGATGCCAGGTTCACAACTTTTGAAACCACAAGTGAACCACGCCATCGGGAACACGGCCCATTGGAGGCGGTGAATCTCGGAGGCCCTGGAGAATAGGGTGTCAGGCTCACTAATGATATGCCTACTGCACTTTAACCCCGCGCGGCAAGTGATGCATTTATGCCGTTTTCGGGGTGCTGGAGCATCCTGATTTGGAGTCAAACCGGCACCTACCGCGATTGTGGCATCGGAAGCTATTCTCCGCCCAATAACGTTTCACGATTTTGCCAGGTATTGGCAGGTATTGTAGCCATCTGGGATGGCCATTTACAACCAGGAACAGGGAAGGTCGCAAAGCATAGCGGGGAAAATGGACAATGCGAGATTCAGGCAGGCTCATAGCTTGAAATGTATATTTGCGAGTGAGGAATCCAGACGGTATCGAAACCCCAACCGATTAGCATTTGATGGCCCATCTCCGCCAGACAAAGGACTGATACTTGAGCGACCGATACAATCCCAGACATTTCGGCTGCACTCCCTGTACTAGGGAACGTAAACAACAAGGTCAATGACCGCTTGCGACACGCCCAGCCATCAAGGCACCCGCCCATTTATTGGTTCAAATCGAACATAGTGATCAGGGATCACCCAATTAGTGGGGTCCAAACTGAAGGACCGCCCAAAGGAGCGCGAAAACCCCCATGTATGAGAAGAAAGTCCACCATGTGTTCGGCCTCTCTTGGACCTGGCGCCCCGGCAACGTCCGCTTCCAAGTGCAGCACCACCAGAAGCAAGTCCAAGTTCAGACGGATGAGCCTAGCTGAGCAGCAGTTACTTCTACAGACCCGATAGATCCAGAATCGAACAACGGCCACTGTTCCTCTGACCTAAGCCGGGTGCCTGAAGTTAAGTACAGGTTGTCATAGTCGATAGGTGCAGTTTAACTAGTAGTGTTTATGTTGCATGATTAATTGTGTGTGTAAATAAAGTACCCTTGACCTTGAACTAACAAACTGGTGTTTGGCTCTTTGATCGATAACCGGTTGAACCTTGTGGTGGTATCATTTGATACCTGACGACTCTGAGCAATATAGTATAGATATCCAAAGGAAGGAGGGCAATCTCACTGACTGCCATATTTACAGCAGATCCAAAAAGGCAACAGTTATTGGCGACTCTGGTGGGACACGGCCCAGAAATGACCGTGGCACTCCGAGAGAACCCACAAAACGTTTTAATTAGAAATCCAAATTGGCAAAGTAAAAGAACCCTCAAGCGAAACCAGTATCGATCAAACCTCCAAAATTCGGAAGTGTGTAATTTGCATGCGTACTAACAAAGGGATATGAGGTAACCTCGATAGATTTTGTTGCGTGAAACTTTCGGGAGTTGCGTAAACCGGAAAATAGCTTGAGCCGTATCCGTGTTTGCACCACCGCTTTATTCCCCCTTGTTCCAAATTCCCGGTAGAGACAGAAATAATTGTAGGGATGGCCATGAAGGCAATGGAACGCCTTATGCATCCACAAGAGCCCGAGGTCACAGCGACCAACAGATCAGAACAGTGTCCCGTATGGGAAGAAGAGATTAGGAAATACCTAAAGGGGAAAGGATGGTCCCTATGGTCGGAATTCTGTGCGAATGAGGAAACAGGTCCTGGCAGCATAGGACAAACTTGGTGGGACAGCCTGACCGAGATCCACAAAAAGAATTTGAGTAAGGTTCGTAAGCGATGGCAATTGTGTCCTGCTTGGCACAATTGCGAGGCACAGAGGAGGTTGTGAGGACGCTCTGTAGACAGCTTGAGGAGAAAGAGCGAAGTAGAGAGGAAAACATTAGTGAGTGTGAAAGATTAAATGAGCGGCGAAGGACAAGGTGGTGGATGATGTCAAGAGGGCACACCAATCTTGTCTTGCCCACCTCAGCAGCTTCCAGATGCAATACGATAAGGCCTACCAGGAGACGCAATGTGTGGTTGTGATAAGAGAAGAAGCCGAGAACCAGGTAGAACAGTTGAGGAAACAGTGTGAGGATTTGGAGGCAGCCCTCCGAGCACTCAACAGTTCCACCACGGAACAGAGGCAGAGTTTGGTGGATCATGCCAAGTGCAGGCAGCAAATTGCAAGATTGTAATCACTGCTATCCGTTCAGAATGGGTTCAGAGACACCTTTGGCCCACAGTTAGATCAGGAAGATGGCCCCGATTGGCAGGAACTTAGTGAAACGGCCCAACGGTACGTGACTGAGACAGAAAGTCAGAATAGAGCCCCCCCAGGTCCCGAAAAGAAAAGCACCCGCACCACCGACTGCACAGGCAGCACCCAACGCAATGAACCCCATCACCACGCAGCGCAGGGTCACCACGGAAGACCAACCCGATTTTGTGTACACCACCCCATTAACCATCACCCAGTTAAGAGATGCCCGTGATAACATTGAGACTTTCCACCCCACATCAGACCCACACCACTTTTTCGAACTAGTTAAGCAACAGACCCTCATGTACGGAATGGATGAGCAGGAAGAGGTAAAGCTCATAGTGATGTGTCTAGACGCGTCAGTTAGTTCAGCCCTTCCCTACCCACAAAACGTAGGAGTAGGCATGAAAACAGCCATTTTAGACGCCATTGGCTACAATAGAGGAGATCCGGTAGAAGGACTCAACCGGTGCAGACAGAAAAGGGGAGAGCATCCAACAGCATTTGCTGGACATCTCTGGATCCACTTTAACGCTGTATTCGGTGAGTTAGCCCACGCCCATTTATCAGCAGAAGATACGGCCAAATGGACCCGTACTCTAGTATCCCATGCCACAGAGGCAGGGCAGAAGGCATGTGCCAGTTACGACCCCTCAGACCCGGCACACAATGAAGTGTGGGTACTGAAGCGATTATCCAGAGCTTGGGAACAGTCCCTACAGAGAAAGACAGACCAAGAAAGAATAGACACCACAATGAATCCAGTCAGGACACACCAAGACCCCACATGGGTAAATGAAGGCAGAAGTAACATACAGCAGCCTAAAGCAAGTGATGCTACAATTGCGGACACGAGGGACATTATGCCCGAGAATGCAATGCCCCCCCGAACCAGCAATGACACCAACAGCGCAACTCCCCACCCAGGGAACTATACTCAAGGGAGCAATACACCAGAGAGCCTGCTCCACCTTACGTGCCCCGGGGGTCATGTTACAACTGTGGGCAGTCAGGACACTTCACCCGAGATTGCAGGAGACCCCCACCACCAACTAGACTAGCCCCCAGATATGAAAGAGAACACCACCTACAGCAGCTACAAGGTCTCAGCTGCCCCATGCAAACTGTGAGCGTTTACCCGCCACTTCTCATGGGAGGGACACCTCAGCAATGCCACTTCATTTTTGTTTCTCTCCTCCTCCCTCTCTTCTTCGGTCACGCTGCACTCCCTCCATATGCTAGTTACACCCCAGGCCAAATGTGATTTACGGTATCCTACTCTCTGATGGAACTGGCCCGCTTTCTTATTTAGTTAGTTTTTTAAAAGTTGTATGTTCTCTCTCTTGTACGATTTTGTGTGTCAGCCTCACGACAATTTATTGATACAGTATTGACTACACTTCTGACGCCACATGACAGTTAAAGAAACAAATTTGCTGAAGCCCATTTTTCCTCAAATTTTTACCGCTCTTGGAAGGTCACTCAGGCAGTGGTGTAATGGCACTTATCCCTGCCCTGCCTGAGGACCCCCTATACATGTGGTCAGCCAAGCTCGGGTAGTGGAGCAACGGCACTGATCACCGCCCTACCCGGGGATTCCACCCATTCTTGCCCTGCCGCGGATCATACGCACCCCATTCGGAGAATTATTTTCGAAACTCTTTTGCTGTTCTTTTTACACCTGTGGTTGAAAGAATGCACTTTTGCCACAACCTTTGTCCCCTTTCCGGTGACCCTTTGGTTGCTATCCCCCCACCTGCTATTCACATGTTCAAATCACTTGGTTGGAACGAGTTTGCAGAGGACGGAGACATTGTCCGCCCACTCAGCCCATCAAACACAGGCTGCGAGAGTTCTCGCACTGTGACAGAATTTCTTTTGGATGTCTTGTCTCCCAAATCGTTGTTTCAAAAAAAAATGAGGGAGTCACATATGGTGACGATTCTAAATGGGAAATTGATTAAGGAGAAACAGACAGACAAATGAGATATTAAGTAACAAGATAATAACAGATATTATGCTTGTACCTCCAGGAAGATACGGAGATCTCTGAAAATAGACAGACAAGATGAAGACGAACCTGATGATCTGCATCATGATCATTGTTGGATCAATACAGTTGCGCGCATTACCCACCCCTACATCCCTCACCACGCAGGCCTTAAACATTACTATCCAACACAACACCCCTAGCCCGGACACTACACCATATATAGACACAGCCACTGATACCCCCACATGGTGTGAGAATATCATAAAATGGTACTCCCTTTCGTACACAGTAGAAGCCCTACTGGTGATAGCTATACTTTGCAGTGTCATCCAAACAATCTGACTTTGGAAACGGAGAAGGAGAGCCTCCCGCCCCCCCAGTATACACACTTCGAGCCCCTTTCCTCGGACTCCAGCAAACCCCAGAGTCTTTCTGAACCTTCCTCCCGAATAAATTCCGCGGTTGTTTTTTTAATAAAGTTACTTTCTTTGTACATGGATATTAGAGATAAGTAGGAATGTGTTGCTGCTATTAGTTATTTTGTATTGTAAGATAACAGCATGAGTGTAGTCTAGTTAGAGACAGTTAGAGGTCCCCCTTTTTGTGTAAAGAGACTGACGTGTATGTTTGAATGTTAAATGCCCCCTTAGAATTTTTAGAGATATGTGTTGTATTAGGGAAACTTAGGTAAATATTTTGACCCATAGGACAGAATAGGATAGAACCTGTCCTTAATTGAGGGTACCCGGCATGTCAGAGAACAGGAGAAGATCCAGTAGTGTGATCCCTCACGCTTCGCGTTGAGGATCAAGAGGATGGAGTGTAGCCATCTGGGATGGCCACTTACAATAAGGAACAGGGAAGGTCACAAAGCATAGCGGGAAAAATGGACAATGTGAGATTCAGGCAGGCTCAGAGCCTGAAATGTATATTTGCAAGTGAGGAATCCAGACGGCATCGAAACCCCAACCGATTAGCATTTGATGGCCCATCTCCGCCAAAGGACTGATACTTGAGCGACCGGTACAGTCCCAGACTTTTCGGCGCCCCTCCCTGTACTAGGGAACGTAAACAACAGGGTCAATGACCGCTTGCGACACGCCCAGCCATCAAGGCACCGGCCCATTTATTGGTTTGAATCGAACATAGTGGGGTCCAAACTGAAGGGCCGCCCAAAAGAGCGCGAAAACCCCCAAGTATAAGAAGAGAGTCCACCATTTGGCCTCTCTTAGACCTGGCGCTCCGGCTACGTCTGCTTCCAAGTGCAGAACCGCCAGAAGCAAGCTGAAGTTCAACGCCCACTACCAGACGGATGAGCCCAGCTGAGCAGCAGTTACTTCTACAGACCCGATAGATCCAGAATCGAACAACGGCCATTGTTCCTCTGACCTAAGCCGGGTGCCTGAAGTTAAGTATAGGTTGTCATAGTCGATAGGTGCAGTTTAACTAGTAGTGTTTATGTTGCATGATTAATTGTGTGTGTAAATAAAGTACCCTTGATCTTGAACTAACTAACTGGTGTTTGGCTCTTTGATCGATAGCCGGTTGAAACTTGTGGTGGTATCATTTGATACCTGGCGACTTTGAGCAATATAATATTGATATCCAAAGGCAGGAGAGCAACCTCACTGACTGCCATATTTACAGTAGGTAAAAACGGCAACAGTATGTATCATGATGACGGTTGCAGGCTGGCAGGCGGGTGTGTGGCCAGGGGTGGGGGGAGAGATGAGGGGTTGGGGTGGTGTGGAGCGGTGTCCATGCTTCTGGCCAGTTTACCCCCTCCCCTGCCTAGTCAGTGAACCTGGAGGTGATCAGAACATCCTGTGTGCGTTGGCCCTGGAGCACTCACCGTGCGGCCTTCCGTGCCAACCTGGGCCCCATGTCCTGCCCATCCTCACCCTCCTCTGCATCCTACTCGTCGGACGAGGACTTGTGTTCATCCTACTCCTCAGGCATGTAGCCCCTCTGCGGCACAATGTTGTCAGTGGTGCAGCAGGCCGCCACGGTGCGGGTGACCCTTTTGAGCGTCACACTGGAGAGCCCCTCCAGAGTGGTCCAGGCACCTCAACTGCATCTTCAGGAGGCCGAAGCACTGCTCGATTACACACCTCGTCGCTGCATCGGTGTCATTGTAGCGGGTCCCCATGTCGATCTGCGGCCTCTGGATAGGCATCAACAGCCACAACCGTAGTGGATAACCCCTGTCACCCAGAAACTAACCTCCGAGCCGGTGGGGGGGGGGGGGCATCTCGAACATGTCAGGAATCGTCGAGTGTGCCAGGATGAAGGCGTCGTGTGCACTGCCCGGGTGCCTGGCTCAGTCATGCATGATGCACATCTGATGGTCACATATCAGCTGCACGTTCATCAAGTGGAACCCCTTTCAGTTTGTGTAGAGCAGCCTGACAGGCGCTGCTGTTACAGACGATGCTTCATGCGGCACCTTCTCCTCTCGGCCTGTTGGGCAAACGGCTCTCCATTCTGGGCGGTTGCCACCGGTTCCTCTGCAGCACGCTCTGCTGCTGCAGCTTCCTCCTCCTCGAGCAGCAACAGCTTGTAAAGCCAGAGGGTATCCCCCAGGGCTGCGGTGAACAGCAGGAAGGCCATCATTGCTGGTTGTATTCCAATATCCATTGTCTACAGAGGGTGAAAGGCCGACATGTTAGCATGGCGCATACCCCCGTGCCCAACAAGGTTCATTGGGCTACATGGTGGCCCCGGTTGGCACTGTGGACTCTGCCCCTGCATATTCCTCCTCCCATCCCCACACCTGTGGCTCTATGGGTGCCTGGCACTGTGGGGGCTCTGGCCCTGGTGCCCGTCCCTGCTATCAGGGCTGGCACTGCCCTTGTCAGCAGTAGGCTCCGCGGCCCCTGCACGGCGCGCCCTATAGGGGCTACAAAGGCCATTACGCTGGTGGAGGGTAGTATGGCGGAGGATGGGATGTGGGGTGAGGGGTGGGGCAGCCATGCGGCCGGTGTCACTCTGCCGATCCAGGGCCAATGTGGGTGGTTCGTGTGGTGCACAGCAAGGTGGTTGCCTTGTAGCCCACAGTAATGGCAGTCCGTGCCTGGACACCACCCCAGTCCTATGGGGGGTCGCCCCGGCCATATGGCTTGTTCCCCCGTCACCACCACGCCCCCCCCTCAGGCCCTGGCAGGGCACCCCCACCCAGCCAGCCCGACCAGTGTCTGCCCGCCAGACCATAGTCATGCCTCTCCCTGTCCTACCTCCTCTCTCTCGCCCTCATCAGCCATGATGCCAGTTTCACGATTTTTAAAAGTGAACCTCGCTGTCAGAAATTCGGCCAATTGGAGGTGGAGAATCATGGGTGCCGCAGAGAATACTGATCAGGCCCACTAACGATATGCAAATGGTGTTTACTGTACATGCGTTCTGGAATGCATTGACACCACTGTCGAGGCGAGGGAGAATTGCGATTTGGTGTCAAATTGGCACCGCCGCGATTTCCACGTCGGAACCGATTCTCCATCCAATCCCGTTCCGCGATTCCGGCGTCAATCAACAGAGAATCCCATGCAAGTTCTTTCTTTAAGAAGGCTGTTTGTTCTATTTTTTAAGACCTCAAAAAACAAGACACATGCTCCTAGAAAGAAGAAAGAATGAACCTACATTTATTTGGCCCTTCTCATGTCCTCAAGATGTCCCAAAATGTTCCAGTCAATGATGGACGTTTGAAGTGTTGGCATTGTCATAATGTTGGATTGGATTGGATTTGTTTTATTGTCACGTGGACCAAGGTACATTGGAAAGCATTGTTCTGCGTACAGTCCAGGCAGGTCATTCCATACCAGAAAAATAACATAGAACATGTCATGATATGAAAACATGCAACCAATGAACACTCAGAATAGGGCACAACCAATGGCCAGTCAGGACACTCAGAGGTGGCATCACCACAAGGGGGCATTACATAAACACTATAAAAGGGATGAGGCACTCACACCCTGCCTCGTTCCACAGACAGACATCTAGAGAGTTAGACAGGGTTGATCAGCAGCATCACACGCAGCACATGACTTCGAGCAAGCTGGTACAGTTAGACTGAGTTACTACAGTTAGATTAGCAGAGAGTCAAACTCATTTGAGAACTGTGTTAATAGTTCAATAAACACGTTGAACTCATTTCAGAGTCTGGAGCATCCTTTAGTTAAGACTGCATCAAGTAGCAGCCTGTGTTATCCGAAGCAGCATAACACAACATGATACTAGGAGTGACTGTTCGATCTATTTAGTTCAACTCAGCAAGATCCGTGACAACCTGCTACTGAATACAGGCACAATGGACAAGATTCAGGCTCCTCATCAGCTCAGGACCACTGGCAATCTTAGTGCCAACTGCTGATCATTCAAGCAGAAATTTCAACTATACGTGGAAGCATCCGACCTCAATGGCGCGACCGATGCTCGGAAGATAGCTCTTCTACTCACCACTGCGAGTGACCATGCGATAGAGATCTTCAACTCCTTTCACTGTTCCGAAGGGCAGGACAAAACGAATTACCAAACCATCCTGGACAAATTCGACAGCCACTGCGAGGTGGACACGAACAAAATCTTCGAGCGCTACATCTTCAAGCAGAGGATGCAAGGTAAAGATGAATCCTTCAACTCCTATCTAACTAACCTTAGACTGCTAGCGCAATCCTGCAACTTCGGTGATATCACTGACTCCATGATCAGAGACCAAATCGTTTTTGGAGTCCACTCTGATCCTCTGAGAGAGCAATTGTTGAAAATCAAGCACATGACCCTCCCAGTCGCGATTGAAACGTGTACTGTGCATGAGCACTCTAAAAATCGCTATTCACTGTACAAAACTGCAGAAAGTGAATAACAAGCCTTCCACGAGGTGGAGAGTGTTCAGGCCATCTCCCGGATGCAGCACCTCCACATTGACGAAAGCGGCCATTTTGTCCGCTCTTCCCGGGACTCGACGCATGCGCAATGCGATCGGGAACACGAAGCGGCCAAAAACCACACTACGCAGGTGCAGACGACCGAGAACGGCACCGTGCATGCACAACGACACACTGAGCCCGTGTGCGAACTGCGGTCCCGCCCACCTTTTTAAAAACTGCCCTGCAAGAGGCAAACGCTGTTTAAACTGTGGGAAACCAAACCACTATGCAGCCCTGTGCAGATCTGCACCACAAGTCAGGAGCCAGCACTCCCAATTCTGACAGTGACGCATCAGAAGTGTGCAACACCGAATACATGACTCTGATCCAGGCAGTGTGACGAATCCAGATGATGAATACCTGGACAACACTTACCGAGTGGGCATTATTACGAAGTGCTAATACGCCATACTGGACACATTGCGAGTCCCATCAATCCTGGCCATGGATTCCGAGGACGAATGGCATGCAGTGATGACTCTGGAGGCATACTCAACTGGGGCCCATGAGGAGGAGTCATCCCATTGGAGGAGCACTGCCCCAATACCATCCTGGCTCATGTCAGTGGATATTTTGGTCTCTTTGGTAGGGTCGAAGAACGCCAGAGCCGGGGCTGTGGTGAGTTTTGCCCTCAGCTCATGCCATTCGTTCTCCTGAGCGGGCAGCCACTGGAATTCCGTCGACTTTTTGATGAGATGGCGGAGGGCTGTGGTATGTGCCGCCATGTTGGGAATGAACTTCCCGAGGAAGTTGACCATCCCGAGAAAGCGGAGGACCGCCTTCTTGTCCTCTGGGGTCTTCATGGTGTTGATCACCGAGACCTTGTCAGCATCTGGCCGCACGCCTTGCTGCGCGATGTGGTCACCAAGGAATTTGATTTCTGATTGACCGAACGAGCACTTGGCTCTGTTGAGTCAGAGGCCATGCTCATGGATTCTGTGGAATACCTGCTTGAGGCGATCGATGTGTTCTTGAGGAGTTGTGGACCAGATTATGACATCATCAACATACACGCACACCCCCTCGATACCCTCCATCATCTGTTCCATGATGCGGTGAAATACCTCTGAGGCAGAGTTGATGCCAAAAGGCATCCGGTTGTAGCAGTAGCGACCGAATGGGGTATTGAATGTGCACAGCTTGTGACTGGATACATCCAGCTGTATTTGCCAGAACCCCTTGGAGGCGTCCAGCTTTGTAAACAGTTTGGCATGAGCCATGTCGCTGGTCAACTCCTCTCGTTTTGGTATCGGGTAATGTTCCCTCATGATGCTACGGTTTAAATCCTTGGGGTCGATGCAGATTCAAAGCTCCCCTGACGGCTTCTTGGCGCAGACCATGGAGCTGACCCAGTCCGTGGGTTCTGTGACCCTTGATATGATGCCCTGGTCCTGGAGGTCCTGTAACTGCTGCTTGAGGTGGAACTTGAGGGGTGTCGGCACCCGACGTGGTGCGTGGATCACGGGGTGGCGTTTGGTTGGAGCAGGATTTTGTATCGGTATGGGAGTGTGCCCATTCCGTCGAACACGCTGTGGTACTGCGTGAAGGTGTCATCAATTTCAGCCTGGAAGTTCTCATCAGGTGAGGCCGTCGCCTGTGAGGATGATATGGTGTGGACTCGCTGAACCAAGTTCAGGAGTTTGCAGGCCCGAGCACCGAGCAGGGATGCTCTGTCAGGACCAAGATCTCAAATCGCAGTGTCACTTTAAATGACTTATTGGAAACTCCGAGTTGGCATGAGCCGCTGGCAGCTATGGCATTGCCATTGTAGTCAAGTAGCTGGCAGGCCGGTGGAAGAATGCTTGGTCTGTCGCGGATTATGTCGAGATCGGATTTGGAGATGAGGTTTGCCAATGCGCCGGTGTCCAGTTTGAACCGGATGCGAGCCTTGTTGACTGTGAGAGCAGCACACCACTCATCGTCGGGATCCATGCTGAGAATTGGGAGGTGCTTCGCTGTCTTGGAGAAATTATGCCCACATAGTATGGAGATTTGAGGCATGCAGCATCAGGAACTGTTGGGCTGTCGGCGTCGGAATCTGGCATGGCCTGCTGTATTGAACGGATGCTTCTGCACTGCGGCTGGGATCGCTGGATGCTGGGCAGTGGAGCAGATCTGCAAACGGCTGCGTAGTGGCCAAGCTTGCCACACTGTAGATACCATCGTGATTTTGCCGGGCATTGGCGCTTTAAATGGGCGGAGCCACAATTTGGACACGTAATGACGCCAACGTCAGCGCGTTCCATGCGCCATCACGCATGCGCAGTGTGGTCGAACGACGTACGCACCTGTGCAGTCTGGTCGTCGGTCTCGCCGTCCCCTTGGTCGTGGCGCGCGTGCGCAGGGGCCCGGGAAAAGCGCGCGGAACGGCCACTCTCGTCGATACTTAGGCCCTGCATCTGTGCGATGGCCTGCACCCGTTCTGCCTCGTGGGAGGTTAGTTTTGCCGTTTCTGCCGCCCTGATGTGGGAGTACCAATTGTTAGCATGTTTGTGGAGAATGCACGTTTCGATGGCGATGGTGAGGGTGAGCTGCTTGACTTTCAGGAGCTGCTGGCGAAGGGAATCGAAATGGACCCCGAAAACTATCTGATCCCGGATCATGGAATCAGTGGTCGAGTCATAGTTACATGACTGCGCGTGGATGCGGAGATGGGTCAGAAAGGATTGAAAAGGTTCATCCTTACCCTGAAGCCTCTGCTGGAAAACGTACCGTTCAAAGCTCTCATTCACCTCAATGTCGCAGTATCTGTCGAACTTCAGTAGGACTGTTTTAAATTTCGTCTTGTCTTTGCTTTCAGCGAATGGAAGGGAGTTGTAGATGTGGATGGCGTGGTCCCTGGCTGTGGAGAGGAATAGTGCGATCTTCCTGGGTCCAATGCGGCCTCGAGGTCGGTGGCATCTAGATAGAGTTGGAACTTTTGTTTGAAGATCTTCCAAGTTGCACCGAGGTTGCCGGCGATGCGGAGCTGCGGAGGAGGGCGGACGTTTTCCATGTCACCGGATGGCTGTTTGTTGGTCAATGCTGATTCACTCAAGGTAGGTCCATCTGTTTGCTGGTCAACGCTGATTCACTCAAGGTAGGTCCGTCTGTTTGCTGGTCAACGCTGATTCACTCAAGGTAGGTCCATCAATTTTCAGCATCACTCACTGGTACCATGATGTGTTGGGTAGGCTGGGTCGATGTGGACTGCACTTGATGCAGTGTAGCTAGAGGCAGACCTCCAACACTTGATAAGATGCAACACGATTTTATTTAACATCTAAACTATTATACATGTTCAACTGTGGGTTGACACTATGCTGACTTGACTGGAGACCTGATACTAGCCTAACCAAACTTACTAGCTACCACATGGTGTTTGCACTGGCCAGCTCACTAACTCTGACTGTCCCAGAGGCTGGGTCCCGAGAGCGCGGGAAAACTGGTGTCATGTCTGGTGATTGGCTGCTCTGTTCTGTGTGCTTACTGGTCATCCTGTGTGTTAATCACTGCCTGTCTGCTCTCCATTATATACACAGATGTATATTATGACAACAGGTAATGCAGAGATATAGAAAGCGAGGAACTTTGAACAATCATCATCAATAGGGGAAAAGTATTCAACAAACTATTGGGAATGACAGCAGACATGTGCCCAGGGTCTGATGACCGACATCCTAGGGTCTTGAAGAAAGTGGCAGCGGAGATAGTGGATCCATTGGTTATAATATTCCAAAATTCCCTGGATGTGGGAAAGATTCCAGTGGATTGGAAACATGTTAATGTAATGCCCTCATTCAAAAAGGGAGCAAGGCAGAAGGTAGGAAACTACAGACCAGTTAATTTAACATCTGTCATTGGGAAATTGTTAGAATCCACTATTAAGGAAGTAATAACAGGACATTTAAAAAGGCAGAACACATCAGAGTCAGTCTGGTTTTATGAAGGCAAAATCATATTTACTAATTTGCTGGAGTTCTTCAAAGATGTAACAAGCCAAGTGGATAATGGGCATCCTGTAGATGTAATATATCTGGACTTCCAAATGACATTTGATAAGGTGCCACACAAAATGTTAATACACAAGGTAAGATCACATGGGAGCAGGGGTAATTTATTAGATGGAATAGAAGACTAGCTAAGTAATGGAAGGCAGAGTGTCAGGAAAAATGGGTAATTTTCTGGTTGGCAAGATGTAAATCGTGGGGTACCACAGGGTTTGGTTCTCGGGCCCCAACTATTTACAATATGTATTAATGGCTTGGATATAGAGATAGAATTTGCACTTGACACTAAAATAGGTGGTGTAAGGTTTTCGGGCAATTCGGCCCTTTTTGGACTGCCCAAGAATAAAACCCAGAGACTAAACTGGACACTTTTCAGCCAAAGGAACGTAACCAAATTTCCCAGCAGGCTTGGTCCGCTGAGCTGAGTAGGGGCATAGGTATTTACAACCCCCCCCCCCCCAGGAGCTACAAGGAAGAAGGAGCCAGACAACTAGATAAGATTAAACACAGAGACAAAGGGGCATGGTAATGCTGTAAGGGGCCTGCCTGCAAGCAGGACAATGGGATGGTCATAGCCCCATGCAGATGTAAATGACTTTGCCTCCACCAGAGCAGAATCCAATCAACACCCCATCAACATAGCAGCGATCTCCAGAGCAGATGGAAGACTTTGAAAATCTTCACAAGGGAGCTCAACCTCGTTATCTCAAAAAGCAGACTGGAGGCGGACCGAGGGGAGGTACTCCCATCTTGACAGGTCTGACCGGCTCAAAGGGGGCAGGACCAGCGGGAACTTTAAACCTTATGGATTCAATGCAAAAGGGGCTGGCCGAACACAGGAAAAAGCCAGGTAAAACGGATATAAAAGGGGCTGTGTTTCGATTGAGGGTCTCTTGGCTTGACCTCTCCACCTTTGACTTGACCTCCTGCAGCCTGTGACCGTAAGTACCCTGCAGCAGCTTGCGAAACTCCCTTGACCTTGATAGTGGTTGAGGCTTTGGGGAAGGGGGCTTGATTTGTGTTCTGTCTCATTGCTAAAACTGTGTAACAATAAGATTTTACGTTGTGTCCGTTATAGTACTTTCTGAATAGACTTAGTTTGTGTTAGAGTTTAAGATTTTATTATAATTTCTTCTGTTTGATGATTTTGACCTGGGTTTTGCAATAAACCTTGATTTGCTGATAATTGGAGTCGTTTAAATTCTTCAATCTCTCACCAGCGATCTCTGACCAAGTCATTGTTAAGATATTCCTCACCTTAATTCCGGGGTCGAGAATCTAGGGTCATCTTGAACGATTCACTCAGGACAGGCTGCTGGTTAGGTGATAAACAGCAGTGTCCTATTCTCTCTCTTGGGAAAGCTACTCCAGCGAAGTAGGAACCGGGTGGGTGTTGCACCACCGGCAAGAGAGAGAATCACCTGGGCATTGGTGGGGGTCTGGATATCTGTGTGATATAAGCCTCAGGCTTCCGGTTAGGGATAAACGGCAGGCTTGATTCAGTGCTCTCTTCCGTGGAGGTGTCCCAGTGCGGCATCCCCTGGCCTCTGAAGTTTCAGTGCCAGCTGGAGAGACACACACACAGATACTCAAACCCCAGATATCGGCCCAGTAGTGGAGTAGCAGAGATGGAACCCTCTACAGTGGGACAGTAAGTTGCAAAGAGTAAATAAGAAATTTACACATGGATATAATTAGGTTTGACGAGTAGACCAAAATGTGGCAGATGGACTTTAACGTGGATAAGTGTGAGGTTATCCATTTTGTTCAGAAAAATGGAAAGGGAACTTATTATCTGAATGGAGGGAAACATCAGTGTAGAAGGAACTGGGTATCCTCCTGCAAGGGTGTCCACATTCATTATGTATGTTCCAGGATGACGCTCAAATGTATATTTATTGACGGACAGAATTAAAGTTGCTTCAAATAAAGTTTGATTTACTATCGACTAGGAAAGCTGTACGCCAGTTAAGACAGGCTAGAGGGGTGGTGGATGAATATGGGGACAAGACTAGTCGGGTGTTGGCAGGCCAAGTTAGGCGTCAGATAGCCTCGAGGGAGATCATACAGATCCATGATGAAACGGGGAGGTTGGTATCAGCACCAGAAAAGGTGAATAAGGTGCTTGAGTAGTTTTATGGGAATTTGTATAGAATAGAACCCCCAGGGGATGAGTGGGACATGCAAACGTTCTTCAAGGAATTGAAATTTCCAATGCTAAATGAAGAAGTTAAGGCTGGACTGAAGGGGCGTTTAGGGGTGGAGGAGATACAGACATACAAACAAGGTATGCTTGCCCATCACAGTTGCTGACACCCCTGTATCCACTTCCATCTTAAGACGCTTCCCATTTCACCAGATAATTTCAATATTAGGATCTATCTTGACTGTTTTTAAATTAAACAGAGAGTGAAGACCAGAATCACTGGCGCCAGGCTCTTCCACATTGTATACTTGTAACAGTTTGTGTAAGGATCCTCTAGGGCTGCAATGTAGCATAGTGGCTAGCACCGTGGCTTCACAGCACCAGGGTTCGAGGTTCGATTCCCTGCTTAGGTCACTGTCTGTGCAGAGTTTGCATGTTCTCCCTGTGATGCCCTGGTTTCCCCTGGGTGCTCCAGTTTCCTCCCACTAGTCTCGAAAGACGTGCTGTTAGGTAATTTGGACATTCTGAATTCTCCCTCTGTGTACCCGAACAGGCGCCGGAATGTGGCGACTAGGGGCTTTTCACAGTAACTACATTGCAGTGTTAATGTAAGTCTACTTGTGACATTAAAGATTATTATTATTGTGACCCCTTGTCTAATACTTGCATTCTTTTAATGCCTGCCCTACTGGCTGGCTTTAAAATCCACCCCCCCCACCCCCACCCCACCCACCCCCACCCCCCGCTGCCCCCCCCTACCCCCACTTCAAGCTGCTATTTGGACTGATCTGGCAGAATTCTTTGATTCAGTATGCTCTGTGTCATAGCCCTTGATGCTACTTTGATGGACTCGACTACCACCCAATTACCTCTTCTTGAAGTCTGGACCTTTACATATTTTCATTGGTGATTGGTCAAGCACTTCAGAATGTTCTGGAGAACAGACAAGCTCCATTTTGTAAAGGAGTTTCACTTTTGGTGTTTAGACCTAGAAGGAAAGACAAAGCAGATCTCTCGCTCAGCTCTCTCTGCCTGGCATTTTAAGAGGCTTTCAGCCTGATCTGTGAAAAGAACTATTGGTTTAAAAGGCTGCATGCAGTTTCTTCACCACGTGTGTAACAGTTTAACCCTCTCTTTGACTGACTGTGAAAAGCCTTGTATGAGAACTCTTCACAATACTGAGACCAGAAAAGCAGTTGAAAGACAGAGTGGACGTAGTATCTGCTGTAAAGAGAGTATTCTACAGCCTGCATGTTCTGGTTGAAGATACCATTCGAAGATTGTTGGCTGCAAAGACCACCACCTCGGCAGCAAAAGACCATCCCATACCTCTTAACCCATATTATTGTTTGAAACTTCCCCCCCTCCCCCATCTCCTCCGTGTGTCTGTCCTGAGTGTGTCTGTGTGGAGGGTGGAACAGGGTTTTGGGAATAGGTCGACTAGCAGACCATTGTTCTATTCTTATCATTATATGTTCATCTTTTTCCTTGTTATAAATAAACAGTTTTATTAATGTTTTACTTGTACATTTTGTGCCTATAATTCATGAGAGCAGTCAAAGCCGTTTCCGGAGAATTTCGCCCCAGGAGTGTGGTTACCTCCACATCGATAAAATTCCATACTAGCATTACTAAATGATTACCTATTCTGTCTCATTTTGTTTTGTTGGTGGGTGAAATTGTTTCCCATTTGACGGCTGCTGCAACGGTTTTGATACAGGTTGTTATCCTAATTGATAAACACCACCAGTTTGAGCACCTTTCTGCAGCTCTTATGCACCTTTTTCAGCACTTTCCATGGCTAGTGCTATCTCAATTGCATGGTTAAAATTAATGTCTGCAATCTGTTGAATAGTACTGTTGAAGTCACCCCACAAACTAACCTTTCTTGTAACATGTCATTTAGGGTCGCTACAAATTCACAATCCCCTGATAATTGCTTCAATTTAGCGATGTAAGTCATGATCGATTTGCCTGGGGCTCTACCCTCGAATGAAGTTTGAATCTCTGGAGTATGACTGATGGTTGAGGTTGAAACTGAGGCTTCATTAAATCCATTATCCCACTAAATGATTTGGAGTCAAGCATGCCTGGGGCTGTAAGACTGCAGATAAGGTTATAGATTCTATAAACACTATTTTGTTTCATTGGAAATAATGCTTGAGGTGCTCTTAAAGGGACAATGACCATAGGCTTCCTTGAGCAGACACATTGGTAAATAGACTAGAACTGTCGATCAAGCACATGGACCCAGAATTGCTGCCGATATGTAAGTCCTTGCAAGTCCTTGCAAATATGAAGTAATCCTTCACCATGCTTGTGATAAACTTGCTCAGGACTGGTCATGACAATGCACTCAACCATGCGTAACATTCCCCATGACAACCTGAATCACGCCCTCCTCCCCCCACCTGAACCCCCCCCCCCCCCGCCCACATTCCTAACCCCTCACCCACTTAGCTTATACACTCATCTCCATTGTTTCTCAAAGAGTCTGGGACATTGAAACTAACACCCTTTATGGCCGGTAGTGGTGTAAAAAAAAGGGGCATGACTACACTTCTTCAGGCCCTACACTGGAAGGCGTTGGCATGATATTCAGGTAAACATCATGGTACAAACATACATACATACTGATTGGCAGATCAATGGACCAATCAACACACACACAACACCACAGCCAATCACAGGCAAGAGCATACACACTACAGAACAGGGAACACAACACTTCCCGGGCATTCCAGCAGGAGACAGCTCAGGGCACAGAGCTCACAGCAAGCCACTCAGACATCCACCATGTGCTGAGTGCCACTCCACTATAGTATTAGGAATAGGTCCACAGATTCTAGGGTTATGATCGAACCTCAGTAACCAGTTTACCACTGTAAATAAATGTTAGTAATAAAACTGAGTTGTACCATTCGCAACTGTGTTGGTTCGTCTGTGTAGCAGAGTACCCAACACATCAGGCGTTAGGAGCTGCAGTACTGCACATTTCTCATCAGGCCCGGGTAGGAAGATCGACCAAGAGATGTGCAACTCCTGACCTGGGTAAGTAAAAAGGAGTGGGGTGGCACTCCGACTGGGAGTACCACTCCATGGAAGTTTTGGACCACAAATCATGTAATGTGTCGATTCAAAATTCATGTCAGGTGTCATGAGGCAACAATGTTGTTTTCTTTGAATTATTACTAATATGAGGAGGTTATCAACTGCAATGTAAAACAAGTACAAAGAAACATCTTTGACATTTAAGTAATTCATGGATTCTTGGCAAAATGATCTGCTTTCAGCATTTCCATTTCAATTCTTGTACAGAGGCAAATTACCTTTGGTAAATAAGCAGACAGTTTATCAGGAGTGTATGAAACTCTGAAGAGATTTGTTCTCCAGTTTACATGCTGCACCCCTTTCATAATGGCTTACATGAGCTGGAAAATATAGGCTGAGAATTCAACCAACCGAATCAATCTAGTTTTATATCTCCATCAACAATTTGATTCTGGGGAATTTAATAGCTTGCCATTGCAGATTGAGCTTACTAGAAGTGGTTGCACTCAATCAAGCAACTTGCTAGCTTGTATTTAATTTACCTTCAGGGCAAACCTGTCATGCTCTTAATAACTTGGTGGATGTCATGAAAAGTAATGGAATTATTCTGTGCTGATGACACCACAATCTGTACCTGCTGAATACGCCATTGAATCAACAATTTGCACCAAATCACTGAAAACAAATATTGTTTGAATCAGAGAGTGGGCAGATAAATCTTCATTTGGACAATAGCTTTAATAAGGCAGTATGACTGAGATTGCCTGTTCTCACCTCTTTCATTAGAATTTCAAGGTCATTTCAATCACAGTCTGCCAAAGTCTTCCTTTATTCAAATTTTATGAGGCAAATCTGGCGATGAAAATGACTGGATAAGCCAATAAGAGAGTATGAATCCACGGGAATAGAAGTCCTGTTTTCTACTGGTAATATTACTACCCTTCTATAAGATCTTTATAATAGGCACAGCAGCTATTTAAGGTTGAATTAGGGAATTAGTGATGGAGAAGAGACTGCAGATCATTTTGTCCATTGCCTGGTTGCTTTTTAAAATCAGGTCCGATATTATCCCTCCTTTTGGATTTTCCTTATCCATTTGGGTCCTGCAACAGTGCTGTATTACTGCCACAAAAATGTTTTCTTTCTTAATACTACACATTTATCCATGATGTAAATTGAAAGCAGTACAGTAAGGAAAATATGTAATTTCTTTAAAAGGCCTGTGGAATTTGTAATTTTTCAAAGCTTGTTTCGAAAAGGAATTTCAAAAGTTTACCTCAATTCTAAGGAGATCATTTGTGACTTTCTTGGATAATAAAAAATACTGGGCTCTCTGACACAGTGACTCTTACCTTGGAAGCAATACCAACAAGGAGGAAGCTATGAATGAAGTCATGTGGCTGGTCGACACAAAGGAGACCCCAAATAATTGAACTTTGCAGACTGTTTGTGTGTCTGCTACTTATCTGTACGTGAAATTTAGGGCAGGGTTCTCTGGCCTCCAGTGTTTCTCAGCGTGGGAGGCAACGCAGCGTACACCGGGATCTTCTGGTGTCAATAGCATTTCCTACTAAATCCACTCCATGCCACTGGGAAACCCACAGCAGGGGTTCGCTGTCTGTGGGACCGGAGAATCTCCCTGGCTTGAACGGCCTGAGAATTCCAGCCCTAAATCTTAGATTGAGACTGAGCCAAAGTTGCATTTTGTATTTGAGGAAGGAACCAGGATGTCCACTTCGAACAGTGCATTATGTTGTAAACAACACATCAGTTCTTCAAGACGGGATTCACCACTGGATTATGTTGCTAACTTTTGGTTGGCTATTAATTTGGCTCTATTTAATCACGTTTGCTCAAGAGTCACCAGGTATCTTTCGACACCGCCACAAGGTTCAGAACCGAATACTGGTCAATGACTCGATACACCAGTTAGTAAGTTCAAAAGCAATGCTCATTTATTTACACACAGTCAAATCTACTCATGCATAAACTCTACAAACTAAACTACCACTATTACTAAGGCCTATACTTAGCTGTGGGCGCCCACTCAGTCAGAGGATGTTGGGTGTTCTGGTTTACAAACAAGCCAACAATGCTGGAAATGGTGTATTTTATTAATTGTTCAACTATGTTAACATACTGTAAACATGGGTATAAGCAATACCAGCTTAACTGTGGACCCTTTCCTATCACTAGCTATGGTGAGGCACTCAGCACACGGTGAATGTCTGTGATGCAGGCTGTGAGCTCTGTTCTCTGAGCTGGCTGCTGCTAGAATGAGCGGGGACTCTCCTGGCCCCTGTCTTTATAGTGCTTGTGCTCTCACTGGTGATTGGCTGCGGTGTTATGTATGCTGGTTGGTCCTACTGCATGTCCATCAATGTGTGTATGTGATTGCACCATAATGTACTGATGTATATTATGACAGGAACAATGGCCGTTGCTCAGTTCTGAGGCTGCTGGGTTGAGCTGTTTACAGGGTAGCAACTCGGAGCGTCTATCTCGTAGCATGTGTTGACTTGGAACGTACTTGGTCTGCTGTAGCTGCCAGGCTGGTCTCTCTCATCGCTGAGAGCCAAAGCCAAAGGAGGAAGATTCTCCCGTGGGTGATACCTCTTTTACTGCAAAGGGCTTCGCGCTCTTTTGGGCGGGCCTTGAACTTGGCCTCAACTAATTGGGTCTTTCCCAATCATCGGTATCGATTTTCCTCCAATAGAGGGGTGGTTCCCTGATCAACAAAGAACAAAGAACAAAGAAATATACAGCACAGGAACAGGCCCTTCAGCCCTCCAAGCCCGTGCCGCCCATGCTGCCCGACTAAACTACAATCTTCTACACTTCCTGGGTCCGTATCCCTCTATTCCCATCCTATTCATGTATTTGTCAAGATGCCCCTTAAATGTCACTATCGTCCCTGCTTCCACCACCTCCTCCGGTAGCGAGTTCCAGGCACCCACTACCCTCTGCGTAAAAAACTTGCCTCCTACATCTACTCTAAACCTTGCCCCTCTCACCTTAAACCTATGCCCCCTATTAATTGACCCCTCTACCCTGGGGAAAAGCCTCTGACTATCCACTCTGTCTATGCCCCTCATAATTTTGTATACCTCTATCAGGTCTCCCCTCAACCTCCTTCGTTCCAGTGAGAACAAACCGAGTTTATTCAACCGCTCCTCATAGCTAATGCCCTCCATACCAGGCAACATTCTGGTAAATCTCTTCTGCACCCTCTCTAAAGCCTCCACATCCTTCTGGTAGTGTGGCGACCAGAATTGAACACTATACTCCAAGTGTGGCCTAACTAAGGTTCTATACAGCTGCAACATGACTTGCCAATTCTTATACTCAATGCCCCGGACAATGAAGGCAAGCATGCCGTATGCCTTCTTGACTACCTTCTCCACCTGTGTTGCCCCTTTCAGTGACCTGTGGACCTGTACTCCTAGGTCTCTTTGACTTTCAATACTCTTGAGGGTTCTACCATTCACCGTATATTCCCTACCTGCATGAGACCTTCCAAAATGCATTACCTCACATTTGTCCGGATTAAACTCCATCTGCCATCTCTCCGCCCAAGTCTCCAAACAATCTAAATCCTGCTGTATCCTCCGACAGTCCTCATCGCTATCTGCAATTCCACCAACCTTTGTGTCGTCTGCAAACTTACTAATCAGACCAGTTACATTTTCCTCCAAATCATTTATATATACTACAAAGAGCAAAGGCCCCAGCACTGATCCCTGTGGAACACCACTGGTCACAGCCCTCCAATTAGAAAAGCATCCTTCCATTGCTACTCTCTGCCTTCTATGGCCTAGCCAGTTCTGTATCCACCTTGCCAGCTCACCCCTGATCCTGTGTGACTTCACCTTTTGTACTAGTCTACCATGAGGGACCTTGTCAAAGGCCTTACTGAAGTCCATATAGACAACATCCACTGCCCTACCTGCATCAATCATCTTAGTGACCGCTGGGCATGTTCTGGTGACTGTCAGTCAGCTTTGTCTTAGCTTCTTCTGGCGCTGGGGAGTCTGTCCTAACATTGTGTATCGAAATGTTTCCATTTGGTCCCCGGAGATGGCTCATTAGTATGTAAATCGTTTGGTAGTTTCTGTCCTGTCTGAGCGTTTAAGGTTCTAATAAACAGACAGAGCTTGCACCTGCTTGTTCCTTAGCATTGTCCAATTTTCCCTGCAGTCTTTGCAAGTGTCCATTTTGTAATCGGGACATGGCCATCTCAGATGGCAACAATTACATCAAATGGATTTCCAAACAGCACTATAAAATGTACTGACACTTCAGAAACTGCTGGATCAGACCAACATAAGAGGCTGCCACCAGAATGAAAGAGTTCCAGCTGTTCACCTGGTATGTTTGTCAAGATCTTTCACAGTTGTTGTGAACCAGATAATGATGTGCGAAGATAACTTTTTCCAGACCTGATCAGGTGTGATCAGATTTTCAAAGCTGATTGAATTCGATGATTGAAGTAAGATTTTTTTTTTAGGAATAATGAAAGGTCATTTAGCTCAAACAGGTTGTTAGAGAAGGTCATTTAGTTATGAAATCAAAACCTATGGGAACCAGGAGTCCTAACAAACCTTGGCATTCCCACGCATGTACAGATCGGGATATCTGCACATGTGTAATTTAGCAGATCCGCATCTTTAGGTTTTTAGGGTCCATGACAGGCCCAGCGTGCCTGCGCATGAAGAGAGGAAAAAAAGAAAAATGGCGCAAAAATACAGGTCTGATGACTGGAAGCAGAGTACCATGAAAGACCAATCTCTTAGGCAGGGACAGGGAGAGGTCCCTAAAAGAAGGTTCAGGTAGGGGATGGAGGAAAAGAAGCTTCAGGTAGTGGATAGAGACAGAGGGCAGAACACGTCACAATTAAGTTAAGGAAATTGAGGGGAGCAGAGAGATCAGCTCCAAACAGGAAAAGGGCGACTGTGAGCAGACACTAAATGAAGAAGGCAGCCAAAGGTTTGTGTCTCTGTGCTTTGGACTGCTAAAACAAAGATATCCCTTTGGAGCAGTAGCATTCTGCTCAGTATGACCAAAGATCTGACGCTATGCCTGTAGTTTGGTGGTTAGGGTGCACACCTGGGAATCCAGGGGAACAGAATCTTGGGATTCAAGATCAAAATTCTGTGAGATTGGCCATTGTCCAAGTTGGAGTAACATTTGGAGAGAATCCCAAGGTGAAATCTTTAAAGGTGATGATGGAATCCCTTGTGAGAGTGTCAGAGTTTCAGTGAGATTGGTTTATTACAGTGATAGTGACTTGTTGAGAAATCCAGGGAATCTGTTTTGGTCACATTTAATATTTTTTGCATGATGTGCCACGTTCGACTAAGTTCATCTGTTAAGTCATATGTACCAACTATTAACTCTGAATTCAGAGTAAAAGATAGATATTGTAAATTGCTTTATGTTTCTAATCTTGTATAACAGTGGTCTCCAATCATTTTAAGCACAGGACCACTTTTAGAATCTAAATGCAGCACAAGATCTACTCTTAAAAATCTGACTACAAAACCCCGAAAAATGTGTGCTATGCATAACACTCACCGATATTTAGTGTGTCTTTGGCCCTTGACTATGGCGATGATTTCCATATCAAGTCCACTGCTTTGTTTTTTTTAAAAAAAATTTTTTATTAAAAGTTTTCATAAAATATCAATAACAAAATGAGAAAGAAAAAAGATCCCAACAGGGTTAAGTACAAAACACAATCTAAAAAGCAACCCTCCAAACCCCTCCCCCCCTGTACATAAATAATAAATTAACATTAACACCCTGACTTAACACAACAGGTGTAAACACCCCCTCAGACCCTCCAGTGTAAATAACATAAACAAAAATAAAGTAAACCCGCAACCCCCCCCCGCCCCCACCCCGAGTTGCTGCTGCCATTGACCAATGTCTATCGTTCTGCCAGAAAGTCTAAGAGCGGTTGCCACCACCTAAAGAACCCTTGTACCGACCCTCTCAAGGCGAATTTCACCCTCTCCAATTTAATGAACCCTGCCATATCGCTGATCCAGGATTCTACGCTTGGGGGCCTCACATCTTTCCACTGAAGGAGAATCCTTCGCCGGGCTACCAGGGACGCAAAGGCCAGAATTCCGACCTCTTTCGCCTCCTGCACTCCCGACTCCTCTGCTACCCCAAATATTACGAGCCCCCATCCTGGTTTGACCCTGGATCCTACCACCCTCGACACCGTCCTCGCTACGCCCTTCCAAAATTCCTCCAGCGCTGGGCATGCCCAGAACATATGGGTGTGATTTGCTGGGCTCCCTGAGCACCTAACACACCTGTCCTCACCTCCAAAGAACCAGCTCATCCTTGTCCCGGTCATGTGTGCCCTGTGCAGCACCTGAAACTGTATGAGGCTGAGCCTCGCACACGAAGAGGAAGAGTTCACCCTCCCTAGGGCATCTGCCCACGTCCCCTGTTCGATCTCCTCTCCCAACTCCTCCTCCCACTTACCTTTCAACTCCACCACCGAGGCCTCCTCCTCCTCCTGCATCACCTGGTAAGTTTCCGTGATCTTCCCCACTCCCACCCACCCCCCCGAGAGCACCCTGTCCTGTACTGTGTGTGGCAGTAGCCATGGGAATTCCACCACCTGCTGTCTGTCAAATGCCCTTACCTGTAATTACCTGAAGATGTTCCCCGGGGGGGAGCCCGTACTTCTCCTCCAGCTCACCCAAGCTCGCGAACTTCCCGTCCACAAACAGGTCCCCCAACTTTCGTATCCCTGCCCTGTGCCACCCTGAAAACCCTCCACCTGTTCTTCCTGGGACGAACTGGTGGTTCCCCCATATGGGGTCCATGCCGAGGCCCCAACTTCTCCCCATGCCGCCTCCACTGCCCCCAGATTTTGAGGGCCGCCACCACCACCAGGTTCGTGGTATACCTCCTTGGAGGGAGTGGCAGTGGCGCCGTTGCCAGCGCCCTCAGACTCGTACCCACACAGGATGCCGTCTCCAGCCTCTTCCATGCAGCCCCCTCCCCCTCCATCACCCACTTGCGCACCATCGTCGCATTGGCGGCCCAGTAGTACCCACAGAGGTTGGGCAGCGCCAGCCCCTCCCTATCTCTACTCCACTCCAGGAACACCCTTCTCACCCTCGGAGTCCCTCGCGCCCACACAAACCCCATTATACTCCTGTTAACCCGTCTGAAAAAAGCCTTCGGAATAAACACGGGGAGGCACTGGAACAGGAACAAAAACCTTGGGAGCACCGTCATTTTGATTGACTGCACCCTACCCGCCAAGGACAGCGGCAACGCATCCCACCTCTTGAACTCCTCCTCCGTTTGCTCCACCAGCCTTGTAAAGTTAAGCCTATGCAGGGCCCCTGTAGAAGCCAGGTCCCCCCAGCTCCTGGCCACCTGGACCCCCAAATATCTGAAGCTCCTCTCTGCCCTTTTTAGTGGGAGCTCGCCAATCTCCCTCTCCTGTTCCCCTAGCTGAACTAGGACCAGCTCGTTGTTCCCCATATTGAGCTTGTACACTGAAAAGTCCCCGAAAAGTCCCCGAATTCCCTAAGGATCCTCATTACCTCTGGCATTCCTCCCACCGGGTCCGCCACAAACAGCAGCAGGTCGTCCGCATAAAGCGACACCCTATGCTCCTCCCCACCCCGCACCAACCCCCTCCAGTTCCTCGACTCTCTCAGTGCCATAGCCAGGGGTTCAATCGCCAGTGCGAAGAGCAGGGGGGACAGGGGACACCCCTGTCTCGTCCCTCGGTGCAACCGAAATTACTCGGACCTCCTCCTATTTGTGGTCACACTCGCCATCGGGACCTCATACAACAGCCTAACCCACCTGACAAACCCCTCCCCAAACCCGAACCTCTTCAGCACCTCCCACAGGTACCCCCACTCTACCCTATCGAAGGCTTTCTCAGCGTCCATCGCCACCACTATCTCCGCCTCCCCCTCCCTCACCGGCATCATGATAACGTTCAAAAGCCTCCGCACATTCGCGTTCAACTGTCTGCCCTTCACAAACCCCGTCTGGTCTTCATGGATGATCTGCAGCACACAATCCTCAATCCTCGTGGCTAAGACCTTCGCCAGCACCTTGGCATCTACATTTAGCAAGGAAATCGGTCTGTAAGACCCACATTGCAGGGGATCCTTGTCCCGCTTCAGGATCAAGGAGATCAGTGCCCGGGACATCGTCGGGGGGTAAAGCCCCCCCCTCCCTAGCCTCGTTAAAGGTCCTAACTAACAGCGGGCCCAACAGGTCCAGATATTTTTTGTAGAACTCGACCGGGAAACCGTCCGGCCCCAGTGCCTTCCCCGCCTGCATGCTTCCTATCCCTTTGATCAGCTCCTCCAGCCCAATCGTTGTCCCCAGTCCCGCCACCAATCCCTCTTCCACCTTTGGAAACCTCAATTGGTCCAGGAAAGGGCCCATCCCTCCCTCCTCCTTGGATCGGTACAATTCCTCGTAGAAGTCCCTGAGGACCCCATTGATGCCAACCCCACTCCGCACCACGCTCCCTCCCCTGTCCTTAACTCCCCCGATCTCCCTAGCTGAGTCCCGCTTCCGAAGCTGATGCGCCAGCATCCGGCTTGCCTTTTCCCCATACTTGTAGACCGCCCCCTGTGCCTTCCTCCACTGCACCTCCGCCTTCCTGGTGGTCACCAGGTCGAATTTGGCCTGGAGGCTGTGCCTCCTCCTCAACAGTCCTTCCTCAGGCTCTTCCGCATACCTCCTGGCTACCCTCACCATCTCCCCCACCAGCCTCTCCCTCTCCACCCCCTCCCTCCGCTCCTTGTGGGCCCTAATGGAGATCAGCTCTCCCCTCACCACCTCCTTCAGTGCCTCCCATACCATCCCCACTCGGACCTCCCCGCTGTCGTTGGTCTCCAAGTACCTCTCTATTCTTCCTCGCACCCGCTCGCTCACCTCCTCGTCCGCCAACAGCCCCACCTGGACGCTGGTCACTCTCCTCCCCCATCTCCAAGTCCACCCAATGCGGGCCGTGGTCCAAAATGGCTATTGCTGAATACTTGGTATCCTCTACTCTCGCTATCAGCGCCCTTCTCAAAATGAAAAAGTCGATTCGAGAATAAGCCTTATGGACATGTGAGAAGAATGAAAATTCCCTAGGCCCCGGCCTTGCAAATCTCCAAGGGTCCACCCCTCCCATTTGGTCCATAAATCCCCTCAACACTCTAGCCGCCGCCGGCTTCCTACCCGTCCTAGACCTAGAGCGATCCAGTGCAGGATCCAACACCGTGTTAAAGTCTCCCCCCATTATCAGGTCCCCCACTTCCAAGTCTGGGATCCGACCCAACATACGCCGCATAAAACCCGCATCGTCCCAGTTCGGAGCATACACATTGACCAGTACCACCCTCTCTCCCTGCAACTTACCACTTACCATTCTGTACCTACCGCCATTATCTGCCACAATGCTCAATGCCTCGAATGACACCTTTCCCACCAAGATTGCCACCCCTCGATTTTTGGCATCTAGCCCCGAGTGAAACACCTGACCTACTCATCCTTTCCTCAGTCTTACCTGGTCTGCCACCTTCAGGTATGTATCCTGGAGCATAACCACATCCGCCTTGACCCCCTTCAGGTGCGTGAACACGCGGGCCCGCTTAACCGGCCTATTCAGTCCCCTTACATTCCAGGTTATATCAGCCGGTTCAGGGGGCTACCCGCCCCCCTCCCCCGCCGACTAGCCATGACGCCTCCTCGGCCAGCCACGCGCCCGCACCCCACACCCGGCCCGTTCCCCACAGCGGCATACCCCCGTCTCGACCCCCCCACCCCCCACTCGCTCCAGCTCCTCCTTGACCATAGCAGCAGCAACTCGATTCCCCCCCATAACATATCCACCGCAGTCCCCAATCGCCCATCCCTACGCTCAGTCTGTGTCCAGCTTCTCGGCCTGAACAAAGGCCCACGCCTCCTCTGGAGACTCAAAATAATGGTGCCGGTCCTTGTAGGTAACCCACAGTCGCGCCAGCTGCAACATGCCAAACTTCACCCCCTTCCTGTGCAGCACCGCCTTCGCTCGATTGTACCCGGCCCTCCTCTTCGCCACCTCCGCACTCCAGTCCTGGTATATCCGAACCTCCACCTTCTCCCACCTGCTGCTCCTCTCCTTCTTGGCCCACCTGAGCACACACTCCCGATCGACGAACCGATGGAACCGCACCAGCACCCCCCGCGGAGGCTCGTTAGCCTTGGGCCTCCTTGCCAACACTCTATGGGCCCCTTTCAGCTCCTGGGACCCCTGGAAGGACCCCGCTCCCATCAGCGAGTTCAACATGGTGACCACATAGGCCCCCACGTCCGGCCCCTCCAGCCCCTCGCCGATGCCCAGAATCCGCAGATTCTTCCGTCTCGCCCGATTCTCCATCTCCTCGAACCGCTCCTGCCATTTCTTGTGGAGCGCCTCGTGCGCCTCCACCTTTACCGCCAGGCCTAAGATCTCGTCCTCATTGTCAGAGATCTTTTGTCGAGCCTCTCAGATCGCCACCCCCTGGGCCGTCTGTGTCTCCAGCAGCTTATCAATAGAAGCCTTCATCGGCTCTAGCCGGTCCGTTTTAATCTCTCTGAGGCAGCGCTGGATACCCTCCTGTTGCTCCTCCGCCCACTGTCCCCACACTGCCTGGCCTCCGCCCGCCGCCATTTTGTCCTTCTTCCCTCCCTTCTTCGGGTCCACCACCTTTTTTGTCGCCCCGCTCCTAGTTAAAGCCATATACTGACGGGGGGCTATTATTAACTCCTTCCCACGCCGACAAACGTCGAAAAAGTGCCGTTGAGGGCCCTGAAAAGAGCCCAAAAGTCAGTTTTTGCGGTAGCCGCCGAATGTGCGACTTAGCTCCGCATAGCCGCAACCGGAAGTCTCGAGAGGGAATCCTTTTGGCAGTGTTCGCTTCACCAATCTGCCCCAAAAAGTATGTGGAAACTCCTGAAAAAGGTCTGAGAGTCCGTTCCAGACGGGAGCTGCCGAATGCGCGACCTACTCCTCCATGGCTGCCACCGGAAGCCTTGTCCCCGCTTCTTCAATGGCCTTGGTAGATCTTTTCACAGTTGTTCCCTCTGCTGCTAGAATTCACCTTTAATAAAGGCCCTCAAGTCAGCTTGCAGCCTTTAAGCTTGCCCTTCCCCCACCTGCATGCTGGAAGAGGCTTTTTCTATCCTGCAGCTACAGCCAAATCTTTTACTGTTTCTGCCGGGTCTGGTAACCAAGAGACATACCATTCCTGGGGGACACTGTCGGGGGAATGTTGCAGTCTTCTTCCCACACTGGGAAATGTCGAAAAAATGCCATTGGGGGCCCTGAAAAGAGCCCAAAAGTCCGTTCCAAGCGGGATCTACCGAACATGCGACCTAGCTCTGCATAGCCGCACCCGGAAGTCAAGTCCACTGCTTTGTTGAAACACCTGCTGAAATTGTGCTGTCAATTCTCCAATGTCCACTTGAAGAAAAGGATTTGAGACAAACAGAGTGATCTTTTTCCATCTTGTCTAATTGCTGAAATCGCCTGTTGAATTCCTTTTCCAATTTGTTCCGGTGGCCACAGAATTTGTTTTTATGGAACCATTTCTGTTTGACCTGTTGTTGGATTTTCTCCAGATTTGGGAAGTGCTTTTTATCTTTAACTGAGGTGGTCACAGGCCCAGTTTCAACTTGAATGCATTCATTGCACTGATCATGTGTGACATGTCTCTGCCCCTCCCTTTCATTTCACGATTCAGCTCATTCAATTTTGCACTTATGTCTGTAAGAAAGGACAAGTTTAGCAACCACACATTATCTGACAGCTCGCTGTACACCTCATTTCTTGATGTAAGAAATGTGACAATTTCAGGGAGCAGATTTAAAAATCTCTGGAGGACTTTTCCTCAATTTAGCCATCTCCCATCTGCATGATGGATTAGCTAATTGTAGGCGGCATCAAGCTCATTGACTAATGATTTTAGCAAACAATGTTGGAGAAATCTGGCACAAATAAAGTTGACGATCTTGACAACAATTGTCATTACATAAGAAAAATCAATAATTTTGCTCGCTCGCACTTGTTGGTGGATAACACAGTGGTAATTGGCAAAGGAGGGGAATTCAGGATGAAGTGCATCAAAGCCTGGGTTGACACCCAGCATTGACAGAGCACCATCGGTTGTGATTGAAGCAGGTTCCTGATCTGAATATTTTTCTCAGTCACATACTTTTAGAATTTATTGTAGACATCCTCGTCTCTTGTCCTCTCTTTGAGTGGCAAATGAGTGAGAAAGTCTCCCTTTGTTATTGAGTCTTTGAATGCCATGTGAATGAAAACAATCACCTTGGCCATATCTGTTACGTCTACTGATTCATCAAACTGAATGGGAAACATTCACAGCCTGATAGGTTTTGGTGTATTTGCTGAGACATGTCTCCGCATAACAATTGCACCCTTCTGGCTACTATTAAAGCGGCAAGCTCTTGATGGCTGTCATAATTTCACCTAATTTGGTGCGGACAATTAGCTGATTTACTCGTCATTACAAAAATCCCGATTCTTGTGCAATTTGACACGGTTCAACAGGCAATAAGCTGATTCGCTCTTCATTACAAGAATTCCGAGTCTTGTACAATTTAGTGCAGTTATCATAGAATCTAAAGTGCAGAAGGAGGACATTCAGCACACTGAGGCTGCACCGGCTCTTGGAAAGAGCACCCATCCCAAGCCCATACCTCGACCCTATCCCGACACCTCCACCCTATCCCCGTAACCCCACTAACCTTTTCAAGGGCAATGTAGCACAGCCAAGCCACCTAACCTGCACATCTTTGGACTGTGGGAAGAAACCAGAGCTTCCGGAGGAAACCCACCCAGGCACGGCGAGAATGTGCAGACTCTGCACCTACAGTGACCCAAGCCGGGAATTGAACCTGGGACCCTGGAGCTGTGAAGCAACTGCGCTAAACCACTGTGCTACCGTGCTGCCCCTGTTAGTCTTGAATGCCCTTTCTGAAGGAAGACATCCTCCCACGTGGGGGCAGAAGCCACGGCCTCAGGCCTGACAACCATAAAATCTAACCATGTCTTCCAAGGCTGGTGGAGGTGGGGTCTCCAACATTTCAGCCATCCCAGGGCATAGAATCCAGCCCTCTATTTCTCTTTCTGTTCCTAATTTGACATTGAATTCACTCAATTTAATTCACCCTCCTTTTGCCTTTTCTGTTTACTTCCCAATCCTTAAACATTCAGGGTACAACTTTAACTAACAGAACATAATGTCAATTGACATTCTGGAGTAAAATCTGACCCATTATTTCTGCAGATTGGTTCTGAATTTATTCCTCTTTTTGTGAAAGGTGTACTCTCCTCTGGTTCTTACATTTTGGATAAGAGGAAGCAGTTTGGGATTGCCTACAGTGTCGCGTCCTTCTAGAATTCTTAGAACCCAATCATTTCACTGCTCCACCTTCTCTTTTCCAGTGCAAACATGCCCAATTTGCATAATCACTCATCATAATCCAATTCCCTCTACAATCATTCCGTTTGCTCTGTTCTGTAGCCGTTCAATAGCCGTAATATCCTATCTGTACTGTTCACAGCTAGAACTGTGCACAGTGTGGTCTGACTAATGATTTATAAAGTGTCAGGATTGTATCATAATTCAGCCCACAATATTGACCTTTTAATAATCTCACCATTGACATTTTTCTGGCAGCAAGGCAGACATTGATTCAAAGGATCGCAAGAGTATAAATCTGTTCTAATCATGGTAATGACATCAATTTACTGTGACACCAGGAGATTCAATGTTGGTCTGACTACCTTTAAAGTGCGAAAGGGGTGCCTAAGTTTCCAGTATGCTGGCAGGATGTACATACACATTATGAACCAAGATTATGATTCTTGGCAGAGGAATAGGCATCTAGGACATGTGCTTAAAAGACAGACTTGGACACTTTGATTATGCAATTAATGGACCTACCTCTAGAATGAGGACTGCTGTATAAAATAGGATCGACCTGAATGCAAATAGCGCTGTGCCACATTTCTACCCACTTCAAATGCATGCAGGATAAATTTGCACACAATGGAAGAGAGATCACCATATTAAAGAAGGTCTTATTACTCTATAAACATTACCCTGTGGAAGGCACAGCCATTGTCAAGATCGGCAAGAGGTACAGCAGCCAGCGTTCAAACTAGCAAAGGTGAAGGCCTGAGCTTAGTCATCCATTCCTGCCTTCAATCTGCACCTGGATGATCCATGGTGTGGGTGGTGATGGAAAAAAGCTGCAAGTGTGGAATAGTTGGAAAGACAGTGACAAAATGTTGAAGTTGTGAGTGAAAGCAGAAAGTAGATGCAGTACTGACTTATGGACAGTCATTGGGAGTGGAAAAGCTGAGGTTTAATTAAGATATAAAGATGCATCTTGTAGGACTGTGTCTTCCCTTTGTCGTGTTATGTATTTTGGGATAACAGAGGCTGCAACTGGACGCAGCTTTAACCAAAAGATACTCCAGACCTTGAAGCTAGTTCAATCTGATTTATTGAACCAGTAGCACAGTTCGGACAATTCTCTGTGAGTTTGACTCTCTGCTAACCGAAGTGTGGTTACTCTGTCTGACTGAACCAGACTAGCTCTTAGCCACGTGCTGGAGGTGTGATACTGTACATACACCCTGACTCACTCTGTAGATGTTCATCAGTGGAAAGAGGCGGAGTGTGAGTGCCTCATGCCTTTTATAGTGAGATACCACCCCTGAGTGTCCTGCCTGCTCATTGGTCATGTTCTGTTCTCTGTGTTCATTAGCTGCCTGTCTGTGCCTGTCTGTATATCATTATCTGCATGTCTGCATATTATGACATCTCCCCTTTTAAAAAAATGTTTCGTTGGCACATGGGAACATATTTACAAGCGGTGGCATATGTGAACATATTTACATGTGAAGACAGCTGTCTAATGTGAGAAAACAGAACATAGCAAACAAAACAAATGTTCATAAGTCCAGTCTCCGGGGCTTGCGTCTGATCCTTGTTGACCGCCGGAGAGGTGATGGTGGGGACGACGGCGCCTTGACAGGCCGGATGGAAGCCTGACTGGTGGCCTCGTAGTTCGAGGTATCAGGAGGTGACAAAACAACGGACAGAAACGGAGAAGAAAGCGGTTGCGAGCAGGCAACTTTGCGCTGTGCCCGTCTGTTTCGTCGCACAACAGAACCATCAGCCATACGGACAGCATACGAGCGGGGCGCAGCCTGTCAAACCACGACAGCTGGAGCAGACCAGCTACCATCCGGTATCTTGATCCTGACCGTGGCTGCCGGGGATAACACGGGCAAATTGGTGGCATAAACATCACAGCCATGCTTTTGCTGGTTTCGGAGCTGCTGCACCTTCTGCAGCACTGGGAGGTGATCCAGGTTGGGCAGGTGTATGGCTGGAAGTGTCGTCCATAAGTCCCTGTTCATCAGGAGTTGAGCCGGCGACATGCCAGTGGACAGTGGGGTCACCCTGTACGCAAGCAGCGTGAGGTAGATGTCAGAAGCAGAATCCACGGCCTTGCCGATGAGCTGTTTCACAACGTGCACCCCTTTTTCAACTTTCCCACTGGACTGTGGATAATGTGGGCTGGAAGTGACATGTTTGAAATGGAATGACTTGGCAAACATAGACCACTCGTGGCTGTTGAAGCACGGGCCATTGTCACTCATGACAGTGAGTGGGAAACCATGCCTGGAGAACGTCTCCTTACAGGCCTTGATGACGGTCCGAGATGTGAGGTCTGAGAGCTTCACGACTTCAGGGTAATTGGAGAAATAGTCAATAATCAACACATAGTCATGACCATTCACACGAAAGAGGTCGATGCCAACCTTGGACCACGGGGAGGTCTCGATTCCATGCTGCTGGAGCGTCTCCTTGCTCTGCGCTGGCTGGAAGCGTTGACAGTTTGCACAGTTGAGGACCATGTTCGAGGTGTCCTGGATAATACCGGGCCAGTAGACAGCCTGCCTGGCTGTGCGTCTGCACTTCTCGATGCCCAGGTGCCCCTCATGGATTTGGTGGAGCACCAATCTCTGGAGACTGAGAGGAATGACAATCCGGTCCAGCTTGGGGAGGACACCATCAATCACCGTCAGGTCGTCCTTTACATTGTAAAATTGAGGGCACTGCCCTTTCTGACAGCCATTGGCGAGGTGGTGCATGACACGCTGCAAGAGGGGTCTTTGGCTGTCTCCTTGCGATACGAACCACCTTCTCATCAGATGCCGGGAGGGTGCTCGCACACAGCTGCACCTGTGATTCAATCTGCCGGATGATTTCCAGCGGTTCACTAGGCAAGGTGATGCAGCAGGACAATGCATCAGCGATGATGAGCTCCTTGCCAGGCATGTACACAAGTCACAGTCGTACCTTCTGAAATTGAGGAGGATGCGCTGCAACCGAGGCGTCATGTCGGTCAGGTCCTTGTGGATAATGTGGATCAGAAGCCTATGAACCGTCTCAACAGTGAATGTCGGCAGGCCGTAGACATAGTCGTGAAACTTGAGAATGCCAGTAAGAAGCCCCAGGCATTCCTTCTCTATTTGTGCATACCTTGTTTCGGTGGGCGTCATGGCCCTCGATGCATAGGCTACCGGTGCCCAGGATGAAGTGTCATCGCGTTAAAGCAGCACCGCACCGATGCCATCCTGGCTCTCATCTGTCGAGATCTTCGTCTCCCTGTCTGGGTCGGAAAATGCCAAGATGGGTGCAGTGGTGAGCTTGGCTTTCAGCTCCAACCACTCTGCCTGATGTGCTGCCTTCCACTCAAAGGCAGTGGCCTTTTTTACCAGGTTTCGTAGGGCTGTGGTGTATGAGGCCAGGTTTGGGGTGAACTTGCTCAGAAAATTGACCATGCCAAGAAAGCGCAGGACTACCTTCTTGTCTTCAAGGACCTTCATGGCTTTGATGGCCTTGACCTTGGCTGTGTCCGGGCACATGCCCTGCTGAGAGATCTTGTCACCTAGTAACTTGTGTGTCGACATGCCAAAGCAACATTTGGACCTGTTCAGCTTCAGGCCATTGGCATGGACACGGCGGAATACCTGCTGGAGACGGGAAACATGCTCTTCAGGAGTCGTGGACCATATGATGATGTCGTCCATGTACACACGAACCCCTTCAATGCCCTCCATCATCTGCTCCATGATGCGATGGAAGATCTCCGATGCTGAGACTGTGCCAAACGGCATGCAAATATAGCAGTATCTGCCAAACGGTGTGTTGAAGGTGCAGAGCCTTCTGCTGGACTTATCCAGATGGATTTGCCAAAATCCATGTGACACACCTAACTTGGTGAAAAAACGTGGGTGTGCCATCTCACTGGTGAGTTCCTCCCGCTTCGGGATGGGGTAGTCTTCACACATTATATTCTTATTGAGATCTTGGGATCAATGCAGATGTGCAGGTCTCCCGAAGGCTTTCTAACACATACCATCGAGCTGACCCAGTCAGTCGGTTCGGTTACGTTGGAACTGATGCCCTGTTGCTGAAAATCCTTGAGCTGTACCTTCAGGCGCTCCCTCAGCAGAGCATATCTTGTATCGATATGGCAGCGTGCCCATCCCGTCGAACACATCCGGATACTGAGCAAGGATGTCGTCAATGCCGGCCTGAAGATCCACATTGGAGGATGTCGTTGTGTAAACCCGCTGCACAAGGTTCAGCTGCTTGCAGGCATGCGCGCCAAGTAGGGATGCCCTGTCTGGCTTGACAATTTCAAAATGTAACCGTGCGTGGGAGCTCTGGTTGGAGTAGATGGCAGGATCCCAGTGCCGTGATGGCATTTCTGTTGTAGTCCAGGAGCCTGCAGGCCGCTGGAAGGACCTTGGGGGGCTTCTTGATGCGTTTGAAATCTGCCTGTGGGAGGAGGTTGGCAGAAGCACCTGTGTCCAGCTTGAACTGGATGGAGCAGTGGTTGACCTACATCACCGCACACCATTCGGCTGCAGAATCCACAGCGAGGATGGGTTGAATTTGTGATGAGTTGGATGTGGCATATTCACATTTGGTAATGGTGCCCACACAGTAGGCGGAGTCCAGGCATTCTTCCTCTGGATCCATTGTGCTGCCAGGATCAGAATCCTGTGATCATTGTTGCACACTCTGAATGCGCCGTCGTCGGAATTGGGAGCGCTGGCCCCTGACTGGTGGTGCAGACCTGCACAAGGCTGCATAGTGTCCAGGCTTCCCGCAGTTTAAACATTGCCTGCCTTTTGCATAGCAGTGTTTCTTTAAGTGGGCGTTGCCGCAATTCGAGCGTCCTGACGCTCCGCGCTTCGTCGCACATGCGCAGTGCGGGTGTCGGCCGCTTTGTTATCCCGTTCGCATCGCGCATGCGTGGGGCCCCGGGAAAAGCATGCAAAATGGCCGCTTTCATCAATGCTGAGGCGCTGCATCCGGGAGATGGCCTGCACACTCTCTGCCTCGTGGGATGCAGGTTTCTCATTTTCAGCCAATTTGTACTGGGCATAGTGATTTTTGGTGTGCTCATGCACTGTGCATGTTTCAATCGCGACTGGCAGGGTCATACGCTTGATTTTCAGTAGCTACTCTCTCAGAGGATCAGAGTGAACTCCAAACACGATTTGGTCTCTGATCATGGAGTCAGCAATACCACCAATGTTGCAGGACAGCGCTAGCAGGCGGAGGTTAGTTAAGAAGGAGTTGAAAGATTCATCTTCAGTTCGTAGACGCTGTTTGAATATGTAGCGCTCAAAGATTTCATTGGTGTCCATTTCACAGTGACTGTCAAACTTGTCCAGGATGGTCTGAAACTTTGTCTTGTCCTAGCCTTCGGTGAAGTGAAAAGAGTTGAAGAGTTTGATGGCTTGATCACCTGCTCTTGAGAGGAGAAGCGCAATCTTCCTTGGATCAGATGCACCCACGAGGTCTGAAGCTTCGACGTACAGCAGAAATGTTTGCTTGAATGTCCGCCAATTGGCACTGAGATTGCCGGAGTTCCTGAGCTGGTGAGGAGCCTGAATCTTTAACATGGTGCCGGAATACATTCGCTGGTCGTCACGGAATGGACTGAGGTAAACCACCTAGATTAAGCAGTCACCTGGTAGCATGTCGTGTTATGTACTCTGGGATAACACAGGCTGCAACTGGATGCAGCTTTAACCAAAAGATACCCCAAACCTTGAAGTTAGTTCAATCTGATTTATTGAACCAGTAGCACAGTTCGCATAGTTCTCTATGAGTTCGACTCTCTGCTAACCTAAGTGTGGTTACTCTGTCTGACTGAACCAGACTGGCTCTCAGCCACGTGCTGGAGGGGTGATATTGTACAAACACCCTGACTCACTCTGTAGATGTTCATCAGTGGAAAGAGGCGGAGTGTGAGTGCCTCGTGCCTTTTAGAGTGATATACCACCCCTGAGTGTCCTGCCTGCTCATTGGTCATGTCCTGTTCTCTGTGTTCATTAGTTGCTTGGCTGTGCCTGTCTGTATATTATTATTTGCATGTCTGCATATCATGACACCCTTGAAGACAATTAAATTACTTATTGCAGCCAGCTCCTGCTCTTATTTCAAATGCTGTCAGCTACTGCCATGTCCATTCACCAACTAAGTGGAAGAGGCCTATCTTCCTGCCGCAAACATGTCTAGCAGCAGCTCCATGCTTGAATTTAACGCCCTCACTGACCCACTGCAACTTCTTTTGCCCACAGATTAACAACTGATCATTGTTTGGTTGCAATAAAAATATCAACACAAGAATCTCTTTATTTTGTATGTCTCATCTCCTAATTACCAACGTGTTCCCCATTCTAGGTGAAGTTCAAAAGCAGTTGCTTTGGACAAGAATAAATCATTGTTGACAGGGTTATCTGAATGTAGTTGTTGAGCAATTTATAGAACAACCTCTAATTAGAAGGAAACTTGTTTTTGTAATGGTTTTCAATCATTCATGATTGCTCACTGTTCCTCCCTCTCTTTCACTTTTTCTGTCTTGTCCACTCCATCTCTCCCTCTTCTCTACCCAAAGGCAATTCTCTAATATTGTTACATTATCCAAAATAGACTGGGATCAAGAATGCTCTGGAGAGATGGATTACAATCATTTTACTTTACGATATCACAACTTCTCCATTAATAGAATGGATCCTTCTGGATCCATCAGTGCATTGCGGTCACTGTATTCAGAAGGTGTACCTGAGCAAGACACCCTCCGTGTTCAAGTGAAGGCAAGCATCCAGCAGAGGGCAGCAGAGCGGTGCCGCTGATTGGCTGTTTCGGGGAAATTTTGCATCAGTGCATTGCGGTCACTGTGTCCAGAAGGTGTACCTGAGCAAGACACACTCCGTGTTCAAGTAAAGGCAAGCATCCAGCAGAGGACAGCAGAGGGGAGCCGCTGATTGGCTGTTGTGGGGAAATTTTGCATCAGTGCATTGCGGTCACTGTATCCAGAAGGTGGTTTGTAGAGGAGCTGTTGTCAAGTGACAGTTAAACCCCAAACACTTCTTCAGTGATTCCCTCCCTACCTCCTCCTCTAACCAAAAAATAATAATCACTGTAAGGAGCCCAGCCGAGTAAAGATCAAGAGGGAGACTCGAGGGCAGGTAGAAGTAGAAAGAAGTTGAACCATGACATCACAGCCAGCAGGTAAGTGATTGGCTGGTGACTTGTAAGTAGTTTTTCTTTTCCCTGAGGTGTGTTGATACGGTAGGGTTTTTCTATTCCTTTTTTTATCGTGTGATTGGTGACAATTTTTCTTTTTTTTTCCTTTTTCATTTATCTATTATTTGATATTATAGTTGGACTAAGTTAATCTTAAGATTAAAAATGGTAGGAGATCTCAGACCCGTGTTATGCTCCTCTTGCTCAATGTGGGAGCTCAGAGACGTGGCTGATGTCCCTGGCTCCTTCACGTGCGGGAAGTGTGTCCAGCTGCAGCTCTTGTTCGGCCGCATGACGGCTCTAGAGCTGCGGATGGACTCACTTTGGAGCATCCGCGACGCTGAGGAGGTCGTGGATAGCACGTTTAGCGAATTGGTCGCACCACAGATTAGGATTGCTGAGGGAGAAAAGGAATGGGTGACCAAAAGGCAGAGAAAAAGCAGGAAGGCAGTGCAGGTGTCTCCTGCGATCATCTCCCTACAAAACAGGTATACCATTTTGGATACTGTTGGGGGAGATGGCTCACCAGGGGAAGGCAGCAGTAGCCAGGTTCATTGCACCGTGGCTGGCTCTGCTGTACAGAAGGGCGGTAAAAAGAATGGAAGGGCTATAGTCATAGGGGATTCAGTTGTAAGGGGAATAGATAGGCGGAAACGAAAACGAGACTCCCGAATTGTATGTTGCCTCCCAGGTGCACGGGTCAGGGATGTCTCAGATCGGCTGCAGGACATACTGAAGGGGGAGGGTGAACAGCCAGTTGTCGTGGTGCATATAGGCACCAATGGTATAGGTAAAAACAGGATGAGGTCCTACAAGCAGAATTTAGGGAGTTAGGAGCCAAGTTAAATAGTCAGACCTCAGAGGTAGTAATCTCAGGATTGCTACCAGTGCCACCTGGTAGTCAGAGTAGACATGAAAGAATAGGCAGGATGAATGCGTGGCTTGAGAGATGGTGCAGGAGGGAGGGGGTTCAGATTTTTGGGACATTGGGACCCGTTCTGGGGGGAGGTGGGACTACTACAAATTGGATGGTCTACACCTGGGCCAGACTGGAACCAATGTCCTTGGGGGTGCTTTTGCTAACGCTGTTGGGGAGAGTTTAAACTAATGTGGCAGGGGGATGGGAACTAAATGAGGAAGTTAGTGGACAGTAAGGAGGTAGTAACTAAAACCTGTAAGGAACTAGATCATGAAGTCAGCGTGACTAAGGGGAAGAGTAGGCAGGGAGCAGATGATGAACGCAAAGGGACTGGTGGTCTGAGATGCATTTGTTTTAATGCAAGAAGTGTAGTAGGTAAGGCAGATGAACATAGGGCTTGGATTAGTACCTGGGAGTATGATGTTATTGCTATTACTGAGACTTGGTTGAGGGAAGGGCATGATTGGCAACTAAATATCCCAGGATATCGATGCTTCAGGCGGGATAGAGAGGGAGGTAAAAGGGGTGGAGGAGTTGCATTACTGGCCAGAGAGGATATCACAGCTGTGCTGAAGGAGTGCACTATGGAGGACTCGAGAAATTAGGTGATATGGGCAGAGCTCAGAAATAGGAAGGGTGCAGTAACAATGTTGGGGCTGTACTACAGACCTCCCAACAGTGAGCGTGAGATAGAGGTACAAATATGTAAACTGATTATGGAAAGATGTAGGAGCAACAGGGTGGTGGTAGGAGATTTTAATTTTCCCAACATTGACTGTGATACACTTAGTGTCAGAGGTCTAGATGGAGCAGAATTTGTAAGGAGCATCTAGGAGGGTTTTCTAGAGCAGTATGTAAACTCGGGAAGGGGTCATACTGGACCTGGTGTTGGGGAATGAACCCTGCCAGGTGGTTGAAGTTTCAGTCGGGGATTACTTTGGGAATAGTGATCACAGTTCCGTAAGTTTTAGAATACTCATGGACAAAGACGAGAGCGGTCCTAAAAGAAGAGTGCTAAATTGGGGGAAGGACAACTATACCAAAATTCGGCAGGAGCTGGGAAATGTGGATTGGGAGCAGCTGTTTGAAGGTAAATCCACATTTGATATGTGGGAGGCTTTTAAAGAGAGGTTGGTTAGAGTGCAGGACAGACATGTCCCTGTGAAAATGAGGGATAGAAATGGCAAGATTCGGGAACCATGGATGACAGGTGAAATTGTGAGATTAGCTCAGAGGAAAAAGGAAGCATACATAAGGTGTAGGCGACTGAAGACAGACGAAGCTTTGGAAGAATATCGGGAATGTAGGATCAATTTGAAACGAGGAATCAAGAGGGCTAAAAGGGGTCATGAAATATCTTTAGCAAACAGGGTTAAGGAAAATTCCAAAGCCTTTTATTCATATATAAGGAGCAAGAGGGTAACTAGAGAAAGGGTTGTCCCACTCAAGGACAAAGGAGGAAAGTTATGCGTGGAGTCAGAGAAAATGGGTGAGATTCTTAATGAGTACTTTGCATCGGCATTCACCGAGGAGAGGGACATGGCGGATGTTGAGGTTAGGGATAGATGTTTGATTACTCTAGGTCAAGCCCGCATAAGGAGGGAGGATGTGTTGGGTATTCTAAAAGGCATCAAGGTGGAAAAGTCCGCAGGTCCGGATGGGATCTATCCCAGGTTACTGAGGGAAGTGAGAGAGGAAATAGCTGGGGCCTTAACAGATATCTTTGCAGCATCCTTGAACACGGGTGAGGTACCGGAGGACTGGAGAACTGCTAATGTTGTCCCCTTGTTTAAGAAGGATAGCAGGGATATTCCAGGTAATTATAGACTAGTGAGCCTGACGTCAATGGTAGGGAAGCTGCTGAAGAAGATACTGAGGGATAGGATCTATTCCCATTTGGAAGAAAAGAGCTTATCAGTGATAGGCAACATGGTTTTGTGCAGGGAAGGTCATGTCTTACCAACTTAATAGAATTCTTTGAGGAAGTGACAAAGTTGAGTGATGAGGGAAGGGCTGTAGATGTCATATACATGGAATTCAGTAAGGCATTTAATAAGGTTCCCCATGGTAGGCTGATGGAGAAAGTGAAGTCTCATGGGGTCCAGGGTGTACTAGCTAGATGGATAAAGAACTGGCTGGGCAACAGGAGACAGAAAGTAGTAGTGGAAGGGAGTTTCTCAAAATGGAGAACTGTGACCAGTGGTGTTCCACAGGGATCCGTGCTGGGACCACTGTTGTTTGTGATATACATAAATGATCTGGAGGAAGGTATAGGTGGTCTGATTAGCAAGTTTGCAGATGACACTAAGATTGGTGGAGTAGCAGATAGTGAAGGGGACTGTCAGAGAATACAGCAGAATATAGATAGATTGGAGAGTTGGGCGGAAAAATGGCAGATGGAGTTCAATCCGGGCAAATGCAAGGTGATGCATGTTGGAAGATCCAATTCAAGAGCGAACTATACGGTAAATGAAAAAGCCCTGGGGAAAATTGATGTACAGAGAGATCTGGGTGTTCAGGTTCATTATACCCTGAAGGTGGCTGCGCAGGTCGATAGAGTGGTCAAGAAGGCATACGGCATGCTTTCCTTCATCGGAAGGCGTATTGAGTACAAGAGTTGGCAGTTCATGTTACAGTTGTACAAGACTTTGTTTCGGCCACATTTGGAATATTGCGTACATTTCTGGTCGCCACATTACCAAAAGGATGTGGATGCTTTGGAGAAGGTGCAGAGGAGGTTCATCAGAATGTTGCCTGGTATGGAGGGTGCTAGCTATGAAGAGAAGTTCAGTAGATTAGGATTATTTTCATTAGAAAGACGGAGGTTGAGGGGGGACCTCATTGAGGTCTACAAAATCATGAGAGGTATAGACAGGCTTTTTCCCAGAGCGGGGGACTCAATTGCTAGGGGTCACGAGTTCAAGGTGAGAGGAGAAAAGTTTAAGGGAGATATGCGTGGAAAGTTCTTTACGCAGAGGGTGGTGGGTGCCTGGAACGCATTGCCAGCGGAGGCGGGCACGATAGCGTAATTTAAGATGTATCTAGACAGATACATGAATGAGCAGGGAGCAGAGGGATACAGATCCTTAGAAAATAGGCGACAGTTTTAGATAGAGGATCTGGATCGGCGCAGGCTTGGAGGGTCGAAGGGCCTGTTCCTGTGCTGTAATTTTTCTTTGTTCTTTTCTTTGTTCTCTTAATATACTCACTTAATTATTGTTGACCTATGCTTGAGTGTTTTAACCTTTAAAACAAATATTGCACCACACATCTAACATCGAGCTCAATTGGCTAGACAGCTGGTTTCATGATGCAGAGTGATGCCAGCAGCACGGGTTCAATTCCTGTACCGGCTGAGGTTATTCATGAAGGCCCCACCTTCTAAACTTTGCCCCTCGACTGAGTTGTGGTGATTCTCAGGTTAAATCACCACCAGTCAGCTCTCCCCCTTAAATGGGAAAGCAGCCTACGGTCATCTGGGACTATGGCAATGTTACCTTTATGATTTAATCCTCTATTAGCATTTTCCTAATGATTTTATATTCACATCTTATTTGCTGTGGCTTGAGTTAGCCACTGAGGTAAGAAACAAAGAACTCGCTTTAAAAAAAACATTTTTCACAACCTTTGAATTCCCGAAGGACTGCACAACCAATGAATCATTTATGAAATGCAGACAATGTTCTAATGGAGCAGGCTGCAGCCAATTCCTGCACAGCAAGATTCCATTAATAGCAATGAGATAAATGACCAATTCAATGGAGTTTGTAATGTTGGTTGAGAGATAAATCTTGGCCTAGATGCTGGAAGAATTCCTAAGTAGCAAACAGGAGATGGTAAAGTGGCAGAAGTCATCTAATAGGAGGCATCATAGAACATAGAACAGTACAGCACAGAACAGGCCCTTCGGCCCTCGATGTTGTGCCGAGCATTGTCCGAAACCAAAATCAAGCTATCCCACTCCCTGTCATCCTGGTGTGCTCCATGCCTATCCAATAACCGCTTGAAAGTTCCTAACGTGTCTGACTCCACTATCACAGCAGGCATGCAGAAGACATATAAAGTGTGAAAATAATTTAAAAGATGGGAAGAGACAGATGTAAGGTACCACATGAAAAACATGCATAGCAGAGCAGTCTCCATTGGCCTAGAAGCCTTGTAGAAGAATGAAGCTGGCCAGCTGATATAGAAATACAATATTTATTTTAAAGATTGAATTACTCAAGTGTCGTTCAATAACAATAAATAATGGATTATGCACACAGTGTCACTAAATCGAGGGTAAACTAAATGATTAACAAACTTGACCTTTGATATTGCCTTTCCTGTTTGGCCTTGGCAAAGGGAAAAAAGAAAGGGTTGTATTGATTTAGCTGCTTTCATGTCTGAACTTTTCAGCCAATTAAGTACTTTACGTGCACTCAACTTTGTAATATGGGAAATATGGCAGCCAATTTACTCAAAACGACTTGCAAACAGCAGTGACATAAATGACCAATTACACTCTTCTGCTGTTCTTCACATATTTCGCAGGAGTTTTTTTCATGTCCAGGAGAACAAATATCTGTTTAAATTCTGATCCAAAAAATTGCATGGCATGAATTTTCAGGATGGTGAGCGCTTGATGCCCACCATACTGAGCACCGGCAGGGATTGGCCAACAGCTATCCAGCTCATCCACATACAGTGCTGCAGTGGCTGGAAGAAGTACTGCATTACCTTGACTGAGACTGAGTGCAAGAACCAGTGTCAAGATGAGTGGCAGGGCTCCAGGGGCGGAGAGGATAGGATATACCTTCCGGGGTTGCCAATGGGGATGATCTTGGTGTCGGGAGATAGGCCGGTGGGGATGTGGAGAGATCCAGATATCTTTGGTCTGTGAGTCAGAAGAAGGCTTCCAATGGAGGCTCCTCCTACCACAGGGCGGCATGGTGACACAGTGGTTACTGCTGCCTCATAGCGCCAGGGACATAGGTTTAATTCTGGTCTTGGTTGACTGTTTTGGTGGAGTTTGCATGTTCTCCTCATGTCAACATGGGTTTCCTCTGGATGCTCTCGTTTTCTCCCACAGTCCAAGGATGTGCAGGTTAGTTGGTTTGGCCATGTTAAAATAATAATAATCTTTATTAGAATCACAAGTGGGCTTACATTAATACTGCAATGAAGTTACTCCGAAATTCCACTTGTCGCCACATTCCGGTACCTGTTCAGGTACACTGAGGGAGAATTCAGAATATTCAATTCCCCTAACAAGCATGTCTTTTAGCCAGAGCACCCAGAGGAAATTCATGCAGACACAGGGAGAACGTGCAGACTCCGCACAGTGTCCCAAATTGGGAACCTGGGTCCTTGGCGGTGATAAGCAACAGTGCGAACCACTGTGCTACCCCTTTCCCGTGAAGGTTAGAAGGGGTTACGGGGTTAGGGCAAGGGAGTGGGCCTAGGTAGGTGCTCTTATGGTGGGCCGTTGCTAACTCAATGGGCTGAATGGCCTCCTTCTGTACCGTAGGGATTCGATGTAGAGAATCTATGGAATTCCCTCCAAGATAACGCCCACTATTTCCCATGCAGTCATCTCCCACTCCAGTTGAAAGTTTGTGAGGGGAAGCATAAAATTCAGGCCCGTGTCTGACAATGCAACACTCCCTCTGTACTGCATTTTCAACCTAGGTTATTTTCAGGTCATGACCCCGTGACCTCCTGAATTATAGCCGACACTGACTCAATGTTGACAACGAATCTAAAACAACCGATTCCCAAAGCAAATAATGGAAGTGGATGCAGATAATAAACACAAAGCTCCCTTTCCTTATCAAATACATTATTTTAAATTTTTTTTACAGGAAATAATAAAGAACACCCACAAAAAACTGAATTTCCAACTGCGAACTGGTAAATGTGGAATATATTTGTCTGATATGATAGGTCATTTATTATTTTTTTATTAAATATTCAAAGAATGAGAGCTAAACATTTTCTGTCAGTTCTCTGAATAGTTTCAGTATCAACAGCCTGGCACAGGGAAAAAGCCCTCATGAGGGACCTCTTCATTGACACCTGTGTCAATTTATTGGACATCAACATCTGTCATCTGGTGGTACAAAGCACAGCTTACTAAAATACTTTAATTAGAAGATAGCATTAGTACAAGGCAAGCTTTCAGAAAGTAAATTATATATTTGCTTGAATCTCCGAAGTATAAGTGATTAGACTAATTAAACACACCTGACCATGATTTACACAATGTTAAAAATTCTTCATTACTTTTTTCTTAATTATGGAGAATGGAATTTACAAGTAATTAAGGTGAAAGATGTAATTAATCACCTGATAATTGGAATTAACTCACAATTTAAATGCCCTTGATGCGCAGTGCAAGGACATTGTGGAATATTTATACTTGGCAAGAATCAATAAATTATAAACAAGGAACATATCAGTTACTTCAGTTGTAGAACTTTGCACACTCACCCAATGAATTCTAAGTTCAAACCAATCTTTTTCAATACGTGATAAAAGGGCGATTGTGTTGGTGAATTCCAGTATTAGATACAAAATAGTAGACTCTGTACTTCTTGGGGGTTACCTGCTCTGGGGTCAAAGGTCAGATGGCTCACTTAAGAGAGGATTGTAACAAGGCACCTTGTAGTTGTGTGTCCGTGCTCTGAAAATGTGTTAATTTCTGTAATTTCTTCAATCATTTTAGTTTCCTTCATTTAGTTTTGTTCTCCAACTGAATGTAACATTTATCCTATCCATCCCTCCGTACAGCTCCTGCAGTATGATCTATCTATTGAATATAGGGCAGCATCTTACTGAGGTTACTTCAACAGCACCTCTCAGCTCTGCCATCAAAATGGGACAATGTCGTTGGGAAATCATTAATTCTGGGTTCTCCTCCAAAGTTCACAGTATCCTGACTTTGACATGTGTTGCCATCTATTCACCATGAATGGATCAATATTCTGGGATTCTCTGTCTGCTCCTAGGTATGATATCATTGTATTCTTGAAATAGACTGTTCAATCCAAACGCGACCCAAAAAATTCCAGATCTGGATTGAAATACTATGCTCATACCTTGCCTTTGGGAAAGGCAGAGGCGTTCTAGTAAAACCTTCAATAAAGCATTAATAACCATTAATAAAAGGGCTGGTTTAGCACAGGGCTAAATCGCTGGCTTTGAAAGCAGATCAAGGCAGGCCAGCAGCACGGTTCAAAACAAATTGGGCAGAGAATAGCTTCCGACGTCAAAACCGAGGTAGGCATCGGGTTGACAGCAAATCGGGATGCGCCGGCACCCCTGAAATGGCGTAAATGCGTCGTTCGCCGCGCGGGGTTAAAATACAGTAGGCATATCATTTGCGGGCCTGACACCCTATTCTCTGGGGCCTCCGAGATTCACCGCTTCCGATGGGCCGCGTTCCCGGTGGCTTGGTTCACTTGTGCTCTCAAATATCGTGAACCTGGCGTCATGGCTGCTGAGCAAGAGAGAGGAGGTAGGAAATTGAATGGAGTGACTGCGGGCTGTCGGCCTGGACACAGGCCGCGCCTGCTGGGGTGGGGGGCCCCCGTGCCAGGGCCAGGGGAAGGGAGGGAACAGGCTGAGCAGCCAGGGTGCCCCCTCACAGGACTGGGGCAGTGCCCAGGCACCAGCTGCCCACCAGGTGGCCATCTTGCTACGAACCCACCTTGGCCCCTGGTTCTATACAGTGACATCGGCCGTATGAGAGTTCCCACCCCTGCACCCCACGCCACCCCGCCTCAGCGCATCTTCCCCAGGTCCAAACACCCTGCCCAACCGACCGCCACCCACCAGTGGACTGCCCAGGGCCACATCCAGTGAGGGCAGTGCCAGTCAATGGTACCCCTGGCAACAGAGACGGGTAGCAGGACTAGGGGCACCGACAGTGCTGGACACCAACAGGGATGGGATGCGGGGTGGGAGGGACATGCGTGGGCAGAGCCCACACTGCCAACTGGGGCCACCGTGTATACCATCGAACCCGGTTGGTCATGGGAGTATGCGCCATGCTAACGTGTCGGCCTTTTGCCCCCTGCAGACAATGGTGTTTGTCGTTCAACTAGCAATGGTGGCCGCCCTGGTGATGGTCGCAGCCCTGTGAGATGCCCTGTGCCGCGTAAACGGGAACCGCTCAAAGAGGAGGGGGATACTACAGAGGTGGAGCGGGCAGCAGCAGAGCAGTCAGCAGAGGACCGGGCTGCAGAGGACTGAACTGCAGAGGATTGGGCTGCAGAGGACCGGGCTGCAGAGGACTGAGCTGCAGAGGACTGGGCTGCCGAGGACAGGGCTGCAGAGGACTGGGCTGCAGAGGACCGGGCTGCAGAGGATTGGGCTGCAGAGGACTGGGCTGCAGAGGATTGGGCTGCAGAGGACTGGGCTGCAGAGGACCGGGCTGCAGAGGACTGAGCTGCAGAGGATTGGGCTGCAGAGGACCGGGGTGCAGAGGACTGGGCTGCAGAGGACTGGGCTGCAGAGGACCGGGGTGCAGAGGACTGAGCTGCAGAGGATTGGGCTGCAGAGGACCGGGCTGCAGAGGACTGGGCTGCAGAGGACCGGGGTGCAGAGGACTGAGCTGCAGAGGATTGGGCTGCAGAGGACACCGGGCTGCAGAGGACTGGGCTGCAGAGGACCGGGCTGCAGAGGACCGGGCTGCAGAGGACTGAGCTGCAGAGGATTGGGCTGCAGAGGCGGGCTGCAGAGGACTGGGCTGCAGAGGACTGAGCTGCAGAGAATTGGGCTGCAGAGGACACCGGGCTGCAGAGGACTGGGCTGCAGAGGACCGGGCTGCAGAGGACTGAGCTGCAGAGGATTGGGCTGCAGAGGACCGGGCTGCAGAGGACCGGGCTGCAGAGGGCCGGGCTGCAGAGGACTGGGCTGCAGAGGACTGAGCTGCAGAGGACCGGGCTGCAGAGGACCGGGATGCAGAGGACCGGACTGCAGAGGACTGGACTGCAGAGGACCGGGCTGCAAAGGACCGGGGTGCAGAGGACTGGGCTGCAGAGGACCGGGGTGCAGAGGACTGGGCTGTAGAGGACCGGGGTGCAGAGGACCGGGGTGCAGAGGACTGGGCTGCAGAGGACTGGGCTGCAGAGGACCGGGATGCAGAGGACTGGGCTGCAGAGGACTGGGCTGCAGAGGACCGGGGTGCAGACGACCGGGGTGCAGAGGACTGGGCTGCAGAGGATTGGGCTGCAGAGGATTGGGCTGCAGAGGATTGGGCTGCAGAGGATTGGGCTGCAGGGGACTGGGCTGCAGAGGATTGGGCTGCAGAGAACCGAGCTGCAGAGGACCGGGGTGCAGACGACCGGGGTGCAGAGGACTGGGCTGCAGAGGACCGGGCTGCAAAGGACCGGGGTGCAGAGGACTGGGCTGCAGAGGACTGGGCTGCAGAGGACCGGGCTGCAGAGGACCGGGCTGCAGAGGACTGGGCTGCAGAGGACCGGGCTGCAGAGGACCGGGCTGCAGAGGACCGGGGTGCAGAGGACAGGGCTGCAGAGGACCGGGGTGCAGAGGACAGGGCTGCAGAGGACTGGGCTGCAGAGGACTGGGCTGCAGAGGACCGGGCTGCAGAGGACCGGGCTGCAGAGGACCGGGCTGCAGAGGACCGGGCTGCAGAGGACCGGGCTGCAGAGGACCGGGCTGCAGAAGACCGGGCTGCAGAGGAGCAGATGGTGGCCAGACAGGCTAGAGAGCTGGCCGCCCAATAGGCCGAGTATGGGGAGGTGGCAAGGAGGCAACGTATGAGGCCCCGCATGTACCGGCGCCACCTGCCATTCGAGGACCTGCTGGACCGGGCATGCTGTCAGAGATATCGGATGAACAAAGAGACAATGCGACATATCTGCCAGATGATGGCACACGGCACCATGGGGGTATGGGGGAGGGCACCCGCTCCCAGTGACCGTCAAGGTGATGGCCGCCCTGAACTTCTACACAACGGGGTCCTTCCAGTCACCGAGTGGGAACCTGTCCGGATATCACAGACCTCGGGGCATAGGTGCATCCATGCCATCGCAGACGCCTTATATGCCTAGGCGGAGCAGTACATCCATTTCCATGGGGACCAAGCCCACCAGGATGCCCGGGCAGCGGGCTTTGCTGCCATCGCCGGGATGACCCGGTTGCAGGGGGCGATAGACGGGATGCATGTCGCCCTACGGGCACCTGCGGATAACAGACTGCTCTACACAAACCAAAAAGGGTACCACTCGATGAACATACAGCTGGTCTGTGAACATCAGCTGCGCATTGTGCATCACTGCGTCCGATACACAGGCGTTGTGCACGACTCCTTCATCCTGGCACACTCGGCGGTCCATGACATGTTCAAGGCTGAAGGGTTGGCTTCTGGGCAGCAGGGGTTACCCGCTGCGACTGTGGCTGATGATACCTATCCGGAGGCCACAGACCAATGCGGAGACGAGGGTGAGGAGGAAGGGCAGCCCTTGTCTGATGAGGAGGATATGGGGTAGAGGGATGATGAGCAGAACATGGGTCCTGGGCAGGCAGGGGAGGCCGCACGATGTGTGCCCCAGGGCCAGCGCGCACGTGATACTCTAATGGCCTCCAGGTTCACCGACTAGGAGGGGAGTAAGGGGGGGGCTGCTGACTGGGGCACGGACACCACATCCTGGACCCACATCCCCTCACTTCCCACACCGCCAGACCGCCCACTTGCACACCACTCCGTTAGTTATACCACTAGCGCTACGAGGTGGGGGCCCTGTGTTGGCAGAAACAGCGGGTCTGGTCCAAGTGGGTGAAGGATGATGAGAACCCACTCTGCAATGAGCACTGGGCTCTGCATCATATGACAATGTCTGACTCATGCCCACGGTAGCACCTTCCATCGGAGTGATTCCGGCATACGAGCTGGCCAGTCAAATACTGGGCAGCACGGTAGCACAGTGGTTAGCACAGTTGCTTCACAGCTCCAGTGTCCCAGGTTCGATTCTTGGCTTGGGTCACTGTCTGTGAGGAGTCTGCACCTTCTCCCTGTGTCTGCGTGGGTTTCCTCCGGGTGCTCCAGTTTCCTCCAAGTCTAAAGATGTGCAGGTTAGGTGGATTGGACATGCTAAATTGCCCTTAGTGTCCAAAAAAGGTTAGATGGGGTTACTGGGTTACGGGTGTGGGCTTAAGTGGAGTGCTATTTCCAAGGGCCGGTGCAGACCCGATGGGCCGAATGGCCTCCTTCTGCACTGTAAATTCTATGATACTATGAAATGCACAATTCTGTCGAATCCCAGGGGGTGGGGGTGCTGGGAATGGTCGAGGCGCAGGGAGGAGGGGACAGCATGGTCCTCCCACAGTGCGTGCACTGGTTCCCCACCCCCACTCCCCCTGGCCTATCAGAACCAGCATACCCCCACACATCAAGCAGGGCACCGAGGCAGGTTATAACGGTGTTAACAGGTGTTTAATGTGAAGAAATATATGTCCTAACCCCTATAACTGAACTGTGCCCACACACAAAATAAGCCTTAAGCTGGTTTATGTGAAACCACGCAGACTTGCCACTGGGATATGTGATCTTGTATACTGAGGGGCTGACTTTGTCCAAAATGGAGTATGGTCCGGAAAATTTGGGGGAAAGGAATGAACTGGGGTTGTATAGGGAAAGCATCACTTGCTGCCCTACTACAAACTCGGTGGCGTGTACCATTTTATCGAAACAAGCCTTACTTTGTTTCCTCCTGGTCCCAAGTCTCACAGCTGCTGTGAGCTGGGCTGATTTTATGTTCTCAATAAGCTGCTGTACAGCATTTTCATGCGTGAGGGCGGAGACTGCGGGGCTGGCTAAATCCAGTCCTAATAAAAACTCTGTCCCTTTCATGGGGCGTCCGGTCATGAGGGTGTGGGGGGTGTATCCTGTGGACGTGGATACCGTGTTTCTTCGGAACATTAAAGCAAATGGGAGAACTGAATCCCAGGTGCTGTTGGTCTGTTGTACCATTTTCCTGAGAGTGGCTTTTAAAGTCCTATTCATCCTCTCTACGATGCCGCTTGACTGGGGGTGGTAGGCTATGTGAAACTTCTGCCTAATTCCGAAAATTGTGAGAATGTTTTTCATTACTCGTCCTGTAAAATGGGAGCCTTGATCGGATTCTATACTGCGTGGGAGGCCCCATCTTGTAAAGATCTGCTGTGTTAGGATTTTAGCTGTTGTTTTGGCCGTATTCGTTCTGGATGGAAAAGCTTCCACCCATTTTGTGAAGGTGTCGATGACCACCAACACATATTTAAAACCATTTCCGCAGGGGGGTAGGGGTCCAATGTAATCTATCTGCAAATTCGTCCAGGGGCCATTAACGGGGTGGGTGTGACTAAGCTGAGCCTTTCTAGCATATCTGTGCAGATTGTTCTGGGCACAGATCAAGCAATTTTCAATGTAATGGGTTACATCGGTTTTTAAATCAGACCACCAACAGAGAGGTCTGAGGTAGGTTAGGGTGGGTTCAATGCCTTGGTGTCCATGATTGTCATGGAACTGACAAATAATCTGGTTCCTGTCCTGGCTGGGAAATACATAAATGCCGTCTTTAAAAATCTCACCGTCATGTGTGGTTATTGTGTTCTTAAACTTATCGTACGTGGTTGGGAAGGTTTCTTTTAAAACTTCCCTGAGCTTTACATCTTCCTTTTGGGCTTTTGCTAGATCCTGAAAGTTGGTCTGTGAGACCTGAACCGCGTGTACTGGGGCGCTTTCGGGGGTTGCCAAAAGTAACCATGTCTGGAACCTGCCTTCGCTAGGGCGTCTGCTTTAACGTTACCAGGCGGGGAAGAACGGTGATGACTGCGAACCTTAATGATACCATATTTCCTATCTTTAGCTGTCTCTAGGATATGCCGGAGTGATGGGGCTGAGGGTAAGGGCTTTCCATCTGCGGAAACAAATTCTCTAGTTTCCCACAGGGGTAGGAATTCTGTTAAACTATTGCAGACATATAAACTGTCCGAATATATGTCCGCTGGGGTCGGAAACGAGTCAGGGTGATCAACAATGTAAGCTACGGCTGCCAGTTCTGCTGCCTGCGAGCCTAGATGTCCTGGCAACTTTAATTAAATCTCTTCAAGGGCGCGTCCCTGCGCGTCCGCTACATAAATGCCGCAACCGGTGATTCTCTTTCCATTCAAAACTGTGGAGGAGCCATCCACATAAATTTTCAGGGGTGCGCACGTGTCTGTGGGCTGGGTCTCTGGGGTGTATTACCTGCTTTCCTGGGAGCTGAGCTAGGTATAAATGGGCCTGAATTATGTTTTGTGGTGATGATCTCACACTCATGTGGGGTACCTGCATATTGCAAATTGTCGGCTAGGAAAGTGTGGGTCTTGGTTCTTTTGACTGTAATGTCCCGTCCCTGTAAAGGAAGGGTCCAACAGGCTGCACGGATTTGGCTGACTGTGCCATCTTTAAGTCGACCGTGTAATAATAGCTGTGTTGGGGGTGTTCAGTGAGAATGGTGATGGGGTTGAGTCCTGTAATGTAGGCGAAGTACTGTACTGCCCAAAAAACTGCGAACAGGTGCCTTTCGCAGGCAGAAAAACCTTGCTCGACAGGATCTAACACGCGTGAGGCACATGCCATGGGGCCTAATCAGTCATGGCATTCCTGGAGGAGCACGGGCGAAAGGTTTCGGTTGGTGCTTGCTACTTCGATTGCGTACGGGGAAAGTGGATCTGGGACCTGTGCTGGGGGCTCTCTTGAAAAATGAAAAATGAAAATCGCTTATTGTCACGAGTAAGCTTCAATGAAGTTACTGTGAAAAGCCCCTAGTCGCCACATTCCGGCACCTGTTCGGGGAGGCTGGTACGGGAATCGAACAGTGCTGCTGGCCTGCCTGCGTCTGCTTTAAAAGCCAGCGATTTAGCCCAGTGAGCTAAATCTTTAAAGCATCCACGGCATCCGTGTGCTGTGGAAGCCATTCCCAATGTGCCTGTTTCTTGAGAAGTTCGGATAGGGGCGCTGCTTTTGCGGCAAAACCATCGATATGGTTTCTGCAGTAACCAACCAGTCCTAGAAATGACCGGAGAGCTGAGACATTATGGGGAAGGGGCAATTTGATGATCGAGTCAATTCTCTTTTGCTCAATCTCACGTTTACCATGAGTGATTACTGTACCCAAGTAAATTACTTTTTCCTGCAAAATCTGGGCCGTCTTGGGGTTGACTTTACATCCAATCTGTTTTAGGAGTCCTAGGAGTTCGGTGAGAAGCAAAATGTGCTCTCCCTTTGTGTCTGTCTGTGGTAGTAAGTCATCTACATACTGGACCAGAGAATCGGGTCGGGAAAATTTTGCGAGTCCATTTGCCAACTGTCTGTCGAAAATTGAGGGGGAGTTGTGGAAGCCTTGTGGAAGGCTTGTCCACGTGTATTGTTGTCCCTGGAATGTAAAGGCGAATTTATATTGGCACGCTTTATCCAATGGAATGGACCAAAAGCCGTTGCTAATGTCTAAAACCGAAAAACATTTTGACTGGAGTCCCTGATTGAGCATGGTCTTGGCACTCATGGCTACGGTGAGGGCTGCTACTGAGGTTACTTTGTTCAGTTCCTGGTAATCAATGGTCAGTCGCCATGATCCATCGGGTTTCCTGACGGGCCAAATTGGTGCATTATTTGTGGAGGCTACTGATTGGAGTACGCCTTGATCAAGCAGACTCTGTATTACTTTTGAGATTTCTCCCTCTGCTTCTTGGGGAAAACCGTACTGCTTTTGGGGTCTGGGGTCGGGACCTGTAATGTTCACTAAGCCAGCTATCTTGCCACAGTCATGCTTGTGCTATGCAAATGCTGCTTTGCGTTGCTGTAGGACTTCCCTAACCTGTTTGTCCTGACTAATGGCTCTGGGGTCGAACCAGAAGTCTCCTCCTGAGCTAATTCTGTTTGCATATTCTCCAACTGTGAGCATGGCGGGGGCTCGTGCTGCCTTTGCCATTCTCCATACACATTTGTTATCCGGATCAAATGAGAGGTTGTGGAAAGTTCATAAAGTCGATTCCTAGGATGTGTTCAGCTGTCTGGGGTAGATCGACCAAAACTACCGGGTGTTTAGTCGTAATGTTCCCTATTTATATCGCTACACGGGCTGTGATGTGTCCTTGTTGTAAATTACCTGTAAAGCCGCTGAATGTGATGGTGTCTGTTGTGGGCCACGTGTCTCGTTGAAACAGCGTGGAGGAATTGAGCGTGGTGCGGGACCCTCCTGTGTCCCAAAGAAATTCTACGGGGTGTCCCCGGACTTTGCCTGCTACTACCGGTCTACCGGACTTGTCCCAAAGGGTGTCGCAGACCCAACTTGGGGAGCCCGAACACCGTCAATCAGTGCCGTTCATGTCTGCGTTCTCTGAACAGGTGCTAATGCTATGGATTGGCTTTGCCCTATTCTTATTTAGGGTGCCTGTCTGTTGGTTTCTCTGCTGCTTTTGGGGCGTTGCACTCTCGTGCATAGTGTCTTTCATGTCCACAATTGTAGCATTCCTGGGATTTAGGCTGCGGTGGGCTGTTCCTGCCATCATTTACCCATGCGGGGTTCTGGTGCGTCCTAACTGGATGCATGTCTGCCTGCTCTTCCTCTGGTTTTGCAAATGCGGTTTTACCTTGGATGGATTGTTCCCAAGTGCGGGACAATCTTTTCAAAACCCATTTCTCATTGTGGGCCTCGTCTGAGGGGTTGTAATTTGGGCAAGCTCTCTGTCCTGCCTCTGTCGCATGAGAGACTAGGATTCAAATCCATTTGGCCATATTACCCGCGGACAAATGGGCGCGGGCTAATTCTCCAAATACTGCTGTGAAATGTATCCACAAGCGTCCAGCAAACGCTGTGGGCTGCTCTGTTGTCTTTTGCCTACGCTTGTTTAGGCCTTCTACGGGGTCTCCTTTGTTATAGCCGATCGCATCCAGGATCGCTGCGTGCATTTCTTGGAGTGTGCCTCCTCCTACATTCTGTGGGTCGGGAAGGGCTGCCACGACTGAAGGGTTGAGGCTAAAACTGTGAGCTTCACTTGCTCCTTTACGTCCAGGCCGTACATGGTAGCCTGCTGTTTAACTCTAGCAAAAAACTAGTGGGGGTCTGATGTGGGAAGGAACGGTGTAATTTTTCCACAGGCATCCTGTAATTGGGTCACAGTTAACGGGGTTGTATATAGGAAATCTGCGTTTCCTTCTGCTGCGGCCCTGCGGTGTCTGGTTACAGGGTTCATGGGGATGTGTTCTTCCTGTTCAGTCGGGGGTTGGGGTGCTTTCCTTTTTTGTGGTTTTCTTGCGTACATGTCCCATGCACATATCTATGGGCAGTTTCATTTAACTCCTGCCAATCGGGGCCGTTTTCCTGGTCTAACTGGCGTCCAAACGTACTTTGAAACCCATTCTGGACAGAAAGCAGAGATTGCAATTCTGCAATTTGCTTCCGGCACTTTGTGTGATCTACGGAGCTCTGCCTTTGTTCCGTCATGGAAGTGTGGAGCGCTCGTAGGGCTGCTTTTAAATCATTGCACTGTTTCTGCAATTGCTCTACCTGTTGTTCGGTTTCTTGTCTTACCAAGACCGCGCATTACGTGTCCTGGTAGGCCTTATCGTACTGGGTCTGAAAACCAATCAAATGGCCCTCTTGGCATCATCCACCTCTCTGTGCCTAACCGTTCTCTTAACTCCTTATTCTCCTTCTCAAATTTGCTCACATGTCCCTCACTATTTCTGTCTCTATCCTCAATTTCTCTACGGATCGTCCTAACGACCTCCTCTGTGCCTCGCAATTGTGTCAAGCAGGACACAATTGCCATCGGCTTGCGAGCTTTCCCCAATCTCTGACAGGTTCTCCCACCAAGTATGTCCTATACTCCCGGGACCTGTTTCGTCATTAGCGCACAATTCACTCTAAAAGGGCCATCCTTTCCCTTTGAGATATTTTCTGATCTCTTCTTACCATACGGGACACTGTTCTACTCTACTGGTCGCTGCGACCTCAAATTCTTGGGGGCTCATAAGGCGTTCCATTGCCTCCATTGCCATTTTCTTTCTATCTCTGTGTTCTCTACTGAATTTTTGAACAGGGGGTGATAAAATGGTGATGTAATCACGGGTACGGCTTACGCTATTTTCTGGCCTACAAAACTCCCAACAGTTTTACGCAACAAAATCTCTCAGGTTTACCTTATATCCCTGTTAGTACGCATGCATTAACACACTTCCAAATCTTGGAGGTTTGATCAGTATTGTTCTCACACTTGTGGTTTGTCTGTTTCCAATTTGTTCCCGGAGATGGGCCATTAGTATGCTAATGGGCCTACAGTTTTGGTCTTGTCTCGGAGCTGCGGCTCCAATATACAGACAATCTCTGAACCTGCTTGTTTACTCAGCATTGTCCATTTTCCCTGCATTCTTTGCAAAGTGTCCATTTTGTAATCGGGAAGTGGCCATCCCAGATCGCTACACCTATAACTCTCCATGCATTCTCTCCTCCCACATGCTCACCAAGATTTGGTGCTGTTCGGCCGACCACAGCTTCCCTCACTAACAACCATTTACCACATCCCCTTTTAATCAGTTCTTCTCACTGCTTCTGTTCACTTTCAAAATTCAACTCAAAACAAAAGTGGATTAGAATGAGAAAATAAACAATTTTATTGCCTATTTGTGTCTTTCCCTCTATCCCTCAGGTGCTAGAAACCAGAATCTCACTCTCATGTTACATAGCTATTGATCTTTTCTGTAAAGAAAACTGATTTAGAGATAATTAGTTGCCTTCAGGGTTCAATTTCTTTGGAACATTGAAGTAATATTGCAAGATTAACAACATCTTGTGTTTTTTCAAACCCCCATTATTGCAGCAAAACATCTCAAAACGCTTCCCAGAAGTGTAATGAGAAATAAGAACTGAGTTAGTGATGGAAATATTAGAAGGGGGACCAATAGTTTAATTCAGTTCGTGGATTTTAATGGAGTTAAGGTTGTGGTGAATCAAAGCAGTTTAGGAAGGGAATTATACAGTGCATTTGTAAGCAGGATTGCCAATCATTGGGAAAAAGGGGATTGAAAGAATCCAAAGTCAAATGAGCAGAAAGTTTGAGAAGCATTGGGAAGACCAAAGGAGATAACAAGAAAGAGATGAGGCCATGAAGTCACTTGTACATCAGGATGAAAATGTTAAGTTTGAGGTGTTTGGGGAACCGTGAACCCATGTTAAGCAGCAAGGGCAAGTATGATATGGACTGAGATTTGGTGCAACATAAAGTCTAGGCAACAATATTTAGGAAGAGCTGAAGTTAACAAAGTGTGGAGGGAGAGCTGGTAGGCTGAACAGCATTGAACAGAGAGTGAACATTAGAATAGTCGAACATGAGCTTACAAAAGTATGGAGGAGGCTTTACACAGCAAATTGGTGGATAGAGGTCAATGGGATGAGCAAATCAAGAAATAAAGCAATCTCTTGCAAGCTGTAACTCTAATCCGTTCGTTCTCTGTGCTGTTTTGGACTACAATATCTCTCTTCTCCTCATTCAGCTCAACACAACACAGGTTCATAGAATACAAAGAGAAACATGGGGCTGGATTCACGCGACGCCGGTCCGCCAATTTTCCGGTCACCGGAGAGTCGGTGCCATTGGCGCAGGCGTGGTCAGCGCGGCGTCGAGTGCGCCCCCCCCCCGGCGATTCACCATGCGGGATGGGCCGAGTGGCCGCCAAGGTAGGCTGAGTCCCACTGGCGCCGTTCACATGTGGTCCTACCCGGAGGGACCTTGGCGTCCATGCTGCGGGGGGCGGCCTGGTGGGGAGGACGGGGGGGTCCGACCCTGGGGGGGGGGGGGGGGCCTCCACCTTGGCCTCGCCCATGATCGGGGACTACCGAACGGCGGGCCGGCTTCTCCTTGTGGGGGCCTCTTTTACTCCGCACCGGGCCTCTGTAGCTCTACGCCATGTTGCGTCAGGGCTGGCGCGGAGAAGGAAACTAGCGCGCATGCGCGAGTTCACGCCGGTCGCAGCAAGCATGCATGAGTTCGCGCCAGCCGCAGCGTGCCTGCGGAGACCCGCGGCGCCTGTTTGAGGCCTGTATCGGCAGCTGGAGCTGCGTGAGTCACTCCAGTACCATGCTGACCCCCTGTGAGGCGCAGGATCGCTGACCCTGGGGGCCTGTTGACGCCGTCGTAAAACGCGACAGGATTTACGACGGCATCGACACTTAGCCTCAGGATCAGAGAATCCCGCCCATGTTATCAGAACACCTTCTCTTTCAAACACACACACATGTACAAGCCTCTTTACTTTTAACAGACTCTTTACAGAGTCTCTTTACTTAAAACAAAAACAAAATTCAAGTACTATCTTCAGAACAACAACTTGCATTTATAAAATGCCTTGAACAGAGCACAAACATCCAAAATGTTGGCAGTGAGCCACAGAAGGAGAAATCAGGGGCGAAATTCTCCGTTATCGGCGGAAAGTCCGCCGATCGGCGCAAAAAACGGCGCAAATCCCACTTGCGTCACGTCATAAAAATGGGCCGATAGTCTCCGGCCCGAAATGGGCTAGCAGCGACGTGACGGGATCCGCGCTTGCGCAATGGTTCACGCCGTGCAGCGTCATACGCGCTGCACGGCGTGACGGCTCATAAGGCCGCGCAGCTCCCCCCCACCCGACCGGAACACCCGACCGCAACACCCGACTGGATGGCTAGCCGTCGCTCAGCCCCGAGGTTCGAGTCACGCGATGTGGAGGCGCTCCTGGACGCGGTGGAGCAGAGGAGGGACGCCCTGTATCCCGGGCACGGCCGCAGAGTTGCCCCACGCCACAGCCAGCGTCTGCGGAGGGAAGTGGCAGAGGCCGTCACCGCTGTGGCCCTAACACCACGGACAGGCACCCAGTGCCACAAGAAGGTGAACGACCTCATCAGAGCAGGCAGGGTGAGCCTCCCCCATATCCCCCATATCTCCCCCTCCCCATATCCCCCCTCCCCCATATCCCCCATATCCCCCCTCCCCCATATCCCCCCTCCCCCATATCTCCCCCTCCCCCATATCCCCCTCCCCCTAATCACCCATATCCCCCCTCCCCCATATCCCCCATATCCCCCCTCCCCATATCCCCCCTCCCCTATATCCCCCATATCCCCCCTCCCCCATATCCCCCCTCCCCCATATCCCCCATATCCCCCCTCCCCCATATCCCCCCTCCCCCATATCCCCCCTCCCCCATATCCCCCCTCCCCCATATCCCCCCTCCCCCATATCCCCCCTCCCCCATATCCCCCCTCCCCCATATCCCCCTTCCCCCATATCCCTTCCTGCTGCTCCTCCACTCCGCCCTCCTCTGCCTGCGGCACATCGCCCCTCTGCTGGGCTATGTTGTGCAGGACGCAGCACACCACAATGATGCGGCCGACCCTATCTGACCGATACTGGAGGGCGCCCCCAGAGAGATCCAGGCACCTGAAACGCATCTTCAGCACTCCAAAGCACCTCTCGATCACTCCCCTTGTCGCTACATGGGCATCATTGTAGCGGTTCTCCACCTCATTGCGTGGCCTCCGTATAGGCGTCATCAGCCACGATCGCAATGGGTAGCCCCTGTCGCCCAGCAACCAGCCCCTCAGCCGGGGATGGCGTCCCTCGTACATGCCGGGGATGGATTACCGCGACAACACGAATGAGTCGTGTACACTGCCTGGGTGACGGGCGCAGACGTGCAGGATCATCATGCGGTGGTCGCAGACCACCTGTACGTTCATTGAATAGGTCCCCTTCCTATTAGTGAACACGGCCCTGTTCTCTGCAGGTGGCCGCACGGCGACGTGCATCCCATCGATCGCGCCCTGGACCATGGGGAACCCGGCAACGGCAGAGAAGCCCACGGCCCGGGCATCTTGGCTGGCCCGGTCCACGGGGAAGCGGATGTAGCGGTGCGCCATGGCATAAAGGGCATCTGTCACTGCCCGGATGCACCGATGCACCGATGTCTGCGATATGCCGGACAGGTCCCCACTCGGTGCCTGGAATGACCCCGTTGCATAAAAGTTCAGGGCCACCGTAACCTTGACGGACACGGGGAGAGGGTGTCCCCCGCCAGTGCCACGCGGTGACAGGTGTGCCAGCAGGTGGCAGATGTGTGCCACGGTTTCCCGGCTCATCCGGAGTCTCCTCCTGCATTCCCGGTCCGTGAGGTCCTGGTATGACTGCCGGGGCCGGTACACACGGGGCGCCCTCGGGTGCCTCCGTTGCCGTGGGGCCGCGACGTCCTCCTCCCCCTCCTCGTCCTGTCGGTCAGGTGTCCCTCCAGCCTGGGCGGCTACCGCCTGCCCCTCTGCGGCAGCCTGCGCCGCCTCTCTGGCACGCTCCTCCTCCTCCTCCTCCTCATCCAGGGCAACATAGACATGAGCGGCTGCCACCACGGCGGCCAACATCGCTGGATGGTCTGAAAACATGACGGCCTGGTGGGGGGGAGGGGAACGACGACATGTCATCATTGCCCATATCCCCTCCTCCCCCCAGCCAGGTGGCATGGACCGCATGGGTCCAACTGTTGGAGGCTGGCACCTGGCCAGGTGGACCAACTCATTTGCCTTCCCATCACCCACCCCGGCACGGACCCCCTCCCCAACCCCCAACCTCCACCCCGGCACGGACCCCCCCCCCCCCCAACCTCCCCCCCGGCACGGACCCCCTCCCCAACCCCCAACCTCCACCCCAGCACGGACCCCCCCCCAACCTTCACCCCAGCACGGACCCCCTCCCCAACCTCCACCCCAGCACAGACCCCCTCCCCAACCCCCAACCTCCACCCCAGCACGGACCCCCCCCCAACCTCCACCCCGGCACGGACCCCCTCCCCAACCCCCAACCTCCACCCCAGCACGGACCCCCCCCCCAACCTCCACCCCGGCACGGACCCCCTCCCCAACCTCCACCCCAGCACGGACCCCCCCCAACCCCCAACCTCCACCCCAGCACGGACCCCCCCCCCAACCTCCACCCCGGCACGGACCCCCTCCCCAACCCCCAACCTCCACCCCAGCACGGACCCCCTCCCCAAACTCCACCCCAGCGCGGACCCCCCCCAACCCCCAACCTCCACCCCAGCACGGACCCCCTCCCGGCACTCCCCCGGAGCCCAGCCTACTCTAACCACCCCCCACCCCCCCCGCCGCACACACACACACACAAGCCGAGACACACCTCTCCTCACGCAATCAGTCTGCGGCCACACCATTTCCTGCCCAGAGCCAACCCCCCAGGCCGTCACTCACCTCCTCGCTGGTCGGCGTGAGCCTGGAGCACCGGGTCACGCCGATGAAAAGGAGGTTTGATTCACGTCGACGTGAACGGTCATCACGTCGACGGGACTTCGGCCCATCCGGAAGGGAGAATATCGGCAGGCCGAAAATCGGCTGCCTTGCGCAGACCCGTGACATTTTTCGCGGCAGCGGCGCCATTAACGCCCCGCCGACTTTTCTCCCTTCGGAGACTTCGGCGGGGGCGGGATTCACGGCGGCCAACGGCCATTCTCCGACCCGGCGGGGGGTCGGAGAATGACGCCCCAGAAGAGATGAACAGAGCTTGATCAAAGAAGTGGGATTTAAATGAAAAAAGAAAGTTAGAGATGGAGAGGTTTAATTATGTTATTGCAGAGTTTAGGGTTTTGGTAGCTGACGACAGGGCTGCCAATGTTGGAACAGTAATATCCGGGAATGTGCGAGATGCCCGAATTGGAGGAGCGCAGTTATCTCAAAAGCTCTAGGGCTCCAGAAGGTGACTGAGATTGGGAGGGATGAGACAATGGAGGGATCTGTAAATGGGTGAGGATTTCAAAATTGAGTTATGTTGGACTGTGAGTCTTTTAGGTCACGGGGTGATGGGTGAAGAGGATTTGGCATGAGCTAGAGATTAAGATGATCACAAGCTAATGTAGGGTGGAAGATGGCAAGCCAGCCAAGAGAACATTGAAAACGTCACAGCAGATGGTGGAATTTGAATTCAATAAAAATATGGAATTAAAATTCTAATGATGATCATAAGACCATAAGACATAGGAGCAGAATTAGGCCACTCGGCCCATCGAGTCTGCTCCGCCATTCAATCATGGCTGATATTTTCTCATCCCCATTCTCCTGCCTTCTCCCCATAAACCCTGATCCCCTCATCAAACCGTTGCCGATGGTCGTTCAAAATCCATCTTGTTTAGGAATGCCCTTTCGGGAATGAAATTGCCTCCTTACTTGGTCTGGACTCAATGGGATTCCAGATCTTAAATGCCCTGTGAACTGGCCTAGCAAACCACTCAGTTGTATACATTGAGGATACCCTCCATCATGTTTTATGGCACTACCACCGAGCTAAATGGGATAAATTTTGAACAGATCTAGCAACTCAAGACTGGGTATCCATAAGGTATGATGGGCCATCAGCAGCAGCAGAAATGTACGTTAACACAATCTAAATCATCATGGTCCGGCGTACCCCCCACTCTACCATTACCACCAAGCCAAGGGATAAATCCTGGTTCAATTAAAAGTACAAGGAGAGCATGCTCGGAACAACAACAGGCATACCTAAAAATTAGGTGCCAACCTGGTGAAGTTACAACACAGCATTGCTTGTCTGCCAAACAACATAAGCAGCAAATGATAAACAGGGCTAACCAATTTCTTAATGGATAAGATCTAAGCTCTGCATGTCTTGCCACATTCAGTTGTGAATGCTTGTGGACAACTAAGCAATTCACGTGGGCAGCACGGTGACACAGTGGGTTAGCCTGCTGTCTCACAGTGCTGAGGTCCCAGGTTCGTTCCCGGCTCTGGGTCACTGTCCGTGTGGGGTTTGTACATTCTCCCTGTGTTTGCGTGGGTTTCGCCCCCACAACCCAAAGATGTGCAGGGTAGGTGGATTGGCCACGCTAAATTGCCAATTAATTGGAAAAAATTAATTGGGTACTCTAAATTTGTAAAAAAAAAACTAAGCAATTCATTGGAAGAGTAGTCTCCACAAATATCCTCATCCTCCATGATGGAGGAGCCCAGCACATCAGTGCAAAATACAAAGCTGAAGCATTTGCAAAGATCTTCAGCCAGAAGTGCCGAGTGGGTGATCAACCTCGGCCTCCTCCAGAAGTCCTCAACATCACAGATGTCAGTCTTCAGCCAGTTCGAGTCACTCCACACGATATCAAGAAATGGCGGAAGGCACTGGAAAGTACAAAGACTGGATCCTCACAATAATCTGACAATAGTACTGAACATCTGTGGTTCAAAATTGCTGCACCCCCAGTCAAGCTGTTCCAGTACAGCTACAATACTGGTATTTACTCAGAAACGTGGGAAATTGCTCAGGTATATCCTGTGTGCAAAAAGCAGAAGGACAAAGTCAACCCGCCACATCAGTCTACTCTGGATCATCAGTGAAGTGATAGAAGGGTTCATCAACAGTGCTATCAAGTGGCACTTCCTCAGCAATAACCTGCTGACTGACACTCAGTTTGGGTTCCGTCAGTGTCACTCAGCTCCTGACCTCATTACAGCCTTAGATCAAACAAGGACAAAAGAGCTGAATGCCAGAGGTGAGGTGAGAGTGACTGCCCTTGACATCAAGACAGCATTTGAACAAGTATGGCAGTAAGGAGCCCTAGCAAAACTGGAGCCAATCAGGGAGAACATTTTCTGCTGGTTGGAATCATACCTGGCACAAAGGAAGATGGTTGTGGTGGTTGAGCTTACAAAAGCATGCAAGAGGCTTTCAGCAACAGATTGGTAGATAAAGAAGGGCAGAGGAGGGTGAGCAAATCAATAAATAGTCATCTTAATTCCACAAGATCACTGTAGGAGTTCCCCAACCAACTTCAGCTGTTTTTCAATGAACTCCCTTGCACCATAAAGTCAGAAGTAGGGATGTTTGCAGATGACTGCACAATGTCCAGCATCATTCTTGACTCCTCAGATGCTGAAGCTCATGTCCAAATGCAGCAAGACCTGGCCAATATCCAGGTGGATATTGCTGACAAGTGGCAATCAACATTCACGTCATACAAGTTCCAGGCAATGACCATGTCCAGCAAGAGAGAATCAAACCATCTTCCCTTGACATTCAATTGCATTACCATCATTGAATCCCCCACTATCAACATCCTGGGGGTCACCATTGACCAGAAATTGAACTGAACTCACCATCTAAATACTGTGGCTACAAGAGCAGGTCAGAGGCTAGGAGTTGTGCAGTGAGTAACCCATCTCCTGATTCCCCAAATCCTGTCCCCCATCTAAAAGACACAAGTCAGGAGCATTATGGAATACTTTCCACTTGCCTGAATGAGTGCAGCTCCAACAACTCTCAGGAAGCTCGACATCATCCAGGACAAAGCAGCCTGCTTGATTGGGATTCCTTCCACAAGCATTATCTCCCTCCACCACTGATACACAGTAGCAGCAGTGTGTTTCCTCGACAAGATGCACTGTAGGAACTCACCAAAGTTCCTTCAGGCAGCACTTTCCAAACTCACGACTGCTGCCATCTAGAAGGACAAAGTCAACAAACACATGGGAACAGCACCACATGGAAGTCCTCCCCCCAAATCACTCACCATCCTGATTTAGAAATATATTCCTGTTCCTGCATCGTTGCTGCGTCAAAATCCTAGTACTCCCACCCTATCCCAATAAAGGGTGCACCTATACCATATGAACTGCAGCAGTTCATGTAGGCAGCTCATCGCCACCTTCTCAAGGGCAATTAGGGATGAGCAATAAATATCGATGCCCACATCCTGTAAAAAAATATATAGCTGAGGCCGGCGATGATACAGAGCTGTAAATAGGCAGTTAAGGTTCTGAGTCTGGATGACTCTTTGTCAAAGGCTGTCAGACCTGCTGATGTTGTCCAGTATTTTCTGTTTGTGTTTCAGATACAAGTATCTACAGTAATTTGCTTTTATGTAAATAGGCAGTATTAGTGGTGGCATGATGGGATGCTCTTCTTGGGGTCCAACCCAATACCACTGGTGGGAATTGTATGGCTCAGCTTCAGGTAGTTACCAGATAAAGGGGTAGAGATCGTGAGACCCAAAGACTGCCTTCGGTCTTCACACTATTTAGTTGGAAATTTGTGCCTCGACAATATTGGATATCAAACAAGCAGTTTGACATATCAGGCCCAATGGAAAAGTCAAAAGAGGCAGTGGTGAGTGGGCCTGGTTATTGTCAGTACATATGTAGCTCCAGACAACGTTTTGGATGATATCGCTGAGGGACAACATGTCGAAGATTAATAGGATAGGGCCAAGGAGCGATCCAGGGGGAACAGCGGAGATACTGATTCAGCAATGGGAAAAAAATCATTGCAGGTGATTCTTAACTACAAATCAATCATTTATTTTTAAAATTTCAAAATTCAAACATTTCAAGTTTGTCACCTTGCTTTTCCCCAATATTTGTACAAATGCTGGAAAGGAAAGGTAAGAAAAAAATCCAATCAGAACAGCAGAATGGAACAGTAATAATAATAATCTTTATTGTCACAAGTAGGCTTACATTAACACTGCAATGGAATTACTGTGAAAATCGCTTAGCCGCCACATTCCGGCGCCTGTTCGGATACACGGAGGGAGAATTCAGAATGTTCAATTCACCTAACAGCAAGTCTTTCAGGACTTGTGGGAGGAAACCGGAGCATCCAGAGGAAACCCACGCAGACTCGGGGAGAAGGTGCACATTCCGCTCAGACAGTGACCCAAGCTGGGAATCGAACCCGGGTCCCTGGTGCTGTAAAGCCACAGTGCTAACCCCTGTGCTACTGATCTCGCCTGGGTTTTTAGCTGCACTACAATGTAAATTAAAGTCACTGCCTCATCACCGGAGACAAAAATATTGGGCTGGATTCTCCGGTCGCCGACGGCGGAATCACGTTTGCCGACCAGCCGAGAATCCAAGTTTACGACAGAATCGGGCGCTGCGCCACTTTCGCGATGCTCCGGACCCTCCAAACCGGTGTACTCGTGCAGCACGTATCGACGGCCTCAGGACAGTGCCTGAGGCCCGCCCCCGATGCTCCGCCCCCCGACCGGCCGAGTTCCCGACGGTGTGGGTCTCTAATGGCCTCAACCGTTGGGAACTCGGCGTGTGTTGATTGGCTGTACTGGGTGTCGTCACTGCCTGTCTGTATATCATTTTGTGCATGAGTGCATATCATGACATCCCCCCCTTTTTAAAAGAAAAAATTATTTGGTTGCTTAGAGCATATGCAACTGTATGTACCCGTTTAACTATTTACATTAAATGGCGAGTGACTGAATATACACATGAAAGGTGTCTAGCGTGCAGATGCAGAACAATATTTACAAGATAAATGTCTATAAGTCCAATCTTTGGGGCTGCCGTCGGATCCTTGTCGACAGCCTGAGAGGTGGAGGTGGGGACGATAGCGCCTTAACAGGCGGGATTGTGCCAGATTGGTGGCCTCGTGGTGCCAGGTGTCTGGAGGAGGCAAAACAACATCTGGAAAGGTGAGATTTGGTGGTGGGCAGGCAAGTTTACGTAGTGCCCTTCTGTTGCGCCTGGCAATGGAGCCATCAGCCATACGAACCACAAACGATCTGGGAACAGCCTGTCGAACAACAACAGATGGGGCTGACCAGCCTCCATTAGGTAACTTGATGTGAACAGCATCTTAAAGAGATAGCACAGGCAAATCGATAGCATGAGCCTCGTACTCAGCTTTTGCCTGTTCCTGAGTTGCTGCACCTTTTGCAGCACTGGGAGGTGATCCAGGTCTGGTAAGTGTATGGCCGGAACAGTCATCCGCAGGTCTCTATGCATGAGGAGTTGTGCCAGAGACATACCAGTGGACAGAGGGGTTGCCCTGTATGCCAACAGCGCAAGGTTGAAGTCAGAAGCAGAGTCCGCAGCCTTGGGCTTGAGGTAATGTGTTTGAATTGGTACGACTTGGCGAAATTGGACCACTCTTGGCTGTGGAAGCAGGGACCATTATTACCCAGGACAGTGAGTGGAATACCGTGCCTGGCAAATGTCTCCTTGCAGGCCTTGATGACTGTCCTTGATGTGAGGCCTAACAGCTTCACAACTTCCGGGTAACTTGAGAAGTAATCTATGATGAGCACATAGTCACGCCCATTGGCGTGAAAAAGGTTGATTCCCACCTTGGATCACGGAGAGGTCACAATCTCGTGTTGCTGGAGTGTTTCTTTTGCCTGAGCAGGCTGGAAGCCCTGGCAGGTCGCACAATTAAGGATCATGTTGGATATGTCCTGGTTGATTCTAGGCCAATAGACAGCCTGCCGGGCCCTGCTCCTACACTTTTCGACACCGCGCTGTCCCTCGTGGATTTATTTGTGCACTAAGCTCTGCAGGCTGCGAGAAATAACGATATGATCTAGCTTGAGGAGGATCCCCTTGATGACTGTCAGGTCGTTCATCTGAGGCCGGGAGGTTGCTGGCACACAGTTGCACCTGCGCCTCAATTTAGCGGATGAAGTCAACCTGTTCACAGGGCGAGGTGATGGAGCGTGACAGGGCATCCACAAGTACTAGCTCCTTACCTGGTGTGTATACTAACTCAAAATCGTACCTGCAGAACCGAAGGAAAATGCTCTGAAGCCTGGGCATCATGTCATTCAAGTCCTTATGAATGACATGGACCAAGGGTCTGTGGTCAGTCTCCACTGTGAAGATTGGTAGACCGTAGACGTAGTAATGGAACTTTATAATGTCGGTTAGGAGGACAGGCACTCTTTTTCTATCTGGGCATACCTCTGTTCAGTAGGAGTCATGGCCTTTGACGCATAAGCCACTGGAGCCCAGGACGAGGAGTCATCCTTCTGGAGGAGCACCGCACCAATGCCGTCCTGGCTTGCGTCCGTGGAGATTTTTGTCTCCCTGTCCGGGTCAAAAAACGCTAGTTTCAGAGCAGTGGTGACCTTTGCCTTTAGCTCGAGCCACTCTGCTTGATGTGTGGGTAGCCACTGGAATGCAGTGGACTTCTTCACCAGATGCCTGAGAGCCGTGGTGTGTGAGGCCACGTTGGGAATGAACTTTCCCAAGAAGTTTACCATACCGAGTAAAGCGTAGTACCGCCTTTTTGTCTTCCGGGGTCTTCATGGCGTTAATGGCCTTGACTTTGTCCGAATCTGGTTGCACACCCTGCTGGGATATCTGGTCGCCAAGAACTTGATGGATGACATGCCAAAGGAGCACTTGGCCTTGGTCAACTTGAGGCCGTTTGCATGGACACATCAAAAGACTTATTTGAGACGGGATATGTGTTCCTCGGGGGTCGTGAACCATATGCTTACATCATCTACATAGACACGCACACTCTCAATGCCCTCCATCATCTGCTCCATGATCCTGTGGAAGATTTCAGAGGCTGAAACAATGCCGAACGGCATCCGGTTATAACAGTACCTTCCGAAAAGTGTAATGAACGTGCAGAGCTTCCTGCTGGACTCATCCAGTTGTATCTGCCAGAAACCACGCAATGCATCTAGCTTCGTGATGAATTTGGCATGTGCCATCTCACTGGTCAGTTCCTCCTGCTTCGGGATCGGGCAGTGTTCCCGCATTATGTTCCGGTTAAGACCTTTGGGATCTATGCAGATCCGCAACTCTCCTCAGGGCTTCTTCACACAGACCATCGAGCTGACCCAGTCAGTCGGTTCCGTCACTTTGGGCATGATGTCCTGGTCTTGGAGCTCCTGTAGCTGTGCCTTTAAACGTTCCTTCAGATGAGCCAGCACCCGGCATGGTGCATGGATTACAGGCGTGGCATCAGGACTGAGTAAGATCTTGTAGCAGTATGGCAGCGTACCCATTCCACTAAACACATCTGGGTATTGCGCCAGGATGTCATGAATGTCAGCCTGAAGATCCACATTGGAAGAAGACATGGCATGCACTCGCTGTACGAGGTTGAGTAGCTTGCATGCATGGGCACCAAGCAGGGATGCCTTGTCAGGCTTGACGATTTCGAATCGCAGTGTGGCATTGATGGTCTTGTTGGAGACAAACAGATGACAAGATCCTAATGCAGTTATGGCATTGCCATTATAATCGAGGAGCTGGCAGGCTGGCGGAAGTATTTTGGGTTGCTTTTTAATGCGGTCAAAATCAGCTTGAGAGATGAGATTGGCTGAAGCGCCAGTGTCCAGCTTGAACTGGATGCTGCATTGGTTAACGTGTATGACAGCACGCCATTCGTCCGCAGAATCCACATTGAGGATAGATAGGCATCTTGCTGAATTTGAGGAGGCATATTCACATGTAGTGATGATGCCCACGCGATATGGGGACTCCAGGCAGTTGTCCTCTGGATCCGTAGTGCTACCAGGATCAGAATCCAGTAGACCTTGCTGTACATATCGAACGCATTTGCATTGGAAACGGGATCGCTGGCCTTTGACCGGTGGTGCAGACCTGCACAAGGCTGCATAATGTCCAGGCTTCCCACAATTTAAGCATCGCCTGCCTTTTGCAGGGCATTGCTGCTTTAAGTGCGCGGTGCCACAGTTTGGGCACGTCATGACGTTGAAGTCGTTACGCTCCGTGCGTCGTCGCTCATGCGCAGTGCGGTCAGCCGACGTTCGCACTTGCGCAATTTGGGCTTCGGCCGCTTCGTTCTCCCATTCGTGGTGCGCATGCGTGGGACCCCGGGAAAACCGCGCAAAATGGCCGCCTTCATCGATACTGAGGCGCTGCATCCGGGCGATGGTCTGTACACTCCCTGCCTCATGGGAGGCAAGTTGTTCCTGTTCTGCCGATTTGAAACGGGAGTACTGATTTCTCGCCTGTTCATGCATTTTACACGTCTCGATTGCGGCCGGCAGGGTCATGTTTTTTATTTTGAGGAGCTGCTTCTGCAAAGAGTTGGAGTAGACCCCAAATACGATCTGATCCCTGATGATGGAATCAGCGGTGTCACCATAGTTGCAGGACTGCGCTAATATACGGAGATGAGTTATAAAGGATTGGAAAGGTTCATCCTTACCCTGAAGGCATTGCTGGAAGACATAGCGCTCAAAGCTCTCGTTCGTTTCGACTTCACAGCGACTGTCGAATTTAGCTAAAACGGTCTTGAATTTGGTCTTGTCCTCACCGTCGGCAAAAGTGAGCAAGTTGAAAATTTGGATGGCTTGGTCCCTATCAGTTGATAGGAGCAGCGCGATTTTTCTGGCATCGGACGCATCCTCGCGGCCTGAGGCCTCAATGTAGAGAAGGAACCTTTGCTTGAAGACCCGCCAGTTGGCGCCGAGATTGCCGGAGATCCGTAGCTGTGGAGGGGCCTGGATCTTCTCCAAGCCGCTGGAAGGCACTCGCTGGTCGTCACTGAATCACTCGAGGTAAACCATTTCGAGAAAGTAGATTACTGGTATCATGTCATGTTATTCACCCTGGGGTAACACGGACTGCAACTGGATGCAGTTGTACTGTAAAGTAGACACGTTGGTTCAAAACATTTTATTGAACTTCTGGAGCAGTGCACACAGCTTGCTGTGGGTTGACACTCTCCTAATCTAAGTGTGCTAACTATAACTAACTAGACCAGACTAGCTCTGAGCCACATGTAGAAGGTGCTAACTGATATATACACCCTGACTGTCACTACAGTTGTCACCAATAGAAAGAGGCAGAGTGCTGATGCCTCGTGTGTTTTATAGTGGGAAACCCCCCTCTAGTGTTCTGCCTGGTGATTGGTTGTGTTCTGTCCTGTGTGTTGATTGGCTGTACTGGGTGTCTATCACTGCCTGTCTGTATCTCATTATGTGCATGAGTGCATATCATGACACTCGCGGGTCACGTATCGACGGCCTCAGGACATTGCCTGAGGCCCGCCCCCGATGCTCCGCCCCCCGACCGGCCGAGTTACCAACGGTGTGGGTCTCTAATGGTCTCATCTGTCGGGAACTCGGCGTGGCAGCTGCGGACTCAGTCCAGTGCCGCCACAGTCGGGGCAGGGTCGATCCGTGGGCAGTGGGGGACATTATTCGGGCTGGGGGCACTGTGGTGGGTGGTCTTGGGTGTGTGAGCCGGCCGAAGGGGGGCTATTTCGCGGGCCGGCTTCGCGAGCGGCCTCCGCCATGAATCACGGCGCGGCCGCTGTAGGCAGCCGCCGTGCATATGTGCAACCACGGACCCGGCAATTCTCAGGGCGTATCGGCAGCTAGAGCGGGTGCTCTACACTGCCATCCTGCTAGCCCCCAGCAAAACGGGGAATCGGTGGCGTAAACCGTTCCCACGCGGGCGTGAGGACATAGCCCCAAAATCGGAGAATCCAGCCCATTGAATTCAAACCCAGGTTTTTAAAGGAGGCTGAGGCCTTCAAGTAAAGATTTTAACTCAGGCATTAAATGATAGTTAGGGCTGAACCTTATAGATCACCATAGTCCCCACCCACCCCACCCCGGTCTAAAAAATGGGTGTCGAGCCCACCCAAAGGAAGAACAGTTGCCACACTGTCACTTAGCAGTCAAGCGAATAGGCTGGAGATGGGACAGAGACATGAAGTCCCGCCACAGAGAGCAGCAACCAACAAATGGCCAGCAGCTCTGACTACAGGCAGCCCTCAATGGAGATTGTTGCTGGAGCTGGACACCAAGGTAAGTGGCGGGAAGCTGATTTCGTGGGTGCCAGGATGGCAGGACCCAGTGAAAGTGAGGAGGGTGGGGTACAGTGTTTGAGAGGCCAGGAAGTGAATAAGGGAGCCATGAGTGCTTGCTTTGCAGGTGATATCCCAAGCCTCAATTATGATTGTGTCAGCTGCTATTCCTTTGGATGATGCAGGATACCTATCTGACAAGTCATGCTTCTCCTTTCTATAACACAATATTTTCTTCTAATGTCCTTTCTTACTTCCTATACGGTGAGGGGGGGAGGGTACTTTCAATGGACACAGGGAAACAGTCCTGGCTCCTATTTCTGGGTGTCCCAATAGTGAAGATTCAGAGCCAGGTGTATATCATTTATTCATGTGTGCTCTACCCAAGGGCAGGACCTTCCCAGCGTCTGATGATGAAACTGAGCCATTTTTGTAGCAGTTTTTGTAAATAGTAGTCGGGTCAGGGAAAAGAAGCAGTTCATAAGATTATAAGGTAATGAGGGGGATAGATAGAGTGGGCATTCAGAGATTATTTCCTCGGGTGGATGTAGCTGTTACAAGGGGGTATAACTATAAGGTACAGGGTGGGAGATATCGGAGGGATGTCCGAGGTAGGTTCTTTACTCCGAGAGTGGTTAGAGTGTGGAATGGACTGCCTGCTGTGATAGTGGAGTCGGACACTTTAGGAACTTTCAAGCGGTTATTGGATAAGCACATGGAGCACACCAGAATGACAGGGAGTGGGATAGCTTGATCTTGGTTTCGGACAATGCTCGGCACAATATCGAGGGCTGAAGGGCCTGTTCTGTGCTGTACTGTTCTATGTTCTCTGTTCTATAAGCCTACCACAGTCGGAAAGGAAATCGAACCTGCACTGTTAGCATCATTCTGAACTGCACACTACCTATCTAAGCAAACTGACCCCTCAGGGAATACATACGTACAAAATATCAGGTGTCATACAATGTGGAGCTTTAACATTGAAAATGTCCATCACAGCATTGTTGCTAGTGCTTATAACTTTTCAAATAATCCATTCATCATTTTTGTGCACCTGTGTAAAGCTCATTTATACAGGGCTTTTAATGTAAAAGAAACCTGAGGCACTTGACACTTGGAAATAGGTAAAATGAAAGACATCCAGTTACAGAGATTGAGAGATTTGGAAGGGTGGGTGAGAGTCAATTTTTTTTAATTTAACTTGAATTCAAAGGTAGGAAGTGGAGAGTTGAACGGCTTCCGGGAAATTCCGAGAATGGGACCAAAGCTCAGTCACCAATGGTGAGTTAGCGGTATTGGGGTGGAGGGCGAATTTTATTCCCAAGTTTTGTCTTATTTCCTATTCTATGGGCTTTGGCACCTCATTTGCTTTCTTGGTGAAAAACAAAAGTCCATGCAGAGCTTTCTCATTTGCTATTATCCAGTTTCATTCTTCCTTCTCCAAACATGTAGATTAAGTCATCTCGCTGCCCTCATTGTTTCTTTTATCAAACTGGTTCTGCCAACATTCTTTCTTCCATTTTGAACAACACCAAAGTGTTTTTAACAATTACCCGATTGTAGCTCACTAAGTTCAACCACAGCTTAGATGAGGATTTAAATCCGTGTTTAAGCAGATTTGATTCTGGTGCTGTGTGGTGGAACTATCAGGACAGCTGACGTTTAAAACTGTGAAACCTGAATTGCCTTTTCCAGTAGGGCAGCTGGAGAAGTTATTTTACCGAATAAATAAAATACACAATGATGTGTTATATATGTTGGATTAACACGGACTGCAATTCGATGCAGTATCATTTGAAAACAGGCTTCCAACACTGTAGATGGTTCAACACTGCTTTATTGAACTTGCCGAAAATGTACACAGTTCGCTGTGGGTCGACACTCTATTAATCTAAGCTTGCTAACCTTGGTCTGGCTTGCCCAGACTTGCTCTATGCCATGTGTAGTAGGTGCTGACTGTACATTGCACCCTGACTGTTGCTACAGCTATCACCAGTACGAAAAGGCCGAGCCTTCCTGCCTCGTGTGTTTTATACTGGTAATGTACCCTGTAGTGTCCTGCCTGGTGATTCGTTGTTCAGTATTCTGTGTGGTGATTGGTTCCTGGGTGTGTCCATCGCTGCCTGTCTGTATCTCATTATGAACATGAGTGCATATTGAGACATCTCCCCTTTTTAAATAAAATTTGAATGCTTGTGGCTGTGTGCTTGTATTTACATGTGTGACTATGTGCAAAATGGTGAGTGAGTGAACATAAAGCCATGGGAAGGTGTCTATCGTGCATATACAGAACAAGGTGAACAGAATTTACACAGTTAAAGTCTATAAGTCCAGTCTTTCTGGTGGGTGTCGACTGCCTCAGAGGTGGCGGGGGGGGGACGCCAGCGTCTCGACAGGCAGGATTGCTGCCAGATTGGCGGGCTCGTGGTTTGAAATGACCGGAGGAGGCGTCTCGACATACGGAGGGGTGTGTCAGGTGGTGGTGGGAAGGCTTTGCGCAGTGCCCTTCTGTTGCGCCTGAGAATGGAGCCATCAGCCATGCGAACAACGAAAGACCTGGGGGCAGCCGGTCGTACAACAAAGCTGGGGCTGACCAACCTCCCTCAGGCAGCTTGATGCGAACATCTTCTGGAGCCAGCACAGGCAAATCAGTGGCATAAGCATCATACGTGATCTTCTGCTGGTCCCTGAGTCACTGCACTTTTCTTAGCACCGTGAGGTGATCAAGGTCTGGAACGTGGATGGCTGGAACAGTTGTCCGCAGGTTGCGATTCATGAGTAGTTGAGCCAGAGACAGACCAGTTGACAGAGGGGTCGCCCTGTATGCCAACAGTGCAATGTTAAAATCAGATGCAGAGTCTGCAGCCTTGCAGAGTAGCTGCTTGACAATGTGGACCCCTTTATCCACCTTCCCGTTTGACTGCGGGTAATGGGGACTGGATGTGACATGTTTGAAATGGTAGGATTGTGCAAAGTTGGACCACTCTTGGCCGTAGAAACATGGACCGTTGTCGCTCATCACTGTGAGTGGTATACCGTGCCTGGCAAACGTCTCCTTGCAGGCCTTGATGACTGATCTTGACATGAGGTCCGACAGCTTCACAACTTCTGGGTAGTTCGAAAGGTAATCGATCAGAAGTACATAGTCACGCCCATTTGCGTGAAAGAGGTCTATTCCCACCTTGGACCATGGAGAGATCACGAGCTCATGTTGTTGGAGCATCTCCTTGGGCTGAGATGGTCGGAATCTCTGACATGTGGTGCAATTGAGAACCATGTTGGAGATATCCTGGCTGATCCCAGGCCAGTAAACTGCCTGTTGAGCTCTGCGTCGGCATTTCTCGACTCCAAGGTGACCCTCATGGATCTGCTTGAGCACCATGGCCTGCATGCTGTGGGGGATAACAATTCGATCCAGTTTCAGAATAATCCCTTCAACAACCGTCAAATCATCCTTGACATTAAAAAACTGGGGGCATTGCCCCCTGCGCCACCCATTTGCGAGGTGGTGCATTACCCTTTGCAGCAGAGGGTCTTTGGCAGTTTCTGCTCGTATTTGGACGACACGTTCATCAGTGGCCGGGAGGTTGCTGGCGCACATCTGCACCTGCGCCACAATTTGGCGAATGAAGGCTACATGTTCGCAGGGCGTGGTGATGGATCTGGTTAGGGCATCCGCGATTATCAGCTCCTTGCCCAGTGTGTAGAGTAGGTCGAAATCATATCGGCGGAGTCGCAGAAGAATGTGCTGTAGCCGGGGCGTCATTTCATTTAAATCCTCCTGGATGATGTGGATGAAGCGTCTGTTTCCACTGTGAACTTTGGCAGACCGTATACATAATCGTGGAATTTAACGATTCCTGTTAGAAGTCCCAGGCACGCCTTTTCAATCTGTGCGTACCTTTGCTCAGTCGGAATCATGGCCCTGGATGCGTATGCCACTGGAGCCCAGGACGAGGAGTCATCTTTCTGCAGGAGCACCGCACCAATGCCGTCCTGGCTTGCGTCCGTGGATATTTTTGTTTCCTTGGTCAGGTCAAAGAACACCAGGACTGGGGCTGTGGTGAGTTTTGCCTTGAGCTCCATCCACTCCGCTTGATGTGCTGGTGTCCACTGGAATACTGTGGTCTTTTTTACTAGATGCCGGAGGGCTGTGGTGTGGGATGCCATGTTAGGAAAGAGTTTTTCCAGAAAATTCACCATCCCCAGGAAGCGTAGTACCGCCTTTTTGTCCTCTGGGGCCTTCATGGCATTGATTGCCATTACTTTGTTGGAATCAGGTTGCACACCCTGCTGGGATATTTGGTCACCCAGAAATTTGATTGATGGCAGACCTGATGAGCACTTGGTCCTGTTTAGCTTGAGGCCATTCTCGTGGACATTTTTAAAGACCTGTTTGAGCCGATCTCTGTGCTCCTTGGGGGTCGTGGACCAGATTATCACGTCATCCACATAGACTCGCACGCCCTCGATGCCCTCCATCATTTGCTCCATTATGCGGTGAAAGACTTCGGAGGCTGAAATGATATCAAAAGGCATGCGGTTGTAACAGTACCTGCCGAAAGGAGTGTTAAACGTGCAGAGCTTCCTGCTGGAGTCGTCCAGTTGTATTTGCCAGAAACCACATGAGACGTCCAGCTTGGTAAAGAAATTGGCATGTGCCATCTCAGAAGTTAATTCTTCCCGCTTCGGGATCGGGTAATGCTCCCTCATGATGTTGCGATTGTGGTCTTTGGGATCGATACAGATTCGTATTTCGGCTGAGGGCTTCTTCACGCCGACCATGGAGCTGACCGAGCCTGTTGGTTCCTTGACCCTTGAAATGATGCCCTGGCTTTTAAACGATCCTTTGGAGGAGCCGGCACCCGGCGTGATGCATGAATGACTGGGGTGGCATCCGGCTTGAGTAGTATTTTGTAGCGATACGGGAGCGTGCCCATCCCATCGAACACATCGGGATATTGCGTGAGGATGTCGTCTATGTCAGCCTGTAGATTCACATGAGATGAGGCAGTCGGAGGTGGAGAGGACATGGCATGGATTCGCTGCACCAGATTAAGGAATTTACATGCACGGGCACCGAGCAGGGATGCCTCGTCAGGCCTGACAATCTCGAATCTTAACGTCACTGTGATTGCCTTGTGGGATACAACCAGATGACACGATCCACTAGCAGCTATGGAATTGCCATTGTAATCAAGGAGCTGGCAGGCTGGCGGAAGAATTTTGGGTTGGTCTCGGATGCTGTTGAGGTCTGCCCGGGATATGAGGTTTGCAGACGCACCAGTGTCCAGTTTGAATTGGATTCTGCACTGATTCACTTTAACGACAGCGCGCCATTCGTCACCAGAATCCACACTTAGGATTGAGAGGTGCTTTGCATGAGTGAAGGAGACATTCTCACGTGTGGTGATAATACCCACCTGATATGGAGACTCGAGGCAGTCATCATTTGGGTCCGTTGGGCTTTCGGGATTGGAATCCTGCATGCCTTGCTGTATGCAGTGGACAGGTCTGCGTTGCAGCTGGGATCGCTGGCTTTTGACCGGTGGAGCGGACCTGCATAAGGCCGCATAATGCCCAGGCTTTCCACATTGTAGACATCGCCTTCCTTTGGCTGGGCATTGCCGCTTTAAATGGGCGGAGCCACAATTTTGGCACGTCATGACGCTGATGTCAGTGCGTTCCGTGCGCCTCCGCGCCTGCGCAGTGCGGTCGGCCGACATTTACACATGCGCAGTAGGGTTTTCGGCCACATTATCCTCCCAGTCGCGGTGCGCCTGCGCGGAGCCCCGTGGAAAGCCCGCAAAACGGCCACTGAAACCCACAAAATGGCCACTCTCCTTAATGCTCAGGCCCTGCAGCCTAGCAATGGCCTGTACATTTCTGCCTTGTGGGAGGCTAGTTTTGCCGTTTATGCTGCCTTGATGTGGGAGTAGCGATTTCTGGCATATTCATGGACAACGCACGATTCGATGGCGATCGGGAGGGTCATACGTTTGATTTTAAGGGCTGCTCCCGCAGGGAGTCGGAATGGACCCGAAAACGATCTGATCCCGGATCATGGAATCAACAGTCGAGTCATAGTTACATGACTGCGCTAAGATGCGGAGATGGGTCAAAAAGGAGTGAAAAGGTTCGTCCTTACCCTGAAGTCTCTGTTGGAAGATGTACTGTTCAAAGCTCTCATTTAGCTCGACTTCACAGTGGCTGTCGAATTTTTGCACAATGGTCTGGAACTTTGCTTTATCTTCTCCTTGGGCAAACGTGAGCGAGTCAAAAATGTGGATGGCGTGATCCCCCGCCATCGACAGGAGCAGCGTGATTTTCCTGGCATCTGATGCTTCCTCAAGGTCGGCTGCCGCGAGGAACTTCTGTCTGAAGACCCTCCAGTTGGCGCCGAGGTTGCCGGAGATCCGGAGCTGTGGAGGGGCCTGGATCTTTTCCATACCGCTGGCTGTTTGCTCCTTGCTTTCCGGTCGTTTCAGATTCACTTGAGGTAGGTCCGTTAGAGTTAATAGTTTCCTGGTACCATGATGTGTTATCTGTGTTGGATTAACACGGACTGCAACTTGATGCCGTATCACTTGAAAACAGGCTTCCAACGCTGTAGATGGTTCAACACTGTTTTATTGAACTTGTCGAGTAATGTACACAGTTCGCTGTGGGTTGACACTCTATTAATCTAAGCTTGCTAACCTTGGTCTGGCTTGCCCAGACTTGCTCTATGCCATGTGTAGTAGGTGCTGATTGTACATTGCACCCTGACTGCTGCTACAGCTGTCACCAGTATGAAGAGGCCGAGCCTTCCTGCCTCGTGTGTTTTATACTGGTAATGTACCCTGTAGTGTCCTGCCTGGTGATTGGTTGTTCTGTATTCTGTGTGGTGATTGGTTCCTGTGTGTGTCCATCACTGCCTGTCTGTATCTCATTATGAAAATGAGTGCATATTATGACACACAACTGACATTTTTATGGATGGCAACGACTTAAACAATTATGGTTGAAGATACGATGAGCTCCTGCAATTTCGATGATTTTGAAATCCAGTGCCATGGTAATGCTATAATTGGAGTGACTCATTTATGATAACTGAATAGATCAAGCTCCCTGGTTAAATATTTCTTGATTATTGTGAAGTCAGTTGAAGTTTACGATCCTTCCAGGAACAGTGGGATATTGTGCAGTGAGTGTTCTATGTGGTGCTCATATATCGTCTGGCTATTTGTTTTTATTCACAAAAGTAGTAGCTGTTTAATAGGAGAAGTATTCGTGGAAATACGCAATATTTAACCAGGGAGCTTCATTGAATGACCAATGAACAGATCCTGGAAAAGACTGTTCAGAAGATCTCCTGTGATATTCTTTGTGGTGGGAATATGTACTGGAGCTGAATTCCAATGGCCGACAGGATCGCATGTGCCTCCTGATATTTATAATTTTACAGATAAATACAGAGACAATAATGAAGAAGAATGTAAGTACAGGGTAGTGCATTTTCAGTTCGAAATATATGGGTTTAAATCTTTTACTTTCTCTTAAATTCTAATCTTGTAAGTATAACGAACATGGCGTCATATCTTTTCTGTTCTGTAAAGATATTTTAAAAAACAAACTCAGAAATTGTTTGTTTAAAAAGTTGATTTGATCACTCGGAGAATACATTTTCTTAACTGTTACATTTGTGCTAATGTGCCAGTTTGTTAGTAGGGTGTTTATAGAGTCCTGTAGGCTTCAAGATTTTTTTTTTGCATTTGTTTGTACAGTGGGTGTTGGTGGCAAGGCCAGCAATTTTACTGCCTGTTAATAATTGACAAAGTGTTGGTGAGCCTCCTTCTTAAACCACTGAAGTCCACATGGTGTAGGTACATTCGCAGTGTGGTGAGGGAGGATGTTCCAGGCTTTTGACCCAGCAACAGTGAAGGAAGGATGATATAGTCAGGATCATAAGATCATAAGACCATAAGACATAGGAGCGGAAGTAAGGCCATTCGGCCCATCGAGTCCACTCCACCATTCAATCATGGCTGATTTCAACTCCATTTACCCGCTCTCTCTCCATAGCCCTTAATTCCTCGAGAAATCAAGAATTTATCAACTTCTGTCTTAAAGACACTCAACGTCCCGACCTCCACCGCCCTCTGTGGCAATGAATTCCACAGACCCACCACTCTCTGGCTGAAGAAATTTCTCCTCATCTCTGTTCTGAAGTGACTCCCTTTTATTCTAAGGCTGTGCCCCCGGGTCCTAGTCTCCCCTGCTAATGGAAACAACTTCCCTACATCCACCCTATCTAAGCCATTCATTATCTTGTAAGTTTCTATTAGATCTCCCCTCAACCTCCAAAACTCCAATGAATATAATCCCAGGATCCTCAGACGTTCATCGTATGTTAGGCCTACCATTCCTGGGATCATCCGTGTGAATCTCCGCTGGACCCACTCCAGTGCCAGTATGTCCTTCCTGAGGTGTGGGGCCCAAAATTGTTCACAGTATTCTAAATGGGGCGTAACTAATGCTTTATTAAGCTTTAGAAGTACATCCCTGCTTTTATATTCCAAGCCTCTTGAGATGAATGACAACATTGCATTTGCTTTCTTAATTACGGACTCAACCTGCAAGTTTACCTTTAGAGAATCCTGGACTAGGACTCCCAAGTCCCTTTGCACTTCAGCATTATGAATTTTGTCACCGTTTAGAAAATAGTCCACGCCTCTATTCTTTTTTCCAAAGTGCAAGACCTCGCACTTGCCCACGTTGAATTTCATCAGCCATTTCTTGGACCACTCTCCTAAACTGTCTAAATCTTTCTGCAGCCTCCCCACCTCCTCCATACTACCTGCCCCTCCACCTATCTTTGTATCATCGGCAAACTTAGCCAGAATGCCCTCAGTCCCATCATCTAGATCGTTAATATATAAAGAGAACAGCTGTGGCCCCAACACTGAACCCTGCGGGACACCACTCGTCACCGGTTGCCATTCCGAAAAAGAACCTTTTATCCCAACTCTCTGCCTTCTGCCTGACAGCCAGTCGTCAATCCATGTTAGTACCTTGCCTCGAATACCATGGGCCCTTATTTTACTCAGCAGTCTCCCGTGAGGCACCTTATCAAAGGCCTTTTGGAAGTCAAGATAGGTAACATCCATTGGCTCTCCTTGGTCTAACCAATTTGTTATCTCTTCAAAGAACTCTAACAGGTTTGTCAGGCACGACCTCCCCTTACTAAATCCATGCTGACTTGTCCGAATCCGACCCTGCACTTCCAAGAATTTAGAAATCCCATCCTTAACAATGGATTCTAAAATCTTGCCAACAACCGAGGTTAGGCTAATTGGCCTATAATTTTCCATCTTTTTCCTTGTTCTCTTCTTGAACAGGGGGGTTACAACAGCAATTTTCCAATCCTCTGGGACTTTCCCTGAGTCCAGTGACTTTTGAAAGATCATAACTAACGCCTCCACTATTTCTTCAGCTATCTCCTTTAGAACTCTAGGATGTAGCCCATCTGGGCCCGGAGATTTATCAATTTTTAGACCTCTTAGTTTCTCTAGCACTTTCTCCTTTGTGATGGCTACCATATTCAACTCTGCCCCCTGACTCTCCGGAATTGTTGGGATATTACTCATGTCTTCTACTGTGAAGACTGACGCAAAGTACTTATTCAGTTCCTCAGCTATTTCCTTGTCTCCCATCACAAAATTACCAGCGTCATTTTGGAGCGGCCCAATGTCAACTTTTGCCTCTTGTTTGTTTTTAATGTATTTAAAGAAACTTTTACTATCATTCCTAATGTTACTGGCTAGCCTACCTTCAAATTTGATCCTCTCTTTCCTTATCTCTCTCTTTGTTATCCTCTGTTTGTTTTTGTAGCCTTCCCAATCTTCTGACTTCCCACTACTCTTTGCCACATTATAGGCTTTCTCTTTTGCTTTGATGCATCCCCTAACTTCCTTTGTCAGCCATGGCTGCCTAACCCCCCTCTGATAACCTTTCTTTTCTTTGGGATGAACCTCTGTACTGTGTCCTCAATTACTCCCAGAAACTCCTGCCATTGCTGTTCTACTGTCTTTCCCACTAGGCTCTGCTCCCAGTCGATTTTCGTCAGTTGGGTGGGGTTACTGGGTTATGGGGATAAGGTGGAGGTGTGGGCTTGGGTAGGGGGGTCTTTCAAAGAGCCGGTGCATACTCAATGGGCTGAATGGCCTCCTTCTGCACTGTAAATTCTATGAATTCTATGGTTCTCCTCTATTGTTCCCTGTCTCTTCCCTCTTCCCCCCCTCCCACCGCTTCTGCCCCCTCCCACCCTCCTGTGGTTCGCCTTTCTTTCTTCTTAGGTTTAGCTGTCCCCCGCCCCCCTCCCGGTCTACCTCTCCCTCTCATGATTTGGCTACTTTCCCCTGGTTCTTGGCTACCTGGCTATTCTTCTGCTTGTTTGTTGGCCACAAACAGGTCCCGGAACAATTGCGTGAATGACTCCCATGTTCTGTGGAAGCCGTTGTCTGACCCTCGGATGGCGAATTTGATTTTCTCCATTTGGAGAGATTCTGAGATGTCCGACAGCCAGTCTGCAGCTTTGGGTGGTGCTGCTGACCGCCAGCCAAACAGGATTCTACGGCGGGCGATCAGGGAGGCAAAGGCAAGGGCGTCCGCCCTCCTCCCCAGGAATAGATCTGGCTGGTCTGAAACCCCGAAGACCGCCACTTTCGGGCATCGCTCCACCGTCATCCCCACCACCTTGGACACTGCCTCGAAGAAGGCTGTCCAGTACCCTGCAAGTCTGGGGCAAGACCAGAACACGTGGGTGTGGTTGGCCGGGCCTCCTTGGCACCGTTCACATCTATCCTCCACCTCCGGGAAGAACCTACTCATACGGGTTCTTGTTAAGTGGGCTCTATGTACCACGTTTAGTTGCGTCAGGCTGAGCCTTGCGCACGTGGAGGCGAAGTTGACTCTATGCAGTGCTTTGCTCCAGAGTCTCCACCCTATTTCAATCCCCAGGTCCTCCCATTTCTTTCTTGTTGCGTCCAGTATGGTGTCGGCCCTTTCTACCAGTCGGTCATACATGTCGCTTCAGTTTCCTTTATTTAGGATGCTTGCATCCAGTAACTCTTCCAGTAATGTCTGTCGTGGCGGCTGTGGTTACGTCCTTGTCTCCTTCCATAGGAAGTTTTTGAGTTGCAGGTACCTTAGCTCGTTCATCCTGGCTAGCTGGAATTTCTCTGTCAGTTTGTCCAGTGTTATGACCCTGCCATCGGTGTATAGGTCTCTGACTGTCAGTGTAACTCCGTCCTGTCCCCACCTTTTGAAGGTGGTGTCAGTCAGCACTGGTGTGAACCTATGGTTGTTGCAGATGGGAGCTTTGTCCGACATTTTGGTCAGGCCAAATTGCTGCCGTAGTTGGTTCCAGGACTGGAGAGTGGCTATCACCACCTGGTTGCTGGAGTGTTTTTTGGGCGGGGATGGGAGTGCCGCCGTGGCAAGGGGCCCGGAGGGAAGTCCCCTTGCTGGAGGCCTCTTCCGCGCGCACCCACTCTGCTTCTGGCTCCTTGATCCATCCTCTTATTCGCTCGGCCGTCGCCGCCCAGTGGTGGAATTGTAGCCCATCGAGTATGCACCGGCTCTTTGAAAGACCCCCCTACCCAAGCCCACACCTCCACCTTATCCCCATAACCCAGTAACCCCACCCAACTGACGAAAATCGACTGGGAGCAGAGCCTAGGGCTAGCCCCCCCCCCCCCCCCCCCCGCCGGATTTTGTTTTTTGTAGGACCTTCTTTGGGATCCTAGTAGTCGTCTCCCCCCATACGAATGCCATGATTAGTTTGTCTCGTGCTTTGAAAAAGGCCTTGGGGATGTAGATCGAGATGGATCAAAGTCGGAAGAGGTACCTGGGCAGTATGTTCATTTTGATCGTCTGGACTCGCCCCACAAGGGAGCGTGGGAGTGTGTTCCATCTTTGCAGGTCCTTTTTTACTTCCTCCGTCAGACTGGTGAGGTTCCATTTGTGGATTCCTTTCCAGTCATGGGCTATTTGGATCCCCAGGTAGCGGAATTTGTGTCGGGCTTGTTTAAACAGCAGTCCCGTTCGTGCTGCCCCACCTACTTGTAGGTGTACTGGGAAGATCTCGCTTTTGCTCATGTTGAGTTTGTAGCCCGAGAAGGCGCCAAACTCTTTCAGGAGCTCGTTGATTCCGTCCATGCTGCTTTGTGGGTCCGAAATGTAGAGGAGCAGGTCATGTGTTTCGAGTGAGACTCTGTGCTCTCTGCCTCCCCTTCGGGTCCCCCTCCAGCTTTTTACTGCTCTGAGCGCAATTGCTAGGGGCTCGATCGCTAGAGCAAACAGCAGCGGGGACAGTGGGCATCCTTGACTGGTGCCCCTGTGCAGCTGGAAGTATCGGGAGTTGGTATTGTTAGTCCGTACGCTCGCCATGGGAGCGTTGTATAGGAGTTTTACCCAGGAGGTGAACACTGTTCCAAGCCCGAACCGCTCCAGTACCTCTATGAGGTATTTCCATTCGACTCTGTCGAAGGTCTTTTCTGAGTCTAGGAAGACAATCACCTATGGTACTCTCTCCCCGGAGGGGGTCATTATCACGTTCAGCAGGCGCCTGATGTTCGAGGTAAGCTGTCTACCTTTGACAAAGCCCGTCTGGTCCTCTGCGACCACCTCTGGCACGCAGTCTTCTAGCCTTTTGGCTAGGATTTTGGCCAGTATTTTGGCATCTGCATTCAGCAGTGAGATCGGTCTGTATGACCCACATTCCGTTGGGTCTTTATCTTTCTTAGGTATCAGCGAGATTGAGGCCTGTGCTAGCGTGCGTGGCAGTGTGCCCTTGGCCAGCGAGTCTGTGAACATCTCCCGCAGGTGCGGGGCCAGTGCTGTCGCAAATTTTTTGTAGAAGTCCGCTGGGATTCCGTCCAGTCCCAGTGCCTTCCCCGCCATGCTGTCCATGATCTCTTCCAGTGCTAGTGGTGCTTCCAGGCCCCGTTTTCTGCCCTCCACCATGACTGGTATGTCCAGCCCATCAAGGAACCGTTTCATCCCGGACTCCCCCATTGGGGGCTTTGAGGTGTACAGCCCTTGGTAAAAGGCCCTGAAGGCTTTGTTGATCTTTTCTGGTTCTGTTTCTAATGTGCCTCTAGTATCCCTGATTTGTGCAATTTCTCTGGTGGCTGCCTACGTTCTCAGTTGATGTGCCAACAGGCGGCTGGCTTTGTCTCCATATTCGTATAGGGTCTCACGTGCCTGGCGGAGTTGGTGCACTGCTTTCCTGGTGGAGATCAGATCAAAGTTCCTTTGTAACTCTTTCCTCTCCGCCAGGTGCTCTACAGTCGGGGCCTCAGAGTATTTACGGTCCACCTCCAGTATGGAGTTGACCAGCTGCTGCCTAGCCGCCCTTTCCTCCCTATCTCTTCGCGCTTTGAAAGTGATGATTTCCCCTCTTAGTACGGCCTTTAGCTCTTCCCAAAACGTTGAGGGTGAGACCTCCCCGTTCTGGTTGTTCTCCGTGTACTCTGCTGTGGCCCGCGATATCTTTTCGTTGAAGGCCTTGTCAGCTAGTAGGGCAATGTCCAACCTCCATGTGGGGCATTGGGCCCTGCCCTTCTCACGTCCATGTAGTGTGGAGCGTGGTCTGATATTTCAATTGCTGACATTGTCTCTATATATGTTTCTGGAACATACCTCTTCATTCACCTAAGGAAGGAGCAGTGCTCTGAAAGCTAGTGATTTTAAACAAACCTGTTGGACTTTAACTTGGTGTTTTAAGACTTCTTACTGTTCTCCTTCGGTGGGGAATGTCAAAGTGATACCAGACGAGGAATGTGTCAATTCAAGGGGCACTCTCCAGAACAGGATGATGCACGTGGCGCAGCAGGGAAAACAATGGCAGAGAGCCCTATGGTGGCATTACATGGTCAATGGAGTAGTTGGTCAAATTCCTTGCAGCTGAGTTTAAAAAACAGAGACAAGCAGCCTGAGATGACCTGCTGAAGGTGGCAGAGCTGATTTGAGCTGCCCTGGAGAGAGTGGAGCAGAGGTTGGAGACGCAGAGTGCGGCGATCCAAAAGGTAGAGGAGTCAGTAACCAATCATGAAGATCGGATTGTCTTATTGGGGGCAGAAATGATGATGATGGCAGACGGCCAGAAAAGTTGAGGGAGAAAGTTGATGACTCTGCCTCAAGGATGTGGAGATGCCAGCGTTTGACTGGGGTGAGCACAGTAAGAAGTCTTACAACACCAGGTTAAAGTCCAACAGGTTTGACTTTAACCTGGTGTTGTAAGACTTCTTACTGCCTCAAGGAGGCAGAACCTGAAGATCATGGGGCTGCCCGAAGGTATTGAGGGAATGAGGGCCATGGAATATGTAGCCAAGATGGTTGAAAAGTTGGTGGGGGAGTGGATCTTCGATTGCCCTCCTGAGGTGGATCTGGCACACCGGTCGTTGAGGAGGATACCGAGAGCGGGGGAGCTGCCGTGGGCAATTATTGTGAGGCTACACCTATACCTGGACAAGGAGAAGATTTCGAGGTCGTCGAAGGAGATGTGGGAATGCACCTGGGGAGGCCATTTGTATTTACCAGAACCTGGGAGCAGAGCTGGCTAAGCAAAGGGCCGGGATTAATAGGCCAAAGGCAGCCCTATTCAGGAACATGGTGCGGTTAGGGATGTTGTACCCTGCTCGGCTATGGGTCACGCATGGGGGAAAGGAACACTACTTTGATACGCCAAAGGAGGCAAGTAACATTTTAAGGGACCATGGACTGGGGGACGTTTGAAATTTGGATTTTGGTTGGGTTCGCCTGAGATCTGAACCGGGGAAATTTTATTCAGTGGCTGGGAGAAATGGTCTGTTTTCACACACGGTTGTTAAGTATGTTCTTGTTAGTATTACTCGCTCTGTATTGTTAATTGTGCTAAAGATGCAGGTTAAATGGAAGTGGGAGGAAGTGCTTGAGGAGCGTTTTTCAAGCAGGGCTATGGAACGAGACCCTGCGGAGGGTAAACCCAACCTCCCCTTGTGCAAGTTAGAGCCTAATTCAATTCAAAATGGTGCATAGAGCGCAAATGACAGTATCACGGATGACTCGGTTTATTCGGAGGGTGGTGGATAGATGTGGGGGTGTTCAGGGGGGGCCGGCAAACCACACTAATGTGGTTTGGTCTTGCCCGAAGTTGGTGAAGTGTTGGGAAGCCTTTTCGGAGCTTATGTTGGAGATTTAGGTAGTGGGGGTGGCCCCAAGCCTGTGGGTGGCGATAGTCGGGGTTTCGGAGGATCTGGGAGTGCAGGTGGGGAAAGTGACTGACGTGTTGGTCTTTACCTCCCTGATAGCCTGGAGGCGGATCTTGTTAGGGTGATGGGACCCGGAGCCCTCCAAAGCAGCTGGGTGGGTGAGTGATTTGGTAGAATTCTTACATTTGGAAAAAATAAAATTAGCCATCAGGGGTTTAGAGGAGGGGTTCTTCTCGAGGTGGAGGTTGTTCATCGCCTTCCTTAAGGAGCGGTAGAAGTTGGGGGGGTGGGTATGGGAGGGGGTTTGTTTGCGGATATTGTGGTTTTATATTATAAGTAAAAAGTGGGGCATGTGGGGTGTTGAGAGGGATGGAGAGGTTTGTGTATAAAGATAATAGTTTCCTGTGTTTCATATATAAATTGAAAATGCCTTGAATAAAAATATTTTTAAAAAAGGGGTCACCCATTTAAAATGGTGATTCAGTGAAATATTTCCTCTCAGAGAGTCCTGAGTCTCTGGGACTCTTCTTTCTGAAAAGGCAGTGGAAGCAGTGTCTTTGAATATTTTTAAGGCAGAGGTGGAGAGATTCTGAGTAAACATGGGGGTGATAGGTTATTGGTTGTAGATGGGATGCAGGTTTGACGTTATTATCAGATCAGCCATGTGGCAGAGCAGACTAAAGGGGCCTACTCTTGCTCATTGTTCGTATATTCTCTTCTTCAGGCAGGACAATCTCAGTTTTGGCTGTTGAACTCTTGTATAAGTCAACTTGTACAAAATTCCAAGTAGGATGAAGGAGATCAGCCTTGGGTCTAATGGTCCCGAACTAGAACCACATGTTCTAGTCCCACCATGACAGCTGGAATTATAAAGCTAGTATAAGTGACAGTAAGGAAATATGCAATGCTTACCCTGTGGTTGACTCTTAACTGCCCACTGAAATGCCAATCAGCTCAAGGGCAATTAGGGATGGGTGCATCCCATGAGAGAATAAAGGAAAACATGGTCCAAGCAGTAAATATACCACAAATAAGCAAGCTGTTTTATAGAATTCATAGAATCCCGAGAGTGCAAAAGGAGGCTATTTTGGCCCAACAGGTCTGCACCGATTCTCCGAAAGAGAACCCTACCAAGGCCCACTCCCCCGGCCTATCCTCTAACCCCACCTAACCTTTGGTCACTAAGGGCAATTTAGCATGCCCAATCCACCTAACCTGCACATCTTTGGACTGTGAGAGGAAACCGGAGCACACGGAGGAAACCCACCCAGACACGGTGAGAATGTGAAAACTCAACACAGTCACCCGAGGTTAGAAACCAACCCGTGGCCCTGGCATTGTGAGGCAGCAGTGCTAACCACTGTGCCACCGTGTCGCCCCAAATGATGCTAATGAAAATCTGAAAAGGTTTCTGCTCCGCAGGGAAGCTGTTGCTGATCACTTGGAGAGCTTTTGTTACATCAAAGGGTTATGCCATCATACAAATAAATGTGAGTAATGTGACTCAACACTCATAAAAATAAGGCACTCAGACCGATTAATTACCCAACTGGTGACACTGAACCCAAGAGTGTACGAATGAATCTTAAAAGTCATTCAGTTTGCTGTGCAACAAGCATTAAAGAGCTAACAGATGCTTTATTTTGCTGCACATGCAACTACACAGACTTCTTCACTCAACTTCGACAGAAGACACATAAGCTTCAGTTGCTTGATTGTTTTATACAGCTACATGAACAATGCTGTTGTGCTTTTTTTTAAGTGAGCCTTCACAGCCACACTGTTTTTTTGTCCTTTGGGGAATAATGGGAGGAAGTGGTGGAAGAATTCCTGGAACCGTGTTACGAACAAATCTTCCACGACCAACATGTCCTTGTGTTGCACTCAGACCCGGAGCTTCTGATCCAGAGGAAGGGGCACTACCATCGCACCACAAGGCCTCCGATAAGCCATTGGGTGACTCAGTGGGAAAGGATGTTTCTCTGTGAATCTGGAAATGGCGTTCAATGAAAAAGCTGTGCGTACTTGTGATGCCTTTATTCCCAGGTCTCACGCAAGCTGCAATTCCTGCAAGGGGAAAGAAGGTTAGAAGGTTCCAGTAAGACCTTGGTTACAGGATATTCATGGCTGATTATACTTCTATGTAATTCATATAGATCAGGAAAGCAAATCTGCAATGAAATGCTGAAGAAAGCCTTTTAGATAGCCAAGATTTGGACCGTTCAATCCAAAGTTAGCATATTCGGGGTGCCCAATTTAATTGTTTAACAAAGCCCAGAGAAGGTTTTTACTTGGAGTATACAATGCACCAAAAACAAAAATTATCCTGTAAAATACCACTGTGAATAAAGGCTTAATGACTTTGGGAAATTTGGTAGAGTTGTGGTATTATCACTGGATTAATAATCCAGAGACCCAGGATAACACTCTGGGAACATGGGTTCCAATCTCACTGTGGCAGGTGATGAAATTTGAATTCAATAAAAATCTGAAATTAAAAGCCAAAGGATAACTGCTGTTGTAAAGACCCATATGGTTCACTATTCCTGCGGCACAGTAGTACAGTGATTTGCACTGTTGCTACCCAGCACCAAGGACCTTGGTTCCATTCGCGGCTTGGGTCACTGTCTGTGCGGAGTCTGCACGTTCTCCCTGTGTCACCCGGGTGCTCCGGTTTCCTCCCACAAGTCCCGAAAGATGTGCTTGGTAGATGAATTAGACATTCTGAATTCTCCGTCTGTGTACCCGAAGAGGCACCAGAGTGTGGCGATTGGGGGATTTTCACTGTATTGCAGCGTTAATGTAAGCCTACTTGTGACACTAATAAAGATCATTGTTATGGGAAGGAGATTTGTCATGGTAACCTGGTCTGGCCTAGCAGCCGCATGAGGCTATGACCGGAGGAAGTGTCTAGTTCTACGATGGAAAGATCGGCGAGGCCCCAGCAGCGAACCTCCGACTGGTGAGGGGCTAGCAGCCGCGCCATGTAAAACACATGGCCCTTACAAAATAAACACCCAGAGAATGGCCGAGTCCATGGCCGCGCATGCGCACGGCGCCGATCTGCAGCGGTCACGACGTACAACATAGTGCAGGCATTGCGCGACCTGCCAGAGTGTCCCCCCCCCCCGGACACCCCCAAGCCACCCGCGGACCAGTCTCCCCTGCCCTCGCTGAAGCCCCCCCAGCCTGCAGCATAGCTCCCCCCCCCCCACCCCCCCTGACTGTGGCGGCGTTGGACAGTCTACAGCCGACATGCCAGGTTCACGAAAACTGAGAGCACAAGTGAACCGTGCCGTCGTGGACCCGACCTATTGGGGGTGGACCATCTGGGGAGGGCCTTCAGGTAACGTCCTGAGGCCGTCCCAACGGCATTAGCGTACTCCTTTTTGGAGGGGGCGGAGCATCTGAAAACAGGCGCCATCCCCAATTCAGTCGTAAAAAGGTATTCTCCGCACGATCGCCGATTACGGAATCAGCGTCGGCAAGCGGAGATTCCTGCTCATGACTGCAGACCCGCAACAATGTGGTTTACCCATAACCGGCCTCTGAAATGATCCGAACCACTCAGTTCAAGGGCAATTAGGAATTGGCAATAAATGCTAGTCCAGCTAGCAATCCCCTCACCCTGTGAACGTATCTAATAAATTGCGAAATTGGTTGAGAAAGCAACTTAGGAGGAGGAAGGAAAGAGTCATGAGTAACACAGCAGCCGGGATATGAAATATGATTTCAATTGAGCCATATATATTTATTTTGCTCTGCCAATTATGTTCGCTGTGTTGCCATTCCATATACTTTTCTAGTTGGGTGCCTTTCTGACAAATCCATTAAAAAGAACAGTTGAATCCAAAATTGGATATGCATTGTGAAATTTATGTAATAATGCATGCAGTGACTAATTTAGCAGCAGGGCAATCAGGGAGCAGGCAACCTGAGAGGAAAATAAATATCATTCTGTCAATGTTGCTGAGGGCCCAAAATAAATTGCATACTCCAAAGTGATTTTCTAAATTAGGTAGGGTGTAAAAACAGAAAATGTTGTCACTACTCAGTCGGTCTGGTAGCATCTGTGGAGAGAGAAACATAGGGGTCAATGACCTTTCATCAGAACTCTGTGGATTTAGGTCTATCTTCACCTTGATCAATATAGATTTTAAAACACATGGGATGAGATTCTCCGACCCCCCCGCCGGGTCGGAGAATCGCCGGGGGCTGGCGTGAATCCTGCCCCCGCCGGTTGCCGAATTCTCTGGCACCGGAGATTCGGCGGGGGCGGGAATCGCGCCGCGCCGGTTGGCCCCCCCCGGCAATTCTCCGGCCCGGATGGGCCGAAGTCCCGCTGCTAGAATGCCTGTCCCGCCGGCGTGGATTAAACCACCTCTCTTACCGGCGGGACAAGGCGGCGCAGGCGGGCTCCGGGGTCCTGGGGGGGGGGGGGCGCGGGGCGATCTGGCCCCGGGGGGTGCCCCCACGGTGGCCTAGCCCGCGATCGGGCCCACCGATCCGCGGGCGGGCCTGTGCCGTGGGGGCACTCTTTTCCTTCCGCCTTCGCCACGGTCTCCACCATGGCGGATGCGGAAGAGATTCCCTCCACTGCGCATGCGCGGGGATACCGTGAGCGGCCGCTGACGCTCCCGGCATGCGCCGCCCGGCAATGTCATATCCGCGCCAGCTGGCGGGGCACCAAAGACCTTTCCCACCAGCTGGCGGGGCAGAAATCAGTCGGGCGCGGGCCTAGCCCCTCAAGGTTAGGCTCTGCCGGTCAAGATGCGGAGGATTCCGCACCTTTGGGGCGGCGCGATGCCGGACTGATTTGCGCCGTTTTTGGCGCCGGTCGGCGGACATCGCGCCGATTACGGAGAATTTCGCCCCATCGTGTCTGACCCCCACAATACCCAGGGCACTTTCCAGCATGTAATTCATGAAAACATATTACTGTGTACATGGTTATGAAAATATTGTACGATTTAACAGAAACATTTCAAGGTGTCATTTTGGGCATTGTGGTAGTCTGTGTAGAGGTATTACGGTACCTAGTAATGCTGGAACACCATTGGTAGATATTGTATGTTTCCCATTGGTCAAGCTGTATGGTAGCTCCGCCCTGCAAGGCGGGGTATAAGAGCCCGTGCCGCCCCAACAGCCTTCTTTCTGTACCTGAGCTGCTGGGGGAAACACCTAGCTTATTAAAGCCTTCAGTTGGACTACAACCTCGCTTTAGTAGTCATTGATCATGCATCAGGCATGTTGAAGGGGCGTTTCTCGACAGTCGAATTGGCGAGATCGCAGTCTGTATTCAGCGGCACTTATTGTCAAAAATGAGCCCCCACGAGATTCTCAACATTACTGGCTCCCTCGCCATCTGATTCGTTGGACTCAAGCCTCAGCTTCTTGCCGCTAACAAGGGGGAACTGCTTTTAAATGCTCCCTCACCACTCACTCCCATTCAACACACAAGCATGGCAACGTGCAGACATGCTCCTTGCTTTGGCGATGGAGACCTGGCCAAATTTCTCAACGTCGTCGATGATAGACTGGCCACCCTGTTCCCCCAAGGGGGTCAGAGGACCAGCAGCAGGGTCAGCAATGGCATCTGAGAGACCATAGCAGCGGCTATTAGCCCGGGCAGCATGACAAGGAGGACTGGCTTCCAATGGCGGAAGAAGACCAACGACATCCATTGAGTTGCAGTTACCAACTAACTTACTACCTCATTCCCGGCATCAGTTCTGCCTGCCACCCTTCAAATTGCCAAACCTCCCCACCCCAAAAATCACTGGCTGCCACCTTACACCCTTCCCACATCCAATCTTCATGCTTGTTCCTCTACGCTCTGGAACACACCAGCACAACCCCTTCAGGTGTGGTGCCCATACATGCCACTTGCTATAGACCCCCCTGACCAATCAAGCCTGTGGCTCACAATGCCCTCTCCTTGTCCCCACAGGAAAAGGTAGCCCATAATATGCGGGAAAGGGCCAAGGCGGGGGTGGGATGTCAGAGATCTGAGTCCTCACCCCCTGTGAGAAACAGGCCCTGGAAATCGCATGTTGTCCAAGGAAGGAGCAGTCACCAGCAGTGAGGTTGGCCTGTGCCACCTGCACATTGAGTGGAGGCAGTGAGGATCCACTGCCCCATCACACCCAGATGATCTGTCTCAAGTGAATTGTTCATGTCAGACAAAATGATCCTTCCCTCTCATTGACCACATGTCCATTGTCCGCAGGATCTCCAAGTGATGAGGCAGGGTCATCCTGAGTTGGTCCCCCTATCCCGTCACCGAAGAGACCACCTGGAGGAGAGCTCCGAGGAGGCCACTATCACTGCGTCACAACTATCAGCCCCACCTTCCACCAGCGCAGAGAAACACACCTCGTGGGCAACATTAGTGAATTGGCTTCTGGGTCACAATCTGGTGAGCACCGCACATTTGCTGATGCACATCAGATGGAGGCAGGTGACAGCAGTCAGAGGTCTACTCGATGTCAGGATGTAGCTGGTTCCCAGTCAGATGCTGAGCCTCTGGACAAGGTCCTCCCAGAGCTGATATAGATGATACTAGCACATCTCAAAGGCATCAGGCAGAACAGTGTGGCACAATTACGCCTGTAACACTGGTAAGTCGGCCGCGGCACTCTGGCTCCAGGCCCTCCAGAAGATGTCCATCAAGGGCATCAAAGGCCACAGGGCATGGACAGCAGCACGCGTCTCCACCTCTGATGTGCATCCTGGGGACACACTTAGGTGTAGCACTAGACCACAAAAGATCAAGAGTGAGGCAAATTGAGTGGACACTGGGGGGGGTTCACTATCTGTAGCTAGGGGGATTTGAAAGGTAAAAATTTTAAATTCAGCAGACGAGGTCAAAGGGTGTAATTCGGAAGGGGAAAATAGAATACAAGGTTAAGCTTGCAGAAAACATAAAAACTGACTGCAAAAGCTTCGCTAGATATGTGAAGAGAAAAAGACTGGTAAAGGCAAATGTAAGTCCCTTACAGTAAGAATCAGGTGAATTCATAAGGAGTAACAAAAAGGTGGCAGACAAGTTGAACAAATACTTTGGATCTGTCTTCACTAAGGAGGACATAAATGACCTTCTGGAAATACTCGGAGACATAGGGTCTAGCACGAAGTGGGAAATGAAGAAAATCCTTATTAATCAGGAAATTGTATTGGGGAAATTAATGGGATTAAAATATGATAAGTCCCCAGGGCCTGATGCTCTGCATCCCAGGGTACTTAAAGAAGTGGCCCTAGAAATAGTGGATGCATTGGTGATCATTTTCTAGCATCCTATAGACTCAGGAAGAGTTCCAATGGATTGGGAGGTAGCTAATGTAACCCCACTTTTTAAAAAAAGGGGGAGTGAGAATATGGGGAATTATAGGCCGGTTAGCCTGACATTGATGGTGGGGAAAATGCTGGAGTCAATTATTAAAGGTGGAATAACTGACCATTTGGAAAGTGGGGACAGGATCGTTCCAAGTCAGCATGGATTCATTAAAGGGAAATCATGCTTGACAAATCTTCTGGAATTTTCTGAGGATGTGACCAGTAGAGTGGACAAGGGTGAACCAGAAGATGTGCATCTGGACTTTCAAAAGACTTTTGACAAGGTCCCACACAAGAGATTAGTGAGCAAAAGTAAAACTCATGGTATTGGGGGTAATGTATTGGACGTGGACAGTGAATTGGTTGGCAGACAGGAAGCAGAGAGTGGGAATTGACTCCAGCATTTTCCCCGCCATCAATGTCAGAACTAGGGGTCACAGTCTAAGAATAAGGGGTAAGCCATTCAGGACTGAGATGAGGAAGAACTTCTTCTCTCAGAGAGTTGTAAACTAGTGGAATTCTCTACTGCAGAAAGTTGTTGGGGCCAGTTCATGGGTATATTCAAGAGGGAGCAGGATGTGGCCCTTGTGGCTAAAGGGATCAAGGGGTATGGAGAGAAAGCGGGAGTGGGATACTGAATTTACGTGATCAGCCATGATCATATTAAATAGTGGTGCAAGCTCCAAGGGCCAAATGGCCTATTTCCTGTTTTTCTGTTTCTATCCTGGTTTAGCACAGTGAGCTAAACAGCTGGCTTGTAATGCAGAACAATGCCAGCAGCGCGGGTTCAATTCTCGTACCGGCCTCCCCGAACAGGTGCTGGAATGTGGCGACTAGGGGCTTTTCATACTAACTTCATTGAAGACTACTTGTGACAATAAGCTATTATAAAGGGTTGTAATGCAAAACAAGACCAGCAGCGCAGGTCCAATTCCCGTTCCAGCCTCCCTGAACAGGCGGCGGAATGTGGCGACTCAGGGCTTTTCACAGTAACTTCATTGAAGTCTACTTGTGACAATAAGCGATTTTTATTATTAAATCAGGAAGCACTTTTTAAATAAGGGTTAGTGGAAAGATGAAACTCTCTCCAAACGGCACTGACAGTTGGATGAAGACAATGAGTAATGCATTAATGTTCAGTAAAGTTAACATGGGATATGCAATGAAGGCAGGTAAATAGAGTTGAGATACAAATCAGCAGTGATATAATTGGATGGCAGAATAGGCGTGGATGGCTGAATTGCCCATTTCCATCCTTCGGTTCCTATGGTATATATGGGCATGATAGGAAGTTGCCATGAACAATGATATATGTCTAAATACCTGTGCATGTATCCAGAACTGGCAACACAAATGTAGGCAGTAAAATTAAATGAGTCGCTAGCAAGGCGTCCACAATGTCAGAGAAATTATTGCTGCAGGCTTACATTGCCAGTGAACATAGTTCTTGCAGGAGCAGATGGTTGTCTGACGATTCAAGCAGCTGTAGGCTGATGGTGGTGTCTCACAGGGCACAGCCATAACCCTATCAGCTGTCTGTAATGGGAGATTGTTAGCAGGGCGGTCTTGGAGGAGATGCAAGAAATTAAAGTTGGAGGATGTGGCCAAGGACCTGGGCCGGGATTCTCCTTTTCCCGACGACGATTTCATAATCGGCAATCGCGCGACGAATCCAGTTTTATAACCGAATCGGGAATGCCACCTGTTTTACGCAGGTTGCGCATGCTCTGCCCCCTCCAAAATGCCGTCATCGCGGCGCACGCTGTACGCCATTGGGACAGCCTCAGGATGTCACCTGAAGGCCCTCCCCCGAGGCTCCGCCCCCGATGGGCCGAGTTCCCGACCGCGCGGGTGACTTGTGGTCTCAGTGATTGGGAACCCGGCATGGCAGCTGCGGACTGTGACCAGCACCACCGTGCTGCTGGCTGGGGGGGGGGGGCTTCAGCGAGGGCTGGGGGAACTGATATGGGGATGGCTGAGGCATGGCGACGGTGTGTCCAGGGGAGCACTATCTGGCAGGTCGGGTCCGCACACGGCCGGCGCCATGTTGTATGGTCGGCACTGTGCGCATGCGCGGCCACGGATCTGGCAATTCTCCAGCCGTTTATTTTGTGGAGGTTGAGCATTCAAAATGGCACAGCTGCTAGCTCCTCACCGGTCGGAGGATCGGTGCTGCGACAGCGACGATGTTTCCTACGTAAAACACCATGGATCCTCCGGCCATAGCCTCAAAATCGGAGAATCCAGCCCTTAGTTTTTACTATTAACTACAGTTGTGCTTGTAGTTTTTGTTGTTGTTCTTGTTGTGCTTCTTGTTGTTTTTGTTGTTCTTCTTGTTTCTGTTGTGCCTATTGTCCTTTTTGTTGTTCTTGTTGCGCTCAATGATTGTTCCGTGTGGATAATTTGAGTCATTCTCAAAATTTCTTGGTGTCAGTGTCCTTTGTGGTAAGTGATGTTTCATTGAGCGTTTCTTCTTGAGGATTGTGAGAATGATCTGATGTTGCATTGATCTTGCTGACATCAGTGACATTTGTGGTGGATTTGATTCCTCTTCTTTGCTTCCTTGGTGGTCCTCTTCTGGAGTCATTCTGGAGTCATTTCTGGTTAATTTGAATCATCTTTGGTTTCTTGGTGCTCCTCTTCTGGAGTCAAAATCTTCAAGATTTCATTGTCTTGTGGGTAGTTTAGAGTAGATGAGGTTTCAATTGATGTGGTCTCACTCGACTCATGAGTGGTTGTGCTTTGATTGTCAAGTTCTTTTGTACAGACGAGCTCAGATCTGTCAGTCTTGCTGTGATCTTGCACATCTTGTATGGGAATTGTGATTTCTTCGTCACTTGTCTCACATACAGTGGGTAGATGTACATTGTCTTCTTGTTGATTATGTGAGCTTGGTAGACTTTCATTGTCTGTTTCTGGTTGCTCAGGTAAGGTTGCTCTCTGTGGAGGCTTGCATCGCTCTCTGTGTGGAGTCTTTCATCCCTCTCTGTGTGGAGTGGTGCAGTGTTCTCTCTGTGGAGTCGATTTGTGCTCTCTCAACGGAGTCGTTCAGTACTCGCTGTGTGGCATTGTTTTCTTCTTGGGTATTTGACAGGTTGTTATCATCCAATGTATTGACGATCTGCCATTGCATCATGGTATTGGATTCATCTACCATGAGTAGAGTCGTGTTGAGCTTTTCAACCTTCTCACTGATGATATGATTAGCATATCCGAATAACTCAGCCATGTCTGAGTAGAATTTTTCAATAAACAAACATCTTTTTTTGTTTCGGATTTGTTATTGTCCTCTTCATGTTCAGTGAACAAATCATCTTCTTTGGTTTAGGATTTGTCATTGTGCTCTTCACTTTGGGTGGTGCAAACTGCTTGTTCCAGGGTGCTGCAAAAGTCATGTTCAACTGCTGGTAGAGGCTCCGGCATTGTTGTGCCTTTTGAGGTTAAATTTGTTGGTTTTGCGCCTTTAACAGTCTTGTTTGTGATTTTCGGGCATTTCCCGTTTAAGTGGGCGTGGCCTGAGTCATCTGACGTCATGCTGCTCGTGACGTAAAACGTAGGAATCAATTGCACATGCGCAAATCCCTGTTTGAACTGTGCACTCTTTTTGTTTGCGCATGCGCAGATCCATCGGCGAACGGTGTTCGATCTTCTTTTGGCTGCGCATGTGTGGCTTGCGCATGCGCAGAATGACCTGCGTCCAAAACTTCTTTTTTCAATTGCGCATGCGCGGCTGCAGTTTCCGGTGCATGCGCACACCCAGATTTGTGTCCTTTGTTCGCCGGGCAGTTTAAAATGTGCTCAGATGCCATTTTAACTTCTTCAGACCCGTGGAAATCGTGATTTCAAGCGTTAAACCTTTCTGTTCTGATGATTGTTTGAGTTTCGCATCACTCATTCCCTGTGCGATTTGGTCTCCAAGCATTGAATGTCTTAAAGCAGCATTGTTACTGGTGTTACAGTAATCTTCAAATATTTTAAGTATTACTTCTAATTTGGTGATGTCTTCACCTTTCAAGTAATTAAAACAGTTCTAGATTTCTCTAGCTTCATGACCTGCTGGTAGAAGTGCTATTTTCATTTCTTCTGAGGCCGCGCTCAACTCATTAGCTACAATATATAGTTCGAACGTTTGTGTCAAAATTTTCCATCTATGACTTAAATTACCAGTTGGTTCCAGCTGCGGTGGAGTTCCAACGAGTTTCATCGACTCAGCGAAGTCTCCCCACAAACGAGTTTTCTTCTGTTTTCGATCTTGCTTTGTCTGCATCTTGTGTAACCTTTCTAGTAAGCGTTCTGAATCACCTGGTACCATGTATTATTCCTTGTGTCTGAAATTATTCCTTGTGTCTGAATAAAGCTTGTCGTCTTACAGTTGAAGTAGATGCTTTATTTCTATGAGTTTGTTCTCTCTCCAGCGCTTACACTATGTTACATCTGAGCTGCCTGTCTGTGTCCTGCTAACCAGTTGCCGTTCCTGTGAAGAGTCTGTTGACTTCCTGTTTGTCTATGTATACATACATCTCTGGTGCTCTCTCTAGTGGTTACTTAGTTGTAGTGTATTTACATTAACCCCTTGTGTATATACAGTGATGCATATCACTACACTCACCGCCGTGGTGCGGTGGACATTGGTCTTGGTAGGTGGGCCCGGAGAGCGGGCAGTCGCCAAGGCAGAGGTTGGCATGGGAGAACCAAATGAGTCCCCCCGGTGTTGCGGTGTCCTCATGGCATGCATGGCACCAACTACACACCATCTCTCCACCACCCCCACCCCAGTAACTCCCTACATCTACCCCACCCCTTCACTGTCCCCACCCCAGCAGCCCGCCAACTCCATGCCACCCCTCTGCCACCCCTACCCACGATCCAACCATGCGTCATCTCTTGTGTCTTGCAGGGTCACCTGGTAATGAGGCAGGCCCTTCTGGTGCCCTCACCCCTGGCCGAAACCCAGGACACGTTGAGCGATGAGGCGGGATCGGACGGCAACGTGAGCCCCAAAACGCCAGCCCGCAACACTCCGGAGCACAAGTCCACACACGACACTGACTTTCCGTCATAGCTGTCTCCAAAACCCACCACCACCTCAATTGGGCATTATAGCAAAGAGGCTCCTGGGACACTATCTGATGTGCATATCACACGTTAAGCAGTCCATCCGATGGAGGTAATGGATCGAGGGGATGGATGGTCGGAAAGCGGCCAGACCCCAGGGACTAGCTGCCATCCAGACGGGTCTCAGACTTCTGGAAACTGCTGTTCCAACAATTCTGGGGCAGGTGGCGGAGGTGCACCATGCGTGCTACCTCGGCCAACACTGAACGGGTGGTATCTGTGGCGGAGGCCTTGGGGAAGATGGGTCAAGATGTCCAAAGCCTGGGACACTTTATGCGGGCGGTGGCCCAGGCACATGACAGGGCAGCCCTGTCACAGGCAGTCTGTACCAGGGCCACCTGGACATTGCAGCGGCGCCCCAGAGCTTGGCCCAGTCATAAAGGGTCATGGCTGCGGGTGCCAACAACATAGTCCGTGCATTGGATAAGCTGAGCCAGTCACAGAGGTACAGAGGTCTCTGCACTCCATAGCGGTAGTCATTGAGGCCTTGATTGAGATGAGAGCGGGCATCCAGGACTGGCAGCATGGAGTAACCCAGGGGCCATCAGGCCACCCCGAGGGAGGAGGAAGTGGTGGGGCCCGTGCCGGTGACCCACGCAGGGAAGGTGCCAAAACACCACAGTGCCTCAGACACCACCCCCGCCTCCTGTCCCTGGCGCATCTGATGGACAGCAGGCAAAACAGGGTGGCACCACACAACCTGGGACACCTGAGAGACTATCGGGCCCGTTCAGGCAGCCAAAGGGGACCCAGGTCCGCTGGCATAAATCACAGCAGGTCACCTCCATCCCTGATGTACCACGTGGGGAATCGCCTAGACATAGCATTAGGGCCTCTAACACAAAAAACCTAGACCCCAGTTAAGTTGGCATGGGTGCAGCACACAGGATAGCTTTAGGGGCTAGGGCACATATCTGTAGAAACATGTTAACATGTTCACAATAACCAGCTGTTCACAAATGTTCCAACCTGCCTTGGTGGTCTCTCAGAAGAGAGTGAGGGGTGGGCTGGGTTAGGATGATTGCACAGGGGGTGCTTGGTGGGGGTGGGGGGCATTGGGGGTGAGCACGGGCCAGGGTCCCCAGGTCAGCCACCGCACATCGCCCCGGATCCTGATACAGGCCCTACTCTCCCTCTTCAACCATGCTCACCCCCCCCCCCCCCCCCCCACCCAAATGCCGCCCCACCTCCGCCGCCCCAAGGGTTCGGTGGGATAATGTGATGGAATGGCCGGCTCAAATGCAGGGATCATGCTGGCGGACGGTGGAAAGTGCTACCATGAGCAGGAGTCAGACGTTGTTGAACAATGCAAAGCATCAGAGTGTATCGCAGAGTGGGTCGTCATCTTCCTCCATCCGTGGACCACACCCGTTGATACTGCCATCCCAGGACCCACATCCCATAGTGAGGCAGGTAGGAAGTACAGAAGGGTAACAGGTGCTGTGGCGGCAGGGGGGTGGGGGTGGTGTAGTGGTGCGGGAGGGTGGACATGGGAAGGGGTCGTCAACCGGTTGGGGGCGGGAAGAGAGGTGGGAGGGATGTTCGTGTTGCCATTGGCCAGGCCCATTAGTTGGTGAACCTGGAGACGATAGAGCTACTCATGCATGGTGACCCTGGCGCACATATTGTCCAACCTCCTGTGGCTACCCAGGCCCCATGCCCTGCCCATCCTGGCTCTCCTCTGCATCCTCCTTGTCAGATGAGGCCTGGCATTCATCCCACTCCTCCAGCACATCGCCCCTCTGCTGCACAATGTTGTGGAGGATGCAGCAGGGCACCACGGTGTGGGAGACCCTCCAAGCGCTATACTGTAGGGCCCCTCGAGAGCGGTCAAGGCACATGTACTGCATCTTCAGGATGCTGATGCACCCCTCGAACATGGCCCTGGTCTGTGGCCTCTGGATAGGCATCATTAGCCATGACTGTAGCGGATAACCCCTGTTGCCCAGGGCCCAACCCCTCACCCGGGGTTGCACCTCAAAGGTGTCGGGAACGGTCGAGTGTGCCAAGATGAAGGCATCGTGCATGCTGCCAGGGTATCGGGCACAGATGTGCATGATGTGGATCTCGTGGCCACACACCAGCTGTACATTCATGCAGTGGAATCTCTATTGGTTTGTAAAGGCCATCCCCTTGTGCGCTGCTCCTCATAACGGGACATGCATCCCGTTGATCACCCCTTGGACCTGGGCATCAGCGAACTCCGCTGCCCAGGCAACCTGGTGGGCTCGGTCCACTTTGAAGTTGATATATTGTGCCGACCGGGCATATAGAGCTCCGTGATGGCACAGGTACACCTGTGCATCGAGGTCTGCAAGATCCCAGACAGGTCCACACTCGGCGCCTGGAAGGACCGCATGGCGAAAGAGTTCAGGGCGACTGTCACCTTGACGGCCATCAGTAATGTGTGCCCCCCACCCCTTCCCCCCCAGAGTGAGTGATGGAATATTCTCCATTTGCCTGGTTGAGTGCAGCTCCACTCGATTGGCACCAAGAAGCTCAAAACCTCCTGGACAAAGCAGCCCACTTGATTAGCACCCCATCCACCACCTTAAACATTCACTCCCTCCACCACTGGTGCTCAGTGGCAGCAGTGTGTACCAACTGCAAGATGCACTGGAGCAACTCACCAAAGCTCCTTCAACAGCACCTTCAAAACCTGCCACCTCTACCACCTTGAAGAGCAAAACAGGAGATGGTGGGAATACCAGCACCTGGAAGCCCCCTCGAAGCCACACACCATTGTGACCTGGAACTGTATCGTTGTTCCTTCACTGCTCCTGCGTCAACAATGTGGAAATACCTTCTGAACAGCACTGTGAGTTTACAGACACCACATGGACTGAAATGGTTCAAGAGGTGATGCCCACATCCTGTCAAAGAATATGTTAAAAAAGAGAGACCTGAGTTCAAAAAACTTTGAATGTACTAAGAACCACTCAAAGTAAACTCTAACAGACTGTCCAGACTGTGCGCCAGCGATTATTGGTTACCACATGTCAGAATATCCAGATGTTTTTCGACACGGGAAATAGTAGGCGCATATGTGAAGGAATTTTAAAAAAGTTTCATCAGGAAATGGCTCGGAGAAAAACAAAGGCAGGAGCAGCATCACCGACCACAATAAAACATTGTAGTGATCGGTGAAATACTACCTTAAGTTGTACTCAAGGGAGAACAGTGTCACCAAGGAAGCCCCAGACATCATAGAAAGCCTACCTGTCACAGAAGAGCTGCAGATCAAATCCACAGTGGAAGAACATAACAAAACTAGTGACACACTTGCCACTGGAAATCTCCAGGTACTGATGCTACACCAGCTGAACTCTTTAAACACTGGAAACCGACACTCCAGCATGAACTCCTCTGTCTGCTGGACGCAGGAAGCAATGCCCCAGGATATGGTCAATGTAATTATGAACTGTACAAGAACACGAACGTTCACGGCCATTATAACAACAATCCAGAAATCTCCCTGCAGAACATCACTGAAAAGGTATTTGCCCATGTTGCTCTCGTCACACTACAGATGTTGGCTGAGCAAATCTATCTCGAATCCCAATGGGGATAGGAGACTGCTGTATATTGCCTTCATCAATTTTCACCAAAACATTTGAACATATAAACAGTGGCAGTCTATTTAACCTGTGTGGTGGTATGTATTAGGGGTCATGTGGGACTGTGAAGCCGTGATGCTATTGGCTGACAGATCCCGGGTCCTGGTTGGCTGTTGACTCCTGGCTCCGCCCGGAAGGCGGAGTATAAGAACCCGAGCTTCTCCCCGCCGCTTCATTCTGTTGCTGAACTGCTGGGGACAAGTCTCGCTTAATAAAGCCTCATCGACTTCATCACTACTCGTCTCTCTCGTAAGTCATTGTGCGCTACAATTTATTAAGCGAGCTTAAAGGACTATGGAGCTCCGGATCGCCCCGGAATGCCTGCGGATCAGCCCCCACGCAGCGAACTCGGCAGCAGTTTTTAAACAATGGCAAGCTTGTTTTGAAGGCTACCTCCGAACGGCCCCCGGCCGGATCACAGAAGACCAGAAAATGCAGGTCCTGCATTCGAGGGTAAGCCCGGAAATTTACCCTCTCATAGAAGACGCAGAGGATTTCCCGACGGCGCTCGCAGCACTGAAGAGCATCTACGTTCGCCCTGTGAACCAGGTCTACGCACGCTACCAACTCGCAACAAGACGGCAAAGTCCCGGAGAATCGTTAGAAGAATTCTACGCCGCGCTGCTAATTTTGGGATGGGGCTGCAGCTGCCCGCCGGTGAACGCGATCGACATGCTAATTCGCGATGCGTTTGTGGCAGGGATGAACTCTCCCCAAATCCGCCAAAGACTTTTAGAAAGAGAGTCGCTAGGACTCTCAGAGGCACGGGCCATTGCAGCTTCCCTAGATGTGGCCTCGCAAAACGGCCGCGCCTACGGCCCCGACCGCGCGGCAGCCCCTCGGGCTCCGTGGACCCCCGTCGCGACAAACCCCGCCCCCCTCCCTCACAGGCTTGCGCGGTTAAAGCGCCAGACCATCCCGGGGGGGCCCGCTGCTATTTCTGCGGGCAAGCGAAACACCCCCGGCAGCGCTGCCCGGCCCGCGGAGCTATTTGCAAAAGCTGCGGCAAGAAGGGCCATTACGCGGCTGTGTGACGGTCCCGGGGGGTCGCCGCAATCCCCAGAGAAGAACGAGCCCAGCGCTTCCCAAACGCTCCCCAACCCCCCCCAGCGCCACATGTGCGACCCGCGGGTGCCGCCATTTTGGATCCCGGGCACCACGAGGGGAGGATGGGTGCCGCCATCTTGTAACCCCCGAGCCAAGTGCGATTCATGGGGGCGGCCATTTTGTCCACCCCCGACCACGTGCGATTCATGGGGGCGGCCATTTTGTCCACCCCCGACCACGTGCGATCCATTGGGGCGGCCATTTTGTCCACCCCCGGCCGCGTGCGATTCATGGACGCCGCCATCTTGGATGACAACAAAGGACCCCAGCATCGACGGCTCCACGGGGTCCGAAGAAGACGCCGAGACACTACGACCACGACTGGCTTCGGTGAAGCTGGATCAATCTCGGCCCCGGAAGCTCCAGACGACGACAACAACGGTGCTGATCAACGGACACGAGACATCATGCCTGATCGACTCCGGGAGCACCGAAAGTTTCATTCACCCAGACACGGTAAGTCGCTGTTTTCTGACCATCCAGCCAAGTACGCAAAAGATTTCCCTAGCTGCAGGATCCCACTCCGTAGAGATCAAAGGGTTCTGCATCGCGAACCTAACGGTGCAAGGGAGGGAGCTTAAAAACTACAGGCTCTACGTCCTTCCCCAACTCTGCGCGCCCACATTACTGGGATTAGATTTCCAGTGTAACCTGCAGAGCCTAACATTTCAATTCGGCGGCCCAATACCCCCACTCACTATCTGCGGCCTCGCAACTCTCAAGGTTGAACCGCCGTCCTTGTTTGCAAACCTCACCCCGGATTGCAAACCCGTCGCCACTAGGAGCAGACGGTACAGCGCCCAGGACCGGATATTTATTCGGTCTGAAGTCCAGCGGTTGCTGAAGGAAGGCATAATCCAGGCCAGCAATAGTCCCTGGAGAGCCCAGGTGGTAGTAGTAAAGACCGGGGAGAAGCAAAGGATGGTCATAGACTATAGCCAGACCATCAACAGGTACACACAGCTAGATGCGTACCCTCTCCCCCGCATATCCGACATGGTAAATCGGATTGCCCAGTATAAGGTTTTCTCCACCGTGGACCTCAAGTCCGCCTACCACCAGCTCCCCATCCGCCCAGGTGACCGCAAGTACACAGCCTTCGAGGCAGACGGGCGTCTATACCACTTCCTAAGGGTCCCATTTGGTGTCACGAATGGGGTCTCGGTCTTCCAACGGGAGATGGACCGAATGGTTGACCAGCACGGGTTGCAGGCCACGTTCCCGTATCTCGACAACGTAACCATCTGCGGCCACGATCAGCAGGACCACGACGCCAACCTCCAAAAATTCCTCCAGACCGCTAACGCCTTGAACCTCACATACAACGAGGAAAAGTGCGTTTTTAGCACAAACCGGTTGACCATCCTGGGATACGTAGTGCACAATGGGATAATAGGCCCCGACCCCGAACGCATGCGCCCCCTTATTGAATTTCCCCTCCCCCACTGCTCCAAAGCCCTGAAACGTTGCCGGGGGTTCTTTTCATATTACGCCCAATGGGTCCCCCAGTATGCAGACAAGGCCCACCCGCTAATACAGACCACTACCTTCCCCTTGTCGACAGAGGCTCGCCAGGCCTTCAGCCGCATCAAAGTGGATATCGCAAAGGCCACGATGCGCGCCATTGACGAGTCCCTCCCCTTCCAGGTCGAGAGCGACGCCTCCGACGTAGCTCTGGCGGCCACCCTTAACCAACGGGCAGACCCGTGGCCTTTTTCTCCCGAACCCTCCACGCCTCAGAAATCCGCCACTCCTCAGTGGAAAAGGAAGCCCAAGCCATAGTGGAAGCTGTGCGACATTGGAGGCATTACCTGGCCGGCAGGAGATTCACTCTCCTCACCGACCAACGGTCGGTAGCCTTCATGCTCGATAATGCACAGCGGGGCAAAATTAAAAATGACAAGATCTTAAGGTGGAGGATTGAGCTCTCCACCTTCAACTACGAGATCTTGTACCGTCCCGGAAAGCTGAACGAGCCGTCCGATGCCCTATCCCGCGGCACATGTGCCAACGCACAAATAGACCGTCTCCAAGCCCTCCACGAGGACCTCTGCCACCCGGGGGTCACTCGGTTCTACCATTTCATAAAGTCCCGCAACCTCCCCTACTCTGTGGAGGAGGTTCGTACAGTCACCAGGAACTGCCACATCTGCGCGGAGTGCAAACCGCACTTTTTCAGGCCGGATAGAGCGCACCTGATCAAGGCTTCCCGCCCCTTTGAACGCCTCAGTCTGGATTTCAAAGGGCCCCTCCCCTCCACCGACCGCAACACATACTTCCTGAACGTGGTGGACGAGTACTCCCGTTTCCCCTTCGCCATCCCCTGCCCCGACATGACAGCGGCCACAGTCATTAAAGCCCTTGGCACCATATTCACACTGTTCGGTTGCCCCGCATATATCCATAGCGACAGGGGGTCCTCCTTCATGAGTGACGAGCTGCGCCAGTTCCTGCTCAGCAAGGGCATAGCCTCGAGCAGGACGACCAGCTACAACCCCCGGGGGAACGGGCAAGTAGAGAGGGAGAACGGCACGGTCTGGAAGACCGTCCTACTGGCCCTACGGTCCAGGGATCTCCCAGTTTCCCGGTGGCAGGAGGTCCTCCCGGATGCTCTCCACTCCATCCGGTCGCTGCTGTGTACCACCACTAACCAAACGCCCCATGAGCGCCTCCTTGTCTTCCCCAGGAAGTCCTCCTCCGGAACGTGGCTGCCGACCTGGCTGGCGGCCCCAGGACCCATCTTGCTCCGGAAACATGTGCGGGCGCACAAGTCGGACCCGTTGGTCGAGAGGGTTCACCTCCTCCACGCGAACCCGCAGTACGCCTACGTGGCGTACCCCGACGGCCGACAGGACACGGTCTCCCTGCGAGACCTGGCGCCCGCCGGCAACACACACACCCCCCCCGACACCGATCATCCCCTCCCTGCCACCGGCGCACCCCGCGACCGCCCCTTTCCCGGGAGGATCGGTCCTCCTCCCGTGCCCGCCCAGGAGTAAAACAGGAACAAACACCGAAACGCTCCCGGAGACGACAACGCCGGAACAAGCACCTGCACCACCACCGGGGCTGAGGCGATCGACGAGGAAGACCAGACCGCCCGCTCGACTCGTGGCATTGGCGTGACACCAAGAATGTTGTTGGACTGTAACAAAAAAAATTTTCTCTTACTAATATTGTAAATAGTTCCACAAACCTTGTACATAGCCCAGTGTAGGGCTAAAACTGTAATAACATGCCTGAAAGTTTCCTCCCAGGACCAGCCTTGTAAACCCCTACCACCATGCGAACCACCACCCCGCCGGGTTCATTTTTAACAAGGGGTGAACGTGGTGGTATGTATTAGGGGTCATGTGGGACTGTGAAGCCATGATGCTATTGGCTGACAGATCCCGGGTCCTGGTTGGCTGTTGACTCCTGGCTCCACCCTGAAGGCGGAGTATAAGAACCCGAGCTTCTCCCCGCTGCTTCATTCTGTTGCTGAACGGCTGGGGCCAAGTCTCGCTTAATAAAGCCTCATCGACTTCATCACTACTCGTCTCTCTCGTAAGTCATTGTGCGCTACAACCTGCTGAATAAAATTGGCTGCCCACCCAAGATGCTCAATGTGATCTCCTCTTTACATGATAACATGATGATAAGGTCCGCTATGATATTTCTATGTTAAAACGCTTTGTGATCTGCATTGGGGTCAAACAGGGTTGTCTTCTGGCACCAACACATTATTGTGGTATGTTCCAATCTTTGCTGGTGTCATATGCCTTCAGATCAGTTACAGAGGGTGTCCACTTAACTGAATTGACAGAAATCTGTTCACCTTTGCTCGCAAGGGATCCAAAGCGAAGGTGTGCCAAGTCCTCATCAGAGAATTGATCTATGATGATGATGTCACGCCAACGTCACATTCTGAAGAATACCTGCAGCAGAAAATGGACAAACTCTCACATCTCTGAAGAGTTTGCTTTGACCATCAGCACCAGGGAGACAAATGTCATGGTCCAGGTTCTGCCAGCAGTGACCTTGTGAAGTTGGATGTTATGATAGTTTCACATATCTTGGCTCTACTATCACCAACAATCTGTCACTTGATGCTGATATCAAGACACACATTGTTGTGCCCAAGCTGAGTAAGAGAGTGTGCAGTGACACCAACCTGAGTGAGGACACCAAACTGCAAATCTACCCAACTTGTGCTGAGATTGAACAATATAAGTCAGCCAGGAGAAAAGGCTGAACAGTTTCCACCTTCACTGTCTCAGATGTATCCACAGCAGCCCTTGGCAGAACAAGGCCACCAACCCAGGGTTGTTGGAGTGTGAAAATTCCATCAGCATATGCTCACTGCTCAGCCAATGACATCTTTGCTGTCATCAAAGGGATGACAGTCATATCTCCAAAGATCTTCAGTATGGTGAATTGGCCATTGGGTCATAACCTCCTTGGCACCCACACCTCTGCAACAAGGACACCTGCCAGCAATGGTGGATATTGACATTGACAACTGGGAGTCGCTTCATGAGTCGCTGACAGTAGGAGGATGACTGTTTGGAACGGCATTGGAAGAAAGTAACAGACACAAACAGTTGACCCAAAAGCGGGCTCAGAAAACCAAGGCCAATGAATGTTGCACCTTCTCAGTCCACTGTCTTCCGCTACCATGCCGGAGTGGGCCTCCTGCACCCACCAGACGATACTGAACAAAGAGTTGGCCAGCAAGCGCAAACCATTGTGATGGAACGCTACCAGCAGTTTATTTCTGGGGCATTCTGAATTCAGAAACATCTTGTGGTGTATTTCTGTGCATCAATAAAAGACACTTTATACCTCCCAGTGAATGCTGGCACAGGAATTCAAGCAAAAGGTTTATGTGTCGTCAAAGCCAGCAACTGTAACACTCGGGAAAAAAGTATTGTGTGTATGCTGAAGCGTGAGATTAAATTACGTCTTAAATTCACTAAGGTGGATCTGGTATTATTTATAATCCACGTCTATTTTTCTTTTCTGAAAGCATTGTGTCAAATGATTAATACTGCAGTTTCTGTTCCAGTTTATTATTATAGGACATAGGACCTGAGGAAATAGAAGAATTTTGATGGAAAATATTGAAGCTACATTTTATGTTGGGTTTCACGCAGTAAGAATGCTGATACTGGCAGGTTATCTTCTGTGGTCAATTGTAGAAAAACTAACTGTGTAGTATAGGCTATGCATTGCCCAACATGTTACAAAGCAGTGCAGACCAAAGAGATGTCATAAAATGCAGCAACAAAACTCGAATGATTGGAGGTCTGAGATGTGTAACATGGGACGCTCTGGAATTCCCATTTTCCCAGTCTTTGTAGGAACCTGGTTGTCGGAACTTTGTCCGGACCCAGTGAACCTCAACAAGATCAGTGGCAGAAGACCTGGCCAGGCCCATGTCCACAAGCCAGTAATTGCACAAAATGACTTTTTAGGGTCAATGAGTGTAAAGTGTATGCAACATTGCAGGAGACTGCATTCATGTGAATGAGTCCTCTTAGCTTAATTGATCTTATCAAGTCATGAAATGTTTGTTGGATTTCTGCTGCCATCTGTGCAGATGGGAAAGGAGTTGATGTTGTCAACCACTGCCATTTCATATATCATTTGCACATTCACGTCCTGACAGTGAGAGGGCCCTTTAAGTAACTGCATGTTGTAAAGCCGAATAGCGTCTCTACTTCCTACAGAAGCTAAAACAATTCGGCATGTCTGCATCAACTCTCACAAACTTCTACAAATTTGCCATAGAGAGCATCCTATCTGGCTGCATCACAGCCTGGTATGGCAACTGCTCGGCCCAAGATCACAAGAAACTGTAGAGTGTGGTGAACTAAACCCAGCGCAAGCTTGTCACCCTCCCATTGATTCTGCCTACACCTCCTCCTGCCTCAGGAAGGCAGACAGCATTGTCAGAGACCCCACATACCCGGGCTTTGCCCTCTTCCAGACCCTTCCATCAGGCAGAAGGTACAGAAGTCTGAACTCCCACACATTCAGACATAGGAACAGCTTCTTCCCCACAGCTACACGACTCCTCAACGACTCCCCCTTGGACTGATCTGTTCCCTGGAAGAACACTGTTCACGATGCCCTATGCAGCTCTTGTTCATGTATTTGCTTTGTTTAGCCCCGTGTTTGGCACTGTAACCAATCACTATTTGTCGATGTGCTATTTGTCGATGTACTTTGTCGAGTGTTCTTTTTGTCTACTATGTACGTACTGTGTAAATTCCCTTGGCCGCAGAAAAATACTTTTTACTGTACTTCGGTACATGTAACAATAAAATCAATCAATCAATATTCAAATTCTTCCAGCATTATGGTTGTGCGGACCCCATATACAATAACCCCCCATATAACATTTAAGAACACAAATAGGGGAAAAAAAAAACACCTTCACCCAAACGCCACCCCAAACCACCCCCACCCTCCCTCCCCACTCCACCCCCCGCCCTTGGGCTGCTGCTGCTGCTGCTAACCTCTTCCTAACGCTCCGCGAGATAGTCTAGGAACGGTTGCCACCACCTGAGGAACCCTTGCACAGACCCTCGCAAGGCAAACTTTATCCTCTCCAGCTTGATGAACCCTGCCATGTCATTGATCCAAGCTTGCACACTAGGGGGCTTCGCATCTTTTAATAGTAGCAAAATCCTCCGCCGGGCTACCAGGGACGCAAAGGCCAGAATACCGGCCTCTTTCACCTCCTGCACTCCAGGCTCGTCTGATACCCCAAATAATGCCAATCCCCAGCTCGGCTTGACCCGGGCATCCACCACCTTGGACATAGTCCTCACAAAACCCCTCCAATACCAATCCAGTGCCGGGCACGACCAGCACATATGGACGTGATTTGCCGGGCTCCCCAAGCACCTCCCACATCTGTCCTCCACCCCAAAGAACCTACTCAACCTCGCCCCTGTCATATGCGCTCTGTGAGTAACTTTGAACTGTATTAGGCTGAGCCTGGCGCAAGAGGAGGACGAATTAACCCTACTCAGGGCATCAGCCCACAGACCCTCATCTATCTCCTCCCCAAGCTCCTCTTCCCACTTGCCCTTTAACTCCTCCACCGAGGCCTCCTCCTCTTCCTGCAGCTCCTGGTAAATCGCCGAAACCTTGCCTTCTCCAACCCATACACCCGAAATCGCCCTGTCCTGAATCCCACGTGTTGGAAGCAGCGGGAATTCCCTCACCTACCACCTCACAAACACCCTCACTTGCATGTACCTGAAAGTGTTTCCCAGAGGTAGCCCAAACTTCTCCTCCAGAACCCCTAGGCTTGCGAACGTCCCATCTATCAACAGGTCCCCCATTCTTCTAATCCTTGCCCGATGCCAGCTCCGAAACCCCCCATCCATCCTTCCCAGGGTGAACCGATGATTCTCCCAAATCGGAGACCAAACCGAGGCTCCCACCTCGCCCCTGTGTCGCCTCCACTGCCCCCAGATCTTCAGCATCGCCGCCACCACCGGACTCGTGGTGTACCTTGACAGCGAGAGCGGAAGTGGTGCCGTCACCAGCGCCCTCAGGCTCGTGCCCACACAGGACGCCATCTCTAGCCTCTTCCACGCCACCCCCTCTCCCTCCATTACCCACTTATGGATCATCACCACATTGGCTGCCCAATAATAGCCACATAGATTTGGCAGCGCCAGCCCCCCCTCCTGTCCCTGCTACGCTCCAGAAACACTCTCTTCACCCTAAGGGTCTTATTCGCCCACACAAATCCAATGATGCTCCTGCTTACTTGTTTGAAAAAGGCCTTGGGGATCATAATGGGAAGGCACTGGAACACAAAGGGAAACCTCGGGAGGACAGTCATTTTGACCAACTGCACCCTACCCGCTAGTGAGAGTGGCAGCATATCCCATCTTTTAAAATCCTCTTCCATCTGCTCCACCAACCGCGTCAAGTTGAGCTTGTGCAGGGCCCCCCAACGCCTAGCTACCTGGATCCCCAGGTACCGGAAGCTTCCCCCCCCCGCCCTCCTCAGCGGTAGCTCGTCTACTCCCTTCCCTGGTCCCCTGAATTCACCACAAAGAGCTCACTCTGCCCCACGTTGAGTTTATACCCCGAAAAGTCCCCAAACTCCCTTAGGATCCGCATGACCTCCACCATCCCCTCCACTGGATCCGCCACATACAACAACAGATCGTCAGCATACAACGACACCTGGTGTTCCTCTCCCCCCCGAACCAGTCCCCTCCATTTCCTGGACTCCCTCAGTGCCATGGCCAGTGGCTCAATTGCCAGTGCAAACAACAAGGGGGACACGGTCTCGTCCCTGTCTCGTCCCCCGGCACAGCCGAAAGTACTCCGACCTCCGCCGGTTTGTAGCCACACTCGCCATTGGGGCTCTATATAGCAGCCTGACCCAACTGATGAACTCCTCCCTGAACCCAAACCTCTGCAACACTTCCCAAAGATACTCCCACTCCACCCGATCAAAGGCTTTCTCCGCGTCCATAGCTGCCACTACCTCCGCTTCCCCCTCCACCGAGGGCATCATAATCACATTGAGGAGCCTCCGCACATTAGTGTTTAGCTGCCTGCCCTTTACAAATCCCGTCTGGTCCTCATGAATCACCCCCGGGACACAGTCCTCAATTCTCGTAGCCAGCACCTTCGCCAGCAACTTAGCGTCAACATTGAGGAGCGAGATCGGTCTATACCGTAACAGACTCACCGAACAGGCGCCGGAATGTGGCGACTAGGGGCTTTTCACAGTAATTTCATTTGAAGTTACTTGTGACAATAAGCGATTTTCATTTCATTTCATTTTCATTTCATTTCATTTTCATTTCATTTCTATACGACCCACATTGCAATGGATCCTTGTCCCGCTTCAAGATCAAAGAAATCAGCGCCCTGGACATTGTCGGGGGCAAGGTACCCCCCTCCCTCGCCTTATTAAAAGTCCTCACTAGCAACGGGCACAGTAGGTCCACGTATTTCCTGTAGAATTCAACCGGGAACCCATCCGGCCCCGTGGCCTTCCCGCCTGCATGCTCCCCAATCCTTTAACCAGCTCCTCCAGCCCAATCGACGCCCCCAAACTAGCCACCTCCTCCTCCTCCACCCTCGGGAACCTCAGCTGATCTAGGAATCGTCGCATCCCCTCCTCCCCCACTGGGGGCTCAGACCTGTACAGATCCCCATGGAAGTCCCTAAATACCTCGTTTATTCTCACCACACTCCGCACCGTATTCCCCCCATCTATCCTTAACTCCGCCAATCTCCCTCGCTGCCTCCCTCTTACGAAGCTGATGTGCCAGCATCCGACCCGCCTTCTCCCCGTACTCATACATCGCCCCCTGCACTTTCCTCCACTGTGCCTCTGCTTTCCCCGTGGTCAACAGGTCGAATTTCGTCGCTCCCAAAGTAGCCCCTCCTCGGGGGCCTCTGCATACCTCCTGTCCACCCTTAGAATCTCCCCCACCAACCTCTCCCTCCCCTCCCTCTTCTCCCTGTGGGCCCTAATGGAGATTAGCTTTCCCCTGACCACCGCCTTCAACACCTCCCAGACTACCCCCACCTGCACCTCCCCATTGTCGTTGTGCTCCAAATATCTTTCAATACACCCCCGCACCCGCCCGCACATCCCTTCATCCGCCAAAAGTCACACATCGAGGCGCCACAGCGGGCGCTGGTCCCTCTCCTCCCCCAACTCCAGCTCCACCCAATGCGGGGCGTGGTCCGAGATGGCTATGGCCGAATATTCCGTTCCCTCTACTTTCGGGATTAGCGCCCTACTCAAAATGAAAAGATCTATCCGGGAGTAGGCTCTATGGATGTGGGAAAAGAAGGAAAATTCCCTGACCAGCGGCCTATCAAACCTCCATGCATCCACTCCCTCCATCTGGTCCATAAAGCCCCTGAGCACCTTGGCTGCAGCCGGCCTCTTACCCATCCTGGACCTAGAACGGTCCAGTGCTGGGTCCAGCATTGTGTTGAAGTCCCCCCCCCCCCATTATCAAGCTTCGTAACTCCAGATCCGGAATCCAACCCAGCATGCATTTCATAAATCCGGCATCATCCCAATTCGGGGCATATACGTTCACCGGTACCACCCGCACCCCCTGCAACCTACCACTCACCATCACATATCGACCTCCATTATCCACTACAATATTCAGTGCCTCGAATGACACCCGCTTCCCCACCAGTATTGCAACCCCTCTGTTCTTCACATCCAGCCCTAAATGAAAGACCTGTCCTACCCATCCCTTTCTCAGCCTAACCTGATCTGCCACCTTCAGATGTGTCTCCTGGAGCATAACCACATCTGCCTTCAGTTCCTTTAAGTGCGCAAACACCCGGGCCCTCTTGACCGGCCCGTTCAGGCCCCTCACATTCCAAGTTATCAGCCGGATCGTGGGGCTGCTCGCCACCCCCCCCCCCCCTCCCTGCCGACTAGCCACCTCCTTTTCTAGGCCAGCCACGTGCCTGCGCCTCCCGCACCCTCCAGTCCCCCAGGCGGCGGTGCAAGCATCCTCTTAAAGTGCCCCTGTTCAGCTGCAAGGCTGCTACTAAGGAAGCACTAAAAATACTATAAATACACAACAGTAGCTTTGTGGAAGGTTGACAGAAAGGTCATCTACACTGTGGGGTTTACACCAATCTTTTACCAAAATTACAACTGCCAACAAGAGAAAAACTGAAGACATTACTGGATCCAGACACTGAAGGTATATGTCATCAGTGTCACTTAAACTGGCTGAAGTTATGTGTCATCAATATCAGGCATAATAACTATGTGTCACCAATGTCAATAATACACACTGAAGGTAGGTTATCAATATCAATTATCGATGCTGAAGGTAGATTAACAATGCCAGAGACATTACAGGTAGGTTATCAATTCTAGTTATATATGGTGCAAATGGGTTACCAAATTCAGTAATAGATACCAAAGGTAGCATGTCAATATCAGTTATAAACACTGCGGGCATTGTTTTGATCAATCCCAATTATAGTCACGGTGTCATCAGTATCAGTTATATTCACTGAAGGTGTGCATCAACAATATCACTTGTTAGCTTAATACAAGAAAATATATAATATGTTTTTTCATAACAGACATTACAGGAATATTAAATGATTGCAAATATGTTAATATAGAACCTTAGTTAGGCCACACTAGGAGTATAGTGTTCAATTCTGATCGCAATACTACCAGAAGGATGTGGAGGCTTTAGAGAGGGTGCAGAAGAGATTTACCAGGATGTTGCCTGGTATGGAGGGCATTAGCTAGAGGAGAGGTTAAATAAATTTGGTTCGTTCTCACTGGAACGACGGAGGTTGAGGGGTGACCTGATAGAGGTCTACAAAATTATGAGGGGCAGAGTGGATAGTGAGGGGTCAATCACTAGGGGGCACAAGTTTAAGTTGCGAGGGACAAGGTTTAGAGGAGATGTATGAGGTAAGTTTTTTACACAGAGAGTAATGGGTGCCTGGAACTCGCTGCCGGAGCAGGTGGTGGAAGCAGGGACGATAGTGATGTTTAAGGGGCATCTTGACAAACACATGAATAGGATGGGAATAGAGGGATACGGACCCAGGAAGTGTAGAAGATTGTAGTTTAGTCGGGCAGCATGGTCGGCACGGGCTTGGAGGGCCGAAGGGCCTGTTCCTGTGCTGTACTTTTCTTTTTTTCTTTGTTACTTTGTATAACTAAAACATATCATTTGTTAATTAAAATGAATGTGTTGTTGCATATAATTATTAACATTTTGCATTGTTTGCAAGGCTCTTCATGTGAAAGATGTGATTTTGAAGCTGGGTTCTGTAACTGGTCTAATGATCAGGAGTCACGGACGAGATGGACCAGGATAAGTAGTGCCAGTGGCATTGGGCCAACGGGTGACCACATGGGAAATCAGTCAGGTATGGAATTGTGAAAATTTACTGCTATCTTGATTTCAACTAGCGCCTAAAACTAGTTGAAGTAGAAAAACAAATTCCACGGATAGATTAACAAGGGCCAGGTGGTTGATAAGAATATGTCTTATTTGTGTCGAGTATCTGCAAGATCTCAGTAAAAATGGCTTGTATTGCTTTTTTAATCATCGTATATTTAAGTTCTGCTCCTGCCTCAAATTTATTCCTGTTTATTTGACGATTATCTCCATATGGTTTTGGCTGAAGTCTCTGTTGAATTGTTTGAGTTGTGGTTTATTTTAGAAATTGGATTGTAGGAACTGTGCCCTGTAAATCGCTGACGAATGCTTGAGCTTTGTGGGATATTTGCTTCAAAGGTAACAGAAAATAAAGTATATCTGTTGAACTGAATGCTGGGAAGGAAGGCAGCTTAAAAATTATCAAATAATTGAAGCTATCACCTAGGCTTTAGGCCATGGATTTCCCCGGCTAATTTAGCCATTACATTTCCTAAACTAAAGGATTTTGAAATAAGCGGAGTTAATTAATGTTTAGGTTAATTGAATTTGGAAGATCTGTGTTTATACTACAAGCATTTCTCCCGAGTAAGAGAAGCCATTATTTCAAATTCAAGCCTCGAAGGTAAAACCTGATGGAACACAGAGATGTTGGCCTAGAATTGTGATGGCACCACATCCATTTCTCAGGCATAGAATGGCAGTTAAGCATCAAATATGTGCACCTACATTTCCTGGTATACGCCCATCAACTGTTCTTTGGTAGCCAAAGCCCTTGATGCCAGAATTTGAACCCTCTAAAGCATAGCTCCCAGAAGGAAAAGCTGGGAAACACATAAATATTGGTCTGAATGGTTTGGGCTCTCCCATCCTCGTTCCTGAATAGTTGTTCTCCGTGATTCATAGCACGATGACCCTTCCTCTAGCCGAGCTTCTAAATTACACATGCTAGTTCTAAGCTGGTGCTTCTGGGGGCTGAGATCAAGTTGAGGTTTATCACCAGGAAGGCTGGTTTCTTCCTCCTGAGATGACAGAGGTATCTCACATCTTCAGTACGTGAAATAATAGAGAGGGACATGGTTAGCTTTTAGTGCATCGGGAGCAAAGACAAAGATGAATGACTGGTGAAAAAAATTGTCATCCAGTTTTGGGTGAGATAGAAGTAAGAAGGAGAAATCAGGACAAGGTGACATGTTATCAGCTGCCATGGCCATAATTCTCCTCCAGCCCTTGATGAGAAGCCACTTTCTTCCAGTGCGGTGAGTGTATGCAGGTCAGTTCAGCCTCTTCTGAAGGCAGCCTTCTTTCTGGAATTGTACGTGACCTTCTCCTGCAAAAAAAAATGGAGTGTACTCATAACATAATGGTGAGGCTTTTAGAGAGTGTACCTCTCATGGGGAAGTTGTGTGTAAGATGTGAAGTGTAGGGAAATGAGGGTTGCAGTTGGAGTGAATGTATGAGTCTGAGATGAAGGAGGAGTGAAGTACGGTGCAGTGATCCCAAAAAAGTAAAAGAACGCAGTTGAGGGGAGTATTGATTGGTGATACTGTAGGTGGTAGGGCTGTGAGAAGAAACAAAAGGAGTAGTATTCTTAACTTGACAAAAATAAATTGTGACCATGGATCTCACTTAGTGCATGACTTGTCATCTGGCTTCCTGCTTGGTAATTCGACTCAAAAAGAGTGAATTCATTCACTCAGCAAATTGAGGGCAACGTAACAGAAGGTGAGTGAATAAAATTCATTTTGATCCAAACTGAATTAAAGATATGACATTTTGGCAACCGAGTCGGGATCATTCATCCCCAGACCTACACTGGGAGTGAAGTCTCTGACAGATCTTTCATGCTGAGGTAAAAGGTGGAATTAGGAATTTATCTGCTCGCTCAGCTTGTATTTGTCAGAATACTGAAATCCAACTTCCTCACAACACCGAGATGTGAACTTTTATTTTGAAGAATTAAAATTGAAACTAAATTGAATACCGACAGGAATCTGGGCATACTTCACCCAGGAGGCATTTTGTTCGGAAAGCAGTGGCAAGTTATTATCAGTGAATGGGATAAAACAGCAGTTCATTCCTCACTCAAAATCAGATTTATAAGAATGATTGGACTGACTGATGTGGATATTACTGGGAAAAATGTATAACGCTGAGTACAAGGTAGTTGCGCACATACAACCAAGCAGCAAAGGAAAGATCAAAGTCTCTGCTTGTAATTGATGCCGCACTTTGTTCGCCGGCTTGTCGATAACAGGTTTCTTCATTCCTGATACTTTCATTCAAGGGACATTGCCCAACCACTGAACGTACCTCATTATGCAAATAAAGCACATGCATTATGCAAATTTCTTGGAAAGCTAAAGAGAACTTTGTGCAAAGTGGCCTGTACAACAGTTTCGCTTTAGTGCAGAACCTTGCAGTGTTTTCCTATGTTTAAAGATGATATGTAAATGCAGGTTTTCTGTTCAGTTGCAAATATTTAACAGTATTTCCAATGAAATGCCTCAAATTATTTACGCAGATTTACAAAAGGAAACATGGGCGGGATTCTCCGAGCCTCCGCGCCCCAATCGTGCTTGCCGCGGGGGCGGAGAATGGGCATCAGACCCGTGATCGGGTCCGGATAATCGGGGCATATTGCGTGCACGTGATCGACGCGGTGCCAATCGGGGGCCATTGAAAGAGGCCCCCGTGGCGATTCGCCACCGGCAACTGGCCAAGTTCCTGCCGGCGTGGTTCTCTCATGGTTCCACCCGGCGGGAGCTCGGAGTGCCGGCTGCGGACTCAGTCGGCCCTGGTGGGGGGGGCGGGGGAATCCGTCACCGCGGGGGGTCCTCCAGGACAGACAGGCTCACGATCGGGGGCCACCGATCGGTGGATGCGCGCGATCTCGGGGGGGGGGGGGGGGCTAGGGGAGGTGCCGGTCCACGGTATGGGTCGGCCATGTCACGCAGCGGCATCTGTGGACGCCCGGCCAGAAGTGCAGGGCCCAGTATCGGATGCCGGAGCTGCGAGGAACACTCCGGGGCCCTGCTAGCTCCCTGCAAAATGGAGAATCACTCTGGACTTTCTCCAGGAAAGTCCAGAGTGATTCACGCCCGTTTTCTCGCGGGCGTGGATCATAGCCCCATTATCAGAGAATTGTGCGCCATGTGTTTGAAGATATAGATCAACAGAGCAGCAAGTCATGTTGGGACAAAGATCCCACCAATTTTGAACCAAATTTACAGCATTTACCAGACAGTAAGACACAGAGACACAGGGGCTGGAAGTCTCCGGTCGCTCGCTGGGCGGTGGGAATCTCTCATCCCACCAGCAGCGCAACACCACCCGTGAGTTTGCTGGTGGAATGGGGCAGCTTCAATGGGAAATCCCATTGACAGGTGTGAGAGCAGCGAATGGCCCGCCACCTCCCACCATTGGCTGGGAGGCCAGAGAATCCCGCCTTCAAAGGTTCGTGATTATTGCAAGGAAAGGAGGGCGGAATTGTCTGTGTGTTTTCTGGTGGCAAATGTTGCTCGCCACTGGCTGCTGGCAGGAGCTTCTGATCTCTCCGATGTCTATGGTGTTTTGTGTGGCTCGCCCATCCTGTCTCCAGGCAACCCGCCGCGGGGGTGGGGGGGGGGTTGCCTTTAATGTACCAGATGTTCCCACCAGCGGGAAGGATGGGAAAATCCCACCTCATGTTTTCAACTTGGACAAGTAGACGATAGGGATATTGTTCCCCTAACCTTCGATGTTCCACTGACTAAGACTATGACTTTAAAGGTGCTAAAACAATACCAATAGAAAAACCTGCTCATAAAAAGACAAACTAAGTCATTTTGGCATGTTACTCTGATGGCAAAAAAATACCACAGGCTGATTGGGGAGAGAGAATTAGATGGATTTTTTTTGTTTTGAAGAGGCTTAGTGACAGTTTTCTGGAGAGGATTCCGCTGGATCTTTAACTTCCACTAACAGAATTCAAGTAAAACTAAAATGGAACCTCCTTGCTCTGAAAATCATTTCAATTGGATAATATCCAATCACCACCTGTTCCCGGGCAGAGCACAGCCTTTCGGGCCAATTCGTTGGCCAAATCTTCCTCAAGAAACTAAGGAAACTTAACATGTCCATATGACTCTTACCAACTTTTGCAGATGCACCATAGAAAGCATCCGGTCTGGCTGCATCACAGCCTGGTATGGCAACTGTTCAGCCCAAGACCACAAGAAACTTCAGAGAGTCATGAACACAGCCCAGTCCATCACATGAACTTGCCTCCCATCCATTGACTCCATCTACACCTCCTGCTGCCTGGGGAAAGCGGGCAGCATAATCAAAAACCCCTCCCACCCGGCTTATTCACTCTTCCAACTTCTTCCATTGGGCAGGAGATACAAAAGTCTGAGAACGCGCACAAACAGATTCAAAAACAGCTTCTCCCCCACTGTTACCAGACTCCTAAATGACCCTCTTATGGACTGACTTGATTAATACTACACTCCTGTATACTTCACCAGATGCCAGTGTCCATGTATTTACATTGTGTACCTTGTGTTGCCCTATTATGTATTTTCTTTTTCTTTTCTTTTTATGTACTTAATTATCTGTTTGAGCTGCTCACAGAAAATACATTTCACTGTACCTTGGTACACCTGACAATAAACATATCCAATCCAATCCAATCAAACCGAGCCCAGTCAATCTCTATCATTGGTATCGGTCCACAATTTAAATCAGCACAGCATTCTGGATCCTTCCATTTGAATTAAAGGCACAGGTCATAGCTTTCTACTGCTTGAATGAAAAGAGCAGGCTGCCTTAAAGTCACATGTCCATAAATCATCCATTAATCAAAAATGTAACGGCAAAAAATAAAAGAAAGTGAAAATAAGGGAATAAACAGGGACAAAGAGGAACAAACAGGAAAGACCCTTACTACATCGTGAGAGTGAACTACCCAAATCCCTGCTCCCTTCACATCTACCCATAAGTAGTAAGCTTTTGAAAGACAGATGTAAGTGTTTCTTAATTCCTGAGTGTGTGGACAATTTGAATAACCAGCAGCAAGCTTTTCATGGATTTAAATAAAGAGAATTGTTTATTCATGCGTTCACCCAGAAATCTAATGCTAGGGGACTCACTCACACAGTAACACAAACAAACACACTCAAGGGAAGCAAAGTTGAAAAGAATAGTGCTCGTTTACAAGCTTCAAGCAAAAGAATTGTTCATAATTCACGGACATGATTTAGCACGGATCTGAGCATAAATCATGCAAGGGCCCCAAACGAGGCTCCGTGCCGGGCTGATCACGAGATCCAGATCTGCATATTTAAATCAGCCGAGGGCTCATTTAAATACCCCAATGCCAGATTTACCTAGTGCCTGAGACTCAACAGCCGCGCCTATGAGACCTCTTCAGGGCACCGTTTAATACTGGTCCACACAGACATGGATCAGACAACAGTACCTTTGGGGGTCTTGCAGGGGAGACCTTGGGTGTTCGGGGACAAGGCCGGGTGCTGCCCTAGCACTCCGCCTGGCACCATGGCACTGCCAGCCTGGTACCCTGGCAGCACGACCCAGGTACCCTGGCAGTCCAGGCAGTAGGTTGAAAAATCATTGCAATGGGGAGGATTCTCCATTCCCGTGACTAAGTTCCCTTGCCAGTTTAGAATTGCTCTTAGTTGGCACTGGTATGAAGAATGGCGCCCAGGAGCAAGTCCCTCTCCCTTGCCATGTAAATTTATTTTAGCGGACTGCCCGATACCGAAGCCCGGTGGCTGGGCCCCCTTCACCTCGCAAAGCAAATCCTGCAGCCCCCTGCTGACAAGTAGGGGTATCCTGCCCCCCACCACCACAGGAATTATAGGTTTTGTTTCACCCCCCCCCCCCCCCCCCACACACACACAGCATAAGAATATAGGACATAGGAACATTCAACCCCTCGAGCCTGTCCCGCCATTTAATGAGATTATGGCCGACCTGTGACCCGACTCCATATACCAGCCTTTAGCCCATATCACTTAATATCTTTGCTTAACAGAAGTCTATCTATCTCAAATTTAAAATGAAGAACTGATCTAGCTTCAACTGCTATTTGTGGGTAGCACTGCTAGTGGCACTGCCAAGGTGCCAGGCTGGCAGTGCCAAGGTATATGGATGTCATCGAGAGTGCCAGTGTACCACACTGTCCGGAGCCCGGCCACCCAGGGGCATCTGATGGTCTGGGAGACCCACTCAGATCCCATTACACATGGTCCATCTTTGTGTGGACCAGTGCTAAACAGTGCCATGGCGAGGTCTCCCAGGCGAGGGTGTTTGTTTTCGGGCCTCTGGACCATTGGGCACGGACATATTGAAGTGAGCCTAACTGCTCACTTAGACCTGTAAATCTGGATCTCGAAGTATCACAAGATCTTGAGAGATCTTGCGAGGCGTTCCGAGTGTCTGAAATCTCACGAGAGGCCTCTCACAAGATTTAACAACTTTGTTGCCTCTCTGAGTCAGGTCCGACAAGGCTGTTCGATCGTGCCCACTGATTTTTCACTGTTTCTGCCCAGAATGCTCTTTACCTTCCAGGTATATATAAACATATATAAATATGGGGGGTCTTTGATATGGGGTCGCTGATGGGGGGATCGCTGATATGGGGTCGCTGATGGAGGGATCTGTGATATGGGGTCGCTGATGGGGGGGGGGGTCTCTGATATGGGGTCTCTGTTAGGGGTCTGATGGGGTCTCTGTTTGGGGTCTGATAGGGTCTCTGTTGGGAGTCTGATGGGGCTTCTCTGTTGGGGATATGAATGTGGGATCTCCGTGTGGGTTTGTTGGGGGCTCTGATCGGGGGTCTGATGGGGGATGCCTGATGGGGGTTGTGGGGTTGTTGGGTCACCCTCATGCATGCATGCTGTGGGGGGGGGGGGAGTGAGCCGTAATTCCTGTGGTGGTGGTGGTGGTGGGGTGGGGGGGTGGGGGGGGGGGGGCAGGATGCCCCTACTTGTCAACGGGGGGGGGGGAGGATTTGTGTTGTGACAGGAGGGGGGCCGGCTGCCAGACCTCGGTATCAGGCTCCCTGCTCAAAATGGTGGCCTGATAATGGGATTCCAACGGAATCCTGCAAGCTCCCCTCCAAGCATAAATTTGCATGGCAAGAGAGTGTGAATTGCTCCTGCGCAGACCAGGAGCGATCGTACTCGAGCAAGAGAACTAGTCTCCCGAGTGGAGAATCCTCCCCACAATGTCATTTTAGAAGTCTCAATTGATAGTTGTGCACTTGTCTGTTTCATGGGCTGATTTTGCAAATGAGAATACTTAGTTGTGAGCAGCTGACTGCTTTCAAAATAAAACTAGTGTGTGGTTTGTCTTAACGGGTTGTGCGAAACTGCAGCCCATTTCACATTCAGCACAATTTTTCCTTTCATTAAGGTAAGTAAAATATAAATTTGTGTGGAGATTAAGTCAGCTTGCTGATGCACTATTACCTATTCTGTGCTTCCATTGAAGAAGAATTTCACCCCAACCACTTTCACTGCTTATCTACTAATTGTGTCTGCTCTCCATCCATCAGAGGTTGGTCTAGTGAGAGGCATTGATCCATTACTTTCTATGGATTAGACAGGGTGTATCTCAGCTTTCTCGTACTTCAGTGTGGCAATGCATCTTTTCATTACTTTGTTTTTGTAAGCTGCTGGCGCAGATTGAAGATGGCTCTGTTGATGTGCCATTGGAGCCATATTTCTCTCTCAGGGCTATTTATTGCCTCTGGTTATACTGCTGAACAGGGTTGAAACAAGAACACAACTGGTTTGGCACCATTGGTGGTTACAACTCTTAATGACCCACGATCTTCGTCAAGTACTCGAGGTGAGTTGATAACTGATCAAGCAGAAATCTTGGAAGACTGAGCCAGTCATTTTAATCACATTTTCAGTTGCCTCTGAGCAGTGTCTAATGACATGTAAGAACATAAGTACAATTGACCTTTAGCCCCTGGAATCTGTTCCGCCATTCAACGAGATCGTAACTGATCCATGAACCTCCAATTCCATATAGCTTTGCCCAATAATCTTTAATACATAAAAATAACAGAGAAATAAACATCTATCAGCCTATTTTTTACAATAATGAAAAATGAAATGAAAATCACTTATTGTCACAAGTAGGCTTCAATGAAGTTACTGTGAAAAGCCCCTAGTCGCCACATTCCAGCGCCTATTCGGGGAGGCTGTTATGGGAATTGAACTGTGCTGCTGGCCTGCCTTGGTCTGCTTGCAAATCCAGCGATTTAGCCCTGTGCTAAACAGCCCCTGATGTTTGATAGACCACTGATCAAGCATCAATTGCAGTTTATGAGCAAGAGTTCGAGACTTCCATCACCTTTTACCTTTGGGAGTGTTTCTTACATTCCTTTCTGGAAGGCCTGGCTGTAGATTTGTGACTGTGCCCCCACATCCTAGATTGCCCCCCCCCCCCCCCCCACTCCCCTAATTGGCAGAAATGATTTCTCACTATCTGTCCTATCTATTGCTCTTAATACCTTGAAAAGTTCAATCAAATCACCACTGAACCTTCTAAATTCCTGGTTTAAATGACTCAACAAATTTGGGTGCCCAAGCTGATGTGTTACATGGTTCAACAATTATATGTTGATAAGATGGTCCAACTATTAACTGATGAATGCCTAAAATGTCAAGTCAATTTCCTGCATCCATTATGTTAACAATTTGGGGTAATAGTGCTTCTATGAAAATAACGTCAATAGGAGTTAATCACTTACACAATAACATTGTCTATTGTAATTTTCCATCTTTAGTCTTTATTTCCTCCTTATTAGCACACATTTCAGGCATTAATTATATATATATTACACATATTGATGATTTGTGCAGCCAATATATAATCTGCATGATGCTGCACACAACACATTGGATACACTTACTTTGATTTTGCTGAGTTGGCAGGCAGAAGTGCATATTTTCGGTTAAGACTATTTGTTTGATCGCAACTGTTCGCATTTAGTTATGTCAAAGGGCAAGAGACTATGGTGATTAGTCGTCAAAAGGAGAAAATGCTAGAAAACTGCACTTGTGGAGAGAGCAGGTTAATGATTTGAATGTGCAAGCTCTTCATCAACGTTGGAAAATGTCACAAGTAAACCAGCAATTAAAAGGGAACAGGACAAAAATGTAATCAAGAAGTTATGGGGGAAATGAATTAGAATGAACTCTGTAAAGTGTTTATGTAGAAACCAAGGCAAATGGCAAAAGTGATAAGTGTGAGAAAAAAAGAGGCATAATGAGAAAATATATACAAGATAAAGAGAGTGTGTGAATAACTAAAAGAATGGGAATAGACAGAGGTAAGGGCATTGGGGGGGAATTGATGTTGGATGTGTGGAATACAATACAATATTTATTTTAGAGTTTAAAACACTCAAATATTGTTCAGTAATAGTAAGTACTGGATTGCGCACACAGTGCCACCAAATAGAGAATAAACTAATTGATTAACAGAATCTAATAGTATAACGCTCCCTTAGTACTGCGCTGTCACCCGAGACTATTTGTTCAATGCCAATTGTTCTGAAAGAATAGGAATTCGATGTGTAGGAAAATAATGCAATATTTATTTTGAAGATTGATTAAAAGACTCTAGAACAATTGAATGACAATAAATAATGGTTTGGGCACACAGTGCTGCCAGATTGAGGATAAGAGAAGTAACTAATGGACTCGACCTTTGATTTTGCCCTTCCAGAATGGATTTAGTAAGAAAATATATTTAAGCGTTCTTTTGTTTTTGTCTCACCTGGCTATTTGCTCATTTACTATGGCAATTCCATAAATGCTGAAAGCAGAGAGAAAGGTGAATTATTTGCCTGAAACTGCTAGATTTTGACTAAGGAATGATTTGGGCCAGAAATGGTCTTCAGTAATGAGGTGTTCAAAAGCTAAATTACAGCTTAGGTGAAAATTTGACTACTAGCTGATTTCATGAATAAATTGTGACAAGAATAGCTATTATTTTATAACCCAGTTGTCACCATGGAGACACAGTGAAAAGTGATTAGAATATAATCCCTACAGTGCGGAAGGAGGCTATTCAGCCCATTGGGTCTGTACCGACCCTCCAAAAGAGCAGTCCACCGAAGCCCACACCCCTGCCCTATCCCCGTATACCTGCACATTGAACATGGCCAATCACCTGCACATCTTTGGACACCAAGGGGCAATTTATCATGGCCAATCAACGCAGCCTGCACATCTTTGGATTGTGGGAGGTAACCGGACCTGGAGGAAACCCATGCAGATATAGGGGAGAACGTGCAAACTCAACACAGAGAGTCATCCAAGGCCAGAATTGAACTTGGGTCCCTGGTGCTGTGAGGCAGCAGTGCTAAGCACTGCACCACCCGCAATAAAAAATAGAATCCAAATTTATCAACTGTTTGCATGCAGGAAATGGTGCACAGTTGTTAGTTTTGAAGGAATGCAAACAAGGAGAGACAAAAATGGCAATTAAATACAGCAAACAGGGTAATCCCTTAAGTGACTGTGTTATCCAAACTTCACAAATGTGAATTTTTCACTGAAAGTAGGACCCCCTCATAGAACATAGAAAAATACAGCACAGAACAGGCCCTTCGGCCCACAATGTTGTGCCGAACCTTTGTCCTAGATTAATCATAGATTATCATTGAATTTACAGTGCAGAAGGAGGCCATTCGGCCCATTGAGTCTGCACCGGCTCTTGGAAAGAGCACCCTACCCAAAGTCAACACCTCCACCCAACACTAAGGGCAATTTTGGACACTAAGGGCAATTTATCATGGCTACTCCACCTAACCTGCACATCTTTGGACTGTGGGAGGAAACCGGAGCACCCGAAGGAAACCCACGCACACACGGGGAGGATGTGCAGACTCCGCACAGACAGTGACCCAAGCCGGAATCGAACCTGGGACCCTGGAGCTGTGAAGCAATTGTGCTATCCACAATGATACCGTGCTGCCCTTAAGAACAAATAAATCTACACTATATCATTTTACCGTAATCCATGTACCTATCCAATAGCTGCTTGAAGGTCCCTAATGTTTCCGACTCAACTACTTCCACAGGCAGTGCATTCCATGCCCCCACTACTCTCTGGGTAAAGAACCTTCCTCTGACATCCCCCCTCTATCTTCCACCATTCACCTTAAATTTATGTCCCCTTGTAATGGTTTGTTCCACCCGGGGTAAAAGTCTCTGACAGTCTACTCTATCTATTCCCCTGATCATCTTATAAACCTCGATCAAGTCGCCCTCATCCTTCTCCGTTCTAATGAGAAAAGGCCTAGCACCCTCAACCTTTCGTTGTAAGACCTACTCTCCATTCCAGACAACATCCTGGTAAATCTCCTTTGCACCTTTTCCAAAGCTTCCACATCCTTCCTAAAATGAGGCGACCAGAACTGTACACAGTACTCCAAATGGGGCCTTGCCAAAGTTTTGTACAGCTGCATCATCACCTCACGGCTCTTAAATTCAATCCCTCTGTTAATGAACACTAGCACACCATAGGCCTTCTTCACAGCTCTATCCACTTGAGTGGCAACTTTCAAAGATGTATGAACATAGACCCCAAGATCTCTCTGCTCCTCCACATTGCCAAGAACTCTACCGTTAACCCTGTATTCCGCATTCATATTTGTCCTTCCAAAATGGACAACCTCACACTTTTCAGGGTTAAACTCCATATGCCACTTCTCAGCCCAGCTCTGCATCCTTCTGCATCCTATCTATGTCTCTTTGCAGCCGACAACAGCCCTCCTCACTATCCACAACTCCACCAATCTTCGTATCGTCTACAAATTTACTGACCCACCCTTCAACTCCCTCATCCAAGTCATGAATGAAAATCACAAACAGCAGAGGACAGAGAACTGATCCCTGTGGTACGCCACTGGTAACTGGGATCCAGGCTGAATATTTGCCATCCACCAACACTCTCTGACTTCCATCGGTTAGCCAGTTCGTTATCCAACTGGCCAAATTTCCCACTCTCCCATGCCTCCTTACTTTCTGCAGAAGCCTACCATGGGGAACCTTATCAAATGCCTTACTAAAATCCATGTACACTACATCCACTGCTTTACCTTCATCCACATGCTTGGTCACCTCCTCAAAGAATTCAATATGTCTTGTAAAGCAAGACCTACCCCTCACAAATCCGTGCTGACTATCTCTAATCAAGCAGTGTCTTTCCAGATGCTCAGAAATCCTATCCTTCAGTACCCTTTCCATGACTTTGCCTACCACCGAAGTAAGACTAACTGGCCTGTAATTCCCAGGGTTATTCCTAGTCCCTTTTTTGAACAGGGGCACGACATTTGCCACTCTCCAATCCCCTGGTACCACCCCTGTTGACAGTGAGGACGAAAAGATCATTGTCAACGGCTCTGCAATTTCATCTCTTGCTTCCCATAGAATCCTTGGATATATCCCGTCAGGCCCGGGGGACTTGTGTATCCTCAAGTTTTTCAAAATGCCGAACACATCTTCCTTCCTAACAAGTATTTCCTCGAGCTTACCAGTCTGTTTCACACTGTCCTCTCCAACAATATGGCCCCTCTCATTTGTAAATACAGAAGAAAAGTACTCGTTCAAGACCCTGAATTTTCTGAAGATTTTCATGGAGTGCAGATAGAAAGCCTCACGGGATAATGATGTTACCAAAGTTCTCTGCTTTTGCTGGAGGGAGTGGACAGTAATCCATGGGCGACTGCAGAGATTGAAACAATTACCGAGGCATCGCCCTGCTGAGCATTGCGGGCAAGGTATTTGCCCATATTGCCCTTGTCAGACTACAGATCCTGGCTGAATGCATCTAACCTAAATCCCAGTGTGGGATTACTGGTGGACATACAAATCAGTAGCAAGTGCAGGCCATTCGGTCCCTTAAGCTCGCTCCACCATTCACCAAGATCGTGGCTGATTTGATTTTGACCTCAACTCAACAATCCTGACATGCCTGATTATCTTTGACATACTTGTTAGTCAAGAATTTATCTATAAATGCCTTAAAAATATTCAATGACTCTGCCTCCACCAGTCTCTGGGGAGGAGACTTCCAAAGATTTGCACCCTCTTAGAGAAACAAATTCTCCTCATCTCCATCTTAAGTGTGAGACCCTTTGGGCTGGATTCTCCGATTCTGGGGCTATGTCCCCACGCCGGCGTGGGAACGGTGGCGCTTTATGCAAGAAGAAATGGCGCAAAACGGCCACGGATTCCCCATTTTGCTGGGGTCCAGTAGGACGGCAGTGTAGAGCACCCGGCTCTAGCTGCCGATATAGCCCAGAGAATTGTCGGGTCCGTGGCCACGCATGTGTATGGCGGCAGCCTACAGCGGACGCTCCATGCTACATGGCGCCGGCCGCTGGCAGACCCGGCCCACGAAATAGATCCCCCCTTCGGCCGGCTCGAGCGCCCCGGACCACTCCCCCCACAGAGCCCCCAGTCCCAAATAATGTCCTCCCATGCCCACGGATCGGCCTGCCCCCGACTGAGTCCGCAGCCGCCACGCTGAGTTCCCGACGGGTGGAACCACACGTGTCCCACGCCGTCGGGAACTCAGCTGGTCGGGGGCAGAGCATCGGAGCGCTGTCCTGAGACAACATCTCAATCGATACATGACGTGGCGTACTCTGACAGTACGCCGCTTTGTAGGGGGCGGAGCATCACAAAAGCGGCGCCGCACTGATTTGATCGGGAACTCGGATTCTCCAGCTGGTCGCCAACCGCAATTTCGTAGTCGGCGACCTGAGAATCCAGCCCCTTATTTTTATACTGTGTCCCCTAGTTCTAGTCTCTCCCACAAGGGGAAAATACCCTTTCAGCATCCACTCTGTCAAGTACCCTCAGGGTCATATGTGTTTCATAAAGATCACCGCTCAATATTCTGAACTGCAAATGAAAAAAGGGTGGCATGGTGGTACAGTGGTTAGCCCTGATGCCTCAGTGCCAGGGACCCAGGTTCAATTCCGACCTTGGGTCACTATCTGTGTGGAGTTTGCACTTTCTCCCCGTGTCTGAGTGATTTTCCTCTGGGTGCTCCAATTTCCTCCAACAGTCCAAGGATGTGCAGGTTAGGTGGGGTCATGGGTTTATGGGATAGAGCAGGGGAGTGGGCCTATGTAGTGTACTCTTTCAGAGGGTCAGTGCACAGTCAGTGGGCCAAATGGCTTCCCTCTGCACTGTAGGAATTCTATGGTTCTATGGAATGCAGGCCCATCCTTTCCTTGTAAAATAATTCCCTCATTCCATGTATCAGCCGAGTGACCTTCTCAGCAGGTCCACAGTTGACTTGACATGATCCACATGGTCTTCTCAGTTTAACAGCTGTAACAGATGTCATGAGCAAAGGCAACCATGATATGTATTACCTTCATTAATCTCACCAAGGCATTTGAATATGTAGCCATGATGTGGAGATGCCGGCGTTGGACTGGGGTGAGCACAGTACGAAGTCTTACAACACCAGGTTAAAGTCCAACAGGTTTGTTTCGATGTCACTAGCTTTCGGAGCGCTGCTCCTTCCTCAGGTGAATGAAGAGGTATGTTCCAGAAACATATATATAGACAAATTCAAAGATGCCAAACAATGCTAGGAATGCGACCATTAGCAGGTGATTAAATCTTTACAGATCTAGAGATGGGGGTAATCCCAGGTTAAAGAGGTGTGAATTGTATCAAGCCAGGACTGTTGGTAGGATTTCGCAGGCCAGATGGTGGGGGATGAATGTAATGCGACATGAATCCCAGGTCCCGGTTGAGGCCGCACTCATGTGTGCGGAACTTGGCTATAAGTTTCTGCTTGGCGATTCTGCGTTGTCGCGCGTCCTGAAGGCCGCCTTGGAGAACGCTTACCCGGAGATCAGAGGCTGAATGCCCTTGACTGCTGAAGTGTTCCCCGACTGGAAGGGAACATTCCTGCCTGGTGATTGTTGCGCGATGTCCGTTCATTCGTTGTCGCAGCGTCTGCATGGTCTCGCCAATGTACCACGCTTCGGGACATCCTTTCCTGCAGCGAATGAGGTAGACAACGTTGGCCGAGTCGCACGAGTATGTACCGCGTACCTGGTGGGTGGTGTTCTCACGTGTAATAGTGGTATTCATGTCGATGATCTGGCACGTCTTGCAGAGATTGCCATGGCAGGGTTGTGTGGTGTCGTGGTCACTGTTCTGAAGACTGGGTAGTTTGCTGCAAACAATGGTTCGTTTGAGGTTGTGCGGTTGTTTGAAGGCAAGTAGTGGGGGTGTGGGGATGACCTTGGCAAGATGTTCATCGTCATCAATGACGTGTTGAAGGCTGTGAAGAAGATGACGTAGTTTCTCCGCTCCGGGGAAGTACTGGACGACGAAGGGTATTCTGTCGGTTGTGTCCCATGTTTGTCTTCTGAGGAGGTCGGTGCGGTTTTTCGCTGTGGCGCGTTGGAACTGTCGCTCGATGAGTCGAGTGCCATATCCCGTTCGTACGAGGGCATCTTTCAACGTCTGTAGATGTCTGTTACGCTCCTCCTCATCTGAGCAGATCCTGTGTATACGGAGCGCTTGTCCATAGGGGATGGCTTCTTTAATGTGTTTAGGGTGGAAGCTGGAGAAGTGGAGCATCATGAGGTTATCCGTGGGTTTGCGGTAAAGCGAAGTGCTGAGGTGACCGTCCTTGATGGAGACGAGTGTGTCCAAGAATGCAACTGATTTTGGAGAGTAGTCCATGGTGAGTCTGGCCTGCGAAATCCTACCAACTGTCCTGGCTTGATACAATTCACACCTCTTTAACCTGGGGTTACCCCATCTCTGGATCTGTAAAGATTTAATCACCTGCTAATGGTCGCATTCCTAGCATTGTTTGGCATCTTTGAATTTGTCTATATATATGTTTCTGGAACATACCTCTTCATTCACCTGAGGAAGGAGCAGCGCTCCGTAAGCTAGAGACATCGAAACAAACCTGTTGGACTTTAACCTGGTGTTGTAAGACTTTGTACTTTGAATATGTAAGCAGAGGTGGTCTATTTAGCTGCTGGAGAAAACTGACTGCCCACCGAAGCTGGTCAATGTATTTTTAAAAATTTGTTTACGGTATGTGTGTGTCTCTGGTTAGGCCAGCATTTATTGCCCATCTCTAGTTGCCCTTCAGAAGTTGGTGGTGCGCTGCCTTCTTGAACCGCTGCAGTCCTTGAGGTGTAGATATACCCACTCTGCTGTTAGGAGGGAGTCGCAGGATTTTGCCCCAGTGACAGTGAAGGAACGGCAATATATTTCCAAGTCAGGGGGTGAGTGACTTGGAGGGGAACCTCCAGGTGGTGGGGTTCCCAGGTATCTGCTGCTCTTGTCCTTCTAGATGGTCGTGGTCATGGGTTTGGAAGGTGTTGTCTCAGGAACCTCGGTGAGTTACTGCAAGGCATCTTATAGATGGTACATACGGCTGCCAAGGTTCATCGGTGGTGGAGGGTTTGAATGTTTGTGGAAGGGGGAGCAATCAAGCTGCTTTGTCCTGGATGGTGTTGAGCTTCTTGAGTGTTGTTGGAGCTGAACTCATCCAGGCAACTGGAGAGCATTCTATTACACTCCTGACTTCTGCCTTGTAGATGGTGGACAGGATTTGGGTTGTGTTAGGAGGTGAGTTGCTCGCCATAGGATTCTTAGTCTTTGACCTGCCCTGGTAACCACAGTATTAATATGGCGAGTCCAGTTTAGTTTCTGATCAATGGTAACTCCCAGGATGTTGATTGTGGGGGATTCAGCAATGGTAATGCCATTGAATGTCAAGGGATAGGGCTTAGATCTTCTCTTGTAGGAGATAGTCATTGCCTGGCACTTGTGTGGCGCAAATGTAACTTGCCACTTGTCGGCCCAAACCTGGATATTGTCCAGGTTTTGCTGCATTTGGACATGGACTGCTTCATTATCTGTGGAGTCAAGGATGGCGCTGAACATTGTGCAGTCATCTGCGAACATCCCCACTTCTGAATTTATGATGGAAGGGAGGTCACCGATGAAGCAGTTGTAGATGGTTGGGTGTCGGACACTGTGGTAGTCACCACTAGTGGCATATTATATGTATTATGGCACTACCTGTATATTAAGAGTACAATGGTAACTCCCTGCCTGCTGGCTCCCCCCAGCAGGTGGCGTAAAAAAGTGTGTGCTCTCCGATGCTGCAGCCATTCTGGTTCCAGCTACAGGAGGCACAACATCTTGTTCAATAAAGCCTCGGTTGTTCCACTATTCACTTCTTTGTGGTAATTGATAGTGCATCAATTTATTGAGCAAGATTTTAAAAAATGATGGATCTCCGCATCAAGCCTGATCGTCTGCAGCTGAGCCCTCAAGCAGCCAACGCTATGTCCGCCTTTGACCACTGACTAGCCTGCTTCGAAAGCTACCTCAGAGCAGCCACTGAAGACCCCTCAGACTCGCAGAAGCTCCAAGTCCTCTCTCTATTCACGGGTGAGCCCGACATTTTTCCCCTCATCCGGGATGCGGCCACCTACTCTGAAGCGATGGAGCTCCTGAAGAGTCATTACATTCGACCAGTGAATCAAGTATACGCCACAGGTGGTGGTAGTGAAGACTGGGGAGAAGCACAGGATGGTCATTGACTACAGTCAGACCATCAATCGGTACACGCAGCTCGACGCGTACTCCCTCCCTCACATATCTGACATGGTCAATCAGATTGCGCAGTATCGAGTCTTTGCCACAGTAGACTTGAAGTCCGCCTACCACCAGCTCCCCATCCGCCCAGAGGATCGCCAATACACTGCGTTCGAAGCAGATGGCTGCCTCTATCACTTCCTTAGGGTTCCCTTCGGCGTCACTAATGGGGTCTCGGTTTTCCAGCGAGAGATGGACCAAATGGTTGACCGGTACGGACTGCGGGCTACATTCCCGTACCTAGATAATGCCACCAACTGCTGCCACGATCAGCAGGACTACGACGCAAACCTCCAAAAATTCCTCCAGACCGCCAAACTCCTTAATCTCACCCACAATAAGGAGAAATGCGTGTTCCGCACCAACCGCTTAGCCATCCTTGGCTATGTCATGGAAAATGGAGTCCAAGGGCCCGACCCCGACCACATGCGCCCCCTCCTGGAACTCTCCCCCCCTTCCCCCCCCCTCCCCCCCCCCCTCCCCCCCCCCCCCCCCCCACTGCCCCAAGGCCCTGAAACGATGCCTGGGGTTTTTCTCCTATTACGCCCAGTAGGTCCCTAATTATGCGGACAAGGCCCGCCCACTCATTCAGTCCACAGTTTTCCCCCTGGCGGCTGAGGCCCGCAAGGCCTTCAACCGCATCAAGGCAGACATCGCCAAGGCCATGATGCACGCGGTCGACGAATCCCTCCCCTTTCAGGTGGAGAGCGATGCATCGGACGTAGTTCTGGCCGCCACCCTCAACCAGGCGGTCAAGCCCGTGGCCTTCTTTTACCGCACCCTCCATGCCTCCAAAATTCGGCACTCCTCTGTCGAAAAGGAGGCCCAAGCCATCGTGGAAGCTGTGCGACATTGGAGGCATTACCTGGCCGGCAGGAGATTCACTTTTCTCACTGACCAACGGTCGGTTGCCTTCATGTTTAATAATACACAGCGGGTCAAGATCAAAAATGACAAGATCTTGAGGAGGAGGATTGAGCTCTCCACCTATAATTACCAGATCTTGTATCGCCCGGGTGAGCTCAACGAGCCCCCTGATGCCCTTTCCCGCAGTACAGGTGCCAGCGCACAAGTTGACCGACTCCGGGATCTCCACTATGACCTCTGCCACCCTGGGGTAACCCGGTTCTTCCATTTCATCAAGGCCCGCAACCTGCCCTACTCCATTGAGGACGTCAGGACCGTCACCAGAGACTGCCAAGTCTGCGCAGAGTACAAGCCGCACTAGTACCGGCCAGATAGAGCGCACCTGGTGATGGCCTCCCGCCCCTTTGAACGCCTCAGCATGGACTTCAAAGGGCCCCTCCACTCCACCGACCGCAACACGTATTTCCTGAACGTGATTGATGAGTGCTCCCGGTTCCCTTTCGCCATCCCTGCCCCGATATGACTTGTGCCACGATAATCAAAGCCCTGCACAGCATCTTCACTCTGTTCGGTTTCCCCACCGCCACCCACAGTGATCGGGGATCCTCCTTTATGAGTGATGAGCTGCATCAGTTCCTGCTCAGCAAGGGCATCGCCTCGAGAAGGACGACCAGCTACAACAACCGGGGAAACGGGCAGGTGGAGAGGGAGAACGGGACGGTCTGGAAGGCCGTCCTGCTGGCCCTGCGGTCTAAAAATCTCCTGGTCTCCCGCTGGCAGGAGCTCCACTCCACCCGGTCGCTCCTCTGCACCACGACTAACGAGACCCCTCACGGATGTGTGTTTGCCTTCCCCAGGAAGTCTACCTCTGGGGTCTCGCTGCCAACATGGCTGACAGTTCCTGGACCCGTCCTCCTCCGGAAGCATGTGCGGACCCGTAAGTCGGACCCCTTGGTCGAAAAAGTCCACCTCTTACACGCGAACCCGCAGTATGCCTACGTGGCACACCCCGACGGGCGCCAGGACACAGTCTCCCTCCGGGACCTGGCACCAACTGGATCCCCACCCACGACCCCCGACCTGACACCCGCCCCCCCCGGGTTGCCTCATTCACCCCTGCGCCACTCATCTTCTCTCCAGCTAACCTCACCACAGCCCCGACCCCAGCAGGGTCCGTCCTCCCACTGGATCCATTCAGGGGTGATGAAGACAAGGACAACATGCTCCCGGAGTCGCAGGTGACCAAGACGGCGCCACATCACCACCAGGACTGCAGGTGAAGGGTCAAGGCCCCCGACAGACTTAACTTGTAATGGTTTCCACCACCCCCGCCAAACTCATTTTTAACAGGGGGTGAATGTGGTAGTCACCACTAGTGGCATATTATATGTATTACAGCAGTGCCTGGATATTAAGGGTACAATGGTAAATTCCTGCCTGCTGGCTCCGCCCAGCAGGTGGCGTATAAAAGTGTGTCCTCTCCGATGCTGTAGCCACTCTGGTTCCAGCTACAGGAGGCACAACATCTTGCTCAATAAAGCCTCGATTGTTCCACTATTCTCGCCTTTGTGGTAATTGATAGTGCATCAGGCACAACCTGGGGAACTCCTGCCGCGATGTCCTGGAGATGAGATGATTGACCTCCAACCACCATAACCATCTTCTTTTGTGGCAGGTATGACTCCAACCAATGGAGAGTTTCCCTCCTGATTCCCATTGACTCCAGTTTATCTAGGGCTCCTTGATGCCATACACGATCAAATGCTGCCTCGACGTCAAAGGCATTCACTCTCATCTCACCCCTAACATTCAGCTCTTTTGTCCATGTTTGTACCAAGGCTGTAATGAGGTCAGGAGCTAAGTGATTCTGATGGAACCCAAACTGAGCATCCGTGAGCAGGTTATTGCTGAGTAAGTGCCGCTTGATAGCACTGTTGATGACTCCTTTCTTTGCTAATGGTGGAGAGTAGACTGATAGGGTGGTAATTGGATTTGTCCTGTTTCTTGTGTGCAGGACACACCTGGGCAATTTTCCACATTGGCGGGTAGATGCCTGTGTTGTAACTGTACTGGAACAGCTTGGCTAGGGGTGCAGAAAGTTCTGGAGCACAGGTTTTCAGTGCTATTACCGGAATATTATCAGGACCCTTAGCCTTTGCAGGTGCCTTCATATCACGTGGAGTGAATCGTATTGGCTGAATACTGACATCTGTGATGCTGGAGACCGTGATGGATCATCCGCGCGGCACATCTGACTGAAGATTGTTGTGAAAGCTTTAGCCTTGTCTTTTGCACGTATGTGCTGGGCTCCTCCATAATTGAGGATGGGGATATTTGTGGAGCCTCCTCCTCCAGTGAGTTGTTCAATTGTCCCCTACCATTCACAGCTAGATATGGCAGCACTGTAGATCTGATGTGTTTGTGTGGAATTGCTTAGCTCTGTCTATTACTTGCTGCTTATGTTGTTTGGCACACAAGTAGTCCTATGTTGCAGCTTCACCAGGTTGACACCTCATTTGCATTAAGCCTGATGTTGCTCCTGGTATGCCCTCCTGCACTCTTCATTGAACAAGGGCTGATCCCCTGACTTGGTGGTAATTTAGAGTGGGGGATATACTGGGCCATAGGTTGCAGATTGTGGTTGAATCTAATTCTGCTGCTAATGATGGACCGCAGTGCCTCATGGATGCCCCGTCTTGTGTTGCTAGATCTGTTTGAAGTCTGTGCCATTTCACACGGTGGTCGTGCCACACAACATGATGGAGGATATCCTCGATGTGAAGACAGGACTTTGTCTCCACAAAGACTGCGCGGTGGTCACTCCTGATATTATCATGGACAGATGCATTTGCAGCAGGCAGATTGGTGAGGATGAGGTCAAGTGTGTTTTTGTCTCTTCTCGTATCCCTCACCACCTGCTGCAGTCCCAGTCTAGCAGCTATGTCCTTTAGGAGCTGGCCAGCTCGGTCAGTGCTGGTACTACCGAGTCACGACTGATGATGGACATTGAAGTCCCTCACCCAGAGCATATTCTGCACCCTTGCCACCTTCGGTGCTTCTTCCAAGTGGTGTTCAACATAGAGGCGTACTGATTCATCAGCTGATGGTGGCCGGTACGTGGTAATCGGCAAGTTGTTCCCTTGTCCATGTTTAATCTGAAGCCATGAAGTCCAGAGTCAATGTTGAGGACTTCCAGGGCAACTCCCTCCTGACTGTATACAACTGTGTCGCTGCCTCTGCTGGGTCTGTCCTGCCGGTGAGACAGGACATACCCAGGAATGGTGATAGTGTCTGGGACATTGTCTGTAAGGTATCATTCTGTGAGTATGACTATGTCAGGCTGTTGCTCTCTTTTGTAAGGGCCACGAAGAATCCAGCATGAGTTTTAAGGATACAAAGTAATAACATTTATTTACTATAACATATATACATAACAGTAGCAGTAACTTCCCTTGCTACATATTTCTTCCTGCTGGTTCCTGAACTGGCCAGCTTATTTATACTAGGAGTTTACAAGTGGTTTCTCCGCCCCCCCTCACTGGGGAAGCTCATACTCCCACAGGATTGTGGGATAGTCATTAGTCCCCAGCCAATGGTAAGTAGGCAGGTTATAACATCCCTCCCCCCCAAAGTCCAAGGAATCCACCGAAGACCCTGGCGAAGGAGGGCGTCGGACACGTTTGGCCGCAGGCCGGACACCATTTGCACGCGGCGCTGGATCAGGCGGCGTGTAACGAGACGGAGACCGGCGCTTCCGTGATGAACGGCACAACGGTTGTACATCCACGGCCCGTGGACCCGAGGATTCCCCTTCTGATGCATCCTGTGTCTCCATCTCGGAGTCAGAGTCTGCTGCCTCCGTCATGTCAGCGTCTCTATCTCCATTTGGTCCCGTAACGACCTGCGCAGGCTTCGAGTGAGGCACCAGTGGAAGATTGTGAGGACTACCTTCCCTTGTCTCTGGTCTCTGCGGCTGTTGAAATGAGCTCCGGGGGCGTGGAATCTTTTGAGGGGATGGTCTTCTGGACTGAACGTGGTCTACATGTTTTCGCTGGAGACGACCCTGGGCTTGCACTTGGTAAGATATAGGGCCCGTTCGGCGAACGATTACACCAGGAACCCATTGGGCACCACCAGCAAAATTCCGAACGAACACTGGGTCACCGGGTGCAAACTGCCGAATCGGCCGATGCTGAGAAAATCCCTGTCCCTGCTGTTCTTGTGTGCGGCGTACTTTTGCGCCAATGTCCGGGAAAACCATACTAAGGCGGGTGCAAAGTCTCCGGCCCATGAGGAGTTCTGCGGGAGCTACCCCAGTCACTGCATGGGGGGTGGTCCTGTACGTAAACAAAATCGAGCCAGTCTCGTGTCCATTGATCCGGAAGACTGCTTCTTTAGGCCTCTTTTGAATGTCTGCACTGCGCGCTCTGCCAACCCATTTGAAGCCGGGTGGTAAGGGGCAGTGCGGATATGGCGGATGCCGTTCATCTTCGTGAACCTCGCAAACTCCTCACTCGTGAATGGAGTGCCGTTATCCGTGAGCAGCACCTCGGGGAGGCCATGCGTACTAAGCGACAAACGCATCTTTTCAATTGTTGCGCAGGACGTTGTCCCCTGCATCTTATGCACCTCTAGCCATTTGGACTGGGCGTCAATTAGTAGAAGGATCCTTGAAAAGGGCCTGCGAAATCTGCATGCAAGCGTGCCCAAGGCCGCCCTGGCCATTCCCAGTGATGTAGGGGAAACTTCTGATGCTCCTGGCAAATGGAGCAGTTTTGGGCCACCTTCTCAATGTCGGTGTCGAGGCCTGGCCACCAGACATAACTCCGGGCCAACATTTTCATTTTGGTCAGGCCTGGATGCCCATTGTGCAAGTCTGTTAGTATCAGCTCCTGGCCTTTTTCCGGGACAATCACACGCGTCCCCCACAAGAGGATGCCGTCTTCCACGCTGAATTCTGACAGCTTGGAGGAAAATGCCCGCAACTCGCCTGGGAGCTGTCTATGCTGCCCACCATACAGGACTATGTGCCGAACCTTTGACAGGACTGGCTCCGTCTGGGTCCACTCACGGATCTGTGATGCCGTGACAGGCAAGGTGTCCATAAAATTTAGGGTTGCAAACACCTCACTGGTCGTGGGGGTCGACATGGGTCTGGTCGATAAAGGCAATCGGCTCAGTGCGTCGGCATTTGCTATCTGCGTACCTGGTTTGTGCTCCAGAGAATACTCGTATGCAGCAAGCAACAAAACCCAGCGCTGGATCCGTGCAGAATCAATGGGAGGTATTGGCTTATCCTCTCTGAAAAGTCCCAGCAGGGGCTTATGATCAGTCACGATAGTGAAATGGCGGCCGTACATGTACTGGTGGAAGCGTTTCACCGCAAAAACCACTGCCAGGCCCTCCTTCTCGATCTGCACATACTTTTTCTCCGCTGCAGTCAATGTGCAGGAGGCGAAAGCTATCGGTCGTTCAGCCCCGTTCTCCATCTTGTGGGACAGGACGGCCCCAATACCATACGGGGATGCATCACATGTGACGAGCAAAGGCTTTCCAGGATCATAGTGGGTTAGGAACCCAGACGACGACAATTGTTGCTTTACCCGCCGGAAAGCGGTTTCTTGCGGCTGACCCCAAACCCAGGTGTGATTTTTCTTTAGCAGAAGGTGCAAAGGGGCCAGCGTAGTTGCCAGATTGGGGAGGAACTTCCCGTAATAGTTTACGAGACCGAGAAAAGAACGAAGATGCGAAGTGTCAGTCGGGGCGGGGGCATGTTGAATTGCACGCACCTTCTCTGCGACGGGGTGCAGACCTTCGCGGTCCACCCGATAACCTAGGTAGACTACTTCCTTTGCCTGAACTACGCACTTTGTGCGATGTAAACGGACTCCAGCCTCCGAAAGGCGTCTAAGGACAGCCTCCAGATTTTCCAAATGTTCCTGCTCCGACGTCCCTGTAATCAAAACGTCACCTAGGTAGACAGCCACATGTGGTAAACCTCTCAAAATGCCCTCCATAACACGTTGAAAAATTGCGCAGGCAGAGGATACTCCAAAGGGCAACCGTGTACATTCATACAGGCCCCGGTGTGTATTAATCGTTACATATGGTCGGGAGGCAGGGTCCAGCTCCAACTGCAGGTAGGCGTGACTCATATCTAATTTTGTGAATGAGAGTCCACCTGCACGTTTCGCGTAGAGATCCTCTATGCGAGGCATTGGATATTGGTCAAGTCGGGAAACCGTATTCACTGTAAGTTTATAGTCGCCGCACAAGCGAACTGTGGCATCTGGCTTCATTACAGGTACAATTGGTGCTGCCCAGTCAGCAAAACGGAGGGGCCTGATAATACCCAAACTCTCCAAACGAGTGAGCTCCCCTTCTACCTTCTCGAGCAAGGCGTAAGGCACTGGGCACGCCTGGAAATAGCGCGGCGTGGCTCCTGGTTCAACTTGGATATGGGCTACGGCCCCTTTTATTTTCCCCAAACCAGACTGGAATACATCTGGGTATCGTCCTAGCACCTCGGTCAACCCTTCAGAAACTGTTTGGAGGATGTGCTGCCATTGCAACCGCAAATGGCGCAACCAGTCCCGACCCAACAGGCTGGGCCCATGGCCGCGCACCACGATAAGTGGGAAACGCCCCTCCTCTCGTCCATAGACAACAGGGGTCATTGTAGTTCCTGCAATGTCCAGTGGTTCCCCCGTGTAGGTGGCCAACCTGGCCTGTGAGTCGGTTAATGTAAGGGTCTGTATACCCTGCTTGATGCGGTCGAATGCCCTCTGGGCGATCACGGAGACCGCTGCGCCAGTATCCAACTCCATCTCAAGTGGGTGGCCATTGACCCGTACTGTCACCTTAATGGGGGCCACACGGGGAGCTGCCACACAATGCAGCTGCAGGCAGTCGTCCTCCGTCTCCACGTCCTCAGGAGTAGTCGCCGCAGGTTCATCCACATGGAAGGTACGGCCTCTGGGCTGGTCCCAGTTTCAGTCGGAACGACGGTGCCTCTGGCGCCCCCAGGACCGCCATCCGCGACGGGGTCGGCGCCTACAAGTCTGACACGGACATGGCTCCTCATCCATTGGCTCTGGAGAAGGCTCCCTTCGGGGAGGAATGTCCGACGGCCACTGGTGTCGGTCCAGACGTTGCCTTGCCTAAGGTACCGCAGAAGTGCGGGGGGACGTTTTCGGACAGAAGGGGCTGCGCCCCAAGGCATGCACTTCCATTGCTCCTGTACTCCTCGCTCTGCGCTCTCTCGGGACAATACTATTTGAATGGCCTGTTGAAAAGTCAATGTTGGCTCCGCTAACAACTTTCTCTGGGTGGCCACATTGTTAATACCGCAAACCAAACGGTCGCGTAACATTTCTGACAAGGTCTCACCATAGTCACAGTACTCCGTAATCCTGCGTAGCCTGGATAGAAAATCGGCAAGGGATTCTCCAGGGGTCCTCTCAACGGTATTAAACCGGTAACGCTGGACTATCGTGGATGGGGTTGGCTTATAATGTTGCCCCACTATATTCACAAGTTCATCAAACGTTTTGGTGTCCGGCGCCGCTGGGTACGTAAGGCTCCTAATCACCCCAAACGTATGCGGGCCGCAGGCGGTGAGCAATATGACCACCTGGCGCTCGTTTTCGGTGATATTGTTTGCCCGGAAATAGTAACGCATCCGTTGTGTGTACTGGTTCCAGCTTTCCAGCGCAGCATCAAAAACATCCAAACGTCCGTACAGAGGCATGGTATAATAGAAAACAACTTCCAACCTGTACCCAACAAAAATCCAGGGAGGTGGCTTCAGCAGTGTAGACAGCTATTCACTTTAACCTTCGTCGCCAGTTTTGTAAGGGCCACGAAGAATCCAGCACGAGTTTTAAGGATACAAAGTAATAACATTTATTTACTATAACATATATACATAACAGTAGCAGTAACTTCCCTTGCTACATACTCCTTCCTGCTGGTTCCTGAACTGGCCAGCTTTATTTATACTAGGAGTTTACTAGTGGTTTCTCCGCCCCCCTCATTGGGGAAGCTCATACTCCCACAGGATTGTGGGATAGTCATTAGTCCCCAGCCAATGGTAAATAGGCAGGTTATAACACTCTCCCAACTTTGGTACAATCCCCCAGATGTTAGTAAGGAGTGCTTTGCAGGGTCGACAGGAGCTGGGTTTGCTGCTGTCCGGTTTCATTCCTTTTTTGTGTTTTCGTAGCGGTTGAATACAACTGAGTGGCTTGCTAGGCCATTTCAGAAGGCAATTAATAGTTAACCACATTGCTGTCAGTCTGGAGTCCCATGTAGGCCAGACCAGGTAAGGATGGCAGATTTTCTTCCCTAAAGGACATTAGTAAACCTTGTAATATCCTCTTTCTATGACAACATGACGAATAAAGTCAGCTATGACATGGCAATGTTACAATCCTTTAAGATCCACTCTGAGTGAAACGAGGTGGTGTTCTGGATCATACAGTCTTTGGCATATTCTTCTCTTTGCTCCTGCCATATGCCTTCAATCACCTACAGGGGGTGGCCACTTGCACAGCAGAACAAACTAAAATGTTTTTGCCAAGCTGAGCAAAAGTGTTTGGAACAACCACAACCTGAGCAACAATACTAAATTGTGAGTCCAGCCTGTGTCCTCAGGGCACTCGTCTCCAGTCGTAAGATTTGGACAATTTATGCTGTGCAGGAGAAAAGGCTAAATAGTTTCCATCTTTGTTGTCACAGATGTATCTTTGGCATTTCTTGACAGGACCAGCTCAGAGGCCCTTGAGTTTGCTAATTCCATCAACATAACTCATTACTGAAGTGTTGGGTCCTCTGCTATACAGACGAACCAACACGGTTGGGAATGGTACAACGCAGTTTTATTTCAAACATCTATTTACACTGTTTACTGAGGTTCGATCATAACCCTTGATTCTGTGGACCTATTCCTAATTCTATCTTGTAGTGGCACTCAGCACATGGTGGATGTCTGAGTGGCTTGTAATGAGCTCTGTGCCCTGAGCCGTCTCCTGCTCGAGTGCGCAGGAAGTGTTGTGTTCCCTGTTTTGTACTGTGTATGCGCTTGCCTGTGATTGGCTGTCATGTTGTGTATGTTGATTGGTCCGTTGATCTGTCCATCAGTATGTATGTATGTCTGTGCTATGATGTTTACCTGAATATCATGACATCCCCCCTTTTTTTCAAGAACATGTGCCTACGTGGTCATAAATAGAGATATGTACTGAGTGTAGCTAAATGTGTGTGTGTGCAATATTTACAGCATGTACATGGGGCTAAACTATATACAAGGGGCGATGTCGGGTGCGACATAACAACGAGGTTGTACCATAAACAAAGAACGGGGAAATGTTGAACGACAAAACGAATTCCTGTAACGATAAGAACGGAAACATAGTAACACAGTGGTAGTATGAGTTCAATGTACAAGCAGTCTCATAAGTCCAGTCTAGTAGGTGGGTGACGAATTTGGGTTGACCGCCTCAAGGGTAAGTCTGGATCCACCGGCTGAGGAATGGGCCTGGCCACGGGCGACGACGGAAGGGGCACGGTGGCAGGCAGCTCCACGAAGTCGATATCAGGAACAACAGGAGGGCGCGGTGTCATATGCCCTCTTTTGCCCGTGTGTCATATGCCCTCTTTTGGCGACCGCGCTGCTGTTGCATTCTGTGTAGTACTGGAGCATGGTTGGTTGTGGGTGCCAGAATGGAAGGCACAGTAGTCCTGCGGGTGCGACACATCAACAGCTGGGCTGGTGAGAGGCCAGTGGCTAGTGGGGCTGAGCGATAGGCCAGCAGGGCTAGGCAGAAATCCGATCCGGCAGCAGCAGCCTTGCAGAGGAGCCGCTTGACGATGTGAACGCCCTTCTCCGCCTTTCCATTGGACTGGGGATGCAGAGGGCTGGACGTCACGTGTGTGAAACCATACGAGGCAGCAAAAGATGACCATTCCTGGCTGGCAAAACAGGGCCCATTGTCCAACATGACAGTCATTGGAATGCCGTGGCGAGCGAAGGTGTCTTTGCAGGCCCTTATGACAGCGGTCGATGTCAAATCGTGCAGGCGTATGACCTCTGGATAGTTGGAAAAGTAGTCAATGACGATGACATAGTCCCTGCCGAGCGCGTGAAAGAGGTCCACACCCACCTTCGCCCAGGGGGACGTCACCAGCTCATGGGGCAGAAGCATCTCAGGAGGTTGCGCCGGTTGAAACCTTTGGCAGGTGGGGCAGTTGAGCACCATATTGGCAATGTCATCACTGATGCCCGGCCAGTATACCGCCTCTCGGGCCCTCCGTCTGCACTTCTCGACCCACAGGTGGCCTTTGTGTAGTTGGTCGAGGACCAGCTTGTGCATGCTGTGCGGAATCACAATCCGGTCCAGCTTTAGAAGGACACCATCAATGACGGCCAAGTCGTCTCGGACATTGTAGAACTGCGGGCACTGCCGTTTGAGCCACCCTCCCGTCATGTGGCGCATCACACGTTGTAGAAGGGAGTCAGCCGCAGTTTCCCGGCGAATACGGGCCAGACTGGAGTCGTCAGCTGGCAGATTTGCCGATGTGAAAGCCACCTGCGCCTCGACCTGACAGACGAACCCCTCCGAATCTGGCGGCGTGCTCACTGCTCTAGATAGGGCATCCGCAATGATAAGGTCCTTACCCGGGGTGTAGACCAGTTGGAAGTCATACCTCCGAAGTTTAAGTAGGATGCGCTGGAGGCGAGGGGTCATCTCGTTCAGGTCCTTATTTATGATGCTGACCAGGGGGCGGTGGTCAGTCACAACGGTAAACCGGGGGAGACCATACACATAGTCATGGAACTTGTCTAACCCGGTTAGCAAGCCCAGGCACTCCTTTTCGATCTGCGCGGTCATGGCCCGCGAGGCATATTCAACCGGGGCCCATGACACAGTGTCATCCCGCTGTAGGAGCACCGCCCCAATGCCGGACTGGCTGGCATCAGTCGAGATTTTAGTGGCACGAGAAGTGTCGAAAAACGCCAACACCGGTGCTGTGGTGAGCTTAAATTTGAGCTCCTCCCATTCCTGCTGGTGTGTGTGTAGCCACTGGAACTCCGTGGACTTCTTGACGAGGTGGCGCAGAGCTGTCGTGTGGGAGGCAAGGTTGGGAATGAACTTCCCCAGGAAGTTGACCATGCCTAGGGAGCGTAGCACTGCTTTCTTGTCTGCCGGCTGCGGCATGGCTGTAATGGCGCTCACCTTGTCTGCATCCGGACGGACCCCTGACCGGGAAATGTGGTCGCCCAGGAACTTCAGCTCGGTTTGGCCGAAAGAACACTTGGCTCGGTTGAGGCGCAGGCCGTTTTCGCATATGCGCGCAAAGACGCGCTGGAGACGATAGATGTGCTCCTGTGGTGTGGTGGACCAGATGATGACGTCGTCCACGTAGACGCGCACCCCTTCGATGCCTTCCATCATCTGCTCCATGATCCTATGAAAGACCTCGGATGCCGAGTTGATGCCAAATGGCATTCGGTAGTAGCGGAACCTGCCGAAAGGAGTGTTGAAGGTGCACAGCTTCCTGCTGGACTGATCCAGTTGGATCTGCCAAAAACCCTTTGAGGCATCCAGTTTTGTGAAGATTTTAGCCCGGGCTATTTCGCTCGTGATCTCTTCCCATTTGGGTATGGGGTAGTGTTCCCTCATTATGTTGTTGTTGAGGTCTTTTGGATCAATGCTGATCCGGAGCTCGCCGGAGGGCTTCTTAACACACACCATGGAACTGACCCATGGTGTGGGCTCCGTGACCCGGGATAGGACCCTTTTGTCCTGGAGATCCTGCAGTTGCTGCTTGAGGCGGTCTTTGAGTGGCGCTGGGACCCTGCGAGGTGCGTGAATGCCCGGGCATGCGTCCGGTTTGAGCCAAATTCTGCAGGTGTAGGCAGTGTTCCCATGCCCTCGAATGCCTCCTGGTTGTGGGCGAGGAGCGATTGGAGCTGTGCGCTGAACTCTGCATCCGGGAAGTCAGATGTGTCTGGAGAGAGAGAGTGGACTCGATGCACGAGGTGGAGAGCCTTGCATGCCTGTGCGCCTAGCAGGGAGTCCTTCGATGAGCCGACTATCTCGAATGAGAGTGTGTTGTGTGTCACCTGGAGCTGGCAGGATCCCATAGCCGGGATAACGTTCCCGTTGTAGTCGACCATCCTGCAACGGGACGGCCAAATTGGTGGTCTGACCTTCATGGCGTAGAAGGCTGACCATGCTATGATGTTGGCGGAGGCGCCAGTGTCCAGACGGAATGTTATCGGTGATCGGTTGACCGTTAGGGTGGCACGCCATTCATCACCCGGATTGACAGTGTTAACTTGCACCGGCTGGTGGGTCCTGGCTGGAGACATTCAGTTCCCCTCAATGACCGCAACACGGAAGGCGTCCCGGTCGTCTGTGTCACTGGTCTGGATATCGTCTGGTCACGACTCGTAATAAGGAGGCTGAGTGGTCCGCACGTCCCTGCGAGGTTGTCAGAGTTGGGGAACATTGACAGGTCGAGCTGCTCGACAGCAAGCAGCGTAGTGGCCCACCTTGCCACAGCGGAGGCATTGTCGGGTTCTTGCGGAACATTGCCGCTTTAAATGTGTGGCTCCACAGTTGCCGCACGTCGTGACGTCATGGCGTTCGTTGCGCCACTGCGCATGTGCAGTTCGGTCTTGCGTCGAACGCGCCTGCGCATCACGTCCCTCAGTGTTGCCGTAGTTTCTGGCGCGCACAAGCGCAGGAGGCCTCGAAAAGCGCGCAAAATAGCCGCCCTCGTGCGGGCCGCGGGCCGGGAGGAACTCGATCGCCTGGAGTTATAGATGGCCCCAATAATAAGAGGCACGGTTATAAAAAATAATTGTATGTATATTAGACAAAGACTGAAAACCAAATAAAAATACTTTTTGTGGCAATTGCACAAATGTTAAATTCTCACAAATCTATTGCTAAAATCACTTCAGGCAAAGCTTTTGCTCATTATTCTTATTATTTACTCCAAATTTAAGTCGGGACACGGATTTTTATACTTCCATCAATATAGGATGGGCTTTATGTGTTCTTGATACATGAAAAAGGATCTCACTATATCAATGTCAAGTGGAGATGAATTGGCTTTCTTTTGCTCGAGATGAAAATGAAATGAAAATCGCTTATTGTCACAAGGAGGCTTCAATGAATTTACTGTGAAAAGCCCCTAGTCGCCACATTCCGGTGCCTGTTCTGCTACGTCCTCTTTTGAACAACAAATCACATGGGCGGGATTCTCCGTCGGCCGACTCCGGAATCGGGAAACACAATTAGGCAGAGAATCGGTTCCGAGGCCGAAATCGCGACGGGCGCCGATTTCAAGCCAAATCTCAATTTTCCGTCACCTTAACAGCGGCGTCAATGGGTTCCAAAACAGTAAACGCCATTGGCATATCATTAGCTGGCCCGACCCGGTATTCCCCAGGGCCTCCACGATTCTCTACCTCGAATGTGCCGAATTCCCAACGGCGACGTTCACTTATGCTTTCAAAAACCGTGAAACAGGCGGTGTGGCTGTAGAGGGAGAGAGAAGGGGCACGGAAGGTGTCCATTATCAGCATAGTTTTTAAAAAATATATTTTTATTCGACAGATTTTCATCATTTAATAATAATAATCTTTATTGTTACAAGTAGGCTTACAATAACACTGCAATGAAGTTACTGTGAAAAGCCCCTAGTCGCCACACTCCGGCGCCTGTTCGGGTACATGGAGGGAGAATTCAGAATGTCCAATTCACTTAACAGCACGTCTTTCGTGACCCAAGCCGGGAATCGATCAGGGCCCCTGGAGCTGTGAAGCAACAGTGCTAACCACTGTGCTACCGTGCCGCCCACATTTTTGTCATACAAAAAAAAACAACCCCAGCAATACAAAAACAATCCCAACCAAACACAGACCCCCCCCCCCCCCCCCTCACCCCCCCCCCCCCCCCCCCCTCCAACTCCACCTCAACAATCAACGGGAACCAACTCCCGAAAGTGCAAGGTGAACAAACCCCCAAAATTGTCAAACCCCTTCTTTGCCCCCCTCAGCTCGAACCTAACCTTCTCCAGGGTCAAAAACTCCAGCGGGCTCCCCCTGCCATGCCAAGGCACAGGGTGGCGAGACTAACCTCCACCCAAATAAGACCCGCCTATGAGTGATCAGTGAGGCGAAGGCGAAGACATCTGCCCCTGCACCCGCCTGCAGCTCAGGACGGTTTGACACCCTGGATATGGCTTCTAGGGGACCGGGCTATGCATCCACATGCAAAAGCCCTGAGATTGTACCGAACACCGTCCTTCAAAGCCTTTCCAGCTTTGGGCAGGACCAAAACATGTGAACATGATTCGCAGGACATCCTCCAACCCCTCGAACAGCAGGCTCTGCCTTGATTTCGTGAGTTGCGCCCTGTACATTATCTTCAGTTGTAATCCCCTCCATGGACACCGTATCCTCCTCCATGATCCTCCCGTAGATCCCCCTTTCCAACCCGCCGCCCCACTGACAGCGCCGCCTCCAGCAATGAAGATGCCGGCACGATCGGGAAGGTGGGAAAAAACTTTCTTGCAAAGTCCTGAACCTGCATGGACCTAAACCCTTCCCCCTGCGGTAACCCATATTTCTCTCCCAGCTCCTCTAGGCGCATGAATCGCCCCTCCACAAGGAACAAATCCATAATTTCCTTAATCCCATCCCCAAAACCTCGCATCCATCCTCCCCGGCTCAAATGCCCGATCGGCATCCCCCCTGACCTGGCCTCCGGCTTAACATGTTGCCTCCAAATCTTCAATGTGGCCACCACCACCGAGTATTTTTCTGGGGCCATCAGGAGCAACCCCGGCCTCCTCCATGAACCCACCTTCATCTTTACCCACAGAGACCCCCCTCCTTCAGCTTCAGCCCCACACCTTCACCGCATTTAGCACCCAATAATAATACAGCAAGTTTGGGAGGCCTAACCCCACCACACCTGTCATCCCCTCTGCAAAACCACCCTCCTAATTCCGACTACCCACACCACGTCCCTGCCAAATGAACGAAGAGATCAATTTGTCCACCCCCTGAAGAAAGACTGAGATAGAAAGATCGTCAGACATTGTGATAAAAACAGAAACTGTGGCAAAACATTCATTTTCACTGCCTGCACCTGGCCTGCCAATGACAGAGGGAGATTGTCCCACCTCAGCAAATCAGCCTTCACCCTCCTCACCAAACTAGTGAAACGATACTTCTGGAGTTCTCCCCAATCTCGCATCCCCAAATACCTAAACTCCCCTCAGTCCAAGACCCAATCCCAGTCCCATCCCTCATTTCAGTCCCAATCTTTCGGCCTTCACAAATGCCTCCGCCGCCTCCACCATCTCGTACTAAATGTCCCTAGAGTTGTACGTCACCCTCAGCTTCGCCGGGTAGACCACGCCAAACCTCACATCATTCCCATACAGTGCCGCCTTCAATCGTCTGAAAGCCGCCCACCTTCTCGACAGATCCACAGTTAAATCTTGGCATATTCGAATACCAATGCCTTCCCACTTCACCTCTCACCTTTGCTTCGCCCAACTCAGGACCTTCTCCTTAACATGAAACTTATGGAAGCAAATTATAACTTCCCTTGGTGGCTCATTTGCTTTCGGGTTTGGCCTGAGCAATCGATGTGCCCTGTCCAGCTCATATCAGGAGGGTTCTTTCCCCCTCCCCCAACAGCTCTGCTAACATCTTCGCAAAGTCCTTGGTCGGCCTCGGACCATCCACCCCCTCAGGCAGGCGCACGATCCATAAGTTTTGTCACCTTGACCTGTTGACCCGGGTCCTCCACCTTGGCTCTGAGCCCTTTGTTAGCCTCCTCCACCATCCGCAGCTCCTCATCCATTGAGGTGAACTGGTCAGAGTTTTCACTGTGAGGCGAGAGGCTCCACCCAGCGATCCAGCTTCTGCCATCTTTCCTTCTGCTGGGCTGATGCGTTCACGTCGCAGCGAACTTTCACTCGCCCCCTTTTTACCAGTATCTTCTACATCTCCCACCTTCCTTAAACCTTCCTGCACCAGCTCATTCAAAAGCTTCCCCTAAAACCGAGCATCAAAGTCCAAAAACCAGAGTCTCGAGCAGGAGCTACCCAACATGCAACCTCCATCAACATGCCGTCGCCGTTGCCATAGTGTGCTGACAGTTGTGCCGCTGGCCGGTGGGAGTTCTACCAGGGCCTGGGGAAGTAGTTGGGGGTGGCCAGGGGGTAGGCTGTGGGGTCGAGATGGACGGGCACAGGTCCTCAGCCTGCAAGGCAGCCAATCAGCTGCACATGCCAACTGTGAACCTAGGGCCATGAATTATATGGGTGTCCCCCCAGGCCACCCCACTAGGTGCCCTCTGGCCCCAGTCGACCCATCAGTAGGATGGCTGCACTCGAGCGCAAACCGTGCCATCTTGTTGGCTGGGATGGGGGTGTGAAGGGAGTGAAGAGCGTATATGCGGCTGCAGCTTGTCGGCCTCTTGAGTGTCAATTGCAAATCCGGTGAATCTGGCACCGTTTCTCAATGAAGTCAATTGTGTTCCACCTGGCACCGGTGCCAACCCCTCAACAGTCGCAGAATTGAACCAGTTGGGGCGCCGTTTTTGCCATCGGGGAAGTCCATGAATACTGCCCCAGCATCAACACTTAGGGCTGGATTCGCTGATTGCCGTCGCCAAAATCGCATTCAGCGATTGGCCTGAGAATCCGTTTCGACGCTGAAATTGGGGACGGCGTTGTTTTTCGGATGCTCCGCCTCCACGAAAATGGCGTCATTGCTGAGTATGCCGCAAGCCATTGGGACCGTGCCCAACACTGCCACAGTCGGGAGGGGGGAGCCGTTCCACTGGCCTGGGGGGCTTTGGTGAATGGTGGGGGACTGGTGGGGGGTGGCCCGTGGGTGACAAGAGGGGTTACAGGGGGACACTATCTGGCAGGCAGGGTCCGCGCGCGGCCGGCACCATATTGTACGCTGCAGGTCGCTGCCATACCCATGCGCGGCCACGGACCCGGCAATTCTCCGTCCGTATCTGCAGGTAAAGTTGGGGGCTTTACGTGGTGCGGCTGTTAGCCCCCCCACCGAGCAGAGTGTCGGTGCGGGGCAGCGCTGACTTTTTGGTCGTAAGACTAGACACATGCTCCGGACATAGTCTCAAAATCGGAGAATCCAACCCTTAGTTTCAGGAACAGAGAAGACAAGCCATACATTTTTAGACCATAAGACCATAAGGACATGGAGAAGATGTTTCCACGAGTAGAAAAAACTAGAACCAGAGGGCACAATCTCAGACTAAAGGGACGATCCTTTATAACAGAGATGTGGAGGAATTTCTTCAGCCAGTGGGTGGTGAATCTGTGGAACTCTTTGCCGCAGAAGGCTGTGGAGGCCAAATCACTGAGTGTCTTTAAGACAGATATAGTTAGGTTCTTTATTAATAAGGGGCTCAAGGGTTACAGGATAAAGGCAGGAGAATGAGGATGAGAAAAATACCAGCCATGATTGAATGGCGGAGCAGACTCAATGGGCAGAGTGGCCTAATTCTGCTTCTATATCGTTAGGTCTTATGGCTGGATTCCCCAATTCTGGGGCAATGTCCCCACGCTGGTGTGGGAACGATGACGTTTTACGCCAGAAAAAAAGGCACTAAATGGGCACGGATTCCCCATTTTGCTGGGAGTAGCAGGACGGCAGTGTAGAGCACCCGGCTCTAGCTGACACTATGCCCCGGAGAATTACCAGGTCCGTGGCCGTGCATGTGCACGACGGCGGCCTGCAGCGGCTGCGCCATGCTACATGGCAGAGGCCACTCATGGATCCGGCCCGCGAAATAGTCCCGCCCATCGGCCGGCTCGCCGCCTCAGACCACCCCCCCCCCCCACAGTGTCCTCAGCCCCGAATAATGTGCCCCCCAGCTCGCGGATCGGCCCGCCTCCTACTGTGGCAGTGCTGGACTTACTCCACCACGCCGGGTTCCCGACGGGTGAGACCACATGCGACCCACGCCGTCGGGAACTCGGCCGGTCGAGGACGGTGTGGTGTTGGGTTCTCTGGTGCACAGATGAGCCAACACAGTTGTATGTGGTACAACTCTATTTTATTTTAACTCTTATCTACAGTTCGTTCTGGATACTCTGCACGTGCTGTCTCCCTGAGTATGTCGTGTAGCAGGTCTGTCCTGGTCCTCCTCTCCAGCTAATACTGACCACCAGGTGTCGTGTTTGTGCTTTTATATCTTTCTGTCATTGGTTGTGGTGTTGTGTGTTCTGATTTGTCTGTTGGTGTGTCTATCATGATGTGTGTGTTTGAATATCATGACAGACGGAGCATTGGGGGGGCCTCAGGCAATGTCCTGAGGCCGTCGATACGTGGCATGGCGTACTCTCCTAGTACGACGCTTTGGAGGGGGCGGAGCACCGCGAAAGCGGCGCCGCCCCCGATTTGTTCGGGAACTCAGATTCTCAACTGAGGGAAGACAGGGAAAGGTATCCTTTTGGGTGGGGTGGGGAGAAAAAGATAGAAACTGTTTTAGAGGAGGGTTTGAAAGAGGCATAGATCTATTATATTTGAAAAGAGACAGGGATAGAAAGAGAGACCCTCTGCGCAGCAAATCTGGAGAGGAAGAAGAGAGAGAGAGGCGCCATGTTATGGCGGGGGGGGGGGGGGGCGGGAGATGAATTGTTGAACAGAGAACGCACTGCAGGAGGAGAAGCAGAGGGACCCAACAGGAACACAAGAAGACAAAAAAATCAGAGTCGGAGTAGACTATATGGCCTGTCATAGAGACATAGAAAATAGGAGCAGGAGGAGGCCATTCATCCCCTTCGAGTTTGCTCTGCCATTCAATACTATCATGGCTGATCATAGACTTCAACTCTACTTTCCCGCCTACTCTCCTTATCCACTGATTCTCTGAGAGACTAAAAACCTGCCTATCTCAGCCTTAAATGTATTAAATGAAAGGGCAAAATGATAGAGAAAAATCTTGTTCTTGGCTAAGGTCAACTGTTGGCTCTTGTGGGAGTGAGTGGGATGGTCCCTGTGAGGACTTAGCTGTCCCAATTTGGAAAAAAGCGTATCCTCCAACTCACTGCAAGAAGTCGTTGGGAGAACTACAATATTATAATTTACTTATTGGGTACAGGAGCAATGAATAATCTCTTTTTGTTTTACAGCTTATTATTTAGTTGTCTTAACTGAAGGTGATCCAAAGCATTTCGCAACTCTACAAAGCGTTGTTTTCCTTCCACCAAAAGATAATTGCCAGGTAGGATTTATTTTGAAGAAATTTAGAGGGCAGCATGAAAAACATAAAATCAATTATTCAAATAATAATATGAGCTAGATTTAATTTTCTCTTCAAAATTCTTGGAAATTAAATGAATGTTGCATTTTTTATGATTGAACGTTGCCTTTTTCATGATAGATGAGGTTTTATTATCATTTTGGTCGAGTGAGTGGAACACTAAAAGTTGGCTTGTGCCAGCCACTTCATGGAACTTTCATTGAAATTTGGAAGCGGACGGTTAGACAGGAGGGCCAATGGACCAGAGAAGTAATCACAATAAACAGCAGAAGCAGATTTCAGGTCAGTGCCTCCACTCAAATTTTAAAAACTTTTCTGACAGGTCCACTTGTGGAGGAGGCTGAGGGGTTTGGGTGTGGGGACTTATGCCTTTCCCCCAACGCTGGATCTTTCTTCCGGATTCAGGTTCAAGGGATCCATCTGTTGTAGCACTTTTTTGTTTTCCACTTTTCAGCTGCCTGCCTGCCCGACTGACCTTGTATCCTCGATTCCTGAGGAAACCTAAAGCCAAGATGGGGCAGGCTTTGGAATTATTTATATACAATGTTAAGAATCAACTAATAATGCACTGTGGAGACTTCCGGTGGCGGCATGTAGGTGGAGGTCGCACGTTAGGTGGCTCCTGCTCAAGGCTCTGGTTTTTGGACTTTATGCCCGGTGCCAGGGGCAATCTTTGAAGGAGCTGGTGTGGGAAGGTATAAAGAAGGTGTGAGATGTCAAAGACCCATGAAAAGGGCACTGGGAAGAAGGGGACGAGTGAAAGTCCGCCATTGAAGAGTTGGTGAGGCCGTCAGGAAGAATGATGGCGGAGGTTGGGTCGCTGGGTGGGGCCGCTCCCCTCACAGTGGAAACTCTGATCGAGGTGATGGCAGGGGAATTTGAGAGGCAGTTCGCCAAGCATATAGAGGTGCTGCGGATGTAGATGATGGCCGCAATGAAAGAGTGGGTGGAGGAGGCGATTGCCCTGGGAAAGGCGTCAGTGTTGAAGTCGTCAGTCAAGGTGCGGGGGAGCAAAGAGAGAAGTTGAAGGGGGTGGAGTAGGCTCTGTCACAATACAGTGACCAGTTCACCTCAATGGGTGAGGAGCTGCTGAGGGTGGCGGAGGCCTAGAAAGAGCTCACAGCTAAGGTGGAGGACCTGGAAAACAGGTCGGGGCAGCAAAATATACAGATCGTGGGCCTGCCGGAGGGAGTGGAGGGTCCAAGGCCAACCGAGTACTTTGCAAAGCTGTTTCCAGGGCTGGTGGGGAGGAGGAAGAATTCTCCCGATACAATTTGGACAGGGCATATCGGTCGCTCAGGCCAAAGCCGAAAGCAAATGAGCCATTAAGGGTGGTCATAATCTGCTTCCATAGGCTTCATGTGAAGAAGGTCCTGAGTTGGACGAAGCAGTGGTGAGAGATGAGAGGGGAAGGTGTTGGTATACGAATATACCAGGGCTTGACGGCAGAGTTGGTGAGAGGCCTTCAGACGGGTGAAGGCAGCATTGTATGCAACGGCGTGAGGTTTGGAGTGGTCTACCCTGCGAAGTTGAGAGTGACGCACAACTCGAGGGATTTCTATTTCGAGGCGTGGATGTGGCGGAGCCGTTCGTGAAGGCCGAAGGACAGGGACTGAAATGAGAGATGGGACTGGGACTGCGACTTGAGTTGAGGGGATGAAAAAATCTGAACTAAATGTCTAATAATGATCATAAAACGATCGGCAATAGTCGTGAAAACACAACTGGTTCACTAATGTCCTTTAAAGAAGGAAATCTGCCACCCTTATCTGGTCTGGCCTACATATGACCTCTGGTCTACAGCAATGTGGTTCCCTCTTAGCACTCAGCTCAGGGGCAATTAGGGATGGGCAATAAACACCCACATTTCCTGAATTTAAAAAAATTAAACCTAAGTGTGCAATGTTAGGTCCAAGTTAATAAAATCTGGAATTTTATAGTAGATTCACAGCAATGTGGTTGACTCTTAATTGCCCTCCGCCCTCTGAAATGGCCTCGCAAGCCACTCAGTTCAAGGGCAATTAGGGATGGGCAACAAATACTTCTGGCCTTGCCAGAAATGCCCACATCATGTGAAAGAATTTTTAAAAACTTTTATTACTATTATTAAGTTTTATTAAAACTTTTATGACAAACTTTAAAAACATTTTTAAGTGAAGAAAATGTTAGCCAAAACCTGCGATTAATCTGCTGATTTATAATATATTCATAATCAGTTGCTTTAAGAACCATAATTCAATTTCAGCATCAGCAGTGTTTAGTTATTAAAATAAAGAAGATATGCACTCATTCAAAATTGACTTTGAGTATGTTGATGCACTTTTACAAAGCTTTTTTTATTGTGTACATATGTTTTGTATTTGCAGTGTCTTTGATTTTGCAGGATTATCTGTCTTAACTTTGTATTTACTGTATACATGTACAGGTTGTTCTTCAGGGCAGTATTTTTGCCAATAATCAACCCAGTGACGTGCTTGCCATTGACGATATTTCCTTCAGCAATGGATGTCTCGCAGCTCCAGGTAAATTCATCAACATATAAATGATTACTTAAATGGTTATTGAAGTTTAGAATCTAAAGATGTTGCTAGTTTCATTTCAATTCAAACATTTACACTGCAGTTATTATTTATGCAAAGGTCTTGTGGCGCAGTGTCCCTGCCTCTGAGTCAGAAGCTCCATGTGCAGGTCCCACCCCAGGACCTGATAGGCAAGGAAAGCATGTTCCAAATGGTCAAACAGGTTTGACTGTCAACCTGCAAATCCCGTCCAAACACGTCAATGGTTGGTGGTGTGGGAGACTCCTCATATAGTATCAATGGGTGCTTGTGTGAATGCGACAAACATTCTAATGATGAGAATGCAATTGGCACTCCATGCTTGATGTGGAGTGGTGCTCCTTTCAGTGCAGCCCATCTCTGATTTTCACTCACTGCAACTGTGGCCCCACTGTAGTGAAGAATTACTGATCAGCAGCAGCCTGAATGTTGGCTGCACCTCCATGCAAGCATGCTGCAATGCTGACTGAAAGGATCATGCAGCATCATCTCCTCTTCAGCGGCCTTCAAAAGGAGTTTGGTTTCTGGTCTCTGTTTCTTGCCCTTGGATGCATGGCTTAGGTATTCTTTTGCTTCAATGTTGCCTGTTCAGCCTTTTAAGGCCATTGGCTTTCAATTTTGGAAAAACTGATAATTGATTAAAGTGTCTTTTGGCCTTTCCAAAGGCTTTCACTGTTTTCCCCATTCCAGTATGATCCTTCCTGTTTATTTTCCTCAATCCTGCAATTTTCTCTCCGTTATTCCGTTATCACCATTAGAATATTTGTTGTATTCACACAAGCACCCACTGATATTTGCTAATAATGACATATTAAAAATATTTTCACAGAGTCTAGGCATCACCAGAAAGGCAAGAATTTATTGCCCATCGGAAATTAAGGATTTAATGTCCAGCGATATTTACCCGTGATAAGATGGCGGTGAACCACCTTCTTGAGCTGCTGTCATCTATTTGTTGTAGGTTGTTGCTAACTTGCTGTTGTCTCTTAATTTGGCTCTGTTTAATTACGTTTGCTCAAGAGTCGCCAGGTATCTTTCGACACCGCCACAAGGTTTAAAACCGAATATTGATCCAAGACTCGATACACCAGTTAGTAAGTTCAAAAGCAATGCTCATTTATTTACACACCGTCAAATCTACTCATGCATAAAACTCTATAACCTAAACTATCACGATTACTAAAGCCTATACTTAGCTTTGGGGGCCCACTCAGTCAGAGGAACAATGGCCGTTGCTCGGTTCTGAGGCTGCTGGGTTGAGCTGTTTACAGGATAGCAACTAGGAGCGTCTATCTCGTAGCGTGCGTTGACTTGGAACTTACTTGGTCTGGCGTAGCTGCTAGGCTGGTCTCTCTTCGCTGAGAGCCAAGGCCAAAGAAGAAAGATTCTCTCTTGGGGAATACTTTTTATACCCGAAAGGGTATACCCGAAAGGTCCCCGGAGATGGCTCATTAGTATGTAGATGGCTTAGCAATACCCGTCCTGTCTGAGAGCCACTGCTCTAATCAACAGACAGACCTTGCACCTGCTTGCTTTTCAGCATTGTCCAATATTCCCTGCATTCTTTGCAAGTCTCCATTTTGTAATCGGGACGTGACCCTCCTTGTGACCCTCAACGCGAAGCGTGAAGGATCACGTTACTACGTCATCTTCATCCTCTGACCAAACAGGGCACCCATACTTAGGCTCTACACTGTCCTATCCTATGCAACACAATTTTACCTAAACCATTTAAAATACATTCATTATCATAAAACTCTATTGGGCACTGTGACATTAACACATGCATTACAGAAAAGCAAAAAAACTGGAACCTCTAACTATTCTCAATAAACTATCCTTATTCAAACAATCCAAAATAATCTATACATCTTAACCTGTACAAAATAGCAGCACACAAATTTCTCTGGCCTGGCAGTCAGACACAGAGGTTTACATCTCTTTATTCCATAGAGTACATGAAGAAATGGATGCACTTTAATCCGTCCCAATGGGTTCGGGGGTCTGGTGGAATCCGAAAATGGGGGACCTAAACCTGTATACCGGGGTGCGAGAGCGATATGCTCTCCTTCGCTATTTCCTAACTCTAAATGTTTGCACGACACTGCAAAGTATCGCCAGCACTAAGAGTGCTTCGACTACATATGAGAGTGAGTACCAGGTGCTAAACGTATCACACCAGGTCGGGGTATTGCTAGCTGTCGCTGGGTTAGTTATCTCAGGGTTCCGTGTATTACAGGGGTGAGAGCCATTTACGGTTTGTGTGGTAGGGGTCAGGGGGGTAGCGTCCGCGTGCAACTGAAGGGATCCCGCTAAGATCCATGTGAACACGAAGGCTGTCTTCATCTTTGTCGGTCTTCTTCTTTGTCTTCCTCTGGGGTTCCTGCGTTTCTGGAGTTCTGTGAACACAAGCATAATATCTGTTATTATCTTGCTTAAGATCTCGTATGTCTGTCTGTCTGTCCTTTGTTGCCAATTTCCCTTTATAATTGGTCACCATCTGTGACTCCCTCATTTAAAACAAATAAAAATAAAAATTTGGGACAAGACATCCGAGAAAATGACTGACACCGTACGAGCCATCTCGCAGCCTGTGGGATCTACCATCCCAGTGTTTGAGGATGTAGATAGCATAGGGAAGCAACCTGAGGGTTGCCAAAACCAAACAAAAGAATTTTGAACGTAACAAGCCAAATGGGGTGCGTATGGGCTGCGGCGGGTAAGAAATGGGTGGAATCCCCGGGTAGGATGGTGATCAATGCCGTATGTGCTCTACCCGAGCGTAGAGGGGGGTCCTCAGGAAGGGCGGGGACCAATTCCGTTTCTCCACTGCCTGAGCAACCGGCAAGAACGGGTAAGAATGTGGTCGTCGTGGGGGACTGCCTCTCGAATTAGGAGAGTAGCTGTGAGTCGTGTTCTGTCGACAAACTAGTTCCCCTGAACGGTTGTCTGGCAACAAACTTGTACTTCTAAACTGGTTTCTGTTGACAAACTAGTTCCTCTGAACTGTTGTCTGGGGACAAACCTGTTCCATTAACAGGTATTGGGCGTCAAAGGAGTGGTGACGCGGGGCCGTGAAAACTTTCGAGTTTACAAACAACACTTAACGTTAACACTAACGAACAAACATACAACAAACATGGTGCAGGTTCCATCAGAAAGGACACCATATCTCTCCATCGGTTCCTTTTTTCTCCATCATCTGGACACCTCACTGCTCAATAGCGAACAGGGTCGCAAAGGGATTCATTTGGTGGGAGTCAGACTCTATGTCATCATCTTCTCCCGGCTGCCAAACTCTTGTCTGTAGTAACCGTGCCAAAGCTGCTTGGGGCGAATTGGGGTCCATCTCAGCATTCCAGATGAGCCTGAACGAATTGTCTTGGTGCGAGAATCGTGTGTCGAGGTTGGAGCTACTATGCTTCAATCCGTAATCGTCGGGCGGTGGGTCTGGGTCAGGGGCTTTGATATATGTAATCTCAAAGGGGTCAGTGGAATCATGCTCAGATTCGCTGGGAGTGGGGCCTGGTGCAGGGGTATAGTCATAACGTGGTGTGCTGTGGCTATCGTCATCGTGATCGATATCACTGTCGCTGTCACTGCTGGCTGAGGGAAGGGAGAGGCGAAGTCATGCCCCTGGGGGCGGAGTTGAAGTTGTGTCTGAGGGTGGGCTGGACTGGTTGGGGAGGGTAGGAAAACATCATCTGTGGGCGGGGCGTGATCGTCTGCTGCTGCGAGCAGGATGTGGTGTGTGTGGTTATTCTGCGAGCCATAAGCCTTGAGCTGGTTTATATGAAACCACGCAGATTTACCATTGGGATAGGTTATTTCGTATACCAAGGGGCTTACTTTGTCCGAAATGGAGTACGGTCTGGAAAATTTAGGGGAAAGGAATGAACTGGGGTTGTAAAGGGAAAGCATAACTTGTTGCCCTACTGTAAACTCAGTGGCGTGTACTGTTTTGTCAAAAGAAGCCTTGCTCTGTTTCTTCCTGGTTCCAAGTCTCACAGCTGCTGCGAGTTGGGCCGCCTTTATGTTCTGTATCAATTGTTGAACTGCATTTTCATGTGCGAGGGCTATAACTGCGGGGCTGGCCAAATCCAGTCCTAATAAATACTCTGTCCCTTTCATGAGGCGTCCGGTCATGAGAGTGTCGGGGGTGTATCCTGTGGATGTGGATACCGTGTTCCTTAAAAACATCAAAGCAAATGGGAGTACTGAATCCCAGGTGCTGTTATTCTGCTGAACCATTTTCCTGAGGGTGGCTTTCAATGTCCTATTCATCCTCTCTACAATACCACTTGACTGGGGGTGGTATGTGATATGAAACTTTTGTCGAATGCCGAAAATCGTGAGGACGTTTTTCATGACACGTCCTGTGAAATAGGAGCCTTGATCGGACTCTATACTGCATGGGGGACCCCATCTTGTAAAGATGTGATGTGTTAATATTTTAGCCGTTGTCTTGGCCGTATTAGTTCGCGATGGAAATGCTTCCACCCATTTTGTGAAGGTGTCTATGACCACCAACACATACTTAGAACCATTTCTGCAAGGGGGTAGGGGTCCTATATAGTCTATCTGGAGAATTGTCCAGGGTCCATTAACGGGGCGGGTATGACTAAGTTGAGCCTTTTTCGCATATCTGTCCGGATTGTTCTGGGCACAGATTAAGCAATTCTCTATGTAATGCGTTTCATCGGTTTTTAAATCAGGCCACCAGCAGAGCAGTCTGAAGTGGGCTAGGGTGGGTTCAATTCCTTGGTGTCCATGATTGTCATGGAACTGACAAATGATCTGGTTCCTGTCCTGGCTGGGAACTATATAAATGCCATCCTTTAAAATCACACCGTCGTGTGTGGTGATTGCGTTTTTGTATTTATCATATGGGGTTGGGAAGGTTCCCTTTAAAACTTCCCTGAGTTTCTCGTCCTCTTTCTGTGCCTTCGCTAAATCCTGAATATTGGTCTGTGAGACCTGAACTGCGTGTACTGGGGTGCTTTCGGCGGGGGGGTTCCAAAAATAACCATGCCTGGAGCCTGCCTTCGCTAGGGCGTCTGCTTTAACGTTACCAGGGGGGGGGGAAGAACAGTGATGACTGCGAACCTTAATTATTCCGTATTTTCTATCCTTCACTGTGTCTAAGATATGGTGGAGTAATGGGGCTGAGGGTAGGGGTTTACCGTCCGCAGAAGTAAATCCTCTAGTTTCCCACAGGGGTAGGAATTCCGTCAAACTATTGCAGACATACAGGCTGTCCGAATAGATGTCTGCTGGGGTAGGGAACGAGTCGGGGTGGTCTACAATATAAGCGATTGCTGCCAGCTCTGCTGCCTGCGAGTCTAAGTGTCCTGGCAACTCTAATGAAATCTCATCTAGGGCGCGTCCCTGAGCGTCCTCTATGTAAATACCGCAGCCGGTAATTCTCTTTCCATTTAACACTGTGGAGGAGCCATCCACATAAATCTTCAGGGGTGCGCACGCGTCTGTGGGCTGGGGTCACTGTGGTGTATTACCTGTTTTCCTGGGAGGTGTCTTGGGAATAAATGGGCCTGTGTTCTGTTTTGTGGTGATGATCTCACATTCATGAGAGGTGCCTGCAAACTGCAAATTATCGGCAAGGAAGGTGTGGGTCTTGGTTCTTTTTACCATGATGTCCCGTCCCTGCAAAAGAAGGGTCCAACGGGCTGCGCGGATTTGGCTGACTGTGCCATCTTTAAGTCGGCTGTCTAACAATAGCAGTGTCGGGGTGTGTTCTGTGAGGATGGTGATGGGGTTGAGTCCTGTAATGTAGGCGAAGTATTGTACTGCCCAAAAAACTGCGAGCAGGTGCCTTTCACAGGCACAAGATCCTTGCTCCACAGGGTCTAACACGCGTGGGGCGTAATTGATCATGGCGTTCCTGGTGGAGTACGGCCGAAATGGTTCGGTCAGTGCTTGCTACTTCGATAGCGTACGGGGAAAGTGGATCTGGGACCTGTAGTGCGGGGGCTGCGCTGAGTACTCTTTTTAAAGCATCCACGGCATCCGTGTGCTGTGGAAGCCATTCCCAAGGTGCCTGCTTCTTGAGAAGTTCGAAAAGGGGCGCTGCTTTAGTGGCAAAACCGTCAATATAGTTTCGGCAGTAGCCAACCAGTCCTAAAAATGACTGGAGGGCTGAGACATTGTGGGGAAGGGGTAATTTGACGATCGAGTCAATCCTCTTTTGCTCGATCTCGCGTTTACCATGTGTGATCACTGTTCCCAAGAAAATCACTTTCTCTTTCAAAATCTGGGCCTTCTGAAATGAAATGAAATTAAAATTGCTTATTGGCACAAGTTGGCTTCAAATGAAGTTACTGTGAAAAGCCCCTAGTCATCACATTCCGGCGCCTGTTCGGGGAGGCTGGTACAGAAATTGAACCCGCGCTGCTGGCCTTGGTCTGCTTTACAAGCCAGCTATTTAGCCCACTGTGTAAACTAGCCCCTGGGGTTCTTGGGGTTGACTTTACAACCAATTTCTTTCAGGAGTGCGAGGAGTTCGGCGAGAAGCGAAATGTGCTCTCCCTTTGTGTCTGTCTGTAGTAACAAGTCGTCTATGTACTGGACCAGACAATTGGGCGGGAAAACTTTGCTAATCCATTTGATAGCTGTCGGTGGAAAATGGAGGGGGAGTTGTGGAAACCTTGTGGAAGGCACGTCCACGTATATTGTTGCCCTTGGAATGTAAAGGCGAATTTGTACTGGCACGCTTTAGCCAATGGAATGGACCAAAAGCCGTTACTAATGTCCAAAACCGAAAACATTTTTGACTGCAATCCCTGTTTGAGCATGGTCTCGGGACTCGTGGCTACGGTGGGGCTGCTGCCGGAGTTACTTTGTTCAATTCCCGGTAATCAATGGTCAGTCGCCATAATCCATCCGGTTACCTGACGGGCCAAATCGGTGCTTGTCTGTGGACGCTACTGACCTGAGTACGCCTTGATCCAACAAACTCTCTATTACTTTGGAGATTTCTCCCTCTGCTTCCTGGGGAAATCCGTACTGCTTCTGGGGTTTAGGGTCGGGACCTGTAATTTTCACAAAGCCAGCCAATTTGCCACAGTCGTGCTGTGCTGTGCAAATGCCGCTTTATGTTCCTGCAGGACTACCCTAACCTGTTTGTCTGAACTAATGGTTCGAGGGTTGAACCAGAAGTCTCCTACTGAGCTAATCCTGTTTACGTATTCTCCTACTGTGAGCGTGGCGGGGGCTCGTGCTGCCTTTGCCATTTTCCAAACACACTTGTTAACTGGGTCAAAGAAAGGTTATGGGAGCTCGTGAAATCGATCCCAACGATATGTTCTGCTGTCTGGGGCAGATCAACCAAAACTACGGGGTGCTTAGTTGTGATGTTCCCTATTTGTATCGCTACAGGGGCTGTGATGTGTCCCTGTTGTAAATGACCTGTAAAGCCGCTGAGTGAGATGGCGTCTGATGTGGGCCACGTCTCTCGCTGAAACATCGTTGAGGAATTGAGTGTGGTGCGAGACCCCCCTGTGTCGCAAAGAAATTCTACGGGTTGTCCCCGAACTTTGCCTGCCACTACCGGTCTACTGGACTTGTCCCAAAGGGTGTCGCAGATGCAAGTTGGGGAGCGCGAACACCGTCAGTCGGTGCCGTTCATGTCTGCATTCTCTGAACGGGCGCTAACGCTATGGATCGGCTTTGCCCTATTCCTGTTTAGGGTGCCTGTCTGTTGGCTTCTCTACTGCTTTTGGGGCGCGTTGCACTCTCGTGCAAAATGTCCTAGCTGGCTACAGTTGTAACATTCCTGAGCTTTGGGCTGGGGTTGGCTGTTCCTGCCCTGATTTACCCATGAGTGTTTCTGGTGTGCTTTAACTGGGTTCATCTCTGCCTGCTCTTCATCGGGTGTTATAAATGCGGTTTTGCCTGCAATTGATTGCTCCAAAGCGCGGGACAATCTCTTCAAAACCCATTTTTCATTGTGGGCCTCATCTGAGGGGTCATAATTTGCGCAAGCTTTTCGTCCTGTGCCTGTGGCGTGGGAGTTTAGAATTCGGGTCCATTTGGCCATATTATCTGGGGACAAATGGGCGCGGGCTAACTCTCCAAAAACTGCGGTGAAGTTATCCACAAGCATCCAGCAATCGCAGTGGGGTGCTCTGTTTTCTTTTGCCTACACTTATTTAGGCCTTCTACGGGGTCTCCTCTGTTAAAGTCGATTGCATCAAGGATTGCTGTGTGCATCTCTTGGAGTGTGCCTCCTCCTACATTCTGTGGATTGGGAAGGGTTGCTACGACTGAAGGGTCGAGGCTTAAAACTGTGAGCTTCACTTGCTCCTTTTCGTCCAGGCCGTACGTGGTAGCCTGTTGTTTGACTTTCTCGAAGAATTGGTGGGGGTCTGATGTGGGAAAGAATGGTGTAATTTTTCCACACTCGTCCCGTAATTGGGTCACGGTTAACGGGGCTGTGTTAAGGAAATCTGCTTCCCCTTCTGCTGTGGCCCTGCGGTGTGTGGTTACAGGGTTAATGGGGGTGTCTTCTGCCTGTTCGGTTGGAGGCTGGGGCGCTCTCCTTTTCTGGGTGTTTTCCTGCGTACATGTCCCATGTACGTATCTATGGGCAGTCTCATTCAATTCCTGCCAGTCGGGGCCGTTTTGCTGATCTAATTGTGGTCCAAATGTGCTTTGAAACCCATTTTGAACGGAAAGCAGAGATTGCAATTCTGCAATTTGCTTCCGGCACTTTGCGTGGTCTACGGAGCTCTGCCTTTGTTCCATCGTGGAAGTATGGAGTGTTCGTAGGGCTGCTTTCAGATCATTGCACTGTTTCTGCAATTTCTCAACTTGTTCGTTCTCTTGTCTTACCAACACCGCACATTACGTGTCCTGGTAGGCCTTATCGTAAAACTGTTCAAATGCGCAAGACAAGACTGATGTGCCCTCTTGGCATCATCCACCTCTCTGTCCCTTGCTGCTAACTGCTCTCTCAAATCTCGATTCTCCTTCTCTACCTCACTCACGTCTACCTCACTGGTTCTATCTCTCTCCTCTATCTCTCTATGGAGCGTCCTAACGACCTCCTGCTGGGGCTGTTTAGCACAGGGCTAAATCACTGGCTTTGAAAGCAGACCAAGGCAGGCCAGCAGCACGGTTCAATTCCCGTAACAGCCTCCCCGAACAGGCGCCGGAATGTGGCGACTAGGGGCTTTTCACAGTAACTTCATTTGAAGCCTACTTGTGACAATAAGCGATTTTCATTTTCATTTCTATGCCTTGCAATTGTGCCAAGCAGGACACGATTGCCATCGGCTTGCGAGCTTTCCCTAAGCTCTTCTTGTGTATCTCTGACAGGTTCTCCCACCAAGTATGTCCTATTCTCCCAGGACCTGTTTCCTCATTAGCGCAGAATTCACTCCAAAGGGGCCATACTTTCCCTTTGAGATATTTCCTGATCTCAGCTTCCCAAACGGGGCACTGTCCTACTCTACTGGTCGCTACGACCTCAAATTCCTGGGGGTTCACAAGGCGTTCCATTGCCTTCATTGCCATTTTCTCTATCTAGGTTCTCTACTGAATTTGGAACAGGGGGTGATAAAGTGGTGATGTAAACACAGGTACGGCTTACGCTACTTTCCGGCCTACAAAACTCCCGACAGTTTTAACCAACAAAATCTCTCAGGTTTACCTTATATCCCTGTTAGTACGCATGCATTAACAGACTTCCGAATCTCGGAGGCTTGATCAGTATTGTTCTCACACTTGTGGTTTTTCGGTTTCCAATTGGACTCCAATTCAAATTTTGGGTTCTCTCGGAGAGGTTAAGCCACTTCTAAGTCGAGTCCTGGCGGAGAGTCGCCAGTAAATGTTGCTAACTTGCTGTTGTCTCTTAATTTGGCTCTGTTTAATTACGTTTGCTCAAGTGTCGCCAGGTATCTTTTGACACCGCCGCAAGGTTTAAAACCGAATATTGATCCAAGACTCGATACATCAGTTAGTAAGTTCAAAAGGAATGCTCATTTATTTATACACAGTCAAATCTACTCATGCATAAAACTCTACAACCTAATCTATCACTATTACTAAAGCCTATACTTAGCTTCGGGTGCCCACTCAGTCAGAGGAACAATGGCCGTTGCTCGGTTCTGAGGCTGCTGGGTTGAGCTGTTTACAGGATAGCAACTAGGAGCGTCTATCTTGTAGCGTGCGTTGACTTGGAACTTACTTGGTCTGGCGTAGCTGCTAGACTGGTCTCTCTTCGCTGAGAGCCAAGGCCAAAGAAGAAAGATTCTCTCTTCGGGAATACGTTTTATACCCGAAAGGGCTTTGCGCGCTTTTGGGCGGGCCTTGAACTTGGCCTCAATTAATTGGGCCTTTCCCAATCATTCTTATCGATTTCCTCCAATAGAGTGGTGGGTTCCCTGGTTGCTGGGCGTGTCCTAGGTGGCCTTTGGTTTGCTTTGTTTGAGTCTCCTCTGGCGCCGGGGTGTCTGCCTTAACATTGTTTCTCTAAATGTTTCCCTTTTGTCCCCGGAGATGGCTCATTAGTATGTGGATGGCTTAGCAATACCGGTCCTGTCTGAGAGCCACTGCTGTAATCAACAGACAGACCTTGCACCAGCTTGCTTTTCAGTATTGTCCAATTTTCCCTGCATTCTTTGCAAGTGTCCATTTTGTAATCGGGACGTGGCCATCCCAGATGGCTATAAGGTACATCCACAGTTAGTTAGAGAGACAGTTTCAGCAATGATTAAGGAATGCAATGTATTTCCAAGTCAGGGTGGTAGTATGACTTGGAAAGGAACCTGCAGGTGGTCATGTTCCCATGTACCTGCTGTACCTGTCCTTTCAGGTGATAAAGGTCATGTGTTGGGAATAATGACCTTGGACAATTTGCTCCCATGATTCACTTCCATTCCAGTTGATCCAAAACCGATTTCTACCATTCAGTTGTAACTTGTTTCAGAGAGTCTTGTCGAATGAGTACATCTTTGGATGGGGACAGAAGAGGTTTACCAGGATGTTGCCTGTTATGAAGGGCATTAGGTATGAGGAGACGTTAGATAATTCTGTTTGTTCTCACTGGAACAACAGAGTTTGAGGGGCAACGTGATAGAAGTCTACAAAGTTCTGAGGGGCATGAACAGTGTGGATAGTCAGAAGCTTTTCCCAGGGTGGAAGAGTCAATTCCTAGGGGACATAAGTTTAAGGTGCAAGGGGCAAAGTTTAGAGATGTGTGAGGGAGGCTTTTTTACACAGAGGGTAGTGGGTGCCTGGAGCTCACAGCTGGAGGAGGTGGTGGAAGGAGGTACGATAGTTATGTTTAAGGGGCATCTTGACAAATACATGAATAGTATGGGAATAGACGGATATAGGCCCCAGAAGTGTAAAAGGTTTTACATGGTCGGTGCAGGTTTGGAAGGCCGAAGGGCCTCTTCCTGTGATGTACTTTTCCTTGTTCTTTGCTCTTTGCATGGGAACACCACCCATACATGTTTTCCTCCAAACCATGGGTGTGATTCTCCGAACCTCCGCGCCAAAATCGTGCTCGGAGCGGGGGCGGAGAATGACCCAAAATAGGCCCCCCACGGCATTCGCTCGCGATCCACGTGGCGCCGATTGGGGCCGTTTGAAAAGGCCCCCTCCGGCGATTTTCCGTGCTCGACGGGCCGAGTGCCCGTCGAGTCCCGCCGGCGTGGCTCTAATGTGGTTCTACCCGGCGGGAACCCGGAGTCGTGGCTAATGTGGGCGTAATGGTGGAGGGGGCGTGGGGATCGGACACCAGGGGGGGGGGGGCCTCGACGACATGCAGGCCCGCGATTGGGGGCCACCGATCGGCGGGCCATCGCGATCCGGGAGCGACCTATCTTCCTCCGCGTGGGCCCGTGGCGGCGCCCGTGCTGAAGGACTCGCTTGCGGCCGCAGTGCGCATGCACGGCCGTGTGGTCTGTCCAGCAGGGCCCCGCCGGCAGCCAGAGCTGCGGGACATATGCCGGAGGCCTGTTAGCCCCCTGGAGAACGGGGAATCACCCCGGACCTTCGAGGAAAAAGTCCGGAGTGATTCTCGCCCATTTTCCAGCGGGCGTGGGGACTTTGTCCCCCAAAGGGAGAATCCCACCCCACCTACCATTCTTGCAGTTGCCCCTATGTCCCAGGAACGAATAACAAATGTCATTTTGTACATGGATAGCGGGTGTACTAGTGAACGTGTGTAAATAGCTCTCTTTCACTCTTGGACTGAAAGGAAGAGAACTTGAAATCCAAACTATGCACATGCAATATTTTAAGGGGAACTGCATTAATGATATAATTGTTATGGGAGGAAAAGGAAAGGAGAAACTAAACAAGTGAAGGGAATGAACAAAACTGAAAAAATGATTCAATTTTGCCATACCAAATGGATATGACTGAAGATAAACTCAAATGAATGCCATCTGGAAGTTTACGTCCGTGACCACAATCTATCTGACACCTCATCCAACCTCTCAATTCAGTTAGTATTCTTCCCTCTCTGTCCTGTCCTTGGAGATAAAAGGTGACAAATCTTTGGGAGCCAGGATTGTTTAGACTTGGGGATTGACTGCTTCTGTGGTGATATTTATTGCCACCTCACAGCTCCAGTAAAAAATGGAAGACTAATAAAAACCTTGAAAGATATTTTCAGATTAAATTCTGTTATAATTAATAATTTCACCATTCTTAAATCTAGTCTGGAAATGTTCAAATTCAAATAAGATCAGCTCCAATTTATAAACCTTTAGTTTTTTAAATGCTATGTATATACATATATATATAATTTTCCTTTTTTAAAATGTTAATTCCTTGATTTTGAAAGGTCCTGATGGCGATGTAAGAGCCTCTTATGCAATAGAAACAGGGTGGAAAGATGGCTGACTGACTTGTTGGGCATTCAAAATTCTTAAGGCTATGTGAGGAAATTTATAAGGCAAAGGTTTGAATGTGCGGTGCTTATTTTACTCACGTGAATGCCGTGGTAAAGCTACCACATCATATTTCACATTTTCAGGTAGAGAACCATGCTAGGTTTGGATCTTTTCTGTAGGAAGCGTAGTCCTGAGACATAGGAACATAAATAAGCCTCGCTCGTTACATTCAATTAGATCTGAAGAAGAGTCAGACAGGCTCAAAATGTTAACTCTTGTTTCTCTCTCCACACATGTTGCCAGATCACCTGAGTCTTTCCAGCATTTTCTGTTTTTGTTTTCAATCATGGCGAGTTTGTTCACCATTGTTACACATCCAATACTCTTGCCGAATAAAAATCTAACAACCACAGTTCTGAAATTTTCAAATGACCTCATCTCAACCAGCTTCTTGGAGAAGCAAGTTCCAGATTTTCACTATCCTATGTGTGAAGAAGTGATTGCAGGCATCACCTCTGAATGGCCTCGTTCTGATATTAAGGCTATACCACCTTACCCTGGACACTAACTTTATCAATTCCTGTAGTCATCTCAGTACCCTTCAATCTTCTATACTAAAGAGAATACCAGCCTACTTTGTGCAACAAAAGAAAGCACATGCCCTGTTGAAGCAAAGTGACATGAAATAGGTTTCACATGACATGGAATAAATATTTTTCTGCAGATTTTACTCCTTTGTTACTTTAGCATATCAGACTGCAATTATTACATTATCGCACTTTGTCTCCACAAAAACTGACTGGAAATTTGCAGTTGGAGCGCCACAACTAGAACTACAGATTTTTGATATTTATAAAACCCTCCACATGTTTTGGGTGTGATTGCTGGACGTCTGTTTAAAATCTGCCGGAAAAGGTGCTCACCAGATTTTCCTACACTCCCCTGTTCTTCAGCTGAGCTGTTACACACATTCACCACAGGGTTACTACCTCATAGCTGTTGATTTCCTGGGAAACCTGTTGTTGTTTGCTGTTCCTTGGCTCCCTCGTCAAGAAATATCTATCATGCACCCCGGACAGACTGGCTTGCGAGGTGGTGCATTGCTGTGCTTAGTAAACATAGAAACATAGAAAATAGAAGCAGGGGGAGGCCATTCGGCCCGTCGAGCCTGCTCCACCATTCATTATGATCATACCCTGATCCCACCTTCCCCCCATATCCCTTGATTCCTTTAGCCCCAAGAGCTATATCCAATTCCTTCTTGAAATTACACAAGATTTGGCCTCAACAACCTTTTGTGGTTGTGAATTCCACAGATTCACCAGTCACTGGGTGAAGAAAATTTTCCTCACCTCAGTCCTAAAAGGTTTACCCCTTTTCCACAAACTATAATCCCTAGTTCTGGACCACCCCGCCATCGGGAACATTCTTTCTGAATCTACCCTGTCTAATCCTGTCAGAAATTTGTAAGTTTCAATGAGATCCCCGCTCACTCATCTAAATTCCAGTGAATATAATCCGAACTGACATAGTCGCTTCTTGAATGATGGTCCAGCCATCCCAGGAATCAGACTGGGAAACATTTGTTGCACTCCCTCCATAGCTAGAACACCCTTCTTCAGATAAGAACACCAAAACTGCACGCAATACTCCAGTTGTGACCTCACCAATGCCCTACCATTGCAGTAAAACATCTCTCTTCCTGTATTCAAATCCTCTTGCAATGAAGGCCAACATACCATTTGCTTTCTTTACTGCCTGCTGCACCTGTATCCTGATGCGCGAGGATACCAACGTCTCGCCGATAATCCACCTCTCTCAATTATTTTAGGGGCAGCACGGTGGCACATTAGTTAGCACTGTTGCCTCACAGCACTAAAGATCAAGGTTTAATTCCGGCCTCGGGTGACTGTCTGTGCAGAGTTTGTACATTCTCCCTGTGTCTGCGAGGGTTTCCATGGAGTGCTCTGGTTTCCTCCCAGAGTTCAAAGATGTACAAGTTAGGTGGATTCGCAATGCTAAATTGCCCCTTAGTGTCCAATGGTTTGGTGGGGTTACAGGGATAGGCAGGGGAGTGGTATGTAGGGTGCTGCTTTTGAGAGTCAGTGCAGACTCGATGGACCGAAGTGCCTCCTTTTGCAGGGATTCCATGATTCTATTTCAAACGTTACCTGTGGGATATGAGCATTCCCAGTTTGGGTTTGATGTCACGATTGATTTTCTGCGTAAGAAATATAAAAACAAAGAGCACACTGCATGATTGGTGGTGGCAGCCGACCCTAGTCGAGGGTGATGTCTACTTAGAGTCGTAGGTTTCTGCCATGGGTGTGACTGAAAAGGTTGATTCTCAAACCATAGATCTTTGACAGAACCCTGGTAGACACCCGTGCATCACTTTGTTTAACATCGGGGTGCCAGCAGTTGATGCTCAGCCGGCTGAGAAGGCAGGTGAAAGATGCAATGGCAATGTGGACCCAGACACTGAGATCTGAGAATCAATGAACAATGCTGACACCCCTATGTTAAACAAAGTGATGCATGGTCTTCCTCTGCTTGTTCTACTATTGAATGTTATACATTTTAGTTGCTGTGATATGAAGAGTCTAAAGTTCTGTTCCTTTTTCACAAACACATTTATTTCATTCCAACAGCCTGAGCACAAAACTCTAACTATACATCACCTGACAGATGCCGCCTGAAGCCCCTTTACATATCAGTGTCAATTAATGGATACTTAACATAAATGAGACAACTAATTGCAATGTCTCTCAACCCATTACTTAACAGTCTCCCCTTCCTTGGAGAAAAAATAATAATTAGGTGAAAACAAAATTTCAAGAAACTCAAAAACACACACATGATACCCCCCTTTTTTTTGTCGACGAGAAAAAAAACCAGTCACAGAAACAAGCGCCCTTCATTAACAATATCCAAAAGTTTCTGTGAACTCGCCCCGCTTTTCGTAAAACAGTCTGACAGTTGATAGAACCTGTCGACCCATTTAATTTTTGTTATTTTCCCTCTGTCCAACATCTGCTTCAAACTTGCGATGTCTGTCCGTAACCTCTTTTCATTTTGTAGAGTGTACATTTTTCCCACAGGTATTTATTGTCAATGGGACAGTCAATAGGTATATTACCAAATCCCCTAATCCCAAAATTTTTGTCAATATCATACTTATATAAAAGGCCATATCCACCACCTCTACAAGGCTTAACGTCTCAGCGGCCAAAGTGCTTTTTACCACTCTCCTTATTTTATTTGTTTCCCACACAAGCGGGCAACATTTACCATTGTTCCCCAAAAGGAAAATTATAAAACCTCCTGCGCTTGAAACCCCATCACATAAATTTGTGTAGGACGCATCACTATAAACGATGAGTTTGAAGTGCCTAAGGTCACCTAAAACCGGGAACTTCAAAACACACTCCTGCATTTTTAGTTTGGCCAACGCTTTATTTGCTCTTATTACGTTTTCCACTTTGGGATCATTCATTTTTGTACTCAACTCTAAGACATCAAAACTCACGTCCGGTCTAGTCTGTCTACCTAACCAGTTCAGTTGCCCAATTAAACTTCGCAGTTGCTCTTTTTCTATCTTTGAAACCATTGCGTCTTTTTGTGAAAATCGGCCACGACTAATTGCTATTGGACTGATGCTTTCCAAATAGGATTGCTGATGTAAAGTTGCCCCTAATTTAGTCTGTCCAATTTCCAGTCCAATATATTTAAATGCACCAGAAGCCTGACTTCCAACCCTGAATTCTTTCCTCAAACCAGAGATTACAATAGCTTCAAAATCACTTGTCCCACCCCACAAAAAAATCATCGACATGCATCATAAAAATGCCAGAAAGATTTCCTTTATAGTGCCAGTAAAACATTGCAGGATCTGCTTTCAACTGGCAACAGCCTAACTTTAACAAAACTGACCTTACCGAAAAATACCAGACTCTAGATGCATCATTTAATCCATATACACATTTGTTCAACTTCCAGAGTACCCCTTCTGTGTTAGCTGCTTCTTTAGGAGGGTGGAGAAAAATGTCCCTCTGGAGCTGATGCCCCTGCAAAAAGGCAGCTTTTATATCTATAGATTTGCATTCCCATGCCTTTGTGGCTAATAGAACCAAGAAGATCTTTAAAATAACCTTTCCTGCTGTAGGTGAGTCTACCCTTAAATCCTGATCTTCTAAGTTTTCTTCAAATCCCCTTGCCACAAGCCTGGCCTTTGCCTTATAAGTTCCATCCTGAAGAACCTTTTCCGTGCAAATCCATCTGTGGGATAGAGCTCTTTGTCCCCTATCCGGTACTTCCGTGTATACCCCAAATTCACTCCAACTATGCAATTCTTGCTGTTTAGCTTCTTTGATAACTTTTTCATCTAATTTATTTGAAGCCACCAAAATCTCACGTGCATGTGGGCTTCTACTCCTATTAGTATTCGTAGTCTTACTCATGTTCCGAGATCTTGATAAACTACGTCCCCTCTCCCGCCTAGTATCTCGTTTTGTACTGCTACTGCTTGATCTTTCCCTTCTGCTGTGGGATGTCCTGTCAATAGTTCTCGACCTTTTCCTGCAGACCTGTTCACTATCCTATGTACTATCTGAACTGGCACTGCGTTTCTGTGCCCTCCATTTTTGAACTTTGTTTTCCCAATCCATTGTCTTGACTCCTTCCACTGAATGCTGTACATTCAACTAATGTTTATACTTTCCAGTGGCCTTCCCTGCTCTACTAATAACAGTTGCATCCTTCCATTGACTAGACCCTTCAGGCAAGTATGTCACTTTTGTACCAACCTTTGGCAGTTGCCCTTTCGGAAAAATGGCTTGTTCTAATTCATCAGAAGTGTTGTGTTCCTCAACAGAAACCCTGTCTATATCAGTTAATTGGTCTTCATAGTTCTGTAACACATGCGTACCAGATGACTCTGGTTCCTCGTCATGTCTGTCTGCTCTTTCTAAATTTGAAAATTTGTAATCTGTACCCATTATCCTTGATGAATGTACCCTAACAGTTTGATTACCATGTTGCAAAATAATTGTTTTGCCATCTATGCCTATGATCTTCCCTGGGCCTTTCCATTCATTAGAATTGTCTCTCTTATAGTATACCATGCCTCCTTGCTGAAAAACGGCATCTGATGGCCGTACGTTATGTCTTAAAGCTCTGCGAATTCTTTCAGAGACTTCTGCTTCCAAAAAGGTTTTTCTACTGCTATGTAATGCATTTAAATGTTCAGCAAAACCAGAGCTAATTGTAGTCCCCTCCCAAGCTGGAGGCTGGTCATCCAAAATGGACGGAATTTTAGGATTTCTACCAAACACTAATTGATCAGGACTATAGCCCCCAGCCATCTGCAATGAATTCTTTGCATGTACTGCCCATGCTAAAGCTGAATTTAGCCTGCAGTTTTGGCGATCTGCCAAAATTTTCCGAAGCATGTCATCGATGACAGCATGATTTCTTTCACAGACACCATTACTAAATGGGTTTTCTGCAGCCGTATTCATAACTCTGATATTCATGTTTTCACACATATCCCTAAACTCATCATTAGCAAATTCTCCCCCATTGTCCGTAAGGAATTTTGTCGGTGGACCCATTCCTGTCCCTATCCATTTTTCCACGATTTGATCCAGAATTACTCTCTTTTCTTTACTTCGTACAATCGTTGATTGACTAAATCTGGTTGCTAAATCTACAAAATGCAAAATAAATATATTATTTGCTTTATCCCAGATCTTAAGGTCCATGGCCACAATGTTGTTTAAATCCCTGGCCAAAGGTAGGGCTACTATCGGTCGTGCTGGTGTCCTTCTGTACTTCCTACAAATTTCACAGCGGTCACTAACCTGTTCTATCAGTTTAGTATAGTCGTCATCCCTTACCCCTGCATCCTTTAATAAATTTTTCAGCTTCCGAGGAGAAGGATGTGCAAATTGCCTATGCAGTTTTAATACCACAAAGCTTTTTATCAGCTAAAGTCCCATTTTCAACTGCCATTAACACATCCTTAACCACTCTACTTGAAAAATTATTTGTCAGTAATGGAATACAATAGTGTCCCAACTGTGTAAATTGTAAGCCCACCATCTTTCCAAAAACTGTTGCCTTATCCTGTTCCATATCCAGTTTCATGTGTGCTTTCTACATCGACGGTCTGCTCAGAAGCACTTGATACAACATCCGTGCTATTAAAATGATTCACCCCGGCAATATTGCAAGGGATCACCACTCTTTTCAGTGACTTCAGAGTATTATCATCCCCAAACATGAAACTTGTGGAACTTTCAAATTCTTTAACCTTGTTACGATTTTCAGCATTCAAAGAGTCCAGGTAACATTTTAACCAGTCAATTCCACACACAGTAGATGTGCAGCCACTGTCCAATACAGCACAGTTGAAGGATTCTGCAACCAACACCCTCATTACTGACGTAAAACTACTTGTCAATAGGACAATGCCTTCTTTCTGGTCACTATCTTTTTCCTCTTCTGACTTTTCAATGTCATGTGTCGCTTCAAACACTCTATCATAACGGGTTGGACAGTTGAAAGCATAATGGTATTGAGAGTCACATCGAAAACATCGATTTATCGTGCCCCGTGCATTTCTGGGGTTCATCTTCCTACTGTAGGTTCTAACTGGGTTTCTGTCTTCATAATTTCCTTGTCTTGGTCTCCTTCTATAATCTTGAGCCCTGTTCGTAGCCAAACGATTTCGCCATCCTGTTAGTCGTGTACCTTCCGTATTCTGCCTTATTGCAGGCTGACCTATTTGGGTCATCAGAGCCATCAGAATTGAATGTTTCCCCAGAAACTTTTGTAAAGCTTTTGTCATCTGTTCGAATAAGGTATCCTTATCAGTAAACTGAACTCCTGTCAAAACCAGGAGCCTATCCATGTTGCTCACTCTAGCACAGTCAAGTAATTTAAAGGCCAACGCAGACTGTGGAAATTCCAGGTTGTGTTTCTGCAGCCTTTTATATAGTCTGCCAAATTCCATTATATAGTCTTCCATGGAAATAACCTCCATTTTCCAGAACTTATCAAAATCCGATAATGCTTCATACGCACTTAACAAGTCACCTTTCTTATAAATCTTATCCGTATAATGTAATAAAGTCTCCAGACCGTCTTCTGAGTCTAACTCTTCCAATTCCAGCTCAGAAAGCACTTTGTTTCGGATTTTACTGCCATATGGCATAGAAAGAGCCAATACCAAACCTTGTTTTCTCTTTCCCAAAGCAGTTACCTTAGTCCACATAACTACTGCACTTCTCAATTGGTCGTACAATTCCCTTTCAAAAATAAGGGAGGATAGTCATATCCAGCCATCTTTATCCTCGGTTCAGCCATATATCTTTTTTTTTTCTTTTCTCATTCACTCCTTGGTTTGATCTGGAAAAGTTGTATCATTCAACCCTTTACATTTACACAGCAACCATCCTCTGCTACCAATTGTTAGGCATTTTAGTTGCTGTGATATGAAGAGTCTAAAGTTCTGTTCCATTTTCACAAACACACATTTATTTCATTCCAACAGCCTTAGCACAAAACTCTAATTATACATCACCTGACAGAGGCCACCTGAAGTCCCTTTACATATCAGTGTCAATTAATGGATACTGAACATAAATGAGACAACTAATTGCAATGTTTCTTAACCCATTACTTAACATTGAAGATATTTTGGACTGCATTTTTTCCAGCATATCTTCCTGCCATGGCTAGCCCGACTATGAGCAAGGAGCTCAGCTCCTGAAGGCATCACTCAAAGGAACATCAAAATACATTAACCCCTCCATCATGTCAAGGTGGCAATGCACAGGGAGAAGCCTTCTCCTTGATTGATATCAACAAACTGCATCTTCACTCTCAGCCAGATTTCAGAGAACAAGATGATTGAATTGACTCTATTGGTCCCTTCCCACCGTGAAACTTGCATAAGGGCTTTACTGGATGATGGTGATCAGTTTCCACCTTTAACATGCTTCCTGCAGCAACGCTGTTACAACATCCAACAGAATACTGTAGATCCTGGCCTGGAACTTAAAAATAATAATCTTTATGAGTGTCACAAGTAGGTTTACATTAACACTGCAATGAAGTTACTGTGAAAATTCCCTAGTCGCCACACTCCTGCGCCTGCTCAGGTACACTGAGGGAGAATTCAGAATGTCCAAATTACCTAACAAGCACATCTTTCGTGACTTGTGGGAGGAAACCGGAGCACCCGGAGGAAACCCATGCAGACACAGAAAGAACGTGCAGTCTCCGCACAGACAGTGACCTGAGCCGGCAATCAAACCCAAGCCCCTGGCGCTTTGAAGCAATAGTGCTAACCACTGTGCTACCTCGCCGCCCTTAAGCAATGTTATAAATTATTTTTATTCTTAAACCGATGCTGAAACTGGCCAGTTTGGAATCTACGGAGGAAGAGGGATGAATGAGGCAATCAGCATTATGAGATGACTGAGTGGGTGCCTTTTAGAGTTTGGAAAGAAGTGTGTATTTGTTTTGTCAATTTTGAAAAAGCATTCAATCAGGTTGTCTGGATGAAGCTCTTGACAGTGCTGAAAGACAATGGAATATACTGGAGAGGTAGACCAGTCATAATAAATCCGTAAATGGGACATATAGTAACAATGAGAGTAGCTAACGCCAAGTTGAAACCATTGGCAGAATCTTCTGATATTTTTTGAAGTGTCGATTTTGGTGAGGAAATCGCAGAGAATCCTGCCAGTGCCATTGGCGAGAACAATCGCCATATAATCAACCACTTTGTGAAAACAAAATTTCCACGAGATTCATGCTGCGCTCGTAGTGGCCAGCCCCTGATTCGCTCGCTCCTATTATTTGATCTCAGCAATTGGGGTTTGTGGTGCGCACCTTTTAAATGCCTCCCCAGCAGTTGTTCCAAATCCACTCAGGGGGATGGCAGCCAGGAAGATAGCCCCACAATTCTCAGAGGGAGCCCTGACCAAGATGCTGGATGAGGTGGAGCAGAGGCACAACAGCCTTTACCCTCCACAGGCAGGCGGCCAGTTAGCAAGGTGACCAACCCCACATGGAGGCGGTGACAGCGGTAGTGAGGACAGGGATCCAGTGCAGGAAGAAGATGAATGACCTTCTTCATGCAGCCAGGGTAAGATACGCTTCTCATGTGTACACCCGCACCCATTAACACACCTATCACACTTCCATGGTGATCCCATTCCCAGCCACCTCATGGGGTCCCAACACTTGTTTGCTGATCACCCCCCTCCCCATTATCCCACCAGTAGACAAGTGGCTCCTATCCTCCTCACATGCCTTCTTCCACTCAACTACAACACATGCCAGACTCGATTGCCATTTGACCTGGCATATGTCCTGCCTATATTCTCCCCACCTGTCTCATTGCAGGACAAACTCGAGCACAATCGCCATGAGTGGGCACAACCTGCCGGTGTGATGCTTGAGCTGAAGACCCTCACTCCTTTTAAGGAGCAAGCCCTGGAGCCTGCTGGAGAAGAGCAGGACTTCACCTGTACTGAGGGCAAAGTAGGGGCAAGAAACACAAGTGAGAACCTTCAACACACCCAGCCATGGTGCAAGCCTCACGTGAATTAACTTTCTTCTATAAGTATGCCCCTGTCCTGCACTAATACCATCTCACTTCCCTTGCAAGTCAATCAGTTGACTAGCCTGGACCATTCTCTCGCCCTCTCAAAGCCACGGACCCGAACAGCTCCACGTGAAACATCTCCAGAGACAGATATCGACAAGGCGTCACATCTTTCTCCTGCATCCTTCACCAGTGCAAATACTCACACCGGTGGGAATAACTGGTAGTCAGGTTTCTGGGTCACTAAGTGTTGAGCAACTCACAGTTGATGACCCACACCAGCTGGAGGCAGGGACGGATGTCTTTATGATCCCAAACTTGGAGAGATATCGGAGTCCAGGATTCTGCTGACCCCTGATCAGATGCCATGCCTCTGGCTTTGGTTGACCCATAGCTGCTGGCTCTGCAAAGGCAGAGTCACAAATTTCAAGAAAGGATGTTAGTGTCCGTTCTCAAACTGCAAGGCTGACTGGAGGAGTCCCATCGTCTTCTGTTTGAGGAGATGGTGCTGTCACTCCGAGGCAACCAGGCCAAAACTTTGAGGGTGGCATCCTCCGTGGAGACTGTATATGCGATGTATATGCCATGGTGCAGGTCATGACATTCGTTGCTGAGGGTGTGAGCTGCATGTTGCTAGGCATCAACAGCATGGTACAGGCACTTGTGGGAATCCACGAGTGTCAGGGCCAGAGGATGTGGGGCTCCTGGCTCGCACTCCAGCTGCCCCTCCATCATATGAAGGAGGCCAGAGGCCACCGTGCGCTCATGGGAAAAGGATTGTCAGGTGCCCGGCCAGGGGCCTTCCACCCAGGAGAACCTGAGGGTGTCCAGGCCATCTGACTGCCCCCTCTCTATGATCGGCACACTTCCAGTCCCACACACCGAGGAGGGTAGAACATCAATACCTGTACTGCCCGAAAGCAGGCCCGGACACTCAAGGTCCCGGCCTTCCAGGGGATGTCAACCACAGTCACCTCAGGCAACAGGACGTGGCAGTTAGCATGCTGCCTCATCCTCAGCTGTGGATCCTGTAGAGACACCTAGATGAAGGTAGTCATAGCATGGGCAGGGGTGAATTTAGGCACAAGTCAAAATATTAATCACCAGTGTTAGCACCATAAAATTCAATAGACTTCACACTGCTCACCCTTAATGTGCATCCTTGCTCTCATTACATTGCAGCATACACAGCCAACCCATGTGCAATGCTGGTGCACTCCCCACCTGCTCTGACAAGTTGGTAACTCTCTGGTCTTTTCCCTCCCAATGTGAAAAAGCTGATAGAATCTGCCCACCTGCACAATAGGTGCGAATGCACAATAGGACCCCAAACCTCGGAGGAGGCAGTATTAGCTGAGACATGTCATTCAGCATCTAATCACTCCCAGATCACCCTGTTCATTGTGAGGTTGCACTCAGGTTTCTGTCAGGCAGGAGTCAAACATTCACAGGAGGGGTGAGGAGCATTACTCTGTCCTCACTGCAAGTCATCATCATTCTCCTGCTTCATCTGGTCATATTGCTTTTGCGACCTGCCCATTAAAGGAGCGATCACCAACACGACCTTCTGCTGACAGGACACAAGTGAGATGGTCTCACACCCCATGGGGGGACATAGAACATAGAAAAATACAGCACAGAACAGGCCCTTCGGCCCACGATGTTGTGCTGAACCTTTGTCCTAGATTAATCATAGATTACCATAGAATTTACATTGCAGAAGGAACCATTCGGCCCATCTGCACCGGCTCTTGGAAAGAGCACCCTACCCAAGGGTGACACCTCCACCCTATCCCCATAACCCAGTAGCCCCACCCAACACTAAGGGCAATTTTGGACACTAAGGACAATTCATCATGGCCAATCCACCTAACCTGCACATCTTTGGACTGTGGGAGGAAACCGGAGCACCCGGAGGAAACCCAAGCACACACGGGGAGGACGTGCAGACTCCGCACAGACAGTGACCCAAGCCGGAATCGAACCTGGGACCCTGGAGCTGTGAAGTAATTGTGCTATCCACAATGCTACCGTGCTGCCCTTAAGAACAAATTAATCTACACTATATCATTCTACCATGATCCATGTACCTTTCCAATAGCTGCTTGAAGGTCCCTAATGTTTCCGACTCAACTACTTCCACAGGCAGTGCATTCCATGCCCCCACTACTCTCTGGGGAAAGAACCTACCTCTGACATCCCCCCTATATCTTCCACCATTCACCTTAAATTTATGTCCCTTTGTAATGGTTTGTTCCACCCGGGGAAAAAGTCTCTGACTGTCTACTCTATCTATTCCCCTGGTCAACTTATAAACCTCTATCAAGTTGCCCCTCGTCCTTCTCCATTCTAATGAGAAAAGGCCTATCACCCTCAACCTTTCCTCATAAGACCTACTCTCCATTCCAGGCAACATCCTGGTAAATCTCCTTTGCACCTTTTCCAAAGCTTCCACATCCTTCCAAAAATGAGGCGACCAGAACTGTACACAGTACTCCAAATGGGGCCTTACCAAAGTTTTGTACAGCTGCATCATCATCTCACGGCTCTTAAATTCAATCCCTCTGTTAATGAACGCTAGCACACCATAGGCCTTCTTCACAGCTCTATCCACTTGAGTGGCAACTTTCAAAGATGTATGAACATAGACCCCAAGATCTCTCTGCTCCTCCACATTGCCAAGAACTCTACCGTTAACCCTGTATTCCGCATTCATATTTGTCCTTCCAAAATGGACAACCTCACACTTTTCAGGGTTAAACTCCATCTGCCACTTCTCAGCCCAGCTCTGCATCCTTCTGAATCCTATCTATGTCTCTTTGCAGCCGACAACAGCCCTCCTCACTATCCACAACTCCACCAATCTTCGTATCGTCTACAAATTTACTGACCCACCCTTCAACTCCCTCATCCAAGTCATGAATGAAAATCACAAACAGCAGAGGACCCAGAACTGATCCCTGCGGTATGCCACTGGTAACTGGGCTCCAGGCTGAATATTTGCCATCCACCACCACTCTCTGACTTCTATCGGTTAGCCAGTTCGTTATCTAACTGGCCAAATTTCCCACTATCCCATGCCTCCTTACTTTCTGCATAAGCCTACCATGGGGAACCTTATCAAATGCCTTACTAAAATCCATGTACACTACATCCACTGCTTTACCTTCATCCACATGCCTAGACACCCTCCTGAAAACGAGATCAGGCCATCCCCAGCCCAGTGCCTCATTTGGGCCCTGGCTATTACCCGAGTTCCTTCCTCCGGCACCTCTGGAGCTTGCTCCCCACTGCCTTCCTCAACTTCCTCCTCATCTGAGGAGATGTGAAGGTCCTCCATCTCCGCCTCATCCAGCTCCTTGCCCCGATGTAGTGCCAGGATATGGAATGCGCAGCAAACCACGATGATGTGCCACACCCTCTGATGGCTGTACTGGAGGGCTCTCCATGACCTGTACCGGAACTGCATCTTTCGCAGGTCGATCACCAGCGCATGTGTAGCACCATGAGCCTCAATGTATCAGGTCTTAGCTTGCATAAGCGGCCTCCGCACGGGTGTCATCACCCACCTCCTTGGGGACTCTATTCCCCAAAGAGCCATTACTCCAGTTGCTGATCTCCCTCAAAGACGGCTGGCATCTGTGAGTATCCGAGAATGTAGATATCGTGGAGGCTACCTGGGAAACGGCACACAACTGCATTATGTGCCTCACATGGTCGCAGATGACCATGTAATCACGGTAGCATAGTGGTTGCACAATGGCTTCACAGCGCCAGGGTCCCAGGTTCGATTCCCGCTTGGTTCTCCTCGTGTCTGTGTGCGTTTCCTCCGGGTGCTCCGGTTTCCTCCCATAGTCCAAAGATGTGCAGGTTAGGTGGATTGGCCATGATAAATTGCCCTTAGGTTAGATGGGGTTGCTGGGTTACGGGGATAGGGTGGATAGGATTATGGGGATAGGGTGGAGGTGTGGGCTTAAGTAGGGTGCTCTTTCCAAGAGCCGGTGCAGGCTCGATGGGCCGAATGGCCTCCTTCTGTACTGTAAATTCTATGATCTGCACATTGACAAAGGGCGCCCCATGCCACCATGGAGAATGCAGAGCCACATGCGTGCAGTCAATCAGACTCTGCACTTGGGGCAAGCCCGCCAAGTGGGCGAAGCCTATGGCCCTGGCGTTCTGGCTCACTTGGTCCCAGTTAAAGTTGATGTACTGGTGAGCCCTCAAAAATAGCTCATCAGTCACCTCTCTTATGCACTTATGTGTGGTGGTCTGGGAGATGCCACAGAGGTCACTGTGCAGCCATGAAATGAGCTGCTGGCATCAAAGTTCAACAGAGCTGTTGCTTTCAGGTCCATAGGAAATGGGTGACCTCCTAGTCCATGAGGCGACAACTGCTGCATCACCTGACACAGGTGGTCTACTGTCGCTCAGGACAGGTGCAGTCTTCTCCGGCACTGGATTTCCAACATCTGGAGGTGTGATGCTCTCCTCCAGAGAGCATCTTGAGACACTACACACTTGGCTGGTAGTGTCTCCTCCGAGCCACCTCCAAGTGTGAGCTTGCCCCCGCTCACTCTGCAGGACCAGCCATCCTCTCCTCTGCAGTGCGCTGGTCCTGCCCATGTGCAACTGCACGTTGACATCATTGCTGTTGGTCCACTGCTGGCAGTAGCACTTACAGCTTGACTGGCTCCATGATCCTCTCTATCCAAAAACTGAAAAGAAAGAAACAGAAATGTGAGCTTTGATGAGTCCTGAAAATCCCCTGACCCAGAAGGCTCCCAACACAGGGGACATCCACCCGTGCACATCCCCTTACGTGAGTGCCTGTCCAATAAGCTTCACTCCCTTCTCTCACACACAATGGCCATAAACCCACAATGGCATCTCCCAACTCAAAGTGACAGATGGACATCTACTTCGGATAGCCTTAGTGGCCCGCAGAATCCCCCTAAGGTGAGGGTACATGAGTTCATTGACTTTACCTGAATGCTGACTTCCCAGGGATAAGAAACTCTGCCAACAAACTTATTGTGTCAGGGTTGACTGATGAGCTCTGTAGCCTTTGCTCCTTATATTGGGAGGGGGGGGGTTACATCAGTGTAATTTATCTATTATCGAGAGGTGAGAGAAATCTATGGCGCTCAATGTTTAGGGGGTCTCAGTTCCCAAAGGGTTAACTAGTAGACACCAATCAGTGGCAAAATCATGATTTAATGGGTATAATTGACTCATCAGGGATGTTATAAACGGAGTGGCTTCCTCCCGTGGCAGGCAAGGCCCACCTGTTTAATTTCAAGTTTCCAATTTGTATTAAGCCTCATCCTTAAATTTCACCCTCATTTTCCCAGCTCCCATGGGTTGCAGTTAAGGCTCCCATCTTGAACAGCCAGCCATCCTCAAGATTACATCCATGATAGCCTGGATTCCAGGACCATTGAGATTGCATTTCCATACAGCTCTTTCCCTAAAACATTATTTTGCAGCCTGAGGGTGGGGGGATAAATGTGACTGGTCACTTCATCCCCTCTGTGTCAGGGTCCTCTTGCCCTCACAAAGCTAATCACCACCCATGTCAGAGTCCCCCACACTGCCCAATCAATCTGGTGTTTCACTGGACCCGCACCCTGGGACCCTACAGTCATCCCCTGTGAATTGACCCGCTCCCACCCACTTCCAGCTGTCACTCCAGAAAGGCGAAACTCTCAGAGAAAAACATTGATTAGACATCAGCAAGGAGGATCTGAGAGGTGCAACATTCTCACCAAGTGCCAGACCCCTTCAAGCCCTAGAGGTCTGGAATAATGAAGGCCTGCAATGGCCTGCGGGCAGCTAACCAATGCCTCCCAGGCCTGAGAATGCCTTAGTTGGTTCCCCCACACCTTCTCGGTGGACCCTCTGCATTTGAATCGCTTGTGGGTAATGCTGACCTGTGCATTCACGTCTGATGTTCCCTTCGGAGGTGAGGTAGCCAGATTCATGTTTTTGTGGCGCTGTTGTAATCCTTGCCGGCGTGGTGTCACACCAGCGCCTAATGAATATTCAGAGGGGGTGGAGGTCCCGGCGGGGCACTTCACGAATTACATGCTAATGTATTTAAATGAGGTTCCCACTTAGCGAACCTCGCCTTGACACAGGCGAGGAGCGAGAAAATTCAGGAAACAAGATCTTGCCAGCGAGAATCTTGTTTCCCGACTCTCACCGAATTTTGCATCTGCATTGCCATTTACGCTGACGGCTAACGCGGGATCAGAATTCCGCCCCACCCCATGAGTAATTGGAAAGAAAATTCAACAAAGGTGCTGTTCATCACCAGTTTCCTTCAATGTCTACCCAGAAACAATGATCAAAACAGTATTTAAAGCACAGAACCTGGTATGAAGATTGGGGTTGGGGATGGTGGGCATGAGGGGGGCACAGGGGGCGGGGGGGGGTTGGTGCACAGGGGGCGTGGAATGATAGCATCACTTAGATTTGCAGATGACAAAGCACCTGTAGCAAGCACAGATGAAAGATTACAAGAACCAGTAGAATGACTAAGAATAGCAGGCATGAACATTGGAATGAAAGTGAACATCAGCATATCTCAAAATCTCCAAGAGATATTGATATACTCAGAGAAGAAGGAAAAGAACTGGAACAAGAATTCATGTATTTAGGAAGCATAACATCTGCAGTGTCGAGGAGCGGGAATCAACAAACACATTTGCTGAATGTAATCAGGAAAAGGTAGAGAGACTGGGTAGGGTGCATGTGAAGAATAAACTGATCTGTAAGAGAAGTTATGGAGGGAAGGTTTCAAAGCAAAGAGGAAGGAAGAGAGAACACCAATGCTAGACAGCTTGACGACTGAAGGAAGATATTGGGAAATGAAAAGACTGACATAGGACAGAGTGACATCAACTGAGCAGAAGGCACTCAAAGGCTCCCCCTCCCAGCACCCTGATGTACGGTATCTTTGTCAATTTCACCCCCTGGTCACATGGAGACAGGAAGGTCACAGTGAGGTAGGGGGAGTAGCAATGAGCGATCATGCTGTAGGACAATGAGATAGTCTTTCTCCATGATGTATGAGACAATGAGGACTCAGGACATTAAAGGACACAAGTGTTTTATGCTTCAGAGACAGTCAGAGCTAATAGGCGCCCTTCTTACTCAGGCTGCATCATTCAGAGATCTCATTGCTGTCATGCATCAACACTTAAACCTGCATGACTGCGACTCCAGAAGTTGAGAACCCACCCACCTCAGGGTAAGCACCATGTGGCCTTCTCTTTCATGGTCACATCTACCCAACCCATTAAACCTGACCTCTTGACTCTCATGACACCCCACTCATGTGCCCCAGTGATGTCCCCACCCCGTACTCCCATGTCACAGGCTGCAGACCTACACAACACTAAAAGCTCATTTAAACAACGCAGACTAGGACCACGCACACCAATCACGACCCCTTCCCTCACCCTTCTCTCATTCCCCTCCTCCGCCCCCCTTACCTCCCAATCCCCAGAACGGGCCAGCGAGCTTGTCCCTTTGGACTCCCTGGTGCTCAGTGGAGACAGTAGTTCTCACCTTCCTTCCTCTTGGAGGTCATGGCACCTGATTCCCATTTTTAAAAAGCAATAGTAATTCGCGCCAGCCTGACATCACATCTGGTGATGGGCGACACGGTGACACAGTGGTTAGCACTGCTACCTCACAGCGCCAGAGACCCAGATTCATTTCCAGCCTTTGGTGACTGTGTGGAGTTTTCACTTTCTCCCTGTGTCTGCGTGGGTTTCCTCCGGGTGCTCCGGATTCCTCCCACAGTCCAAAGAAGTACAGGAAAGGTGGATTGGCCATGCTAAATTACCTTTTAGAGCCCAAAGATATGCAGGTTAGGTGGGGTTAAGGGGTTACAGGGATAGGGAGGGGAGTGGGCCTATTCAGGGTGTCCTTTCAGAGGGTCTCTGCAGACTCAATGGGTCGGAGTGCCTCTTTCTGCACTGTAGAAAGTCTACAGTTCTGGTGGGTAGGAAGATTTGATGAGGGCTGAAGATGTGACGTTAGCCACGCTAGGTTCATGGCAATGATTCAAAATCATGCAAATCAGGTCCGTGCCCTTCTTGGGCGTGATCCTGACCGCGTCATCAGGGAGGGCCTGGGAAGATATCGATTGGAAATCTCACCAGCGCTAATCCTGTTTTTGGCCTTTTGCGAGATCTAGCTGCCATGACGGCATTGTGCCCACAGCTAATGCAGCCACTAATGCTGCCCAGTAGCTTCCAGTTGGCACACCTTCGATCTCCTCGGCTTCAGGCTTTCTGGCCCTCTGATAATCCTAACTTACCATGATGTGAACCATTTTCCTGGGTCCTTGGAAACTGTCCGACCTCTTGTACCCACCCAGGGTGGTGACATTATTCTTGCTGACCTCAGGAAGTGATCGGTGTCAGGCCTCTGTCTTACTGGTGGTGTGGGTTGCATGTCAAGTTGTGCAGACCTGCTGCTCTCTTGCATCTCTGATTCCAGTCAGGAGTTAAATAAATGGCTGCTTATATATCTACTAGTGTTAGTACAGTTTTCTCATACAGTTAGGCCTAAGTCCTTGGAGCAAGTTCTGATAATGTTGTCAGTGCTCACCAATTAATTAAAAATACTCAGGGCAGTAGACATGGGAAAATGTATTTCAGTTCATTATAATTCTTTGTAACTTCGATTTTATTTCTGAGGATGAGATTCTCCCGAAGGAGATTAATTATTTGAACATCACTCTACATCAAAAGTACTATGTAAAATTCTCCCTTCTCCTCATTATATTCCAAATCTTCACACATAGATTATGCATCCGTCAATGAAAATTTATAATTTTTTCCCTCTTCGGGTGCCCAGGGAACTGTGAGGTGGTTCAGAATCAGAAACAGCTTTTTAAAGTCGAACAACACTGAGGGTTAAGTTTAGCAGAGAAATTGCTTATCATTTATACTGGCATTACAATGTCACTGTGCACGACAAGAATGCGGTGCATGCGTATGTGAATCCCGCACATCACTTTCTGACAAATCTGTATTTTAGAGCGAGACAGCTAGTCTCACTCTAATATGCATTCCCGAAATCTACCCAAGGCGTGGGATCTAACCCCCTCGCCTTGGAGACCTTGAGCGGGCACCGTTCAGTACTGGTTTCCAAAAATGGAGACCCTATGGATTGGCACTCATGGGGGTCTCCCAGGAGTTTGGAGGCCCCCAGGTGCATGCATTCTGAGCAGGGTGGGACGCTGGCTCTGCTGGTGCCACCTGGACATCCTTGCACTGCCAGCCTGCAACCCTGACAGCGCTACCTGGGTGCCAGCCTGACACCACTGATGGAATTTCCAGCTTGCTGGGGCACTGCCAGTGTGCCAGGCTGGCACTGTCAAGGTGCCAAGCTGGCATTTTCTGTGTGATGGCGATCAGGCAGGTGCGTGTTCTGCACAGTGCTGGGGGACCCAAGGACCTCCTTATAGTGAGTTCGGACTTGGGGGCGGTTTAGGGGTTGCTTGGGGGCTCAAGAGATTGGGGTGCCATGGCGTCCTGATCTCTTGCTGCACTGAGGAATTCTGCCGAGCGGAGCTCCTCAGTGCAGAAAACGGAGCTAAGTGCGGCCTCAGCAGGGAGCTCCCCGTTGAAGCCCCCGATCTACCTGAATAGGCATTAATTAGACCCAGTGGAATTGTCTGCCTTCAATCCCAATAGTTTTCACAGTACCTTTTCCCTACTGATGATGATTGTTCAAAGTTCCTCCCTTTCCTTTACCTTTGCATTACGTATTACTATTGGGATGGTACTAGTGTCCTCCACCGTGAAAATTTAGGTGGACTGGCCGTGCTAAAATTTCCCCTTCGTATCCAAAAATATGCAGGTTAGGTGGGCTTACGGAGATATAGCTATGGAGTGGGCCTGGGTGGGCTGCTCTTTCGGAGAGTTGGTGCAGACTCGATGTGTTGAATGGCCTGCTTCTGAAAGGTAGGGATTCTATAGGTCTATGAATTCTATGGAACTGAGGCAAAATACTGATTTAACGTCTCCACCATTTCTGTGTTCCTCCCCTGTCTCATCTTCCAAGGGACCAACATTCACTTTAGCTACTCTCTTCCCTTTCATATACTTATGATAGAAGCTTTGGCTATCCTTTTTTATATTTTGCTCTACTTTTCTTTCATAATTTACCTCTGTTTTTTAAAATTACTTTCCAAGTAATTTTTTGTTGATCTTTAAAAGTTTCCCATCCTCCATCCTGTCACTGGCCTTGCCAATATAGTATGCCTTAGTTTTTGTCTTTCTGTTACCTTTAACCTCCTTGCTTAACCATAGATATTTCCCCCCTCTTACAATCTTACTTTCTGGAATAGATTTTAGTTGGGAGGAATTGAATATCTCTTTCAACAACTACCGCTGCCATGTCCAATTCACGCGGGCGGGACTGGCCAGAAACCGACGGCCGCTCGGCCCATCAGGGCTCGGAGAATTGCCACGGGGGTTCGCTGCCAACGGCCCCCGATCGGCGTGGCGTGATCCCCGCCCGAAAACCGGCGCCGGAGAATACGGCAGCCAGCGTCAGAGCGGTGGGGCGGGATTCACGCCCCCCCCCCCCCCAGGGATTCTCCGACCCGGCGGGAGGGGGGGGGTGGACAATCACGCCCCCTATTGCCACTCCCAAACTGAAATTGAAATTCTATCATGCTATGATCACTCCTCCTGAGAAGATCCTTAGCTATGAGGTCATGAATTAAGCCCTCCTCATTATAGCACTTTAGCAAATATAGAATAGCCTGCTCCCTGGTTGGTTCCACAACATATTGTTCCAAGAAACAATCGCTAATACATTCAATTAACTCTCCCCTAAGGGTATCCTTGCCAATTTGATTAATCCAGTTCATATGCATATTAAAATCACCCATAATTGTTGCCATTCCTTTCTTACAAGGCCCCAATATTTTAGGTTTATACTGTGCCCCACTGTGCAATTACAGTTTGGGGATCTATAGATTACTCCCACCAGGGAATTCTTTCCTTTACTATTTCTTATTTCTACCCAGACTGATTCTACATCTTGATCGCCAGTGCTTATATAATTTCCCACTACAGCAATAACTTCATCCTTTACTAACAGATCTACAGCACTTCCTTTTCCTTCCAGCTTATCCTTCTGAAATACTGAGTACCCTTGGATATTAAACTCCCAGACTTGGTCTCCTTGCAATTATGTCACAGTAATCGCCACCACATCATGCCCTTTTAACTCTATTTGAATGGATAACTCAGTAATTTTATTCCGAATGCTTTATACATTCAGATACAAAGCCTTCCTCCGGGTGCTCCAGTTTCCTCCCACAAGTCCCAAAAGATGTGCTGTTAGGTAATTTGGACATTCTGAATTCTCCCTCTGTGTACCCAAACAGGAGCCGGAATGTGGCACCTAGGGGCTTTTCACAGTAACTTCATTGCAATGTAAGCCTACTTGTGACAATAAAGATTATTATTATCAAGTTTGTTCTATTATCAAATTTCCCTACTCTTGTATGATTCCTTGGTGCAGTATCATATTCACTCATTCTGCCCCTTCCTTTATTTTCTGGTAGTAATCAGTCTCATCACTAATCTGCACTCTTTAACTTTAACCTTGATTTTCTAATTTTCCATGCAACTAACCCCCCTCATCTCCATTTTAAAATTTGCAACTTTAACTTTTAATCTGTAAAAGTGTTTCTCCTATTTACCTTTAAGCTGAAAGCAATTTAGAATAGGTCAATCGAATTATTTACCAACCAATAAGAGTCATGTCACTCTATTTTTCCACTCTGTTTATTGTGAGCTCCTCCTCCACAGCTCTCTCTCCCCCCCCCCCCCCCCCACTGCTGTGTTAATTCACACTGTCCACCTCCGCACAGTTTCTCACTGTGAACTGCTTCCCCTTCCCTACATGTCTTAACTTGCCGGGTCCACCTCTCTCCACGCTGTTTCTCACTCTGAAGTTGCTCTCCCTTCCTCCACTGTTTTAACTCACTGGATTTGCCTCTCTCCGCACTGCTCTGCGTTCTGAAGTTGCTCTCCCTTCCCCCACTGTTTCAACTCACTGGATTTGCCTCTCGCCGCACTGCTCCGCGTTCTGAAGTTGCTCTCCTTTCCACCACTGTTTGAACTCACTGGATTTGCCTCTCTCCACACTGCTCCGCATTCTGAAGCTGCTCTCCTTTCCCCCGTTGTTTTAATCTGTTGCGTCAACCTCTCTCCACGCTGTTCAGTTGAGAGAGTAGAGAAAACCATAACCTCTTTTGTTTGACTACACCAATGACTAATTTAAGATAACCAGTCGAGCTCGTAAACTGTGGTTCATTCACACTGGCTGCAGGTGAAATATATTTATACACAAAGATCTGTCCTGTGCAAACAAAAGGGATATGTTCAAGCATTGTGTCTTTTTAAAATTAGTTGGGAGCTTAGTGAACCCATAGTTCCCCTTTGCTTTCTTAATGGCAATCAAATCGACATCCGACCAATCAGCACCATTGTCTTCAGCAGTATTTGTTAGGAAAATAAAGGTAGTTTTAAGGGATTTATCTGTGTATTGGTAAACATTAGAAATACGGTATAGTTTTAACTGGGTTGAACTTAATGTTTCTGTGCCTCAAAGCGTAAAAACTATCATTAGATTCATGATGGACAAAGGTAACTGTAGGCATTGGTTTTGATTCCAATTGTGATTCAAATGTGCTTAGCGAGGGTTACAGTGTGAAGAATAAATAAGCCAGCAGTAGTTGTTTAGCCTCTGGAGCCTTGTAAGATAGAGAAGCTTTTAGGTTTTAGTTTAGCTAATTTGATTGCAGATGGAGATAGGTACTGAGAGAGAAGGCAGCTCTGCTGGAAGCAGTTGGTTTTGAAAGCTAGAGAGGGAACAACTCTCTTAGCTTTGTAAGAAGAAAAGCCATACCATTGAGTAATGGTTAAGAAAGCAAGCACAGTGATCTGAAGAGCAGCTAGTTAAGGATCTAGAGAAATGAAGAGAAGTTTCCAAGAAGTCTGAGGCTAAAGGTGCTAGTCATGATGTGGAGATGCCGGCGTTGGACTGGGATGAGCACAGTAAGAAGTCTTACAACACCAGGTTGTCTTATAACACCTGAGGAAGGAGCAGTGCTCCAAAAGCTAGTGATTTGAAACAAACCTGTTGGACTTTAACCTGGTGTTGTAAGACTTCTTACTGTAAAGGTACTAGAACAGAGAACTGTTCAGTAAAAAGACAGACTGAGCTGAAACGAGGTTTCAGATGCCAGAAAGATATCTAAAGTGATTTTCAGGTTTGTGGAATGTGAGTTGAAATAACTATGGAAATCAGTAGCTGGATCTCAGAGTTTGTGTAAAAGCAGTTAAACCGAAAGGGGTTGTTGTCAAATCCTGGATTGGATTCGCTGTTAAAAGTGGAGTGGAAGCTTTGTTCGAAGTGTCATTTGGAAAACTGCTCTGGAATTTGGAAGGAAATCTGCTAAGGGAAAGCATAATTATGAGAGAAAAGTTTAAAGCATGTTTTGTGAGTGGAGTTTGGAGACTCTGATGTAATCGTGATCTGGGGGGGATTTTGAGGAGAAATCCACAGACACTCACTTTGCTTAAAAGTGGAGTGCGTGTATTTGACCACAGTCATCTTGTGTGCTTAAAAGGAACTTTTTGTGTTCATGGGACAATTGTAGGTTGAGAAGTACTTTGTAATCTATGTTAATTTCTAAATATGTCGTATTTATCAAGATAAGGGGGGAGTAAAGGACTATTGTATAATAATTCAACTCTTCCAGTTTATTTGTTTTCTTGTTATAATAATTGGTGTTCCTCTGATTCTGTTCCTCCACGTTTCATAAAGAAAAAGCTAAAGTTACGGTCCTTTAAGTCAGGATTACATTCTGGGATCTTCACATCCAGTTATACCACCAATTGGGATGGTAACATATGAATGTTTATGATTGTTTGAACTTTGACATTCGTGTATTTGTCCTGATGAGTGCAAGTTGTAAAGCTTCAGCAATGGGTCCCTCCTTTCAGCAATATTCTATTTTTTTGTTCCTTAGCATGGTCAGAAGAAGTCTCAATAAAGAACAGAATCTACTCCAGTCTTTGACAATCAGGATCCAGTTTACTGACACGTATTGACCATTACTTGCAGTCAGAGAGGCCAGCTTAGTTACGGTTAACCTGCTGGTCCCTGATAGTCATCCTGTTTGAGCAGAAATAAATAACAAAGTGCAGTGAGGCAAAAACACCTTTTTTTTTATTACCCTGTCGCCATGACGGGATTGTCACAATCCTATTATTGCACAAATATATACTTTTCTTAAAATCAGAGCAAATACAGATACTGGAGAACCCATGCAGTTAACAAAATAGTTTGTCAATGTATCTTAATAATTGTGGGCTGTCAAGTATTTTTCTGAGGCATGGATCGCGAAACATAACATGAACAATAAAGTGATCCACGCTTCAGCACACAAATGTAATTGTTTTTATTTTTTTATTTTAAAAAATATTTTATTAAAAATTTTTGGTCAACCAACACAGTACATTGTGCATCCTTTACACAATATTATAACAACACAAATAACAATGACCTATTTTATAAACAGAAAATGAATAAATAATAATTAACAAAAATGAAAACTAACCCTAATTGGCAACTGCCTTATCACAAGTAACACTCTCCAAAAATATAATTTAACAGTCCAATATATAATTATCTGTAGCAACGACCTATACATATTATACAGTATATATTAACAACCCTGAGAGTCCTTCTGGTTCCTCCTCCCCCCCCCACTTCCCCCCCCCCACCCCCCCCCCTCCCCCCACCCACACCCCCCCCCCCCCACCCCGATCCTGGGCTGCTGCTGCTGCCTTCTTTTTTCCCATTCCATCTATCTTTCTGTGAGGTATTCGACGAACGGTTGCCACCGCCTGGTGAACCCTTGAGCCGACCCCCTTAGGACGAACTTAATCCGCTCTAACTTTATAAACCCTGCCATGTCATTTATCCAGGTCTCCACCCTCGGGGGCTTGGCTTCTTTCCACATTAGCAATATCCTACGCCGGGCTACGAGGGACGCAAAGGCCAAAACATCGGCCTCTCTCGCCTCCTGCACACCCGGCTCTTGTGCAACCCCAAATATAGCCAACCCCCAGCTTGGTTCGACCCGGACTCCTACTACTTTTGAAAGCACCTTTGTCACCCCCATCCAAAACCCCTGTAGTGCCGGGCATGACCAAAACATATGGGTATGATTTGCTGGGCTTCTCGAGCACCTCGCACACCTATCCTCCACCCCAAAAAATTTACTGAGCCGTGCTCCAGTCATATGCGCCCTGTGTAATACCTTAAACTGAATCAGGCTTAGCCTGGCACACGAGGACGACGAGTTTACCCTGCTTAGGGCATCTGCCCACAGCCCCTCCTCGATCTTCGCCCCCAGCTCTTCTTCCCATTTCCCTTTTAGTTCATCTACCATAGTCTCCCCTTCGTCCCTCATTTCCCTATATATATCTGACACCTTACCATCCCCCACCCATGTCTTTGAGATCACTCTGTCCTGCACCTCTTGTGTCGGGAGCTGCGGGAATTCCCTCACCTGTTGCCTCGCAAAGGCCCTCAGTTGCATATACCTGAATGCATTCCCTTGGGGCAACCCATATTTCTCGGTCAGCGCTCCCAGACTCGCGAACTTCCCATCCACAAACAGATCTTTCAGTTGCGTTATTCCTGCTCTTTGCCACATTCCATATCCCCCATCCATTCCCCCGGGGCAAACCTATGGTTGTTTCTTATCGGGGACCCCCCCAAGGCTCCAGTCTTTCCCCTATGCCGTCTCCACTGTCCCCAAATCTTCAGTGTAGCCACCACCACCGGGCTTGTGGTGTAGTTCCTCGGTGAGAACGGCAATGGGGCTGTCACCATAGCCTGTAGGCTAGTCCCCCTACAGGACGCCCTCTCTAATCTCTTCCACGCCGCTCCCTCCTCCTCTCCCATCCACTTACTCACCATTGAAATATTAGCGGCCCAATAATACTCACTTAGGCTCGGTAGTGCCAGCCCCCCCCCTATCCCTGCTACGCTGTAAGAATCCCTTTCTCACTCTCGGGGTCTTCCCGGCCCACACAAAACCCATGATGCTCTTTTCGATCCTTTTAAAAAAAGCCTTCGTGATCACCACCGGGAGGCACTGAAACACAAAGAGGAATCTCGGGAGGACCACCATCTTAACCGCCTGCACCCTCCATGCCAGTGACAGGGATATCATATCCCATCTCTTGAAATCCTCCTCCATTTGTTCCACCAACCGCGTTAAATTTAACCTATGCAATGTGCCCCAATTCTTGGCTATCTGGATCCCCAGGTAACGAAAGTCCCTTGTTACCTTCCTCAACGGTAGGTCCTCTATTTCTCTACTCTGCTCCCCTGGATGCACCACAAACAACTCACTTTTCCCCATGTTCAATTTATACCCTGAAAAATCCCCAAACTCCCCAAGTATCCGCATTATTTCTGGCATCCCCTCCGCCGGGTCTGCCACATATAGTAACAAATCGTCCGCATACAAAGATACCCAGTGTTCTTCTCCTCCTCTAAGTACTCCCCTCCACTTCTTGGAACCCCTCAACGCTATCGCCAGGGGCTCAATCGCCAGTGCAAACAATAATGGGGACAGAGGGCATCCCTGCCTTGTCCCTCTATGGAGCCGGAAATATGCAGATCCCCGTCCATTCGTGACCACGCTCGCCATCGGGGCCCTATACAACAGCTGCACCCATCTAACATACCCCTCTCCAAAACCAAATCTCCTCAACACCTCCCACAAATAATCCCACTCCACTCTATCAAATGCTTTCTCGGCATCCATCGCCACTACTATCTCCGTTTCCCCCTCTGGTGGGGGCATCATCATTACCCCTAACAGCCTCCGTATATTCGTGTTCAGCTGTCTCCCCTTCACAAACCCAGTTTGGTCCTCGTGGACCACCCCCGGGACACATTCCTCTATTCTCATTGCCATTACCTTGGCCAGGATCTTGGCATCTACATTTAGGAGGGAAATAGGTCTATAGGACCCGCATTGTAGCGGGTCCTTTTCCTTCTTTAAGAGAAGCGATATCGTTGCTTCAGACATAGTTGGGGGCAGTTGTCCCCTTTCCTTTGCCTCATTAAAGGTCCTCGTCAATACCGGGGCGAGCAAGTCCACATATTTTCTATAGAATTCGACTGGGAATCCATCCGGTCCCGGGGCCGTTCCTGCCTGCATGCTCCTAATTCCTTTCACCACTTCTTCTACCTCGATCTGTGCTCCCAGTCCCACCCTTTCCTGCTCTTCCACCTTGGGAAATTCCAGCCGATCCAAAATTCCAGCCGATCCATCATTCTCTCCCTCCCATCCGGGGGTTGAGCTTCATATAATTTTTTATAAAATGTCTTGAATACTCCATTCACTCTCTCCGCTCCCCGCTCCATCTCTCCTTCCTCATCCCTCACTCCCCCTATTTCCCTCGCTGCTCCCCTTTTCCTCAATTGGTGTGCCAGCAACCTGCTCGCCTTCTCCCCATATTCGTACTGTACACCCTGCGCCTTCCTCCATTGTGCCTCTGCAGTGCCCGTAGTCAGCAAGTCAAATTCTACATGTAGCCTTTGCCTTTCCCTGTACAGTCCCTCCTCCGGTGCTTCCGCATATTGTCTGTCCACCCTCAAAAGTTCTTGCAGCAACCGCTCCCGTTCCTTACTCTCCTGCTTCCCTTTATGTACCCTTATTGATATCAGCTCCCCTCTAACCACCGCCTTCAGCACCTCCCAGACCACTCCCACCTGGACCTCCCCATTATCATTGAGTTCCAAGTACTTTTCAATGCACCCTCACCCTTAGACACACCCCCTCATCTGCCATTAGTCCCATGTCCATTCTCCAGGGTGGGCGCCCTCCTGTTTGCTCCCCTATCTCCAAGTCTACCCAGTGTGGAGCGTGATCCGAAATGGCTATAGCCGTATACTCCGTTCCCCTCACCTTCGGGATCAACGCCCTTCCCAGCACAAAAAAGTCTATTCGCGAGTAGACTTTATGGACATAGGAGAAAAACGAAAACTCCTTCCTCCTAGGTCTGCTAAATCTCCACGGGTCTACACCTCCCATCTGCTCCATAAAATCTTTAAGTACCTTGGCTGCTGCCGGCCTCCTTCCAGTCCTGGACTTCGACCTATCCAGCCCTGGTTCCAACACCGTATTAAAATCTCCCCCCATTATCAGCTTTCCCATCTCTAGGTCCGGAATGCGTCCTAGCATCCGCCTCATAAAATTGGCATCATCCCAGTTCGGGGCATATACGTTTACCAAAACCACCGTCTCCCCCTGTAGTTTGCCACTCACCATCACGTATCTGCCCCCGTTATCCGCCACTATAGTCTTTGCCTCGAACATTACCCGCTTCCCCACTAATATAGCCACCCCCCTGTTTTTCGCATCTAGCCCCGAATGGAACACCTGCCCCACCCATCCTTTGCGTAGCCTAACCTGGTCTATCAGTTTCAGGTGCGTTTCCTGTAACATAACCACATCTGCCTTAAGTTTCTTAAGGTGTGCGAGTACCCGTGCCCTCTTTATGTAATTGTTTTTAAACTGTTGGAGGGTAAAATCCTAATCTGAGGCCAGGGCTGAGAGATATGGAACTAAGCTATTTCAAAGACTGTGTCGTGACGAAAACCTCCGACTGTTGAAACTGTTACTTTGGAACCACAATAAAGATCAGCTGATCCTGCTCACATCAGATGATAATTCTTCTTCTTTGAACAGTCTAGCAGTGAAGGATAGAAATGGTTCCTGAACTTTACACTTTCTAAGTTTTTACAGACATGGACATTACACACCTGTACTTCCAGACCCAACAACAATGAGTCACAGTTAATGCCCACCACCTGAATAATATTAGTTATTCAATTACTACAAGATCAACTATGGTCCCTTCTTGTAACTCCACACTGTGGTGGAGGAAGGGCTTAAAAATGCAGCAATTGTCCTCTGACTTTGATGGGGCTGTAAAATTCTGCAAATGTAAAGTTCTGCTCGCTATCCCACTAAGATTTCATTAAAAGCATTCCTGCATTTTCTCTGTTCTCCATGTGACTGCGTATACTTCGGGTAGCATTTAAAGCATTGCGAGTGACCTGTGCTACCCATCCCGACAGTCGGTACCTAATACGAAGCCGCCAACTCTCGAACTCCCACTGCCATTTACACTCACTTGAGCATTAATTGACCGTGGGTGGGACTTCCATCTCGCCTTGGAAGGAAAATTGACTTGGCCAACTGTTCAAACCGGTCAGATGCAGTACTGCAGCGCTCTGCCTAGGACTTTGTCCTGGGACCTTTAAAAAAGTAGGTTCTGGGGGAGCAGAAAGATACGGGACATCTTGAGGAGGTCGGGGGGGGGGGGGAGACATCGTGGTATCGAGGGTTGGGCCAATGGGGAGGGGGTCCCGGAATTCCAAAGGTCCCAGGTGGAACAAAATCCCAACACTGAGGGGCATTCAGATTGCGACGTCCCCCTTCTCGCCCGAGGTGGAGAAAAGTTTAAATGTCTGTCTCCCACCTACCCACTCCTGTCAACCTAAAAATTGAGGCTGGGTGGGAAAAGGCCACTAAGTCGCCACTTAAGGGCCTTAAGAGGTGAATGGACAAATTTCCCACCCAAGGACCTGCTCATCTGAGCATGAAATTGCGACTGGGTGTGGGTGGGCGGGCTCTGGAGGGAAGACCTCTCCATTCAATTTTACACTTCCTCACCGCCCCCCCCCCCCCCCCCCCCCCCCCCCCACACACACACACGCATGCACCACACACACACACCTCAGAACCAACATTGGAGGGATGTAAAATGCTGCACCCAATGAAGTTGTTTTTCAAAGTCCGTGATGGGTTGGAGCGCCGGAGAGTTTAAATTACAAAGGTGTCATGGAATGTAAGACAAAGAGAATGGTAATGATAGTTTTGAAGATTGAAGTTTTGCTCCGGAGTAGGTGTTAATCAGAGAATAATGGTCAGCACTGTCTGAAAGCAAAATGTTTCATATTTATTTATTCTTCCATGCAAGGCCTGCGTTAATTCCCCATCTTTAATTTCTCTTGAACTGAGTGACCTGCCAGGCCATAAGACCATAAGACATGGCAGCAGAATTGGGCCATTTGGCCCATCGCGTCTGCTCCGGCATTCAATCATGGCTGATATTTTCTCATCCTGTTATGGGCCAGGGTTTAGAAAACTTCAAAGTATATCATGGAGTTCACATGACCTACAACTGTTTATTGATTTTGGTTTGCTTTTCAGGTGTTATTCAGCTAAGGCCTTATGCACTTTTAATCAAAAACAAGCTTTATTCTACGAATTTAGTTAACATTTTTAAAAACCCACACAGTGAGCATTTTTATCAACTACCAACATAAATACCCCACACAGCTACAGTACTCAATGTATTACCCTTAATAACTTTCCCCATTCACTGTTCCAATTTAATAACAAGATCCCATAAACCAGAAACTCCTTTTCAAAGGTGTCGCCCAACACATGGCACTCTTACTATCTTTACGACTTGGTATGGATACTGCTGTTCCATTCCAAAACAGCAGGTTTGAATTCCTTCCAGTAAACAGTTATCACTTTTAAGTTATCAAGTAATCTGGAAACAGCTTTTAAGCTGAAGATAGAGGTACACCTCTTTCCAACCTGTGCAATACAAAACCAGGTCAAACTCAAAACAAAAGAAAAACCAACTCCCAGCTCCACCCACACATTGACATCACTGAAGCCATGTGATCAGACAGAAACATTTCTTAAAGGGGCACTCCCATGACAATCCCCATTCTTCTGCCTTCTCCCCATAACCCCTGGTCCCCTTTTTAATCAAGAACCTAGCTACCTTTGTCTTAAACACACTCAGTGATTTGGCCTCCACAGCCTTCTGCAGCAAAGAGTTCCACAGACTCGCCAGTCTCTGGCTGAAGAAATTCCTCTTCATCTCTGTTTTGAAGGATCACCCCTTTTGTCTGAGGTTGTGATCTAGTTTTTCATACAAGTGGAAACATTCACTCCATCCAGGCCTTGCAGTATCCTGTAAGTTTCAATAAGATCCCCCTCAACCTCGTCATCCTTCTGAACTCCAGCGAGTACAGACTCAGAGTCCTCAACCGTTCTTCTCTGAATCCTTTCCAAGGCCAGCACATCCTTGCTTAGATATGGGGCCAAAGCTGCTCACAATACTTCAAATGGCGTCTGATCAGAGCCTGATGTAGCCTCAGAAGTACATCCCTTGTTTTGTATTCTAGCCCTCTCAACATGAATGCTAACATTGCATTTGCCTTCCTAGCTGCCGACTGACCTATAAGTAAACCTTAAGAGAATCGTGAACAAGGACCCTTTGTGCTTCTGATTTTCTAAGCATTTCTCTATTTAGAAAATAGGCTATGCCTCCATCTCTCCTTCCAAAGTAGATAACCTCACTCTTTTCCACATTGTATTCCATCTGCCACTACATTGTCCACACTCCTACCCTGTCCAACTCCTACTGCTGCCCCCCTGCTTCCTCAATACTACCTGTCCGCCTACAGATCTTTGTATCATTTGCAAACTTAGCAACAGTGCCTTTAGTTCCTTCTTCCAGATCATTAGTGTATATTGTGAAAAGTTGTGGTCCCAGCACAGACCCCTGAGGCACACAACTAGTCACTGGCTGGCATCCTGAAAAAGACCCTGTTATTCCCACTCTCTTACTTCTGCCAATCAGCCAATCCTCTATCCATGCCAGGATCTTACCATTAACACCATCGGCTCTTAACTTATTTAACAGTCTCCTATGCGGCACCTTGTCAAAGGCTTTCTGGAAATCTAAATAAATCACTTCCACTGGTTCTCCTTTGTCTAAATTCCTTGTTACCTCCTCAAAGAACTCTAACAGATTTGTCAGACATGATCTCTCTTTGATGAAGCGTGCTGACTCAGTCCTATTTTATCATCCACTTCCAAGTACTCCGCGATCTCATCTTTAATAACGGACTCTAAAATCTTTCCAGCGACCGAAGTCAGGCTAACCGGCCTATAATTTACCGTCTTCTGCCCCCTCCCTTCTTAAACAGTGGCGTTACATTAGCCACTTTCCAGTCCTCTGGGACCCTTCCTGTCTCCAGTGATTCTTGAAAGACCACCACCCCTCAGCTATCTCTTTTGGAACCCTGGGGTATAGTCCATCTGGTCCAGGTGATTTATCCACCTTCAGACCTTTCAGTTTCCCCAGAATCTTCTTATTGATGGCCACTGCACTCATCTCTACCCCGTGGTTCTCCTGGGGCTCTGGCTTCCATCAGATGCAAAGTAACTATTCAGTTCCTCTGCCAGTTCTTTGTTTCCTATTATTACTTCTCCAGGCACATTTTCCAGTGGTCCAATGTCTATTTTGCCTTATCTTTAATAGGCCATTTTAGAAGAGAGTTAAGAGTCAAACCCAATGGTCACGCTGCGCCTGAAAAGCAGCTTGCTGCAGCGCAGCATGGCCGAGGAAAGCTGGGAGACCCCATTCCCGGAATCTACCCGGCTCGCAACGCCTTGCGAGATTTAATGCGATCTAGCGAGACGTTGCGATGTGATTGCCGCCCACAATCGATGGATACATTTTTTGGCAAATCTGCACATTACAGCAAGACAGCGGGCCTCACTCTAATGTATAGATTCCTAAGGTACCTGATGCTTTGGGATTCAACCCCTTCGCTTATGAGATCTCGGGCTAGCGCCGTTCAGCACTGGTCTCCACAAAAGGGACCAGAGTAGACTCAGGTTTCTCTTCAGATCGTATAACTCTTTCGCCTTTTACAAAAGGGACTGATGTGTTATCTGAGTTGGTTTAACATTGACTGCAACTGGATGCAGTGAGACTAAAAACAGGCTTCCGACACAGGAGATGGTCCAACACTGTTTTATTGAACCTGCTGGTTGCTGTACATAATCTGCTGTGGGTTGACACTCTACTAATCTAAACTGATAACCTCTGACTGGCTTGACCAGACTAGCTCTCTGTCACATGGAGACGGTGCTCACGGCCTTGTGCACTCTAACTATCTCTGTAGCTGTATCCTGTGAGAAGAGGGAGAGTCTTAATGCCTTGTGTGTTTTATAGTGGTAGTGTCCTGTCTGGTGATTGGTTGTTCTGTGTTGTGTGTATTCATTGGTTATCCTGTGTGTCAATCACTGCCTGTCTGCATCTCATTATATACATGAGTAGACATTATGACAGGGACCAGACCTAACAGCAGCCGTGGGAGACTCCCAGGGGATCGGAGGTCCCCAGCTGCATGCTCTTTGGGCATGGTGGTGCCCTGGCGCTGCTGGTGCCAGCTTGGTCTCCTTGCAGAGCCACCTGGCACCATGGTTGTGCCAGCCTGGCACCTTGGCAGTGCCACCTGGGTGCCAGCCTGGCACTCTCAAGGTGCCCAGGTGGTACTTCCAGCTGTTATGGCACTGGCAAAGTGCAAAGTTGACATTTTGTGTACCCGCGTGCTTGGGACAGGGTTGCCTGATTTGGGTGTTGGGGAGGTGCGGAGGGGGGGCCGGGGACTCTTCCATAGTGCGATCGAGAAAGGGGGAAGGTTGAGGATCATTTAGAGGGCCTCAGAGATCTGGACGCCCTAAATGGCGTCCCAATCTCGCGCTACCCTGGGGCGTTCAAGAGAGCAGAGCTCCCCACTGTAAAAAAACGGGACTATGTGTGCCATCAGCCATGTGTTCCCCATTCAGGCCCCTTATTCAACACGAGTTGTATGTTTCTCGGCACTGAGAGAGCTGGGAAACCTGCGGCTAAACGCGCTCACTAGGAAACTTTGTTCCCTTTTGGGAGAATCGCACCCAACAGTTCTGTGGGTCTGGAGTCACGGGCGAAATTCTCCCACAACGGCGTGATGTCCGCCGACTGGCGCCAAAAACGGCGCCAATCAGACGGGCATCGTGCCGGCCCAAAGGTGTGGAATGCTCCACATCTTTGGGGGCCGAGTCCCAACATTGAGGGGCTAGGCCGACGCCGGAGGGATTTCCGCCCCGCCAGCTGGCAGAAATGGCGTTTATTGCCCCGCCAGCTGGCACGGAAATGCGGCGCATGCGCGGGAGCGTCAGCGGCCGCTGACAGTTTTCCCGCACATGTGCAGTGGGGAGAGTCTCTTCCGCCTCCGCCATGGTGGAGGCCGTGGCGGAGGCGGAAGGGAAAGAGTGCCCCCACGCACAGGCCCGCCCACGGATCGGTGGGCCCCGATCGCGGGCCAGGCCACCGTGGGGGCATCCCCCGGGGTCAGATCGCCCCGCGCCCCCCCCAGGACCCCGGAGCCCGCCCACGCCGCCTGGTCCCGCCGGTAAATACCAGGTTTAATTTACGCCGGCGGGACAGGCAATTTCTGGGCGGGACTTTGGCCCATCCGGGCCGGAGAATTGAGCGGGGGGTCCCGGCAACCGGCGCGGCCCGATTCCCGCCCCCGCCCAATCTCCGGTACCAGAGACTTCGGCGGGGGCGGGATTCACGGCGGCCAACGGCCATTCTCCGACCCGGAGGGGGGTCGGAGAATGACGCCCCACATGTCAGCCAGACCAACTTTCCTTCCCTAAAGGACATTAGTAATCTGGTGGGGGGTTTTGATGACCAACAATGGTGTCATGGTCACCATTACTAAGACTATTATTACATTCCAGACTTTATTAATGGGGAGGTGGTGGCATAGTGATATTGCCACTGGACTGGTGATCCAGAGCTGCAGGGGACTTGGGTTCAAATCCCACCATGGCAGATGGTGGAAATTGATTCCAATAAATATCTGGAATTAAAAGTCCAAAGATGACCATGAAACCATTGTTTATTATTGTAAACAAAATCCAGCTGGTTCGCCATGGGAGGAAATCTACAGTCCTTACCTGGTTTGGCAACATGTGACTCCAGATCCACAGCAAAGTGGATGACTCATAAATGCCTCTGAAGTGGATGAGCAAGCCACAAAAAGGAACAAAACTGGCACATGGCATCGGCCTGGGGCATCGGAAACATCACCTGCAAAGTCCTCCTTACTAACATCTGGCGGCTTGTCCAGGAATTGGGAGAGCTGTCTTACAGACTAGTCAAGCAAGACATAGACATACATCACAGAATCATACCCTGTGGATAATGTCCCAGACGCCACTTTCACTATCCCTGGGTATGGCCTGTCCCACCAGCAGAGGTGCGGTACAGTTGTCTATAAGCAGGAGGGAGTTACCCTGGGAGTCCTCAACATTCACTCTGGACCCCATGAAGTCTCAAGGTTGCAGGCCAAATACCACGTAGAATCAGCACTTAGAATCATAGAATTCCTACACAGCGGAAAGAGATAATTTGGTTCATCAAGTCTGTACCGCCTGTCCAAAAGAGTATTCTATCTGTGCGCAATCCTTCGTCCTATCCCCGTAACCCCATAACCCCACCTAATCTTTGGACAAGCAACAGGAAGTCTGGGGTCATGCTTGCAGACTGAGCGAAGGTCTTCCGCAAAGCAGTCCCCAATTCTGTGTTTGGTCTCCCCAATGTACAGGAGTCTGCATTGTGGGCAGCGAATAGTGGACTCAATTGGAAGGAGTGCAAGTAATCGCTCCTGAATGGAGTATCTGGTGCCTTGGGCGGTGAGGAGGGTGTAGGTAAAAGGACAGGTATTACATTTTTTATATGTTCATGGGACTTGCGCGTCGCAGGCTGTGCCAGCATTTATTGCCCATCTTAATTACCCTTGAGGGGCCAGTTAAGTGTCAACCACATTGCTGTGGGTTTGGAGTCACATGTAGGCCAGATCAGGTAAGAACAACAGATTTCCTTCCCTAAAGGACATCAGTGAACCAGATGGGTTTTACGACAATCAACAATGGTTTCATGGTCGTCATTAGACTTTTAATGCCAGATTTTTATTGAATTCAAATTTCACCATCTGCAGTGGTGAGATTTGAACCTGGGTCCACAGAGAATTACTCTGGGTCTCTGGTTTACTAGTCCAGTGACAATTGCATGGGTAGGTGCCGTGGGAAGGAGATGAAATAGTGGGAGTGATAGAGGAGTAAACCAGAGGGTCACAGAAAGAACGGTCTCTTCAGAATGCTGCCGGGGGTTGAGTTTTTTTTTAGCTGTGGCATCATGCTGGAGTTGGTGGAAATGGTGGAGGGTGATTCTTTGAATACAGAAGCTGGTGAGGTGAAAAGTAAGGGGAGAAGGGGTGAGGGCAGAAGTGTGGGAAATGAGACAGACATGGTTGAGGGCGCTGTCGGCCAAACCTTGGCTCAGGAAAAACTAAGACAGGTCAGAAGCGACGTTTTGAAAGGTAGCACCTTCAGAACTGATGTGAGCCAGATGGAGAAATTGGGAAAATGTAATGCAGTCCCTACAGGAAGCGGGGTGTGAGGCGGTGTAGTAGAGGGAGCTGTGGGAGCACGTGGGCTTGTAATGAATGTTGGTAGATAGCCTATCACCAGAAATGGAGAGAGAGAAGTCAGGGATGAGAAGGGTATTGGCGGAGGTGGACCATGTGAAGGTGAAGCAGGTGTGGAAATTGAAAACAAAATTGATGGATTTTTCCAGGTCCAGACAAGAGCATGAAGCAGAACCGATATAGTCATCAATATATCGGAAAAAGAATTGTGGCAAAGAGTCTGGGAAAAATTGGCAGATGGAGTATGAAGTGGGCAAATGTGAACTTGTTCACTTCGGAAAGAAGAACAAAAAAAGCAGTATTCCATTTTAATGGAGAAAGATTGAAGAGCTTGGTGGTACAGAGGGATTTAGTATGCTGGTAACATGATTGGGAAGGCAAATGGAAGCTTTATCACACTTGTACAGGGCCTTGGTGAGTACACACCTGGCCTATTGTGTGCAGTTTTGATCTCTGTAGTAATCCAGGAGACACAATGATAAAGGTTAAAACAAATTTATTTTAACTCAGAAGTAAAGCTGCACCCACGGCACACAACACAGGAACTTCTAATTGGGTCTGGGACATAACATAAGAACATAACAACATAAGAACATAAGAACTAGGAGCAGGAGTAGGCCATCTGGCCCCTCGAGCCTGCTTCACCATTCAATGAGATCATGGCTGATCTTTGTGGACTCAGCTCCACTTTCCGGCCTGAACACCATAACCCTTAATCCCTTTATTCTTCAAAAAACTATCTATCTTTATCTTAAAAACATTTAATGAAGGAGCCTCTACTGCTTCACTGGGCAAGGAATTCCATAGATTCACAACCCTTTGGGTGAAGAAGTTCCTCCTAAACTCAGTCCAAAATCTACTTCCCCTTATTTTGAGGCTATGCCCCCTAGTTCTGCTTTCATCCGCCAGTGGAAACAACCTGCCCGCATCTATCCTATCTATTCCCTTCATAATCTCATATGTTTCTATAAGATCCCCCCTTATCCTTCTAAATTCCAACGAGTACAGTCCCAGTCTACTCAACCTCTCCTCATAATCCAACCCCTTCAGCTCTGGGATTAACCTAGTGAATCTCCTCTGCACACCCTCCAGTGCCAGTACGTCCTTTCTCAAGTAAGGAGACCAAAACTGAACACAATACTCCAGGTGTGGCCTCACTAACACCTTGTACAATTGCAGCAGAACCTCCCTAGTCTCAAACTCCATCCCTCTAGCAATGAAGGACAAAATTCCATTTGCCTTCTTAATCACCTGTTGCACCTGTGAACCAACTTTTTGCGACTCATGCACTAGCACACCCAGGTCTCTCTGCACAGCAGCATGTTTTAATATTTTATCATTTAAATAATAATCCCTTTTGCTGTTATTCCTACCAAAATGTATAATCTCACATTTGTCAACATTGTATTCCATCTGCCAGACCCTAGCCCATTCACTTAGCCTATCCAAATCCCTCTGCAGACTTCCAGTATCCTCTGCACTTTTTGCTTTACCACTTATCTTAGTGCCGTCTGCAAACTTGGACACATTGCCCTTGGTCCCCAACTCCAAATCATCTATGTAAATTGTGAACAGTTGTGAGCCCAACACTGATCCCTGAGGGATACCACTAGCTACTGATTGCCAACCAGAGAAACACCCATTAATCCCCACTCTTTGCTTTCTATTAATTAACCAATCCTCTATCCATGCTACTACTTTCCCCTTAATGCCATGCATCTTTATCTTATGCAACAACCTTTTGTGTGGCACCTTGTCAAAGGCTTTCTGGAAATCCAGATATACCACATCCATTGGCTCCCGTTATCTACCGCACTGTTAATGTCCTCAAAAAATTCTACCAAATTAGTTAGGCACGACCTGCCCTTTATGAACCCATGCTGCGTCTGCCCAATGGGACAATTTCCATCCAGATGTCTCGCTATTTCTTCCTTAATGATAGATTCCTGCATTCTCGCTACTACCGAAGTTAAGCTCACTGGCCTATAATTACCCGCTTTCTGCTTACCTCCTTTTTTAAACAGTGGTGTCACGTTTGCTAATTTCCAATCCGCCGGGACCACCCCAGAGTCTAGTGAATTTTGGTAAATTATCACAAGTGCATTTGCAATTTCCCTAGCCATCTCTTTTAGCACTCTGGGATGCATTCCATCAGGTCCAGGAGACTTGTCTACCTTTAGCCCCATTAGCATGCCCATCACTACCTCCTTGGTGATAACAATCCTCTCAAAGTCCTCACCTGTCATAGCCTCATTTCCATCAGTCACTGGCATGTTATTTGTGTCTTCCACTGTGAAGACCGACCCAAAAAACCTGTTCAGTTCCTCAGCCATTTCCTCATCTCCCATTATTCAATCTCCCTTCTCATCCTCTAAATGACCAATATTTGCCTCAGCCACTCTTTTTTGTTTTATGTATTTGTAGAAACTTTTACTATCTGTTTTTATATTCTGAGCAAGTTTACTCTCATAATCTATCTTACTCTTCTTTATAGCTTTTTTAGTAGCTTTCTGTTGCCCCCTAAAGATTTCCCAGTCCTCTAGTCTCCCACTGATCTTTGCTACTTTGTATGTTTTTTCCTTCAATTTGATACTCTGCCTTATTTCCTTAGATATCCACGGTTGATTTTCCCTCTTTTTACTGTCCTTCCTTTTTGTTGGTATGAACCTTTGCTGAGCACTGTGAAAAATCACTTGGAAGGTTCTCCACTGTTCCTCAACTGTTTCACTATAAAGTCTTTGCTCCCAGTCTACCTTAGCTCGTTCTTTTCTCATCCCATTGTAATCTCCTTTGTTTCAGCACAAAACACTAGTGTTTGATTTTACCTTCTCACCCTCCATCTGTATTTTAAATGCCACCACATTGTGATCGCTCCTTCCGAGAGGATCCCTAACTATGAGATCCTGAATAAATCCTGTCTCATTACACAGGACCAGATCTAGGACCGCTTGTTCCCTCGTAGGTTCCATTACATACTGTTCTAGGAAACTATCGCGGATCATTCTATAAACTCCTCCTCAAGGCTGCCTTGACCGACCTGGTTAAACTGATCAACATGTAGATTAAAATCCCCCATGATAACTGCTGTACCATTTCTACATGCATCTGTTATTTCTTTGTTTATTGCCTGCCCCACCATAATGTTACTATTTGGTGGCCTATAGATTGCTCCTATCAGTGACTTTTTCGCCTTACTATTCCTGATTTCCACCCAAATGGATTCAACCTTATCCTCCATAGCACCGATGTCATCCCTTACTGTTGCCCGGATGTCATCCTTAAATAACAGAGCTACACCACCTCCCTTACCATCCACTCTGTCCTTCCGAAAAGTTTGATACCCTCGGATATTTAACTCCCAGTCGTGACCATCCTTTAACCATGTTTCAGTAATGGCCACTAAATCATAGTCATTCACGATGATTTGCGCCATCAACTCATTTACCTTATTCCAAATACTACGGGCATTCAGGTAAAGTACACTTATGTTGGCTTTTTTACCTCTGTTCTGAACCTTAACACCTCGATCAGTAACCTCTCCTAAGTTATATTTCCTCTTAACCTTTCTCCTAATTTTCCTTGTCGTTGAACCCATATCTTCATGTAACAACCTGCCGCGTCGCTTACCATTAATGTTTTCACTTCCCGTTTTATTTCTTTTAGTATTCCTGGTCCTATTCACTGAGCTCCCCTCAGTCACTGTACCTTGTACTGTCGCCCGTTTTGATTTTTGCCTATGGCTTCTCTGCCTTTTATTTCTGTCCCTGTTTTACTACCTTCCAACTTCCTGCATCGGTTCCCATCACCCTGCCACATTAGTTTAAACTCTCCCCAACAGCTCTAGCAAACACCCCCCCCCCCCTAGGACATCGGTTCCAGTCCTGCCCAGGTGCAGACCGTCCGGTTTGTACTGGTCCCACCTCTCCCAGAACCGGTTCCAATGTCCCAGGAATTTGAATCCCTCCCTCTTGCACCATCTCTCGAGCCACGCATTCATCCTCTCTATCCTGACATTCCTACTCTGACTAGCTCGTGGCACTGGTAGCAATCCTGAGATTACTACCTTTGAGGTCCTACTTTTTAGTTTAACTCCTAGCTCCCTAAATTCAGCTTGTAGGACCTCGTCCCATTTTGTACCTATATCGTTGGTGTCTATGTGCACCACGACAGCTGGCTGTTCACCCCCCCCCCCCCCCAGAATGTCCTGCAGCCGCTCCGAGACATCCTTGACCCTTGCACCAGGGAGGCAACATACCATCCTGGAGTCTCGATTATGTCCGCAGAACCGCCTGTCTATTCCCCTTACAATTGAGTCCCCTATCACTTCTTCTTCCTGCCCAGCTGCGCAGCAGAGCCAGACACGGTGCCATGAACCTGGCTACTGCTGCCTTCCCCTGGTGAGCCATCTCCCTCAACAGTATCCAAAGCGGTATATCTGTTTTGCAGGGAGATGGCTGCAGAGGACACCTGCACTGCCTTCCTACTCTTGCTCTGTCTTTTGGTCACCCATTTTCTATCTCCCTCAGTACCTTTCACCTGCGGTGTGACCAACTCGCTAAACGTGCTATCCACGACATCCTCAGCATCGCGGATGCTCCAAAGTGAGTCCATCCGCAGCTCCAGAGCCGTCAAGTGGTCTAACAGGAGCTGCAACAGGACACACTTCTTGCACGTGAAGGAGCCAGGGACAGTGGACGTGTCCCTGAGCTCCCACTTCGCACACGAGGAGCATGACACTGAACAGTATTTAAAAGTTGGATAAGGAGTCCCACCTGGATGGGCCTCAGCCCGTTACCATGGGAACCATGGGAAATGTAATCACTTAAGAAGCAGTTCAGAGAATGTTCACTGGATACATTTCCGGGATGAAAGGGTTGTTTCATGAAGAAGTGTTGACTTATATCCATTGGTGTGGAGATGCCAGCGTTGGACTGAGTTGAGCACAGTAAGAAGCCTTACAGCACCAGGTTAAAGTCCAACAGGATTCACCTGAGGAAGGAGCTGTGCTCCGAAAGCGAGTGATTCAAAACAAACCTGTTGGACTTTAACCTGGTGTTGTAAGACTTCTTACTATAGCCATTGGAGTTTGGAAGAATAAGAGGTGATCATATTTAAATTTAATAGGTCCTAAAGGGACTTGAAAGAGTGGCTAATCAGATGATGTTTCCTTATGTGGAGGAGACTACATCAGGGTGAAATAGTTTCAAAATAAAAGGTCTCCTTTTTAAGAGAGATCAGAAACCTTGGGCTGGATTCTCCGTCAGCGGGATCCTCCTTTTCACCGGCTCATGCCCATGGATTTCCTGACGTCGTGAGGGTGCCCACAATAGGAAACCACATTTGCCGGCTGCCAGGATGGAATCCTGCTACCGGGACGGAATCCCACTGCCAGCAGGGGTGTGCCACACCAGAAAACGGGTGCAGCAGGACAGAGCATCCATCTCCTTTTGTCCCAAAGGGTCGGTGGTGTGAGGAACTTTCTTTCCCAGGAAGTAGTGGAAGATTAATTGATTTAGACAGAGGTAGACAAATTTTTATTCAGCAAGGGAATCAAGTGATACGGGGGACAAACAGGAAAGTGGAACTGAGATCACAATCAAATCAGCCATGATCTTACTGAATGGAGGAGAAGGTTCATAGAATCCCAACAGTGCAGAAGCAGGCCATTCAGCACATCGAGTTTGCACCGACCCTCCAAAAGATCACTCTATCTAGGTCCACTCTCCCTTAACCTTGTAACCCCACCTAACCTTTGGACACTTAGGGGGCAATTTATCATGGCCAATCCACCTAATCTGCACATCCTTGGACTGTGGGAAGAAACCAGAGCACCCGGAGGAAACCCACGCAGACACAGGGAGAAAGCGAAAACTCCACACAGACAGTGACCCAAGGATGGAATCGAACCTGGGTCCCTGCTGCTGAGAGACAGCAGTGCTAACCACTGTGCCACCATGCCGCCCCACTCAAACGGCCAAATGGCCTACTCCTGCTCTTATGTTCCTAAGTAGATACTAAGTGATCAGTGTTAATTACTGCCAGTCAACCTCCAAGGCAATTAACTAATACAATTGCCAATTGCAGAGTATTATTCCCCATTTGCTTGCTCTGTTCAACCAGGTCCCCGATGCAACATAGAGGGACCCACACAATTTCCATCTCACACTTAACTTGCAACACAATACTGTGGACACTATATTAAGGACAAGTCTGGCTAATGCCGGATACCACTTGTTGCACTGTCACAGGAAATGTTTGGGCCATTGTATTTACAGATATTACTCTTAAAAAAGAGCCAGCACAGACACAATGGACGCGATTCTCCACTCGTACGCCGGTTGGGAGAATCACCTGGGCCACCAAAATTTCCGGGGACGCTGGTCCGACGCCCTCCCGCGATTCTCCCAAGCGGCGGGAACGGCCCGGTCGGGTTTTGCGGGCCGCAGAATCGGCGGAGACACCGAAAATGGCGATTCTCCGGCACCCCCGCTATTCTGAGGCCCGGATGGGCCGAGCGGCCAGGCCAAAATGGCGGGTTCCCCCCGGCGTCGTCCACACCTAGTCGCTGCAGTCGTGGGCGGCGCGTGAACGCTGGGGGGGGCGGCCTGTGGGGGGGCGAGGGGGGATCCTGCACTGGGCTTCACCTGGAATGTGGGGTGGCCCGCGATCGGTGCCCACCGATTGTCGGGCCGTCCTCTCTGAAGGAGGACCTCCTTCCTTCCGCGGCCCCGCAAGATCCGTCCCCCATCTTCTTGCGGGGCGGACTTAGAGAGAACGGCAACCACGCATGCGCGGATGACGCCCGTTATACGGCGCCGGCCGCGTCATTTATGCGGCGCAGCCTTTACGCGGCGACAAGGCCTGGCGCGGGTAGATGACGCGGCCCCGATCCTGGCCCATTGTCAGGGCCTGAATCGATCAGGTCCGGGGCCGTTCCGCGCTGTCGTGAACCTCGATGGCGTTCACGACGGCGCGGCCACTTCAGCGTGGGAGTGGAGAATCCCGCCCCTTGGATGGTATCTTCCACATAGGCCACTAGCCATTGGCCAGTGGTGGGATCTTCTGGTCCCGCCATTGTCAATGGGGTTTGTATGCGCCCCTCACTGCCGGGAAACCCGCATGGGAGGCTCGTCATCGGCTAGATCAGAAGGTACCGCCTGCGTGAACAGCAGGAAAATTGCGGCAAATGGGTCAAATGGCCTCCTTCTGTGATGTGTTTGTCTCTGATTCAAAGAAATTAAAGTCACAGATTTGGAGAGGTGCATAAGCCTATCTATGATTTTGCTTGTTGCAAGTATAAAAATTAAACAAAAATTTGAAAGCTAGTTAACAAGTAAGGTAATATAATCAGTTCAAGACTCCAACTGTTAGCAAAATGGCTATGCTCTTAACTAGAGCTTCTTGCAATGACTTGTCGAATTTTAATGGATTCCTCCATTTTTGTTCCTACTTTAGCTCCAACTTGTGATTTTGAATCTGACCTATGTGGATGGAACTCTGAAGAGGCTCAAAATGTTGTTTCATGGCTGCACGTACAAGCTAACAGTATTTCTTCAAGCGGCACTGCTCCGCTGAAAGATCACAGCACGGACTCTTCATTGGGTAACTGCAGAAATTTTAATAAACTGTAATTTATATATAAAATTTTAAAAAGGACTGCAGATATATAACTAATACAAACTTAGATATTGAGATCCCCTGACAAATCAGTGAGTACAGTCATAAAACAAGGTGGAGGTGGAAGGACTAGGGAAATAAAGCCGGAGGATTACAGTCAGAGCTTTCAATAGTGGATAACATTAAGTCAATTGTTAATTTTAAGTCTGTGATTGATGACTTTTTGTTAAACAGAGGTGCTAAGGGATATGAAACAAAGGCAGGTATATGTAATTAAGCCACAGATCAGCCATGACCTTATTTAATGGAGGAACAGGCTTGAGATACTAAATGGCCCACTGCTGTTTCTTTGTTACAGTGCCTCAATAAAACATTCCAGAAAGACTCAGACTTCAGTATGTCAGGAAAAGATGAGGAGCAGGCATCGGCGCTCGATTCCCGGCCTTGGTAGCATCGGGCAGCAACATATTTAAGTGAGCCGAACCACTCACTTAAAACAAAGAACATTACAGCACAGGAACAGGCCCTTCGGCCCACCAAGCCTGCGCCGATCCAGATTCCTTATTTAGGCCTTCTACTTATTGGCCAAACGATCTGTATCCCTCCATTCCCCGCCCATTCATGCATCTATCAAGATACAAATTAAATATGTAAATCTGGATCATGATGAGTGAGGGTTTGCGAAACAAATACAAAACAACATTGTAAATTGGAATGTATCATTAGACAGTGTTATAAAGCTCTGTAGTATGTTTACAGTAATTATAGACTTTTAGTGATCTCCTTAAAATGTTAAGAACTTAAAAAAAGAAAGATAAATTAAAGACAAATTAGCCTATAGTCTGAAAGAAAACTCTAAGGGTGAGATTTTCCTGACTCACCCTTTGCTGGGAACATCGAATCTCGCCAAAAGTCAATGGATCTTTAGCTGGGCCGTCACATCCACTGCAGTGGATCCCACCACGACAGAATGGGGAAATTCCTGCTGAAGAATTTGTGATTTAAGTTTAGAGCATTTATAAATGTATGGATTAATCAAGGGCAACATGTTGTTGTTAAAGGTAAATTGTATTTGAAAAATCTAACATGCATATATTGTATAGTTTTAAAAACTGACAATTTGGAGAGATAATAGAATTCAATAGATATTCCAAAGATATTTGATGGATGTTTCCTGGAAGGCAAGCTTTTAACCCTTCATGTCTATAACCAAGAGAACAGAATCCAACAAATAAAACAATTACAGACAAAAATGCTATCAATATCCTTGCTTGCTTTTTCACGAGCATTATGCACTTAAGAGAATCATTCCCCCATTTCCAGCAGTCAGCGGCTAGGAATAGTGCACTAACTTGAGTCCTGATTTTACTGACTTCTGAATGCCATTAATTAGTAATTCGCAGGTCATTATTGCTGAATTAATGTATTTTTGATTAACAGAGGCATAGATGCTGAGAGTGATTTCTCCTGATCGAAGATCTAGAACGAGCAGACCATAAATCCAGGATATGAGATCGGCCATTTTGGATTGAGTAAAAGAGAAATGTCTTAACTCCGAGGATTTGGAATCTTTGGAATTATTTACCAAGAGAGTTATAGGGTGCTCAAACATTGTGAATATTCAATTGAGACATCAACAGATTTTTGGGCAAGAAGGGATTTGAGGGACATGAGGAGAGGACAGGAGAGTGGAATTGTTATGAAAGTTTAGCCATGGTCTTATTGGATGGCAGAGGGAGGTTGAGTAGCTGTGCGGCCTACTCCATCCTCTTAGATGTTCTTATGTAAAAATCTGCTTCATTTTCATTCACAGGCCATTTTATTTGGATAGAAGCCAATAATATCACATTCTCCCGGACAGCTCTCTTTAATAGTTCTGTGCTCCACAACTCTGGGCAAAGTTGCCATTTTGAATTCTTCTACCAAATCAGTGGCAAAAATGTGCTTACAGTATTTTTACAAACCCAGGAGGTGAGTCAAAACAATGCTTATTTTAGCAAGCGGATAAAAATGAATTTTTGGGAACTTGAGGAATAGGAAGCTCAAGTACAAACAATTCTGATTGATATTAATTCACCTCCTTTTCACCTTCTCTTGGTGTCCCGTTGTTGCATCTATTTCTGGAAACGCCTATCGGGCTGTATTTACCATTTATTTCAAAAAGGCGATTAAATTCCCTTTCTTTCTTTGACTTTAAAGACACACTATTAAAACGACAATGGACATGATTTCACCTTAGAAATTTCACACAACTCTATATTGATAGAAGAGCAGTAGAATACTGACCAATCATATGTCTGTCAATGCCTCTGATGTATGAATCAGTTATCAGTAAAACACAACCGCATAGTTATGTTAAAATGGGAGAAATAAAATTTTGTACAAAGGTACTAACCAGTACATTGACTAATTCCAATAACATATCCACAAAGCAACTGCGTCAAATGGAATTGTCTTTTTCCACAGCACTGCTGAATTACTGTTAATCCTGATGTTTAATCGTTTTGTTTAATCTTAAAACTAGTTAGCAAGCAACCAGAGCAAAGAAAACAGAGATTATCAGCATGTTTAATAATATACCACTACCTCAATGTCATTTTCAAGTATTATCATGCTGTAACCTTTAGGGAGAAACAATACTGTGGGAAGAACACACACCAACTGAAAATCAATGGATCAAAGGAGAAGTAGGACTGCCTACTTCCTTGAGTCAATTTCAGGTAAAATTGGTCTAATTTATTCACAGGAATAGAAATGTACACAGAAACATACATAGAAAATAGAAGCAGAAGGAGGCCATTTGGCCCTTCGAGACTGCTCCGCATGTCATGGCTGATCATCAAGTTCAGTACCCTGATCCTGCCTTTCCCCCATATCCCTTGATCCCTTTAAACCCAAGAGCTATATCCAATTCCTTCTTGAAATTGCACAACATTTTGGCCTCAACTACTTTCTATGGTCGGAATTCCATGGATTCACCACTCTCTGGGTGAAAAACTTTCTCCTCACCTCAGACTATGACCCCTGTTTCTTGGCTCCCCCAGAATCGGGAACATTCTTTCTGAATCTACCCTGTCCAATCCTGTTAGAATTTTGTAATTTTCTATGCGATCCCCTCTCACTCTTCTAAACTCCAATGAATATAATCCTAACTGATTTAGTCTCTCCTCATGTGACAGTCCAGCTATCAATGTTTTCAGAGTGCTAAGAGTTTGCTGTTTCTGCTTAATAATAGGTATTTACTGCATTCTGCTGTGTACCTCTAACAGATGCTCATCCATTTCTCATTGTAACTCATATCTGTTGCATTGACATGAAACTTAAACCAACTAAAAACCCAATGGTCTGAAGTTTACTGAAGTTTTATTGCTTAACTCTACCCAGAGGAAATGCTGGTCGCGAGTTTGGAATAAAAGGGACAGTAGCAATGCAAATACAAATTTGGCTTAATAATAGGAAGCAAAGAGGTCAATGGATATTTTTCAGACTGGACGGTTTATAGTGGCGTTGCCCAGGGGTCCATATCGGGACCCTTGCTTTTCCTGATATATATTACTGAACTGGATCTTGGTGTACAGGTGACAATTTCAAAGTTTGCAGATGACACAAAACTTGGCAGAATTGTAAATTGTGAAGGGGACAGTATAGAGCTTCAAAATGACATGGACAAGATGGTGGAGTGGGCAGATAGGTAGCAGATGTAGTTCAATGCAAAGAAGCGTGAGTTGATCCATTTTGGTAGGAAGAACATGGACAAACAATATAAAATAAGGGGTTAAATTCTTAAGGGGGTGCAGGAGCTGAGGGACCTGGGTGTATATGTACACAGATCATGGAAGCTGACAGGACAGGTGGAGAGAGCAGTTAATATTCTGGGCTTTATTAATAGGGGCATAGAGTACAATAACAAGGAGGCTATGCTGAACTTATACAAGACACTAATTAGACCTCAGCTGGAATATTGTGTGCCATTCTAGGTGCCACACTAGAGGAAGGATGGGAGTGCAATAGAAAGGGTGTAGAAGAGTTTTACAAGAATTTGTCGAGAGATGAGAGACTTCATTTATAAGGACGGATTGGAGAGGTTGGGACTGTTCTCCTTGGAGAAAAGAAGGCTAAGAATGATTTGATAGAGATGTTCAAAATCATGAGTGGGCTGGGCAGAGGAGGTAGGGAGACCATCTTGTCTATGTCCTTTTGAAGCTCTACACTGTCCTCTTCACAGTTTAGGGAGAAACTATTCCTGCTCGTAAAAGGTTCACGAACAAAAGGATACAGATTTAAAGTGATTTGCAAAAGAAGCAAATGTGATGTCAGAAAAATATTTTTCACACAGCAAGCGGTTTGTGTCTCGAATACTCCGCCTGGAAGTGTGGTGGAGGCAGGTTCAATCGAGACATTCAGGAGGGCGTTAGGTGATTGCTTGAATAGAAAAAATGTGTAGGGATACGGGGAAAAGGCAGGGGAATGGCACTAAGTTACATTACCATGAAAGGGAAAAATCAGGCAAACAAATCCAGAGCTCCATGAAGACGAAAGAGATAAAGATTAAGATAAAGAAGAAAAAGTGTGCATATGACAGATGTCAGGTGGATGTCAACTTCAAACTTCTGTTCCCTCATAAACTCTAACTAAGATTAAGCTCCATCTGAATTCCATGCAGTGAATGACGACATTAGGTTTTTACTCTGCTTATTGTGCAGGTCTAACTAATTGTCATTTACTTTGACTATCTTCCCTCAGTGTGCTGCAAACGATTCAAAGTCCAAACTGCAACTCATGCTCCCAGCAAACACCCAGGTGAATTAACCAGAGGACCTCCCTCTGTTCCAATCATCTCCATTATGGCATATCCTGCTGGAATGTCCTGAAACTGAACTTTAGGCTAATTATCTCACGTTATCCCTATTTGATCTGATGAAATAAATGGGTTTTACAACCTTTCAGGGTTCACAAAATGCTTTTAGAGTTATTTAGCTCTAACTTCAAAAGCAAAAGCTGTTCTCCTGAATACCCTTGTTTTTGCATGCATTGCAGGCATCACGGCTGGGATTTTCCTTTCCTCGCCGCTAAGATCGGGAACACTTTGGCTCTGACTTTATTATAAAAACATGGGGCAACTTTGAGCTGCCACCTCTTTTTTGCAGCAATGTCTAAAGCTCAGCATTTAAGTTATGTTGTCTTTACAACTATAATCTTCCAAGAACTAAAAATTATCTTTAAAATACTAACATGAAATGTGAACCAAGGGCAAAATTCTCCGTTATCGGCGGAAAGTCCGCCGATCGGCGCAAAATCGGCGCAAATCCGACTTGCGTCACGTCGGAAAAATGGGTCGATAGTCTCCGGCCCGAAATGGGCTAGCAGCGACGTAACGGGATCCGTGCTTGCGCAGTGGTTCACGCCGTGCAGCGTCATACGCGCTGCACGGCGTGACGGCTCATAAGGCCGCGCTGCTCCCCCCCACCCGACCGCAACACCCGACTGGATGGCTGGCCGTCGCTCAGCCCCGAGGTTCGAGTCACGCGATGTGGAGGCGCTCCTGGACGCGGTGGAGCAGAGGAGGGACGTCCTGTATCCTGGGCACGGCCGCAGAGTTGCCCCACGCCACAGCCGGCGTCTGTGGAGGGAAGTGGCAGAGGCCGTCACCGATGTGGCCCTGACACCACGGACAGGCACCCAGTGCCACAAGAAGGTGAACGACTTCGTCAGAGCAGGCAGGGTGAGCCTCCCCATATCCCCCCTCCCCATATCCCTCCTCCCCCATATCCCCCCTCCCCCATATCCCCCCTCCCCCATATCCCCCCCTCCCCCATATCCCCCCTCCCTCATATCCCCCATATACCCCCTCCCCCATATCCCCCCTCCCCCATATCCCCCTCCCCATATCCCCCCTCCCCCATATCCCCCCTCCCCCATATCCCCCATATCCCCCCTCCCCCATATCCCCCATATTCCCCCTCCCCATATCCCCCCTCCCCCATATCCCCCATATCCCCCTCCCCCATATCCCCCCTCCCCCATATCCCCCCTCCCCCATATCCCCCATATCCTCCATATCCCCCCTCCCCCATATCCCCCATATCCCCCCTCCCCCATATCCCCCTCCCCCATATCCCCCCTCCCCCATATCCCCCCTTCCCCCATATCCCCCCTCCCCCATATCCCCCATATCCCCCCTCCCCCATATCCCCCATATCCCCCCTCCCCCATATCCCCCCTCCCCCATATCCCCCATATCCCCAAGTGAATCCAGCCCTAACCTTAACCTCTGCAATGCACGCGCAACCGATGGCGTGCATTCATATACCTGCCTAATACTGTTGCCTTTTACCCCTGCCCCCCCCCCCCCCCCCCACAGGAGAAGAGCGCACACAACAATAGGGAGCATGTGAGGACTGGAGGAGGGCCCGCTGATGAGAGGCCACTGACCGTACACGAGGAAAGGGCCCTGGAACTGGCTGGCGGACCTGAGGACCGGGAGGTTGCTGATGCAGAGGTCGGGGGCGTACTAGCGAGTGAGCCACCGACAGCCCGTCCCCATATCCCCCCTCCCCTATATCCCCCTCCCCGTATCACCTGACCACTGCCTGATGTCTAACCATGCATGCTTCATTGTGTATCGCAGGACCAAACGTCCAGGCACCCATCCCCGCAGATGCAGACCGCCCGCAGGATGCCCCTCGGAGGCCACGGGAGACGGAGAGACCCGGACCCTCCAGCATGCGACGCCCGCAGGATGCCCCTCGGAGACCACGGGAGACGGAGAGACCCGCACCCTCCAGCATGCGACGCCCACAGGATGCCCCTCGGAGACCACGGGAGACGGAGAGACCCGGACCCTCCAGCATGCGACGCCCGCAGGATGCCCCTCGCACACCACGGGAGACGGAGAGACCTGGAGCAACAGGGAGACGACACCCCCGTCACGTGCGGGAGCGACCACCCAGCGACGAGGGGGGCAGCCACAGGCCCCCGTCACATCCGAGCCAGGACACCACTACCCAGGACACCACTACCCAGGACACCACTACCCAGGACACCACTACCCAGGACACCCCTACCCGGGACAGCACTACCCAGGAAGACGAAATACCGGACAGTGACTCAGAGTGGATGGGTGGAGACGAACCCCCACCCCAAAGTGCCATGGACTCAGAGTGGGACGAAGAGCACGACACAACGCCACTGCTGTCACCAACACCCTCCACCATCGCAGAAACACTCACCACGGTTGGGCACTTTAGTGATGTGGCGTCTGGTACACTCACTGGTGCGCACAACACAGCCGTCCCGGTACAACAGGTGAAGGTAGGAGCAGCAGAGGGACCGGGCGGTCGGAGGGCAGCCCAGCCCAAGCGAACATCTGCCGCCCAGATGGATCCCGGGTTCCTGCAGTTACCACACCCACACATAGATCCGATGCAACCACCGACCCGGAGACGAGCGAAGAGGGTGACGGGCGGCTTGCGGCGGCTGCGGTCGCAGGTAGAGGAGTCCACCCGCGTCCAGGAGCTGGGAGTGGTGCCGGTCATGCGTGCCACCCAGGCCGACACCGCACGGGTGGCGTCCGTGGTGGAGGCAATGGGTGCGACGGTGTCATACAAGGTGGAACGGTTTGCTAGGCCTGGGGCCTTCCGTGCAGGCGGCGTCTGTGGCCCAGGAAATGGCTGCCCTCTCACAGGAGGCCATGAGCCAGTGCCAGCGCCAGATGGCAGAGGCGCTCAACGCCATAGCCCAGTCTCAGCAGGCCATGGCCCAGTCTCTGCAGGCCATGGCCCAGTCTCAGCAGGCCATGGCCCAGTCTCTGCAGGCCATCGCTGAGGGCATCGGCGCCAGTGGCCATGTGCGAGCCGGCGTCGCACTGTCACAGACAGGGTTTGCCAACCCCCTGGGCTCCATGGCTGCAAACCTGCCGATACCAGCACGGGTCTCCAGGACTGGCAGCGCCAGATGTCGGGGGGGCGTCGGATGGCCAGTCCGTTCGCATCCCCCACCCATGTAGAGGCCTGGGGGCCATCGGGCACCCCGAGGGAGGAGGAGGTGGTGTGGTCCGTCCCGGCTCCCTCTGCAGGGGAGGTCCCGGTACACCGCGACACCTCGGACTCCCCCCCTTCCGTCCTAGGTGCATCGGATGGGCAACGGGCAGGACAGGCTGGCAGCTCGCCATCCCAGTCGCCCGGGCCGCAGACTGGCCCATCTAGGCCAGGACGCCCCAGGAAACGGCCGCCAAAGGGATCCAGTGTCAGAGGGCAGGAATCACAGGAGTCCACCTCCAGTTCTGCTGTACCGTCTGGGGAACCACGTAGACGTAGTCAAAGGGCCCGTAAGGCCAAACAATTAGACACTGAGTAAGTTGGCACGGGTGCAGGGCACAGATGAGTTTTAGGGGCTAGGGCACGTGCATGAACTCCTTTGGTTATTAAAGTCAATGTTACACCTACCGAAGCTGCCTTTGTGCTCTGTCCAAAGTGTGCGGGCGTGTCATGTACGTTGAGCGCAAGTGTGTGTGTGACGGGCGGTCTTACCTCAGCCCCAGGTGAGTCTGCCCCCTTTCCCTGGGCCGCCATCAACATCCCCCGGGCAGAGGACGGGACCGTGCGCTGCAGTGTCACAGCCGCATGCAGGGATGGTCCGGGTGGATGGTGGTACTGTGGCCATGGGTCAGACATAGTCCAACGATGTAGAGCCAGGAGCTCATCGCAGGGCGGGTTGTCATCATCCTCCATGGCCTGCGATAGACACGTGTCCACCCGCAACTGTGTGAGCCCGGCCCGTTGTGCCGCAGGTGGATCGGCAATGGGGGGGGGGGGTGGTGTGCATGCGGGTGGGGTGTGTGGGGTTGGGGAGGGGGGTGAGGGTGCTGGGTGGGTGGATGGGTGGGGGGTGTGGGTGGTCGGCTGTTGCCATGGTGTGCGGTCTGTGGCCATACTACCCGATTCCCACGCCCATCTAGTCAGTGAAGCGGGCGTCTATCAGTCTGTCCCGTGCCCGCTGGGCCAGCCGGTAACGGTGGACAGCCACCCGCCTGTGTCTACCCCGTCTGCCCTGACCATTGCCCCCATCCCCCTCATCTGGGGAGGACTGGGCCTCTTCCTGCTGCTCCTCCACTCCGCCCTCCTCTGCCTGCGGCACATCGCCCCTCTGCTGGGCTATGTTGTGCAGGACGCAGCACACCACAATGATGCGGCCGACCCTATCTGACCGATACTGGAGGGCGCCCCCAGAGAGGTCCAGGCACCTGAAACGCATTTTCAGCACGCCAAAGCACCTCTCGATCACTCCCCTTGTCGCTACATGGGCATCATTGTAGCGGTTCTCCGCCTCATTGCGTGGCCTCCGTATAGGCGTCATCAGCCACGATCGCAATGGGTAGCCCCTGTCGCCCAGCAACCAGCCCCTCAGCCGGGGATGGCGTCCCTCGTACATGCCGGGGATGGATGACCGCGACAACACGAATGAGTCGTGTACACTGCCTGGGTGACGGGCGCAGACGTGCAGGATCATCATGCAGTGGTCGCAGACCACCTGTACGTTCATCGAATAGGTCCCCTTCCTATTAGTGAACACGGCCCTGTTCTCTGCAGGTGGCCGCACGGCGACGTGCATCCCATCGATCGCGCCCTGGACCATGGGGAACCCGGCCACGGCAGAGAAGCCCACGGCCCGGGCATCTTGGCTGGCCCGGTCCACGGGGAAGCGGATGTAGCGGTGCGCCATGGCATATAGGGCATCTGTCACTGCCCGGATGCACCGGTGCACCGATGTCTGCGATATGCCGGACAGGTCCCCACTCAGTGCCTGGAATGACCCCGTTGCATAAAAGTTCAGGGCCACCGTAACCTTGACGGACACGGGGAGAGGGTGTCCCCCGCCAGTGCCACGCGGTGACAGGTGTGCCAGCAGGTGGCAGATGTGTGCCACGGTTTCCCGGCTCATCCGGAGTCTCCTCCTGCATTCCCGGTCCGTGAGGTCCTGGTATGACTGCCGGGGCCGGTACACACGGGGCGCCCTCGGGTGCCTCCGTTGCCGTGGGGCCGCGACGTCCTCCTCCCCCTCCTCCACCCCGGCATGGACCCCTCCCCCCAACCTCCACCCCAGCACGGACCCCCCCCCCAACCTCCACCCCAGCACGGACCCCCCCCAACCCCCAACCTCCACTCCGGCACGGCACGGACCCCCCCCCCAACCTCCACCCCAGCACAGACCCCCCCCAACCTCCACCCCGGCACGGACCCCCCCCATCCTCCACCCCAGCACGGACCCCCCCCCAACCTCCACCCCGGCACGGACCCCCCCTCCCAACCTCTCCCCCAGCACGGACCCCCCCCCCAACCTCCACCCCAGCACGGACCCCCCCCAACCCCCAACCTCCACCCCGGCACGGACCCCCCCCCCAACCTCCACCCCGGCACGGACCCCCCCCCCCAATCCCCAACCTCCACCCCGGCACGGACCCCCCCCCCAATCTCCACCCCGGCACGGACCCCCTCCCCCCCAACCTCCACCCCAGCACGGACCCCCCCCCAACCTCCACCCCGGCACGGACCCCCCCCCAACCTCCACCCCGGCATGGACCCCCTCCCGGCACTCCCCCGGAGCCCAGCCTACTCTAACCTCCCCCCACCCCGCCGCACACACACACACACAATCCGAGACACACCTCTCCTCACGCATTCAGACTGCGGCCACGCCATTGCCTGCCCAGAGCCAACCCCCCAGGCCGTCACTCACCTCCACGCTGGTCGGCGTGAGCCTGGAGCACCGGGTCATGCCGATGAAAAGGAGGTTTAATTTACGTCGACGGGACTTCGGCCCATCCGGAAGGGAGAATATCGGCAGGCCGAAAATCGGCTGCCTTGCGCAGACCCGTGACATTCTCCGTGGCAGCGGCGACCTTAACGCCCCGCCGACTTTTCTCCCTTCGGAGACTTCGGCAACCGGCGGGGGCGGGATTCACGCCGGCCAACGGCCATTCTCCGACCCTCTGGGGGGTCGGAGAATGACGCCCCTGATGTCCACAACATAAGTCCAAATTTATTTGCCATTGATTTCAAGCACAATAGGGACACTGCGAACAATTCTGACAGCTTTCATAACAGCTCACACTGCTGTCATGAAAACGCAATTGACGGCCACTGGGGTAGGGTGCAATCCCAGGGAAGTGATCTTGGCTCCAAGGGTGAGACACCCTGTGTTCTCTTTAAGGATGAAATGGGTTCACTGCTACCCATTTCGCCAGTGCCCTTGTTTGTGTGACATAGCTAACTGAGCAGACTCCTGTGGCCCAAGCTGAGATGCTGCAATCTGCAGCAGGCTCGCAACACCAGAGCTGCTTGAGGTCATCTACTATGGCGATCTGAAGTATACTCAATGGATGTTCAGCATCCTTCAACTATCCAAGTTACAGCCATTGGGAAACACTTTGTAGGAGCACTGGAATAGGCGAACAAGCACACAAGACAGGCACCAAGGGAGATTCATAACTATTTATTTTAATTATAATAGGTAACAAATAACACAGAGTTGTTGGATGAATATACATTTTCTGAATCTGGTGTTGTTAACATTTGTTGTGAAGTGAGGGTAAGGTTCATGAGGCTGGACTTAAGGAAACTAACTGGATGGTGACTGTAAGGATAGTGAAAATAAGGATTGCAGGATTGTTGGTGTATTAGACCATAAGACCAAAGGACATAGGAGCAGACTTAGGCTACTCAGCCCATCAAGCCTGCTTCGCCATTCAATCATGGCTGATATTTTTCTCATCCCCATTCTCCTGCCTTCTCCCCATAACCCCTGATCCCCTTATTACCTATCTATCTCTGTCTTAAACACACTCAGTGATTTGGCCTCCACAGCTTTCTGCGGCAAAGAGTTCCATAGATTCACCACCGTCTGGCTGAAGAAATTCCTTCTCATCGCTGTTTTAAAGGATTATCCCTTTAGTCTGAGATTGTGTCCTCTGGTTCTAGTTTTTCCTGCTAGTGGAAACTTCCTCTCCACATCCATTCTATCTAGGCCCCGCAGTATCCTGTAGGTTTCAATAAGATCCCCCCTATCCTTCTAAACTCCAACGAGTACAGACCCAGAGTCCTCAAACGTTCCTCATACGACAAGCTCTTCATTCCAGGGATCATTCTTCTGGACCTCCTCTGGACCCTTTTCAAGGCCAGCACATCCTTCCTTCGATACGGGGCCCAAAACTGCTCACAACACTGCAAATGGCGTCTGATCAGATCCAAATCCAGCATCACCAGAGGAGGTTCACAAGAATGATCCCGGGAATGGAGAGCTTGTCTTATGAGAAGCGGTTGAGGATTCTGGGTCTGTATCCAATGGAATTTAGAAAGGTGGGATGGGGATGTCATTGACAGTTACAGAATACTGAAAGGCCTATAGATAGAGTGGACATGGAGAAGATGTTTCTACTAGGAGGAGAGACTAGAACCTAAGTGCAAAGCCTCAGATTGAAGAGACGATCCTTTAAAACTGAGATGAGGTTCATTTCTTCAGCCAGAGGGTGGTGAATCTGTGGAATTCATTGACGTAGAAGGCTGTGAAGGCTAAGTCACTGAGTTACTTTAAGACAGAGATAGATAGGTTCTTGATTGCTAAGGGGATTGGGATTACAGGGTAAAGATAGGAGAATGGGGATAAGAAACATATCAGCCATGACCGAATGTCAAAGCAGACTCAATGAGCCAAATGGCCTAATTATGCTCCAATATCTTATGGTCTTATGGTTCCATTTGCACTAGATGATATAGTTTAGTGGCAGTCTCCTTAATGAAGCCACGATGTCTGACATGTTGGGCGCAATTCTCCCATCGGGAGATTAAGTCCTGACGCTGGAGTGAAAACCAGAGTGTTTCACTCTGGCGTTGGAGCCCGCTCCCAGCCCCCTATTCTCCCTCCCCCGGGGGGCTAGGAACGGTGTCGTGTCATTTACGTGCGCCGGGCCTTGGCACCGCGTCAAAGCGGCGCCGCGTAAATGACGCGGCCGGCGCCACATAAATGACGTCACCCGCACATGCACGGGGTGGCTGGTGCCAACCCGCGCATGCGCGGTTGCCATCCTCCCCACAAGAAGATGTCGGATGGATCTTGCGGGGCGGCGGAAGAAAGGAGGTCCTCCTTCAGAGAGGCCGGCCCGCCGATCGGTGGGCACCGATCCCGGGCGAGACCCATTTTGAGGCTCCCCCGGTGCAGGAACCCCCTCCCCCCCCCCCCCCCCCCACAGGTCACCCCCCCCCCCAGCATTCCCACGCTGTTCCCGCTGGCAGCGACCAGGTGTGGACAGCGCCGGCGGGAAGCCGTCGTGTTGGGCAGGCCGCTCGGCCCATCCAGACCGGATAATCTCTGCTCGCCCGTTGCAAACGGCGAGTGACGATTCTCCCAGCGGCCAGCCGTGATTCTCGCCGCGTCGGTTTGGGGGAGTGGGAGAATCATGTGCGGGCGTCGGGGCGGTGTGGCGGGACATGCGCGGCACCCCGGCGATTCTCCCACCCGATGTGGGGGGGGGAGAATCCCGCCCGTTGTTCCTGAATGAAATTGAGGTGCATTTAGAATTGTTTGAAGAGCCATTTCAGATATTGGGCAGCATGGTGGCACAGTGGTTAGTGTTGCAGCCTCAGAGTGCCAGGGACCCATGTGCGATTCCGACCTTGGGTGACTATGTCTCATTTACACGTACAACAATAATCGCTTATTGTCACAAATAGGCTTCAATGAAGTTACTGTGAAAAGCCCCTAGTCGCCACATTCCGGCACCTGTTCGGGAGGCCAGTACGGAAATTGAACCCGCGCTGCTGGCCTTGGTCTGCATTACAAGCCAGCGGCTTAGCCCACTGTGCTAAACCAGCCCCCGTGTCTGCATGGGTTTCCTCCGGGTGCTCCGGTTTCCTTCCACAGTCTAAGATTGTGCAGGTTAGGTGGATTGGCCATTCTAAGTTATCCCTTAATGCCCAAAGGTTAAGTGGGATTACGAGGGTAGGGAGGGTGCTCTTTCGGGGGGGCTGGTGCAGACCTGATGGGTCGAATGGTCTCTTTCTGCACTGTAGGGGTTCTATGATTCTGTGATATAGATTCTTGCACTTTTCCCTCTTCTCTCAATTAATCCTCCTCTATCTTGTCTTCTTCACTACTCTCCCTTTGTCTTCAGCCCCAAAGGTCGGCTTGCCAAACCACTTATGATTGCAATAAGTCTGTTCTGAAGACAGACAGAATCAGTCCAGCCCCAATAAAAACTTGGTAATATAAGTCAGAATTCTCTTGCAAGAGGCAAAAACAAGTTAAGTTAACCAGCAACCTAAAAGGCAAAAATAGCATCCAACTGAATGGAGGTGATGAACCTTTCAAAAAACACTGCTGCAGAATTGTTGCTGCCTGTGTTGCTTTCTGTTCATGACATAGCTGATTTATCAAGTACAGAGGAATAATTACAACAAATATTCCACGCTGGGGAATGAGTGTGGTCTCTTGGAAATCTTGAGATTTGAAAGCAGATGGAGATGAATTTGTCTGTTATTTTACAGAAACATTGGGAAAAGTTCTGCAAAGCAGGGCTGCTGGAAAGCATATTCGAGCATCTGTGTATTCCGGCATTCATCCAACTTGTTAAATGTATGTGGAGTAGCTATTGCAATATTAATCAAAAGGATTACCATAATGTGATTCAGCAGTATTAACTCTTGGAGGAGTTGATTAAATCTGTCGAAGAGGTAAAACCGCCGCAAAGTAATTAGAGGGGAAAATATATTCTTTTTTTTCAAATTTAGAGCACCCAATTATTTTTTCCAATTAAGGGGCAATTTATTGTGGTCAATCTACCTACCCTGCACATCTTTGGGTTGTGGGGGTGAAACCCACGCAGACACGGGGAGAATGTGGAAACTCCAGACGGACAGTAACCCAGGGCCAGGATTCGAACCCAGGTCCTCAGCACCGTAGGCAGCAATGCTAACCACTGTGCCACCGTGCTGCCCTCGGGGCAAATATATTCTTGAGTGTGGACTGAAATACTTTGTGAGCAAAATTTGGAGTTGAGGTGTCAAATTAATGGTATTGTCACTGGAATCCAGTGCTAATGCTCTGGGGAACTGGATTCAAATCCCACCATGGCAGATGGTGAAATTTAACCCAATATGATCTGAAATTTAAATTCAAATGATGACCATGAAACCAATGATGATTGTTGTAAAAACCCCATCTAGTTCGCTAATAATGTCCTTTACGGAAGGAAATCTGCCATCCTTACCTGGACTGGCCTACACGTGACACCAAATCCACAGCAATGTGGTTGACTTTTCAATGCCCTTAAAAGCCATTCAGTTCAAGGCAGTTAGGGATGGGCAATAAATGCTGGCTCAGCCAGTGATGTGCACATCCCATGAATGAATTTTTAAAAATATATATTTGAAGGGATGGCTGGAAAGCAAACTCAGGCTGCTTCTTCGTCAGCACGATATCACAGGGCTTGTTTAGCACAGTGGGATAAACAGCTGGCTTTTAATGCAGAACAAGGCAGCAATGCAGGTTCAATTCCCGTACCGGTCTCCCCGAACAGACACCGGAATGTGGCAACTAGGGGCTTTTCACAGTAACTTCATTGAAGCCAACTTGTGACAATAAGCGATTATATTATTATGTCACCACCATGGTACCTCATCCAAATTTGCATTCTGATCTCACCAGAGACAAAACAGAATCACATTTATATTTTAAGACCTGTTATTGGGATATGGGTGATGCTACTCATAAAGACCTTGTGATCTCTGTGGTTTGGACCTCCCTCCGCTCCTGATACCACTTTTATTTCTGGTGCCAAGTTTAGGGGATCACCCAGGTGTCCACAGCGCTGATGTCAGCAAGCTGTGTAAACAACCAATTTACACTGAACTATTCTTAATGCCAGTAAACCACGAAATAAAAACAACCGAATCCCTTCACTTTTCATTTTAATTTTTTAGAGATGCCAAAATGCACATTAGATTAAGTTGAAAGATAACATATCATAAACAAACATTTAAAACAGTAAAATGTCTTACAACACCAGGTTCCTCAGTTGAAGGAGGAGTGCTCCGAAAGCTAGTGATTTGAAACAAACCTATTGGACTTTAACCTGGTGTTGTAAGACTTCTTACTGTGCTCACCCCAGTCCAACGCCGGCATCTCCACATCATGGCAAACATTTAAAATATTCATATTTTGAAAATATGAAAAATTTATTGTAATTGAGAAATTTGACATTCAGTAAATATAATGAGGGTATTTAAATGTATTTATGAAGTTAGTGTGCTGTTAAAATTGCAGTTGCACCTCATTCAACAAGATACAACTGTTTGAAAGACTTTTACGAGTCTAAGGGCATATCTTGGGTTTCAGTTCAAAGCCATCATTACACTTTACTCGGTTTCTCATTGCTATCCCTATATTTCTGCAGGTTACATTTGTAGGATCTGTGCACAGCAAAGCAGGATTCTTAGCCCTGGATAGTTTGCAATTCAATGACTGTGAAGTGACACCTTCACCGGACTCCTGCTCGCCTTCAACATTCACTTGGGGAGCAGGCCACTGCAATCCAATGAGTTCAGTTTGCAACTTCCAGACTGACTGCTGTGATGGAGCAGATGAAGACAACGCAGTCTGTTGTAGGTCACTCCTCTTTTTTGGTTAGAAATTATATTTTTACTTTTTACTGGTTTTTGCACCAAATATGTTTGAATGCCTGCCTTATCAGGATTCTTAGTATTAATATAGGGCAATCTTAAAATCTTAATATAGGAGAATCAATCTTAAAATATGCTGATTACATCTCAAGTATTGAATTATGCGGATCTCTAGCCATTGAAGCATCAGGAGACAAATATTCTCCACAAGTGCACAAGTAGTGAAAATTATATGCAACCACGAATGATTTTTCTTCTGTTCATTCATCCATCCATATATATATTTTATGTATTTGTCCAAAATAATGTAGAGAGAAAAGAAAAAAGACTCTTTGACAATGAGGCACCCGGACTCAAAACGTTAGCTTCCTTTCTCTCCACAGTTGCTGTCAGACCTGCTGAGATTGTCCAGTATTTTCTGTGTTATAGAGAAGAGTATTAGAGATTTAATTAATTCATGAAAATGTGTTGCAAATTCATTAATGTTGGGTTGGGTTGATACAATAGGCATCTTTTTATGAGATCCATGCATGTTCAAATTTAATTAGATTGCTGGTCAGCCTACAGGGGAGATCTTGTAGCACAGTGGAAGCCTTCCTACCTCTGGGCCAGTAGCTCTAGGTTCAAGCCCCATTTCAGAACTTGAAGGTCACAGAAGATGCATTCAACTCATGGCTATGCAAGTTTCTTTTTATCAGTCTGTATGACCTTCCTATATGCCTGATGATAGGTGGTAAGAATGGGAGAGTTTCCTGGTCAGTCATAGTTTGTATCATTTCATTATCTTCAGAGTTACAAATTCAATGCACAAAGTGGGCAGGGCAAGCCTCTAATCCATCACCTTGCTTGCTCCAGAAACCAATTCAAATTCAATCCAATTCATGGTCCCCACAAGAGAGACATACAAGATAAAAGCAAATTACAGTGGATGCTGGAATCTGAAACAAAAACAGAAAATACTGGACAATCTCAGCAGACCTGACAGCATCTGTGGAGCGAGAAGGGAACTAATATTTCAAGTCTGGATGACTCTTTGGCAAAACAGGACATAGGGTCTGATTTATACTCTTGTGAGGGGGTGGGGGGGGTGGGGGTGGGGGCATGGAACAGTGGGGTTGGATAGGGGGCCAGTGATATGTGGCGGTTGACAAAGATGTTGTTGACAGAAAGACAAAGGGAATGTAAATAGGGTGATTAAGGCTAAGAAGGGTGCTGGTAGTGGCATATAAACAGATTAGAATGTGTGAATGGCAAACAAGATCCAAGTTGACAAGAGCAGGCTTTAAGCCTGACTTCACGCTTGATCTTAGCTAAAAGGCCGAGTCAATCAAACTGCAGAAGGCAACAACAAATCACTGCAATGCTTTACCAAGACTGCACCAATCCAATGGAAGTCCATGGTCACCCACACCTCTTAGGGTATGGTACATGAAGGAGGAGGAGGTCAGCCTACTTCTATGAGAGCTGTAGGGTCTGAAGCAAGTAGGTTTGGTCCACTGGGCTTCATTGTACTTTTGTTATGGTATGGTTTTGATTGCTGTTGTAAATGAACTGTATATATTCAAATATAAAACAGCCTAGCTGCAGCTCAAACCATTACTTCACCAGCAGAACTGGGCAAGTATTCTATTGATCCCTGTGTAGCTAGTGGAGACAATGTTTGACAGAATGCTATCAATTGCACTAAAACTGCACACATTGAAGTAGGTATAGACTAATATCTGCCTATGAATATATGGAAATCAATATAGGAAAATAACATTTAGTGGGAAAGACTCCCCAGTCCATCTGACGAGCCCCCAAATTATTATTCACCCCATCAAATATCTACCTAACTTCCCTTAGATTTTTCACCCCAACCTCCCTCGGCATTCCATCTCACCATGTTCATAACTCCCTGCAATAAAGTAGCTGAATTGAATGTATATGCACTATCCTCGCTTCAAATTTTGAGCCTGTGTAACCTGATTCGGAAAGTTATGGTGACCTAAAATACATACATTTTCCATGAAGCTTCTGTCCAGCGTAAACACTCAATGCTTTTGGCATGGAAAAATGTGGTTGTTTCCTTTTACACTGCATCCAAATCTGGATAGCCTTGCTGCCGATTATTTTAGCCATGGTTGGACCAGTGACTTTTTCAGGTTCTTTTGCCCTAGTGGAAATTTGTTGGGTGCAGACCAAAGCAGCTGGTAAACCATCTTGAGTTTGACAGTGTGTGTCCGAAGAAATTTTAACTACTGGGTAATTTTTGTTTTATTCAAAGTCCACATGACTTTGCTGACAAGGCCACATTTATTGCCTGTTCCTATCTGCCCTTGATGAGGTGGTGGTAAGCCGCCTTCTTAAACTGCTGCAGTGCATCTGGTGTAAGTACACCCAAAGTGCTATTAGAGAATGAAAGTGACCATGAAGGAACTGTGTTAAAATAGTTCTAAATCAGGATGGTATGTGGCTTGGAGAAAAACTTTGAGGTGGTGGTGTTCCCATGCATCTGCTGCCCTTATCCTTCTAGATGATAGAGGTCGTGGGTTTGGAAGTTGCTGTAGACAGAAGCTTGGTGAGTTGCAACAGTGCATCCTCTGTACAGTACACACTGCTAACATTGTGTGCTGGTGGTGGAAGGAGTGAATGTTTAAGGTGGTGAAAGGGTTGTTGGTCAATTGGGCTGCCTTGTCCTGGGTATTGTTGAGCTTCTTGACTGTTGTTGGAGCTGCGCTCATCCAAACAAGTGAAGAGCATTCCATCACATGGGCAGCACAGTGGTTAGCACTATTGCTTCACAGCTCCAGGGTCCCAGGTTCGATTCCCGTCTTGGGTCACTGTCTGTGCGGAGTCTGCATGTTCTCCCCGTGTCTGCGTGGGTTTCCTCCGGGTGCTCCGGTTTCCTCCCACAGACCAAAGATGTGCGAGTTAGGTGGATTAGTCATGATAAATTGTCCTTAGTGTAAAAATAAAAAGGTTAAGTGGGGTTACTGCATTACGGGGATAGGGTGGAGGTGTGGGCTTGAGTAGGGTGCTCTTTCCAAGGGCCGGTGCAGACTCGATGGGCCGAATGGCCTCCTTCTGCACTGTAAATTCTATGATTCTATGATCACATTCCTGACTTGAGCCTGAGATGATGAACAAGCCCATGGGAGGCAGAAGTTGAGTCACTCATCACACATTTTCCGGCCTCTGACCCACTCTTGTTGCCACAGTATGCAGATAGCTGGTCCAGTTAAGCCTCGCGTCAATGGTAAATGTCAGTATGTCGATATGGGTGATTTAGCAATGGTAATGTTCATAAACATCATGGGAAGATGGTTAGATTCTATCTTGCTGGAGATGGTAATTTCCTTGCATTTGTGTAGCGCAAATATTACTTGCCACTTTTCAACTTAAGCACTAGCGACTGTGCAATCATCAGAGAACATCCCTACTTCTGATATTATGATAGAAGGAAGGTCATTAATGAAACAGTTGAAAATGATTGGGCCCAGGAGGCTACCCTAGAGACTACCCTGCAATACTGTCCTGCGGCTGAGATTGTTGGTCTCCAAGAATCAAAACCACCTTCAACCCTCCAACAGTTGAGGATTACATTTCCCCAATTACCTATTGACTTCAGTTTTGCTTCTTGAAGCCATGCTTGGTCCAATGCTGCCTTGTTGTCAACTTGTTGCTTTCCTTTTTCCCTTTAACTGTCAATTCCAGTCTGCCTGTCTGGCTTTATTAATCACTTTCTCATTTCAACAGTGACCCCTTCTTAAAATTGTGTGTTTCTGTTTTACTCCCCTTACCCCGTTAACGTTGGCACAAAACCCTATTACGAACAGAATTTTACACCTCACCCTCCATAGAATCATGATAATTTACAGTGCAGAAGGAGGCCATTTCGCCCATCGAGTCTGCACCGGCCCGTGGAAATAACACCCCACATAAGCCCACACCCATAACCCAGTAACCCCGCCTAATCCTTTTCGACATTAAGGGCAATTTAGCATGGCCAGTCCACCTAACCTGCACATCTTTGGACTATGGGAGGAAACCAGAGCACCCAGAGGACACCCACGCAGACACGGGGAGAACGTTCAGACTCCGCACAGTGACCCAAGCCGGAATCGAACCTGGGACCCTGGAGCTGCGAAGCAACTGTGCTAACCACTGTGCTACCGTGTTGCCCCGACATGTTTTCAGTGGGATGTGGCACATAAAAAGTGATGGATGGCTTACCCAATGCCTTTCTGACTCCCGTGACACTGTCCCCATAGAACAGTAGATGGGTGGGTGCCAATATTGGCAGCCCATCCGCCATCCTGAAATAAAGCTTGTTCCCAAGCCAACTGACCGGAATATTATACCGCCCAAGTCATATTATGGTTGGTGTGGTCAGGTACGGGGAGACTGAGTAGGCAATTTTCTTTTAACTTTGTGGAAAAGGCAGGACTGAAGGGGGCATATTATTTGCAGGGTCCCCTGCGCTAACCACCTCTTTGTTTCTCCATGCATGGCTTTGAAGACCCACGTCCCTGGCCCCCACCCTCCTCATCAGCTTCTATTGGCCAAGCCTCCCTGAACTCTCACTGGATAAGTGGGGCTTGTTCAAGGATCAGCTACTGCGTGTTCTTGATAAGTATGTACCGGTCAGGCAGGGAGGAAGGCGTCGAGCGAGGGAACCGTGGTTTACCAAGGAAGTGGAATCTCTTGTTAAGAGGAAGAAGGAGGCCTATGTGAAGATGAGGTGTGAAGTTTCAGTTGGGGCGATGGATAGTTACAAGGTAGCGAGGAAAGATCTAAAGAGAGAGCTAAGACGAGCAAGGAGGGGACATGAGAAGTATTTGGCAGGAAGGATCAAGGAAAACCCAAAAGCTTTCTATAGGTATGTCAGGAATAAGCGAATGACTAGGGAAAGAGTAGGACCAGTCAAGGACAGGGATGGGAAATTGTGTGTGGAGTCTGAAGAGATAGGCGAGATACTAAATGAATATTTTTCGTCAGTATTCACTCAGGAAAAAGATAATGTTGTGGAGGAGAATGCTGAGCCCCAGGCTAATAGAATAGATGGCATTGAGGTACATAGGGAAGAGGTGTTGGCAATTCTGGACAGGCTGAAAATAGATACGTCCCCGGGACCTGATGGGATTTATCCTAGGATTCTCTGGGAGGCCAGGGAAGAGATTGCTGGACCTTTGGCTTTGATTTTTATGTCATCATTGGCTACAGGAATAGTGCCAGAGGACTGGAGGACAGCAAATGTGGTCCCTTTGTTCAAAAAGGGGAGCAGAGACAACCCCGGCAACTATAGACCGGTGAGCCTCACGTCTGTAGTGGGTAAAGTCTTGGAGGGGATTATAAGAGACAAGATTTATAATCATCTAGATAGGAATAATATGATCAGGGATAGTCAGCATGGCTTTGTGAAGGGTAGGTCATGCCTCACAAACCTTATTGAGTTATTTGAGAAGGTGACTGAACAGGTAGATGAGGGTAGAGCAGTTGATGTGGTGTATATGGATTTCAGCAAAGCGTTTGATAAGGTTCCCCACGGTAGGCTATTGCAGAAAATACGGAGGCTGGGGATTGAGGGTGATTTAGAGATGTGGATCAGAAATTGGCTAGCTGAAAGAAGACAGAGGGTGGTGGTTGATGGGAAATGTTCAGAATGGAGTACAGTCACAAGTGGAGTACCACAAGGATCTGTTCTGGGGCCGTTGCTGTTTGTCATTTTTATCAATGACCTAGAGGAAGGCGCAGAAGGGTGGGTGAGTAAATTTGCAGACGATACTAAAGTCGGTGGTGTTGTCGATAGTGTGGAAGGATGTAGCAGGTTACAGAGGGATATAGATAAGCTGCAGAGCTGGGCTGAGAGGTGGCAAATGGAGTTTAATGTAGAGAAGTGTGAGGTGATTCACTTTGGAAGGAATAACAGGAATGCGGAATATTTGGCTAATGGTAAAGCTCTTGAAAGTGTGGATGAGCAGAGGGATCTAGGTGTCCATGTACATAGATCCCTGAAAGTTGCCACCCAGGTTGATAGGGTTGTGAAGAAGGCCTATGGAGTGTTGGCCTTTATTGGTAGAGGGATTGAGTTCCGGAGTCGGGAGGTCATGTTACAGCTGTACAGAACTCTGGTACGGCCGCATTTGGAGTATTGCATACAGTTCTGGTCACCGCATTATAGGAAGGACGTGGAGGCTTTGGAGCGGGTGCAGAGGAGATTTACCAGGATGTTGCCTGGTATGGAGGGAAAATCTTATGAGGAAAGGCTGATGGACTTGAGGTTGTTTTCGTTGGAGAGAAGAAGGTTAAGAGAAGACTTAATAGAGGCATACAAAATGATCAGGGGGTTGGATAGGGTGGACAGTGAGTGCCTTCTCCCGCGGATGGAAATGGCTGGCACGAGGGGACATAACTTTAAACTGAGGGGTAATAGATATAGGACAGAGGTCAGAGGTAGGTTCTTTACGCAAAGAGTAGTGAGGCCGTGGAATGCCCTACCTGCTACAGTAGTGAACTCGCCAACATTGAGGGCATTTAAAAGTTTATTGGATAAACATATGGATGATAATGGCATAGTGTAGGTTAGATAGCTTTTGTTTCGATGCAACATCGTGGGCCGAAGGGCCTGTACTGCGCTCTATTGTTCTATGTTCTATATGTTCTATGTTAAATACCCCATGCTTGCATGAGTCTGGATGCCACGACAGTTTTCAACATGTGCCTGCTAGCAGTTCCAGCAGCAGCCACTAATTACTTTTTGCCCTGCTTAGACTGCTGGAGCTGTCAGCCAAGCAGGAAGCTCTTGAGGGCAGGATATCCATCCACTAAGGGGCAGAAGTCCCACCCTCTGCTTATTTAGCCCATGGGGCAGCTCTATCACAATTCGAGCAATATGCTTGCTATGAAATTCATCCCTCTGTTTCCATCTCCCTTTCCAAAATGCTCCCTAACTTTAACTTGTTCAATAATTTCTGATTGAATCCGTAAAATCTGATGCAAAATTCCTTCTCCCTCCTATTAGGTTCTTTAGCCATCTGGAAAAGCAATGCATGGCCTGAAAGCGAATCACTGTTTGGGCTCCCACTACAACTGGAAAAACAACAAACATTTGGATATCACAAAAATGTCAAGGATTACTAATGTGCCCATCTGCATAAAGATGCATGCACAGCTAGATTTACTAACAATAGTACACCTCATTAATTCCAGTGTTCAGTAATTGCTGCTGTTATCCGAATAAATCCATATCCCAGTTAACGCAATAGAGACATTTCACTGTACTTCTGCCAAAGTTGACTACTTTTTTTCATTGTTTTTAGCATTTCATGGATTGAGACTAATTTTTCTGTTGGTCCTACTTTTCATTGTTTTGTTTTTTGCTTGTTACCTAAAATTATTTTTGGTGCCGTTTAAAGCCAAATTTCGACTTGTCACAACTCAGCCTTGTCCAAAAAGCTTGGGCTTGGCCTTTACATTTCTGCACAGAATGATGACCCCTGAGGTGAATATAGCTCCTGCAGTCTGCGCGTGTGTCGTGTGAACAACTTCCCAGAACATATCAACAGCATTTAAGTAAGCCAAATGATAAATGCCATCATTGAACGGTTTTCAAAATTATTTGAAGAAAAGGACGACACGGCAGCACAGTGGTTAGCACTGTGGCCTCACAGTACCAGGGACCTGGGTTCAATTCCAGCTCTGGGGGACTGTGTGGAGACTACATGGTCTCCCCATGTCTGTGTGGGCTTCCTCCAGCTGCTCTGGTTTCCTCCCACAGTCCAAAGATGTGCAGGTTAGGTGGATTGACCATGCTAAATTGCCCCTTAGTGTCCAAAGATGTGCAGGTTAGGTGGATTGACCATGCTAAATTGCCCCTTAGTGTCCAAAGATGTACAGGTTAGGTGGATTGACCATGCTAAATTGCCCCTTTGTGTCCAAAGATATGCAGGTTAGGTGGATTGACCATGCTAAATTGCCCCTTAGTGTCCAAAGATATGCAGGTTAGGTGGATTGACCATGCTAAATTGCCCCTTTGTGTCCAAAGATATGCAGGTTAGGTGGATTGACCATGCTAAATTGCCCCTTTGTGTCCAAAAATGTGCAGGTTAGGTGGATTGACCATGCTAAATTGCCCCTTTGTGTCCAAAGATATGCAGGTTAGGTGGATTGACCATGCTAAATTGCCCCTTAGTGTCCAAAGATGTGCAGGTTAGGTGGATTGACCATGCTAAATTGCCCCTTTGTGTCCAAAGATATGCAGGTTAGGTGGATTGACCATGCTAAATTGCCCCTTTGTGTCCAAAGATGTGCAGGTTAGGTGGGGTTACGGGGAGGGGGGGGCTAGGTAGGGTGCTCTTTCGGAGGACTGGTTCAGACCCGATGGGCTGAATGGCTTTGTTCTGCACTGTAGGAATTCTATGGAAAAGTCAGGGGAAATATTTCAAAAGCTTTTTCCAATTGAAATGTTATTCCTTTTTTTAAAATGCAGAAGCATGCTGTGCGTAAACGAAAGAAAATAAACCCACAACGTGCTATTCCGATTACTTCCCTGTTGTACCTTTGGTTGATGCTTAAAACATTTACATTTCTATATTATATATGGCACCTTAATTTGCACACATTGCCATATTTTCTGCAATACACACTTAACTTATTCATAATGGAATAAGCCCATTTTAAATTATCCCACTGTAATTACACTCTCCTATCAATGGAGTTGCATCTCCCAACTCTTCTGCCTTTACTTTGGAGAAACTTATATGCCCTGAGCAATTTATTTCTTTGCCTCCAAAGTTCCTGTAAATATTGCTATTTATACAGAATCAGGGATGTGTTGCTGCAATTATACAGGGCCTTGGTGAGGCCACACCTTGAATATTGTGTGCAGTTCTGGTCTCCTTTTCTGAGGAAGGATGTTCTTGCTCTCGAGGGAGTGCAGCGAAGGTTTACCAGACTGAGTCCAGGGATGGCAGGACTGTCGTATGAGGAGAAATTGACTAGGTTAGGAATGTTCCCGCTGGAGTTCAAAAGAATGATGGGGGACAGGATAGGTATTGATGTTGCGATCCCTGCACTAGACAAATCAAATTCCAGAGTGAAACCTGACTTGATAGATCCTAATTTTCTTTAGCAACTGTGGAGGTCAGTTACTGAACATATTTACAAGAGTCTGCCAGTGTCATGAGCACAAAAGACAAGTGTGCGCAAAATATGGCGCGAGTCAGAAATCAACAATCTCGCCGGCAAGATCTCATTTTCCGATTCTCCCCTCCACCAGTGATGTAATGAGGTTTCGTACAGAAAGGTTAACAACCTCATTGAAATAAATCGTAATCAAATGAATGGGCTTCCCCGCCGTATGTTCCCCCATATTGGGATCTCCCCCCTCGCCGATGTGTCATGGTTTAAAACAAGTTTTTAAAAATGGGAACCCAGATGGAAGGAAGCCGCCAGGGGTGTACATGTGGGTGTAGTCCACGGGAGGGACAGGCATGCCTGGGAAGTACCCTGACACTGCCTCCTGATACCCTGACAGTGCTGTGGCAGTTCTGAGGCAACTGCCAAGGGGGACCCATCTAAGCACCTCAACTGCAAGGGTTACTCTTATTGGTGGCGGAGCGGGGGTGAGGGGTGCAAATGACATTTCTTCTGGTGGATTTCTCAGCATTGGCTGGATATTTTTGTCCCTCTTGGTATCTCTTCTTGAGACACCCAAAAATCACAATCTAAACTCACTATTAATTCAAGTTCAGAGCACACAGAGTTCCCGAAACCCAGTTCCCCAGCAGTCTTACAGTATTTCTTACTAGAGAGTTTAGAATTCTTGCCTACATTCTCACTTGCTTACTAAGACTGATCGCCCTGCCCTCTTGTCTTCCCCTGTGTACCTGGATACCTATGTGATCCAAAAAGTTTTCTACTTTCTGGGTTTTTTTTTTTACTAAACTGCTAACCCCTTTGCACCCCATCTTTTCACTTTAAAAGTTGTAAAACCTCATAAAAATTTCTTGAGTACAAACAGGGCCCCCAGACATCCTGGCACCAAGCTCACAAAAAAAACCTCTAAATAAAATTAGAACCATGTGGCACCATTATTAACACACAAATACAAATATGAATTAAATTTAAAGTTATACATTGTTCCTAACATTGGCGAGAGTACAGAAAAGATTCATGAGAATGGTTCCAGGGATGAAGAATGAGGAACTTCAGTTATGCAGATAGACTGGAGAAGTTGGGACTGTTTACCTTGGAGAAGAGGTGGCTGAGAGGAGATTTGAGGGAGCAGTTCAAAATGATGAGAGGTTTGGGCTGAGCAGATAGGAAGAAACTGATTTAAAGTACTTAGTAAACAAAGCAAAAGTGACACTGGGGGAAATATTGTTCACACTGCCCGGTGTTTAAAGTCTGACATGCAGTGCCTAAGAGTGCAGAGGAGGCAGCTTCAATCAATGCATTCAAAAGAGACTGTTACCTGAAAAAGAAGAATGTGCAGGGTTACGGAAGAAGGCAGGGGAATGGAACGAGACAGATTTCTCATTCAGAGCTGAATGGCCTCCTTTGCACTGGAACAATTCTGCGATACAGCCTGCCATACTGGCATAAACAGTAATTCAAGTTTAAAAATCCAGCCTACAAATTACGGATGGACAATAAATTCTGGCCTAGCTAGCAATGCCCATATCCTGTAAAAGAATAATTAAAAAAATGCAAAGCCAGATATGATTTTAACTGCTCTTCATTTTTATTTTCCAAGGGAAAACAGTGCAGCATAAAAGTGGAGACTGTGACCTCCTCAGTGAAATGTCTTAACGGCGGTCTATTCCCTTGCTTTTTGTTTTTCAGTAAATTATACTTTGTGTAGCTTCGAATCTGGTTTCTGTGAGTGGAAGCAGCTGACCTCAGATGGTTCTGTGTGGGCGAGAGGACAAGGACAAACATCCTCAGGATTAGGATTGCCTATTACTGACCACACGACTAATAGTAGCCAAGGTCAGTACTCACTGCTGTAACGTCCTTACTCATATGTAATGGAAAACCGTGCAGCCCAGATGCTTGATGGTCAAACCAAGGGGGTTTGATTCCGATGATGAAAACGGCCAGAAAACCTTGGCTAAGGTGAGTATAGGTAGATGTCTGATCTGCCAGTCAACAACAGTTTTCTAGGTCACATGACTGGTCTATTATGGAACACTGTAGAGTGTTTTAAAACACATAGTGAGCAATTTTTCAGAACAAAGGTGTGGTATTTGCCAGAAGACTGGTGGATAGCTTATCTAATTCCTATATTGAAGAAGTAGGATAGAACACATCCACAAAAATATAGACCAGCCAGCTTACCACCCGTGGTAGGAACACTAAAGGAGAGAATAGAAGAACATCTAGAAACAAGAATTATAATAATGAACAGTCAACATCAATTTCAAAAGGGAAAATCTTGCTGAACCAAATCTATTGCTTTTTTTTGAAGAAGTGAATGGAGGGAGTAGACAATTCAGTGGATGTATTTTATCTGGACTTTCAAAAAGCCTTCAATAAGGTGCCCCATGATTCATTCATGATAAGGTCAGGGAATGTGGAGTTAGGGGAGACGTGGCAGAATAGACCACGAGCGGGCTTTAAGACAGAAAGCAGAGCTTGGGAGTAAAGGACGGTTATTCAGAGTGACAGAAGGTGGTAAGTGGTTTCCACAAGGATCAGTGTTGGGACCATTGCTGGTCACAATTTATATTAACTATTTGGACTTTGGAATGAAAATCATAATTTCTAGATTTGCAGACGACAACAAATTACAGATGGACACTAATAACTTGCAGAATGGTCAGTAATTGGCAAATTAGGTTCAAGAGATAAATGTGAGGTAGAATTCCTTGTTCGGAAAAATAGGGAAGTCACTCATTACTTGGAAGGTGAAATTCTAGGTGAGCTGTAGGACAAAGTGGTGGGTGTTGTTGGTGAGGGTGGGGCTGGTTTTAATGAGCAGCCCTTGCTGCTGGGCAGGGCCCTTCACTTAAGACTACATAAGGGCTTCAATTGGCTTCTGGGTGGGAAGGCCATCGTCGACATTCCCCGGCATTGAGATAGTTGCAAGTGATGAGCACTCCACGTTCCATCCCATTCCACAGTCCCCAACCCATAATTCCCAGATCACAATCACTCCTGCAGGCCAGATTGAATCCTACCCAATGTGTGCTTTTGTCTAAATTATGCATTGTGTCAGTATGCAAATGCGAGAGCATGTAATGGTATCTTTTCTTCATTATGGTCACCCTGCTCTTCCATCACTGCGTGGCCTATGGCAGTTCTTGGGTATCTGAAAGTAGAAAGTCACAGGGGTAGAGTGATGGTGAGGGGAACAGAGTGCAGCCTGAGGAAGCAAGAGGTGCATTCTTACACCATCTTGCTAGCAGAAGAAATTGTGATTTATGTCACAGAATTGATATAAGTAACAATAAAGATGTCGCGAGTATTATAGCAGCACAGGTTAAGGGAAAAGCCAGTAGGCAAGGGGTTAAATGTTGAACCTTAAAGAAAAGTCACCTGCACTCGAGATAATTGAATCATCCTACAGAATCATCCACGTCACAGAAACCATGGCTCCAGCCGGTCTGTAAGAGATTCATTGTCCAGCCCAGATCAGGGAATAAAAACATATTAACACCCCATCAAGGAGTTCAGGTTAAGGGAAATATATTGAACAGAATCCAGGAGATTGTAAAGAAGCATTGTATTAGTTCACCGTTACCCATGAAAGGGCCCAGAAAATATGCATACTGATCACCTTGTATTGTTCCGAATGAATCAATGATGTCAATGCCTACTTGGAACTCTGAAAGAACTTTAAATATATATGCATGTAACTCTGAATATGATCAGAACTGACTTTTGCGAGCTAAAGGTAGCAGCAGAATTTGTTTTGAATAAACGCAACTTTTTACAACTCCACGTGGTCGAGAAAAGACTCTGAGTATTTCTTCCCTCCAACAATCTGCAGGTTGGTGAATAAGAAATTGGTGGGGTGTGAGTTAGAGGATTAGGTTTTAGGATACTGTCATCTTCAATGGTTACAGACCCACTGCTGACCATGGCCTCTCCAATGGCTGTTGACCACCACCTTCTTCAGCAGGGTCAGGAAATGTAGCCATGCATGACCCCATCGATTAGCTCCTGCTGCCTACAGTTGTACAACAATTTTTCCTACAGAAGAGAGTTATGTGCCTTGGTGAGGGTGATGTTTGGTTGATGTGCCTGCCATGGAAAATATAGCTGGCAATATGTGTAAGCTGAGAGATGTTGGTGTGAAGCTTGCAGCAGAGGTATGTGTGAATGTGAAGTGAAGCAGTAATTGTGAGCTATGAATGGTGATTAATGGAGAGTGTTGATAGGTGAGTGATAGAGATTGAGCAGTGCCTAAGATGACAGGTACAGATGGTAGAACATAGCATTTAAACATACATATAACTTTTCCTCATCAGGCATGGGAATATTGTGACGATGCATCCAAATTCTCATGGCTTAACTCTTGGTATTAACTGCCAGAGCTATCTGGTTTCACTGCTGTCACAAAGTTTTTCTGTAGGGGCTCATGAGTATGTGTGGATAGATTATATCTCTCCTGCTTTCCATCTCCTACAACAAGGCATCCAGTGCTGCATCCAAGAATCTTGGAGCTTGCTTTCTGCCTATTTGAGCTATTGAGGGTTCCTCATATCAAAATTAATTTTACACGACTTCCAGCACCTGCCCTAGCCACCTTTGAGAGGTGCAGGCTGGATTTAAGTAAAAACAGCTCATTTTAAGTCATGATGCTAGTTTGGAAAGCCAGTGTCGACACAATAGACCAAGTGGCCTCTTCTGCGTCGTAACAATTCTGTGATTCTAATTCATGCTAACGTCTCACAATTTTGTATCTCCCAATCAGGTTTGCAGCCACTTAACAGCATTCATCTCATAAGTTACTTAAATTAACAGGAGATACAAACAATGGGAATGAGGAATTCCCATCAGCATCCCCATGCTTGTTTTCAGGCCCTGTTCAATTTTCTCCTCATCGTGTTGCAGGGGGTTAGGGCAGAAGGGGGGGGGGGGGCACCTGATGCGATCCTTAGAGTAGAGGATCTGAGGGTAGGTTTTCTTTCCAGAAGGACGTGATTATAGAAGGTAGTGGAAGTAGTTCCAGAGGTTCAAAATCAATGAGCACAGACCAAGGACAGATAGCTTGAGAAAAACAACTGAGTAATGAATGTAATGGAGGGAATTACTTTGATGTTGGATCACAGGTTAAAGTCATATTTAAAGTAACATTATCATCATCAAACTGTAAGCACACAAGTACACAACATTTCACCCAATATTTAAAATTTGATCAATTAAAATTGATTAATGTAACTGTAGAAACAATTATGTGCACCTTAGATATTACCATGCATGCAAAGCTAAATACATTTCTATGAACATGCTCTGATTATTATTTTAATGGAGATGTTAATCCACTTCTTTAAGTGCCCTATCAAATTACAATGAAAGAGGTTTGATAAAGTATTACACAAAAATGTGACTTCAAAGTCATAAGGAATAGGAATAAGAGGTACCTGCGACTATGTTTATGCTTTCAGACAGAGCTGACATTTATTCTGCTCTTAACACCTACTCTGAACCAATGCTTTGTTTCTTTGCTGTTATCATTATTCTCCCTCTGCATCTTCTGTCATTTAAACTTCCCATCTTCTAATCTAGCCCTGCTCTGCACCTGACAACCACCCCCCTCCCCGCTTTCCACTGCAAAACCCATCACAGTTCAGTTGCAGAGAAGTGTCATATTGGATACAAAATGTTAACTCTGTTACTCTGTCCAAGATGATGCCAGAACTTCCGAGTTTTCCCAGAATTCTCCGTTTTTATTTCAGATCTCAAGCATCTGCAATATTTTTCATTTATTTCCAATATGTGTTCTCAATAGTAAGGGGGTGTTTTATAGTCCACCCAGTGGGTGGGGGTGGGGGCAGGATGTTTTCAGAGGCATGTGAAATAGGCTGAGTGGGTAACCCTTCGCTTTTCCACTCACTCCTGACCAGGTTTCCATAATATGGGGAGGTGGTATGGCCCACTAGGTTTCGCACCCTTAGGCCTATTGAGGCCCCTGTCTGCCCAATTACATGACAATTAAAGGCCTCAATCCACCGCCACTGCCATAATATGCTAGACAGTAGAAGGCGGGCTCGAGTGGAAAGGCTGTATTTTTCACCAAAGTTGGTGAATGAATGGGAAGGAATACCTCCTTTGGGGGCTGGGACGTGGGGCCCTTTTTGCCTCTCCACCTGGCTTCAAAGACCCACCACCTCATCCTGCTTGCTAGAGTGCCTGATCTCTCCCGTCTCAAGAAACCCTGGACTCACTGTGTGCAGTGCCTGATTTGTTATGCTCTAGGTGTAGCATAAGCAGCTTCCTTGTGGTGCACTTGAGAAAGGAAGGTTCAGACATGGAGATATGTTTATTAACATATTAACATAATATTAACATATTAACATCAACATGTTTATTAAACTATTTACACTTCTATTACTCGGGTTCAACACTACTGCTAATCCTACTATAGCTACCCAGACTGACTAACCAGTTGCTGCAATCCACGTGAGGTGAGTGATACTGAATCAACCCAGGGCGAAGTTCTCCGGTATCGGCGCGATGTCCGCCGACTGGCGCCCAAAACGGCGCAAATCAGTCGGGCATCGCGCCGCCCCAAAGGTGCGGAATGCTCCGCATCTTTGGGGGCCGAGCCCCAACCTTAAGGGGCTAGGCCCGCGCCGGACGAAATTCCGCCCCGCCAGCTGGCGGAAAAGGCCTTTGGTGCCCTGCCAGTTGGCGCGGAAATTACATCTCCGGGCGGCGCATGCGTGGGAGCGTTAGCGGCCGCTGACGGCATTCCCGCACATGCGCAGTGGAGGGAGTCTCTTCCGCCTCCGCCATGGTGGAGACCATGGCGAAGGCGGAAGGAAAAGAGTGCCCCCACGGCACAGGCCTGCCCACGGATTGGTGGGCCCCGATCGCAGGCCAGGCCACTGTGGGGGCACCCCCCGGGGCCAGATCACCCCGCGCCCCCCCCCCCAGGACCCCGGAGCCTGCCCGCGCCGACTTGTCCCACCGGTAAGGTAGGTGGTTTAATCTACGCCGGCGGGGCAGGCATTTTAGCTGCGGGACTTCGGCCCATCCGGGCTGGAGAATCGCAGGGGGGGGGGCCCGCCAACCGGCGCAATTCCCGTCCCCGCCGAATCTCCGGTGCCGGAGAATTCGGCAACCGGCTGGAGCAGGATTCACGCCAGCCCCCGGCGATTCTCCGACCCGGCGGGGGGGTCGGACAATCTCGCCCCCTGTGTCTGTACTCACTGACTGTCTCCACTGGAAAGAGGCAGATCATGTGTGTGGTGTCCTTTATATATGGGTTGGTGTAATGCCCTCCTGTGGTCGTGTCACCTCCTTGTGTATCGTGAATGTCCATTGGTTGTGTCTTATCTAACTGATCTATTGGTTGAGTGTGTGTGTGATGTTTCTGGTGCTCCCTCTAGTGTCTAGCTAGCCTACATGTATTTACATTAACCCCTTGTGTATTTACAGTAATGCACATCACCACATCAACCCTTTTGTATATGTTACATATTTTCTGTACACTTTAAGAAAATTGAACAAAAAACAGGTAGGTAAGTTAAGGTATATACAAGTCATGGGAACAGTGATTAAACAATAAGTCCAAATCATTCGTGTGAGTCCAAAAACCATCAATCATCATGGTCAAATGTCTCTCTTGGTTATGAACGCCATCAACGTCCCTGTGCCACAGGAAGCAAGAAGTGGTCAAATCACTTCGCTGACTGATTTGGAGTCCCTTTTCTTTTTCGATGTTTGTGATGGTAGCTGATAAGGTGTTGACATTGAAGAGGTTCCATCAACAGTATCATTCGAGGTCATGGATGTGCCAGATGTTGAAGTTGGATAAGACTGTACATACTGGTTCTGGCCACATGCTGTGCTGGAAGGGTGATCCTGCTGAGAACCGTTGAAGTTTGTCAAATTGGAAACAGAATTGCTGCTGGCATAAATACCTGGTGATGGTGTGAAACTAGAACCTGGCATCTGATAGGAATATGCCGTCTGGCCAGGCTGGGGTGCAGCAAATCCTGGGCTGTAACTAAGGCATCCAGTCTGCAGTGCAGATTGCGCTTGCGGTAGTCCTCCTTCGGTCTTGATTCCATTAGTGGGCAATCCGTAGTGCTGGCCTGTTTGAGAATATGCTGCATAAACTGCTGGCTGCTGCATGCCTGAATACTGGGTTTGTCCAGCATGTGCTGTCATTGGCTGCACTGCTGGTGTGGAAAAAAATGTGTGGATATAGCTGTGGTGAAAATTGGTGTATTCCTCTTGGACTGTAGCCGCTGCTTGTTATTACTGACCCAGTGTAATTGTTACGTGATCCATCTCCTGTCGTTGTGGCATCTGCTGTCACCCTGAATGTGCCATCACTGAGGTTGTGGCAGTCCCTGTCTGGAGTAAAGTCCGGCTTACATGAATCAGAGTCGGCGTTTGGTTGCTCCCCATCTGGAGTCTGGTCTGTTTTAACTGAGTCAGTGTTGGTTTGTTGATGCTCCCCATCCAGAGTCTTAGCAGGTTCACTGGAGTCAGCTGAGATTTCTTGAAGCTGCACGTCTGGAGTCGGAACATGCAGGAATGCATTGACTAGTGGAGAGGTTCGAGCGAATGAGGGTGGAAGTATCATGGAGTCACCGGAGTCACCAGTTGTCTCACAGTGATCGCCGAGTGCCTCTGTACACACTAGCTGAGGTCTGTCACTTTGCACATCTTGCATGGGAAGTGGGATGCTGTCGTCACTCGTCTCATATACCATGGGTAAAGCTTCAGTAGCTGCTTGTTGTTCACTTGGGTTGGGTAAATTGTCAGAGTATTCATGTGGTGGCGCAAACAATGTGGGTGGACTGTCATTGTCTTGCTGTTGTCCTTCATTTGGGCTTGGACTGTCATCGTCGCTTTGTTCTTCACTGTAGCATGATAGACCGTCATGGTCGTCCTGCTGTGCACTGGAGCGTGATAGACTGTCATAGTCTTCTTGCTGTTTACTTGAGCATGGCAGAATTGCATCGTCTGCTGGTAGTTGGTCAGAGGAGGTTGCTAGACCCTCTTGGTCTTGTTCCTGCAAGGACTGCGCGTCGGAGTCTTGCGTTGCTTCTATCGTGGAGGCTGTCCATGAGCTCACTGCGGAGGCTTGTGACACTGGAGTCACTTCTTGTTCATGCAAGGACTGCGCTCTGGAGTCTTGTGTTTCTGAAATTGTGGAGTCTGTCTACGAGCTCGCTGTGGAGGCCTGTGACACTGGAGTCACTTCTTGTTCATGCAACGACTGCGGTGTGGAATCTTGTGTTTCTTCTTTCATAGAGTCGGGAACCCTGAGCGGTGCGTGGACCACGCTTTGTGTGGCAGCAGGCCACTCTCTTTGGGCTTGTACCGCTCTCTGTCTCTTGGTTTCAGGCCGCAGCATAATCCTGCACTCACGAGTCGGGATGTCGTATCTGCTGGGCTGAAGATCCTCAAATCCAAAGAACTCATCGTCGGGGTGCAACACGTCTAGTTGCGGTTCAGATTTGGTACTGTGGTAGCCTCCCAAGGTGAAAGCTTCACCTGAGTCGTTGTCTTCCAAGATCATATCATCACCGTTTGCGTCGGAGCTGGCATTGGGCTCGCGAGGTCTAGAGAAAATGTAAAGGTCGGTTTTAAAGTATTCAAGGTCGGAATCATCGGTTTGGGTGTAGGTAACTGCTTGTTGCAGGGTTCTTCGGAGGTTAATTTAATTTCCGGGCTCAAATTGAGGCATTGTGCTGTCATTCCAGGTGAAAGAAGGTTGTATTACGACTTTAGGTTTTTTCTTTGATTTGGGATGTTTCCCCTTTAAATGGGCGTGGTCCGGGGCCTCTGACGCCATGACGCACGTGTCATCATACGTAGGAAGCGTTTGCCCATCAAATCGCTTTTCCTGTACCGGGGACGGTTTTCGTGTTTGCGCATGCGCGGCGTCTCGTGCATGCGCAAATGGACCTTCCCGTTCTGTGCGCTTCTTGCGCAAGTGCAGTCCCTTTAGAAAGATGGCCGCCGATCAAAATTGTTCTCTGCTCCGGGATCTCAGCCTCGTGGTGAGTACTGGCACTTTTCTTGCCTTTTCTTTCTGGTTGGAGTGTGTTTTCCTCACAGTATTTTCCAAATTTGTCCAAGACTGCCTGGAAGTCGCTCCTGTTTTGCCCTTTGGAGAACTTGAATTTTTAAAAGATTTCTTCTGCTCTGGCACCGGCGATGGTGAGGAGAAGCTCTGTCTTTTCAGCATCGGCCACATCTTGTCGGTCGGCTGCTACCAGGAAGATTTCAAACTTTTGCCGGAATGCCCACCAGTTTTCGCGGAGATCGCCGTGGCGCTGGAGCTGCTGCGGAACCCGGATCTCGAACATCTTGCCTGGGTATTGTTGCTGGTTGTCACTGTACGCTGAGGTATGGCTCTATGGATTGAAACAGTTCACTGCTGGTACCATGATTTGTTATGTTGTAGGTGTAACATAAGCGGCTTCCTTGTGGTGCACTTGACAAAGGAATGCTCAGACGTCGAGATAACTTCAACACGTTTATTAAACTATTTACACTTCTATTACTCGGGTTCGACACTACTGCTAATCCTACTATAGCTACCCAGACTGACTAACCATTTGCTGCAATCCACGTGGTGGGAGTGATATTGAATCAATCCTGGGGCAGCACGGTAGAATTGTGGATAGCACAAATGCTTCACAGCTCCAGGGTCCCAGGTTCGATTCTGGCTTGGGTCACTGTCTGTGCGGAGTCTGCACATCCTCCCCGTGTGTGCGTGGGTTTCCTCCGGGTGCTCCGGTTTCCTCCCACAGTCCAAAGATGTGCGGGTTTGGTGGATTGGCCATGCTAAATTGCCCATAGTGTCCAAAATTGCCCTTAGTGTTGGGTGGGGTTACTGGGTTATGGGGATAGGGTGGAGGTGTGGACCTTGGGTAGGGTGCTCTTTCCAAGAGCCGGTGCAGACTCGATGGGCCGAATGGCCTCCTTCTGCACTGTAAATTCTATGATTCCGTGTCTGTACTCACTAACTGTCTCCACTGGAAAGAGGCAGATCATGTGTGTGGTGTCCTTTATATATGGGTTGGTGTAATGCTCTCCTGTGGTCGTGTCACCTCTGTGTGTATCGTGAATGTCCATTGGTCGTGTCTTATCTAACTGATCTATTGGTTGAGTGTGTGTGTGTGTGATGTCTCTGGTGCTCCCTCTAGTGTCTAGCTAACCTACATGTATTTACATTAACCCCTTCTGTATTTACAGTGATGCACATCACCACAGTGCCCATGGCACTTTCTCATGGGACTCATTGCAGTCCAAGAAGTGTCACTACGTCCTTCTGGTGCTGCTAATTGGCGCAATCAGTTTGTCTGGTAGATCCTGAGGGTGGGATTGCCTTCCACTCCGATTTGTAATCGGCATTTCTTTTGCGAGAGGTGGTGGTGAGCACTATGCCCCCAACCCTGAAAAATTCATTCCGTAAATTCTGCCCCTAGTTTACACTGAAAATCTGGTTACCTTTAACTTTCTAATCTAAATTAAATATTGCTAAGATTGAAGCCATTGATTTTGATCCCTTCTTCAAACTCTCTTCTCTAGTTACTGACTCCATCCCTCGTCCCGACAACAGTCTGAGAATAAACTAGCCTGTTGTAACCTTAGTGCCACATTTGACCCCAAGTTGACTTTGTGTTTGCACTATCCCTAAGACCGCCTGTTTCCACCTCCGTAACATTGCTCGACTTTGCCCTGTCTCAGCTTATCCGCTACTGAAACCCTCATTTATGCCTTTGCCACCTCTAGACTTGACTATTCAATCACATCCCTGGCTGGTCTCCTCTATTCTACCCTCTGGAAACTTTGACGTCACCCAAAATTATGCTGCCTGTTTCTCATCTCACAGCGAGTCCAGTTCCCCCAGCACACCCGTGCTCGCTGATCTGCACAGGCTTCTGATCAAATGGCATCTTGATTTTAAAATTCTCCTTCTTGTTTTCAAATACCTCTGTGGCCTCGCGTGTCTCTATCTTTATAATTGCTGCTCCATTGGTGGCTGTGTCTTCAGCTGCCTAGATCCAAGACCTATGAATACCTCTCCACACCTCTTGTCTTCTCTTCCTCGCTTTCCTCCTTTGAGATCTTCCTTTGAACTATGTCCATGACCAAATGTTTGGCCATCTGACCTAATATTTTCTCACGTAGCTCAGTGTCATACTTTATTTTTTAATGTTCCTGAAAAGTTCCTTGGGCATTTAGTTATCTTCGAGGAGCTATTTAAATACAAGTTGTTATGATTCCAACATTAGGCCACAGGGCAAGTGTGACTATACTAAAGTCTATGCAACTGTGCTGACCCTTGGAAATACACCTGACTAGACACTGTATAATCCTAATGGATGTTCTGTTTATTTTATCTGCTGTGGAAGCCAGTTAAGGGTAAGCTGTTGAAACACTGACTCTCTTTCTTGGTTTCGACAGCTTAAAACAAAATATTCAGCTTAGAATACTAAAAAGCTGAATAGGAGCACTGCTTGGAAAAGGGTATTTGTCGATCGGAAAAACATCTTCATAGCTATATTTTACAGTGACTGAATAAGTCAAGGTCCAACTTTATTGCACAGGATTCTGAGATTTTTATCCATAATTCCATTGATTTATAATTATCGCCAAAAGTTGTGGTGACTGGATAAATTTTGTTCTTTCATAATTATGTGGCAGGTTCAAGATTTCTGCCAATGTTTTGGGAATTATATGCTGCAATTCTATTGAATTTTGTATTAAAACTGGCCGTGGATATCTTCAGTGCTTCTGGCTGATTTAATGGCTGACTTTTACCTGATTCCTGAATCTGTCGTTGGAAGGAAATGTCGGCTGGGAACACACATACGCTGACTCTGGAACCCAGAGCATGATTTTTGAAGGGGCTGCTGTCTATTCAATTGGCCATATTGACTACGCACCACAGGCAGGGATTGGGGTGGATGGGGGAATGGGGTGTGACGGGGCATCGGTAGCTTGCAATCCAGCTTCATTGAATGTTGCTCAAGATGGGATCATGGCAGCAGACTGGTACCTTGGCCAGTTGTGGGAGAAAGCAGACTCACCCTCTGGTCCCTCTTCCGTGCCCCATCAAACCCTTAGCTGAAGGTGTAAGTTGATGGAAGTGCTAGGTACTTTTAGGGGTAAGTAAAAAAAAAGTAAAGTCACCATAGTTCCAGATGACCATAGACTGCTTTCCCCTTTGAGGGGGAGAGCTGACTGGTGGTGATTTATCCTGAGGATCATCACACCTCAGGCAAGGGGCAAGGTTGAGAAGGCAGGGCCTTCATGATTAACCTCAGCTGGTGCAGGAATTGAACCCACATTGTTGGTCTCATTCTGCATTACAAACTGTCTGTTCAGCCGACTGAGCTAAACCAACTGAGCTAAACATTGCAGCAGCAGCCGATTCATTTGGCATTGCGGTGTCAGGTTCCCACTCGTTGATGGGAATTTCACTGGAGGTCCACCCTGCATAGCTGATAACCCTTGACCCAAGAAGATGTGATCGATTCCTGATGGGGCCTGTCTGGAAGGTGAAAATAACTCACCCCACCACCCTAATCCTGTCCCAACCTCCCTCCTGGAAGTAAGGTGAGAATCTAATCCCTCATGCTAAGTATAGGATAAGTTACCAATGATAGTGTGTATAAATCAGAGAAAATTTGCATGTGAGTGTATTAGTAGAACAAATGGTACAGCATTTGGAAATCCATAAATATTAATATCAGAAGCTACAGTTGGCATTTACTCTGATATTATCTTTTGGAATTCTAGGAACATTAGACCAGGAGGAGGCTACTTGGATCCTTAAGTCTGCTCCACCATTTAACTAGATCATGGCTGATCTTGTACCTGAACACCAATTTAATGCGTTATTTGGGCAGCACAGTGGTTAGCACTGCTGCCTCATAGCGCCAGGGACCCGGGTTCGATTCTGACCTCGGGTAACTGTCTGTGTGGAGTTTGCACATTCTCCCCGTTTCTGCAAGTGGTTTCCTCCCACAGTCCAAACATAAGAACATAAGAACTAGGAGCAGGAGTAGGCCATCTGGCCCCTCGAGCCTGCTCCACCATTCAATGAGATCATGGCTGATCTTTTGTGGACTCAGCTCCACTTTCCGGCCCGAACACCATAACCCTTAATCCCTTTATTCTTCAAAAAACTATCTATCTTTATCTTAAAAACATTTAATGAAGGAGCCTCAACTGCTTCACTTCACATGTGCAAGTTGTATATTGTATTACATTGTATATGTTGTGTTTACATTGTATATGTTGTGTTTACATTGTATATGTTGTGTTGCCCTATTATGTATTTTTTTAAATTCCCTTTTCTTCTCATGTACTTAATGATCTGTTGAGCTGCTCGCAGAAAAATACTTTTCACTGTACCTCGGTACACGTGACAATAAACAAATCCAATCCAATCCAATCCAAGTTAGGTGGATTGACCATGCTGAAATGCCTCTTAGGATGGAGTTGCAGAAATAAGATGGTGGATTGGGCTGAGGTATTGTGGTTGTTCAAAGGATTGGTGCAGACTCAATGGGCTGAATGGCCTCCTTCTGCACAGTAGGCATTCTATGATCCCCGTAACCCTTGATGTCGAGGAATCTATCAATCTCTGTCTTCAACATGCTCAATGTCTGAGCTTCCACAGCCCTCTGGGGTAGGGAATTCCAAAGATTAACAACCCTCTGAGTGAATAAATTCCTTCTCATCTCAGTCCTTAAATTGCTCCCCCATATTCTGATACTGTGTCCCCTGGTTCTAGACCACCCAGCCAAGAGGAATATCCTTTCTGCATCTACCCTGTCAAACCCAGTAGATGTTTTGTATACCTCCATGAGATCACGTCTCATTCTTTTAAACTCTAGGGAATACAGGCCCAGTCTTCACAATCGTTCCTTATAGGAAAATCCCACCATCTCTGAGATTATTCTGGTGAACCTTCACTGCACTATCTCTCTAACAAGACTATCTTGGTAAAGAGACCTAAACTGTACACGATACACCGGGTGCAGAGGGTAGCACTGTTGCCTCACAGTTCCAGGGTCCCAGGTTTAACTTGCGGCTCGGGTCACTGTCTGTGCAGAGTCTGCACGTTCTCCCCGTGGGTTTCCTCTGGGTGCTCTGGTTTCCTCCCACAAGTCCGAAAGATGTGCTAATTGGTAATTTGGACAGGCACCGGATTGTGGCGACTAGGGGCTTTTCAGAGTAACTTCATTGCAATGTTAATGTAAGCTTACTTGTGACACTAGTAAAGATTATTATTATTATTACTCCTGTAGTCAAATTCTCTTTGAAAGAAAGGCTAACATGCTATTTGCCTTTCTAAATGCTTGTTGCACCTGCATGTTAGCTATCAGTGACTTGTAAATAAGGATACCCAGGTTCCTTTAGACATCAGGGCCGTGATTCTCCCCTACCCGGTGGGGCGGGGGGGGGAGGTCCCAGCGGGATGGAGTGGCGGGAACCACTCCGGCGTCGGGCCGCCCCAAAGGTGCGTATTTCTCCGCATCTTTAGGGGCCAAGCCCTCACCGTGAGCGGCAAGCCCGCGCCGGAGTGGTTTCCGCTCCACTGGCTGGCGTGGAAGGGCTTTGGTGCCACGCCAGCCGGGGCCGAAAGGACTTCGCCGGCCGGCGGAAGTCCGCACATGCGCGGGGGCATCAGCGGCTGCTGACGTCATCCCCGCGCATGAGCAGGGGGGTTCTCTTCCGCGGCGGCCATGGTGAAGACTGTGGCCGAGTCGGAGGGAAAAGAGTGCCCCCACGGCACAGGCCCGCCCGCGGATTGATGGACCCCGATCGCAGGCCAGGCCACCGTGGGGCACCCCACGGGGCAAGATCGCCCCGCGCGACCCCAGAACCCCGCCCGCACCGCCAGTCCCGCCGGTAAGGTAGGTGGTTTGATTCACACCGGCGGGACTGGCATGACAGCAGCGGGACTTCGGCCCGGTGCCAGACAAGTCGGCGGCCGGCGGGGGCGGGATTCACGCCAGCCCCCGGCGATTCTCTGACCCGGCGGGGGGTCAGATAATCCCGCCCCAGCATTGCCCAATCTCTCTCCATTTTACATATATTTTATTGACATTTTTTTCCCTGAACAACATTTTTCCCGCTTACAAAACTAACGAAATGATAACAATAACAAAACAGAAATTTTTTACTTTTTAACAATAATAATAATAATACACAAGTAACAAAACCTCATTCTCTATTGACCTATATTCAACTAAACCTCCTCTCCCCCTCCCCCCTCCCCCCTGGGTTGCTGCTGCTGGTCATCTGTCTTCACTCTAACGTTCCCCTAGGTAGTCGAGAAATGGCTGCCACCGCCTGGTGAACCCTTGAGCCGATCCTCTCAGGGCAAACTTTATCTGCTCCAGTTTAATAAACCCCGCCATATCGTTTACCCAGGCCTCCAGTCCGGGGGATTTCGCCTCCTTCCACATGAGTAGGATCCTGCGCCGGGCTACGAGGGACGCAAAGGCCACGACATCGGCCTCTTTCGCCTCCTGCACTCCCGGCTCTTCCGCAACTCCATATATAGCTAACCCCCAGCTAGGTTTGACCTGGGCATTCACCACCTGCGAGATCACTCCTGTCAATCCCTTCCAATATCCTTCCAGTGCCGGGCACGCCCAAAACATATGTGCGTGGTTTTCCGGGCTTCCGCCACACCTCCCACATCTGTTCTCCACTCCAAAAAACCTGCTCAATCTTGCCCCCGTTATGTGTGCTCTATGTAGCACCTTAAATTGAATCAGGCTGAGCCTGGCGCATGAGGAAGAGGAGTTTACCCTGCTTAGGGCATCAGCCCACATACCCTCCTCTATCTCCTCCCCTAATTCTTCTTCCCACTTTCCTTTTAGTTCGCCCACCGACTCCTCCCCCTCTTCCCTCATCTCTCTGTAAATCTCTGACACCTTGCCCTCTCCGACCCACACCCCTGAAAGCACCCTGTCCTGTATCCCCTGTGTCGGGAGCCGCGGAAATTCCCTCACCTGTTGTCTAGTAAATGCCCTCACCTGCATATATCTCAAGAAATTTCACGTTCGCACTCCGCTTATACTTTTCCTCCAATGCTCCCAAACTCGCAAAAGTCCCATCTATGAATAAATCTCCCACCTTCCTAATTCGCAACTGGTACCAGCTCTGAAATCCTCCATCCATTCTTCATGGGGCGAACCTATGGTTGTTCCTGATAGGGGATCCCACCAAGGCTCCCCGCACCCCTCTCTGTCGCCTCCACTGTCCCCATATGTTCAGTGTTGCCGCCACCACCGGGTTCGTGATGTACCTTTTAGGTGAGAGCGGTAGCGGTGCCGTCACCAGCGCCTCTAGACTCGTCCCTTTACAGGACCTTCTCTCCAGCCTTTTCCACGCCGCTTCCTCACCCTCCATCATCCATCTATGTATCATTGCCACATTGGCGGCCCAATAATAATCTCCCAAGTTCGGTAGTGCCAGTCCTCCTCTGTCCCTACTGCGCTGAAGGAACCCTCTCCTTACTCTCGGAACTTTCCCTGCCCACACAAAGCTCGTAATGCTCCTGTCTATTTTATTAAAAAAGGTCCTGGTGATTAAAATAGGGAGACATTGGAATACAAATAAGAACCTCAGGAGGACCATCATCTTAATTGCTTGCACCCTGCCCGCCAGCGATAAAGGCTGCATGTCCCACCTCTTAAAGTCCTCCTCCATTTGTTCTACCAGCCGTGTCAGATTAAGTCTGTGCAAGGTTCCCCAGCTCCTAGCAATCTGAATCCCCAGGTATCGGAAGTTTCTTTCCACTTTCCTTAGCGGTAAGCCTTCTATCTCTCTACTCTGGTCCCCTGGATGTATCACAAATAATTCACTCTTCCCCATGTTTAACCTATACCCCGAAAATTCCCCGAACCTCCTCAGAATTCGCATAACCTCTATCATCCCTCCCGCTGGGTCCGACACGTATAACAATAGGTCATCCGCGTATAACGAGACTCGGTGTTCTTCTCCCCCTCTAGTCACCCCTCTCCATTTCCTGGAGTCTCTCAACGCCATGGCCAGAGGTTCAATTGCCAATGAAACAACAATGGAGACAGCGGGCATCCCTGTCTTGTTCCCCTATATAATCGGAAATACTCCGATCTATGTCGACCTGTAACTACGCTTGCCATTGGTGCCCCATAAAGTAGCCTAACCCAGCGAATAAACCCGTTCCCAAACCCAAACCTCCTTAACACTTCCCATAAATACTCCCACTCCACCCTATCAAATGCCTTCTCTGCGTCCATTGCCGCCACTATCTCTGCCTCCCCCTCCACTGGGGGCATCATCATCACCCCAATAGTCGTTGCACGTTAACATTCAGTTGTCTCCCTTTTACGAACCCAGTCTGGTCTTCGTGCACCACCCCCGGGACACAGTCCTCTATCCTCGATGCCAGTACCTTTGCCAGCAATTTGGCGTCCACGTTCAATAGTGAAATAGGTCTATAGGACCCGCACTGCAACGGATCTTTGTCCCTTTCAAAATTAGCGATATCGTCGCCTCCGACATCGTCGGGGGTAGAGTCCCCCCTTCCCTGGCCTCATTGAACGTCCTCGCCAACAACGGGGCCAACAAGTCCACATATTTTCTGTAGAATTCCACCGGGAACCCGTCCAGCCCCGGGGCCTTCCCTGCTTGCATGCTTCCCAGTCCATTAATAACCTCATCCACCTCAATCGGTGCCCCCAGGCCTTCCACCTCCTGCTCCTCCACTTTCGGGAACCTCAATTGGTCCAGGAACTGCCGCATCCCCTCCTCTCCCTCTGGGGGCTGAGACCTATACAGTTCCTCATAAAAGGTCTTAAACACCTCGTTTATCTTTCCTGCCCTTCGCTCAGTGTCTCCCCTTTCATCCCTAATTCCTCCTATCTCCCTCGCTGCTGCCCTCTTTCGCAGTTGGTGCGCCAACAGGCGACTAGCCTTTTCCCCATATTCATACCTCCTCCCCTGTGCCTTCCTCCACAGTACCTCCGCCTTTCTGGTGGTTAGAAGGTCAAACTCGGTCTGGAGTCGTCTCCTCTCCCTGTACAGCTCCTCCTCCGGGGTCTCTGCAAATTCCCTGTCCACCCTTAAAATCTCCCCCAGTAGTCTATCCCTTTCCTTGGCCTCTGTTTTCCTTTTGTAGGCCCCAATAAAAATCAGCTCTCCTCTGACCACCGCTTTTAGTGCTTCCCAGACCACTCCCACAGGGACCTCGCCGTCGTCATTGACCTCCAGGTATCTCTCAATACACCCCCTCACTCTTGCACACACACCCTCATCCGCCATCAGTCCCACATCTAATCGCCAGAGTGTTCTCTGCTCCCTGTCCTCTCCTACTTCCAGGTCCACCCAATGTGGGGTATGGTCCGAAACCGCTATGGCTGAGTATTCAGCTTCTTCCACCCTAGAGATCAACGACCTTCTTAAAACAAAAAAATCTATCCGGGAGTACACTTTATGGACATGGGAGAAGAAGGAATACTCCCTAGCCCTGGGTCTAAGAAATCGCCATGGATCCACTCCCCCCATTTGGTCCATAAACCCCTTAAGTACCTTGGCTGCTGCCGGCCTTCTTCCGGTCCTTGAGCTGGATCTATTTAGCCCCGGGTCCAGCACCGTGTTGAAGTCCCCTCCTAAAATCAAATTTCCTGCCTCCAGGTCCGGAATACGCCCCAGCATCCATCTCATGAACCCCGCATCGTCCCAATTTGGGGCATACACATTAACCAACACGACCTCCATTCCCTCCAGCCTACCACTCACCATTACATATCTACCTCCACTGTCTGCTACGATGTTCTTTGCTTCAAATGCTACCCGTTTCCCCACCAAAATGGCCACCCCTCTGTTCTTTGCGTCCAGTCCTGAGTGGAACACCTGTCCCACCCATCCTTTCCTTAGCATAACTTGGTCCGCCACCTTTAGGTGCGTCTCTTGGAGCATAGCCACGTCTGCCCTTAGTCCTTTCAAATGCGCGAGCGCTCGGGCCCTTTTTATCGGTCCATTCAGGCCTCTCACGTTCCACGTGATCAGCCTCACTGGGGGGCTACCTGCCCCCCTCCCGTGTCGACTAGCCATTACCTTCTCTAGGCCAGTCCCATATCCCGCCTCCGCGTTCCCGCTCGCTCCCCCAGCGTCGCATTCCGCCCCCAACCACCCACTCTTTCGCCATTTCCTTTTGGATTTCCGCAGCAGCAACCCAGTTGTCCCCTCCCCCCCCCCGCTAGATCCCTATCTAGCTTGATTGCTCCCCCCATATCACTTCCGTAAGTCAGTTGACTTCAACTGACCCCGGCTACTCCTGCTCACTCCTCGCCCCCCCCCCCCCCCGGTGTGAGGGAACTCCCATCCGCCTTGCGCCTGTTTTCCCGCCTTATTCTTTCTGGCGCGGGAACATCCCTTTACCTAACCCGCCTCTTACGGTGCAGCTCCCTTTCCCCTCCCCCTCCCCTTCCCCATTCTTCGACTACGTCCCGCCTTTCCCCCCTCACCAGCACCCACATTTCCCCAGTGTCCCCCCCCTTCCCTGTTTACTTCTCGATTCACTTTCACCATAACATTAACAAAAACAATAACAATAACGATTCCCTGCAGCATCAGTCCCTCAGTTCCGGTCCAGTTTCTCTTCATTGATGAAGGACCATGCTTCCTCCGCCGTCTCAAAATAATAGTGTCTCTCCTGATACGTGACCCATAGTCTTGCCGGCTGCAGCATCCCAAACTTCACCTTCCTTTTGTGCAAAACCTCTTTGGCTCGGTTAAAGCTCGCCCTCCTTCTCGCCACCTCCGCACTCCAGTCCTGGTATATCCTTACCACAGCATTCTCCCATCTGCTACTCCGCACCTTTTTAGCCCATCTCAGGACCTCTTCTCTGTCCTTAAGGCGGTAGAATCGCACGATTATCGCCCTCGGTGGTTCTCCCGCTTTTGGTCTTCTCGCCGGGATCCGATTTGCCCATTCCACCTCCATGGGGCCCGCAGGGGCCTCAGCACCCATCAGTGAGCTCAGCATCTTACTTGCGTACGCTCCACAGTCCACTCCTTCCACGCCCTCAGGGAGACCTAGTATCCTAAGGTTCTTCCTTCACGCTCCATTTTCAAGGGCCTCAATCCTGTCAGCGCACTTTTTATGAAGTGCCTCGTGCGTCTGAGTCTTAACCGCCAGGCCCAGGACCTCATCCTCAATACCTGATACCTTCTGCTCCATCATGCGAAGCTCAGTCTCCTGGGTCTTTAAAGTCTCTTTAAGCCCCTCAATTGCCTGTCACATCGGGGTCGGTACCTCCTTCTTCAGCAGATCCACGCACCGTCTCACAACCTCGTCCTGCTCAGGCCCCCATGTCACCTGCGATCCATCCGCCTCCATTTTGTTCCACTCCCTCTGACCTTCTGGTTGCAGATTCTTCGGGCTGCAGCCGCCGCCGCCGCTTTTTCCTCCGTCGTTCGGGGGGGGACTCCCTTCCCACGCACCTCCCACCGGGTTTTTCGGCCGGCAAAGTCCCCGTTGGGGCTCTTAAAAGAGACCGAAGGTCCGTCGGAGCTAGAGCCGCCGAAACGTGCGGCTAGCTCATCCTTGCCGCAACCGGAAACCTCTCTCCCCATTTTAAACATACTGTGCATTTCTGTTTTTCCTACCAATGTGGATAACTTCACATTTTTCCATTTTATATTCCATGTTCCATGTTTTTGCCCATTCGCTTAGTCTGTCTAAATTCTCTTGAAGCCTCCTGTCACCCTCCTCACAACTCATATTCCCATCTGGTTTTGAGTCACCAGCAAACTTTAAATATTGGCCAGGATTCTCCGAAATTCCGGCCAAGTGTTGAATCCGGCGTAAACACCAGAGTGCGAGGGGCAAGGTTTAGAGTAGATGTACGAGGCAAGTTTTTTACGCAGAGGGTAGTGGGTGCCTGGAACTCGCTGCCGGAGGAGGTGGTGGAAGCAGGGACGATAGTGACATTTAAGGGGCATCTTGACAAATACATGAATAGGATGGGAATAGACGGATATGGACCCAGGAAGTGTAGAAGATTGTAGTTTAGTCGGGCAGCATGTTCGGCACGGGCTTGGAGGGCCGAAGGGCCTGTTCCTGTGCTGTACATTTCTTTGTTCTTTGTTTGTTCTTGGTGTATGCCGGCGTCAGGGGCCACCTGGCCCAGTTATTCTCCGGAATTTAGGGGCCTAGAACGACGCTGGAGTACTGTGCGTTGCTCCGGCGCGCGACCGACAGCGCAGGTCTGCGCATGCGGGCGACGGCCGTCTCCGCGCCGGCGCATGCGCGTGGTTGCCGTCTCTGCGCCGGCCCCTGAGCAACGTGGAGGAGCCTTACAGGGGCCCGGCGCGGAGGAACATAGCCCCCCCCCCAGATTGAGCGTGCCCGCCGATTGGTAGCCCCCGATCGCGGGCCTGGCCACCGCCGAGGCTCCCCCCCCCCCCCCCCCCGGAGTTGAATCTTCGCCCCTCCACCAAGACGGCCCCCGCAGCCAGAATGCCGAGGTCCCATCGGGTGGGACCACATGTGAATCATGCCGGCGGGACTCGGCCCGTCGAGCGCGGAGAATCGCCGCGGGGGCCGCTTTGAATGGCCCCCGACCGGCACCGCGGTGACCGAGCAGGCGAGATTGGCGGGATTATCACGCTTCCCCCCACCCCGGCGAGCCTCCGACCCGGCGAGTCCCGGCCATGATATTTGCTCCCCACATCCAAGTCATTGATATAGATTGTGAAGTGCTGGGGCTCAGCACTGATCTTTGTGGCACCCACGTAGTCATAGTCTGCCAACCTGAGAATGATTCATTTATTCCTACTCTTGGTTTTCTGTTTGTTAACTAATTCTCAACCCATGCCAATTTCTTATCCCAAATCCCATGTGCTCTAGTTTTGTTTCCTAACCTCTTGTGAGGGATCTTTTTTAAAGCCTTCTGAAAATCCAAATACACCACATCCACTGGTACTCCCTTGTCTATTCCGCCCATTACATCCTCAAAAAACTCAGCAGGTTTGACAAACATGAATTATTTTCCTTAAGTCCATGTTGACTCCTGAAAGGGAAGCAATTTTGTCCTTGATAGGGGATACTGGGTGGCACAGTGGTTAGCACTGCTGTCTTACAGCTCCAGGGACACGGGCTCAATTATGGCCTTGGGTGACTGTCTGTGTGGAGTTTGCACTTCTTCCCTGTGTTTGCGTGGGTTTCCTACGGGTGCTCCGGTTTCCTCCCACAGTCCAAAGATGTGCAGGTTAGATGGATTGGCCATGCTAAATTGCCCCTTAGGGTCCAAAAGGTTAGATGGGGTTACTGGGTTACGGGGATAGGGTGGAGACGTGGGCCGCTCTTTCCAAGAGCTGGTGCAGACCCGATGGGCTGAATGGCCTCCTTCTGCACTGTAAATTCTATGGTTCTATGGATGATCAATATTAAGTAATCAGAATTCATCCGGTGTTATTTCAAATTGAGGATGAGCAAACATGTGTTTTTTTTAATTTATGCTCTATGAATTGGGTGACTTGAAAATAAAGCATATGAATAATTATGTTTGTGTTCTCTTACATGGTAGGAATGTTCATCTATGTCAAAGCAACCTCAGAACATAAAGCAATGAATACAATTCAACTTGGAAGTCCTGTTTTAAAGAACAAATTAACCAAGGGTCTTACATGTCAGGTAATTATGGATCAGTCATTTCCAGAATGCAATTTGTTTAAATATGAAGCCTGACGAGAAGAAAATAAGACAAATTACAGAAGCAATTAAGGTGCGACCAAGCCATTCAAATGGAATATTTAACAAGCCAGCAACAAGTAAAATTTTGAAGAGTGTGTTGGCTTGAACTGGCCCTCACAGATTTTACAGCAGATGGTAGTGGGGATCTATCTCTCATATCTCTTGCCATCTAACTGTTTCTGGTGCCATGGGTCTTGTTCCCAGTTCCTATTTATATGGATATGGGTGTGAATTCTCAAGGGACTTCTCCTGTGCAGCTGCCATAACAATGGCAGAAGTTTATCCACCAGCTTATTGTATGTCAAGTTATCAGCAGAGTTGGAGGATTCCCTTATGAACTTTGTCATCTATTTTTCTCAGGGAGATAAATGTGTTTTGTGGAATGAAGATGTGTCTACCATGGTCCATCATGAAACAAAGTTAGTCATACCAACAAACCTGTATCAAAGATTCAGTATGTTTCGAGTACACTGTGGTTAATTTAAATTTAAAGTGGCCATATGTATTACGGCAATAATCTTCAGCTGGAGCTACACCAAATAATTTCCAATTCCCTCTAGTTATCAGTCAGTCTGCAAACAAATATGCTTGCAATGTTCACATTGCCACTATTCTTACTTATATCTCCTTCATTTCCTTTCCCACTGTACTCATTAAATTCTATTTTAATTTTAATTTTTCTTATCGCTCTGCTGTTCTTATCTCTTACTCTTGTCGTCAGGGGCTGGGTTAGAACACTGGGCTAAATCGCTGGCGTTTAAAGCAGACCAAGGCAGGCCAGCAGCACGGTTCGATTCCCGTACCAGCCTCCCCAAACAGGTGCCGGAATGTGGCGACTAGGGGCTTTTCACAGTAGCTTCATTGAAGCCTACTTGTGACAATAAGTGATTTTCATTTCATTGTTTATCAAAAAAAATCTCTCTATTTCTTTTAATATTCATGTTACAGAACCATGGGTAAGAATACACAGTTGGGAAAAGGTAGGATGTTGAAGTTTGTCAGAGATCCAGATGTTGCAGAGGCCAAAATCACGATTGCCATTCTGATTACTAAGCCACAAAGGTCTCTCTCAATTTCATCCATAGCTATTTCAATAACATTCATAAAGTGTGCATGTTGCCTAATTTCCTTCCTCTATGCAATATCTTTACACATGGGAGCTTATGCATGGGATTATGACCTTAAAATGTATTATTAAACTACACTTTACATTATTATGCTACAGTGACCACCTGAAAGAAAAAACAATGGCCTTGAAATTATAAAGTTCCTCTTCTGTTATTTTAACAGAAGGGCCAACCCTCTGAGAGGACTTTGTGACAGAATTTTTAAGTGCCTGTGCACCATTCTCCACAACAGAATTTAAAAACATAAGAAATAAGAGGAGGAATCGGCAATATGGCCACTAGAGTCTACTCCACCATTTAATAAGATCATGGCTGCTTTTCTCAACCTCACTGCCTCGTTCTCTCCCTGAACACAAAGACATTAAATAAATAATTAAGGACTTTGCGATGAAATGCTTGTTAAAACTTTAGCCGCTCTATAATAAAGAAGCAGGTAGTGTGGGTGAGTATATGCTGGTCAAAAGGATTGTTGAACATGTGCAAAGAGAATGGCTGTCCGCATTACATTACCGACATCCTTCAAAACACTTGTTACCACTATTTCCAAGATGAAGGATATTTGACTGCACATGTAACATAACCTCAAGTGTTCGCATTTAAGGGCGCAATCTAACGGGCGCACTGCGCCCGACTCAGGACGCGACATGACCGGTAAACTTGTCACGCCTTGCGAGATCTAATGGTTTCTGGCGAGATGTCACAATATGGATCCCGCAACAATTGGATGGCAGGACCCAGAGTTGCATTTTCAAGTGTGCAGTCAGGAGTTACCCAAGATGTGGGATCTAACACCTGCGTCTTGGAAACCCCGACTGAGCGCCGTTTAGCACTGGTCTCTACCAACACGGACCAGGCGATCGGAAGCCCCTGGGTGGTCGGCATCTGAGCAGGGTGGTGCCCTGGCAGTGTTGATGCCACCTGGCACCTTGACACTGCCAGCCTGGTACCCTGACAGTGCTAACTAGTGGCACCCTTGCACAGCCAGGTTGGCAGCACCAAGGTGTCCAGATATCATTATGCCCATGCTGGGATCAGGTCTGGGCGTACTCTGCCCTTATGTGGTTGGGTGCGAGGGGCTCAAGGTGCCCCCTCATAGATGAGTTGGGCGGGTTTGCAGGCCATGATGGGGAGATCTAAATGGCACCCGATCTCTTCCTATATTGGCGACCAGAACACAACAGTGCAGCGAATGGAACTAAGTGCGGCCTCGGTGGGGCGTTTCTCGCTGAGGCCCCGAAATTAAGCAGAGTCCCGTTTGCAACAATTTGACAAGGAAAAATTAAATCCATGGCACCACACTGGGAAGTGCTGAGGAACAAAGAGACCTTGGCGTGTTTGCAAATAGATCTCTGAAGGCAGAAGGGCAGGTTAATAGACTGGTGAAAAAGGCATATGGTACACTTGGCTTCATCAATCGAGGAATAGATTACAAAATCAAGGAAGTCATGTTGGAGTTATATCGAAAATTGCTGAGGCCACAACTGGAGTTCTGTGCGCAGTTCTAGTCGCCACATTATAGGAAGGATGTGATTGCACTGGAGGGGGTGCAGAGGCGATTCACCAGGATGTTGCCTGGGATGGAACATTTAAGTTATGAAGAGAGGTTGGATAGGATTGGGTTGTTTTCGCTGGAGCAGAGAAGACTGAGGGGTGACCTGATCGAGGCGTAAAAGATTATGAGGGGCATGGACAGGGTGGTTAGGGAACAGCTGTTCTCCTTAGTTGAAGGGATGGTTACGAGGGGACACAAGTTCAAGGTGAGGAGCGGGAGGTTCAGGGAGAATTTAAGGAAAAATGTTTTTAACCAGAGGGTGGTGATGGTCTGGAATACACTGCCTAGGAGGGTGGTAGAGGGGGGTTGCCTCACATCCTTTAAAAAGTACCTGGATGAGCACTTGTGACGTCAGAACATTCAAGGCTATGGACCAAGTGCTGGCAAATTGGATTAGGAATGGCAGATCCAGATGCCTTTCATGTGACGGCATAGACTCGATGGGCCGAACAGGCTTTTCTGCACTCTATTTTTCTGTGATAGCAGGGTCGTTCTCGACTTTATTTTTTTTTACATGTCTAGCACAGGGTACCTGGGCAGCCAGGGATTGATACGTCCTAAATCAGGGTTTATTTGACCTGACCCATAATGTTTCTTCAAGCATTTGACTGGCATGTGGGTGTCCTCTATGATCAAGGGAAGCATGTTTTATTCCTGGTAAATAATGTCTCGGGAGCACAGTAAGTTTATTAGGAATGAAAAATGAAATTGCGCAGGACATGAAATGCTTCCTTTCTTAAATTCCACCTTAGTAACAAGGCAATTTCATATAATATTGACTAAGAATTCTAGAATGTTTCACTACTGAAGTTTTTAAGTATTCTCAAACATTAAAACCTTCCTGTTAAATAATGTGGTGTGCTGCATCTGAACAACAAAGAACAAAGAACAAAGAAATGTACAGCACAGGAACAGGCCCTTCGGCCCTCCAAGCCCGTGCCGACCATGCTGCCCGACTAAACTACAATCTTCTACACTTCCTGGGTCCGTATCCCTCTATTCCCATCCTATTCATGTATTTGTCAAGATGCCCCTTAAATGTCACTATCGTCCCTGCTTCCACCACCTCCTCCGGTAGCGAGTTCCAGGCACCCACTACCCTCTGCGTAAAAAACTTGCCTCATACATCTACTCTAAACCTTGCCCCTCTCACCTTAAACCTATGCCCCCAAGTAATTGACCCCTCTACCCTGTGGAAAAGTTGATGAAACATAAAATTGTCAAAAAGTAAGAACATTTCATGGCATTCTCTAAATAATATTTTTGTAGCCAGTTTCTTTTTTTAAAAATATATTTTATTGAAATATTTTTTCCCTGAGCAACATTTTTCCCGCTTACAAAACAAGCGAAACGATAACAATAACAAAACAGAAATGTTTTAACTTTTTAACAATAATAATAATAATATACAAGTAACAAAACCTCGTACTCTATTGACCTATACTCAACTAAGCCTCCTCCCCCCCTCCCCCCACTCCCCCCTGGGTTGCTGCTGCTGGTCATCTGTCTTCCCTCTGACGTTCCCCTAGGTAATCGAGAAATGGCTGCCACCGCCTGGTGAACCCTTGAGCCGATCCTCTCAGGGCAAACTTTATCTGCTCCAGTTTAATAAACCCCGCCATATCGTTTACCCAGGCCTCCAGTCCGGGGGGTTTCGCCTCCTTCCACATGAGTAGGATCCTGCGCCGGGCTACGAGGGACGCAAAGGCCACGACATCGGCCTCTTTCGCCTCCTGCACTCCCGGCTCTTCCGCAACTCCAAATAGAGCTAACCCCCAGCCTGGTTTGACCCGGGCCTTCACCACCTGCGAAATCACTCCCGTCACTCCCTTCCAATACCCTTCCAGTGCCGGGCACGCCCAAAACATATGTGCGTGGTTTGCCGGGCTCCCGCCACACCTCCCACATTTGTCCTCCACTCCAAAGAACCTGCTCAATCTTGCCCCCGTTATGTGTGCTCTATGTAGCACCTTAAATTGAATCAGGCTAAGCCTGGCGCATGAGGAAGAGGAGTTTACCCTGCTTAGGGCATCAGCCCACATACCCTCCTCTATCTCCTCCCCTAATTCTTCTTCCCACTTTCTTTTTAGTTCGCCCACCGACTCCTCCCCCTCTTCCCTCATCTCTCTATAAATCTCTGACACCTTGCCCTCTCCGACCCACACCCCTGAAAGCACCCTGTCCTGTATCCCCTGTGTCGGGAGCCGCGGAAATTCCCTCACCTGTTGTCTAGTAAACGCCCTCACCTGCATATATCTCAAGAAATTTCCCCGGGGTAACTTATACTTTTCCTCCAATGCTCCCAAACTCGCAAAAGTCCCATCTATGAATAAATCTCCCACCTTCCTAATTCCCAACTGGTACCAGCTCTGAAATCCTCCATCCATTCTTCATGGGGCGAACCTATGGTTGTTCCTGATAGGGGACCCCACCAGGGCTCCCCGCACCCCTCTCTGTCGCCTCCACTGTCCCCATATGTTCAGTGTTGCCGCCACCACCGGGTTCGTGGTGTACTTTTTCGGTGAGAACGGTAGCGGCGCCGTCACCAGCGCCTCTAGACTCGTCCCTTTACAGGACCTTCTCTCCAGCCTTTTCCACGCCGCTCCCTCACCCTCCATCATCCATCTACGTATCATTGCCACATTGGCGGCCCAATAATAATCTCCCAAGTTCGGTAGTGCCAGTCCTCCTCTGTCCCTACTGCGCTGAAGGAACCCCCTCCTTACTCTCGGAACTTTCCCTGCCCACACAAAGCTCGTAATGCTCCTATCTATTTTATTAAAAAAGGTCCTGGTGATTAAAATAGGGAGACATTGAAATACAAATAAGAACCTCGGGAGGACCATCATCTTAATTGCTTGCACCCTGCCCGCCAGCGATAAAGGTTGCATGTCCCACCTCTTAAAGTCCTCCTCCGTTTGTTCTACCAGCCGTGTCAGATTAAGTCTGTGCAAGGTTCCCCAGCTCCTAGCGATCTGAATCCCCAAGTATCGGAAGTTTCTTTCCACTTTCCTTAGCGGTAAGCCTTCTATCTCTCTACTCTGGTCCCCTGGATGTATCACATATAATTCACTCTTCCCCATGTTTAGCCTATACCCCGAGAATTCCCCGAACCCCCTCAAAATTTGCATAACCTCTATCATCCCCCCCGCTGGGTCCGACACGTATAACAATAGGTCATCCGCGTATAACGAGACTCGGTGTTCTTCTCCCCCTCTAGTCACCCCTCTCCATTTCCTGGAGTCTCTCAGCGCCATGGCCAGAGGTTCAATTGCCAGCGCAAACAACAATGGAGACAGCGGGCATCCCTGTCTTGTTCCCCTATATAATCGGAAATACTCCGATCTATGTCGACCTGTAACTACGCTTGCCGTTGGTGCCCCATAAAGTAGTCTAACCCAGCGAATAAATCCGTTCCCAAACCCAAACCTCCTTAACACTTCCCATAAATACTCCCACTCCACCCTATCAAATGTCTTCTTTGCGTCCATTGCCGCCACTATCTCTGCCTCCCCCTCCACTGAGGGCATCATTATCACCCCTAATAGCCGTCGCACGTTAACATTCAATTGTCTCCCTTTTACGAACCCTGTCTGGTCTTCGTGCACCACCCCTGGGACACAGTCCTCTATCCTCAATGCCAGCACCTTTGCTAGCAGTTTGGCGTCCACGTTCAATAGTGAAATAGGTCTATAGGACCCACACTGCATCGAATCTTTGTCCCTCTTCAAAATTGGCGATATCGTCGCCACCGACATTGTCGGGGGTAGTGTCCCCCCTTCCCTGGCCTCATTGAACGTCCTCGCCAACAACGGGGCCAATAAGTCCACATATTTTCTGTAGAATTCCACCGGGAACCCGTCCGGCTCCGGGGCCTTCCCTGCTTGCATGCTTCCCAGTCCCTTAATAACCTCGTCCACCTCAATCGGCGCCCCCAGGCCTGCCACCGCCTGCTCCTCCACTTTCGGGAACCTCAACTGGTCCAGGAACTGCCGCATCCCCTCCTCTCCCTCTAGGGGCTGAGACCTATATAGTTCTTCATAAAAGGTTTTTGTAGCCAGTTTCAAACTATATCTTATGATATGAGAAATAATTTCCAATCAAAGCTTGCAATTGTTTTTTCTTCATTTTGCTGTTGTCTAAGTCCAATTTCACAGTGAGTTGTGCATGTTCAGTGATCTATATTATTTTTCTCCAGCTCAATCTCATACTGCAGTAACAGTGTAACATGGACTTACATTATGTCCACAAAAATGACTTTTATACAAAAGAAAATCCAAATGAAATGTTTTTGTATGCTGCACATGTACAATTGTATGACAGATTGTGGAGACTTCTTTAGAGTTTTACATAATAAAATTAGGTTTAGCAAGTGTAGGTTGACAAGGTATACCAAATGCTCATTGTAATGATATCAAATTAAAATTACCATATTGTCACATACCTGCTGAAATATATTGTTTGGCTCTCATTCTCAGCATCTAATATTTGACACATAAACCGATTAAGATGACAAAACTGATTATCTGAAATCAGTCGGGAGAAGCAAATTTAGATCTCAAATTCTTGCCAGTGAGCGCATAGGTAATGGGAAGAGTGGTCAGGGGCGGGATTCGCCGGGTTTCCGGCACGGCCGTCCCCGCCAGCAGCAGGATTCTCTGTTCTGCAGCCGGCCAATGGGGTTCCCAATTGTGGCCACCGCACGCATTCGGGAAATCTGTGGGCGGTGGTGCGCTGCCGGAGACCGGAGGATCCTGCTGACAGAGAGTTCCACTGCAGGTCTTTGAGGGAACACTATTCAGAGATCTGGTGTAATAGAAGCAGAAAATACTGGAAACACTCAGCATGTCAGGCAGCATCTGTGGCGAGAGAAGCAGATATAAAGGGTGGAACCTTACCATATTCGTTCAAGGTTCACTCCAGATCTTGAGCCTCTCTGCGAAAAAAAACACATGGGTACGGTTCTCGCCGTCTGCCTGGCGTGACAGGGCATGATAGAGCCAGCAAAGCCAGCTCCATATAGGCCCACCGCTGGCACTACTCCCTGGCACAAGTTGGCACTCCCAGGTTGGCACTGTGCTGACCTGGCAGTGCCTACATGTGCCAGGGGAGTGCCAGGGGTCTCTGGGTGGGATCCTCTTGATCAAATCTCATTTTTTAAAACGTGTTGTAAACCTCCCCGATGTGAGGTGTGAATATTCAGTGAGGGGGAATCATGTGATACAGGGGCTCGCTAATTATATTAAAATGCATGCATAGCCATTAAAATTAGTTTCTCGCCTTTTGTGGGCATGAACCTCATGACATCACTCACGAGGGGAGTGGAAAACCGGGAAACGCAATCTCTCCAGATCCCACCCGCATCAGCAATCCCACAGACTGCTAACTTAGCCTCAAAATGACCCCCAGTATTTCAAGTCAATATAGGAAAAGTTACAAATGTAATAGGACGTAAGGTGGTGAAATGTGGGAGGGTATACAAAGATCAAAAGGAACGATCTGTCGTAGGGAGCAAAACAGGAGTCATTAAATGACAAAAGAAAGAAAGGCTGAGATTTTCAGTCCCACTTGGGTTTGCAGAAACTGGAGAATTCCTGGCTCTGCAAAGCTGATCCTTCAAAATGGCTGCCTGCAGTTGGGATTTCCTTTACGGGAAACAGCTGAATTACAAGTCCGGCATGCTGTCTCCGGAACGAGTGCAGAGGCTGCCCGGTGCAGAGGAGGGCTGGGTGGGTGGCCTGCCGCTGTGTTTCTGCATTGTGTTTAAGTTATTTTTTTAAAGATTTCAACAAAAAACAACTCTCCATCCCTAAGCACTCAACCCTCGCACCATTCCCATGTCCCATCCTTGCCAACCTATGCCACCACATAAGTCCACCCAACTCTCCTGGCCCCTCATACATGTATCTCAACCCATGACCCCTCTATCAATGCCCATGGACCCTCATACCCTTTATGTGAACCTGGTCCCTCTACTCACTCCCATGGATGCTGAGAATCTTTTCCCCCCACATTCCTATGGCCTTTATAGCCCCTATGCCAACATTGTGCCAACTCATACCAACCCATGCCCTCTAATCACCACTTTTTGTCCTTTAACCTCCTCCATGCCAACTCACCTAGCTTCCTTTGACAGTTTTGTGACAGCTTGACAGATCTTTGACATTTCATTCACAGCTTTGGTAGTTCCAATGAGTTTATACACTTTTTACACATAATTATGCTTACTTTTAATAAACCAAAGAGTTCTTTACCTCTCCCAAAGGATGCTTTACCTCTCCCAAAGGTGCCACAGCACATCTACAGATGGGTACTTTACTCTCCAAAGGGGTACTGAGGCTATCAAATGAATCCACTAAGTACAGACCTCTTACCTGGTCTAATCTGCTCATAGAACCATAGAACTGTAAAAATGATACAACACAAAAGGGGTTTAGCACACTGGGCTAAATCGCTGGCTTTTAAAGCAGACCAAGGTAGGCCAGCAGCACGGTTCGATTCCCGTACCAGCCTCCTCGAACAGGCGCCGGAATGTGGCGACTAGGGGCTTTTCACAGTAACTTCATTTGAAGCCTACTTGTGACAATAAGCGATTTTCATTTCATTTCATGCATTCGGTCCATCTTGTCCATGCCGAACCAAAGACACTCTTTCTAATCCCATCTGCCTGCACGTGGCCCATGGCACTGCAACTTACAGCACCTGAAGTGTAGACCCAGGTATTTTTAAAAGAGTTTAGTGTCGCTGTCTACACCACAAACTCAGGCAGCGAGTTTGAAACACCCACCAAACACCCTCTGCAAAAAAAGCTTTTCCTCATGTCCTCTCTAATCTTTCTGCCACTGAGCTTGAATCTATGACACGTGGGGCGTGATTCTCCGAACCACCACCGGGTCGTAGAATCGCCAGGGGCCGGAGTGAATCCCGCCCCCACCGTGTCGCGAATTCTCCACCACCGGAGATTCGGCGGGGGCGGGAATCGCGGCGCGCCGGTCGGCGGGGATCCCCGGCGATTCTCCGGTCCGCGATGGGCCGAGGTCCCGCCGCTGTCAACCCACGCCAGCCGGCGTGGATTGAACCACCTTTGGGACGGCGGGACACGGCGGCGCAGGTGGGCTCCGGGGTCCTGGGGGGGGGGGGGGCGCGGGGCGATCTGGCCCCGGGGGGTGCCCCCACATTTGCCTGGAATGCGATCGGGGCCCACCGATCCACGGGCGGGCCTGTGCCGTGGGGACACTCTTTTCCTTCCGCCTTCGCCATGGTCTCCACCATGGCGGAGGCGGAAGAGACCCCTTCCACTGTGCATGCGCGGGGATGCCGTGAGCGGCCGCTGACGCTCCCGCGCATGCGCCGCCCGGCAAAGTCAGTTTCGCGCCAGCTGGTGGGGCACCAAAGGCCTTTCCCGCCAGCTGGCGGGGCGGAAATCAGTCCGGCTCGGGCCTAGCCCCTCAAGGTGAGGGCTCGGCCGCTCAAGATGCGGAGACATCCGCACCTTTGGGGCGGCGCGATGCCGGACTGATTCGTGCCGTTTTTGGCGCCGGTCGGCAGACATCGCGCCGATTGCGGAGAATCCCGCCCCTGGTTTTTGAACTCTCTGCCAAGGGAAACAGTTCCTCCTGTCTACTCTATCTCTACTCATCACAATTTTGTATACCTCAATCATGTCACCCCTCAGCCTTCTCTGACCCAATGAAAACAACCCTAACCTGTCCAATCACTCTTTGTAGCTATAATTCTCCAGCCCTGGCAACATTCTCGTGAATCTTCTCTGCACTCTCTCCAGAGCAATTACATTCTTCCTGTAATGTGGTGACCAGAACTGCACACAACATTCCAGTTGTGGCTTTAACAGTGTCATATATAGTTCCATCATTATATCCCTACTTCAGTATTCTATACCTCTGCCGATGAAGGATAACATTCCAATTGCCATCTTTACAACCTTATCAATCTGTGCTTCTTTAGGGACCTGTGCACTTGCATGCCAAGATCTCTCATTCATCTACCTCTTTCAGTATATTCCCATTTATTTTGTATTCCCTTTTACTGTTTGACATCCCTAAATGCATTGCCTCATACTTATCAGACTTGAACTCCATCTGCCACTTCCCTTCCCACTCCACAACCCACCTATACCATTTTGGAGCTTACAGCTTCCTCTACACTAATAATAATAATAATCACTTATTGTCACAAGTAGGCTTCAATTAAGTTACTGTGAAAAGCCCCTAGTCACCATATTCCGGTTCCTATTTGGGAAGGCTGGTATGGGAATTGAACCCGCGCTGCTCCCATTGTTCTGCATTACAAGCCAGCTATTTAGCCCACTGTGCTAAACCAGCCCCTATCCACTCACAGCCATTTTTTGTGTGGACTGTAAATTTCCCAATCGTGCCTCCCACATTCAAGTCCAAATGATTAATATATTAAAAAAAACAGCAGTAATACCAACACTGAGCCCTGCGGAATACCACTTGAAACAGCTTTCCATTTGCAAGGGCAGCCATCGACCTTTACCCTTTGCTTCCTGTTACTAAGCCAACCTTGGAACCAATTCATCACATTCCCTATATCCAATGGGCTTTAACTTTTTGATAAATTTGCCATATGGGACTTTGTCAAATGCCTTACTAAAATCCATGTAGACGACATCAACTGCATCGATCCTCCTTATCACTTCCTCAAAAAATTCAGTCAAATTTGTAAGGTATGACCTTCTAAGGCCAAGATGACTATCCCTGACTAGTCCATGCCTTTCTAAGTGATAGTTTATCTGCTCTCTCAGGATTGATTTTAACAATTTGCCCACCACCAAAGTAAGACTAACCAGCCTATAATTGTTTGGCATTTACTTTATACCATTTTTAAACAATGGAACCACATTTGTATTCCTCTAGTCTTCCGGCACCTCCCATGTGTCTGGTGAAGATTGGAAAATAATTCCCAGAGCATCTACAATTATCTCCCTGACCTCCTTCAACATCCTAGGAAACAATCTATCCAGCCCTGGCGACTTATCCATTTTCAAGAATGCCAACACCTTTAACATTTCCTCTCCCACTCTGATTATTTTATCCAATATGTCACCCTGCTCCTCTTGGATTACTATATCTGCATCATCTCTGTCCTTTTTGAATAGGGAGACAAAAATAATGTTTAAAACTTTTCCCATATCCTCTGCTTCTTCACACAAGTTCCCTTATTCATCTCTGACAGCCCCCACTTTCGGCTAACTATCCTTTTTATCATAGATTATCATAGGATTTACAGTGCAGAAGGAGGCCATTCGGCCCATCGATTCTGCACCGGCCCTTGGAAAGAGCTCCCTATTTAAGCCCACACCTTCATCCCATTCCCGTAACCCCACCTAACCTTTTTTTGGACACTAAGGACAATTTAGCATGGCCAATCCACCTAACCTGCACATCTTTGGATTATGGGAGGAAACTGGAGCACCCGGAGGAAACCCACACAGACACAGGGAGAACGTGCAGACTCCTCACAGACAGTGACCCAAGCCGGGAATCGAACCTGGGACCATGGAGCTGTGAAGCAACAGTGCTACCCACTGTGCTACCGTGATGCCCAACTTTTGCTCTATATATACTGATAAAACATCTTTGGGTTTTCCTTAATCTTGCTTGCTGACATGTTTTTATGCCCCCTCTTTGATTTCCTGATTTTTTTTTACTTGATCCCTGTACTTTCTAAACTCCTCAAGGCTATCTTCAATGTTGAGTTTTTGGGACTTTCATAAGTTTGTGTAGTTTCACAGAGGGCATATGAAAATCCCACCTCCGTGGAAGCAGTTGGTGATTTAAATGGCCAGCTGCCTCCGTAAATAGTGCATCCGCAAACCCCGGCCCACCCCCGCCCCCACGAAAATGGGAAATGCTGTGTTCGGGACGGGCCATACAATTTCCAGCCATTTTTGGGATTTCTGCTATGCTGGAGAGGTGTAAAACGAAGCGTCGTTTGAGATGTGAATGATGGCCTGCCATCTAAATGGAAAAACAAGTGAAATACTTAAATAAAAGATAACAAAATGGGTGCAGAGATTATGGACCAACATTTTTGAAATCAATGACTGGAATTTTATGGCGGATGCGGCAAACGTCCATTGACTTCGACGGGACTGGAAAGTTTGACCAGTGGGAGGGGCCAGAAAACTCCAGCCAATGTTGGTTCTGGAGGCATGTAAAGTGCCTTACTGAACATCTCAAACTTGGGTGAGCTTCGTTACAGCAGTGCAATTGGTCAAGAACAAAAAGGTCGAAGTGAGAGCGAGGCGGGTGGAAGAATTAAAATGGCAGGCCAACGGAGGCTTCCATGATGCTTGTGGACTGAACAGAACACCTCTGATCAATGATTCATTAATAATCCCGTGTAGTTTGCTCGGGTTCACAAGTAAAGTCAATCCTTTGTAACAGGTGTTCCCAATGTATTGTTAATTGTGGAACAAATTGCTCCAGGAATTTAGAATAACATGTGTTACATGGATTTTTTTAATGCTCCAATACATAGTGGATTTAACTTATGTTTCAATTTAGTTATTCATTCTAAGCATTCTCTTTAATTTTGAAGCAGATAAGGTTCTGGTACCAAATGACAGAAGGAGCTAACATGTCAGTATATATAAGAACTGGAGGGCATATGAAAAGAGCTGCCGACCTCACTAAACCAACCAGCCAAAGTTGGACAAAGTTCGAGATTCCCATGATACCCAGCGGAACAGAGACCGTGACAACTTTCCAGGTGAGGAGACCAAAGTGGTGAAAATGAACATGAGAACTGCTGGAATGTACCGTTATCTATAACCGTTACTGTTCTGGGGAATCTGAACTTTGTTTTATTTATACAAGTCTAAAGTGGAGGAATTTAGGGTAAGGAAGGAGATCAGGGGTAATTCAACCAAGCAAAATATAACAGAGCTGTGGAATAATTAATCTATCAGGCAAGGCCATTGAAGCAGAAAGTGAAATGTGTAACAGACAACTGTATACGTGTTCCTGAAGAGAGGAAAGGCTGAGGGATATGGTGAAAGAGACTCCTGGAAGCAAATTGTTTTTCCTGTTTGTCTATATCTATCTACTTCTAATTTCTAATTGTAGCAACATGCTACAGCTAGCATGTTTCTTATGTTCATACTGAGCTTAATGCATTTGTCTCCATGTTTTTCAGTGTTTGCATTGTTTTCAGCTTGGCTCAGTTGGTAGTATTCTTCTATGTTCCAGCCTGTATCAGCGTTTAAGCTCATAATCAAAGAGGACAGTCCAGTGTAGTAGTGAGAAAGTGCGGAATTCTAGGAGAAATACTCCCTGTACTAATAGGAACTCCAGGAAATCATCAGCGGATAACAGCAACAGACCGTTTATTTAGAGGCAAAACATGTTTATAGAAAGTATCAAGGAACATTACAGTACCAGCCTGTGACTCTAACTCTTCTCCCAGACTGGATATGTTCTGTAGGTTTTAACCACTCCAGCTTGCTGGAATTGCATGCGCTTTGCCCTGACAGGCTGGGCGTCACGTGGCCTCTGAGGTTTGCCGAGGCCTCGGTCGGGGAGGTCACATGACCCCCAGTGTTCACCGCAACACTCCTTTAGACATCAAATACATTCCAGGACAGGTCCCATATGGCACAATTATCCACTAGTCATCCACCTCGTATCTGCTGTGTAATGAATGAATGTTAGCACAGATTGGCTGCTGCATTCAGCTGCAGCAGTACTTTCTAAATGGTGAAAAGCTCAGAAGTCCAAAGAGACTTGAAGTTCAACGACATAGAATTCTTAATAAATTGAATGTGTTCCTGAAACCAATAAAAAGCTAACGGATTGGTGATCCTTTGCAAATTGTGATGTGGGAGAATATAAGAAGGAATGGAGGGAATGTGCTGAAACAAAGGGGATTACAATGGGATGAGAGAAGAGCTAGCTAAGGTAGACTGGGAGCAAAGATGTTATGGTGAAACAGTTGAGAAACAGTGGAGAACCTTCCAAGCGATTTTTCACAGTGCTCAGCAAAGGTTTATACCAACAAAAAGGAAGGACGGTAGAAAGAGGGAAGATCGACCGTGGATATCAAAGGAAATAAGGGAGAGTATCAAATTGAAGGAAAAAGCATAAAAAGTGGCAAAGATTAGTGGGAGACTAGAGGACTGGGAAATCTTTAGGGGGTAACAGAAAGCTACTAAAAAAGCCATAAAGAAGACTAAGATAAATTATGAGACTAAACTTGCTCAGAATATAAAAACAGATTGTAAAAGCTTCTACAATTATATAAAACAAGAAAGAGTGGCTAAGGTAAATATTGGTCCTTTCAAGGATGAGAAGGGAGATTTAATAATGGGAGATGAGGAAATGGCTGAGGAATTGAACAGGTTTTTTGGGTCGGTCTGCACAGTGGAAGACACAAATAACATGCCAGTGACTGATGGAAATGAAGCAATGACAGGTGAGGACCTTGAGATGATTGTTATCACTAAGGAGGCAGTGATGGGCAAACTAATGGGGCTAAAGGTAGACAAGTCTCCTGGTCCTGATAGAATGCATCCCAGAGTGCTAAAAGAGATGGCTAGGGAAATTGCAAATGCACTAGTGATAATTTACCAAAATTCACTGGACTCTGGGGTGGTCCCGGCGGATTGGAAATTAGCAAATGTGACACCATTGTTTCAAAAAGGAGGTAGGCAGAAACCGGGTAATTATAGGCCAGTGAGCTTAACTTCGGTAGTAGGGAAGATGCTGGAATCTATCATCAAGGAAGAAATAGCAAGGATCTGGATGGAAATTGTCCCATTGGGCAGACACAGCATGGGTTCATAAAGGGCAGGTCGTGCCTAACTAATTTAGTGGAATTTTTTGAGGACATTACCAGTGCGGTAGATAATGGGGAGCCAATGGATGTGGTATATCTGGATTTCCAGAAAGCCTTTGACAAGGTGCCACACAAAAGGTTGCTGCATAAGATAAAGATGCATGGCATTAAGGGGAAAGTAGTAGCATGGATAGAGGATTGGTTAATTAATAGAAAGCAAGGAGTGGGGGTTAATGGGTGTTTCTCTGGTTGGCAATCAGTAGCTAGTGGTGTCCCTCAGGGATCAGTGTTGGGCCCACAATTGTTCACAATTTGCATAGATGATTTGGAGTTGGGGGCAAGTGCAATGTGTCCAAGTTTGTAGACGACACTAAGATGAGTGGTAAAGTAAAAAGTGCAGAGGATACCGGAAGTCTGCAGAGCGATTTGCATAGGTTAAATGAATGGGCTAGGGTCTGGCAGATGGAATACAATGTTGACAAATGTGAGGTTATCCATTTTGGTAGGAATAACAGCAAAAGGTATTATTATTTAAATGATAAAATATTAAAATATGCTGCTGTGCAGAGAGACCTGGGTGTGCTAGTGCATGAGTCGCAAAAAGTTGGTTTACAGGTGCAACAGGTGATTAAGAAGGCAAATGGAATTTTGTCCTTCATTGCTAGAGGGTTGGAGTTGAAGACTAGGGATGTTATGCTGCAATTGTATAAGGTGTTAGTGAGGCCACACCTGGAGTATTGTGTTCAGTTTTGTTCTCCTTACCTGAGAAAGGACGTACTGGCACTGGAGGGTGTGCAGAGGAGATTCACTAGGTTAATCCCAGAGCTGAAGGGGTTGGATTATGAGGAGAGGTTGAGTAGACTGGGACTGTACTCATTGGAATTTAGAAGGATGAGGGGGGATCTTATAGAAACATGTAAAATTATGAAGGGATTAGATAGGATAGATGCGGGGAGGTTGTTTCCACTGGTGGGTGAAAGCAGAACTAGGGGGCATAGCTTCAAAATAAAGGGAAGTAGATTTAGGACTGAGTTTAGGAGGAACGTCTTCACCCAAAGTGTTGTGAATTTATGGAATTCCTTGCCCAGTGCAGCAGTTGAGGCTCCTTCATTAAATGTTTTTAAGATAAAGATAGATAGTTTTTTGAAGAATAAAGGGTATAAGGGTTAAGGTATTTGGGCCGGAAAGTGGAGCTGAGTCCACAAAAGATCAGCCATGATCTCATTGAATGGCGGAGCAGGCTCGAGGGGCCAGATGGCCTACTCCTGCTCCTAGTTCTTATGTTCTTATGTTCAAGAAATCATCTTTATACTGCTTTGTTCCTGATTTCTGGGGTGGGATTCTGCGGGAATCGGCACGGCGGGCAACTCCGGCGCCGAGGAGTGGCATGAACCATTCCGATGTCAGGCTGCACCAAAAGTGTGGAATCCTATGCACCTTCAGGGTCTAGGCCGGCGCCGGAGTGGCTTGCGCCAGGCCGGCCGGCGGGAAGGGGCTTGGCGCCATGCCAACTGGCGCTGAAGGTCCTCTGCCGGCTGGCGCGAGTTGGTGCATGCGCGGAAGCGCCAGTGTGTGCTGGTGTCATCCCAGTGCATGCGCAGGGGGGGTTCATCTCCGTGTCGGCCATTTTGGAAGAATCGAGTGCCCCCATGCCACAGGCCCGCCCGAGGATCCTGGAGACCGCCCGTGCAGCCAGGTCCCACCGGCAAATACCAAAACGGGCGGCCACTCGGCCCATCGCGATACGGAGAATCGCTGGGGGGGGGGGGGGTGCATTGCCAGCGGCCGCCAACCGGCATGGTGTGATTCCCGCCCCCGCCAAATCCCCGGCGCCGGAGCATTCGGCAGCCGGTGGGGGCGGGATTCATGCCGCACCCCGGCGATTCTCCGACCCGGCGAGGTGGTCGGAGAATCCCGCCTCTGTTTCTTTTTAATAAGTTGTTCACCAGAGCTCTGGATACAGCTTACACCAGCACAGCTTTGTCCTGCTGTGGACTCCCCTGAGAATTTCTTTCCAACAGAATCAACTGTGAGATCCAGGTCTATCTGTATCTTTGGCCCTCATTTCCTTATTACAAAATGATCCTTCTTTGGTGCTTCACAGTCCTTTTGCTTGCTTGCTACAAAATGGAAGAATCCCTCTTCCGTGATTTTGTGCCCAAATCACAGGTCTGCGCTCGTGACGTCAGTGGATGTGCTGACATGTGACCTGATCTCTGCTATCGCTTCTGGCGGGAAATCTCCATCACTTGCATTTAAAGACCGGTCGCGGCCAGCATTCTCAACTTAAAAGCCTGTCGCGGATGACATTCTGAAAAGCTGATCACTCCATTGGCCACTTTACTCACGAACATGAACACCATGACCAAGCGTTCAGTGACCCTCCTGACCCCCACCCGCCACCCACCCATGGGTTGTGACTCTGAGTTTTTAAATGCTGCTCCGCACTGTAATGGACATATGGGGCTGGATCTCCGTTTTTCGGACTATGTCCCCACGCCGTTGAAAACTGTGATCTTTTATGCCAAGAAAACTGGTGGGAAAAGGCCGCAGATTCATCGTCTTGCAGGGGGCTAGCAGGCAGCTCTTGTACAGCTCGCAGCTCTAGCTGCCTGTACGGTCCCCCGCAGTTCCTGGTCAGAGGGCGCGCATGTGCACAGCGTTGGCTTCCAGTGGTTGCGCCATGGCGGACCCAGCCAGCGGACCTGGACCGCCGAAATAGTGCCCCGCATCGGCTGCTCATCCGCCCCGGACCTGCCCACGCACATCGCCCCCCGCCCTGAACGAAGCCCTCCCCTGCCCTCCGATTAACCCTCCCCCGACTGTGGCGGCCCCGGACTGAGTCCGCAGCCGGCATGCGAGTGTCACGGATGGTGGGAGCACGTTAGAACCACACCGTCGGGAATTTGGCCCGTCAGGGACAGAGAATGGCAGGGCGGAGCTCAAGCAACGGCCTGAGGTGGTAAATACTCGGTAAATACGTGTGGAGTACACCGATTTTGGGGGGGGGCGGAGAATTGCAAAACCGGCGCCGGTACCAATTTCGTGCGCGAAGACAGATTCTCCTCCCCATCGTCGAACGAGATTTCGGTGTCGGGGTGTGGAGAATCCAGCCCATGATTCTAAAGGTTGGGGAATTGGAAGAAAAGTAAAAGCAATCCTCAGAGCAAACTAATGAGAAGGATAATATTGAAGAACTAAAAACATAATAACTAAGAAAGCCGGGAGTAGGGACGGCATGGTGACATAGTGGTTAGCACTACTGCCTCACAGCGCCAGGGACCTGGGTTCAATTCCAGCCTTGGTTGACTGTGTGGAGTTTGCATGGTTTTCCTAGGGCTGTTACGGTTTCCTTCCACAGTCCAACAATGTGCTGGTTAGGTGGATTGGCCATGCTAAATTGCTCCTTGGTGTCCAGTTAATGTAATGGGGTTATGGGGATAGGGCAGGGGAGTGGGCTGGGGAGGATGCTCTTTCAGAGGGTTGGTGCAGACTCAATGTGCCGAATAGCCTCCTTCTGCACTGTAGGAATTCTATAAGGTGACCACAGGATTTCTCATACAGGCAAAGGATTTGGTTTAAGTCATTGTTTTACGCCTTTTTCCCTGGGATCCATTTTCACCAACCGGCCATCCTTCGGGACCCATGCTGACTGACCTTCGCGACCCATGTCAGCCGACCTTCATGACCTATGCCGCACGAACTTTGCGGCCTGCCATTTTCACTTACCTTTAATGTGACAGGTGAGCCTGCTTGGTCCTCACAGCCTCACTTGCTTTGTCATTCAATGTTACATTTCTGCTGAGGACTTTAGTTGATGATTTATGTTCTCGCTGCATCCTTTGAAAAAAATCATTAAATTTCCATTTGTCAGTACTTCCCTGCATATAACACACATGGGCTTCATATCCTGATTTGCATTGGAACAAGTAATAAAGCCACCCCTTAAAAAATCATCTTTATACTGCTTTGTTCCTGATTTCAGCTTCTTCTTAATGGGCTGTTCACAAGAGGCCCTGGAGCTCACACCTGCGCTGCTTTGTCCTGCTGTGGATTCTCCTGTGCAGCTCACCACCACTACTTTGTCCTGCTGTGGATTCTCCTGCGTAGCTCTCTCCAGCAGATTTAATCGTGAGATGCTGGCCTGTTTGTATCTCTGGCCCTCTCTTCCTTATTACAAAAGGATCCGTTTTAAAATCTTCAGTCCTGTTTCTTGCTTGCTGCTAACAAAATGGAGGAATCAGGCCACATGCTGTCAGTGTACCTGGTCTCTGCTGCCGCTACAGGCAGGAAGACTCAGTTAAACAAAAAATCTGCTCCTGGGCCAGTGTGCTGACATCAGGAGGAGGCAGTCTGCCCCACTGGGCTCTGGGCCTGTACACTGCTGAGGGGGCATGCACGTGCGGGATGCCGGCATTCTGAAAGCCGGTCGCAGTCAACATTTTCAAAAGCCAGTCGCGACTGTTGGGCACTTCTTCCCAGGATTAGGAACGTCACAAATTATTGCCCAGCAACCCTCCCGACACCCGCATGCAACCCACCCATGGGTTGTGACCCTGGGATTGAAAATGACTAGGGTAAATGGTGGTCCTGGTAAACACCTTGAAGCATACTGCCAGCTGATCTTCAGAACATAATAATATAAGGAGCAGGAGTAGGCAGAGAATACAAGAATAAAAGGGAAATATAAAGAATGGAATGACTGCCACCTTACTGAGAAGTGTCTTGGCATGTTTATAAACTCCTGTATTAATGCAAGTCTTTGTACACAAAGTAGTACTGTGCTCAGTTGACTAACAGCTGGTTTGTGATGCCAGCAGCACAGGTTCAATTCCTGTACTGGCTGAGGTTATTCATGAAGGCCCCGCCTTCTCAACCTTGCCCCTTGTCTGAGGTATTGTGAGCCTCAGGTTAAATCACCACCTGTCAGCTCTCCCTGTCAAAGGGGAAAACAGCCTCTTGTCATCTGGGACTACGGCGACTTTACATACTTACATATTTACAGCACTGTGAAATAGCAACTTTGCAATTTATAATACCTGATTGTTAGAAATATATAATTGATCAATTTTTCTCATATACTTTTGTGACAGGTTATTCTACAAGGCAGTGTCTCGGAAGCACCAAATGCATTTTTTGCCCTTGATGATATTAGTTTAAATCCAGGATGTGTTGTATCTAACACAATGAGTCCTAATTCCATCATGGAACACAAAGGCAAGTATTTAAAGATAATTTGTTTCATGTATTTAATTATCAAGGGGCTGGTTTAGCACACTCGGCTAAATTGCTGGCTTTTAAAGCAGACCCAGGCCAGCAGCGCGGGTTCAATTCCCGTACCAGCCTCCCCGAACAGGTGCCAGAATGTGGCGACTAGGGGCTTTTCTCAGTAACTTCATTGAAGCCTACTTGTGACAATAAGTGATTTTCATTTCATTTCATCAAGTGACAAAAACACTGAAAGTTGTTTAGCAGGTTTGCAAGTGTTATGTTGTTATACAATTCCTACATAGCCAGGAACTAATTATTATGTAAACGTATCCTGGGGTGCCAGATTTTACTGCTGTACTGCCTCACGTGCTGATTACCCATCTATCCACCAGCCAAATGGAGAGGTGCAAGGAATACTAGAATTTTGGCCTGGATTTTAATCACCGAGGTTAGGTGGATTGGCCATGATAAACAGCCCTTAGTGACCAAAAAGGTTTACATAGATATAGAATTTACAGTGCAGAAGGAGGCCATTCGGCCCATCGAGTCGGCACCGGCTCTTGGAAAGAGCACCCTACCCAAGGTCAACACCTCCACCCTATCCCCATTGGGGCAGCACGGTAGCATTGTGGATAGCACAATTGCTTCACAGCTCCAGGGTCCCAGGTTCGATTCTCGGCTTGGAGTCTGCACGTCCTCCCCGTGTGTGCGTGGGTTTCCTCCGGGTGCTCCGGTTTCCTCCCACAGCCCAAAGATGTGCAGATTAGGTGGATTGGCCATGTTAAATTGCCCTTAATGTCCAAAATTGCCCTTAGTGTTGGGTGGGGTTACTGGGTTATGGGATAGGGTGGAGGTGTGGGCTTCGGTAGGGTGCACTTTCCGAGAGCCGGTGCAGACTCGATGGGCTGAATGGCCTCCTTCTGCACTGTAAATTCTATGAAATCTATAGCCCAGTAACCCCACCTAACACTAAGGGCAATTTTGGACACTGAGGGCAATTTATCATGGCCAATCCACCTAACATGCACATCTTTGGACTGTGGGAGGAAACTGGAGCTGTGAAGCAATTGTGCTATCCACAATGCTACCTTGCTGCCCAGTAGGTTGGCTATGGTTAGGAGGGGTTATTGGGTTACGGGGTTAGGGTGGAAGTGGGGGCTTAAGTGGGTCGGTGCAGACTTGATGGCCCGAATGGCCTCCTTCTGCACTGTATGTCCTATGTTCTATGAGGTAGATAGCAAGAACAAGAACAAAGAACAAAGAAATGTACAGCACAGGAACAGGCCCTTCGGCCCTCCAAGCCCTTGCCGACCATGCTGCCCGACTAAACTACAATCTTCTACACTTCCTGGGTCCGTATCCCTCTATTCCCATCCTATTCATGTATTTGTCAAGATGCCCCTTAAATGTCACTATCGTCCCTGCTTCCACCACCTCCTCCGGTAGTGAGTTCCAGGCACCCACTACCCTCTGTGTAAAAAACTTGCCTCGTACATCTACTCTAAACCTTGCCCCTCTCACCTTAAACCTATGCCCCCTAGTAATTGACCCCTCTACCCTGGGGAAAAGCCTCTGACTATCCACTCTGTCTATGCCCCTCATAATTTTGTAGACCTCTATCAGGTCGCCCCTCAACCTCCGTCGTTCCAGTGAGAACAAACCAAACTTATTCAACCGCTCCTCATAGCTAATGCCCTCCACACCAGGCAACATTCTGGTAAATCTCTTCTGCACCTTCTCTAAAGCCTCCACATCCTTCTGGTAGTGGGGCGACCAGAATTGAACACTGTACACCAAGTGTGGCCTAACTAAGGTTCTATACAGCTGCAACATGACTTGCCAATTCTTATACTCAATGCCCCGGCCAATGAAGGCAAGCATGCCGTATGCCCTCTTGACTACCTTCTCCACCTGTGTGGCCCCTTTCAGTGACCTGTGGACCTGTACTCCTAGATCTCTCTGACTTTCAATACTCTTGAGGGTTCAAGAGTTGGAAAAATTCCCAGCTTCATGCACCTAACTCGGGCGAAAGTGCTTCCAAAGCTGTGATCTTCATTGCCCGGGACGAGTTCACACTGCTGATCCAGGAAAGAGGTGAGAGACAGCCCCAAGAACAGCTGGGTGCTGAGGCAGAGTGTTTAGAAAGCCCTCCTCGGTGTTGGAAATTTGTCCCCGTTATAATGAGCAAGAAAAGCTTTCGAGCCTCACCCCCTCAATTTCCATGTCCCATCCATGTCACCTTATGTCCCATGCCAGGATATGCACCACTCAATCCATGCCCCATCCATGCCACCTTATGCCCCATGCCAAGCTATGCACCACTCAACCCCCATGGCCCCTCATGAATCTCATGCCAAGCTATATCCTCAAACTGCACCCTTGGCCCCCCCATGCCATCCATGCCAGGCCACATTCCCCCATCCACCGATCATGAGCCCTTATGGCCCCATGCCAAGCTGTGGTAATTCCTTGTCCATTCACCCACGATACACTATATACAAACAATGAACCCTACAGTGACAATAGGATGTTAAAAAAACTTTTAAAAAGTAATTAATTCATTACTTTCCTCTATGTTAAGAAAATACCTTTTATTACTGGGCATTAAAAGTGTCAATCATCCAGGGCCTTTAAAGTATCAATGTCAGAAACTGAAAGCACTTGAAACCTCTTACCCTTGTGAAAATAAACACCGACAGCAGGGATCAGAGTCAGATATGTCAATCAAGCAATATTTTCTTTGGGGCTCAGGTGGTTCAAAGAGTAATAGATTGCTGGACTCTCAGTCAATCCTCACAATGGGCCTTATAAATAGAGTATAAAAGCAAGTAATTTATGGTGGACCTTCATAAAACACTTGTTCTGCCTCAGTTGAAGTATTGTGTCCAATTCTGGGGACCATAATTTAGTAAGGATGTAAAGGCAATGTGGAGAGTACAGAAAAAGTTTACAAGAATAGTTTCAAGAATGAGGGGCTTGTAGGAATTTGGACACTATAGTAAACTTCAGAGTGAATAAATTCTTGTTGAAGAATAATCATTGTCAAAAAATGATAATCAGTAATCTAGAATGCAAACTAACCAGATTTATTGGACAACAAAGACATTCTATGGATCCTGGGGCTGCTTGGGATTTCTCTTCTTGGTTCCTTGAACCAGATCCCTTGCCTCATGACGTCATTTCATATTTGAACTTAGCCAGCCTGTCTCTAACATACATACAAGCCCTTCCAACTTTAAGACTTCAACTCTAGTGGATCTTCTTTCTCTCTCTCTCTCATTGGTGGAAACAGTTGACTATCAAAGGCATTCTCTTCAGGCAATTACCATTAACCCAAATACTAGATTCTAACATTGATCTGGATTCTTACGGCAATCCTCAACCTGTGACAAATATTTTAGATACTTCTGGCAGATACTTTTATGGCAGCCCCTACCTATTACCCATTGACTGCAATGGACCATACACATGCTAAATTGCAAGCGCAAAAACCTCAGTGATGCTTCCCTATCTTTATAAGACCATAAGACATAGCAGAATTAGGCCCCTCGGCCCATCGAGTCTGCTCCACCATTCAATCATGGCTGATATTTTTCTCATCCCCATTCTTCTGTCTTCTCCCCATACCCCTGATCCCCTTATTGATCCCCTTATATGCCTCCATTCCTCCTTCCAAAGTGCATAGCCTCATATTTTTCCACTTCATACCTTCCTTGCAGGCAGCTTTTGCAACATCCAACTCATGTTTATGCATCTGTGTCAATACAACTAACAATGACTCATCAAATATTTATAATTCTTGATTGATCCATCATTCAGACCATTCTTCTAACCAATTAGTATTGCTGTCATGATTTCTGTTTACTGCATTTGCTAGATTCACTGGAGCCCAAATATGTAAAACATGTCCAACTACAACATCAGTTCACTCCCGTGTATTATCTCAAAGCCATGTAACTGTATTTTGGCACCTTGAGAGAGGCACTTTCTTAACAACATTCCGGTAATGCATACAAATCAAGACTTTACATCACTAAGCATATGTACAATACAATTTGATAACTTAAGCCTTATTTATTACACAAATATGTGAACAAGGTGAATTCAAACAGGCTTCACACCTTGAGGCTGAGATAATCAATCCCCTCCCTCTGCAAACATGCATTACAAGTATGCATCTCTAAGTTTAATTTTGTTTCTTCAAAGCCTCAGATGTTGAAGATTTCACATCATTTGAAAAAGACCAAAGTGCACGACTTGCTCATTTGAAGTTTTAATATGATTTATATCAGACCGTATTGTCACTTTCCTATATCCTGAGAAACCTTATACGATAAACTGCTGGATTAAATTAATCCACGATTGGAATTTGACCCTCATATTTTCCTTCTTACTATAATTCATGACCATCACTGCCTAAGGTAGTCAGGATGTGGGGCAGAAAATAAATCAGGAGATAGGGAACAGGCAATTCTGGATTTGGTGATGTGTAATGAGGCAGACCTGATTAGGGAACTTAAGGTGAAGGAACCCTTAGGGAGCAGTGACCACAATATCATAGAATTTAACCTGCAATTTGAGAGGGAGAAGCTGCAATCAGATTTAATGATATTACAATTAAATAAGGGTAACTACAAAGACATGAGGGAGGAATTGGCCAGAGTTGATTGGAAAAGAAGCCTAGCAGGGAAGACAGTGAAACACCAATGGCAGGAGTTTTGGGAGTTATTTGTGAGGCACAACAGAAATTCATCCCAAGGAGGAGGAAACATGCTAAGGGGAGGATGAGGCATCCATGGATGACGAGGATAGGATAAAAAGACCGGATAAAAGCAAAAGAAAAAGCATACAAAGTGGCGAGCATTAGTGGGAAGCCAGAGGATTGGGAAACCTTTAAAAGCGAGCAGAGGACAACTAAAAAATCAATAAGGGGGGAGATGATGAAATATGATTTGGTTTGATAAGGTTCCCAAGCGTTTGATAAGGTTCCCCACGGTAGGCTATTGCAGAAAATACGGAGGCTGGGGATTGAGGGTGATTTAGAGATGTGAATCAGAAATTGGCTAGCTGAAAGAAGACAGAGGGTGGTGGTTGATGGGAAATGTTCAGAATGGAGTTCAGTTACAAGTGGCGTACCACAAGGATCTGTTCTGGGGTCGTTGCTGTTTGTCATTTTTATAAATGACCTAGAGGAGGGCGCAGAAGGGTGGGTGAGTAAATTTGCAGACGACACTAAAGTCGGTGGTGTTGTCGACAGTGCGGAAGGATGTTGCAGGTTACAGAGGGACATAGGTAAGCTGCAGAGCTGGGCTGAGAGGTGGCAAATGGAGTTTAATGTAGAGAAGTGTGAGGTGATTTATTTTGGAAGGAATAACAGGAATGCTGAATATTTGGCTAATGGTAAAGTTCTTGGAAGTGTGGATGAGCAGAGGGATCTCAGTGTCCATGTACATAGATCCCTGAAAGTTGCCACCCAGGTTGATAGGGATGTGAAGACGGCCGATGGAGCGTTGGCCTTTATTGGTAGAGGGATTGAGTTCCGGAGTCATGAGGTCATGTTGCAGCTGTACAAAACTCTGGTACGGCCGCATTTGGAGTATTGCGTACAGTTCTGGTCACCTCATGGGAAAATCTTATGAGGAAAGGCTGATGGACTTGAGGTTTTTTTTCGTTAGAGAGAAGAATGTTAAGAGGAGACTTAATAGAGGCATACAAAATGATCAGGGGGTTAGATAGGGTGGACAGTGAGAGCCTTCTCCCGCGGATGGAAATGGCTAGCACGAGGGGACATAACTTTAAACTGAGGGGTAATAGATATAGGACAGAGGTCAGAGGTAGGTCTGTACTGCGCTGTATCGTTCTATGTTCTATGTTCTATGAGTGCAAGCTCGCTAGTAATATAAAGGAAGATAGGAAGAGTTTTTTTCAATATATAAAAGGTAAGAGAGAGGCAAAACTAGACATTGGACCACTGGAAAATGTGGCTGGAAAAGTAACAATAGGAAACAAAGAAATGCAGAGGAACTGAATAGTTACTTTACATCAGTCTTCCTGGTGGAAGACACCAGTGGGATGCCAGAGCTCCAGGAGAATCATGGGGCAGAGGTGAGTGCAGTGACCATCACTAAGGGGAAGGTTCTGGGGAAACTGAAAGATCTGAAGGTGGATAAATCAGCGGGACCGGATGGACTACACCTCAGGGTTCCAAAAGAGATAGCTGAGGAGATTGTTGAGGCATTGGTGATGATCTTTCAGGAATCACTGGATGCAGGAAGGGTCCCAGAGGACAGGAAAGTGGCTAATGTAACACCGCTGTTTAAGAAGGGAGGGAGGCAGGAGACGGGAAATTATAGGCCGGTTAGCCTGACTTCAGTCATTGGTAAGATTTTAGAGTCTATTATTAAAGATGAGATCGCGGAGTAATTGGATGTGCATGAAAAAATAGGACTGAGTCAGCACGGTTTTGTCAAAGGGAGGTCACGTCTGACAAATCTGTTAGAGTTCTTTGAGGAAGTAACAAGGAATTTAGACAAAGGAGAACTAGTGAACGTGATTTATTTAGATTTCCAGAAGGCCTTTGACAAGGTGCCACTTAGGAGACTGTTAAATAAGTTAAGAGCCCATGGTGTTAAGGGTAAGATCCTGACATGGATAGAGGATTGGCTGACTGGCAGAAGGGAGAGAGTGGGGATAAAGGGGTCTTTTTCAGAATGGCAACTGATGACCAGTGGTGTGCCTCAGGGGTTGGTGCTGGAACCACAACTTTTCAGAATATAAATTAATGATGTGGAAGAAGACACTGAAGGCACTGTTGCTAAGTTTGCAGATGATACAAAGATCTGTAGAGGGGCAGGTATTGAGGAAGCAGGGTGGCTGCAGAAGGACTTGGACAGGCTAGGAGAGTGGGCAAAGAAGTGGCAGCTGGAATACAATGTGAAAAAGTGTGAGGTCATGCACTTTGGAAGGTGAAATGGAGGCATAGACTATTTTCTAAATGGGGGGATGCTTAGGAAATCAGAAGCACAAAGGGACTTGGGAGTCCTTGTCCATGATTATCTTAAGGTTAACGTGCAGGTTCAGTTGGCAGTTAGGAAGGCAATGTTAGAATTCATGTCGAGAGGGTAGAATACAAGACCAGGGAAGTATTTCTGAGGCTATATAAGGCTCTGGTCAGACCCCATTTGGAGTATTGTGAGCAGTTTTGGGCCCCGTATCCAAGGAAGGATGTGCTGGCCTTGCAAAGGGTCCAGCGGAGGTTCACAAGAATGACCCCTGGAATGAAGAGCTTATCGTATGAGGAATGGTTAAGGACTCTGGGTCAGTACTCCTTGGAATTTAGAAGGATGAGGGGGAAATTTATTGAAACTTACAGGATACTGCAAGGCCCGGATAGAGTGGATGTGGAGAGGATGTTTCCACTTGTAGGAAAAACTAGAACCAGAGGACACAATCTCAAACTAAAGGCTCGATCCTTTGGAACAGAAATGAGGAGGAATTTCTTCAGCCAGTGGGTGCGATGTTCCCGACAGGCAAAACGTGGTTAGAACCACGGCACCGGGAACTCCGCCAGTTTGCCCGGAGAATCACTGGGCCCCCCCCCCCCAGCCGCGCCACGTAATCCGCGCACGAGTGATTCTCCAGGACCGGAGAATCGCGGGAGCGGCTCCGGCCACGTTCCCCACGTAAAAATGGATTCTCCGCCCCCGTGCCAAACGTGATTTTGGCGCGGGGCTGCGGAGAATCCAGCCCCTGGCGTCTGTGCTGTGCTGTGACTTTACTGAGGTATCACGCCAACTTCCTCTTTCAAAACCTGCCAAAGAAAATGAAAACATAGTCCATGGACCAAAAATCTACTGTCTGAGGAGTAATTAGAAATGTTGTTATCAAGAGCAAGAGTCATCATGATATTAGTCACATCAGCACTCTCAGACCAGACATTCACAGGATAGCAAGCTGTTTCTTTAACTGAGATGAATAAAGCTATCAATTCTGTAAACTGAGAATGCAAAGACACTTGAACTTGAAGGAATGTTCAGGCAATGCCACTGCAAATCCTGCATGAGGAACTCTTTGACAAGAGTATGACAAACCATCAATATAAACATGAAGAGCTTCTTCAATAGGAACTTGAAGAATTGGATGTTGTTCAAAATCCATCAATGGTAAAGGATACTTGTGAGGATGAGCTTTACACATTTTCATTGAAAGAAGGGTAATACCGTATGGGCTCATGTCTAAACCTCTGTGAAGTAATTCCAGGATTAATTTGCTCTTTCTCTTTGATGATACTAAAGTGTCTCCCGGTTTTATCAATTTAATTTAACGGAGCATGCTTTGAATGGAAGTTGACTCTTTATAGGCGTGTAAAGTAAATTAAATAACCTACTGCCCAAAACATAGCTAACAAATGCCATTCACAAATTGAATAAATCTCATCTTCCCCCTGCAGAATGCGAGAGGCAGAAGCTACTGGATGCCTTTTTTAAATTACTTTATGGTTGTGAGCATCACAGGCTAGGCCAGCAGTTATTGCCCATCTCTCAGTGCTGTTGAGAAGGTGGTGGTAAGCTGCCCTCTTGAACTGCTAGAGTTCCACAGTAGGTACAAAAACAGTGTTGCTATGAAGGGAATTCCAGGATTTTGACCCAGCGACAGTGAAGGAACGGTGATACATTTCCAAGTCAGGATGATGAGTGACTTGATGGGAAACCTCCAAATGGTGGTGTTCGCCAGGTATCTGCTGCTCTTGTCCTTCTAGATGGCCGTGGGTTTGGAAAGTGCTGTCTAAAGAACCTTGGTAAGTTCCTGCAGTGCACCTTGGAGATGGTACACATGGCCGCCATGGTTCATCAGTGCAGGAGGGATTGAATGTTTGTAGAAGAGGTAGTAATCAAGTGGGCTGTGTGGTAAACTACATTATTGTATTATATTCACTGTGCTGTATTGTATGTGCCTGGGCCTGTCCAGGCTGGCTCCGCCAAGAATTGTCTGGCTTTCTCACTGGCCGTGCCTTCGCTTTCCCTGCTTCAAGAGTGACTCTATCATCTCTTGCAATAAAGGAATGCTTTCCCTGGGAATTAGGTAGAGTTTGAGAAAAGAATGATAAAGTCCATAAATTATTTCTTCACCTTTCAATTTCTCACACTTGTGCTTACTCCTAGCAAAAACTAATAAATGCTCCCGAATTATCTCTTGGGCTCAGTTATCCAAATGGCAAAGAACTTCATATGTTGAAGCCTCTTTGATTGCAAAGTCTGAAAGAACATCAGAAATTTCAACTAGTTCACTTGTTCTTGTACCTATCCAAATGCTGCCTCGGTTATTATCAATAGCCTGATATTGCTTTAACACATCACTTCCCAGTTTCCCTTTTTCCATTAACGTGTACACAAATTTAATGAGATCCTTTTACTTTAAGGATCAAGGGCTTTATATGCATTGCTTCTTTAATTATAACCCACAGAATTGCACGATTAATGATGTAACCTAATGCTGCTCATACTCTGACCACATCTGCAAAAGAAAAATGCACTTAAAAGGGCATTGGTCAAATCCTGTTGTTGTTGCGGGAGGAGGATGGCTCTGCGATAAGATGTAGAGCCCATATAACTTTCAGGCAAATTCTTCTAGTCACTCCTCTGGCCCCTAATTACAAAACTTAATCTTTTCATTAGTATCCATTTTCACGACACTTAATCCTCTAAGAACTGCATCTACTACTTTATTTGCTGTTCTTTCATTTATATCAGGATGAAGGCCCATCTTAAATAATGAATTGCAAGCTGCAAGGATGAAGTTTCTTACAATCGTCTTCCTCTAACTCTGTGTGTCCCAGCCTGAAATACTGAAGCGGAGTATATAATGCCATTAGACAACAAGTCCCTGACCTAATAGTCCCGAGCTCCTGAACATAAGCCTGAAAGGCAATAGGTGTCAAATTGTTTGAAATCATCCTGTACTCCACTATTCAACTATGAGGATTCATCTCATGCTGCATCTGTACTACGCCTAAGGAACAGAACTGTCTCGATACTATCCTCACCCTCTTTCTTGTCTTCCAAATTGCTTGTCTTACCATCTGAACCCTGGGACCAGGTAGTCACAGCTGAAAATATTTCAGCTTTTCACTCTGTTATAACCCGACTGGAGATCGCGGGGTCTGTAACCTCAGAGTCCCTGCGGCCTCACCCGAGTACGATCTCCCTAGACAAGGGGGCGGAGACAACTCCTTTAGTCAGGGGCCTCTGGGATATAAATACTCCGGCCCAAGTGTGGCTGGGCGCGGGAGGCCCTTTGGGAGTAGGAGGTGTAACATGATAGATTAAATAAATTTGAAATTCTCTTAGTCATCGCTCCCGTGTGGTCGCTCGCCTGTAACTTTACACTGGCGATGAGGATGGGATAGCCAGGTTGACCATGGTCCCGCCTCCACATGGATTTCACGGAACCCTTTCAAGGAGCCATGTATCTAATTATTATGAATGCCCATTCGAAGTGCATGGATGTCCACCGAATGACCACGAAGACATCATGGGCCACTACTGAACGGCTCAGACAAAGCGTTAGTGTTCACGGGATTCCCTAAGTATTGGTATTGGACAACGGCACCGCTTTCATGAGTGGACTGCACCTTACCACCCGTCATCCAACAGTTTGGCCGAACGGGCAGGAGGGACATTTAAGCTCGGCATGCAAAAACAGACGTCCGGTTCCCCGCAGACCCACTTCGCCCGTTTCCTTTTCTACTACAGGACCACACCACAGCCACCATCAGAATGGCACTCTCGGAATTGTTAATGGGCCATCGGCTGCGCACGAGGTTGAGCGTCGTCCTACCAGACATCGGGCAAAGGTCCACGACCTGCAGGAACACACTGAAACACGCTGATCTGGACCCATCAGGGTATTTATGGGGGGTGATGCATTCTACATCTGAAATTTCATCAACAGGGTGCCGTGAATCCCAGGGACATTGGTAAAGTGATCAGGACTGGTCTCATACTCCATATGAGTGCAAGGTAAAGTATCGAACAGGCTCATTGATCACCTCTGCAGCCAAGCCTTACAGGTCCAAAGCCCACACGACCAGTGGTGCCTCTTCCTCCGGAGCAGCCACCTGTGATACCCAGTGAGGCGGATGAGCTCCTCGATTCGGAGATGCTGGAGGTCGACTCATCAGTCCCGGAATCAGACATGGAGACTTTGCCAACAGTAGTTGAAATGGATTCAGTATGACCGGCAGGCTAAACGCAATGGAACCACCCAGACGTTCAGTCTGCAAACGTTACTCTCCGGTTCATTACAGCCCTCCGGTCCCAGAACAGTGGGCATTCGAGAGACAGCCCTGAGCAAAGTGGGCGAAGGATCTCCACTTCCCCCTCTTGCCGTCGAGATGGAAGACGTATCAGACTTGGTGGGGAGGAGTGTTAGAACCCTTCATGAGGCCATGGATCTGTAACCTCAGAGTCTCTGTGGCCTCACCTGAATATGACCACCCTAGATAAGGGGGCGGAGCCACCTCATTAAGCCAGGGCCTTTGGGACATAAATACCCCAACCCAAGTCATGGGCCGGGTGCGGGAAATCCTTGAGGTAAAATGAATTTGAGTTTTTCTTACAGTCATTACTCCCGTGTGCTTGCTCATCTGGAATTTTTCACGGTCTCTACTTTACATGGGCTATGATCTGTCTCCCTGTGAGACCACTTAATCGACTCCCGGAGTTCCCTCTGTGCATCATCTAATGCCTGTCTGAGATCCGTGATTTCCTTATAACACTGTTTAAATAATTGCTTTACATCCTGCAACTCATTCAGGACTATTCCTCCTGCAAATCATTCCTTAACATATCTTCTATCACTCTTCCTATTTCAACCACTATAGTTCCTGTTATCCATGCAGACTTAGACATCTTAGAGAAGTCTACCTCTATGAAAGACTCATATGTCGAAGTAAAATTGTTTAAGATCCAGGAAGCTGAACAGTATGGTAAATGCTGGTTAAATCACAAAAGATCTTCCTATGGCAACAAACTATTTACACAGTACAGTCCCATTGGACAACCAACATGCGGTCCCTGTCCAGGCCAGTCTTTGTACTGGGTTCTTATGAGCTCCAGGGTATCTCCATGGGCCCTGTGGGGTTATTACACTCCTGAAGGTCCCGCTTTCTCACCCTTGTCCCTTGCCTGAAGTGTGGTGAACCTCAGGTTAAAATCACTGCCAGTCAGCTCCCCCATCAAAGGGGAAAACAGCCAATGGTCATCCAGGACTATGGTGACTTTACCTTTACCTACCTGCTTTGCTTGTCTGGGCCCTTAGAGAAGGCTGGTGATCAGGTACCCAACTCAAGTTCGAAACACTCAAAAAACTGTCCTTTTTATCCCTTGACTTGCCCTTGGAGAATGATCATCCCTTTTCCCCCTACCATGCAGTGGTCTCCACAAACCGTATGGATTTGGACTCTATACTAAATCCCAGAGTAAGAAAATTCTTCTTGAGGAATTACCTTATTGAAAAAAGAACAACAACTAATTTAGAGTGCAAACTAGCATGGTATATTGAACAACAAAGAGTAATAATTAGTATTCCACAAGTTGAAGGCATAATACACAAGTTCAGAGCATGTGTGTCTGTCTTTCTATGGATCCTGGGCTTTTGGGGTCTTCTCATCCTGGTTTCTTAAACTTGGCCTCTTGACTTACAATGTTCGCAATTTTATCTTAGTCAACTTAATTCTAACATAAATACAAATCCCTTACAGCTTCAAGACTTCAACTCTCATGGCTCCTTTTCTCTCTCTATGTCTCTCTTTTGCTCTGATGGAGTCAGTTTTTTCTAAGATCCAGTGTATTACAATTTGATAATTTAAGCTTTATTAATTACCAATGAGGTGAAATCTAGCAGCCTTTAGGTATTTAAATCATTCCACGTGATATCAAGAATTGGCTGAAGATTCTGGATTCTGCAAAGGATATGGGCCTTGGCAACATCCTGGCAATAATGCTTGTGCTCCAGAAATAACCACAGCCCTAGCCAAACAGTTACAGTACAGCTACAACACTGACATCGACCAGTGATATAAAGTGATGGAATGGATCATCAATAGTGCTACCAAGTGGCACTTCAACAATAATAATCTGCTCACTGACGCTCAGTTTGTGTTCCGCAAGGGTCACTCAGCTCAGGACCTCAGTACAGTCTGGGTCCAAACATGGACAAAAGAGCTGAATTCCAGATGTGAGGTGAGAGTGACTGCCTTTGACATCAAGGCAGCATTTAATCAAGTATGGCATCAAGGAGCTCTAGCAAACAGACATCAATAGGGATCAAAGAGAAAATGTTCCATCCATTGGTTGGAGGCATACCTGGCACAAAGGAAGATGGTTATGGTTGTTGAAGGCCAGTTATTTTAGACCCAGAACTTATTTGCAGGAGTACCTCAGGGTAGTGTCCTAAGGCCAACCATCTTCAGCTGACCTTCCTCCCATCATAAGGTCAGAAAAGGGGATTTTAGGTGACAATTGCACAATGTTCAGCATTATTCATGATTCCTCAAGTACTGAACCAGCATGTGTCTATATGCAGTAGGATCTGAACAACATTCAGACTAGGGCTGTGAAGTGGCAAGTGAAATTTGTGTCACACAAGTTCTAGGCAATGACCATCTCCAACAAGAGCAAATCTAATGATCATTGGCATTCCAAGGTCTTAGCATCAGTGAATCCCACACTACCAACATCCTGGGGGGGGGGGGCATTGCGGAGGTTACCATTGCATTGGATCAACCATTTGAATACGGTGGTTATAAGAACACGTAAGAGGATGAGAATTCTGTAGAACTAATTCACCTTCTAACTCCCCAAATCCTGTGCACAATCTACAAGGCATGACTCAGGAGTGTGATGGAACACTCTACAATTGCTTGGATCAATGCAGCTCCAACATCACTCAAAAAGATCAACACCATCCTGGATAAAACAACTTCCTTTACTGAGACTCCGTCCATCCCGTTATACATTCACTCGTTCCATTATTGACGTTCAGTGGCAACAGTGTATCGTCTACAAGATGCACTTCAGAAACTCAGCGAGGCTCCTTCAACAGAAATTTACAAACCTGTGGCCTCTATGAGCGAGAAGGACAAGGGTGGTAGACTCATAGAAACACCACCACCTGCAAGTTGCCTCAAAGCCACTCACCATCTTGAATTTGAACTAAATCGCCGTTCCTTCATTGCTACTGGATAAAAGTCCTGAAACACACCTTCTAACTGCACTGTGGGTGTACCTACACTTCATGGACTGCAATGGTTCAAGAAAGCAGCTCACCACCTCCTTCTGATGCGTAATTAGATCTGGGTAACAAATGCCTTTGAAGTCCAAATTCCTTGAAATATATATTTTTTAAATTGATTGAATAGGGATGGGGGAATTGTTCTCCTTAAAGAAGAGAAGGCTGATAGTTAAAGGGCGGCACGTGGCACAGTGGTTAGCACTGCTTCCTCACAGCGCCAGGGACCCGGGTTCAATTCTGGCCTTGGGTGATTGTCTGTGTGGAGTTTGCACATTCTCCCTGTGTCTGCATGAGTTTCATCCGGGTGCTCCGGTTTCCTCCCCCAGTCAAAAGATGCGCAGGTTAGGTGGATTGGCTACGCTAAATTGCCCCTTAGTGTCCAAAGAGTTTTAGGTAGCGTTACTGGGTTACGGGGATAGAGTGGAGATGTTGGCTTAAGTCGGGTGCTCTTTCCAAGGGCCGGTGCAGACTCGATGGGCTGCTTGGCCTCCTTCTGCACTGTTGGCATTCTATGATTCTGTAATTCTATGATAACGGTGTTCAAAATCATGAATGTTCTGGACAGAGTAGATAGGGACAATCTTTCCCCATTAGTGGAATGATCGAGAACCAGAAGACACTGATTTAAGGCAAAAGACAAAAGAATCAAAGGTGGCTTGAGGAAAACATTTTTAACCACAAGCAGCAAGTGGTTATGATCCGGAGTGCACTGCCTGAGAGTGTTGTGCGTGTCAAGTCAATGATGGCATTCAAAAGGGAATTGAATGATCTAAACAAAAAAAAGGGCAGGACAATGGTGGGAAAAGTGGGGCTAACTGAGTTACTCTTGCAGAGCCCTGGCTAAGTAGTTTTTGGCAGTGACAATGCACCTCACCATTAAGAGCTGCTTTTAAGTGATATCAGAGAAGCCCAATTGCATGGCCTTGTGAACAGGCTTGCAGCCCATGAAGCAGCTCAGTAAAGTGGCTGCACAACGAGCTACATGACAATGAGCTGCCAGACCCCAGCTATACCTGCTGCACTAATTTCATGTGGATTATGTGCCACATGGACAGGCATATGCAATGTTCACTCCAATACCTGCACACTTGATGGTTTTAGGTGCAATCAATGTTCTAACCAAAACGTAGTGATAGATCACACGTATAGAAATAAAATCCCCGCTTGATATATATACAAAGATAAATTATATTGAAAAGTTGTAAAATGTGTTAACTGGTATGTTAATCACAAAAAACTTGATTAATTAACATATTTCTCCTTTTATGACTCCTAACAAAGAAATGGCTAAGGAACTAAATTCATACTTTGCTTCTGTCTTCACAAAAAAATATGTGAATAATGTATCGGAAGTTCTGAGAAGCTTAAGTTTTAGTGAGGAGCTGAAGGAAATTAGTATTAGTGAAGAAATGGTTTTGTGGAAATTAATGGGATTGAAGGCTGTTACCTTTTCTTACCCTTTATGTGAACCACAAGCTGTTTCTTATATTGACCAAATAGTCACACAACCAGTAAGTTAGCTCAAAAACACAGTTTATTAATAACACAAGACTTGTATCTCCATGCAATAATACACGCGGCTCTGTACTAAGCTACACCTAACGACTAAGATGACCTTTGCTTAACTTCGAGTGACCGGCACTGTGCGAGATAAGGCCTTTATCCGGGTCCATGTGGTCAGTTGGAAGTTGTTGGGTTCGTCTCAGCTGGGCTCGTCCTTCAGGAATGATCACGGGTCCTTGAACTTGGTTGTTCTGCTGCAGTTGGTCACACACAGGCCGGTCCCAAAAGAGATTGATCTCTAGTGCGCAAGACTTTTTATCCTTCGTCTCTTTTGCACCCTTTTGGACGGTCCTTACTCCAGGTCCATTGGATAGATAGGGTTTTCAATTAACCTCATCGATCTCAGCCAATCAGGGGGCGGATACCTCGATAGCTGCACAGGTCCCAGCTATCATTGTCCCAGACACGTAGGCCTTTCCAAATAAGGGGGGTGGCGTTGGTTAGTCTGCTACTGTTGTAACTCCTTGATTCAAACTCTGTCGGCCTGGGGGAAATGGTGATCGACTCTTAATGGATACAAGTTTCAGTCAAGTCTGGTTTCTTTGCACAATACACAGAGGCTGTGTACCTGTCTTTGCCCCAAATTGACCACAATTCCCATGGTCCTTTGCAGGTGGCTATTTTACATGGCTGCAAAGCGGACAAATCTCCGGGGCTGATAATCTTTATCCCAGAGTACTGAAGGAAGTGGCCCTAGAAATAGTAGATTTACTAGTGGTCATTTTCCAAAATTCTTTGGACTCTGGAATGGTTCCAGATTGGAAGGTGGTGAATGTAACCCTGCTATTCAAAAAGAGAGGTAGAGAGAAAACAGGGAACTATAGACCAGTGAGCCTAATGTCGGTAGTGGGGAAGTTGCTGGAGTCCATTGTCAAGTATTTCAGAGCACAGCATTTGGGAAACAGTGGTGTAATCAGACAAAGTTAGCATGGATTTACGAAAGGAAAATCAATCATGACAAATCTACTAGAATTCTTTGAAGATGTAACCAGCAGAGTTCACCAGGGGGACACGGTTGATGTGGTTTATTTAGACTTTCAGAAGGTTTTCGACAAGGTCGCACAGATTAATGTGTAAAGTTAAAGCGCTTGAGATTATACGTAGTGTCTTCAGATGGATAGAAAGCTAGTTAGCAGACAGGAAGCAAAAAATTGGAATAAATAAGTCTTTTTTTGATTGGCAGGCAGTGACTAGTGGGGTACCGTAAGGATCTGTGCTCGAACCCTAACTGTTCACATTATATTAATGACTTGGACAAGGGAACTAACTGTATTATCTCCAGATCTGTAGATGATACAAAGTTGGGTGGGAGGATGAGCTGTGAGGAGGGTGCAGAGATGCTTTAGTGTTAAGGAATGGGTTAAGAAACATTCCAATATACGTAATCTGATGTGTAAAGAGGCTGCAGGTGACCTTGGAGGCATGTGATGTGATGATAGAATTTGGTGCTGAGTGTGTTCAAAGAAAAATAAAGGTGATTGGGAAAAGAACAAAGAACAAAGAAAAGTACAGCACAGGAACAGGCCCTTCGGCCCTCCAAGCCCGTGCCGACCATGCTGCCCGACTAAACTACAATCTTCTACACTTCCTGAGACCGTATCCCTCTGTTCCCATCCTATTCATGTATTTGTCAAGATGCCCCTTAAATGTCACTATCATCCCTGCTTCCACCACTCCCTCCGGTAGTGAGTTCGAGGCCCACTACTCTCTGTGTAAAAATCTTGCCTCGTACATCTCCACTAAACCTTGCCCCTCGCACCTTAAACCTATGCCCCCTAGTAATTGACCACTCTACCCTGGGGAAAAGCCTGTGACTATCCACTCTGTCTATGCCCCTCATAATTTTGTAGACCTCTATCAGGTCGACCCTCAACCTCCGTCGTTCCAGTGAGAACAAACAGGGTTTATTCAACCGCTCCTCGCAGCTAATGTCCTCCATACCAGGCAACATCCTGGTAAATCTCTTCTGCACCCTCTCTAAAGCCTCCACATCCTTCTGGTAGTGTGGCGACCAGAATTGAACACTATACTCCAAGTGTTGCCTAACTAAGGTTCTACACAGCTGCAACATGACTTGCCAATTCTTATACTCAATGCCCCGGCCAATGAAGGCAAGCATGCCATATGCCTTCTTGACTACCTTCTCCACCTGTGTTGCCCCTTTCAATGACCTGTGGACCTGTACACCTAGATCTCTCTGACTTTCAATACTCTTGAGGGTTCTACCATTCACTGTATATTCCCTACCTGCATTAGACCTTCCAAAATGCATTACCTCACATTTGTCCGGATTAAACTCCATCTGCCATCTCTCCGCCCAAGTCTCCAAACAATCTAAATCCTGCTGTGTCCTCTGACAGTCCTCATCGCTATCTGCAATTCCACCACCAACCTTTGTGTCGTCTGCAAACTTACTAATCAGACCAGTTACATTTTCCTCCAAATCATTTATATATACCACAAACAGCAAAGGTCCCAGCACTGATCCCTGCGGAACACCACTAGTCACAGCCCTCCAATTAGAAAAGCATCCTTCCATTGCTACTCTCTGCCTTCTATGACCTAGCCAGTTCTGTATCCACCTTGCCAGCTCACCCCTGATCCAGTGTGACTTCACCTTTTGTACTAGTCTACCATGAGGGACCTTGTCAAAGACCTTACTGAAGTCCATATAGACAACATCCACTGCCCTACCTGCATCAATCATCTTTGTGACCTCTTCGAAAAACTCTATCAATTTAGTGAGACACAACCTCCCCTTCACAAAACCATGCTGCCTCTCACTAATACGTCCATTTGCTTCCAAATGATCCTGTCTTGAAGAATTCTCTCCAGTAATTTCCCTACCACTGACGTAAGGCTCACCAGCCTGTAGTTCCCTGGGTTACCTTGGTACCCTTCTTAAACAGAGGAACAACATTGGCTATTCTCCAGTCCTCCGGGACATCACCTGAAGACAGTGAGGATCCAAAGATTTCTGTAATGGCCTCAGCAATTTCCTCTCTAGCCTCCTTCACTATTCTGGGGTAGATCCCATCAGGCCCTGAGGACTTATCTACCTTAATATTTTTCAAGACGCCCAACACCGCGTCTTTTTGGATCTCAATGTGACCCAGGCTATCTACACACCCTTCTCCAGACTCAACATCTACCAATTCCTTCTCTTTGGTGAATACTGATGCAAAGTATTCATTTAGTACCTCGCCCATTTCCTCTGGCTCCACACATAGATTCCCGTGCCTATCCTTCAGTGGGCCAACCCTTTCCCTGGCTACCCTCTTGCTTTTTATGTACGTGTAAAAAGCCTTGGGATTTTCCTTAACCCTATTTGCCAATGACTTTTCGTGACCCCTTCTAGCCTTCCTGACACCTTGCTTAAGTTCCTTCCTACTTTCCTTATATTCCACACAGGCTTTGTCTGTTCCCAGCCTTTTAGCCCTGACAAATGCCTCCTTTTTCTTTTTGACGAGGCCTACAATATCTCCCGTTATCCAAGGTTCCCGAAAATTGCCGTATTTATCCTTCTTCCTCACAGGAACATGCAGTTCATGTTGCAGCTGTATAGAACCTTAGTTAGGCCACACTTGGAGTATAGTGTTCAATTCTGGTCGCCACACTACCAGAAGGATGTGGAGGCTTTAGAGAGGGTGCAGAAGAGATTTACCAGAATATTGCCTGGTATGGAGGGCATTAGCTATGAGGAGCTGTTGAATAAACTCGATTTGTTCTCACTGGAACGACGGAGGTTGAGGGGCGACCTGTTAAGGTGAGAGGGGCAAGGTTTAGAGTAGATGTACGAGGCAAGTTTTTTACACAGAGGGTAGTGGGTGCCTGGAACTTGCTATCGGAGGAGGTGGTGGAAGCAGGGACGATAGTGACATTGAAGGGGCATCTTGACAAATACATGAATAGGATGGGAATAGAGGGATACGGACCCAGGAAGTGTAGAAGATTGTAGTTTAGTCGGGCAGCATGGTCGGCACGGGCTTGGAGGGCCGAAGGGCCTGTTCCTGTGCTGTACATTTCTTTGTTCTTTGTTCTTTGTATGCTGGTCCTGAATTCCTTTCAACTGACACTTGAAAGCCTCCCACATGTCAGATGTTGATTTACCCTCAAACATCCGCCCCCAATCTAGGTTCTTCAGTTCCCGCCTAATATTGTTATTATTAGCCTTCCCCCAATTTAGCACATTTACCCTAGGACCACTCTTATTCTTGTCCACCAGCACTTTAAACTTACTGAATTGTGGTCACTGTTCCTGAAATGCTCCCCTACTGAAACTTCTACCACCTGGCCGGGCTCATTCCCCAATACCAGGTCCAGTACAGCCCCTTCCCCAGTTGGACTGTCTACATATTGTTTTAAGAAGCCCTCCTGGATGCTCCTTACAAACTCTGCCCTGTCTAAGCCCCTGGCACTAAGTGAGTCCCAGTCAATATTGGGGAAGTTAAAGTCTCCCATCACAACAACCCTGTTGTTTTTACTCTTTTCCAAAATCTGTCTACCTATCTGCTCCTCTATCTCCCGCTGGCTGTTGGGAGGCCTGTAGTAAACCCCCAACATTATGACTGCACCCTTCTTATTCCTGATCTCTACCCGTATAGCCTCACTGCCCTCTGAGGTGTCCTCCCGCAGTACAGCTGTGATATTCTCCCGAACCAGTAGTGCAACTCCTCCACCCCTTTTGCATCCCCCTCTATTCCGCCTGAAACATCTAAATCCTGGAACGTTTAGCTGCCAATCCTGCCCTTCCCTCAACCAGGCCTCTGTAATGCCAACAACATCATAGTTCCAAGTATTACTCAAAGCTTAAAGTTCATCTGCCTTACCCGTAATACTTCTTGCATTAAAACATATGCACTTCAGGCCACCAGGTCCGCTGTGTTCAGCAACTTCATCCTGTCTGCTCTGCCTCAGAACCATACTGGCCCTATTCCCTAGTTCTCCCTCCATGCTCTCACCTTCTACCTCCCCCTGCCATACTAGTTTAAACCCTCCCGTGTGACACTAGCAAACCTCGCGGCCAGGGTATTTATGGCTCTCCAGTTTAGATGCAACCCGTCCTTCTTATATAGGTTACACCTGCCCCCGAAGAGCTCCCAGTGGTCCAGATAACGGAAACCCGACGTCCTACACGAGCTGTTTAGCCAAGTGTTTAGCTGCTCTATTCCTATTTCTATCCTCACTGGCACGTGGCACAGGGAGTAATCCCGAGATTACAACCCTAGAGGTTGTGTCTTTTAACTTTCTGCCTAGCTCCCTGAACTCCTGCTGCAGGTTCTCACGCCCCTTCCTGCCTATGTCGTTAGTACCAATATGTACAACGACCTCTGCCTGTTTGCCCTCCCACTTCAGGATGCCCTCTACCCGTTCGGAGACATCCTGGACCCTGGCACCAGGGAGGCAACATACCATCCTGGAGTCTCTTTCACATCCACAGAAGCGCCTATATGTGCCCCTGACTATTGCTCTTCCACTATTACTATTGCTCTTCTGCGCTTTGCCCCTCCCAGTGGTGCCACTGCTCTGACTGCTGCTGTTTTCCCCTGATAGGCTATCCCCCCCGACAGTATTCCAAGGGGTACACCTGTTCGAGAGGGGGTCAACCACAGGGGATTCCTGCACTGACTGCCTGCCCTTTCTGGTGGTCACCCATTTCTCTGCCTGCACCTTGGGTGTGACCACATTTATATAACTGCTATCTATGACGCTTTCCGCCACCAGCATGCTCCTAAGTGCATCCAGCTGCCGCTCCAACCGAACCATGCGGTCTCACTGGAGCAGAAGGAGCAGAACTCTTGACTCTACTCAACAGCAGCCAAAGGCTAACATTCAGTGGGATTTTGACAGGCTGAGTGAGTAGTCACATGCATGGCAGATGCAGTATAATGTGAATAAATGTGAGGTTATCCACTTTGGTGGCAAAAATAGGAAGACAGATTATTATTTGAATGGGTTTAAACTGAGAGAGTGGATACTCAGCGAAACCTTGGTGTCCTTGTGCATCAGTCGCTGAAAGTAAGCATACAGGAACAGCAGGCAGTAAAGAAGACAAATGGTATGTTGGCCTTCACAGCAAGAGGATTTCAGTATTGGAATAGAGGTGTTCTACTGCAATTGTATAGGGCATTGGTGAGGCCACACCTGGAGTATTGATGTCCTCATCTGAGGAAGGATGTTCTTGCTGTGGAGGGAGTGCAGCGAAGGTTTACCAGGCTGATTCCTGGGATGGCGGGGCTGTCGTATGAGGAGAGACTAAATCGGTTGGGATTATATTCATTGGAGTTGAGTGAAAGGGGATCTCATAGAAACGTACAGAATTTCAACAGGGTTAGACAGGGTAGATTCAGAAAGAATGTTCCCGATGGTGGGTAAATCCAGAACTAGGGTTCATAGTTTGTGGATTAGGACAGAAGTGAGGAGAAATTTCTTCACTCAGATAGTGGTGAATCTGTGGAATTCACAACCACAGGAAGGAGTTGAGGCCAAAATGTTGTGTAATTTCAAGAAGGAATTAGATATAGCCTTGGGGCTAAAGGGATCAGGGATATGGGGGGAAGGTGGGTTCAGGGTATTGAACTTGATGGTCAGCCATGATCAAATAATGAATGGGGGAGCAGTCTCGAAGGGCCAAATGGCCTCCTCCTGCTTCTATTTGCTATCTTTCTAACGTAATCATTCCTGAATTTTGGAACCAAGTGATCATTTCCTGCTCCAGTGGAGCAGGCTGTTAGCTTCACAGCAGCATACTTGAGATGTATTCAAGCATGAAGGGAGATGAAAATAAACATTGTAGATACCTGGCTGTCTGGCAGCTATTAACTTGTCAATTACAGCCTACTAAAAGCTTTTTTCCCTTTGAAAGCCTCTCAGTTCAAAGGATCTGAGGGTGTTTAAGGGATCTGAGGGTGTCTCCTAGTGGCAGGGCAGACAAGGAGTCATTCCACTTTGGCGGGAGAACTTAGGGCTGGATTCTCCAATTGCCAACACCGAAATCGAAATCGCATTGGAGAAAAGATGGTGAAAGATGAGACTTGATGGAGGTCTTCAAATCCTAAGGGGTATTGTAGCCATCTCAGATGTCCACCTGCAAAGGACCATGGGAATTATGGCCAACCCAGGACTCAGACACACTCAGAGCTTGTGTGTGTATTTGCAACCCAGATAGCTAGACGCAATTGAAACCCCCGCTCGTTTGCATTCTAATGGCCCATTTCCCCAGAACAAAAGGACTGGACTCAGGTAACCGATACAGATGCAGACTAACTAGCGCCACTCCCTTTGCGAAGAAAGCCCAAACAGCCAAGGTCAATGACCACTCAGGACACACCCAGCCATCAAGGCACCCGCCCCTTTATTGGCCAAAATCGAAGGCAGTGATCGAAGCCTGTCGAATTATTGGGTCCAAAGCTAAGGACCGCCCCAAAGAGCGCGAAATCCCAGAGGGATAAAAAGAGACACAGCCATGTGTTCGGCCTCTCTTGGCCCCGGCCTACGCCTAAAACCAAGTGTCGCATTACGACCAGACAGACAAGTTCAAGACAAACGATCGCTACCAGACAGATGAGCCCAGCAGAAACAAAGCCACTTCTTCTCCCCAGCCACGCAAGATCCGAACAAAGGCCTTGTTCATCTGCAAAGAGCCGGTTGCCCTGAAGTTAAGTATAGGTTATTGTATTTGTTAGGTGTAGTTTAACTTGTAGTGTTTTATGTTGCATGTCGAAGTAATCCTTGTGTGTAAATAAACTATCTTTGAACTTGAACTGACTAACTGGTTGCTTGGTCTTTGGTCGATATCTGGTAAAGCCTTGTGGTGGTATCATTTGATACCTGGTGACTCTGAAAAGCAATATTATCATTAATAACTGCCATATCTAGTTAATTTGGCAACAGTATAGACAGGGTAGATAGTGAGAAACTGTTCGCACTCAAGAGAGCATCAAGAATTAAAAGGTGGAGATTCAAAATGATTGACAATCGGAGTAGAAGTGATGTGAGGAAAGATTATTTTCACCCAGAATGTGGTTGGTGCCTGGAACATACTTCCTGAGAGGGTGGTGGAGGCAGATTCAAACAAGGTATTCAAAAGGGAATTGGATTGATATCTGAAAAGAAAGAATGTGCATGGTTACTGGGTAAGGCAGGGGAGTGGGACTAGGTTGACTGCTCTTCAGGACTAGGTAGACTGCCAATGCAGACTTGATGGACCGAATGGCCTCCTTCTGCACTGTACAAATTCTATAATGCTAAATAGGGACAAAGTCCAAAGATGTGCAGGTTAGGTGGATTGGCCATGCTAAATTACCCCTTAGTGTCCAGGGATGTGTAGGTTAGGTTATGGGGTCATGGGGATAGGGCAGGTGGATGTGGGAGCAGACCTGGGTAGAGTGTCCTTTTGGAGGGTCGGTACAGATTTGATGGGCCAAATGGCCTCCTTCTGCACTGTAGGAATTCTATGATTCTATGACTGTGAACCATAATAACTCTCTTCCTTGTATGTGAGAGGAAGCAAACATGACCATGGTTCGGAAAGGAAAAACGATGAATTAAAAGAGCCGCTGCTATTTCAACCCAAAGCAATTTAGGTCTGGAAGAATGTGTTGAACACATCTGTTGCAGTTTTTCTTTTTAATTTAACAATTCAAATGGTGCGTTGTTGATGAAGACCTCATAGGAATGAGAAACATTACATAAATTGCACAACAATGAAACATTCCGGAACTGTTTGTGTGTTGCAGATTCTACATGTACCTTTGAAGAGAATAGTTGCGATTGGTTTGAGAAGGCATCTAATGACAACTTTGATTGGATCAGGAGCTCAAGCAGTGCTTTACCTTCAAATATCAGGAATCAGGCCCCTGCTCAAGATCACACAACCAATTCAGCTGATGGTAAGAATTCATTGTGCAAGACCTTTACACTTTAGAGCTTTTTTGCTTTGCATCATATCGGCTCTCAGATTACTCACTGGACAATATTTGGTAATTTCTCAACAACCTTCCTCATTATTTTTACTTTATTTCCTTTCAATTGCACCTGGTCTATAGTAAATCAGATATATATGTAAATCAGTTAAGAGTCAACCACATTGCTGTGGGTCTGGAGTCATATATACACCAGACGAGGTAAGGATGACAGATTTCCTTCACTAAAGGGTTTTTACAACATGATAGTTGTCATTGTCACCATTATTGAGACTAGTTTTCAATTAATCAAGCTGATTGAATTCAAATTCCACAAGCTGCCATGGATCCTCAATCTCAAAATATAGACAGAGAACAAAAGCAAGGAAGTTATGTTGAATCTGTGTAAAACACGGGGGTAGATGTTCCCATTTTCAGCAGATAAGAATGGCGGAGGGGGAGTACCAATGTGGCTTTTACGTCAGTGGGATTTCCCCACTTGACTGTCCCAGTCATTTGTCAGTGATGTAACAGGATTCCCACCATGCAATCATGGGAATGACTTTTTTATACATGTAAATATCATCAGCGGACTTCCCTGCTGTAACCTCCGCCCATGTAGGAAAGGCCCTCCATGGCGGTGTGACGTCACACCGGTAGGGTTTACAACGCGTTTTTTAAAATGGGGAGCTGGCAAACAGAACATTCCGGGGTTGGGCACAGGTAAGTACAGCCACCATGAGTGAGAGGGTCATGTCCGGGTAGTATCCTGGCACTGCTGCCGATAATGCTCCTCGTAATGCCCCCAGCATGATGTTATAGGACCCACCTCCTGGAATTTATTTTTCAAAGTGTTCAAACATTTGGCGACAAAGCTGGCACTGCTGCTGACGGGCCACGCACAGCTTTCACCACCTGAGCAGACACTTCAGTTTAAAATTTGGAAAATTTCACCTACTATTATAGCCTCAACCGTTCACGCCAACGGGATCCTATGGCCCCGCTGATAGGCCCACTCCCTGTCGTGGGTTTCCTGGAAGCGAGGGGCGCAGTCAACGGGAACCCAGTTGACAATGGCAGGACCAGAAGATCCCGCCGCCAGTCATTGGTGGGCCACCTGGCGGTGGGTCGCACGGAAAACCCCGCCCATCATGTCCAGTTCTGAGCATTGCCCTTCAGGAAGGATGTGAAGGCTTTGAGCGGATGCAGAAGAGATTATTAGAATTGTTTCAAGTGCCATGGACTTCAGTTAAATGGATAGATTTGAGAAGCTGTGGTTGTTCCCCTTAGAGAAGAAAGGATTGAGTGGAGATTTGATCAAGGTGCTCAAAATCATGAGTGGTTGAGACAGGACAGATAGAAAAAAAACAGTTTCCCTTCAGGCGCTTTGGTCAAGCATCAAAGGACACTGATTTAAAGCAGTTGACATGAGGAAAATCTTCTATTACACAGCGAGTAATTAAAAATGTACAGAGAGCAAAATAGATGAGTGTGACATACATATGGGAATGCAGTATAAGTTGAAATTTCATAAACTTAAAAAAAATTAATTGTGATTTTTTTTATCATAATGGAAAGTTTTGACATCCCACAATTGGAAAATTAGCTTTGCAGAACAGTGAAGCTGTTCAGAAGTAATTCTGAACTTAATCTTTAAAAACCTCATTCCATAGAATCCCTACAATGCAGAAGGTCGTCTTTCTGCCCATCGACTCTGCACTGACCCTCTGAAAGAGCACCCTACCTAGGCCCACTCCTCCGCAATCCCACCTAAACTGCACATCCCTGGATACTAAGTGGCAATTTTAGCATGGCAAATCTGCCTAACCTGCACATCTTTGAACTGTGGAAGGAAACCGGAGCACCCGAAGGAAAGCCACGCAACCATGGGGAGAATGTGCAAACTCCGCAGTGGCACAAGGCTGGATGTGAACCCGGGGCCGTGGCATTGAAGCCACCGTTCCGCCCTTAACATTCAATAAGGCTTTTCTTGATGGCTTTTTCAGAAAGATGAAGGGCAGAATTTAACGCTGTCAGAAATTTACAGTCCCGCCAAAGTCAATCAACCTTTGAATGGCTTGCCACATTTTACAGCCCTGCCAACATCGACACTCCCCTCCCCTCCCCCTGCACCCTGGAACTGTAAGATTCCACCCAAATATTGTAAAAGGGAAAGTTTTCATCAGTTCAACGTTTTTTACTTAATTGCAGTCTGGGGATACTTCAACAGCATTCTATCTACATGCCTGTCACATTGCCTGTCTCCAAGCTCATCTGCTGCTGAAACAATCATCCATACCTTTTACCTCCAACTCAACTATTTCATTGCTATCCTTTCAGACTTGAATTTTTCATCCTCTCTGAACTTGAACTCATTAAAAACTCTGCTCATGTATCCTAATCCGCACAAAGCCCCTGCACTTATTGACTACATTGGTTAAAGTCCACCATCAACTTTAACATTCCCTCTATGGTTTCACCCTCCCCATCTCTTAAACCTCAGACTATCTTCTGAGAGCTCTATGTTCCTCTAACTCTAGCCTCTTGCGATTCCCCCATTTCCTTCATCCTGCTATTTAGTGGTCCTGTCTTCAACTATAAAAGTCCTAAGCTTCCAGCCATAAACTTATCTGCCTCTTGGACATGCATATGAATTAGAATCATGGTTGATCTACTTGTAACTTCAACCCCCATAATCCTGCTGACTGATAACCTTTCATCCTTTTGTTAATCAAGAATCTACCTAGCTCTTTCTTAAAAATATTCAAAGACTCTTCTTCCACTGCCTTTTGATGTGGAGATGCCAGCATTGGACTGGGGTGAGCACAGTAAGAAGTCTTACAACACCAGGTTAAAGTCCAACAGGTTTGTTTCGATATCACTACCTTTCGGAGCGCTGCTCCTTCCTCAGGTGAATGAAGAGGTATGTTCCAGAAACATATATATAGACAGATTCCCAGAATTGCCTTTTGAGGAAGAGAGTTCCAGAGACTTGTGACCCTCGAAGACAATTTTTAAAAAATCTCCGTCTTGGGCGAAATTCTCCGTAATCGGCGTGATGTCCGCCGGCCGGCGCCAAAACCGGCGCAAATCAATCCGGCATTGCGCCGCCCCAAAGGTGCAGAATCCTCCGCATCTTGAGCAGCCGAGCCCTAACCTTGAGGGCTAGGACCGCACCGGACTGATTTCCGCCCCGCCAGCTGGCGGGAAAGGCCTTTGGTGCCCCGCCAGCTGGCGTGGAAATTACATTGCCGGGCGGCGCATGCGCGGGAGTGTCAGCGGGCGCTCACGGCATCCCCGCGCATGCGCAGTGGAGGGAGTCTCTTCCGCCTCCGCCATGGTGGAGACCGTGGCGAAGGCGGAAGGAAAAGAGTGCCTCCACGGCACAGGCCCGCCCGCGGATCGGTGGGCCCCAATCGCGGGCCAGGCCAGATCGCCCCGCGCCCCCCCCCCAGGACCCCAAAACCCGCCCGCGCCGCCTTGTCCCGCTGGTAAGAGAGGTGGTTTAGTCCACGCCGGCGGGACAGGCATTCCAGCAGCGGGACTTCGGCCCATTCGGGCCGGAGAATCGCCGGGGGGGGCCGCCAACCGGCGCGGCGCGATTCCCGCCCCGCCGAATCTCCGGTGCCAGACAATTCGGCAACTGGCGGGATTCACACCAGCCTCCAGCGATTCTCCGACCCGGCGGGGGGGTCAGAGAATCCCGCCCCTTGTTTCAAACAGTGACCTCTGGTTCTAGATTCTCTGACAAGAGGAAACATCCTACCACATCCACCCTGTCAAAATCCCTCAGGATCTTAAAGGTTTTGATCAAATGGTCTCTTATTCTTCTAAATTCTAGTGGAAAGAAACCTAATTCTCCAACCTTTCCTCTGAAGACAACCAGTCCATTCCTGGAACTAGTCTGGTAAACCTTCTCTGAACTGCTCCTAATGCATTTACATATTTCCTTAGAGAAGGAGATCAATGCTGCACACAGTATTCCAGATATGGTCTCACCAATGCCCTGTACAACTGAGGCATCACCTCCCTACCTTTGTAATCAATTCCCCTCACAATAATTGATAACATTCTACTATCCTTCCTAATTATTTGCTGTACCTGTATACTAGCCTTCTGTGATCCATGCATTGGAACACCCAGATCCCTCTGCATCAGAGCTCTGCAATCTCTAACCATTTATAAAATAAGCTTCTTTAAAAATTCTTCCTGCCAAAATGGGCAATTTCACATTTGTCCACATTATGCTCCATTTGCCAGATTTTTCCCACTCACCTAATCTATCTATGTCCCTTTGTAGCCTCATTACGTCCTCTTCACGGTTTATTTTCCTACCTAGCTTTGCATCATCAGCAAATTTAGCAACCATTTCGCCAGTCTCTTGATCAAAGTCATTCTTATAAATTGTACAAAGTTGAGGCCCCAGCAGTGATCCCTGTAGCACACCATTAGTCACATCCTGCCAACCAGAAAATGTCCCATTTATGCCAACTTTCTGTTTTCTGTTAGCCAGCCAATCTTCCATCCATGCCAATATGGTACCCCTACACCATGAGCTTTTATTTCCTGCAATAACTTTTTATATGACATCTTTTGAAATGCCTTCTGGAAATCTAAGTACAGTACATCCACCAGATCCCCTTTATCCACAACAAATGTGACTCCTTCAAAGAACTCAAATAAATTGGGTAAACATGATTTCCTTTTCACAAAACCATGTTGACTTTGCCTGATTTCCTTGAATTTTTGCGATTGCCCTGCCATAATATCTCTAATAATGGTTTCTAACATTTCCCCTATTCCAGGCGTTAGAATAACTAGTCCATAGTTTCCTACTTTCTATCTCTTTCCCTTTTTGAATAAATGGATTACATTTGTTATCTTCCAATCTAATGGAACCTTACTGATCCAGGAATTTTGGAAAATTAAAATGAATACATCGTGCGGGATTCTTCAGCCGTGGCCAGTGGTCCAGCGACCGGAAATTCCCGCCCAAGGTCAATGGACCATTTGATCCGCGTTGCGTCCGTGGTGGTCTTGTAGCGGGCGTGGCCAAAGAATCCAGCCCATCAACTATCGCATGAGCCACTTCTTTCGAGACCTTAAGGTCAACCTCTGACTCCTCCTTTCGGACTCTTCTTCAAACCTACCCCTTTGTGCAAGCTTTTAGTCATCTATAGAATCATAAAATGATATGCCACAGGTACCGGGTACCCATCGCACCTCTGCCAGCTCTTTGAAAGTCCTATCCAATTATTCCCACCACTCCTTCCCTTTACCCATAGTCTTACAATTTTTTCCCTTCAGATGTTTGTGCAATTTCCTTTTGTAAGTTACCACTGAATTTAGTTCCACCATCCTTTCAGGCAGTGAAATCTGGATCATAATGATTTGCTTTGGAAAAAGTTTATTTCTTGTCACATCTGGTTCTGATGCCAATTACTTTATGTGTGGGTCCCCTGGTTATAAACCCTTCCACCATTGGAAACAGTTTTGCTTTATTTGCTTTATCCAAACATTTATTGATTTTGAATACTACTATTAAATTTTCCTTGCACCTCTTTTGATCTGAGGTGAACAATTACCTTATGTCTCCGTGTAACTGAAATCCTACATTTCTGGTACCATTTTAGTACATTTTCTCTGCGCCCATTTTACAGCCGTAACATTCTCCCTAATGTGTACAACTTTGAATTGGACATTGGGGTGTGACCTAGTTTTAGCATAACCTATTTGCTTATAAAGACAAAAATCTTGTTATGGACGCTTGTTAAAATAGCTTTCTCAACTTGTTCTGCCACCTTCAAAGATCTATGTAGGTACGCCAACATGTCTCTCTCTTTCACTTCCTGCACTCCCTTTAAATATATCCAAATATCTCATTCATTGGCTCATTTTTAAAAAAAAATTGATTATGCTCCAGTGGAGTGTCTTAGGATGCTTTACTATGTTTAAGGCATTATATAAATGCAAGTTGTTGTGGTATTGCATAGTGATTTCAATTATTTTTTTCACGTGTATTTTTGGAATTATCTGCCTTTTATTTCAGGACACTTCATGTTTATTCTGAACAACAAGAACAACTTTTTTCAGACTGCAGAACTGACCAGTCCCCGGTTCGGTCAGTCAGGAACAGGATGCACCATGTCCTTTTGGTAGGAAATAATTTCAAATTCATGAAGATTTTTCAGAATGTGGAGATGATTCTTTTGAAGTATCGGAACTCTTCTCCAGCCCTGTTTGAAAATAGTCACTCGTGCTAAATCGCTTCACATTTCAAGCTTATTTTATATATATCATCAACAGATTTTAGGAATGAAAACTTTTTAAGGTGAAATGTTTCCCTTACGCGTGATTACAGCTTCACTTGGGAAATGTTTCCTTTTCGTTCCTGAAACAAAATTTAAGTTCAAATTGCATGATAATTAATATAATTTTAAAAACTATTTCCACCAAAGCAGCTTTTTACTGGCTTGAATCATAATGGGTGGGATTCTACGGTCTGCCAGCTGCGTGTTTCTTGGCTGCGTGCCAATCACTGGTGGCATGAGTCTATCTTTCCACTGCTCGTCAAAGGGATTTCCCATTGAAACCACCCCACGGCGCCACTAAACCCGCTGGCTGGGACGCACTGCCAGCAGGAAAATTGAATCCCGACAACTGGAGAGTTCCAGCCAATTAGTTTTTGACCATTTTTGATGTCTGAACAAATTACCTGCCATTTTCTATCTGCAATAGGTATTATAATTATGGGCAGGCTGTAGGGGCTGCGAAAATGTACCTGGAAGTTGATGGTGTGCAGAATCGTACTGTGGTGTGGTGGACTTACAATACTCAATACAATCAGTGGATGCATGGCTCTGTTCAGCTTGGGCGTCTAACACGACCCTTCCGTCTTACATTGGTGAAAGTCAGCCTGAGCATTTATTATGGTGTGGCAGCAATGGATGACATCATGTTTGCCAACTGCTCCCTTCCACCAGCTGCAGACAACTGCGAAGGCACAAATTGGTTTTGGTGTGGAGAAACCAGAGCTTGTATCAACCGGTTACGAGTATGTGACCTTGTAGATGACTGTGGTGATGATTCTGATGAAAGCAACTGTGGTAAGTGGAACTTGAGGATTCTGCAAAACGCTAATGTTGCCCATCCAAGAAGTATGTGTTTAACTTGTAAAGAATATTTGTGCAAATTATTTTACACGTGCGTCAATGTCCACATTTATTGTTCTTTAGCCAAATTGCTAATTGTCTATCATTATAATTAACATTGGCTAAAGTGCGACTGGTCCAAAGTTCTGTACATCAGGCAACAATATGGATAATGGCTTGAGGATTAATTCAGCACTCAGATATGATTTGGTGGGTGCTGGACTCTCTCACCAATTTTTGCAGGGTCTCATTTAGGTAAAGCCTTAAACCTTTATCCAGTAAAACCCTCCACCTTCATCACCAACACCTCCCCCCCCCTCAAAAAACCCCATAAAATCACCCATGTTAGAGTGAGAAAAGAGGGCTGCCAGACTACAGTTTTCTTCGCCCAGCCTTGTGGCTGTGTGTATGCACCGCCAACCCTCCCACTCTGCCTCCCCCACTGACCCCCCCCCCCCACCCCCCAGCCTGCCCCTGTCCCAATCACCACTCCCCGCAAAGGGGCTAATTGGCCCCAACCACAACCTTTTGACGTTGGAGCTGCTGGGGCCATCTGAAGCATTGAGGATCTGCCTCAAAGTCTTTCCCAACGCTACAGCATTTAAGCTGCACCCTTAGTAGCCTGGGAGCCCAATAGATATTTTTAGATTGGGGAACCTCCGTTTACCCACACGTACTCTAATGGGGGCAAAGGAAATGAAAATCCAGAGAGATATATAATGGCTGACTGAACCACCATCATGTTTTCCACCATCACCTCTAATCAAATTACCCATTTACATAAAGAAGGACAGGAAAACATTTGTTATTTGACATTTTCTCAGTAAATTGAAGAAGTTGAGTGAAGTTCAAGATAGGGTGTATGACATATAATTTGTTGCAGATGATTCTAGCCACAACCTCTTATCCTGGTTGATATTAGTAACCTCTATGATATAAATGTCTGTGGACGATTACCCATTTAAGTAATTAATCCATTTTCCCCATGCCTTTGACAGCTCAGGATCTGCTCTGTAATTTTGAAAATGGGCCATGTAACTGGCAGCAAGCTGAAGGTGATGATTTTGACTGGACAAGACATAAGGGACAAACTTCAACGGTGAACACAGGGCCATCCAAAGACCACACGGTGGGGACAGCAGACGGCTACTACCTTTACATCGAAGCATCTGCCCAACAATTTGGAAGTACAGCTGTTCTCCTCAGCCCAATTTTGGACGCCACAGTCACTCACACCAACAAGACCTGTATCTTCCGTTTCCATTATCACATGTTTGGAAAACAGATTTTTAGGCTGGCAGTTCACAAAAGGACATTCCGCAATCTGAAGGGGGAGCAACTTTGGGTGAAATACGGTGACCATGGCGACGTGTGGATTAGAGAGACTCTATTTATCAACAGTTCTCAGCCATTCCAGGTAAACATAGTTAAATAACACAAAATTCTCTGGAATTCTTTCCCTAAGCTTCTCTGCCTCGCTACCTCTTTTTCTTCCTTTCGCATGCTCCTTAAACTGTACCTGTACAACCAAATGTTGAGCCACCTGCTCAGAAATCTTATGTAGGTTGCCGTCAATTTTTATTTTAGAATGCAGCTGTGAAGTGCCATTGGGCATTTTGCTACAGTCAAGGTGCTATGTAAATATGCTCAAGAACAAGAGCAATGGATCACTTATAATCAGGTTTTGGTTTGTAGATCGTTAGATAGATGACGATAATTGGTTTATTGAAAGATTATCATGGCGGCAGGTACCAAATTGTGTTGATAGTACAAGGCAAGTAATCATCATTCATAACATGGCCATAGACAATCATTAAAGCAAAAAACAAGTATAAATTAAAGGAGTGTCCAATTATGAATGTTTAGAACAGGTTTAAAAATGCAGGTCTCCTAAATTTACAGAATAAAAGTGAATGGACTACTGCACTTAGCATTTTGTACCAAAGTCCATCAACAATCTGCTGTCAGGTTTAGTTCCTTCAATTCTCAATCATTTACATATTATTTGTGAGTTTGATAAAGCAGAGGAGGGTGGGCTGCCTCATGGTCTATTTGTTTGAAGCTGCAACATATTTATTTCATTGCTTCAGTAGAAACATTTACATCAAATATTATCATTATAATTAAAATTCTTAATAATGATAATCACTCATTGTCACAAGTAGGCTTCAATGAAGTTGCTGTGAAAAGCCCCTAGTCGCCACATTCCGGCGCCTGTTTGGGGAGGCTGGAACGGTGATGAGATCTACCATGCGGAATTAGTGAAGTCTTGTAACACTAAAACTCAGTAGAAATTTGAGCTCAACTTCTCGGATGCAAACAAGAATCTTTATTGCCTCTATTTGATTGCCTCTATCTCTATTAGGAGAAACTTAAATCTATTCTCAATAAAGTCCGGCTAGCAAAGGACTTAAAGAGAAGTAACTTATAAACAATTTAACTTTCAAAATAATACAGAAATGGTTTCTTGCTTATGGCAAAACAGCTTGCATTTACTTCAGTATTTAGATTGGAAAAGTGAAAATATGAAAAATAGAGATAGCGAATAGTTAGATCAAAGTATAGGATGATCCTGGAATAAAGATGGCCGTACGGACCATCATGTTTAAAGGAAATCTTATCAGTCTTGAGCCATCTTTTTACACCTCAATGTCGTTCTAATTGGTTTGGGTTAGAATCAAGTACATTTGATTTGATGGTTAGCTGTTAGTCCTTAATGTGCAACATAAGTTCTGAATGTTTCATGTTTGAATATTTGTGTATGTTATGGAATGCGATTCTGTGCTATTATTAAGACTGGTTTATACTGATTTTCTGCTGACTTCGCTTTATCACATTATGAACAATGGTGCCTTCATGTTGCTATGGTGCCTGCTTCGTCCTTGATCAGATTACTGGTACAGCTCATTTCCTAATGTCAAACTGTCTTTGAAAATATGTTGATTAGAACCAGGGCGGGACTCTCTGACCCCACGCCGGGTTGGAGAATCGCCGGGGGGGGGCGGCGTGAATCCTGCCCCCGCCGGCTGCTGAATTCTCCGGCGCCGGGGATTTGGCGGGGGCGGGAATCGTGGCGCGCCGGTCGGGGGCCGTTGGCAGTGGCCCTCTCAGCGATTCTCCGGTACGCGATGGGCCGAGTGGCCGCCCATTTTCGGCGGGTCCCGCCAGCGTATGTTATGACAGGCACTTACCGGCGGGACCTGGCTGCGTGGGCGGCCTCCGGGGTCCTCGGGGGGGCGCGGGGGGATCTGGCCCCGGGGGGTGCGTGGCCTGGCCCGTGATCAGGGCCCACCGCTCTGCGGGCGGGCCTGTGCCATGGGGGCGCTTCTTCCTTCCATGCTGGCCCCTGTAGGGCTCCGCCAAGGCCGGCGCAGAGAAGTCAACCCCCTGTGCATGCGGCAGAATACGACAGACCGACCGGCGGTTCTGTGCATGCGCTAACTCGCACAGTCCCTTCAGCGCCGGCTGGCGCGGCACCAACCCCTCCGGCGCCGGCATAGCCCCCGGAAGTGCGGAGAATTCCGCTACATCCAGTCGGCCCGACGCCGGAGTGGTTCACGCCTTTTTTGCTGCTGGCAACGGGCCACCGTGCCGATCGCGGAGAATCCCGTCCCTGATCTCAATAATGGTAACCAAGAAACTTCAATTGTCAGAAAAACCCATCTGGCTCACTAATATCCTTTGGGAAGGAAATCTGCTGTCCTTACCTGGTCTGGCCGACATGTGATCCATAGCTATGTGGTTAACTCCTAAATGCCCTCTGAAATGACCTATCAAACCATTCAGTTCAAGGGCAATTCGGGATGGGCAACAAATGCTGGCCCAGCCAGTGACGCGACAACTCATGAAAGAGTTAATTTTCAGAAGTGCAGTATCATCAAAATCACAATTACAAATTCAAGGCATCTTGTGATAGATTTAAGTTGTTTATGTGCAGATATTTGAAGTGTCCAATGCATGTTTTGAACATATTACAAAGGCACATTCAAATATTTTATTGCATTGAGATTATAGCATGAGACTTCTCAAATTTGACATTAATAATGGGAATGTGTCCTACAATTAATAACATTCAATCATAGGGCTGGTTTAGTTCAGCTGGCTAGACAGCTGGTTTGTGATGCAGAACAAGGCCAGGAGCACGCGTTCAATTCCCGTACCAGCTTATCCAAACAGGCGCTGGAATGTGGCGACTAGGGGCTTTTCACAGTAACTTCATACTTGTGACAATAAAAGGTTATTATTATATCACCATGGCACGGTGGCACGGTGGTTAGCACTGCTGCCTCGGTGTGCCAGGGACCTGGGTTCAATTTCAGCCACAGGTGACTGTGTGGGTTTCCTCCGGGTGCTCCGCTTTCCTCCCACAATCCAAAGATGTGCAGGCTTAGGTGTTTTAGCCGTGTAAATTGCCCTTTAGTGTCCAGGGATGTGCAAGTTAAGTTACGGGGATATGGTGGGGGAGTGATCCTGGGTACCGTGCTCTTTCGAAGGATCGGTGCACTCTCGATGGGCCAAATGGCCTCCTTCTGCACTGTAGGGATTCTATAATTCTATCTATGCTTTTATCTTTCTTTCATCTATGATTCTATATTCTTGGTAATGCCTCAATATCACTTTGTTTTGCATTACAATTGTTTCTGAGTAGGTACAGGGAAAATAGGTGCGACCAGACAGATATATGAACGGTTGGGGAACAGAGGGAAGTAGATCCTTGGAAAATAGGTGACAGGTCTGGATAAAGGATCTGGATCGGTGCAGGCTGGGAGGGCCGAAGGGCCTGTTCCTGTGCTGTAATTTTCTTTGTTCTTTGTTGTTGTTTTGACCATGAGTTTGGATTAGGAGAACATATAAAGGCTGAGACTCGGAAGCTCACCCATTTGCAGTTTCACACTGTTTGAAGTTGAAAGCAGTGATGGTATTGGACTTGCTGTATATGTTTGTCATTTACAAATAGCTCAAGAATAGTTCAAAAACGTATCTCACATTGCAATAACAGCACAAATTGCTACTTTTACAGTGAGCGACCCTACCTCATTTTGACAGCAGTAGAAAATCAATTGCAAAGCAGTTTCTGCTCACCGGGAGAAACAAACTGGGCTTTAATGTTTCTGTGAAATGAGTCATGCTGCTCCCGGTGAGATTTATTTGAAATTGCCTTTGTCCCAGTCATAGCAAATTGTAGTTCAATGTCTCATTATTTCAGTGTGATCCATGAATAGCTTTATGGTTACTCCGACTTTAGGCTCGAGAAAAAAATACATCAACGATGAAAAGCACCAAAAGAAACAAGCTAAAAAAGTATAACGTACATTCTGGTTAATCTATTCAGAGATAAATAAATCTTTAATATTCAAACCTGTCCATGTTAGGAATATGACATTAAAACATATCTTACGCTGGAAATATCACCACACTTCAGTTTACTCGTAATTTGTTGTATTGTGCATTTGTCAGGCAATTGCTTCAGTTAGCTCTTTTCCCCCTGTGGAGATTGTTGTGTGCTAATTTACCTGCATTGCTTACCCTTGGAACAACAATAACGGAAGCAGTTCATTGATTCTGAAACATTTTGGACTTCCTGATGGTAAAAGTGATACATAAATGTAAATCTTTCTTATCGAAGCACCGTCAAAATTCCCTGAGCACATGCATTTTCAGATCAATTGTATTATATGTTTCCTCCTTAATCTATCCCCAAGTAAACAAAATTGGGTTCTGTGTTCTCATTTGTTATCTTAAACAAGACAAAAGAAAATCGCTTCATTCATTAGTAGTTTTGAGAATGCAACACTTTCTGTAATTAATTTCTCAAACGCAACCTGCTTTATATCTATCATCATTGATCACTTTCTAACTAGTTCTCACACTGTATTTAAATGTGTACCACATACAGGATTATCTGTCTAGATCTGGTTTAACCGCAATGTTGCGCCCGGCATGGATTTGGGCGCGCCGGTTAAATCGAGATTCGCGCCGGGCACTATTCCGTTTGCCACCTAACCCGCCCATTCCCAATGGGTGAGTTCATCTCACCCAAATATGGCCTCAGGGATGTCGGGCTTGGCTGGGTGCTGAAGCCTTCCAGGTCAAGTAACGCCCCTGGACCAGCGGAGGGGGGTTGTGGAATTAGGTATTTTTCATCTGTGAGGCTATCAAGTCATTTGGAGAACCATAACAGGGGTAACTACAGCTGCTGCCTGTCTGTCTATCCTACCAAAAGCTTCCAGGAAGCTTCCTGGAAGGTCTAATGCAGGTCGGGAATATACAGTGAATGGTAGAACCCTCAAGAGTATTGAAAGTCAGATAGATCTAGGTGTACAGGTCCACAGGTCACTGAAAGGGGCAACTCAGGTGGAGATGGTAGTCAAGAAGGCATACGGCATGCTTGCCTTCATTGGCCGGGGCATTGTGTATAAGAATTGGCAAGTCATGTTGCAGCTGTATAGAACCTTAGTTCGGCCACACTTGGAGTATAGTGTTCAATTCTGGTCGCCACACTACCAGAAGGATGTGGAGGCATAGAGAGGGTGCAGAAGAGATTTACCAGGATGTTGCCTGGTATGGAGGGCATTAGCTATGAGGAGCGGTTGAATAAACTCGGTTTGTTCTCCCTGGAACGACGGAGGTTGAGGGGCGACCTGATAGAGGTCTACAAAATTATGAGGGACATAGACAGAGTGGATAGTCAGAGGATTTTCCCCAGGGTAGAGGGGTCAATTACTAGGGGGCATAGGTTTAAGGTACGAGGGGCAAGGTTTAGAGTAGATGTACGAGGCAAATTTTTTATACAGAGGGTAGTGGGTGCCTGGAACTCGCTGCCGGAGGAGGTGGTGGAAGCAGGGACGATAGTGACATTTAAGGGGCATCTTGACAAATACATGAATAGGATGGGAATAGAGGGATACGGACCCAGGTAGTTTAGTCAGCCAGCATGGTTGGTGTGGGCTTGGAGGGCCGAAGGGCCTGTTCCTGTGCTGTACTTTTCTTTGTTCTTTGTTCTTTTGACAGAGCCCTGTTCTTGGTTATATGCTGAAGGTCACTTTAACTCCCTTTGACTGTGAGCAGCCTCTAGCTTCACAGTTGAAGGCTATTGCAAATAAGGAATTGGCTTTGTTAGTTGAGAGCGCACTTCACAACTGCAGGTTGTTTTTGCTCCTGCTGGTGGCTGCAAATGCCTGGAGGCTGCTGTTGCTGCTTCCTTCCTTTTCTGTAGCTGGAAAGAAAGACACTATTTTCTAAGATACCTTGGTCCTAGAACATTAGGCCCAGGGTTACGTATGAGTCCAGAAGGTAATCGGTTTGAAGTAAGAAGACGCGGAGTGACCTGGTGTGCAACATTGATCCAAATGGGTCACTTGATGACTCTGTTGAAGAAATGCTTTTGCGGATTGCTGATGCTTTTGTTGCTGGTGTGGTGAGTGCTGCATGTAACTGGCACGTCACTGTGGGTTAAACACTTCGGAAGTCAAGGATGTTCAACTGTACCTTGAGCGCCAGTGGAATATGTGGATGTCAGGATTTGGTTGCAATGAGATTGGGCTGTGTGGGACGACCTGCACAGCTGAGGCTCCTGGATGGAGAATGGCCCGGTACATGGAACAAGTCACACATTGATGGACAGATAATTTCTATGACAAAGGTCAGGACATGATAACACATTCTCAGGCTTATATTCCATTTCTGTTGAGGAACCTGTGTGGGGTGATACCTTGGGCTGGATTCTCCGAACCTCCACACCAAAATCGTGTTCAGTGCAGGGGCGGAGAATGGGCATTCGCGCAGGAATCGTGACTGGCGCCGCTGAAACTATTCCCGTAGAATCACTCGCAAATCGCGCTTGCACGGTCTACTCAGCGCGGGTAGGGGGTCATTGACAGAGGCTCCCCCCACCCCCCCGCAATTCTCCAAGTGTAACTGGCTGAGTTCCTGACGGCGTGGTTCTAACCACGTATCGGCCGTCGCGAACCTAGGGTGGCATCTGCGGACCCAGTCCGCGGCCGCCCTGGTGGGGGGATTCTTCACCGGGGGAGGACCTCATGGACGGCCAGGCAAGCACCGATCCTGGGGCGAGCGCGATCTCAGGGGACCTACTTCTTCCATCACGGTCCACGGTGCGAGTCTGCCATGTCGCATGGGGCGGCCGCCACAGGCAGCCACCGTGTGCATGCGCGGACTCCTGGCTGGAAGTGTCGGGCCCCGAATCCGCGAGAAGCACCATGCAGGTAGGGGAAACACTCTGGACTTTCTTCAGCGTTTTGACGCTGGGGTGGGGACATAGCCCCACATTTGGAGAATCCAGCCCTATTGGGGGCACGGTATCACAGTGGTTAGCACAGTTGCTTCACAGCTCCAGGGTCCCAGGTTCGATTCCCGGCTTGGGTCATTGTCTGTGCGGAGACAGCACGTCCTACCCGTGTCTGTTTGGGTTTCCTTCGGGTGCTCCGGTTTTCTCCCACAGTCCAAAGATGTGCAGGTTCGGTGGATTGGCCATGATAAATTGCCCTCAGTGTCCTAAAAGGTTTGTTGCTAATGTTTGGTTGGCTCTTAATTTGGCTCTGTTTAATCACGTTTGCTCAAGAGTCGCCAGGTATCTTTCGACACCGCCACAAGGTTCAGAACCGAATACTGATCAATGACTCGATACACAAGTTAGTAAGTTCAAAAGCAATGCTCATTTATTTACACACAGTCAAATCTATTCATGCATAAACTCTGCAAACTAAACAACCACTATTACTAAAGCCTATACTTAGCTTCAGGTGCCCACTCAGTCAGAGGAACAATGGCCGTTGCTCGGTTCTGAGGCTGCTGGGTTGAGCTGTTTACAGGGCAGCAACTAGGAGCGTCTACCTCGTAGTGTGCGTTGACTTGGAACTTACTTGGTCTGATGCAGCTGCTAGGCAGGTCTCTCTCTTCACTGAGAGCCAAAGCCAAAGAAGTAAGATTCTCCCTTGGGGAATATCTTTTATACTGAAAAGGACTTTGCGCGTTTTTGGGCGGGCCTTGAACTTGGCCTCAACTAATTGGGTCTTTCTCAATCAGTCGTATTTTCCTCCAATAGAGAGGTGGTTCCCTGATCGCTGGGCGTATCCTGGTGACTGTTAGTCTGCTTTGTCTTAGCCTCTTCTGGCGCAGGGGAGTCTGCCTTAACATTGTGTATCTAAATGTTTCCCTTTTGTCCCCGGAGATGGCTCATTAGTATGTAGATTGCTTGGTAGTTTCTGTCCTGTCTGAGAGTTTAAGGTTCTAATCAACAGACAGACCTTGCACCTGCTTGTTTCTTAGCATTGTCCAATTTTCCCTGCATTCTTTGCAAGTGTCCATTTTGTAATCGGAATGTGGCCATCCCAGATGGCGACACCAACCCTCCTTGTGATCCTCAACGCGAAGCGTGAAGGATCACACTACTATGTCGTCTTCATCTTCTGACCACCGGGCACCCATACTTTGGCTCTACACTGTCCTATCCGATGCAACACAACTTTACCTAAACCATTTTACATACATTCATTATCATAAAACTCTACGGGGCGCTATGACATTAATACATGCATTACAGAAAAATAAAAAAACTGGGACCTCTAACTATTGTCAATAAACTATCCTCATTCAAACAATCCAAAAATACAAACAATCCAAAACTAATTTATACATCTTAAACTGTACAAAATAGCAGCACACTAATTTATCTGGCCTGGCAGTCAGACACAGAGGTTTCCATCTCTTTATTGCACAGAGTACATGAAGAAATGGATGCACTTTAATCCGTCCCAATGGGTTCGGGGGTCTGGTGAAATCCGAAAATGGGGGACCTAAACCTGTATACCGGGGTACGAGAGTGATATGCTCTCTTTCGCCATTTCCTAACTCTAAACGTTTTCACGACACTGCAAAGTATCGCCAGCACTAAGGGTGCTTCGACTACATATGAGAGTGAGTACCAGGTGATAAACGTATCACACCAGGTTGGGGTATTGCTAGCTGTCGCTTGTCTAGTTATCTCGGGGTTCCATGTATTGCAGAGAGTCATTTACAGTTTGTGTGGTAGGGGTCAGGGGGGTAGCTTCCGCACGCAACTAAAGGGATCTCGCTATGATCCATGTGAACACGAAGGCTGTCTTCATCTTTGTCGGTCTTCTTCTTTGTCTTCCTCTGGGGTTCCTGGGTTTCTGGAGTTCTGTGAACACAAGCATAATATCTGTTATTATCTTGCTTAAGGTCTCGTATGTCTGTCTGTCTGTCCTTTATTGCCAATTTCCCTTTATAATTGGTCACCATCTATGACCCCCTCATTTTTTTAAAAACCGAATATTTAGACAAGACATCTAAGAAAAATACTGCCGTACTGCGAGCCATCTCGCAGCCTGTGTGATTTACCATCCCAGTGTTTGAGGATGTAAATTGCATACGGAAGCAAGCTAAAGGTTGCCAAAACCAAACAAAAGAATTTCGAACGTAATGAGCCAAAATGGGGTGCGTATGGGCCGCGACGGGTAAGAAATGGGTGGAATCCCCAGGTAGGACGGTGATCAATGCCGTATGTGCTCTACCCGAGCGTAGCTTACCAGAGGGGGGTCCTCAGGAAGGGCGGGGACCAATGCCGTTTCTCCACTGCCTGAGCAACCGGTAAGAACGGGTAAGAATGTGGTCTTCGTGGGGGGCTGCCTCTCGAATTAGGAGAGCAACTATGAGTTGTGGTCTGTCAACAAACTAGTTTCTCTGAACAATTGTCTGGGGACAAACTTGTTCTATTAACAGCCGGGGGGCGTTAAAGGAGTGGTGACGTGGGGCCGTGAAAAACTATCGAGTTTGCAAACAATACTTAACGATAACACTAACGAACAAATATTCAACAAATATGGTGCAGGTTCCATCAGAAAGGACACTGTATCTCTCCAACGGTTCCTTTTTTTCCCATCATCTGGACACCTCACTGCTCAATAGCGAACAGGGTCGCAAAGGGATTTGTTTGGTGGGAGTCAGACTCTAAGTCATCATTTTCTCCCAGCTGCCAAACTGCTGGCTGTAGTAACCGTGCTAAAGCTGTTTGGGGCGAATTGGGGTCCATCTCATCATTCCGGATGAGCCTGAACGAATTGTCTCAGTGCCAGAATCGATTGTCGAGGTTGGAGCTACTATGCTTCAATCCGTAATCGACGGGCGGTGGGTCTGGGTCAGGGGTTCTGATATAAGTGATCTCAAATGGGTCAGTAGAATCATGCTCGGATTCGCTGGGAGTGGGGCCTGTTACAGGGGTATAGTCGTAATGTGGTGTGCTGTGGTTGTCGTCATTGTGATCGCTCTCACTGTCGCTGTCGCTGCTGGTTGGGAGAAGCGGAGTCATGCCTCTGGGGGCGGAGTTGAAGTCACGTCTGAGGGCGGGCTGGAGTGGTTGGGGGAGGGTAGGAATACGTCATCTGTGGGAAGGGCGTGATCGTCTGCTGCTGCGAGCAGGATGTGGTGTGCGTGGTTATTCTGTGAGCCGTAAGCCTTGAGCTAGTTTATATGAAGCCACGCAGACTTACCATTGGGATAGGTTATTTTGTATACTGAAGGCTGACTTTGTCCGAAATGGAGTACGGTCCGGAAAATTTGGGGGCGAGGAATGAACTGGGGTTGTAAAGGGAAAGCATAACTTGTTGCCCTACTGTAAACTCAGTGGCGTGTACTGTTTTGTCGAAACAAGCCTTGCTCTGTTTCTTCCTGGTTCCAAGTCTCACTGCTGCTGCGAGTTGGGCTACCTTTATGTTCTGTACCAGTTGTGTAACCGCATTTTCATGCGTGAGGGCTGTAACTGCGTGGCTGGCCAAATCCAGTCCTAATAAATACTCAGTGCCTTTCATGGGGCGTCCGGTCATGAGGGTGTGGGTGGTGTACCCTGTGGACGTGGATGCCGTGTTTCTTAAAAACATCAAAGCAAATGGGAGTACTGAATCCCAGGTGCTGTTATTCTGCTGTACCATTTTCCTGAGGGTGGCTTTCAATGTCCTATTCATTCATTCTACAATATCACTTGACTGGGGGTGGTATGCGATGTGGAACTTTTATCTAATGCCGAAGATCGTGAGGACGTTTTTCATTACACGTCCGGTGAAATGGGAGCCTTGATCAGACTCTATACTGCGTGGGAGGCCCGATCTTGTAAAGATGTGGTGTGTTAATATTTTAGCCGTTGTCTTGGCTGTATTAGTTCGTAATGGAAATGCTTCCATCCATTTGGTGAACGTGTCTATGACCACCAACACATACTTGTAACCATTTCTGCACGGGGGTAGGGGTCCTATATAATCTATCTGGAGATTTGTCCAGGGTCCATTAACGGGACGGGTATGACTAAGTTGAGCCTTTTTTGCATGTCTGTCCAGATTGTTCTGGGCACAGATTAAGCAATTCTCTCCTACTTTGAGTGTGGCCGGGGCTCATGTTGCCTTTGCCATTTTCCAAACACACTTGTTATCTGGATCAAAAGAAAGGTTATGGGAGCTCATGAAATCGATCCCAAGGATATGTTCTGCTGTCTGGGGCATATCAACTAAAACTACGGGGTGTGTAGTCATGATGTTACCTATCTGTATTGCTACAGGGGCTGTGATGTGTCCCTGTTGTAAATGGCCTGTAAAACCGCTGAGTGTGATGGTGTCTGTTATGGGCCACATGTCTCGCTGGAACATCGTGGAGGAATTAAGTGTGGTGCGGGACCCTCATGTGTCCCAAATAAATTCTACGGGTTGTCCCAGGACTTTGCCTGCTACTACCGGTCTACCGGACTTGTCCCAAAGGGTGTCGCAGACCCAAGTTGGGGAGCCCGAACACCGTCAGTCGGTGCCATTCATGTCTGCATTCTCTGAACGGGCACTAACGCTATGGATCGGCTTTGCCCTATTCCTGTTTAGGGTGCCTGTCTGTTGGCTTCTCTGCTGCTTCGGGGCACGTTGCACTCTCGTGCAAAGTGTCCTAGCTGTCCACAGTTGTAACATTCCTGAGTTTTGGGCTGGGATTGGCTGTTCCTGTCCTCATTTACCCATGTGGGGTTCTGGTGTGCTTTAACTGGGTTCATTTCTGCTTGCTCTTCATCGGGTGTTATAAATGCGGTTTTGCCTGCAATTGATTGCTCCCAAGCGCGGGACAATCTCTTCAAAACCAATTTTTCATTTTGGGCCTCATCTGAGGGGTCATAATTTGCGCAAGCTTTTCGTCCTGCCTCTGTGGCGTGGGAGACTAGAATTCGGATCCATTTGGCCATATTATCTGGGGACAAATGGGCGCGGGCCAACTCTCCAAAAACTGCGGTGAAGTGAATCCACAAACGTCCAGCAAACGCTGTGGGGTGCTCTGTCTTCTTTTGCCTACACTTATTTAGGCCTTCGACGGGGTCTCCTCTGTTAAAGCCGATCGCATCAAGGATCGCTGTGTGCATTTCTTGGAGTGTGCCTCCTCCTACATTCTGTGGGTCGGGAAGGGCTGCTACGACTGAAGGGTCGAGGCTCAAAACTGTGAGCTTCACTTGCTCCTTCTCGTCCAGGCCGTACATGGTAGCCTGTTGTTTGACTTTCACGAAGAATTGGTGGGGGTCTGAAGTGGGAAGGAACGGTGTAATTTTTCCACACGCGTCCCGTAATTGGGTCACGGTTAACGGGGTTGTGTAAAGGAAGTCTGCTTCTCTTTCTCCTGCGGCCCTGCGGTGTGTGGTTACAGGGTTCATGGGGGGGTGTTCTGCCTGTTCTGTTAAGGTTGGGGCGCTTTCCTTTTCTGGGGGTTTCCTGCGTACATGTCCCATGTATGTTTCGATGGGCAGTCTCGTTCAATTCCTGCAGTCGGGGCCATTTTCCTGATCTAATTGGGGTCCGAATGTACTTTGAAATCCATTTTGAACGGAAAGCAGAGATTGCAATTCTGCAATTTGCTTCCGGCACTTTGCGTGGTCTACGGAGCTCTGCCTTTGTTCCGTTGTGGAAGTATGGAGTGCTCGTAGGGCTGCTTTTAAATTATTGCACTGTTTCTGCAATTTCTCAACTTGCTGTTCTGTCTCTTGTCTTACAAAGACCGCACGTTGCGTGTCCTGGTAGGCATTATCGTATTGCGTCTGAAAACTGTTCAAATGCGGGAGACAAGACTGATGTGTGCTCTTGGCATCATCCACCTCTCTGTCCCTTGCTGCCAACTGCTCTTTTAAATCTTGATTGTCCTTCTCTACCTCACTCACGTCTACCTCACTGGTTCTGTCTCTCTCCTCTATCTCTCTACGGAGCGTCCCAACGACCTCCTCTGTGCCTCGCAATTGTGCCAAACAGTACACAATTGCCATCGGCTTGCGAGTTTTTCCCAAGCTCTTCTTGTGGATCTCTGACAGGTTCTCCCACCAAATATGTCCTATACTCCCGGGTCCTGTTTCCTCATTATTGCAGAATTCACTCCAAAGGGGCCATCCTTTCCCTTTGAGATATTTCCTGATCTCATCTTCCCAAACGGGACACTGTCCTACTCTACTGGTCGCTGCGACCTCGAATTCCTGGGTGTTCATAAGGTGTTCCATTGCCTTCATTGCCATTTTCTCTATCTCGGTTCTCTACTGAATTTGGAACAGGGAGTGATAAAGTTGTGATGTAAACACGCGTACGGCTTACGCTAATTTCCGGCCTACAAAACGCCCGAGTTTTTTGCAACAAAATCTCTCGGGTTTACCTTATATCCCTGTTAGTACGCATGCATTAACACACTTCCGAATCTCAGAGGCTTGATCAGTACTGTTTTGACGCTTGTGGTTTTTCTTTCTGTTCCCAATTGGGTTCTCAATTCAAATTTTGGGTTCTCTCGGAGTGGTTAGGCCACTTCTAAGTTGAGTCCCACCAGATGTCGCCAGTAAATATTGCTAATGTTTGGTTAGCTCTTAATTTGGCTCTGTTTAATCATGTTTGCTCAAGAGTCGCCAGGTATCTTTCGACACCGCCACAAGGTTCAGAACCGAATACTGATCAGTGACTTGATACACCAGTTATTAAGTTCAAAAACAATGCTCATTTATTTACACACAGTCAAATCTATTCATGCATAAACTCTACAAACTAAACAACCACTATTACTAAAGCCTATACTTAGCTTCGGGTGCCCACTCAGTCAGAGGAACAATGGCCGTTGCTCGGTTCTGAGGCTGCTGGGTTGAGCTGTTTACGGGGCAACAACTAGGAGCGTCTATCTCGTAGCGTGCGTTGACTTGGAACTTACTTGGTCTGATGCAGCTGCTAGGCAGGTCTCTCTCTTCACTGAGAGCCAAAACCAAAGAAGTAAGATTCTCCCTTGGGAAATATCTTTTATACTGAAAAGGACTTTGCGCGCTTTTGGGCAGGCCTTGAACTTGGCCTCAACTAATTGGGCCTCAACTAATTGGGTGTTTCTCAATCAGTCGTATCGATTTTCCTCCAATAGAGGGGTGGTTCCCTGATCGCTGGGTGTGTCCTGGTGACTGTCAGTCTGCTTTGTCTTAGCCTCTTCTGGCGCCGGGGAGTCTGCCTTAACATTGTGTATCTAAATGTTTCCCTTTTGTCCCCGAAGATGGCTCATTAATATGTAGATTGCTTGGCAGTTTCTGTCCTGTCTGAGAGCTTAAGGTTCTAATCAACAGACAGAGCTTGCACCTGCTTGTTTCTTAGCATTGTCCAATTTTCCCTGCATTCTTTGCAAGTGTCAATTTTGTAATCGGGACATGGCCATCCCAGATGGCTACATGTTGGGTGGGGTTACTGGGTTATGGGGATAGGGTGGAGAGTTGGGCTTTGGTAGGGTGCTCTTTCCAAGTGTCGGTGCAGACTCGATGGGCCGAATGGCCTCCTTCTGCACTGTCAATTCTATGATTCTATGTGTTTGTTTTTAATGTGAAAATAAGCTGATACAGTTTTGTATTGGTACAAATCTGGAACGGTGACATTTCCTTGTTTAATGGTTAGTGTGATATCTGGAACGTTATGTGGTTGCTTTTCAAATATTTGTTACTGTCGACCGTTTAATAAACATAATATTCTCGAGTGGCTTCTCGTGGGTACACATGCAATGCCTCAGACGGTGACTATTGCATCGTATTGACTCAAACTCTGAAGCCTGGACAGTGTGCCTGAACCCGAGAAGCATCAGCACCATAGAGGCAGCAGCCAACAATCAAACACTCAGGGCTGGGCTTCAGCACTGTGGATGTCATCATGACCAAAGGCTGAGTGTGTGGATCAGGGGAGGGAACCTGAGCACGGTCTCCCAAATGTTCCCGGAAGGGGTCTGGCATCAAGGAGCTCCTGCTGTGGCTCGGGTTGAGTGTGCAGAGCAAGGTTTTCCAGCACAACTGGCTTGGTGGATGACACTCTGAGAGAAGGCAGAATATAAAGGGTGGGAGAGTCTTGGGGAATTTGAGGGTTTTGGGGTGGAAGTCCTAACTGATTATCGGTCTATCTCCTTCTCCAATTCCTCACTGAGACCAAAATGGATGGTCATGTCGGTCCTGCAGAGGCTGCTCTCACGGTGCTGGTGGCAGCACAGGTAGCTGGATGCCGTAGAAGGCAGCAGTATTGAAACTAGCTGGAGGCGGCAGCCCATGTGCAGGGGGGTGCTGCAGGAGGGTACTGAACACCCTTAAGACCCGGCCACCCATCAAGCCGAGGAGGAACCCAAAGGGGAATGCCAGCAATGGCCCAAGGTGTACAGGCATCTTTGGTCTTTCGAGGTGATGATGGACAGCATGTGCCGCAGGAGACTCCGACTTAACAAGGAGACGGTGCGACACATGTGCCACATCCTCGAGGACTTGGCCCCCTGTGAAGGAAGAGGACGCTCGCTTCCGGTGGCCGTGAAAATCACCGGAGCCCTGAAATTCCAAGCCACTGGTTCATTCCAGGGCCTGAATGGGGGCTTGTGCGGCATATCACAAGCTGAAGCCCACAAGGGCATTGGTAAGTCACGGATGCCCTGTATTTTCAGGCAGCCGACTATATCAAATTTGAGCTAGACCAAGCCCACCAAGATACCCGGGCTGCAAGATCTCTGCGATCGCCGGGCTGCCCCAGGTCCAGGTGTAATTTATGGCACGCATGTTGCTTTGCATCACTGGGGCATCAGGGAGTGTCCTTCATTAACAGGAAGGGGTTCCACTCCCTGAATGTTCAACACGTGTCCCATCCACTACCTCCCCACCCCCCAGCCCAACTACCCTGTTTCGCCCTGCCAGAGTCTGTGTAACATCACACAAAGGTGTTGGGTCTGTGTGAGCACTGTCAGCGGGTCAGTATGCAAGGTAAGAGGGTAATCACTCACTGTGAGGTTAACTCTGGTGCTCCTCAGTTTATGCCAAAGTCTGACTCCTGTCTTACTGCTGACAACACGCTCACACCCATCCTCTGAACAGGGTCTGCATTGGGGACATGTGATCTTGGACCACTGTGCCCGAGGTGGGGGGTAGGGTGGGGTGTGCAGGCAGGCCCGCTCTGAAGATTAACTTCACATGTGTCAGGTGGGACATGTTTTAATTGTGAGCATTTGACTTTTCCATTCCCCCCCAGCTACAAATAATGCCCCCTCAACTCCCATTGCGCAACCAATGATACTCTCTCTTCTTGATCTTTCGTGGTCTACTGCACCGATGAGGTGAGTCCCCAGGAGGAACATCAGAGGTGGAGGTAACCTGCTGCTTTTCCAGTTCCTGTGGCCTTTGATGCCACAGGAACTGGAGGCGGGGGATTTGGAAGAAATGGAGACGAATGTCGTCTCCTTGGTAACAAGCCTCCAGCGCTTCTTCCTCCCTTACGATGCCCCTTGGGCCATGGGGATCTCTGAAGGATGGAGGGGCAGCTGGAGCAAGCTCCATAGGCCTCTGCATCATCTGGCTCTGCCAGTCCTGGCAGCTCCCGATTGTCTACACATTCAATGATGTTGCTCAGAGACTGGGCAATGTTCTGGAGTGCCCCAGCAATGTCGACCTGCACCTGGGACACATTCCTCAGTGACTGGGACATGCTCTGCAGTGCCTCGGCAATGCCCACTTGCGTCTGGGACATATCCTTCATTGCCTGGGCATGATCTCAACACCCTCAACCATGGTCATCACAGACTGAGCCATGCCTTGGACACAACCACTCAAGACGCTAACCTTGTGCTCCTGGCTGTCGACTGAGGTTGCCACCCTAGCAGTGTTGACCTCGATGCCACGCATTGTTGGCATCATCTCTTGCGCATATAGCCTTTGGGACTCCTCCAATCCGCTATGTACTCACCGGAATGTCACTGACATCCCCTCCTGAATCTCACAGCCGTGTCCTAACTGTGGTGATGTGCATCACTGTAAATACATGTAAGCTAGTCAGACACTAGAGGGAGCACCAGAAACATCACACACACACACTCAACCAATAGATAAGTTAGATGGGAGGCGACCAATGGACATTCACAATACACAAGGAGGTGACACGACCACAGGGGGGCATTACACCAACCCATACATAAAGGACACCACACACATAATCAGCCCCCTTTTGGCCAGTGGAGACAGTCAGTGAGGAGAGGCACAGGGTTGATTCATTATCACACCCACCACGTGGAAGACAGCAGCTGGTTAGTCAGTTTAGGTAGCTACAATAGGATTAGCAGTAGTGTCGAACTCAAGTTATAAAAGTGTACATAGTGTAAATAAATGAGTTGAAGTTATTTACACGTCTCGACCTTCCTTGACAAATGCAACACAAGGAAGCCGCTTATGTTACAAAGGAAACATAACAAAACATGGTACCATGAGTGAACTGCTTAAAATCCAGATAGCCATACCTCAGCATACAGTGACAACCAGTAATACCCACACAAGATGTACGGGCTCCCGATTCCGCAGCCGCTCCGGTGCCACGGCGATCTCCGTGAAAACTGGCAGCGATTCTGGCAAACGTTTGAATTCTACCTGGTGGCAGCTGAACTTAAAGACCTGGCCGATAATGAAAAAATAGAGTTTCTCCTCCCCATCGCCGGTGCAAGAGCAGAAGAAATCTTTTAAAAATTCAAGTTCTCCAAGGGGCAAAACAGGTACGACTTCCAGGCAGTCCTGGACAAATTCGGCAAACACTGTGAGGAAAACACACTCCAATCGGCAAGGAAAGGTAAGAGAAGCACCAGTACTCACATCGAGGCCAAAATCCCGGACCAGAGAGCGATTTGGGTCGAGGTCGGCGGCCATCTTGCTAAAGGGACTACACTAGCACAGTTGCGCGAGAAGTGCGCAGAACCGGAAGATTCGTTTGCGCATGCACGAGACGCCATGCATGCGCAATCAAGAAAACGGCCATCGGTAAAGGAACATCGATCTGCGCATGCAAAATCCCTTCCTACGCGTGACGCGCGTCATGACGTCAGAGGCCCCAGACCGCACCAATTTAAAGGGGACACGTCCCAAATCCAATTTAAAGGAGAAACGTCCCAAATCAAAGAAAACATATTTTAAAGCTGTAAAACAACCTTCCTTCACCTGGAATGACAGCACAATGCCTCAAATTGAACCAGGAAATGAATTTGACCTCCGAAGAACCCTGCAACAAGCAGTTACGTACGCACAAACCGATGATTCCGACCTCGAATACTTCGATACCGACCTTTACATTTTTTCTGGACCTCGCGAGCCCAATGACAGCTCCATGGTCCTAGACGACTACGACTCGGACGAATCTTTGTTGTTGCAAATTGGCAGATGCGGATTCATTTTTCGGATTTGAGGATCTTCAACCCAGCAGATATGACGTCCCAACTCATCAGTGCAGGATGATGCTGCAGCCTGAAATTAAGAGACAGAAAGCGGTACAAGCCCACAGAGAGCCGCCTGCTGCCACACAGAGCGTGGTCCATGCCCCACTCAGGGTTCCCGACTCTACGAAAGAAGACATGCAAGACTCCACACCGCAGTCCTTGCAGGACCAAGACGTGACTCCAGTGTCACAAGACTCCACAGCAAGCTCGTGGACAGACTCCACAATTGCATAAACGCATGACTCCGATGCGCAGTCCTTGCAGGAACAAGACCATGAGGGTCTAGCAACCTCCCCTGACCAAGTCGCGGCAGACGATGCAAGTCTGCCATGCTCACGTAAACAGCAAGAAGGCTATAACAGTCTACCATGCTCCACTACACAGCAGGACGACCATGACGGTCTATCATGCTACAATGAAGGGCACAGCACTGATGAATGTTCAAGCCCAAATGAAGACAAGCCAAAGGAATCGCCTCTTCCAAGCCCGAAGAAAAAAGGATTATGCGCTGACCTTCTGGATCATTCCAGCCGAAGAGATAGTAATAATGCTGCACAGTCACAGAAGGATGCTGAGGATTTGCTAAAAAAATTGCTTGTATGTCTAACTTGCAAGGAGCAGACTGAAAATTGCCATTGCTTTAGTACGGATCAAAATAATGGACAAGACATTGATCCTCATTCAATGGAAATAACACAACCTGAATCATATCTACAGCAGGGACAGCTGTCTCCCTTCAACACAAAACCGCAAAGTCCCAACTACAGAAACCACCAGTTAGTCAGTAATGACTCTTCAACCCCTGATGGGAATATGAATCGCATTGAACCTCTGCACACTCCACTGATAAATGAGCAGAACATTGGAGCAAGAATCCTGAGGACACCGACATCGAGTAGCCAGATAAAGCACTTAAAACCCGCAGCAGTTTCAAGTGAACCAATTGCGCTTTCCAGTGATGGTGAAGATGCAGATAAGGTCGACCCGATTATCCATTGTACCACATTAACTCCAGAGATTAAGCATTTATGTCCGGGGAGTAGAATGTGGGCAATTGAGAACAATAAAAGAGAGACTGTGACTGTGCCAGTCCCAGCAAAATCAGAGCCAGAGACTATGAAGGCATGTACATTAGAAAAGGATGCATATGAAGTAACTGAGAAGAAAATTGAAACGGACTGTTCTTTGGAAACTAGTACAATGACGAAAGAAACATTGGATCTAACATTTGATGCCCTACATATGGGAGAAATTGAGGGAAATGAACAAGGTTCTGTAATGTCTGGGGGAAGATTTAAAACTCCAAAGAATAAAGCCCAAATGAACGACAACGCCAAGACAATGACAGTCCACCCACATTGTTTGCACCACTAGATGAAAACTCTGACAATTTACCCAACCCTAGTGAACAGCAAGCAGCTACTGAGGATCTACCCACGGTATGTGAAACGAGTGACGACAGCATCCCACTTCCCATGCAAAAGGTGCAAAGTGACAGACCTCAGCTAGTGCATACAGAGGCACTCGACGATCACGGTGAGACCACTGGTGACTCCGGTGACACCACACTACTTCCACCCTCAATTGCTCGAACCTCTCCACTAGTCAATGCATTCCTGCAGGTTCCGACTCCAGACGTGCAGCTTCAAGAAAACTCAGCTGACCCCAGTGAACCGGCTAAGACTCCGGACGGGGAGCATCAACAAAAAACAGACCAGACTCCAGATGGGGAGCAAACGGCGACTCTGATTCACGTAAGCCAGACTTTACTCCAGACAGGCAGTGTCGCAATCTCAGTGATGGCACGCTCAGGGTGACAGCAGATGCCACAACGACAGGAGATGGATCACGTGACAATCACACTGGGTCAGCAATAACAAGCAGCAGCTACAGTCCAAGAGGAATACACCAATTTTCACCACAGCTATGTCCACACATTTGTTCCACACCGACAGTGCGGCCAATGACAGCTCATGCTGGACAAACCCAGTATTCAGGCCTGCAGCAGCCAGCAGTCTATGCAGCATATTCTCAAACAGGCCAGCACTACGGATTGCCCACTAATGGAATCAAGACCGAAGGAGGACTACCGCCAGCGCAATTTGCACTACAGACTGGATGCCTTAGTTACTGCCCAGGATTTGCTGCACCACAGCCTGGCCAGACAGCATATTCCCATCAGATGCAAGGTTCTAGTTTCACACCATCACCAGACATTCTGTCTCCAAATCGACATGCTTCAACGCTTCTCAGCAGAATCACCCTTCCAGCACAGCATGCGGTCAGAACCAGTATGCACAGTCTCATCCGACTTCAACATCTGGCACATCCATGACCTCGAACGATACTGTTGATGGTACCTCTTCAATGTCAACGACCTATCAGCTACAAGATGCCATCCGACAGCACCACCACAAACATAAAAAGAAAAAAAGAAAAAGACTCCAAATCGGACAGCGCAGTGATTCAACCACTTCTTGGTTCCTGTTGATGGTGTTCATAACCAAGAGAGACATTTGACCATGATGTTTGATGGTTTATGGACTCACATGAATGATTTGGACTTATTGTTTCATCACCATTCCCATGACTTGTATATACCTTACCTTCTCTACCTGTTCTTTGTTCAGTTTTTCTTAAAGCGTACAGAAAATATGAACATATAAAAAGGGGAGGATGTGGTGATGTGCATCACTGTAAATACATGTAAGCTAGACAGACACTAGAGGGAGCACCAGAAACATCACACACACACACTCAACCAATAGATAAGTTAGATGGGAGGCGACCAATGGACATTCACGATACACAAGGAGGTGACACGACCACAGGGGGGCATTACACCAACCCATACATAAAGGATCATGATCAGCCCCTTCGGCCAGTGGAGACAGTCAGTGAGGAGAGGCACAGGGTTGATTCATTATCACACCCACCACATGGAAGACAGCAGCTGGTTAGTCAGTTTAGGTAGCTACAATAGGATTAGCAGTCGTGTCGAACTCAAGTTATAAAAGTGTACATAGTGTAAATAAATGAGTTGAAGTTATTTACACGTCTCAACCTTCCTTGACAAATGCAACACAAGGAAGCCGCTTATGTTACAAAGGAAACATAACAAAACACTAACATCTGCATCAACTCTGAGATAACCTCGTCCAGAGGCTCGACATCTGACTGGTACCCAGCCAAGTCCTGGAATCCAGCAACCTCCGACTGCTGACTCCCGTGGATGTTCCTGCTCGACCTGATGTGTATCAGCAACTGTTTGGTTGTTCACCAGATTGTGCCCCAGAAGCCTGTCCATCAATGTCGCCTACCGTGTCTCTGTGCTGAAGGAAGGTGGGGGTGATAGCTGTGACACCTCGATGGTGGTCTCCTCGGAGCTCTCCTCTAAGGTGGTCTCTTGGGTGGCAGAGTGGGGGGGGACAACTCCGAATGGCCCAGCCCCATCAGGTGGAAATTCTGCGAACCATTGGGGGGGGGGGGGGGGGGGGGGGGGGGGTGGTGAGTGGGAGATGCTGAGGAACAAGCACGAAGACCAGATGTGGAAAGGGTGTGAGGTACAAGCCACTGATTTGTGGGCGGGGTGCGAATTTGAGGGGTGGCAGGTTGAACTGATGCCAGTAGAGAGGCGATAACTTACTCTTGCAGCGCATTGGAGGTCGTTGGTCTTCTTCCGACATTGGACGTTGGTCCTCATTGTCATGCAGCTGACACTGAGAGCTGCTGCCACTGTCTCCCAGGCAGTATTGGTGGCCCTGCTGCTGGCCCTCCAACCCCCTCGGGGGAACAGGGTGCCCTGTTTACATCAACGACATCGCGAAGTCTGGCCAGGTCGGCATCCCCAAATCAAGGAGCAGGTCTTCGCGCTGCCATGCTTGTGTGTTGACTGGGAGTGAGTGGTGAGGGAGCGTTTAAAAGCAGCTCCCACATGTTCGCGTAGAGACACTGAGGTACGAGTCTGGCAAATTCCACGGGAAACCAGCCAGTATTGACAAGAAACTCATGGGGCTCATTTTCCGACACTAAGTGCCTTTAAATATGGGCTGTGATCTTGCCAATGCGGCTGTCGAGAAACACCCTGCCAATCGCACCCAAAATGACACTTAGAAATATTTCCGTTAAAACGCGCCCAGCAAGTATCTAGCATTAATCTACCACATTCAAATGAAATCATGGTCTGTATATAGCTCTAGTGATTCAGTGGGTAGCTCTCCTTCCTCTGAGCTGGAGGACGCTGGGTTCATGTCCCACCCCATGACTTCTTGTCTCTGGTGTGGGTATACCATTGTGTACTGGTGTCAGTGTCCAGCCCAGATAAATGTGGAGGATTAGTGGCAGATACAACATCTGACACAATCTCAGACTAAAGGAACGATCCTTTAAAACAGAGATGAGGAGGAATTTCTTCAGCCAGAGGGTGGTGAATCGGTGGAACTCTTTGCTGCAGAAGGCTGTGGAGGCCAAATCACTTTAAGACAGAGACAGATAGGTTTTTGATCAATAAGGGGATTAGGGGTTATGGGGAGAAAACAGGAGAATGGGGATGAGAAAAATATCAGCCATGATTGAATGGCGGAGCAGACTCGATGGGCCGAATGGCCTAATTCTGCTTCTATACCTTATGGTCTTATCTGGCTCTAAAACCACCTGCCAAAATCAAAATAAATTCTGGTTGAAATGAATATGATCAACCAGCATTGTGGTTTAACCTTGTAACATAGGAAAAAGCTTAAAGAAGAGCCAACTAATGAAACTAGCTAAATTCTAACGTGAAATCATAAACATTTACTGTTCTAATTAAATGTTTTTATAGTTTCTCATCCTCATTTGCCTTGAATTTAAAGCGGATAATCATTTAAGAACAATGAATGCTCACAGTCTCACTGAAGTATTGATGAAACAACGGGTTACGCTATTACACCATAAGATGTAGCAGCAGAAGGAGGACATTTGGCCCATCGAGCCTGCTCTGCAACTCAATGAGATTATGACTGATATGAAATAATAATCCTCAACTCCACTCTTCTGCCTTATCCTGATAACCCTTGATTCCCTTACTGATTAAAACTCTGTCTATCTCGGCCTTGAACATACTTAACGACCCAGCCTCCAGAGCCCTCTGCAGTAAAATATTCCACAGATTCACTACACTCTGAGAGAAGAAATCCCTCCTCAGTCCTGTCTTAAATGGGCAACCCCTTATTCTCAAGTGATGCCCCAGACTCTCCCACAAGGAGAATCAACCTCTCAACATCAACCCTGTCAAGCTCCCTGAGAATCCTGTAAATCTCAATAAGGTCACCTCTCATTCTCTAAACTTCAATGAGTACAGACCCAACATACTTTATTTGGGAGTGTAAGGTTTTTCAGTAGGTCAAGTGATGTGGGATTCTTCAAGTTTTACCCTGGCACTTTGTAATAATATTTTCTGCCTATGCCATAGTTTGATAAAAGATAGTTGCAAGAATAACTTCTGAATAACAGACATAATTGGGCAGCACGGTAGTACAGTTGCTTCACAGCTCCAAGGTCCCAGGTTCGATTCCCGGTTTGGGTCACTGTCTGTGCGGAGTCTGCACGTTCTCCCCGTGCCTGCGTGGGTTTCCTCCGGGTGCTCCGGTTTCCTCCCACAGTCCAAAGATGTGCAGGTTAGGTGGATTGGCCATGCTAAATTGCCCTTAGTGTCCAAAAGGTTTGGGTGGGGTTACTGGGTTACGGGGATGGGGTGGGGGGGGGTCCTCTTTCTGGGGCTGGTGCAGACTCGATGGGCTGAATGGCCTCCTGCTGCACTGTAAATTGTATGATTCTATGATAATGATTCATGAGGTCCGTGGTAGATTTATTGGGCACAGGAAAGATTGCAATGTGGACTGTGTTATAGACAGCAACCTATACAATTCTTCAAAAATATGTTAAAGGAGGTAAATAGAAGAGAACCAAATGGAAGCCTTTTCCTGATTAAACTGTTTAAATGCAGGTACATCAGTAGTGACACCTCTGTAAGACGGGTGATGGCCTCCAACCATTACCTGGCTAAACAGTGAATTCTCTCATATTGTGATTTAGTGGACAAGCTACCCAATATATCCAGCCCACAATTATAATTGCTCGTCTGCTTAAGTTAGCCATTTTGCAGCTTCAATACATTTTGATGTGAACAACCCCACAGTGGTTCTTCTCATCTACCCTGACACGGTTTGCAGTCAATTTACAGCTCCTCTATGATGCGTATGAAAGAATGAGGGGACGTGTGAAACAAAAATCAGTGAAATGTTTGTCCATTAATAAACGGTTCACTGCTCTATGTGTGTGAAAGAATATACAACTGCCTCTCAATTGAGTTTCAGTAACTCAAACGAAATAATGCTACATAAGAACATAAGAACTAGGAACAGGAGTAGGCCATCAGGCCCCTCGAGCCTGCTCCGCCATTTAATGAGATCATGGCTGATCTTTGTGAACTCAGCTCCACTCTCCGGCCCGTACACCATATCCCCAAATCCCTTTATTCTTTAGAAAGGTATCTATCTTTTTCTTAAAAACGTTTAAAGAAGGAGCCTCAACTGCTTCACTGGGCAAGGAATTCCAGAGTTTCACAACCCTTTGGGTGAAGAAGTTCCACCTAAACTAGGTCTTAAATCTACTTCCCCTTATTTTGAGGCTATGCCCCCTAGTTCTGCTTTCCCCGACCAGTGGAAACAACCTGCCCGCATCTATCCTATCTATTCCCTTCATAATTTTATATGTTTCAATAAGATCCCCCCGCATCCTTCTAAACTCCAATGAGCACAGTCCCAGCCTACTCAACCTCTCGTCATAATCTAATCCCCTCAACTCTGGGATCAACCTAGTGAATCTCCTCTGCACTCCCTCCAGTGCCAATATGTCCTTTCTCAGGTAAGGAGACCAAAACTGAACACAATACTCCAGATGTGGACTCACCAACACCCTATACAATTGCAGCATAACCTCCCTAGTCTTGAACTCCATCCCTCTAGCAATGAAAGAAAACTCGATTAGCCTTCTTAATCACCTGTTGCACCTGCACACCAACTTTTTGCGACTCGTGCACCAGCTCACCCAGGTCCCTCTGCACAGCAGCATGTTTTAACATCTTACCGTTTAAATAATAATCCATTCTGCTGTTATTCCTCCCAAAATGGATAGCCTCACACTTGGCAACATTGAATTCCATCTGCCAGACCCTAGCCCATTCACCTAACCTATCCAAATCCTTCTGCAGACATCCGGTATCCTCTGCACTTTTTGCTTTACCACTCATCTTAGTGTCGTCTGCAAACTTTGACACATTGCACTTGGTCCCCAACTCCAAATCATCTATGTAAATTGTGAACAACTGCGGGCCCAACACTGATCCTTGAGGGACCCCACTAGTTACAGGTTGCCAACCAGAGAAACACCCATTTATCCCCACTCTCTGCTTTCTGTTAGTTAACCAATCCTCTACCCTTGCTACCACTTTACCCTCAATGCCAAGCATCTTTAGTTCATGCAGCAACCTTTTGTGTGGCACCTTGTCAAAAGCTTTCTGGAAATCCAGATATACCACATCCATTGGCTCCCCGTTATCTACTGCCCTGGTAACGTCCTCAAAAAATTCTACCAAATTAGTCAGACACGACCTACCCTTTGTGAACCCATGCTGCGTCTGCCCAATGGGACAATTTCCCTCCAGGTGCCCCGATATTTCCTCCTTAATGATAGATTCCAGCATTTTCCCTACAACCGAAGTTAAGCTTACCGGCCTATAATTACCCGCTTTCTGCCAACCTCCTTTTTTAAAAAGTGGTGTCACGTTTGCTACTTTCTAATCCTCTGGGACCGCCCCAGAGTCTAGTGAATTTTGATAAATTATCACTAGAGCGTTTACAATTTCCCTAGCCATCTCTTTTAACACTCTGGGATGCATCCCATCAGGGCCAGGAGACTTGTCTACCTTTAGCCCCATTAGCTTGCCCAATACTGCCTTCTTAGTGATTACAATCATCTCAAGGTCCTCACCTATCATATCTTTATTTCCATCAGTCACTGGCATGTTATTTGTGTCTTCCACTGTGAAGACTGACCCAAAAAACCTGTTCAGCTCCTCAGCCATTTCCCCGTCTCCTATTATTAAATCTCCCTTCTCATCTTCCAAAGGACCAATATTTACCTTAGCCACTCTTTTTTGTCTTATATATTTGTAGAAGCTTTTACTATCTGCTTTTATGTTCTGAGCCAGTTTACTTTCATAGTCTACCTTACTCTTCTTTATAGCTTTTTTAGTAGCTTTCTGTTGTCCCCTAAAGACTTCCCAGTCCTCTAGTCTCCCAATAATTTTTGCCACTTTGTATGTTTTTTGCTTCAATTTGATACTCTCCCTCACCTCTTTAGATATCCACGGTCGATTTTTCCCCTTTCTACCGTCTTTCTTTTTTGTCGGTATGAACCTTTTCTGAAAACTGTGAAAGATCGCTCGGAAGGTTCTCCACTGTTCCTCAACTGCTTCACCATGAAGTCTTTGCTCCCAATCTACCTTAGCTAGTTCTTCTCTCATCCCATTGTAATCGCCTTTGTTTAAGCACAAAACACTAGTGTTTGATTTTACCTTGTCATCCTCCAACTGTATTTTAAATTCCACCATATTGTGGTCGCTCCTTCCAAGAGGATCCCGGACTATGAGATCATTAATCAATCCTGCCTCATTACACAGGACCAGATCTAGGACAGCTTGTTCCCTTCTAGGTTCCATTACATACTGTCCCAGGAAATTATCCCGGACACATTCTATAAACTCCTCCTTAAGGCTGCCTTTACCAATCTGGTTAAACCAATTGACATGTAGATTAAAATCCCCCATGATAACTGCTGTACCATTTCTACATGCATCCGTTATTTCTTTGCTTATTGCCTGCCCTACCATCCTGTTACTATTTGGTGGCCTATAGACTACTCCTATCGGTGACCTTTTTGCCTTACTATTCCTGATTTCCACCCAAATTGATTCAACCTTGTCCTCCATAGCACCAATATCATCCCTTACTATTGCCCGGATGCCATCCTTAAACAACAAAGCTACACCACCGCCCTTACCGTCCATTCTATCCTTTCATATAGTTTGATACCCTTGGATATTTAACTCCCAGTCGTGACCATCTTTTAACCATGTTCAGTAATGGCCACTAAATCATAGTCATTCACGATGATTTGTCTTTGTTATGAATCCTACAATCTTGATCAGTAACTTTTCGCAAATTATTTTTCCTCTTACCCTTTCTCCTAATTTTCCTTGTCTTTGAACCCATATCTCTACATAATAACCTGTCACGTAACCTGCTGCCTTGCTCTCAATTAACTATTATACTGTCCATAGCTTTACCCTTCCCTTCCCCCCAACTTGCTAGTTTAAAGTCCTTGTGACCAACCTATTTATCCTATTCACTTGAACACTGGTCCCAGAATGGTTCAGGTGAAGACCGTCCCAATGGTACAGGTCCCTCCTGCCCCAGTACTGATGCCAATGCCCCATGAAATGGAATCCCTCTTTCCCGCACCACTCCTTTAGCCACGTGTTAACTTCCCTAATTTTCTCAACCCTATGCCAATTGGCACGTGGCTCGGGTAGTAATCCAGAGATTATAACCCTGGAGGACCTGTTCTTTAATTTAGTCCCTAGTGTTTGATAATCCCCAAACAGGTCCTCTTTCCTAGTCTTACCTATGTTGTTAGTCCCAACGTGGACTAATCTTAAATTTTATTTCTTTGAGGAAGTGACAATGTTAATTGATGAGGGAAGGGGCAGCACGGTAGCATTGTGGATAGCACAATTGCTTCACAGCTCCAGGGTCCCAGGTTCGATTCCGGCTTGGGTCACTGTCTGGGCGGAGTCTGCACATCCTCCCCGTGTGTGCGTGGGTTTCCTCCGGGTGCTCCGATTTCCTCCCACAGTCCAAAGATGTGCAGGTTAGGTGGATTGGCCATGATAAATTGCCCTTAGTGTCCAAATTGCCCTTAGTGTTGGGTGGGGTTACTGGGTTATGGGGATAGGGTGGAGGTGTTGACCTTGGGTAGGGTGCTCTTTCCAAGAGTCGGTGCAGACTCGATGGGCTGATTGGGCTCCTTCGGCACTGTAAATTCTATGAAATTCTATGAAGGGCTGTAGCTGTCATATACATGGACTTCAGTGAGGCGTTTGATAAAGTTTCCCATTGCAGGTTGATGGAAAAAGTGAAGTCGTATGGGGTTCAGGGTGTACTAGCTAGATGGATAAAGAACTGGCTGGGCAACAGGAGACGGAGAGTAGTGGTGGAAGGGAGTGTCTCAAAATGGAGAAAGGTGACTAGTGGTGTTCCACAGGGATCCGTGCTCGGACCACTGTTGTTTCTGATATACATAAATGATCTGGACAAAGGTATAGGTGGTCTGATTAGCAAGTTTGCAGATGATACCAAGATTGGTGGAGTTGCAGATAGCGAGGAGGACTGTCAGAGAATACAGCAAAATATAAATAGATTGGAGAGTTGGGCAGAGAAATGGCAGATGGAGTTCAATCCAGGCAAATGCAAGGTGATGTATTCTGGAAGATCAAATTCAAGAGCGGACCATGTGGTCAATGGAAGAGTCCTGGGGAAAATTGATGTACAGAGAGATCTGGGAGTTCAGGTCCATTGTACCCTGAAGGTGGCAACACAGGTCGATAGAGTGGTCAAGAAGGCATACAGCATGATTGCCTTCATCGGGCGGGGTATTGAGTACAAGAATCGGCAGGTCATGTTACAGTTGTATAGGACTTTGGTGAGGCCACATTTGGAATACTGCGTGCACTTCTGGTCGCCACATTACCAGAAGGATGTGGATGCTTTAGAGAGGGTGCAGAGGAGGTTCACCAGGATGTTGCCTGGTATGGAGGATGCTAGCTATGAAGAAAGGTTGAGTAGATTAGGATTGTTTTCATTGGAAAGACGGAAGTTGAGGGGGGATCTGATTGAGGTCTACAAAATTATGAGAGGTATGGACAGGGTGGATAGCAACAAGCTTTTTCCAAGAGTGGGGGTGTCAATTACAAGGGGTCACGATTTCAAGGTGAGAGGGGGAAAGTTTAAGGGAGATGCGCGTGGAAAGTTTTTTACGCAGAGGGTGGTGGGTGCCTGGAATGCTTTGCCAGCGGAGGTGGTAGAGGCGGGCACAATAGCATCATTTAAGATGCATCTAGACAGATATATGAACGGGCGGGGAACAGAGGGAAGTAGATCCTTGGAAAATAGGTGACAGGTTTAGATAAAGGATCTGGATCGGCGCAGGCTGGGAGGGCCGAAGGGCCTGTTCCTGTGCTGTAGTTTTCTTTGTTCTTTGTTTATAATTGGGTCCATCCAACAAATTTTTTCAGGTAAGTTATTTTCTATGTGAAAAACTAATTGGTTATATTAAATTAGCATCCATTAATGTAAAAGCAAGCATGAGATGTGCTGAGTGCATCAAGCAGCCACTCCATGTGTGAAACTCTGAAACTCTCAGAACGTCATGTTAAACATCAATTGGAAGAAGGCCTGAGGGTGGCAAGGCACAGACTGTATCCTGGGTGGGGGACTTCAATTGCCCATCACCAAGAATGGCTCGGGAGCATCACTACTGACCTAGCTGGTTGAGTCCTGAAGGATGGTGAAGTATGCAGGGGAAAATCTGCTTTACCTCATTCTCACCATCTACTTCTCACAGATGAATCTGTCCATGGCACTATTGGTAGCACGGCAGCATGGTAGCACAGTGGTTAGCTCTGTTGCTTCACAACGCCAGGGTCCCGGGTTCGATTCCTGCTTCGGTCACCATCTGTGCGGAGTCTGCATGTTCTCCCCGTGTCAGCGTGGGTTTCCACCGGGTGCTCCAGTTTCCTGCCACAAGTCCTGAAAGACGTGCATGTTAGGTGAATCGGACATTCTGAATTCTCCCTCTGTGTACCCGTGTGGGCGCCGGAGCGTGGCGCCGAGGGGATTTTCACAGTAACTTCATAGATTTCAAACAAATAGAGCAACCCTGGCCATCCATGAGGTGCTGTGGGCGATCAGTAGCAGCAGAATTGTATTCAATTACTATTTGTAAACTCATGGGCTGGCATAACTGCCATTGCCAGCAAGACGGGAAATCAACCCTGGTTCAATGAAGTATACAGGAGGCATGCCAGGAGCAATACCAGGCATACTGAAAAATGAGATGAAGCTAAAACACAGGACTATTTGCATGCCGAACAGTTAAAACAGCATGCGATAGACAGAGCCTAGATAAGTGGATCAGATAGGAGCGCTGCAGTTCTGCCACATCCAGTTGTGAATGCTGATGGACAAGTAAACAACTCAGTGGAGACAGCTCCTCAAATATCCCCACCTCAACTATGGTCGAACCCAGAAGATCAGTGCAAAAGGCAAGGCTGAAGCATTTGCTACCATCTTCTGCTGGAAGTGCCAAGTAGATGATCCATCTCAGCCTCCTTCTGATGTCCCCAGCATCACAGATGCCAGTCTTCAGCCAATTCGATTTACTCCACATGTTATCAATAAACGGCAGAAGAAATAAATACAGCAAAGGCTATGGACCCTGTCTGAAAATATTCCAGCAATAGTAATGAAGACTTGTGCTCTGGAACTAACCACTCCCCCAGCCAATCTGTTCCAGTACAGCTACAACACTGGCAATGTGGAAAATTGCCCAGATATGTCCTGTACAGGACAGAAACAGGACAAATCCAATCTAGACAATTACTGCCCTATCAATCTCCACTTGATCATCTGCAAAAAGATAGACAATGTAATCAACAGTGCTATCAAGTGACATTTACTCAGCAATAATCTGCTCATTGATGCTCAGTTTGGTTTCTGCCAGGCTCACTCAGATCCTGACCTCATTACAGCCTTAGTTCAAACTGTTGCTAACTTTTGGTTGGTTCAATTGGCTGTTTTATAACCTTTGCTCTCGAGTCGCCACGAGGTTCAAGTTCAAGTAATGACCAATAACTCAATACACCAATTAGTAAGATTCAAATCAAAGCACATTTATTATACACAGTAATCGCTACTCATGCATAAATTCTACTTCTAAGCTACTTCTACAACTAACAGGTCGATACTTAGCTTCGGACTGGCCCACCAGGTCAGGGGAACAAATGGCCTTTCGTTCGGGTTCTGAATCTGCGGGATTCAAAGTTGGTACGGACCGGTAGCTAGGAGCGCCTATCTCGTAGCGATGTTGACTTAAGACTTACTGGGTCTTGGCGGCAGCTGAACCGGTCACTGTCACGGGTTGGTTCGCGTTGCTGAGTGACCTGGTCAAGAAGGACAATTTGAACTTGGGAGCTTAACTATAAAGTCCCCAGGGGCTCCCCGCCTTTTGGGGCGGACCCTGTACCTGGTTCGATTTCTCCAATACTGGAGCGGTTCCCTGATCGATGGGCGGTCTTGAGGTGTCCGTTAACCTCTTTTGTGTTGGCTCCTGCTGGCGCCGAGGAGTCTGGCTTGGCTTTGTTTATCCCAAATGTTTCAATTGTTCCCAGGGATCGCTCATTAGTATGTAGATGGCTGCTACATTATTATGCAGATGGCTGCTTGTATCGATGCTGTCTGGGCTTTTGCAGAGTTTAATACACAGCAAACTTGCACCTGCTGGTTTCTGCCTGTGTTGGCTGAATTTCCCTGCAGCCTTTGCTGTTCTCCATTTTACGTCGGGAGTTGGCCAACCCAGGTGGCTACAAAACATGAAAAAAAGAGCTGAATGCCAGAGGTGAGAGTGACTACCCTTGACATCAAGCAGCATTTGACCGAGTATGGCATGGAGCCCTAGCTAAACTGAAATCAATGGGAATCGGGGGAAAATGCCCCACTGTTTGGAGTCAAACTTAACACAAAGGAAAATGGTTGTTGTTGTTGCAGATCAATCACTTCAGCCCTTGGACATTGCTGCAGGAGTTGCTGAGGGCAGTATCCTAGACCCAAACATCTTCAGCTGCTTCTTCTATGCACTTGTCATAAGGTCAGAAGTGGGATAGTTGTGGATGATTGCGCAATGTTCAGCACTATGTAACTCCTCAGATACTGAAGCAGTGCCTATCCATATGCAATAAAATCTAGAAAACATTCAGGCATGGACTCATAAGTGGCAAGAAACATTGCGTCGCACAAGGACCAGGCATTAAACATCTCCATCAAGAGATGTTCTAACCATCACCCATTGACATTCAATGGCATTATCATTGTTGAATGTCCCACAATCAACATCCTGGATTTACCATTGACCAGAAATTCAACAAGACGAGCCATATAAATAATATGGCTAACAGAGCAGGTCAACGGCTGGGAATTCCGCAATGAATAACTCCCCTCCCGATCCTCCAAAGCCTGTCCACCATCTACAAGGCTGGAGTGTGAAATAATACTATCCGCTTCTCTGGATAAGTGCAGTTACAAAAACACTCAAGAAGCTTGACACAATCCAAGACAAAGCAGTTGGCTTGATTAGCACTCCCTCCACCACCAATGCATAGCAGCAGCAGTGTCTGCCACATGCGCTGAAACAACTCACTGGGGCTCCTTCACCAGTGCTTCCCAAACCCATAACCTCTACCAGCTAGAAGGACAGGGCAGCAAGTGCATGGGAAGACCACTTCAAGCTACACACCATCCTAACTTGGGACCATATCGCCTTTCTTTCACTGCCATGTGGGTACAAATCTTGGAAATCCCTTCCTACAATAATAATTGCTTATTGTCACCAAGTAGGCTTCAATGAAGTTACTGTGAAAAACAGTAAAACAGAAAAACAAAATTACTAGTTACCACATTCCAGCGTCTGTTCAGGGAGGCTGGTACAGGAACTGCACCCACGCTGCTGGCCTTGTTCTGCATTGCAAGCCAGCTGTTTAGCCCAGTGTGCTAAATCAGCCTACCTGCAATGTGGATGTGGCTGCACCATATGGACTGCAGTGGTTCAGGAAGGCAAGGACAATTAGGGATGGGCTATAAATGGTGACCTGGCCAGCAATGTCCACATCCTGTGAAGCAATATTAAAAAACCTTCACTGCCCTTTGGGCTCAGTGCAGTTGAATATAGCTACTTAGATCAAAGGGTGTTGGGAGCCAGCACAAAAACCATATTCCCAGCTCGTTCAGGCTGTAAAGAATAGGAAAAGGATCATGCATTTCCTTTGTGCGAATAGAGCATCATAACAGTACTCAGGTGGATTATGGGACTGCCACCCTCTCTTCACTCCCAGTTCTCTATAGGCAGCCAGCAGTCCTTCAGCACTGTTTCCACAACAGACTGCCACAATTCTGCATTATCTATTGTACTATTGTCTGCATAGTTCTCTCATTGAACTGAAGGTTAATACAGTGTGAAGTTTTCATGTTGCTGTATCCTTCGAAGGCACACCATTGAGCCTGATGCTTCCTGTATCTTAATGCTTCCAACCCGTCATGAACATTTCCAATAGGTCTCCACTTTTTCCATCAAACACAACTTAAAAGCAAAATGCTGCAGGTATTGAAAATTCAAAATAAAAACAGAAAGTGCTGGAAATACTCAACAGGTCAGGCATCATTTGTGGAAGGAGAAACAGAGTTAACGTTTCAGGTTGATCACCCTGGAAGGATGGAAGTACCCGAGGAGTAATGATTTGCAGGGCTATGGGGAAGGACAAGGGAGTGGGACTAGCTGAGTTGCTCTTGGAATGAGCTGGTATGAACACAATGTGCTGAATTACCTCCTTCTGTGCTGTAACCATTCTATGATTTGATGATTCTATGGAAATGATTAACTTTGTAAAATGGACTCATGAATTCTTAAAACTTTGATGTGGAGATGCCGGAGTTGGACTGGGGTGAGCACAGTAAGAAGTCTTACAACACCAGGTTAAAGTTCAACAGGTTTGTTTCAAACACTAGCTTTCGGAGCACTGCTCCTTCCTCAGGTGAATGAAGAGGTATGTTCCAGAAACATATATACAGACAAAGTCAAAGATGCAAGACAATGCTTAGAATGCAATCATTTGCAGTTAATTAAGTGTTTACAGATCCAGAGAGAGGGGTAACCCCAGGTTAAAGAGGTGTGAATTGCCTCAAGCCAGGACAGTTGGTAGGATTTTGCAAGCCCAGGCCAGGTGGTGGGGGGTGAATGTAATGCGACATGAATCCCAGGTCCCAGTTGGGGCCGCACTCATGTGTACAGAACTTGGCTGTAGGTTTCTGCTTGGCGATTCTGCGTTGTCGTGCGACCTGAAGGCCACCTTGGAGAATGCTTACCCGGAGGATCAGAGGCTGACTGTCCTGCTCACATTCTAAGCATTGTCTTGCATCTTTGAATTTGTCTATTTGTATGTTTCTGGAATATACCTCTTCATTCACCTGAGGAAGGAGCAGTGCTCCGAAAGCTAGTGTCTGAAACAAACCTGTTGGACTTTAACCTGGTGTTGTAAGACTTCTTACTGTCTTAAAACTTTGTCCTTGGTCAAGCAATTTATTGTCCAAACCCCTAACTTTCATAATCTATAATATAAAAATAAGCATCCATCATGCATTCAATATCAAAGTTCGTGTTCAAAATTAACATTTTCAATTCTATGCTATATTAAACTTCTTTTGAACTTTAGGCATTGCAGTCCTCTTCTGAGGTTAATGAGAAAAACATAGAACATACAGTGCAGAAGGAGGCCATTCGATCCATCCAGTCTGCAACGACCCACTTAAGCCCTCACTATCCCTGTAACCCAATAACCCCTCCTAACCTTTTTGGTCACTAAGGGCAATTTATCATGGCCAATCCACCTAACCTGCATATCTTTGGACTGTGGGAGGAAACCGGAGCACCCAGAGGAAACCCACGCAGACACGGGGGGAACGTGCAGACTTCGCACCGACAGTGACCCAGCGGGGAATCGACCCTGGGATCCTGGCGCTGTGAAGCCACAGTGCTATCCACTTGTGCTACCGTGCTGCCCCTCAGATACAGTTTTAGGACTAGAAATTCTAACTACATAATTGAAAAGACAACATTAGAATCAAGTCAATAGTAGCACGCTAGCACAGTGGTTACCACTGTTGCTTCACAGCACCAGTCTCCCAGGCTCGATTCACGGTTTTGGGCACTGTATGTGCGGAGTCTGCACATTCTCCCTGTGTCTGTGTGGGTTTCCTCCGGGTGCTTCGTTGCTTGTTAGGTAAATTGGACATTCTGAATTTTCCCTCAGTGTACCCAAACAGGCGCCGGAGTGTGGCTCCTCGTGGATTTTCACAGTAACTTCATTGCAGTGTGAATGTAAGCCTGCTTGTGACAATAATACAGATTATTATTCTTAGGTGTAGAGAACAATAAATCACTTGTATTAAGAGCAGCAAAAGGTTATCGCCTATTTCCATTGAGATTACATTTTGTAAACGTTTTTCTTCCTTCTACTCACGTCTGCTAATTGCAGTAATTAAAATGTGTGGCACCAGTTAACATGACCTTGAGAAGGAATGCTTCAAATTGCATCATCATGTAACAGTGAGAAGATTAATTGAATTTCAGAGAAGTTGGGGTTATTATATTTGTATATTTATGTAGAATTTTACATGGAATCATGATCCAAGTTTCCTCAGAGCACTTCCCCTCTGCTGCCGTGCCTTCACTGAATTGTGTTGGAAACCTTATTTACAGACGTCAGTGGTGTTTCTGCCCCACTGGGGCTGGCTGGGAGGCAGGGAGACCTGCAAAATAATGAAGGAAGGTGAAGGAAAGGATTTCAACAATGAAAAAAAAAATTGAAGCTTACATTTAAAAGCTTGTGGATGGAGGAGGAATTGAAGATTGAGGAAAGTGAAGACTGATGGAAGTGAGGATTTACATATTTCAAGGTTTATGATGATGCTACAGCTGTAGCAGAGAAACCTAACTGCCCTTGTGAAGGTTTTCAAATTTGACAAGTTGAATTAATGTGGGTCATCGTCAGTGAGAAAAGCAAAAATTGTTGAGATCTGTTTTTAAGTATAATGAAGTCTCTTTTTGTGGTAGCAGTTGAAAGTTGTAATTGAACAATGAATTCTTATATCGATATAACATGGATAAACTGGTACCTGGATTAGTATGAGGTTGATTTTCTGTTTGTGTGCTTTGTTACAGATATTAATGGAAGGTACTGTGGGAGATAACTTAGGTGGAGATATTGGAATTGACGACCTATCCTTCATGGATTGTACTCTCTATAATGGTGAGTACATTATTTATTGTTCAATTATAGAAGTAGTTTCTTCGGCATTTACTGACATTGTGGATTTGACCTCTTTTTAGTGCCCTTTATACTGTTACTCTTATGACTGAAAGATGATGTTAGAAAAAATATAACTACAGTGTGGCTAAAGGGAGCAGGCAATATGCCATCGCTCACTGTATAGCTAATGATCAAGGAATTTATAACCCCAGTAGAGACAGTTGGTAAAAAGATTGTATTGAATGCCTCATAAACCTGCAGCTGGAGTTAAGTATGGACCTTGCACAATATTTGAAAAAAGGAGAATAGTTTGAAAGTAATGTGTGTGATTTTGCAGGTCCATTAGCCACGGGGGCAAATCCCATAATGGCTGCTAAATATCGCAAGAGGTCAAAAATGGCATATGCGTCAGCGAGATTTCCAATTGCGATGTTCCTGGGCCCTTCCTGAGGATGCAATCAGGTTCATGCCCAGGAACGGCAAGAACCTGATTTGAATTCATTTTAATGAATTTTAATCTAATTCGCAAGTTTAAAGTCGCATCTTCAGACCTCATTGAATCTTCCCACCCACCAGCGTGGTGTCACGTGGGCGCAAATTACTACTGCTTTCTAAAAACAGGAACCAGATGCCATGATCTCCAAGAGGGAGGAAGGAGGTGAGCTTCCCTGTCCACCTTGTCCCACTAACCAACTTCAGAGTGTTTGGGGTGGGGGGGCTTATTACTTGTCAGTCTGCAGGCAATCATTTAGAATTCATGGAGTGGCTGTCCAGGAGTCTTACGTGTAAAGACCTGACAGCAATGAGATCTTCGGATAATGCAGCCTGAGTAAGAAAGGTGCCTCTTAGTCTTACAGATCCCTGATTTGGGGAATAATTGTGCCCTCTAACACTCCTGAGACTCATGCTCATCACGCTAACGGCCATCATGAGGTAACTCCCAACAATATCAGCTTTCTACATTCTCAAAACTCAAGGATATGGGTGAAAACCCATATTTCAAGGATAAAAGGTTGGGTGAGGGGATCGAGAGTGAATGTGTAAGCATAATTGCCGGACTCCAGCACTTGACATGGAGGACCCATTAGCCCTCAAGGTATAAAGAAGTGTCCAGTTGACCCTGCCTATGAAAGGTGGTGAAAAAGCCTGTCAGAACCCCAGTGATTTATATATTAAGGAAGGGGACAACAAGATGGGAAGCCACAGACGACTCTCAAGGGGCAAGGGCATTGACTGGAGCTGGTCAAGCGATGAAGTTGGAAGGGCACCAGGCATGTGAAGGAGCGCTCGCTGCCAGATAAGGTGCAGGAATGGCTGCTTCCAGGACCAGGAGGACAAAAGCTGAGGGGAGGGTCTGAAGATAACCGCTTGGGACACCAACCTTTCTATCTGTCTCTCAACCCTCGCAGTATTCTGAGGGATCTCATGATAGAGCCAGTGAAGCTGGGGATTCTGCTTCCAACAGTGTTAAAGGAGCACAGACATCAGCAGCAATGAGCTGCTGCACCCGAGGAGAACCTAGCGCCAGGGGCCAAAGGGCAGGGGTCAAGGGCCGGATGCAGGATAAGCTGAACACAAAGCTCAAAGACGAAAAAGGAGACTGAAGGTTTACAGTACTGGAGTGAACATCATGGAGCTGTCGGATAACATATGCTGCAGGAGACTCCGCCTCAACAGGGAGACAATGAGGCACCTGTGTGACACTTTTGCCAACTTGACACCATGTGGAGGAAGAGGGCACCCACTCCTTGTGGCCGTGAATGTTACAGCAGCTCTCAACCTTTACGCTATGGGATCGTTCCCGAGCTCAACAGGTAAGTTTTGTGGCATCTCGTCATCATCTACCCCTGATGTCACAAATGCACTTTATGCCAGAGCATCTGTCTACATAGATTTCAACCTGGACCAGACCCATCAGGACGAGAGGGCTGTGGGATTACATTCCATTGCTGGTCTGCAACATGTGCAGGGGGTCATTGATGGCACTTATGTGGCTCTCTGTAGCCGGTGGTATTAAGCAGTTCCATATATTAACAGAAAGGGGTTCCACTCCCTTCATATGCAGCTGGTGTGTGACCACCAGCTGAGGTTCATGCACGTGTGTGCATATTTTCCAGGATGCATGCATGATAGCTTCATGCTTGTGCAATTTCAAATCCCTGGGATATTTGCGGGTCACCCCAGGCTGCATGGATGGTTCATTGGGGACATGGGATACCCACTGAGGTCTTGGCTGATGATGCCTGTGTAGAGGCCTGAGACCGAGACAAAGTCCCGTTATAATGAGACTCACAGTGCCACTCGGTTTCTGACAGAGTGGTGCATCGGGCTGCTGAAAATGCATTTCCGCTGCCTCAACAAGTCTGGTGGGGCCCTGCAATAAAGTCCACAGGGGGGTCTTCTTCACTATCGTTGTCTGCTGTGCCTTCCATAACTTTGCATAGCAGCGGGGTGGTGTCCTTGATGAAGAAGACCAGGAGGAGTGGAATGTCTCCTCTGATGAGGAAGAAGTCCAGGAGTGAGTGGAGGGAGAGTCAAAGCGGAGCTGGAGGATGGAGGCCAGGTGGGGGCAAGGGTCTGCAAGGGCAGGAGGGCCTGGAATGCCCTTATCAATTCCCAGGTCGCACACTAGGACCATCATGTTGTCCAGCAGCTCTACAACCCCACTTCCTCCGTGACCCGCTCCATGACCAAGGGTGGAGGGCCGCCATGTAAACCTCTCATCAGGGTGCTGGGCCTGGAGGGGGGGGGGGGGGAGGGGGGGGGGGGTATTTTGCATGTTTAGCATCTCAGTGTAGGATGGTGATGACGACTTGCGGTCGGGAAAGTTCTGATGCTCCTCAGCTTTTGCATATGTCTTGTCCGATCTGCCTGCTACAGCATGCTGACTCCCCAGCTCATGTGAAAGTATGGGTCGGGGCCACATTTCTTCGTTCCATTGCTCTAGCGGGGGAAATAAGGGGCTAGGGTCAAGGGTTCACTGAATAATAATAGAGTCTCTCCAGGATGTATATAACTCTCCGTGCGTGTGGGTCTTACCGTGTGCCCCACATTGAGGGACTGTGGGAAAAGCTGTCTCCAGATGGGGCGAGGACCCACTCCAGTGGAAGGAGGGTCAAAGAAAGTGAGGACTTCATGTTGTGAACTACAAGAGGTTTTCATAAGGTGACTTCTGCTTTTGTGACAAATGATTTAGACCCACAACTATCAGTGCCTACCTTCACCCATGCCCCTTCACCCTTAAAGCTCCTTCATCCCGTGAGCCCTCCCACTACGTTTAGGTGTATTCCCAGGATGCACATCAGAAGTGGAGGCATCCTGCTGCCTTCCACACCCTGTTGCCTGAGATGCTCTGGCGGGTTCCTCTGGCCGGGTTTCGGGTGGCACTGATGTTGTCACATCACCCTGTTCTGCCCACTGTCCCTGAAAAGTGGCGGTATCAGGAAGAGGGAATTCAGAAAGCCTAGTCACTCCCCAGGTCCCCTGAGTGAAAGGTCCCAATGCTTCCTCCTTCTTCTGGGTGCTCGTGGGCCCCTGAGTTACTCCATGGGATGGAGGGGCAGCTGAGTGAGCTCCAGAGCCTCAACTTCATTTGGCGCTGCCAGTACTGGAGACCAGCCAGTGTCGTACCCAATCACAGCTTGTAAATTGCACTTCGTTGAAAGCAGAAAAATCCCGGACAAAGTCAGTTGTCAGTCAGGTGTGGGTTTTGGAAGCCACAAAAAAGTTGGACCTGCATTTTGCGAGCTGAAGAGAAAAATCCAGCCCACGGTGTTCGATTGTTACTTGAGTGTCACAGAATAAAAAAGTAAAGATTAACAAAACCCAATTAACCAATTAGTGTCCAAAGAAATGCAAGTTTGGTGGATTGGCCACACTAAATTGCCCCTTAGTGTCTAAAGATGTGTAGGTTAGGTTCAGGGATTATTGGGATAGGGCTTGGAGGGTGTGCTCTTTTCCAGGGTAAGCGCAGACTCGATGGGCCGAATGACTTCCTTCTGCACTGTAGGGATTCTATGAATTTACTTCTTAATTGATGACGAATGAAGTCATCATCATTCAGTGTCCCATCTTTAAGCCTCTTTTAAACTATTTTGATCTTCCATAGCTTTTTGCAACACATAAATTTAAATCTATTTACTGATCTTTGATTTGTACAAATTTCTCCAAAGGAAATTTTTATCAGTTCTACAATATTTGCAAATGACTTTTCAATACAGATTTTGCTCATGCTTTTGTACCACTTCTTTCATTTACTGGGACAGAAGGACTGGCGCTTCCACGGTAACAGTGAATGGCGGAATGAAAATCAAGATTTTAGTGTTTAGTGTGGAATTAATAAGATGAGTATGATATTAACTGTAAAGAACTGGGACAGCAGCAAAGAGAGAGAAGATAATTAAATCTAACACTATTCAGAGAGCGCTGAAGAGTCTGTATTATTCTGTCAGCTAGTTTGAGCTATTGGGTACTGGCTTGAACAGGCTGGAACAAGAAGGAGAAAAACAACTTGCAATTATATTGAGGCGGCAAGGTGGTACAGTGATTAGCACTGCTGCCTCACAGCGCCAGGGACCTGTGTCCAATTCTGACCTTGGGTGACTGTTTGGAGTTTGCACTTTCTCCCATGTCTGCGTGGGTTTCCTCCTACAGTACAAAGATGGACAGGTTAGGTGGATTAGCTATGTTAAATTGCCCCTAGGTGGGGTTACAGGGATAGGATGAGGGATTGGGTCTGAGTGAGGGTGGTCTTTCAGAGGGTTGGTGCAGACTCAATGGGCCAAATGGCCTTCTTCTACATTGTAGGGATTTTCTATGATTCCATTCCACATGGTCTCTTTACTTTAGACAAAAGAATCCCCCCAAAAATGTGCATTAAGCCAAAAAGAGTAGCTTTAGGAAAGTGACCAAGATTCTTGGGTTGTTTTATCAGAATAAGCTCAGCAATGCCTGGAGCGAAGAAGGTATGCAACCCCATATTAACCAACATGGAAAGAAACAATCCAATACCATGATAAATTATAGGAAAAAATGCTTCATTTTTCCTACAAGCAGTCGTTGTTACACCTGTCAGTTTTCGTACAGCTGTCATCTTCTGACATCAATAGAGCATCCTTGCATTGAACGTAAATCATGCGTTCTCAATAAAGATATATCAACAGTTTGTTAAAGAAGAACTTTAAGTTCATCAGCTTTTTGGCTTTTTGCATACAACACCATGATTCTCTTTTCATCTGAAATTACTCAATGACAGATCAAAATTGGTGACCGCCAGGAAGTTTAAAAGCATCACTTATTCTCGAGCTAGAGTTCTGAGATGTGGAAATTAGATGTTAGGAACAGAGAGTGGTTAACAGGTATCCAGTGTACATCCAGCAGAGGAATGGGATTGAGAGGGGATTGCCTACAGATCCTTTTCAGAACCAGAATAACTCAAAACTATTGGATTTTCTTCAGGTGACTTACCAGCAGCAGTTCTAACAACACCATCAGGACCATCAAGACCTTCAACACTCCCACCCAATAACTGCACGGCCAATGAATTTATTTGCAAAACAAACGGGCAATGTGTTGACATCATCAAGAAGTGTGATTTTAGAGATGATTGCTCAGATAAGACAGATGAATTGTTCTGTGGTAAGGATCCTGGTTTCTTTTATCCATTCAATGGTAATTTGGGAGATTCAACAATAAAATGTAATCTTCAGAAAACACATTTAAAATGGAAAGTTGGAAAATTACAGATAGCAATAAATATTTTGAGAATCAGATGATGTACATTTTATTTTTATTTTCGTTCATGGGATATGGGCATTACTGGCTAGGCCAGCACTTATTGCCCACCCATAGAGAAAATGGTGATGAGCTGCCGTCTTGAATCACTGCAGTCCATGTGGCGTAGGTACACCCAAATGCTGTGAGGGAGGGAGTTCCACCATTTTGAGCCAACAACAGTGAAGGAACGGTAATGTAGGTTAGCATGTCGCTTGGAAGGGAACATCCAGTGGTGTCTACTGTCCATGTTCTTCTGGGTGTTAGAGGTTGAGTGTTTTGAAACTGCTGTGAATGGAGCCTTGGCAAGTCAGTAAAGTGCATCTTGTAGATGGTACACACTGTTGCCACTGGGTGCCGATGATGGAAGGAGTAAATGTTTTAAGGTGGTGGTGGATGGGATGCCAATCAAGTGGGCTGCTTTGTTCTGGACACTGCCGAGCTTATTGTGTGGTGCTGTGCTGCATTCCTCCAGGCACCAGACCTGCTCCTTGTCGATGGCAGAAATGCTTTGGGGAGTCAGGAGGTAAGTTATTCTCCACGGAATGCCCACATCTGACCAGTTCTTTTAGCCACAGTATTTATGTAGCTAATCCCATTCAGTTTTGATTAATGGTATCCCCCAGGATGTTGATGGTGGGGATTCAGAGATGGCAATAGAGCAAGCTATAACTAATGGAGTGCCACAAGGGTCAGTTCTTGGGCCTCAGCTATTGATAAACTATATCAATGACCTGAATGAAGGAACTTATGTATGGTTTCTAGATTTGCTGATGACAAAATCTAGGTAGGAAAGTAAGTTGTCAAGAGAACAAATTGGTTTAGATAGGTTAAATAAGTGGGCAGAAATTTGGCAGATGGAGTACAATGTGGGGAAATGTGTACTCGTCCACTTTGGCAGGAAGAATAAAAAGCAGTATTATATTTAAACGGAGAGAAACTGCAGAACTCTATGTTACAGAGTGATCTAGGTTGGTACATGAACATCAAAAAGTTAGTAAACAGATGCAGCAAGTGATCAAGAATGCAAATCGGATGTTGCCATTTATTGCAAGGGGAATCAAGTATAAAACTAGGGCAGTGTTGCCACAGTGGCACAGGGCCTTAGTGAGACTGCAACTAGAGTGTTATGAACAGTTTTAATCTCCTCACTTAAGAAATTATATAATTACACTAGAAGCACGGTGGGGCAGCACGGTAGCATTGTGGATAGCACAATTGCTTCACAGCTCCAGGGTCCCAGGTTCGATTCCGGCTTGGGTCACTGTCTGTGCGGAGTCTGCACATCCTCCCCGTGTGTGCGTGGGTTTCCTCCGGGTGCTCCGGTTTCCTCCCACAGTCCAAAGATGTGCAGGTTAGGTGGATTGGCCATGATAAATTGCCCTTAGTGTCCAAAATTGACCTTAGTGTTGGGTGGGGTTATGGGGATAGGGTGGAGGTGTTGACCTTGGGTAGGGTGCTCTTTCCAAGAGCCGGTGCAGACTCGATGGGCCGAATGGCCTCCTTCTGCACTGTAAATTCTATGATAAGCAGTTCAGTAAAGGTTCACTCAATTTATTCCTGGATGAAGGGGTTATTTTATGAAGACACTTTTTCACACAGCGAGCAGTTCGGGTCTTGAATGCGTGCCTGAAAGTGCGGTGGAGGCAGGTTCAATCGAGGCAATCAAGAGGACATTAGATGATTATTTGAATAATGTGCATGGATACGGAAAAAAGGCAGGAGTATGGCACTAAGCCATGATGCTCATTTGGAGAACTGGCACAGACCTGATAGCTTCCTTTTGAGATGTAACAATTCTGTGAGGTTGGGCTTTTAGCCATTAAAATTTCGAAGAATGAGAAGTGATATTATTGAAACATATAACATCCTGAGGAGAATTGACAGGGTGGATGATAAGCAAATATTTCCTCTTGTAGGGAAATCTAGAACTAGGGGACACTGCTTAAAAATTTGAGATCTCCCATTGAAGACAGAGATGAGGAAATTTTTTTCTCTCAGAGGGTCATTAGCCTATGGCATTCTCTTCCACAAAGAGCAGTGGAGATTGGATCATTGAATTGATTCAAGACTGGGTTAGATAGATTTCTGATCGACAAGGGAGTCAAGGGCTGTCGGAGACAGGCAGGAAGGTGAAGTTGAGGCCACAATCAGAAAACATGGACGTCATTCTCCGCCCCCACCGGTTGCCGAAGTCTCCGATACCGGATATTCGGCGGGGGTGGGAATCGGGCCACGCCGGTTGGAGGGCCCCCCCCCCTCTCGATTCTCCGGCCCGGATGGGCCAAAGTCCCGCCGATAAATTGCCTGTCCTGCCGGCGTAAATTAAAGTACCTATTTACCGGCAAGACAAGACGGCGTGGGCGGGCTCCGGGGTCCTGGGGGGGCACGGGGCGATCTGACCCCGGGGGGTGCCCCCACGGTGGCCTGGCCCGCGATCGGGGCCCACCGATCCGCGGGCGGGCCTGTGCCGTGGGGGCACTCTTTCCCTTCTGCCTCCGCCACGGTCTCCACCATGGCGGAGGCGGAAGAGACTCTCTCCACTGCGCATGCGCGGGAAACTGTCAGCACCCGCTGACGCTCCCGCGCATGCGCCGCCCCGACATGTCATTTCCGCGCCAGCTGGCGGGGCAACAAAGGCCGTTTCCGCCAGCTGGCGGGGCAGAAATCCCTCCGGTGCCGGCCTAGCCCCTCAATGTTGGGGCTCGGCCCCCAAAGATGCGGAGCATTCCGCAACTTTGGGGCGGCGCGATGCCCGTCTGATTGGCGCCGTTTTGGGCGCCAGTCGGCGGACATCGCGCCGTTTGGGGAGAATTTCGCCCCATATTTCTGTCCCATTTTTAAATTTTCTCTTGCTTTCCTTTAGTCTCTGATTTTTTTCAGATCTTTTTCTCATTTGTTAATTTTACTCTATTTTTCTTTATATTCCTAAATTAACTTTTATTTCCCCACCATTGTTTAAACGTATTTTACATTTTTCTTCTTTTTTTTCTCCATTTATCATTTTGTCCCACTAAACCCTGAGGGCAGGATTTGGAATTTGGGTCTGAACTCTGACATCAGGGCCAAATGGGATACCTGACCCAAAACTGACAGGAGCAGTCATCTGGTGGTGATTTTCCCTGAATTTGTTGAATAGTTGTCAGAGGACATGCTCATCATCCAATTAAGGATGGTGGGTCAGCTCTTTAAGTTGGAGCCAATAGGATGTCCTTCTGTATGAAAGGAGATAAAGCCTGCAGTTGTAGTTAACAGATAGAGAGAGGAAGCGTCCACCTTGACCCTTTCAGCATTTTTAAAGCATTTGAAATACAAATGGTCAACACTGCTAGGCCAGCATTATGGGGAGCAACCCCACCAGAGAGTTGCTTGTGGTGACAGCTATGTGGTGGTCAGGTAGGCAGGGAAGGCTGGAATGACATCCTGGAGTCTTGATGCTGGGGGGCCCACAGACCAATTGAAAAATTCCAGTCGCCCTCTAATAATTGATCTTAATTGGCCTGAAGCTTGCCTTAATTGGCTACCCACTCCTGTGGTGGATAGCCCTTCCAATGCCAATCTTACCTCTAGAATAATGATGGGGCTGACAAACTGGCACGCCAACCAATGGCACAACTTACACATCCAACTAATTTACATCAAAAGGAGAAATCGCCTGACTTTGATGTGGGTCATGATGTTATCAGAAGATTTAAGGTTCGAGTTCTGCTGTTATCACTTTCAAAAGTTCTCAGGAGTAATATGGAGTTGGGGGCCATGATTTGATCAGCTGTGATCTTATTGAATGACAAAGCAGGCTTAAGGGGCCGAATGGCCTACTCCTGCTCCTAATTTGTACGTTCATGTGACTAACTCCATTCTCGGCCCATATCAAGGTGAAAACTCTGCCCCACGGGACCAATTTTTTAGGCACCCCGGGAAAATACATATCGAAGCACATCCAATGTCTAAAGCTCGCACCCTGTATGTTGACCAGGCTCAATGACCAATCTGGTAAGAGTAAAACTGGTCATACTGCACTTCTGGGTCCATAAATCTAACCCTGTATGTCAGTACTGTCCCTGACTTCTGCTTGACATAGGTACAGACTTTTAAAATGTTGCAAGTGTTATGGGCCAGGATTTAGAGAACCCCAAAGTGTATCATGGAGTTCACCTGACCACAACTTTTAATAGATTGTGGTAGGGGGAGCACACGGCCCACTCTACAGGTGTGGTACAGCAGAAATGGAAACATATTTTTTTAAAGCAAAACAATGTTTATTCTATGAACACAAGTTAACCTTTTTAAAACATACAGTGAACATCTTAGCAACCATTAATTCAAGTATAACCTCCAAAGACTACAACACTAAGTAAACCTTTAAGCTTTCTTTTTTAACATCCATAAGACTTAAAAACAAAACCTTTATCAGAAGCACATCAGGTTAAAGTCACTACTGAAAACATTTATAATTCTGAATTCACCAAATGATCAAGAGATAGTCTTTTGATGGCAGAGAGAACAGCAGTACACCTGCTTGGTCTGGCTTCAGCTCCAACACTGAAAACAAAACTAAAACACACCCTGCAGCCTGCTCAAAAACTAAGTAAAAAGCTGACAGACAGCCCAGCTCCACCCACTCTCTGACATCACTGCAGTAGTAAACACCCATTTCTTAAAGGTACTCGCACTACAGATATTAATATACACACCCATTTATAAACACCCATTTCTTATAGGTACTCTCACATGACACAAGCCACAAACATTGAATTGCTCTGATCGTTTTGCACTGCTGTGGTGAGCGAAATTGAAACACTGGGCATATATACATATGCAGAACTCCACTTAGCATCCAAATGATGTGAAATTTTCACTGCAGAGAAGTCAATCTTTTGCTCAAGGGACATAGTGGCATAGTGTTAATGTCCTTGGTCTAGTAATCCAGAGGCCCCAGGTTAATGCCCAAGGGGATCTGTGTTCAAATCCCACCACGGCAGCTGGTGGAATTTGCTTTCAATTAATAAAGTCTGACCGTTCGGGAAGGAACTCTGCTTCTGGCCGACATGTCACTCCAGACCCATTTGACTTTTAACTGCCCTCTGAAATGACCGAGCAAGCCACTCTACTCAAGAACAATTGGGGATGGGCAATAAGTGCTGGCCTTGACAGATATGCCCACACCACATGAACGAATAAAGAAAGAAAGCCTTACCGAGTTTGAAAATTTCACAGATGGTTGTCAATATACAATCTGCAGTAAAGTGAAGCCAAAGCAATGGAAGACTGTTTCCTCGAGGTGGTTTCACACTGCTTGTGCTGAAGTGAATCATGCTGAGATTGTTCAACAATTCCAGTGGTAACTAGATTTATTCCAAACTCTACATAGAATGCTGCAGGAACATTTTTGTATGTGACAATAGTAATGAGCCACAGGCTACAATGGTAAAATTCTAATGTTTTTCTCTCCACAGTTGGTAAGACCTGTGATTTCGATAATGGGACCACATGTGGTTGGAAACAGCAAATAGATTCATCAGCAGCTGAAAATATCTTTCAGTGGTTCAACGGACAAGGGTCTGGTATACATCCAGGAGAAGTGGGTAACAGACCAACCACTGATCACACAACGTATGGATTATATTATGTTTTGGCGTAAAATTGATATGAATCCTATCCTTGAGTTTATATTTTTATTTTAATCCGAATCCTAAGTAAATGTCACCACAGTCCCAGAGGATCTATAGGCTGTCCTCTGCTTTGAGAGCTGACTGGTGGTGATTTAACCTGAGGGTCACCACACCTCAGGCGAGGAGCAAGGTTGAGGAGGTGGGGCCTTCGTGACTAACCTGAGCCAGTACAGGATTTGAACCCGCGTTGTTAGTATTGCTCTGCATCATGAACCAGCTGTCCAGCCACCTAAGCTAACCAACCCAAACTCTAGGTAAAGATCAAAGTCAGCAGTATTGTGTGCAGTATTGGTCTCCTAATTTAAGGAAATATGCAAATACGTTTGAAGCAGTTAGAATCATATAATCACGACAATGCAGAAGGAGGCCTTTCGGCCCATTGAGTCTGCAACGGCCCTCTGAAAGGGTACCCTATCCCCTTAACCCAGTAACCCCATCTCACCTAACATTTTGGACACTAAGGGGCAATTGATCATGGCCAATTCACCTAACCTGCACATCTTTGGACTACGGGAGGAAACCGGAGCATCCAGAGGAAACCCACGCAGACACTGGGAGAAAGTGCAAACTCACACAGACAGTTACCAAAGGCCAGAATTGAACCCGGGTCCCTGGAGCTCTGAGGCAGCAATGCTAATCACTGTGCCACCGTGCCGTACACAAGGGTTATAAAGAATCGGAGAGAACACAGCATTAAGTTGCAACGTATACAGTGTATAGAAGACTGCCTCAGCCTGCTTTACAGAGAAACTGAAGGATGGCTCAGATAGGAGCTGGAAAATATTAGGCGTGATAGATTTCTGTGGCTCAGATGAACTGAAATTTGTGAATCAAAATGGAGACAGTTCGCCCGAGAAAAAACATCCCCTGAAATCAATGTAGGGTCAGGACCCTGACATCACCATGCCCTCTTCCGTGTTTCTGCATATTGAATGTAAGCAGAGAACCCCTGTTGGGTAAGTTATTCAGGTAATTAAAAACCAATTATGAACTCTTAAACCTTCCTTTCTGGATTTCCCAGGAATGAAACCTGTATCCGACCTGACAGTAACTCACCAGGGTCAACAAGGCAAAATAACAGGAGGAAGAACTCCGTCAGTGAAACTAACATGCTGCAAATGTTTTGACCAATTACATTGAAGTTCCAGGCGTGGCCATTGAGAAACTGATGTTTATGTCTCAGAATGTGCCATCAATACTTGACAGGTGATTGTCAACTTGTTGGCAGTCACTTCACCTGGTTAGGACTTTATTCACCTTCAGCAGCACTTGTATGCTGCCAAACCTCACCATGACATGGAAGCAGCTTATGCAACTCCATCTTGCACTTGTGCTGAAGAGCAAGGATAGAAGCCACACCATCACCAATGGCAACAAGAGCCACACCAGTGACAAAACAAGCTGCCTTCTGCTCAGCCACACGCCCAAACACAGGGCAGAAAGGGTGAATGCTGAGATCCAACTTGAGAGCGGCGTGACCGCGAACACAGAGTCTACAAGCAGAGCATCATTGATCCTGACATATTTGAACACGAATGCCATGGCTAAGCACCCCCATTAGTCAATCAGTTTGCAGACCTGGAAATGATCCCGCCTTTTTGGCTGTGCCTAAGTCCAAAAGATGCTGATTGTTGCATAAGCAGTGATGGTGTTGAGATGTAAACCTGGACCAGGATTCTCCATTTAGGAATCTATGTGCTCCCCCTATTGGAGAATCATGGCAAATTTGCGCTGACGTTGGGAGCAGCGCCCAAGTGCGAGTCTCATACCATAACTATGCAAATGTATGCATGGTGGAACACTCGCCGAATTCCATAGGAAGTTTGATATCAGGCCACCATTTTGAGCGGGCCTATCACAACGTTTTCCAGCAGCCACCCCACCCCCGCCCACCCTCCACAACAGAAGTCCAGACAGTCCAATGAAAAATCAACACAGAAACACTTTCACTTTCCTAATGTCTTCTCCCTCAGACAAAGCATTCAAAACAGCAGCTGTTACAACTGGCAGAGGCTTCCTGGAAAGCCCACAACACTTGAAAAGGCTTAAAATCCCCGGACAATCTTTGAAATGCAAAACTTATTTTCAATTCACCTTTCACTAGCCTGTGATTGACAGTTTAATGGTTCAGACACGGTTTGGTGGATTGTTTATTTATCTTTCCCTTCATGCTTGAATGCATCTTGAGTTAACCACTGCTTTGATGCTAACCACAATGTCGATAAACAGTTTATGATTGACAGTGCCTGAGTATATCAAAGGAGCTAAATGATTTCACTTCCTCTTTTCTCACAGCAGAAAGCACTTAGTTCCTTTGATGTGGTGAGGTGTTGTTCCGCATAGCAAGAGCGTTTCTAAAATTGAATGAAAGAATCAGGCTTCCACACCATTAATTGCATGCTTGTGCATGCTTATCATGAATTTATATATTCCCACCGGCGCAGGATGGGCAGCGTGCTATGTCTGGCGGTAGGGTGTGAAGAATGGCAGTGGGTCTGGCGCTTGGCACTAAACTCATTTTTCAGGGGACACTCCATTCTCCACCCATTCAGGATCCCCAATCGCAGTGACGGCGAATGGAGAATCCCGGCCCTGGAGTCCATGTTGGCAAGCCAACCTCAATGCCAAGTGACATTAAACTAAACAAAGGAGATTTCTAGAACTGGAGTTATCTGTATTGTTTGGAATGAAAGAAGATGATATCAGTTTTGTTGTAATTGAACAAAAGCAACATTTATTCTCTTGCAAGCCTTGATAGGGGCAAATTTGACTTGCTCACCACCCGTTTCTCATCTATAAAATGGAGGACCAGCAATTGAAAAAAAGTAATAATTGTTATTAGCGTCACAAGTAGGCTTACATTAATACTGCAATGAAGTTAATCAGAAATGTGGACAGCTTGGCCACCCTATGACCCTGATGTAACTATACAAAGATCTTGCCTTCCCATCTGAAACTAATGGAAAGCTGCTTAAATTTGAACCTTGGTGGTTGACTCTCACCTGCACGTTTCGATCAGCACATTTTCCCCATTTATACCAGATGGAGAGCAGTCTCACTAACAATCTGTCAAAAGGCCCACCAAGAACACAGTCCAGCAAATCTGTTTTTTATTTGTTCTTCGAAGGACCAGGAAAGCAAGAGTGCTCTTCTTGAACCTCCAAAATTAATCCAACCACTGTCAGTTCATTCAAAGCACACTAAATGATTAACTCTCCCTGCCCTGGTACATTATCCCTTTCAAGATTGATGCAAACAAAGCCAGGCAGAGTGGTTGCACACAGGGAGCGTTAATGGACACCTGTTGTTGCTTCGGCTTACACGTCGCAAGTAACGTGATATTGCATAATTTCCTGTGATGACAGGTTTTGTGAGGGCCACGAAGAATCCAGCACGAGTTGAAGGTTAGAAAGAAATAACATTTATTTACACTAACATATATATACAGCAGCAGCTCCCTTGCTGCTCACTCCTCTCTAGCTGGTTCCAAACTGGCCAGCTTTATTTATGCAGGGAATATACTAACGATTTCTCCACCCCCCTCATTGGGGAAGCTCATACTCACAAAGGATTGTGGGATTGCCATTAGTCCCCAGCCAGTGGTAAGCAGGCAGGTTATAAATTCCCTCCCCCGCAAAGTCCAAGGAATCCACCAAAGACCTTGGTGAAGGAGGGTGTCGGACTCGTTTTGCCGCAGGCCAGGCACGAGGCGCTGCATCGGGCGGCGAGTAACGAGACGGAGAACGGCGCTTCCGTGATAAACGGAGTAACGGTTGTACATCCATGGCCCGTGGGCCTGAGGACTCCCTCTCTGAGGCGTCCTGTGTCTCCATCTCGGAGTCGGAGTCCGCTGCCTCCGTCACCTCGGCGTCTCTATCTCCACGCGGTTCTGCAACGACCTGCGTAGGCTTCGAGTGCGGCACCAGAGGAAGATTGTGCGGAATACTCTCCACTGTGGTGGTCTCTGTGGCTGGAGAAATGAGCTCCGGGAGCGGGGAATCTTTGGAAGAGTTGGTCTTCTGGCCTGAACGTGGTCTACATGCTTGCGCTGGAGACGACCCTGGGCTTGCACCTGGTAAGAGATAAGGCCTGTTCGGTGAAAGATAACGCCAGGGACCCACAAGGCACCACCAGCAAAATTTCAAACGAACACTCGGTCACCGGGCGCAAACTGCCGAATCGGCCGATGCCGAGGAAAACCATGTCCCTGCCGTTCTTGAGTGCGGCGTACTTTTGGGCCAATATCCGGGAAAACCATGCTAAGGCGGGTGCGAAGTCTCCGGCCCATTAGGAGTTCTGCGGGAGCTAATGTTCCTTAATAGAAGGAACATGGATCCTTGAAAAGAGCCGGCGAAATCCGCATGCAAGCGGAAGCTTCTGATGTTCCTGGCAAATGGAGCAGTTTTGGGCCACCTTCTCAATGTCGGTGTCGAGGCCTGGCCACCAGACATGACTCCGGGCCAGCATTTTCATTTTGGTCACACCTGGATGACCATTGTGCAAAATCCTTAGTATCAGCTCCTGTCCTTTTTCCGGACAATCTCACGCGTCCCCTGCTAAATTCTGAGAGCTTGGAGGAAAATGCCCGCAACTCGCCTGGGAGCTGTCTATGCTGTCCACCATACAGGACTATGTGCCGAACCTTTGACAGGACTGGCTCCGTCTGGGTCCACTCACGGATCTGTGATGCCGTGACAGGCAAGGAGTCCATAAAATTTAGGGTTGCAACCACCTCACCGGTCGTGGGGGTCGACATTGGGCCGGTCGATAAAGGCAATCGGCTCAGTGCGTCGGCATTTGCTATTTGCGTTCCTGGTTTGTGCTCCAGAGAATACTCGTAGGCAGCGAGCAACAAAGCCCAGCACTGGATCCGTGCAGAAGCAATGGGCGGTATTGGCTTATCCTCTCGAAAAAGTCCCAGCAGAGGCTAATGATCAGTCACGATAGGTAAGTGGCAGCCATCCACATACTGGTGGAAGTGTTTCACCACAAAGACCACTGCCAGGCCCTCCTTCTCGACCTGCGCGTACTTCTTTCCCGCTGCAGTCAATGTGCGGGAGGCGAAAGCTATCAGCCGCTCGGCCCCGTTCTCCATCTTGTGGGACAGGACGGCCCCAATACCATACGGGGATGCATCACACATGATGCGCAAAGGCTTACCTGGATCATAGTGGGTTAGTAACCCAGACAACGACAATTGTTGTTTTACCCGCCGGAAATCGGTTTCTTGCGTCTGACCCCAAACCCAGGTGTGATTCTTCTTTAGCAGAAGGTGCAACGGGGCCAGCATAGTTGCCAGATTGGTGAGGAACTTCCCATAATATTTTACGAGGCCGAGAAAAGAACGAAGATGCGAGGTGTCAGTCGGGGTGGGGGCCTGTTGAATTGCGCGCACCTTCTCTGTGACGGGGTGCAAACCTTTGCGGTCCACCGATAACCCAGGTAGACTACTTACTTTGCTTGAAAGACGCATTTTGTGCGATGTAAACGGACTCCAGCCTCTGAAAAGCGCCTAAGGACAGCCTCCAAATGTTCCTGTTCCGATGTCCCTGTAATCAAAACGTCGTCTAAGTAGACAGCGACACGCGGTAAACCTCTCAAGATGCCCTCCATGAAGCATTGAAAAATAGCGCAGGCTGTGGATAGCCCCAAAGGGCAACCATGTATATTCATACAGGCCCTGGTGTGTATTAATAGTTACATATGGCCGGGAGGCAGGGTCCAGCTCCAACTGTAGGTAGGCATGACTTATATCTAATTTCGTGAACGAGAGTCATAGAACATAGAACATTATAGCGCAGTACAGGCCCTTCGGCCCTCGGCGCCGACCTGTGAAACCACTCTAAAGCCCATCTACACTATTCCCTTATCGTCCATATGTCTATCCAATGACCATTTGAATGCCCTTAGTGTTGGCGAGTCTACTACTGTTGCAGGCAGGGCATTCCACGCCCTTACTACTCTCTGAGTAAAGAACCTACCTCTGACATCTGTCCTATATCTATCTCCCCTCAATTTAAAGCTATATCCCCTCATGCTAGACAGCATCATCCGAGGAAAAAGGCTCTCACTGTCCACCCTATCCAATCCTCTGATCATCTTGTATGCCTCAATTAAGTCACCTCTTAACCTTCTTCTCTCTAATGAAAACAGCCTCAGGACCCTCAGCCTTTCCTCATAAGATCTTCCCTCCATACCAGGCAACATTCTGGTAAATCTCCTCTGCACCCTTTCCAATGCTTCCAGATCCTTCCTTTAATGCGGCGACCAGAATTGCACGCAATACTTCAAATGCGGCCGCACCAGAGTTTTGTACAGCTGCAACATGACCTCATGGCTCCAAAACTCAATCCCTCTACCAATAAAAGCTAACACACCGTACGCCTTCTTAACAACCCTCTCAATTTGGGTGGCAACTTTCAGAGATCTATGTACATGGACACCGAGATCTCTCTGCTCAGCCACACTGCCAAGAATCTTACCATTAGCCCAGGACTCTGTCTTCCTGTTGTTCCTTCCAAAATGAATCACCTCACATGTTTCTGCATTAAACTCCATTTGCCACCTCTCAGCCCAGCGTTGCAGCTTATCTGTGTCCCTCTGTAACTTGGAACATCCTTCCACACTGTCCACAACTCCACCGACTTTAGTGTCATCTGCAAATTTACTCACCCATCCTTCTACGTCCTCCTCCAGGTCATTTATAAAAATGACAAACAGCAGTGGCCCCAAAACAGATCCTTGTGGTACACCACTAGTAACTGGACTCCAGTCTGAACATTTCCCATCAACCACCACCCTTTGTCTTCTTCCAGCTAGCCAATTTCTGATCCAAACTGTTAAATCACCCTGAATCCCATGCCTCCCTATTTTCTGCAGTAGCCTACCATGGGGAACCTTATCAAACACTTTACTGAAATCCATATACACCACATCAACTGCTTTACCCCCATCCACTTTCTCAAAGAACTCAATAAGGTTTGTGAGGCATGATCTACCCTTCACAAAACCGTGTTGACGATCTCTAATCAAATTATTCCTTTCCAGATGATTATACATCCTATCTCTTATAAACCTTTCCAAGACTTTGCCCACAACAGAAGTAAGGCTCATTGGTCTATAGTTACTGGGGTTGTCTCTACTCCCCTTCTTGAACAAGGGGACAACATTTGTTATCCTCCAGTCTTCTGGCATTATTCCCGTAGACAAAGATGACTTAAAGATCAAAGCGAAAGGCTCAGCAATCTCCTCCCTAGCTTCCCAGAGAATCCTCGGATAAATCCTATCCGGCCCAGGGGACTTATCTATTTTCACACTTTCCAGAATTGCTAACACCTCCTCCTTATGAACCTCAAGCCCTTCTAGTCTAGTAGCCTGAATCTCAGTATTCTCCTCGACAATATTGTCTTTTTCCTGTGCGAATACTGACGAAAAATATTCATTTTGCACCTCTCCTATCTCCTCGGACTCCACGCACAATTTCCCACTACTGTCCTTGACTGGCCCTACTATTACCCTTGTCATTCTTTTATTCCTGACATATCTATAGAAAGCTTTAGGGTTATCCTTGATCCTGCCTGCCAAAGACTTCTCATGTCCCCTCCTGGCTCTTCTTAGCTCTCTCTTTAAGTCCTTCCTAGCTAACTTGTAACTCTCGAGCGCCCTAACTGAACCTTCATGTCTCATCTTTACATAAGCTTCCTTCTTCCTCTTGACAAGTGTTTCGACTGCTTTAGTAAACCACAGTTCCCTTGCTCGACCACTTCCTCCCTGCCTGACAGGTACATACTTATCAAGGACACGCAGTAGCTGTTCCTTGAACACGCTCCATATTTCCATTGTCCCCTGCAGTTTTCCTCTCTACCGATGCATCCTAAGTCTTGCCTCATCGCATCATAATTGCCTTTCCCCCAGATATAACTCTTGCCCTGCAGTATACACCTATCCCTTTCCATCGCTAAAGTAAACATAATCGAATTGTGGTCACTATCACCAAAGTGCTCACCTACCTCCAAATCGAACACCTGTCCTGGTCCATTACCCAGTACCAAATCCAATATGGCCTCGCCTCTCGTTGGCCTATCTACATACTGTGTCAGGAAACCTTCCTGCACACAATGTACAAAAATGGACCCATTTAAAGTACTCGAACGATGGCATTTCCAGTCAATATTTGGAAAGTTAAAGTCCCCCATAACAACTACCCTGTTGCTTTCGCTTTTATCCAGAATCATCTTTGCAATCCTTTCCTCTACATCTCTGGAACTTTTCGGAGGCCTGTAGAAAACCCCTAACAGGGTGACCTCTCCTTTCCTGTTTCTAACCTCAGCCCATACTACCTCAGTAGATGAGTCCTCATCAAATGTCCTTTCTGCCACCGTAATACTGTCCTTGACTATCAATGCCACCCCTCCCCCTCTTTTACCACCTTCCCTGAGCTTACTGAAATATCTAAACCCCGGCACCTGCAACAACCATTCCTGTCCCTGCTCTATCCATGTCTCCGAAATGGCCACAACATTGAATTCCCAGGTACCAACCCATGCCGCAGGTTCACCCACCTTATTCCGGATGCTCCTAACATTGAAGAAGACACACTTTAAACCACCTTCCTGCCTGCCGGTACACTCCTGCAACTTTGAAACCTTACTCATGACCTCACTACTCTCAAACTCCTGTCTACTGGAGCTACAATTCAGGTTCCCAATCCGCTGCTGAACTAGTTTAAACCCTTCCGAAGAGCATTAGCAAATTTCCCCCCCAGGATATTGGTACCCCTCTGGTCCAGGTGTAGACCATCCCGTTTGTAGAGGTCCCACCGACCCCAGAATGAGCCCCAATTATCCAGAAATCTGAAACCCTCCCTCCTGCACCACCCCGTAGCCACGTTTTCAACTCCTCTCTCTCCCTATTCCTCGTCTCACTAGCACGTGGCACGGGTTACAACCCAGAGATAATAACTCTGTTTGTCCTAGATCTAAGTTTCCACCCTAGCTCCCTGAATTCCTGCCTTACATCCCTATCCCTTTTGCTACCTATGTCGTTGGTACCTATGTGGACCACGACTTGGGGCTGCTCCCCCTCCCCCTTAAGGATCCCGAAAACACAATCCGAGACATCACGGACCCTGGCACCTGGGAGGCAACACATCAAGCGCGTGTCTCTCTCGTACCCACAGAATCTCCTATCTATCGGCGTAACTAGTCATCTCCAATGACTAATGCTCTACTCCTCTCCCCCTTCCCTTCTGAGCAACAGGGACAGACTCTGTGCTAGAGACCTGTACCCCATGGCTTACCCCTGGTAAGTCTCGTCCCCCCCCACCCAACAGTATCCAAAGCAGTATTCAATTCAAGCACGGTTCAATTCCCCAACCAGCCTCCCCGAACAGGCGCCGGAATGTGGTGACTAGGGACTTTTCACAGTAACTTCATTGAAGCCTACTTGTGACAGTAAGTGATTTTAGGGCAGCACGGTGGCACAGTGGTTAGCATTGTTGCCTACGGCGCTGAGGACCCGGGTTCGAATCCCGGCACTGAGTCACTGTCCATGTGGAGTTTGCACATTCTCCCCGTGTCTGCATGGATCGCCCCCACAACCCAAAAAAGATGTGCAGGATAGGTGGATTGGCCACGCTAAATTGCCCCTTAATTGGAAAAAAATAATTGGGTACTCTAAATTTTAGGGCAGCACGGTGGCGCAGTGGGTTAGCCCTGCAGACTCACGGCGCCGAGGTCCCAGGTTCGATCCCGGCTCTGGGTCACTGTCCCTGTGGAGTTTGCACATTCTCCCTGTGTTTGCGTGGGTTTCGTCTCCACAGCCCAAAAGATGTGCAGGATAGGTGGATTGGCCACACTAAAATTGCCCCTTAATTGGAAAAAATGAATTGGGTACTGTAAATTTATGATAGTCAGAGGCTTTTCCCCAGGGTAGAGGGGTCAATTACTAGGGGGGCATAGGTTTAAGGTGAGAGGGGCAAGGTTTAGAGTAGATGTACGAGGCAAGTTTTTTACGCAGAGGGTAGTGGGTGCCTGGAACTCGCTACCGGAGGAGGTGGTGGAAGCAGGGACGATAGTGACATTTAAGGGGCATCTTGACAAATACATGAATAGGATGGGAATAGAAGGATACGGACCCAGGAAGTGTAGAAGATTGTAGTTTAGTCGGGCAGCATGGTCGGCACTGGCTTGGAGGGCCGAAGGGCCTGTTCCTGTGCTGTACATTTCTTTGTTCTTTGTTGTTCTATACTTGTTACTAAGGGGAACGACCACAGGGGATCCCTGTACTGGCTGCTTCCTCCCAGCCCCTCTCACCGTCACCCATCTATCTTTATTCTTTGGAGTAACTACATCCTTGAAGCTTCTATTATAACCACCTCTGCCTCCCGAATGATCCGAAGTTCATCCAGCTCCAGCTCCCGTTCCCTAACGTGGTTTCTGAGGAGCTGGAGATGGGTGCCCTTCCCAAATCAGCAGGGACACTGACGGCGTCCCTCACCTCAAACATTCCACCTGCAAGCTTCGTGTAGAGATCCTCTATGCGAGGCATTGGATATCGATCGAGCCGGGAAGCCGTATTCACTGTAAGTTTATAGCCACCGCACAAGCGAACTGTGGCATCTGGCTTCATTACAGGTACAATTGGTGCTGCACAGTCAGCGAAACGGACGGGCCTGATAATACCCAAGGTCTCCAAACGAGTGAGCTCCCCTTCTACCTTCTCGAGCAAGGCGTAAGGCACAGGGCACACCCAGAAATAGCGTGGCGTGGCTCGTGTTTGGACTTGGATACGGGCTACGGCCCCTTTTAATTTCCCCAAACCGGGCTGGAATACATCTGGGTATCAACCTAGCACCTCAGTCAACCCTCCAGAACCTGTTTGGAGGATGTGCTGCCACTGCAGCCGCAAATGGCGCAACCAGTCCAGACCCAACAGGCTGGGCCCGTGGCCGCGCACCACGATAAGTGGGAAACGCCCCTCCTGGCATCCATAAACAACAGGAGTCATCGTAGTTCCTGCAATGCCCAATGGGTCCCCCGTGTTGATGGCCAACCTGGCCTATGTGTCAGTTAATGTAAGCGTCTGTGTACCCTGCTTGATGTGGTCGAATGTCCTCTGAGCGATCACGGAGACCACTGCGCCAGTGTCCAACTCCATCTCAAGCGGGTGACCATTGACCCATACTGTCACCTTAATGGGGGCCACACGGGGAGCTGCCACACATTGCAGCTGCAGGCAATCGTCCTCCGTCTCCACGTCCTTGGGAATAGTCGCCGCAGGTTCATCCAAATGAAAAGTACGGCCCCTGGGCTGGCCCCAGTTTCTGTCGGAACGACGGCGCCTCTGGTGCCCCCAGGTCCGGTGTCCGCGACGGGGTCGGCGCCCACAAGTCCGACACAGACATGGCTCTTCATCCATTCGTTCTGGAGAATGCTCCCTTCGGGGAGGAACATCCGACGGCCACTGGCGTTGATCCGGACGTCGCCTCGCCCAAGGTACTGCAGGGGTGCGGGGAGACGCTTTTGGACAGAAGGGGTTGCGCCCCAAGGCGTGCACCTCCATTCCCTATAGCTCCTGCACTCCCTGTTCTGCACTCTCTTGGGACAATACTATTTCACTGGCCTGTTGAAAAGTCAATGTTGGCTCAACTTTCTCTGGCTGGCCGCAGTGTTAATACTGCAAACCAAATGGCCGCGTAACATTTCTGACAAGGTCTCACCACAGTTACAGTACTCCTCAAACCTGCGTAGCCTGGATAGAAGGTCTACAAGGGATTCTCCTGAGGTCCTCTCAGCGGTATTAAACCGGTAATGCTGGACTATCGTGGACGGGGTTGGGTTAAAATGTTGCCCCATTAACTTCACAAGTTCATCAAATGCCTTGGTGTCCGGCGCAGCTGGGTACGTAAAGCTCCTAATCACCCCAAACGTATGCGGGCCGCAGGCGGTGAGCAAAATGACCACCTGACGCTCGTTTTCAGTTATGTTGTTTGCCCGGAAATAGTAACGCATCCGTTGTGGTAGCCAACTTTCCAGGGGCAGCATCAAAAACATCCAAACGTCCGTACAGAGGCATGGTGAAACAGAAAAACAACTTCCAACCTGTATCCAACAAAAATCCAGGAAGGTGGCTTCAGCAGCGTAGGCAGCTATCCACTTTAACCCTCATCGCCAGTTTTGTGAGGGCCACGAAGAATCCAGCACGAGTTTGAAGGATAGAAAGAAATAACATTTATTTACAATAACATCTATATACAACAGCAGCAGCAACTCCCTTGCTGCTCACTCCTCTCTAGCTGGTTCCAAACTGGCCAGCTTTATTTATGCAGGGAATCTGCTAATGATTTCTCCGCTCCCTTCATTGGGGAAGCTCATACTCCCAAAGGATTGTGGGATTGCCATTAGTCCTCAGCCAGTGGTAAGCAGGCAGGTTATAACAACAGGCATATTAGCATAAGCGTGTTTTTTAATGATTATATTTAACATTCTAACACATGCACAATTACGACATGCCCTTCCCCAGGCTGACGACTTCCGTGCACGAACAGTTTTTCGTGCCCCCAGAACAAATGTGCTGCTGTGGGACAGCTGTTTGGCATTCATAGCTTCCCAGTGGCATATAACCCAGGCCCAGAATGACATTTTGTCTCACAGGACTGTGAGGGGCGGAGCAGATGCTTCACTGACGTTGAGCCATTTCGGAGGCTATTTTCAATTCATCTTGCTATCTGACTGACAGCTAGATTATATGACAGCAAAGTTCAAATTAATGGAGGTGGCAGAAAGGAATAGTTGGGTGTGGCCTGAGAATGCTTTTGGATAATGCCGCTGAGGGGTAGCATGCAGGACTGATATAAAAGGGAGGGGAAAGGAGTGAACCCAAGGAATGGTGCAGCTGATTGCATGAGGTTAGCAGGAGAAACCATTCAGAGGAATATTGGGACAGATATAAAGATAAAAAGTACTGATTGTGAGATGAAGGAAGGACTCAAGAGAGGTAAAGAGGCCAATTTTGAGGTTCTGAGAAATAATGGGTTGGAGTGGAGATGCATAATAACCGTGGGCTTAAAATACCAAACACCACGACCCTGACTCTTTGCCATCAACAGAAATCTGATAAGTTAAAGATGGCTTGGTGTAAGAAGAAAGAGCCATTTTCTAAATCATCTAATGGTCTGTTCCAATAAGATAGGAGTGGGTTTACTGTCGAGGCATACTCGGCAAAGGCCCAGATGCTATCATGATACCGGAAAATTTACAAAAATCCATTTCCCAATTATTTGACTTGAGTCTCGAGCTCCTCAGTTTGAAATGATTTTTTTTCAGTCAGTAATTGCTTCATAGCTTCTTTTTGTCTGCTGGAGCTATTCCAGTAGCTAGAAATCCTTCATGAATGTAAATGTGAATGAGCTTATCGTGATCAGCACATTGAAGAGTCATTTCAGGTTGTGTGCTTCCTGCGCTTCTCTAATTGAAGAAATCTGTTGTTGTTTTCTGAGTCTCTGGATGATGAGATGAACTGACTTGCCAGTCTGCAAGTAGCATTTAAAAGGGCTATACCGAGAGATCGCAAGGTGGGCCCTCCATAATAATTACTTTGAGAGAATATCACGATATGTTTTATTCCAATTTTTACTTATGGCAAAATAAATTCCATAATTTATCACTAAAGTGGTGTGCTGAAATGTTGAAGCTCGTTAACCTTCACACATATGAAAAGAAAATGCAGTTGATGAATTCTGCTCCTGGTTGATCGGGGTGTTCAATTTGCAAAGAGTGCACAGTCTGCACCTGTGGGAAGCCAAGCAGAGTCAGGAATCTGAGTGACCGCTCATTCAGGCTGTTGTCATCACATGAGAAGTTTATACATCTCCCAGCTCCCGGCAAACAATCTATCGGGCACCTGCCTAATGCATTTATGTGTCAATGATTACAAATCCTTTGTTAAGTCTGAGGTAACAATTATGAAGGAACAGGAGCAAAAGATATTGAGGGTGATGGTGACTTTCACAGCCGCTAGTAATGCATAGTGGTCAGGTCCAGTAGTGCTTCTACAAGTAGGAAACATCTTCTTCCCGGAGGCTGAGGGTGCCTGTGGCCACCTGATGTGGCCACCTCAATTTTCGAAAGATTCAGTGCTCACTGCCACTTTCTTGGTTCCCCTACCACACATTTTTGTGATGATGTAGAGATGCCGGCATTGGACTGGGGTGGGCACAGTAAGAAGTCTTGCAACACCAGGTTAAATTCCAACGTTTGTTTCGAATCACTAGCTTTTGGAGTGGACAGAGCTGCGCTCCGAAAGCTAGTGATTCGAAACAAACCTGTTGTACTTTAACCTGGTGTTGTAAGACTTCTTACTGTGCACACATTTTTGTGTGAGAGGGTTATTTGGAGAGGTTTGAGTTGTCTGGTCAGGAGAAGCTTATGGTGTTGTGGTGCCATGGTTGCTTTGATTGGACAGCTGAAGAGAAGGGGGATAAGGAGCAACAGCAGCAAGGGAGTGATGTGGAGGGAACTGCAAGTGGCCAGCAGAGAAAGGAAGCAACAGAAAGGTTGTTTCGGCAGGGGCCTTGATGGATCTCTCTGTCTATTCGGAACCCTGGATATCCGTTATCCCTTCTCAGTTCCCAAACAACAAAGGTCAAGTCTGTGCTTTTTGGCAGTCTACTTGAACTTTATTGTCAGCTTTATTGTATTTCCAATATAACATTTAGAGAATTCCAGCTAGCACTTTAGCAAGCTAGTCAGATTGATTGTCTTTAGCAAACACAGTAGTTGAGTTTCAAAATACAGGTTGTGGAAATTCTTCAAATCACAATACACAGAATAACATAACTAAATTCATTAAACAAAAGAAAGATGGCGATTAGCAGAAGCAAGCAGCAAAGACATAGGTTTCAGAAAAATAGAGTGATGCTGAAATGAGTTTTTCCATTCCGGTAAGTGATTCTTAAGATTATTATCTTAAGGTCTGGGCTTCTTTTTACTTCTGATTGGCTTTAACTAATTTATAAATCATTCAATTCAGCCAAACTGTCTGTCTATCAATTTTAAGAGGTATATGTATTTAAATATCTTGGTGCGACTTTCCCATACACCTGCATCTATCATAAATTAGAAAAACACAGTTTCTGCTGAGAAATCATACCTCTAAACTGGCTGTTTCCATAGAAACGGAACTGCTTGTACTGGACAGCCGCCCAGTTTCTTTTTTTTAAATAATTTTTATTAAGGTTTTCACAGAATATCAATAACAAAATGAAAAAGGAACCCAACAGGGTTAAATACAAAACAGAGTCAAAAAACAACCCTCCATACCCCCCTCCCCCCTGTACATAAATAATAAATTAACACCCCAACTTATCGCAAAGCCAACATAGCAAATATATACATACCCTCAGATCCCCCAGTTAAATAAACATAAATAAAGTAACCCCCCCCCCCCACCCCCACCGAGTTGCTGCTGCCATTGACCAATATCTACCATTCTGCCAGGAAGTCTAAGAATGGTTGCCACCGCCTGAAGAACCCTTGTACTGACCCTCTCAAGGCGAATTTCACCCTCTCCAACTTAATAAACCCCGACAGATCCAGGATTCCACGCTTGGGTGCCTTGTGTCCTTCCACTGAAGAAGAATCCTCCGCCGAGCCACCAGGGACGCAAAGGCCAGAATACCGGCCTCTTTCGCCTCCTGCACTCCCGGCTCCTCTGCCACCCCAAATATTGCGAGCCCCAGCCCGGTTTGGCCCTGGATCCTACCACCCTCGACACCGTCCTCGCTACGCCCTTCCAAAATTCCTCCAGCGATGGGCATGCCCAGAACATATGGGTGTGGTTTGCTGGGCTCCCTGAGCACCTAACACACCTGTCCTCACCCCCAAAAAACCGGCTCATCCTTGTCCCGGTCATGTGTGCCCTGTGCAGCACCTTAAACTGTATGAGGCTGAGCCTCGCGCACGAAGATGAAGAGTTCACCCTCCCTAGGGCATCTGCCCACGTCCCTTCCTCGATCTCCCCTCCCAACTCCTCCTCCCACTTACCCTTCACCTCCACCACCGAGGCCTCCTCCTCCTCCTGCATCATCTGGTAAGTTTCTGAGATCTTCCCCACTCCCGCCCCCCCCCCCCCCCCGAGAGCACCCTGTCCTGTACTGTGCGTGGCAGCAGCCGTGGGAATTCCACCACCTGCCGCCTGGCAAACGCCCTTACCTGTAAGTACCTGAAGGTGTTCCCCGGGGGGGAGCCCATACTTCTCCTCCAACTCACCCAGGCTCGCGAACTTCCCATCCACAAACAGGTCTCCCAATCTTCGTATCCCTGCCCTAGGGGCTGTTTAGCACAGGGCTAAATCACTGGCTTTGAAAGCAGACCAAGGCAGGCCAGCAGCACGGTTTGATTCCCGTAACAGCCTCCCCGAACAGGCGCCGGAATGTAGTGACTAGGAGCTTTTCTAGTCACTAACTTCATTTGAAGCCTACTTGTGACAATAAGCAATTTTCATTTCATTCCTGTGTCACCCCGAAAACCCTCCAGCTGTCCTCCCTGGGACGAACCGGTGGTTCCCCCGTATTGGGGTCCACACCAAGGCCCCAACTGCCCCCCTGTGCCGCCTCCCACGTTAGCATGGATAGAGAACAGGCAAACTAACATTTCTCATGCACAGCAAAATCCAAATACGGGCGGGGAAATCTGCACTAAACCCACTAACAGCAGTGGTGCCTTTTTCCATTGTATCGTGCACCATTTTGTTGAAAAAATTGAGAGGCATGGGTTTTGCATCAAGTCACTGGTGGGGCTGCCTCTGATTTGCCCGTCCCACCACAGTGTCAAGTCCCTGCACAAAGCTAGCATTCTCTAAGGGATTGGAGAAAAGGGAAATATGCTGCTCTCAAATTCAGTGACGCCTTCTCTCGAACATGTGCTGCATGCAGTGGAGACCCGCCGCAAAGTCCTCTACCCCCCGTCCTGGACAAAGAAGCTCATCCATCCAAGGTGACCAATGCAGCATGGGAGGCAGAGTCAACATTGGTGAGCGCCAATGCCCTATAAAATATGACAATCACCCAGTGCAGGAAGAAGATGTACCCACCAGGATAAGCCACCTTTCTCATCACTCTCAACTCACACACTTACAAACCCATCACACATCCATAGGAATCTCACTCACTGCCAGCTCAAGGAAAATCGCCAGTTACTCTCTCACACTCACCTCCATATCTTCTGAGGATCGTGTCCTCATCCCGCCCACAGCACCACTCACCACCCATGCATGCCAGGCATCTTTCTCATCTGGCATGGCAGGAGTCCTGCTTACATTTGCTCCATCTGTCATCATGCAGGACAAGCTGTCTCACTCCCAAGGCTGTGCAATTAGCTTGGACCATGAGGGTTACTGCTCAAAACTTGAATAACTGCAATGCAAGGGTTTCTGAGGACTTCCCTCAGTGACTGTTTCATGCCCAAGGGGATCATCTAACTTGCCCAGTCAAAAATTGTTCTGCAGCCCCATAAGACTCAGATTAGTTTGCAGTTTGTGCCTGATTAAATGTTTAGGAGCAATCAGTGACACTGTCAGGAATTTGTGTTGGTTGAGTGGACGTAATTGGTCTAGACGCCAGACTCCAAGCATGTCAATGAAGCTGATGCTGAACAGTTTCATCTGCGAAAAAATGTGCACTCTTGCAATGCTTTTCCAAAAAGTGACCAATTTCTTCACCATCCCCCGTCATGTGCTTGTGTACTTCCTTCAATCTGTGCTGCCTTACTCCCCCCCCCTAACCCCACCAACCTCCCTACACTATGAGTCCTTATCCTGAGGCTCCCCTTAGTGTTGCCTTGCCGTTCCCTGACCCACCCTGAACTGCAGCCACTGCCCCAACACCATAATAAATGCAAACTGGGAAGACACTTGGTCCCCCTCACACTTGGTGCTAAGTTGTGAGCACTAACCTCAAGTTCCTCTTGATGTTCAGCTCACAAGATGCATGCATTTTGAAGGCAATTGTAAATCACATTGTTCTGAATTCACGCGAAAGTGGGATTTAAATTGGAGGTGGGGGAAATCTGGCATGCGGGCACAATAATGAGGTGCAAATTTATAAAATTAAGTTTCCAACATTTGATGGCAGGAAATGCGGTCTACCATTGACTGGGTAGGGGGCACAGTTTTCCTTGATTTATGTTGCTGGGATTTTCCAATCGCGCCGCAGATCGTGCCTGCCCTAATCGGGTGTGGAAATCCCAGCCGCAGAGTCCGGATCATTCACAAGGATGGCAAACTGTAACTAGTGGAGTGCCACAGAAATCAGTGCTGGGGCCTCAACTATTTACAATATATGGTCCCGACCTACCCAGATGGGAACAGAATCCCGTAGCAAGCGTTTCTTGGCGCTTGGAGTGCCGAGAAACATAATGCTATTGAATGCCCATTTGGGTAGATATGGGGCCTCAGTGGGGAACCCCCCCCCCCCCCCCCCCCGATGAGGCCACACTTAGTCTTGTTTTCAGCACTGAGGAGCTCCGCTCGCCGGAACTCCTCAGTGCAAAAGGAGATTGGGGCGCCATAGATCGGGACGCCGTGTTAGAATCATAGAACCAATACAGTGCAGAAGGACCGCCATTTGACCCATCGGGTCTGCACCCTACTTAGGCCCACCCCTCTACCCTTTCCCCATAACCCCACGTAACCTTTTTTTGGGGACAGTAAGGGGCAATTTAGCATGGCCAGTCCAACTATATCTGCACGTCTTTGGGCTGTGCGAGGAACCCGGAGCACCCAGAGGAAACCCACGCAGATGTGGGGAGAAAGTGTAAACTCCACACAGACAGTGACCCAAGGCCGGAATTGAACCCAAATCCCTGGAGCTGTGAGGCAGCAGTCCTAACCACTGTGCCGTCGTGCCACTCACAGGTAAATGGTGTCCCGATCTCCCCACCCCGATGCGTCCCCCAAAGCCCCAACTCATCTTTAAAGGGATCCATAGGCCCTCCCCCCACCAACCTGTGTAGGACACCCCCAGGTCAGATCCGCAGCATGGGGAAAATGCCAGCCTGGCACCCTGGCAAGTGTCACGTGGACACCATATCTGTGCCAAGCTGGCATCCAGATGGCACTGCCAGGCTGGCACCTGGGTGGCACTGCAAGGGTGCCAGGCTGACACTGCCATGGTGCTAGGCTGGCACTGCCAGGGTTCCACCCTGCCCATAGGACAAGCAGCTGGGGGCCTTTGATCCCCTGGGAGACCCCCACATGTGCCTTTCCATCTGGTCCCCATTTGTGGAGACCTGCAGTGAGTTTCATTCGCCCAAGATCTCCAAGGCAAGGGGGTTAGATCCCACGCCTTGGGTAGCTCATGGGAGTACATCCTAGAGTGAGACTCGCTGTCTAGATTTGCAAAAAATTGATCTTGCCCACAATGCGCGTGATTCACGTCTCGATGTCTCGCGAGATTGCGGCCGGTCGATCGTGCCCTATATCACTGACTTGAGGAAGGGACTAATTAGACTGTAGCCAGAATTGTTGATGATAAAATGATAGATAGGAAAGCAAGTTGTGAGGGGGCTACAAGGGCGGGAATCTCTGACCCTCCGCCGGGTCAGAGAACCCCGGGGGGCGGCGTGAATCCTGCCCGCTGCCGGCTGCCATATTCTCTGGTGCCGTTTTCTGGGCGGGGGCAGGATTCACACCACGCTGGTTGGGGGCCATTGGCAGCGGCCCTCCCTCCGGCAATACTCTGGGCCTCGATGGGCCGAGCGGCCGTCCGTTTTTGGCCAGTCACGCCGGCGTGCGTTACGTAAGGTCCCACACGGCAGGACCTGCCAGGTAAGTTGGTGGGGGCGGTCCTCGGGTGGGCACGGGAGTATCCGACTCTGGGGGGGGCCCCCACAGTAGACTGGCCCACGATTGGGGCCCACTGATATGCGGGCGGGCCTGTTCTGTGGGGGCACTTCTCCCTTCTGCACCGGCCCCTGTAGGGCTCCGCCATGGCTGGCACGGAGAAGAGAACCCCCTGCACATGTGCCAAAATATGCCGGCCGGTCTGCGCAGAACCACGCAGGCGGTTCTGTGCATGTGTGACATCACGCCGGCCCTTCGGCGCATGCGCGAACTCACGCCGTCCCTTCGCCACCTGCTGGAGCGGCACCAACCCCCCCAGGGTCCACCTAGCCCCCGAGACAGGTGAGAATTTCTCACCTTGGGGGCCCGTTGACGCCGGAGCCGTTGGCGCCGGTTTTCCCGCCGGCGTGGGGACTTAGTCCCCGGAAAGGAGAATCCCGGCCAAGATGTCTGCAAAGGAACATAAGAAGGTTAAGTGCATGGGCACAAATTTGGCAGATGGAGTATGATGTGGGAAAATGTGAGATTGCCCATTTTGGCAGAAAGACTGGAGAAGCCAAATATTATTTAAATGAGGAAACTACGGAATCTGGATGTCCTTGTATGTTAATCACAAAAAGTCAGCATGCTGAAGGTAAACGGAATGTTTTTGGTCACCTTAATTAAGGAAGGACGTACTTGCAATGGAACCAGCTCAGTGAATGTTCGCTGGACTGATTCCTGCAATTAAGCCATTGTCTTATGAAGAAACATTGAGCAGATTGGTCCAAGCGGAGTTTAGAAGAATGTGAACTAGTCTTATTTAAACATAAAAGATACTGAGGGGGCTTGACAGGGTAGATGCTGTGAGGATGTTTCCTCTGGTCGGGTTAATCAAGAACTAATGTAAAAATAAGGGGTTTCCCGTTTACGATGGAGGAAAGAAGGAATTTATTCTCTGAGTGTTGTTAGTGTTGCGATGTTCGACCACAGCAAGCAATGGAGGCTGGGTCAGTAGAAAAGGCTGAATTAGATAGTTTTGATTCACAAGGGAGGTAAGGATCATGGGGGACAGGCAGGAATGTGGAGTTAAAGCCATAATCAGGTCAGCCATGATGGAGAAAGCTCAAGCAGCCACAAGGCCTACTCCTGCTCTTACTTATTATGTTCAAAAGATATAGGGCAACTCTTTGTGCATGACTAGAAATTTGATAAAATGTAAATGTGATGTATTCAGGCGAGATTAACTAATATGAACTGCATTATATCTTAACTTACAGGTGCAATCACTTCTTCTGTTGATGACACCAGGGCAGGTAGATGTATGAGAGGCAATATGTCATACTCTTGATCTTGATAACTTCCATCTCAGTCCCACCTATACTGGTACTACGGGCAGTTAGGGCAAGTGACCATGAACAGCATATGCCCAGACACACAAGGATTGCACACCGGAGCATAATGTGTGATGCAATGTTCATACACTAGCCGTAAAAATCAATGACTTCTAACATCCTACCTACTCTCTTTTACGAAAAAAAACAATGTTGCCGTCTATTAGCTTCCGAAGTGTGAACCTTACCAGAGCACAAACTGTCACAAAGCTCCAGCATAGATCCTGACCCTTGCTGTGATTCTGATAGGAGCAGTTGGTGAAAATGCTGATGACTTTGTGATAGCCACAACGAGGGTGGGGCACAAGAAGGAGGCCATTCAGCCTGTTGTATCCATGCTGGCTGTCTGCAAGCACTCTCAATGATAAACATCAATCCTCATTGTCTGCTGTTCCTCAATTCGAGGATGATATCTGCTGATGGTCATGAAGTGCTGTTAAGGGTTTTTTCAGGACTGAACAGGCCAATTTTTGACTGGCAGATCTTTGGGCACATGAGGCAGGATGCCTCATAAAGCAGTGGGATCGGTCATGAAGAATTTTCTTCCTTTTCTTATCCTCTTTGTAGCTACTCTGCCTCGTCCTTAAGACATGGTGCAGCTCGATGAAGAGGTTGTCACAATTCTAAATGATTGGTAGCAAGCTCCTCACAGTCTTTACCATCAATATTGCTTCACTTCATGGAGAGCTTCAGAGTGTCTTTGAAGCATTTTCATTTCCTCTCCTGGAATGTTGGCCATTTGAGAGTTGAGAAAGCGAGAGCTGGTGGGGGAGACCATTTTCCTGACATCCAGATACAGCATCTAGACCATTAAAGATGATTTTGCAAGAGTTTTGTCTGAAGGTTGTGGAGTTGGCTTTAAAAAGCACATAAGCATTTGTTTGATGGTCCTCCCATTGAACCTAGATGATACATTAGAGGTATTGCTAATGGAATTTCCCTCGCGCTCTTATGTGTCACTAATACACTGTCCAGCTCTAACTGCAGTCCAGGAGTGTGGTGACAATTACTGCTCTGTACACTAGGCCTCTTGTTAACCTGTGAAGGTCTTTGTTGTCAGACACTCACTTCCGTAGTTTGTAGAAGGTTGTGATGGTGTGATGCACGATCAATCACTACTGAAGCGAGATTGTAGTCCAATTGAAGGCTTTAATGAACAAATAGTTACCCCAGCAGCTCCGGTACAGAATGACTGCTGTGGGAGAAACACAGACTCTTATGCTCCGCCTGCTGGGCGGAACCAGCAGGCAGGTTCCACCACTCATACTACAGTATAAGGTACATCCCACCTAGGTACCGCGATACCCCTAATATAGCCTACCACATGGTGCAACTGATCCTTTTTTAAAATTCACTTTATGGGACATGGACGTCGGTGGTTAGACCAGCATTTATTGTCCATCCCGAGTTGCCCTTCAGAAGGTGGTGGTGAACCACCTTCTTGAACCGCGGTATATGGTGATATAGTTCTAAGTCAGGGTGGTGAGAGACTTGGAGGGAACCTCCAGGTGATGTGTTCCCAGGTATTTGTTGCCCTTGTCCTTCTAGATGGTAGCGGTCGTGGGTTTGAAAGGTGCTTTCTGAGGAACTTTGGCGAGTTCCTGTAGTGCAACTTGTAGTTGGTACACGTGGCTGCTACTGTCCTTCGGTGGTGGAGAGTTTGAATGTTTGTGGAAAGGGGAGCAATCATGCGGGCTGCTTTGTCTTAGATGGTGTTGAGCGTTGTTGGAGCTGCACTCATCCAGGCAAGTGGAGAGTATTACATTACACCTCTGACTTGTGCCTTCAAGATGGTGGACAAGCTTTGGGGGGGGGGGGGGGTGTCAGGAGGTAAGTTACTTGCCACAGGATTCCTAGCCTTTGATCTGCTCTGGTAGCCAACTTATTAATAATTCTAGTCCAGTTCAGTTTCTGATCAATGATAACCCCCAGAACGTTGAACGTGGGGGTTTCAGCAATGTTAATGCATGTCAAAGGGCAATGGTTAGATCCTCTCTTGGCACCTGTATGCACCTGTATGGCACGGGTGTAACTTGCCACTTGTTGGCCAAGTCTGGATATTGTCCAGGTCTTGGTGCTTTTGGACATGGACTGCTTCATCATCTGAGGAGTCACGAATAGTGGTGAACATTATGCAGTCATCTGTGAACGTTCCCATTTCTAACCTTAGGTTGGAAGAGAGGTTATTGATGAAGCAGCTGAAGATGGCTGGGCCTAGGACACTACCCTGAGGAACTCCTGCAGTGATGTTTTGGAGCTGAGATGATTGACCTTCAACCACCACAACCATCTTCCTTTGTGTCAAGTACGACTCCAACCAGCGGAGAGTTTTCTTCCTGATTCCTATTGAGTTCAGTTTTGCTAGGGCTCCTTGATGCCATACTCGGTCAAATGCTGTCTTGATCTCAAGGGCAGTCACCCTCACCTCACCTCTAGCATTTAGCTCTTTTGTCCATGTTTGTACCAAGTCTGTAATGAGGTCAGGAGCTGAGTGACACTGGCACAACCCAAACTGAGTGTCCATGAACAGGTTATTGCTGAGTAAGTGTCACTTGATAGCACTGTTGATGACTCTTTCCATCACTTTGCTGACGATTGAGAGTAGACTGATGGAGTGGTAAGTGGCTGAGTTGGATTTGTCCTATTTTTTGTGTGCAGGACACACCTGGGCAATTTTCCACATTGCCGGGCAGATGCCAGTGTTGTAGTTGAACTGGAACAGCTTGGCCAGGGGTCTGGCAAGTTATGGAGCACAGGTCTTTGGTACTATTGTGGAATATTGTCAGAACTCAAAGCCTTTGCAGTATCTAATGCCTTCAGCCATTCCTTGATATCACGTGGAGTAAATTGCATTGGCTGAAAACTGACATCTGTGATGCTGGGGACCTCTGGAGGAGATCGAGATGGATCATCCACTTGACACTTCTAGCAGAAAATTATTGTGAATACTTCAACCTTGTCTTTTGCACAGATGTGCATTGAGGATGGGGATATTTGTGGAACCCCGTCCTCCAGTGAGGTGTTTCATTGTCCAGCACCATTCACAGTTGGATGTGACAGGATGGCAGAGATAGATTCTGATGCACTTGTTGTGGAATTGCTTAGCTCTGTCTATTACTTGCTGCCTATGCTGTTTGGCACACAAATAGTCCTGCATTGTAGCTTCACCAGGTTGACATCTCATTTTAAGTATGCCTGGTGTTGCTCCTGACATGCTCTCCTACACTATTGAAACAGGGATGATCCCCTGGCTTGTTGGGAATGGTTTTGGATCACCTTGTCAATGGTGGTCTTTTGAGAGAGGTAGCTGCCAAGTTGGATTGTAAATCATCATGGAGGTTATCACATAGCCCCATTTGACTCCTGTCCACCTTTTGAAGGTGTCTGTTGAATGGTTGATTCATTTCTCAGGGCAATCAATACCTTGACCAACAGGGTCAAACAATGGTTGGCCATTATCTGTTAGTCAACAACAACTGATGAATTCTCCATGGCAATGCCTCTACCAATCAGAGTCCACTTGCCAACCAATCATCATTCTCTTCTCATACAGCATAAATTGTTGTTTTCCCCTTATACTGATATTTCTGGAAAGTGACCTGATGAGTGCAAGACAAAAAGCTTCAACTGGTCTCTTTTTCTTATACGACTATCTTCCACTTTAGTTAGTTGCAGTCATGTCATCATGAAGCAATTGCAGGGTTGTGATTAAGTTCCTTGGACATCCAAATCTTTGGAGGACAATTCACATAGCTTTGTGATTTAATAAGTCAAATGGTTTCATCAGGCCAATGAATTCAATAAAGGGTTCCGAGTCATGTTCTTGCCGTCTTTCTTGGATTTGTCTGGCAACAAAGACCAGGGAAGAAGTTCCTCTGGAAGGTGTAAATTTTCGACTGGTCGAAAAAAAATTTGGCTGGTCCGTCAACCTTCCTCTCCTGCCCGCAATGATTCCCATTGCATAAAATCCCAGCTTATCTCACTGGGAGGATTTCTTCAGCTAGAGAAAGTGGGCAGTGGGCAATTCAGTATGTATGGCAGGACTTTCCCTGCTGTGGTTAGGAGGAAAATACCTGGATGCTTTCCACAACACGATTTATCTCCATTCTGGAAGGTAATTACAATTGTAGAAAAAAACTCAATTTTGTCTAAGCTTTTCATCCCGTACACATCAGGGAAATCAGAAGAATATCAATATTGGGGGAAAATACAACTTAATACTCTATGAAAAGAGAGTGCTGATTGGTTGGCAAGCATTTCATTGGCAATACCTTGAACAATCATAGGCAAGCTGTCTGGTTTAAATTATGAGGGAGTAGATAGGGGGAAACTGTTCCATTGATGGAAGGATCCAGAGGTAAGGGCACAGATTTAAGGTACTTGTTAAAAGAAGGAAAAACAATATGAGAAAAATCTTTTTCACACTGCAAGTGATTAGGGTCTGGAATACGCTACCTGAAAGGATGGTGAAGGCACATTCAATTGAAGCATTTGACAGGAAATTAGATGATTATTTGAAAATAAATAATGTGTAGGGTTAAGGGGAGAAGGCAGGAGAATGTCACGAGATGAAATGCTCAATCGTAAAACTGGTGCAAACATGATGAACCAAATGGCCCCCATCTGCATGGTAACAATTCTGTGATTCTGAAGGATACACACATTACTTAGATCTTTGACCCAAACAATAACATAACCCAGGAGCCTGTATTGCTTTGATTTAGAATGCCATCATGTGGCATTAGGGCGGCATGGTAGCACAATGGTTAGCACTGTTGCTTCACAGTGCCAGGGACCCAGATTTGATTCCCGGACTGGGCCAATGTCTGGGCGGAGTCTGCACGTTCTTCCCGTGTCTGCGTGTGTTTCTTCCGGGAGCTCTGGTTTCCTCCCACAAGTCCCGAAAGACATGCTTGTTAGGTGAATTGGACATTCTGAATTCTCCCTCAGTGTATCCGAACAGACGTTGGAATGTGGCGACTAGGGGATTTTCATTGTAACCTCATTGCAGGCCTACTTGTGGCAATAATAAAAGATTGTTAACATTATTATTGAGTTTGTCCGACAGGCAGAAGAGGATGCTCATTCTAATGGGACCATGCTGAGCACACTTTGTCAGCACCAGGATGCAATTTGCATTGACTTTTCCAACCCTGCTTTTCCCATTTGGTTCCTCTCCAGACATCAGAGTCATGGCCAAATTTGGCACTAAAGAGCCCAGGGGAAGTACTGGACGATGAAGGGTACTTTGTCGGTCGTGTCCCGTGTTCGTCTTCTGAGGAGGTCAGCGCAGTTTTTCGCTGTGGCACATTGGAATTGTTGATCGATGAGTCGAGCACCGTATCCCATTCGGATATGGCACTCGACTCATCGATCGACAATTCCGACGTGCTTCAGCGAAAAACCACACCGTCCTCCTCAGAAGATGAACCCTTGTCCAGTACTTCCCTAGAGCGGCGAAACAATAATCTCTTCTTCGGAGCCTTCAACATGTCATCAATGAATATCTCGTCAAGGCCATTCCCAAATCAATGCTACTTGCCTTCAAACAACCGCCTCACCTCAAATAGATCATTGATCGCAGCAAACTACTGAGCTTTTAGAACAGTGACCATGACACCACACAACCCTGCCACAGCAACCTCTACAAGACATGCTGGATCATCAACATGGATACTACCATCACACGTGAGAACACCACCCATCAGGTACACGGTACATACTCATGCGACTTGGCCAACGTTCTCTACCTCATACGCTGCACAAAAGGATGTCCCAAGGCATGGTACATCGGCGAGACCATGCAGACACTATGACAATGGATGAACAGACACTGTTCAACAATCGCCAGGCAGGAGTGTTCCCTTCCAATCGGAACACTTCAGCAGTCGAGGACATTCAGCCTCCAATCATCGGATAAACATTCTCCAAGGCGGCGTTCAAGACACACAATGCAGAATTGCCGAGCATAAACTTGTAGCCAAGTTCCGCATGCATGAGGACGGCCTTAACTGGGATCTCGGGTTCATGTCACATTACATGTAACCCCCACCATATTGTCTGGGTTTGCAGAATGCTGCTAACTGTCCTGGCTTGAGACAGTTCACACCTCGATTACCTGCGATTATCACTGACTCCACTCACACCGTCTGTACCTTTAAAGACTTGTTTACCTGTAAAGACTTGCATTCCAACCATTCTTCACATTCCAATCTGTAATTATCTTGCAATTGTGTCTTTGCCTATATGTGCTGTGTTTGTGAACCTGCCTCCACTTCAGCTGATGAAGGTACCACGCTCCGAAAGCTTGTGATTTCAAATAAACCAGTTGGACTTTAACCTGATGTTGGGAGACTTCTTACCATGGACAGGAGGATCACTGCCAGCCTTGCCTTTCCAATAGAAGGTGTCTCCCCTTGCTTGTTGCTTCAGCTGCCCCTTGCCATGAAGGCAGTGATGTCAAATTGGATTCTCGATAGCTCATGTGATACAACTGCAGTTCTCCTTTCTGGGCATAATCTCTTGAGATTATCCAAGAGTGTTCCAACATTCCCAAGTTGCAAAATTGAAAATTTTCTTTCTTAGACCAGAAAGGTGGTGACCCCACAGGGTGTGGTTCCCCAGCCAGCTGAAGGTCTGACTGCCTATCTTCAGGGCACCTTTTCTAGCTCCCTCTGCATGTAGATAGAAGAGAGGTGAAGAGAAAGATATCTCTGTCCCAACACATGCACCCATCAACATTCATGCCTCTTTCAACTGTGTGCAGATTCTTGACATCAATGCAACAATTCCTTCCTAGTATCATGCGGGAGATGGATCTGTGTTTTGGAATTCATTTTCACAATACATAGATCATAGGCTGGATTCTCCGTTTGGGAGACCATGTCCCCACGCCGGTGTGAAAACGGTGGTGTTTTCCGCCAGGAAAACTGGCGCAAAACGGCTACCGATTCCCTGCTCTAGGGGGGTGCTAGCAGCCATGCAGCATAGAGCTCCCAGCTCTAGCTGCCGATAGGGCCCGGAGCATTGCCGGGTCCTTGGCCACGCATGCACGTGGCTTCATGGCGGATACAAAATTAGTACCCTCCTTCGGCCGCTTGTGCGCCCGGACTGCTCCTCCACAGTTCCTCCAGCCCCGAAGAAAGGCCCCCCCCCTGCCCGCGGATGGGCCCTTCCCCGACTGTGGCGGCGCTGGACTGAGTCCGCAGCCACCATGCTGAGTTGACGATGGATGAGACCACACGTGTCCCACGCCGTCGGGAACTCGGCCAGTCAGGGACGGAGCATCGTGGGGCAGGCCTCAGGCAATGGCCTGAGGCCGTGAATATGGCGTGGGCCATACTCCTCGAATATGCCGCTTTTCGGGGGCGGAACATCGGAAAGCGGCGCCACCCCCAATTCTGTCATCATCAGGGATTCCCCACCCCGTCGCCAAATGCGTTTTTGGCGTTGTGGATCAGAGTATCCAGCCCCATATTCCACAGTTGTGTGCAAAAGCCAATGGCTCCTCAATATGGGTCAATTTTTGTACCGCCCTCATTTAAAAACAAAGTTCTACTAAGGTCTGTAATCCATGCTGGCCCAACAGCAATCAGCTCTGTACCTGTCTATAGGTCTGATGTGGAGATGCCGGCGTTGGACTGGGGTGAGCACAGTAAGAAGTCTTACAACACCAGGTTAAAGTCCAACAGGTTTGTTTCGATGTCACTAGCTTTCGGAGCGCTGCTCCTTCCTCAGGTGAAGGTCTATAGGTCAGTAGCATTTGCAGATACTTGAGTCATGGACGCCTTTCATGCATTCTATTTGACTTTTGCTGTGTCGGGGTCATCAGGAATTTACAGAAGGCTTTCACAATCAAGTGGACAAATGCATTTGAGCAGAAGTAAAATAGTGATAGTACCCAATAGCTGACTGCGATAACCAGACAATGAAGCTGTCTTCAGTCTATTTGTCTGGCAGCATTGCTGGTTGCTTGTCCTCGAGGTCTGCTGTATCCTGACTGTTCTTTATTCAGTTTCCTGGAGATACTTGTGATTCCAGTCTGATTTATATACTGTCAAGTATATACATTTTGCTAACTTCCTCTGCCATTGCTAACTATGACCTTTGCAAACATGTTTGCTGAATAAGAGCACTGCTTCACACGGTATCTGTTCTTCACTGAGGTAGGGAAGGATGCGCAGAGATGTTGTTAGCTTTTGTTGTACGATATCTTCTCCTCAGGCAGTCCCCGTGATCGAGGATGTTTTGCTTCCACTCCGGTCCGATTGGTTCTGAAAGGGTGAAGTCCGATGAGTGATCTGCAGTCTCAGCCATATGCAAAACAGGTGGTGCTTGAAGGATTGGATAGATGTAAATTACAAAGCACGTATTGCCACATAGATGGGTATTCATTCTTACTTCTGCTTTGTAAAGCTCTGTTACATCTGATTGCCTCAGAATGAAAACATGATGAGCACCCCTGGGAAGCACTGCGTTGAAATGCATTATTTTCTGACAAGAAAAGCACTGCGTTCACATTGATGGATTCTGGTATGCCATGGGGATTAATGATAGGCAGTGAATAGTTACATTGATATAGACAATGTGCTCTGGAACTTGGTCAAGTCAATCATTTAGCGCAACAGTTGCTGTGTGTACTATAATACTGATCATTGCTAAAATGTACGGAGGTGTAACATGTAACAAAACGGGTAGAAGCAAACATAGAAAAGTCCTTCTAACTGTACCATTCCTTGACATCTATAATGACACTTTTATTTAGTTCCCCGCTAGCTAGTATCATAGAATCTATAATGCTCTGTAATAAGCTTTTAGTATTAGCCTTCAGGATGACTTTAACAAAACAAAGTCATTTTTCTCAAAACCTCTCATTAACATTTGATAAGCCATCTTTGAAAGGGATCATAGCCTAACAAATGCATTAAAGCAATGTCCATGTAGTCTTTAATCATTGAGCAGATTTCACCTCGTCCCACTGGTGCCTACATTTTTATTAACTCAATCAAGTCCCTGGTGACACCGTGGCGCAGAGGTTAGCACTACTGTCTCACGGCACTGAGGACCCAGGTTCGATCCCGGCCCTGGGTCACTGTACATGTGGACTTTGCCCATTCTCCCTCTGTCTGTGTGGGTCTTACCCCCACAACCAAAGATGTGCAGGGTAGGTGGATTGGCCATGCTAAATTGCTCCTTAATAGGAAAAAAATGAATTGGGTACTTTAAATCTGCTTTAAAAACTCAACCAAGTCCCAAACTATTGAAGAGTGGTGTAATGTTGTCTGTAATGTTATGATCCACTTTTCAGTTTATCCGAATCCTAGTTTATATTTTAAATATAACGTAACCATATTGTTTTTCAGTTAAAGGTCAGAAGTTATTAATTGAACTGTCTGTAATAAAACAAAGCCGCTTCTGTATTTTATGCCAGAAACATTGATTAATTTATATGCTACATGAAAATGTATTTACAGCATAGAATAAGCACTGTAAAAATGTGTGGCAGTGGACTGCAAACTTTGAGCACACCAGCTTTAAACTTTTAATTTACACTTGCAGGGGCACAAGACAAGGTTGGTACCTTTATGCTGATAGTTCAAACGGAGAATTTGGTCAGTCAGCTGACATCATCACTCCAGCAATATCCCTTTCCGGTCCAAAGTGTAAACTGGGTTTTTGGTATCACATGAGCGGAATTACCATTGGTTCATTGCAGGTATTCCTTTACTGACTGCAGTAAATCATTCTTTTTCTTCATCATTATGTCCACGCGTTGAATTGTTGTTCTCATGTTGAATTCCTCAAGTGTAGAACCAAAATTAGATTTGCACCTCACTTTTTTCTAGCGTTTATTTATACATAAGGGCCAAAAGGCTGGGATTTATTTCATGCATATTATGGATCCATGTTCAGTTCTGGAAGAATTGTCTATCTTCAAGTTCTTGGTGCACAAGAAATTTAAATGGCTGGATAAAAAAAAGAGTTGCTGATTTCTGTTGCAGAGAAATCTTCCAAATCGGACCATATTACCAATGGTTGCAATTTTGTTTTCCTGAAGGTCTTCAGTAAATTCGGTAATTCGACACAGTTGCTCTGGTCGCAAAGTGGTAACCAAGGTAACCATTGGAGGCGGGGAGAAGTATTTATCGGAGTTCACTCTCAATTTCAGGTTTGCTGTGATGGTTTTCCTTCCATTGACAATGTAAGCTACAATAAAAGATTAATGCCATTCTTCAAAGATGTGTTTGTTGGGCTGCTTTGCTGGACAGCTGTGGGCAGTGGGGTGGTTCAGATGTTTCCCAGGGGAGGTTCAGAGAATGTTGCAGGGCTTTACTCCACAGGAAATAGTGTAGACTGTGATTTCAAATTGTGAGGCTACGTCACACCTTCTGTAAGACTCACGGCTGACAGGTAGGAAGAGGGCGTAACACCAAGAAAGTGAAAATTGCAAATGTCACACCCATGTTCAAAAAAGGGTGTGAGATCAGTCAGTTTACCTTCGGCAGGGGAAAAGCTTTAGAAACCTTAATCTGAGGCAACATGAACTGTTGTTTAACCATATGTGGATTGAGGGAAGGCCAGCATAGGTTCAGGGCAAATTGTGTTCAACAAATTTGACTGAGGTTTTTGATAAGGTAACAGAACTCATGGATTAGGTGGGTTGGGCATGCTAAATTGCCCCCTAAGTGTCCAAAGGTTAGGTAGGGTTACGAGAATAGGGCGGAGGATTGGGCCGAAATGGGGTGCTCTTTCGGAGGGTTGGTGCAAACCTGATGGGCCGAATGGCCTCCTTCTGCACTGTAGGGATTCTATGATTCTATGATTGAGGTAATGCTGTTAATACGGTATACATGGATATTGCCTGATGAAATGCCACAAAACAGGTTTGTCTGCAAAGTTAACGTCCATGGAATAAAAGGGACAGTGATAGCATAGATACAAAGTTGGCTGACTGGCAAGAAACAGAGGGTAGTGGTGAACTTTTGTTTTTTGGCCTGGAGGACGGTATATATTGGAGTCCCTCAGTCACGGGTATTAAGGTCAGTGATTTTCTTGATCTATATTAATGACCTAGACTTAGAGGCGCAGGGCACAAGTACAAAATTTGTTGATGACACAAAACCTGAAAATATTGTGAACTGTGAGGAGGATTGTGATAGACTTCAAGAGAATAGAGGTCGCTGGTGGAATGGGCACACATGTAGCATATTAAATTTAATGCAGAGAAGTGTGAAGTGATAGATTTAGGTAGGAAGAATGAGGGAAGTATAAAATAAAGGATACAATGTCAAAAGAGTACAGGAGCAGATGGAACTGGAAGAATATGTGCTCAAATCATTAAAGGTGGCAGGTCAGGTCGAGAAAATGGTTGAACATGCCTACAGGATTCTGGACTTTATAAATAGAGGCATCGAGTACAAAAGCAAGGTGAATCTTTATAAAACACTGGTTCAGCTTAAATTGGAGTAGTGAATACAATCCTGGGCAACAGGCTTTAGGAAGGTTGTGAAGGCATTGTTCAGAAAAGATTTGTACAAAATAGTTATGGGATAATGGACTTTAGTTATGTGGATAGATTGGAGAAGCTGTCATTATGCTCCTTGGAAAGGAGATTTGATAGAGGTGTTCAAAATCATAAAGGGTCTAGACAGAGGACCAGGAGAAACTGTTCCTGTGGGCAAAAGGGTCAAGAACCAGTGGACACCAATTTAAGTTGATTGGAAAAAAACATAGAGGTGACATGAGGATTGTCTTTTTGATGCAGCAAGTGGTTAGTATCTGGAGTTCATTATCTGGAGGCAGGTTCAATGATGGCTTTCAAAAAGGAATTGGATAATTCTAGGAAGAGAAAAAATTGGCAGGGCTACGGGAAAGAGGCAGTAGAGTGAGTTGGTGAGTTCCTCTTACATAGTGCCAGCACGGACAAGATGGACTGAATGGCCTTCAATGCTTTTATGATTGTGCATCATCTTGTTTTATTTTGGGAAATCCCACCAGTATCCACATGAGGCATATTTGTTTATCTACAATATTGTTCTACTTAACTACCAAAGACCAAAGCTCCAGTAAAGCATGAAGTATTTATTTAGTTTTCACTTTGTTTGCCAAATTAGAAACACAGATGTCTTTTGCAGGACATAATGAAGTGACTGACTCTGATTAAAACTACGGTTGTTAAATATTCAAGAGTGCAATCTGTTCAAAAAGAGCATGTTAACCAGATGCATGAAGTTGAAACTAAATAATACAATTAGGAAATGCAAACAGAAAATGCTAGAACCACTGAGCAGGTCTAGCAGCCTCTGTGGACAGAAAAAATGAGTTAATGTTTCAGATCAATGACCTTTCATCAAAACTCAGTAAAATTAAAAAGTCTTGATGAAAGTGGGCAGTTAATGTTATGAGATATCTTAAATTGTACTTGGAATAAAATTATAAATTTTTGGTTAGAACTAGAGAACAGCACAGCACAGGTGACAGTTCAACCCATTAAATCCATTCAAAGTTTCACTTCCTGGCTTTTTCCCCACATCCCTGCAATCTTTTCTCCTCCAAGTGTTTATCTAATTCCCTTTTGAAGGTGACTATTAAATCTTTATCTAGCACCTTATCAGGCAGTGCATTCCAAATCCTAAACACTTATTTGATGAATGCATTTTTCCTTATGTTGCCTCTGGTTTCTTGACCAATCACCTTAGTTCTGTACCAGGTAGTGCCAGAGAGCAGAGGCTGGGATGGAGGGTTCTTCTGTTGGGCAGGTCTGTGAATGGGTGAGACTCCCGTGTCAGTGGGTGGGTGGGGTGGGGGTGAGGGGTTCCTGGGAGGGAATCTCCATGTCCGTGGTCGGGATCCTATGTTTTACATCGGGGTGCCCTGACGTCCCAATCTCCTAAAAGCCGAGGTTGTATAATGGAAGCTCCTCCTGGATTTGTTTTGAACAATATGGCAGGAAAGCCGGCAGGGGTGCTGGCTGGCTTTGCACCACTTATCCCGACTGAGTTGACACTGAGTGACAAAATGATTAAATTCCACCCGCAGTGTCTAGTTTATCCATGTACCTGTGATTTGCGATCATTTTATTAAAGATCTCCTGAACCCTCCCAAAATACTTTATGCACTTCCCAAAGCTTGGTGTCCAAAATTGGGCACAATACACCATATGGGGATGAACTAATTTCTACATAGCTTTGGCATAGCTCCTTGGCATTTGTATTTTCCAGCAATGAAGGCAGATCATTCCCCAGTGGCACAGCTGGCAAGCAACGCAAAACACCATTGTTAACAGCAGGATCAAAAGATCCCACCTTCAGCCAATGACGAGTCATCTCTGCCAATTGAAAACCTGCTGTGGTGTGGGGGGAGGGTGGAATCCAGGCCTAGAACTCGGATTTTAATACGAAGTTGAATATTGTGAGGGGGCGGGGCTCAGTTGCCGTGATGTGAGAAAAAACGAAAGAATGGGACATCGGTTTTGCTGTGTCCTGTAGAATTTCACTGCAGAAATCAGGTAACCTGATTGGCAAACTTTGAGGATTTTCAAGGGGAAATCCTGATTCACAGGGATGAAGCCAGCAGGGGTAGGGTGGCATGGGGGAATAGGAGAAATTTCAGGAGCATTTTCCAATCGCGGGGGTCTGGAGAGAGGTTGAGGGGAGGAGATTGGGTCAGGTGTTGTTCTGAGAGTTCCCAATTGGGGTGTTCTGTGGCAAGGGTTCTGATGGTGTACAAGAAGTGGTTGATGGTGAATGGTGTAATGTCTCATGGGTGGTTGGGGGAGCAGTTGGTTGTCAGAGGTAAACTGGAATGTCCTATGGTGGTCAACGTAAGCAGTTGGCATTTGGAAAGATGTAGTTGGTCGGGGAAGGACCTGATTGTAGTTGAAGAGGTTCAGATGGTAGTTGCAGGGAGTGGAGCAGACAGATCATGGTTGTGGAGAGAGAGCTTAACTGGTCTGATTTGATGGCCTGGAGAAAACACTCACTGCTGGCCCACAAGCCATACTATAAAGGCACTTACTTCATGGATACAGCTGCATTTCTTCCTTTAGGCTGCATTATTTGTTGGGGTCTGCAAAAATGCAGCTGTGGTTAAAAAGAGAATGAAGGCATGTAGCGTTGTTATAATATTTAAATGATAAAACTTAGATTGGTCACATCCCTCAATCTGTCATGTTAAAGCTATAAGTTTGCGGATTCAAGATAGGTTGTGTACCTATTTCAGATGTTTTTGCACTTTAATTGAGCAAATAAGAGTCCTGACATCCGATAGTATGTTGAAATAGGTGCACACAAGGGAAAATATTGCTTTATTGACAGCTATTTTCCTGGATCTATTTTGTCAATGGCTCAAAGTTTATTTACACAAGATAACAGGGTGTCAGTACTTGTAGTTTCTGCTATTGACACTTTAAAGGTCTGATTGATTGACACTTTTATAGGGTTATAATAACAGCGGAATGTTTAAGGAAGTTATGAGTGACTGTTTTTTAAGTTTTTCCACACATGCCGTGGGACCATTGGTTCTATACAGAGTGTATATCAGGTGAATTGGCATAGAAGTACTACGAGTTGGCATGAAGTTGGCATGAAGGTAATGAAAAGCCACAGGGCATGTGTGAAGGGACATAGTTGGCACGGAGTGCATGAGGAGCCATATAGAACTGGATGGGAGGCATGGGCAAAATCTTTTGATGTTATATTTCAAAAGATTCCATTATCCAGTTTGTGGTGCACAACTCCTCTGAGAGGCAATGAACCACATGTCCTTGAGAAATGGGCTGACCTGGGAGATGCTGACCCTACCCCCACAATGGAGCTGGCCAAGTCAGGAATGCAGGGAGTAGGATTACTGCCCTCAGGCTTCTGTTGCAATTTTGAAATTAGATGCTTTGGGAATGGGGGCTGGCACCCTAGAATTGGATCCCATCTGCCATTTTTAAGGGTCCATAGATTCTCACCGATTCCCTGAAAATCCAACCCACCATCCAGTCAACACATTTCATTAAGTCTAAATGTATATGGTGCAGCGGAGCTCCATCATCTTTGCTCACTTCCCAATTTCTCATGTTTTCTTTTATTCATGGGATGTGGGCCAACATTTATTGCCCATCCCCGAGGGAATTTATAAGTGTTCAAATTGCTGTGGATCTGGACTGGAGTCACATATAGGCCCCTAGGCCAGGTAAGAACAACAGATTTAATTCCCTAAAGGACATCAACAAACCAGATGGGCTTTTACGACAATGGCTTCGTGGTCATCATTAGACTTTTAATTCCAGAATTATTTTATTGAATTCAAATTTCACCATAATCCGTGGTGGGATTTGAACACAGATCACTGAAGCATTACCTTGGGTCTCTGAATTATTAGTCCAACGACAATACCACTACTCCACTGCCTCCTGACCACATTACAGTCTTAGTCCAAGCATGGACAAACCCAAAACGTGAGGCGAGAGGGACTGTCCTTGAATTTAAGGCAGCTTTTACTGAATGTGACATCAAGGAGATGAAGTTCAATGCAGAGAAATTTGAGGTGATTAACTTTGGCAGGAAGAATATGGAGAGACAATACAAAATAACTAAAGAAACTCTAAAAGAAGTGCAGAACTGAGGGACCTCACTGTATATGAACATATGTCATTGAAGATGGCAGGGCTTGTAGAGAGAGTGGTTAATAAAGCACTTGGTAGCTTAGGCTTTATTAATTGGGCATTGAGTACAAGAGTAAGGAGATCTTGTTGAACTTGAACAAGACACTAGTCAGGCCTCATCTGGATTACTACGTCCAGTTCTGGGAGCCATATTTGATGTTGGCTGTGAAGGTGAGAGGACAGAGGATTCCAAGAAGAAAGAACTGTAGCAATGAGGATAGATTGGAGAGGTTGGGACTGCTTCCTTCAAGAAAAGAAGGCTGAGAGAAGACTTGATAGAGGTATTCAAGACCCTGAGAGGTACGGACAGGTTAGATAGTGAGAAACTGTTCCAACTGAAGAGGTCATCAAGAACCAGAGGACACAGATTTGAACAAATTAATGAAAGGAGTAAAAGTGTTATGAGGGAAAACAATCATCCAGAGAGTGATTGGAGTCGGGAACAAATTTCCTGAGAGGCTGGCAGAGTTGGGTTTGATCATGGTTTTCAAAAGAAAATTGGATTACGATCTGAAAAGAACGAATGTGCAAGGTTACGGGGATAAGGTAGGGAAGTGGGACTAAATAGAATGGTTTTTCAGAGAGCCAGAACAGACTCGATGGACCTAATGGCCTCCTTCTGCACTGTAAAGATTATGTAGTTCTGTTATTTAGGCATCTTAAATGTCATCATGAATAAGCAGTAGATAATAATAACTGTCTGCTTGTCAAATCTTTACAGATTGTCTTAAGAGCCAAGCGAGGTGTGAGTTACATGGGCGATATTACAGTGGATGACATTTCCTTTGAAAATTGTGCTTCCCTTCTGATCCCAGACAGACAGTGCAACTCTGAAGAGTATTCATGTGCTAACAAGTATTGTATCCCGAAAGACCAGCTCTGTGACTTCAACAATGACTGTGCTGATCATTCTGATGAGCATCCAGTCATCTGCAGTAAGTAATTAACAAGCTTGGATAAACCATGCAGATTTAATCTTCAATCAGCTGTTAAAAGATAAATCCATCGGATTTCCAGATGCTATTCTTTTGATAACTATGTTACACAGTGGATTTATTGTTTTGTTTTATGTCTTATGCATAGAAAGAAAATACACTCTGCCAAAATTACATAGCTCTGTTCTTAATGCCTATTGGCCTGACGACAAGACCAAGTGATCACTGCACATGTGTTTACCTGGCCTTACACCTTCAGCCATAGTTACGATGATTTTGATCGCTATTCAGCTTCTGTGTGAATAAATAAGCAAATCTTGATTTATATTCAGATCCCTTCAGTTCAATCCATCTAATCCAAGTCTATTGTATCCAGAGCCCAACAGAAACAAATGCTAACTTAGCTGTTTATATCAATCGCATAAGCAAACATCTGATACAAGTCCAAGTTCTCTAGCTAACTTGGATCTTCCATTTCTTGTACTTTTGGGTAATTCTATTGTTCCAGACATAGCTGAGGCTGATCGAAGCAAGTAAACCAGCGATCTGAGATGGTAAAATGAAATCAAATGTACTGGGATAGTTTTGTTGAGAATTACATTTGAGTTCATCATGACTGAACTGCTTGATGGCATAGGATATTTTGGATGGAGACATGGAAGATGTGGCTCATAGTAAGAATACCTGCCTTTGTTTGAGCACCACCCAAGCAGATGGAGCCTCAATTTAACATCTTATTGGAATTCTGAATTAACACATGGGGCGAGATTCTCCGAACCCCCGCCGGGTCGGAGAATCGCCGGGGGTTGGTGTGAATCCCGCCCTGCCGGTTGCCGAATTCTCTGGCACCGGAGATTGAGGAATGTGCTCTATTGAGTACCCTCTTCATGGACAAAATTTTCCGGTATCGGCGCGATGTCCGCCAACTGGCACCAAACGGAAGTCCCGCTGCTAGAATGCCTGTCCCGCCGGCGTGGATTAAACCACCTCTCTTACTGGCGGGACAAGGCGGCGCAGGCGGGCTCCGGGGTCGTGGGGGGGGCGCGGGCCGATCTGGCCCTGAGGGGTGCCCCCACGGTGGCCTGGCCCGCGATCGGGGCCCACCGATCCGCGGGCGGGCCTGTGCCGTGGGGGCACTCTTTTCCTTCCACCTTCACCACGGTCTCCACTATGGCGGAGGCGGAAGAGACTCCCTCCACAGCGCATGTGCGGGGATGCCATGAGCGGCCGCTAACGCTCCCGCGCATGCGCCGCCCGGCAATGTCATTTCCGCGCCAGCTGGCGGGGCACCAAAGGCCTTTTCCACCAGCTGGCGGGGCGTAAATCAGTCCGGCGCGGGCCTAGCCCCTCAAGGTTAGGGCTCGGCCCCCCAAGATGCGGAGGATTCCACACCTTTGGGGCGGCGTGATGCCGGACTGATTTGCGCCGTTTTTGGTGCCAGTTGGCGGACATCGCGCCGATACCGGAAAATTTTGTCCATGAAGAGGGTACTCAATAGAGCACATTCCTCAACTTCACTTTGTTGGTTAAATATTATTAAAATTACATGGTTCTTCCTTGAGGATTTCCCCTGCCCAGTTTATGTTCTGTAACTACAAATATGAAAAAAATATATATTTTTATTAATAGCTTCCATCAAACTGAGAAGAATTCAGGCGAATCCACCTCCGCGAATCCACCTCCAACTACCTGTTCTGAAAACTCTGTTCACGTTTTGACAGCTGTGACAAATTCCACCATAGCAACTGAGGCAATCCACAACATTCTGGGACAAACAACATTCTAAATAAACCACCCCATAACACTATTTAAAAAGTCAATTTGCCCATTCTTCCAGTGTTAATGGATCCTATAAAGAATTCCATGATCTGGATCTTTGCCAAACATTAAACATTTCTTCAATAGGCCATACCATATCCTTGTACCATGTTTCATTGAAATCCATCCATTAATTTTTAGGTATGTTGTTACAGGCAAACAGACTAATAAAAAGCGGCAAAAAACATTGGGCTGGAGTTCACGCACCCCACATATATTTTACATGCTTTCATCAGAGGGGCGTGTATAATATATCAGGTGTGTAGCCCACTGTCTACCCATGCACCCCAGTCCCTATGATATATTCATTTTTATTCATTTATGAGGTGTGGGCATTGCTGACTGGGACACATTTATTGCCCATCCCTAATTGCCCTTGAACTGAGGGCATTTAAGAGAGAACCACATTGCTGTGTATCTGGAGTCACATGTAGATAAGGATGGCAGATTTCCTTCCCTATAGGATACTAGTGAACAAGATGGACTTTTATGCCAATTGTTTCATAGTCTTCATCAGACATTTGATTCAAGATTTTTATTGGATTCAAATTTCACCAACTGCTATAATGAGATTTGAACCCAGGGCCCCCAGAGCATTACCCAGGATCATTGCCTCTGGATTACTAGTCCAGCGACAATACCACTATGCCACCACCTCCCGATAAGGTTCGGGTTAGTGGTGGGTAAGTATTCCAAGTAGGTAAGTAACAAGTCCTTCGACTTATTGAGGCCCTTAAGTGGCCAATTAATAGCTACTTAAAGCCCATAATCTTCCTCCACTCCCATAATCTGCTGGGCAGTGGAAGGCAGGCAAGAGTGGGAAGGACATTTTTTTCCAAAGTTGGTGAAGTGTGGGAAGGGGAGGTGAGGGGGCTACAATCTTTGGGGTGAGGATGAAGGATGCCCTGTGTGCATCGGAGGACACCCCTCCAAGATCGTACACTTGTTTTGTGCCTCCCCACCTGGCCTCCAAAACCCACCCCATGCCTCTCTCACCCCGTCCAAAGGTGGGACTTCCTCCTACTGAGGGCAAAAGTCCATCCCTCAGCTTGTTACGGCCAACTGCAGTGTATTATTGCTGTAGGTTTGTAACTGACTTTTCTTCCTGAGGGTCGGAAACAGGCAGTACATCCCCACCGCCCCCTCAAAATGTATCCCTTTACCTCTTCCCAACCTCAGTGGTGGAGGTACTTGTCTGATATTTGGAACAAACAAGTCATGATTGCTGCAATTAGCTCATGTTTTGGATGATGTCTAAATGTGGTTCAGTTTGTTTCGAATAATTTTTTTTTCCTCCATCACTCTGACTCGATCAATGCATCTAACAACTTGCTTTGGAGAGATCTCAGAAGATCCTATCAAAGCGACAATAAACTGGGTGGGCAGCGCGCCAAAACAGTTCATTGGCAGGAATACCTCTAATTTCATTGATCCCGAAATCAGTGAATGATCTGCTTATAGATTAAAAAGAAAGGAAGACCTTCATTTATATACTGTCTCTCATGACCTCAGCATGTCCCAAAGTACTTCGTGTCAAATGAACTGAAAATCCATAGGCTCAAAATCCTAAAGTAGATGGCAGGATTTGTCTACTGGGATTGTCTGCCATTGGCGTTGATTGGATTTAACGGACAAGACTTTAACTGTGGAAGTGAGCTTGAATGAAACTTTCACCCACTGTGATCAAGCCTGGGTCCCTCATTAGTATTTTCAATGGTGGGCACTTGCAACCATTTAAAAAGAAAGCAGGGAGGAGATGCAGCAGTAGCAACTGCCCTTCATCCAGCCAGCATCAATGGCACAAAAGATGGAAACAATTAGCCTCATAAAACCATGGGTATGGCAACATGCCCTGAGAATAAGCCAGGATCCAAATGCCACAAGCTGTCAAGAGAGTGGATAGCCTCCCCATTTCTAGTGGATGCCCGAATAGTGTGGCCAGATGTTAAAATGCTAATGAGGAAACCTTCCATGCCCGGGACATCTGGAGAAGTTACTGGTGGATGTCCATGGTCGACAAATCCTGACATTAATGCCAGAATGTTGACGTACGAATTCTTTGCCTCCCAAGAGATTATTTCTGATCTGTGTTACTATAACACAATATTAAAATGGTGTGGTACTAACACCTCTGTATAAATTAAAACAGCAAAACTATTAGAAAAATGTAATGAGACTCATTTCATTTACAGGTACAAGTTTGGGGCACTGTGATTTTGAATTTGATCTGTGCTCTTGGAGACAATGGAGAAATGGTAACTTTGACTGGACCCTAAAACTGGGCAGTACACCGACATGGAGTACCAGTCCAGCGACTGACCACACCCTAAGAAATCCAGCTGGTCATTACATTTATATTGAAAGCCGATTCTCACTGCTACCTGGACATAAGGCGAAGATTTCTGGTCCATCCATTAGTAAGAGGAGCAAAGACTGTAAGGTACTAAAGACTTTATCGGCTGAACTTCTTCAGAATCACTCATATAAAGGAGATAAATTCTTGAGCCATTTTGTAACATAAGGAAATGCACATTTAGAACGGTTACTTTTGTTCTCATTCTGATATTTGAGCAAAATATTTGTGAAATATATTCATAATAATAATAATCGTTATTGTCAGAAGTAGGCTTACATTGCAATGAAGTTACTGTGAAAAGCCCCAAGTCGCCACATTCCGACGCCTGTTCGGTTACACAGAGGGAGAACTCAGAATGTCCAAATTACCTAACATCGGGGGCGTCATTCTCCGACCCCCCAGCGGGTCGGAGAATGGCCGTTGGCCGCCGTGAATACCGCCCCCGCCGGTTGCCGAAGTCTCCGAAGGGAGAAAAGTCGGCGGGGCGTTAATGGCGCTGCTGACGTCGGAGAATGGCACGGGTCTGCGCAAGGCAGCCGATTTTCGGCCTGCCGATATTCTCCCTTCCGGATGGGCCGAAGTCCCGTCGACGTGATGACCGTTCACGTCGACGTAAATTAAACCTCCTTTTCATCGGCGTGAACCTGTGCTCCAGGTTCACGCCGACCAGCGTGGAGGTGAGTGACGGCCTGGGGGGTTGGCCGCTGGGCAGGCGATGGCGTGGCCGCAGTCTGAATGTGTGGGGAGAGGTGTGTCTCGGGTTGTGTGTGTGTGTGTGTGTGCGGCGGGGGGGGCGGGGGGGGGTGGTTAGAGTGGGCTGGGCTCCGTGGGAGTGCCGGGAGGGGGGTCCGTGCCGGGGAGGAGGATGGGGGGTCGGTGCCGGGGAGGAGGATGGGGGGGGTCCGTGCCGGGGAGGAGGATGGGGGGTCCGTGCTGGGGAGGGGGATGCGGGGTCCATGCCGTGGAGGAGGATGGGGGGGGGGGGCCCGTGCCGGGGAGGAGGATGGGGGGGTCCGTGCCGGGGAGGGGGATGGGGGGTCCGTGCCGGGGAGGAGGTTGGGGGGTCCGTGCCGGGGAGGAGGATGGGGGGGTCCGTGCCGGGGAGGGGTATGGGGGGGCAAGTGAGTTGGTCCACCTGGCCAGGTGCCAGCCTCCAACAGTTGGACCCATGCGGTCCATGCCACCTGGCTGAGGGGAAGGAGGGGATATGGGCAATGATGACATGTCGTCGTTCACCCCCCCCCCCCCCCCCCCCCCCCAAAACCAGGCCGTCATGTTTCCCGATCATCCAGCGATGTTGGCCGCCGTTGCGGCAGCCGCGAATGTCCATGTTGCCCTGGATGAGGAGGAGGAGGAGGAGCGTGCCAGAGAGGCGGCGCAGGCTGCCGCAGAGGGGCAGGCGGCAGCCGCACAGGCTGGAGGGACACCTGACCGACAGGACGAGGAGGGGGAGGAGGACGTCGCGGCCCCACGGCAACGGAGGCACCCGAGGGCGCCCCGTGTGTACCGGCCCCGGCAGTCATACCAGGACCTCACGGACCGGGAATGCAGGAGGAGACGCCGGATGAGGCGGGAAACCGTGGCACACATCTGCCACCTGCTGGCACACCTGTCACCGCGTGGCACTGGCGGGGGACACCCTCTCCCCGTGTCCGTCAAGGTTACGGTTGCCCTGAACTTTTATGCAACGGGGTCATTCCACGCACCGAGTGGGGACCTGTCCGGCATATCGCAGATATCGGTGCATCCGGGCAGTGACAGATGCCCTATATGCCATGGCGCACCGCTACATCCGCTTCCCTGTGGACCGGGCCAGCCAAGATGCCCGGGCCGTGGGCTTCTCTGCCGTGGCATGGTTCCCCATGGTCCAGGGCGCGATCGATGGGATGCACGTCGCCGTGCGGCCACCTGCAGATAACAGGGCCGTGTTCACCAATAGGAAGGGGACGTATTCGATGAACGTACAGGTGGTCTGCGACCACCGTATGATGATCCTGCAAGTCTGCGCCCGTTACCCAGGCAGTGTACACGACTCATACGTGTTGTCGCGGTCATCCATCCCGGCATGTACGAGGGACACCATCCCCGGCTGAGGGGCTGGTTGCTGGGCGACAGGGACTACCCATTGCGATCATGGCTGATGACGCCTGTACGGAGGCCACGCAATGAGGCGGAGAACCGCTACAATGATGCCCATGTAACGACAATGGGAGTGATAGAGAGGTGCTTTGGCGTGCTGAAGATGCGTTTCAGGTGCCTGGACCTCTCTGGGGGCGCCCTCCAGTATCGGTCAGATAGGGTCGGCCGCATCATTGTGGTGTGCTGCATCCTACACAACATAGCCCAACAGAGGGGCGATGTGCCGCAGGCAGAGGAGGGCGGAGTGGAGGAGCAGCAGGAAGAGGCGCAGTCCTCCCCAGATGAGGGGGATGGGGGCAATGGTCAGGGCAGACGGGCTAGACACAGGCGGGTGGCTGTCCACCATTACCGGCTGGCCCAGCGGGCACGGGACAGACTTATAGCAGCCCGCTTCACTGACTAGATGGGCGTGGGAATCGGGTAGTATGGCCACAGACCGCACACCATGGCAACAGCTGACCACCCACACCCCCCACCCATCCACCCACCCAGCACCCTCACCCCCCTCCTCAACCCCACCCACCCCACCCGCATGCACACCACCCCCCCATTGCCGATCCACCTGCGGCACAACGGCCGGGCTCTCACAGTTGCGGGTGGACGCGTGTCTATTGCAGGCCATGGAGGATGATGACAACCCGCCCTGCGGTGAGCTCCTGGCTCCACATCGTTGGACTATGTCTGAACCATGGCCACAGTACCACCATCCACCCGGACCATTCCTGCATGCGGCTGTGACACTGCAGCGCACGGTCCCGTCCTCTGCCCGGGGGATGTTGATGGCGGCCCAGGGGGAAGGGGGCAGACTCACCTGGGGCTGAGGTAAGACCACCCCTCACACACACACTTGCGCTCAACATACATGACACCCCCACACGCTTTGGACAGAGCACAAAGGCAGCTTCTGTAGGTGTAACATTGACTTTAATAACCAAACGAGTTCATGCACGTGCCCTAGCCCCTAAAACTCATCTGTGCCCTGCACCCATGCCAACTTACTCAGTGTCTAATTGTTTGGCCTTACGGGCGCTTTGTCTACGTCCACGTGGTTCCCCAGACGGTACAGCAGAACTGGAGGTGGACTCCTGTGATTCCTGCCCTCTGACACTGGATCCCTTTGGCGGCCGTTTCCTGGGGTGTCCTGGCCTAGATGGGCCAGTCTGCGGCCCGGGCGACTGGGATGGCGAGCTGCCAGCCTGTCCTGCCCGTTGCCCTCCCGATGCACCTGGGATGGAAGGGGGGGAGTCCGAGGTGTCGCGGTGTTCCGGGACCTCCCCTACAGGGGGAGCCGGGACGGACCACACCACCTCCTCCTCCCTCGGGGTGCCCGATGGCCCCCAGGCCTCTACATGGCTGGGGGATGCGAACGGACTGGCCATCCGACGCCCCCCCGACATCTGGCGCTGCCAGTCCTGGAGGCCCGTGCTGGGATCGACAGGGGTCTGCAGGTTTGCAGCCATGGAGCCCAGGGGGTTGGCAAACCCTGTCTGTGACAGTGCGACGCCGGCTCGCACATGGCCACTGGCGCCGATGCCCTCAGCGATGGCCTGCTGAGACTGGGCTATGGTGTTGAGCGCCTCTGCCATCTGGCGCTAGCACTGGCTCATGGCCTCCTGTGAGAAGGCAGCCATGTCCTGGGCCACAGACGCCGCCTGCACGGAAAGCCCCAGGCCTCGCAAACCGTTCCCCATGTCTGACACCGTCGCACCCATTGCCTCCACCGCGGACGCCACCCGTGCGGTGTCGGCCTGGGTGGCACGCATGACCGGCACCACTTCCAGCTCCTAGACGCAGGTGGACTCCTCCACCTGCGACTGCAGCTGCCGCAAGCCGGCCGTCACCCTCTTCGCTCGTCTCTGGGTCGGTGGTTGCATCGGAGCTATGTGTGGGTGTGGAAACTCCAGGAATCCGGGATCCATCTGGGCGGCAGATGTTCGCTTGGGCTGGGCTGCCCTCCGACCGCCCGGCCCCTCTGCTGCTCCTACCTGCACCTGCTGTACCGGGACGGCTGTGTTGTGCGCACCAGTGAGTGTACCAGACGCCTCATCACTAAAGTGCCCAACCGAGGTGAGTGTTTCTGCGATGGTGGAGGGTGTTGGTGACAGCAGTGGCGTTGTGTCGTGCTCTTCGTCCCACTCTGAGTCCATGGCACTTTGGGGTGGGGGTTCGCCTCCACCCATCCACTCGGAGTCACTGTCCGGTATTTCGTCTTCCTGGGTAGTGCTGTCCCGGGTAGGGGTGTCCTGGGCAGTGCTGTCCCGGGTAGTGCTGTCCCGGGTAGTGCTGTCCCGGGTAGTGCTGTCCCGGGTAGTGGTGTCCCGGGTAGTGGTGTCCCGGGTAGTGGTGTCCCGGGTAGTGGTGTCCCGGGTAGTGGTGTCCCGGGTAGTGGTGTCCCGGGTAGTGGTGTCCCGGGTAGTGGTGTCCTGGGTAGTGGTGTCCTGGCTTGGATGTGACGGGCGCCTGTGGCTGCCCCCCTCGTCGCTGGGTGGCACACGCTGGCTGTGGCGTGGGGCAACTCTGCGGCCGTGCCCGGGATACAGGGCATCCCTCCTCTGCTCCACTGCGTCCAGGAGCGCCTCCACACCCCGTGACTGGAACCTAGGGGCTGAGCGGCGGCTAGCCATCCAGTCGGGTGTTCCGGTCGGGTGGGGGGAGCAGCGTGGCCTTATGAGCCGTCACGCCGTGCGGCGTGTATGACGCTGCACGGCGTGAACCACGTGCGCAAGCGCGGATCCCGTCACGTCGCTGCTAGCCCATTTCGGGCCGGAGACTTTTGACCCATTTTTCCGACGTGACGCAAGTCGGATTTGCGCCGTTTTTTGCGCCGATCGGCGGATTTTGCGCCGATAACGGAGAATTTCGCCCCACGTCTTTCAGGACTTGCGTGAGGAAACCGCAGCACCCGGAGGAAATCCACGCAGACACGGGGAGAACGTGCAGACTCCACACAGATAGTGGCCCATCTGGAAATCGAACCTGGGACCCTGGAATTGTGAAGCTGCAGTGCTAACCACTGTGCTACCGTGCTGCCCTGGTGTTAACATAAAACAGTTTGTAGAAATACAGGATGTTATAACATTTATTTTATTTAATGATCTTCCTCCCAAGACCGCCTCACCCCTCACCCATAGAAACCTATGAATTCCTACAGAAGGAGGACAGTAAGTCCATCGCGTCTGCACCAAACCTCTGGAGGAACATCCTTCCAAGGCTCACTCCTCCCACCCTATAACCGTAACCCTGCCCTATCCCTGCAACTAAAGGGCAATTTTGCATCGCCAAACCACCTAATGTGCACATCTTTGGACTGTGGGAGGAAACTGGAGATCCCAGAAGGAACCCGCACAGACATGAGTAGACTGTGCAAGCTCCACACAGTCACCCTACGCTGGAATTGAATCCGGATCCCTGGTGCTGTGAGGCAGCCATGCTAACCACTGTGCCAAATTCCCTGAGACTAATAGCAGTTAAGGCTGGGAGTCATACTCAAGCCTTTTAGTTGTGAGACATGTACTAGTTTTGTGCCTACTGGGTTGCCTCTAAAAACAAATACTGAGGTGTAGACAGCAATGAAGACATCAGCCCAAAGACTGCCACAAATATCGAGGCTTAGGAGCTCACACAGAGCTATTAGACATCAATCAAATGCGTGCTTCTAAATGGTCCTGCATGTTGAGCATGAAAACCACATTATACTAAGAATCAAGCTGTGCCATTGTAAAATGAAACTCCAGAAGTCTGTTAATAGATACAGTCTGTGGTCTGGACATTGTAAACGGTTTGATGTTCATGTAGGTTTAAAAATAGTTTTATTTTGATAAGCTGTAAATTTATTTTGACTTATTAAAAAGAGGAACAAAGTAAGATTACTACATCTAGAGATGAATAGGTGATACAAAATAAATGGAGGAACAGATACTATTGCAGCTACTCACATGTATATAGTGGGCGGGATCCTCCATTTGTCGACACCGACATCGTAATTGGCGATCGGACGGAGAATCCCCGTTTACGACCGAATCGGGGACGGCGCCTGTCTTTGGATGCTCCGCCCCCTCCAAAGTGGTGTCATCGAGGAGTACATTGCACGCCATTGGGACGGCCTCATGACGTTACCTGAAGGCCCTCCCCCGATGGGCCGCCCTGGTGGCGGTGATTAAAGGCTGGGCCAAATAATGTCTGGTAGGCAGGTGCTTGGCATAGCAAGAGTTAATGTGGGACTGGAGAACAGTGACACCTAAAGTGTTATGTAAAAAGGTCATATGACAAAGGACCTGAGAGAGTACGCAGAGACCTGTATCAAAGTAAGCTTGGAGTTAAATCATAGGGGGTGATTCTCCAGCCATACTGTGCTCAGCGGAAATCCTGGTATGTTGGGAGAATTGCGGGATAGCCTGGAGACTTGTTCAGGCACAAAACAGTTTCTGAGTCTCGCGGGCCGCTCCAGTGGCTGTGGTCAGGATCTCGCCCAGAGAGGGCGAGAAACGGAACACAGCTAATTTGCATTCATTTTAGTCTCATTAGTGATGTTAAAGTTCAATGCAGAGGCCTCCCGGTATTCTCCTCCCCCCCCTCTGTTATATTACATGGGTGTAATATATATGTTACTCGTTTGGCTTGCCAAGTTATACTTAACTTGATGATCAACAGTCAAAGTCTTCCAGTTGATGACAAATTATTTATTGAGTAACAAAATAATATACTTGTGAGTTCTTTACTTTAATACTTTGACTAGCAGTAGAATTAACTAGATTAGATAAAATTAACAACAAATATAATACACTACACTCTGAGCTGGTCACTTCTATCCTCTAGCTGCAGTATACACGAAGAAGAGAGGGAGAGAGAGCGGGAAACTGCTTATACAGTCCCTGTTAGTGTTGCCACCTAGTAATCATCTGACTGTACTGACTGCACATTAACTAATCATGTATTTACATATACAGAGAACACTACACCCTCCACCCCCGCCAAATGGAAGGCACCCGGGCCAAACTACTACTGGTCTTTAAAAGCGGGGACCAGGTACTATGGACTCCGAGAGGGAGGAAGGAGGTGAATACCCCTCTCTACTTACTTCCAGGGAGTACAAGGGCACAGCAGTACTGGCCAGATGTCGTGGCAGTGTCCTATAAGGCAGTTGGGGTTTGAGGGGCTCGGGCTGAGATGGAGGGAACTGGGTTGGGAGCCTCCCCTGGCGTGGGGTCACTTTGGGTCTGTGAAGCGTTGAAGCCTGCTTTCTTTCATGTTTAACACCCCAGAACAAGGCAAAGCACAGCTTTTAGGATCTTTCTGTCCTAAAATCCTCTCACAGGTCAGAGCCATTCTGCAGCTTGTTTCTTGGAGAAGCATTTCACTCCCCTTGAAGTTTCAATAGGCTCTGTGGTTTCAATGATTTTTAAAATTCATTTTTACGGGATATAGGCTTCACTGGTTAGTATTTATTGCCCATTCAGAAGGTGGTGGTGAGCTGCATTCTTGAACCGCTGCAGTCCCTGAGGTGTAGGTACACCCACAGTGCTATTAGGGAGAGAGTTGCAGGATTTTGACCCAGTGACAGTGAAGGAACGATGATATATTTCCAAGCCAGAGTGGTGAGTTACTTGGAGGGAAACCTCCAGCTGGTGCGGTTCCCAGGTATCTGTTGCTATCTGTTGCTCCTGTCCTTCTAGTTGGTAGCGGTTATGGGTTTGGGAGGTGCTGTCTAAGGAATCTTGGTGAGACACTGCAGTACATCTTGTAGATGGTACACACGGCTGCCACTGTTCATCGGTGGTGGAGGGTTTGAATGTTTGTGGAAGGGGGATCAAACAAGCGGGCTGCTTTGTCCTGGATGTTGTCAAGCTTCTTGAATGTTATTGGAGTTGCACTCAACCAAGCAAGTGGTGAGTATTCCATTACACTCCTGAATTATGCCTTGTAGATGTTGACCAGGCTTTTGGGAGTCATTGGAGTCCTAGCCTTTGACCTGCTCTGAGTAGCCACAGTATTGATATGGCTACTTCAGTTCAGTTACTGATCAACTGTCACCCCCTGATTGTTAATTCTGGGGGGTTCAGCAATGGCCATTGAGTGTCAAGGAGCGATGGTTAGATCCTCATAGGATTCCCACAGTGCAGAAGGAGGCCATTCGGCCCAACAAGTCTGCACCTATCTACTTGCCCTATACCCGTAACCCTGTAACCTAACCTGCACATCCCTGGACAAATAGAACATAGAACATAGAAAATACAGCACAGGTCAGGCCCTTCAGCCCACGATGTTGTGCCGAACCGTTGTCCTAGATTAATCATAGATTATCATTGAATTTACAGTGCAGAAGGAGGCCATTCGGCCCTTTGAGTCTGCACCGGCTCTTGGAAAGAGCACCCTACCCAAACTCAACACCTCCACCCAACACCAAGGGCAATTTTGGACACTAAGGGCAATTTATCATGGCCAATCCGCCTAACCTGCACATCTTTGGACTGTGGGAAGAAACCGGAGCACCCGGAATGGGGCAATTTATCATGGCCAATCCATCTAACCTGCACATCTCTCTTGTAGGAGATGTCATTGCCAGTGTGGCGTGCATGTTACTTGCCACTTGCGAGCCCAAGCCTGGATTTATCTAGGTGTTGCTGTATTTGGTCATGAACTGCTTCAGTATCTGAGGAGTCGCAAGTGGTGTTCAACATTGTGCAGTTATCTGCGAACATCCCCACTGGACGGGTTGGAAGGGAGGTCACTGAAAAAGGAACTGATGATGGTTGGGCCTAGGACACTACCCTGTCCTAGTTCCTCACTACCCTGAGGAACTCCTGCAGCGATGTCCTGGAGCTGAGGTGATTGACATTCAACCACCACAACCACCTTCCATCTTCCTTTGTGCCAGGTATGACTCCAACCGGGTGGAGAGTTTACCCCTGATTCCCATTCACTCCAGTTTTGCTCAGGCTCCTTGATACCATACTCAGTCAAATGCTGCCTTAATGTCAAAGTCAGTCATTCTCACCTCACCTCTGGCATTCAGCTCTTTTCTTCATGTTTGAATCAATGCTGTAATGATGTCAGGAGCTGAGTGACCCTGGCAGAACCCAAACTGAGCGTCTGTGAGCAGGTTATTGCTGAGTAAGTGCCTCTTTAATAGCACTGTTGATGACCCCTTCAATCACTTTGCTGATGATAGAGTGACTGATAGGGCAGTAAGTGGCTGGCTTGGATTTTTCCTGTTTTTTGTGTATAGGGCACATCTGGGCAATTTTACATATTGCCGGGTAGATGCAAGTGATGTAGTTGTCCTGGAACATCTTGGTTTGGGGTGCAGCAAGTTCTGGAGCACAAACCTTCAGGACTATTGCCGAATATTGTCAGGACTCATAGCCTTAGCAGTATCTGTGCCTTCAACTGTTTCTTGATAGCATGTAGAGTGAATTCTAATGGCTGAAGACTGTTGCAGTATGCCTTCTTTTATCCATTTGTACTTGACTATTTATATACCATCTCACTCCCCTTGAAGTTTCAATAGGCTCTGTGGTTTCAATGGTGCGGTATGCCTTCTTTTATCCCTTTGTACTTGGTTATTTACATTGAAGCACGGTAGCATTGTGGATAACACAATTGCTTCACAGCGCCAGGGTCCCAGGTTCGATTCCGGCTTGGGTCACTGTCTGTGCGGAGTCTGCACATCCTCCCCGTGTGTGCGTGTGTTTCCTCCGGGTGCTCCAGTTTCTTCCCACAGTCCAAAGATGTGCAGGTTCGGTGGATTGGCCATGATAAATTGCCCTTAGTGTTCAAAATTGCCCTTAGTGTTGGGTGGGGTTACTGGGTATGGGGATAGGGTGGTGGTGTTGACCTTGGGTAGGGTGCTCTTTCCAAGAGCCAGTGCAGACTCGATGGGCCGAATGGCCTCCTTCTGCACTGTAAATTCTATGAAACTCTATGAATTTCACACCCCATTGACTTTTAAAAGCTGCTTGGTTGACAGCTGAAGGCTATCTCAAAGGAGGGTTAGCTTTGTTTGTTTTTAACAATTCACAGTCCATTAACACTGAATTGCTGCCTCTTTTGAGCAAGTGTCCTGTCTGACTCTATTTTTTCCACAGTGTATTTTTTTCTGCTCTGAAGTGCTTCCTGGGAAGACCAGGTGCTCTGCCTGAGTGATTATTTTTTTAGACTGGATCTTTTTCAATCTCTGGTGCTTGAACAGAATACCTGCACTGGAGGAACTTTTCTACCATAGAAGCAGCTGGCACCACTCGGACATTAAAGAGCAAGGGTTCCTCAATGAGGACCTTCTTGAGCCACTGTTGCATTCGCTGAATAGACATGATGACCACACCAGGGGGCTGGACAGTGTCCTGGCAGTACCCCATCATGGAACCTCATAGCGGGATGTCGCTCACTTGGGGGAGGGAGGAACTTTTAAAATGGCACCCTGGCAGCATGGTGGCACAGTGGTTAGCACAGCTGAACCACAGCACCAATGTCCCAGGTTCGATCCTGACCCTGGGTCACTGACCGTGTGGAGTTTTCACATTCTCCCCGTGTTTGCATGGGTTTCACCTCCACAACCCAAAGATGTGCAGCGTAGGTGGATTGGCCACGCTAAATTGCCGCTTAATTGGCAAAATGAATTGGGTACTCTAAATTTTTTTTTAACTGGTACCCAGATCTCAGTGGATCAGGCCTTTCCGATGTCTTCAGGTCCCACACCATCCCATTTTCAGCGCAAATTATCCCGGCTGTTAAAAAAATTACTAAGTGTGGGAGAATTGTGATGGAAATAACACTTCGTCATTTTTTGAGGGAGTTCCATCCATTGTCTGGGGGCAGCACAGTGGATGGTGGTTAGCGCTGCTGCCTCACAGTGCCAGAGGCCCAGGTTTAATTCAGACCTTGGGTGACTGTCTGTGTGGAGGTTGCACTTTCTCTCCATCTCAGCGTGGGTTTCCTCCAGGTGCTCTGGTTTCTTCCCACGGCCCAAAGATGTGCAGGTTAGCAGGATTGGCCATGGTAAAATTGCCCATATGTGGGGTTACAGGGAATAGGGTCGGGGGTGGGCCCAGGTAGGGTGTTCTTTCAGAAGGTTGATGCAGACTCGATGGGCCAAATGGCCGCCGTCTGCACTGTAGTGCAATAAAGATGGCTAAAAGGGGTCATAGAATATCTTTGGCTAACAGGGTGAAGGAAAATCCCAAGCCTTTTATTCGTATATAAGGAGCAAGAGGGTAACTAGAGAAAAGATTGGCCCACTCAAAGACAAAAGAGGGAATTTATGCGTGGAGTCAGAGGAAATGGGTGTGATTCTTAATGAGTACTTTGCATCGGTATTCACCAACGAGAGGGACCTGGCGGATGTTGAGGCTAGGGATGGATGTTTAAATACTCTAGGTCAAGTCGGCATAAGGAAGAGGGAAGTTTTGGGTATTCTAAAAGGCATTAAGGTGGACAACTCCCCAGGTCCGGATGGGATCGATCCCAGGTTACTGAGGGAAGCGAGGGACGAAATAGCTGGGGCCTTAACAGATATCTTTGCAGCATCCTTGAGCACGGGTGAGGTCCCGGAGGACTGGAGAATTGCTAATGTTGTCCCTTTGTTTAAGAAGGGTAGCAGGGATAATCCAGGGAATTATAGACCTGTGAGCTTGACGTCAGTGGTAGGCAAACTGTTGGAGAAGATACCGAGAGATAGGATCTATTCACATTTGGAAGAAAATAGACTTATCAGTGATAGGCAGCATGGTTTTGTGCAGGGAAGGCCAGGGGCGACATTCTCCGACCCCCCCCCCCCCCGGAGAATCGCCGGGGGCTGGCGTGAATCCCGCCCCCGCCGATTGCCGAAGTCTCCGGCACTGGAGATTCGGCAGGGGCGGGAATCGCGCCGCTCCGGTTGGCGGGCCCCCCCGCTCGATTCTCCGGCCCGGATGGGCCGAAGTCCCGCCGCTAAATTGCCTGTCCCACCGGCGTAAATTAAATCACCTACCTTACCGGCGGGACAAGGTGGCGTGGGCGGGCTCTGGGGTCCTGGGGGGCGTGGGGCGATCTGACCCCGGGGGGGTGCCCCCACGGTGGCCTGGCCCGCGATCGGGGCCCATCGATCCGCAAGCGGGCCTGTGCCGTGGGGGCACTCTTTCCCTTCCGCCTCCGCCACGGTCTCCACCATGGCGGAGGTGGAAGAGACTCCTTCCACTGCGCATGCGTGGGAAACTGTCAGCGGCCGCTGACGCACCCGCGCATGCGCCGCCCGGAGATGTCATTTCCGCGCCAGCTGGCGGGGCAACAAAGGCCGTTTCCGCCAACTGGCGGGGCGGAAATTCCTCCGGCGTCGGCCTAGCCCCTCAATGTTGGGGCTCGGCCCCCAAAGATGTGGAGCATTACGCACCTTCGGGGCGGCGCGATGCCCGTCTGATTGGCGCCGTTTTGGGCTCCAGTCGGCGGACATCGCGCCGTTTCCGGAGAATTTCGCCCCATGTCTTACAAACCTAATAGAATTCTTTGAGGACGTGACAAAGTTAATTGATGAGGGAAGGGCTGTAGATGTCATATACATGGACTTCAATAAGGCGTTTGATAAAGTTTCCCATGGCAGGTTGATGGAAAAAGTGAAATTGTATGGGGTTCAGGGTGTACTAGCTAGATGCTTAAAGAACTGGCTGGGCAACAAGAGACAGAGACTAGTGGCGTTCCACAGGGATCCATGCTCGGACCACTGTTGTTTGTGATATACATAAATGAACTGGATGAAGGTACAGGTGGTCTGATTAGCAAGTTTGTAGATGATACTAAGATTGGTGGAGTTGCAGATAGCGAGGAGGATTGTCGGAGAATATAGCAAAAAATGGATAGATTGGAGAGTTGGACAGAGAAATGGCAAATGGAGTTCAATCCAGGCAAATGCAAGGTGATGCATTTTGGAAGATCTAATTCAAGAGCAGACTATGCGGTCAATGGAAGAGTCCTGGGGAAAATTGATGTACAGCGAGATCTGGGAGTTCAGGTCCATTGTACCCTGAAGGTGGCAACACAGGTCGATAGAGTGGTCAAGAAGGCATACAGCATGCTTGCCTTCATCGGACGGGGTATTGAGTACAAGAGTCGGCAGGTCATGTTACAGTTGTATAGGACGTTGGTTAGGCCACATTTAGAATACTGTGTGCAGTTCTGGTCGCCACATTACCAGAAGGATGTGGATGCTTTAGAGAGGGTGCAGAGGAGGTTCACCAGGATGTCGCCTGGTATGGAGGGTGCTAGCTATGAAGAAAGGTTGAGTAGATTAGGATTGTTTTCGTTGGAAAGACGGAGGTTGAGGGGGGACCTGATTGAGGTCTACAAAATTATGAGAGGTATGGACAGGGTGGATAGCAACAAGCTTTTTCCAAGAGTGGGGGTGTCAATTACAAGGGGTCATGATTTCAAGGTGAGAGGGGGAAAGTTTAAGGGAGATGTGCGTGGAAAGTTTTTTACGCAGAGGGTGGTGGGTGCCTGGAATGCTTTGCCAGCGGAGGTGGTAGAGGCGGGCACAATAGCATCATTTAAGATGCATCTAGACAGATATATGAACGGGCGGGGAACAGAGGGAAGTAGATCCTTGGAAAATAGAGGACAGGTTTAGATAAAGGATCTGGATCGGCGCAGGCTGGGAGGGCCGAAGGGCCTGTTCCTGTGCTGTAATTTTGTTTGTTCTTTGTAGTGATGCTATGATATGTACATAGTTATGTGTTACCAATAAATAGTATTTACAAGCCTCCAAACCTCTGCATGAGTGTGGTGAAATACTGTAATAGGAGATGTAAGGTAGGACATGCACTACAGGTTCGCCGGTAGCTCCTGCTGGCTGGCTCCGCCCACGGAGAACTGTATAAATATGCATGACCTCCAGTGCCCTGCCATTTCGCCAGCTGCAGCAGGAGGCCACGCATCTGACTGTAATAAAGCCACAGTTGTACCCAACTTTAGTCTTTGTGCAATTGATCGTGCATCAATTTATTACAGTCAGATTTTCCACAGAATGGATATCCGAATTAAGCCCGATCGCCTGCAGCTGGATCCGCACTCGCCCGATGCCAGGAAAGACTTTACTCACTGGCTAGCATGTTTCGAGGCTTACATCAACGCGGCGTACCCCGCGCCAACGGAGGCTCAGAAGATGAATGTCCTGTACTCCAGACTGAGCTCCAGCGTGTTCCCGTTGATCCAAGATGCCACGACTTACACAAAAGCAATGGAACTCCTCAAGGAACACTACGCGCAGAAGGCGAACACGCTCTTCGCCAGGCATGTACTTGCCTCCCGCTCGCAACTACCTGGTGAGTCCATCGAAGACTTCTGGCGGGCCCTAATCCCACTCGTCCTGGACTGTGACTGTCAGGCCGTCACGGCCGCCGAACACGCGAATCTCCTCATGCGCGATGCCTGCGTGACAGGGATTGCATCGGACCACATCTGAGAACGATTGCTGGAAGGGGCCACGCTTGAACTGCAGAGACGAATACCTTGGCGCTCTCCATGACGGTCGCATCCCGCAACGTACAATCGTACCTCTCCCGTCGCGCTGCCCACCCTTCTACCCCTTCCTACCCCTCCTGGACCCCGCCGACGACCTCCTCAGCCGGGGCCCTGCCTTCGCAATACGCCTGCGCCATACACCGATCCGCGCACCCCGGGGGTCCCCGCTGCTACTTCTGCGGTCAGTAGAAGCATCCCCCCCAACACTGCCCGGCCTGCACTGCAGTTTGTAAAGCCTGCAGTAAAAAGGGCCACTTCACGGCTGGGTGCCAGGCCCACTGAGTCACTGCGATCGCGCCCGCTATCGCCCCCTCCCCCACGCAAGACGCACAATGGGAGCTGCCATTTTCTCCTCCCCGGTCCATGTGCGACCATAGGGCGCTGCCATCTTGTCCCCCTTCGGCCACATGCGCCCATGGGCGCCACCATCTTGTCCCGACCCCGCAATATGCTCACCATGGGTGCCGCCATCTTGTCCCGACCCCGCAATGTGCACACCATGGACGCCACCATCTTGTTCCCCACAGGGTCCCCGTACATCCCAACATCGGAACCGCACATGCTGGCCACCCGAAGCACCCGATGGCCACCCGCAGCTCGCTTCGATGACGCTGGACCAATCTCGCCCGCAGAACCTGGCCCCCGCGTAGACAACGGTTAAAATCAACGGCCACGCGACCTGCTGGCCTCCGGGAGCACTGAAAGCTTCGTTCACCCAGATACGGTAAGACGCTGCTCCCTCGCGGTCCACCCTGCCAATCAAAGGATCACCCTAGCCTCCGGATCCCACTTCGTCCCGATCCGAGGCTTTTGTACAGTCACCGTCACGGTGCAGGGCGTAGAATTTGGTAACTTCCGCCTCTATGTCCTTCCTAATCTCTGTGCTGCACTCCTGTTGGGCCTGGACTTCCAGTGCAACCTCCAGAGCCTCACCCTCAAATTCGGTGGCCCTTACGTCCCTTACCGTTTGCGGCCTCGCGACCCTCAAGGTCGATCCCCTGTCCCTTTTTGCCAATCTAACTGCGGATTGCAAGCCTGTTGCCAGTAGGAGCAGACGGTACAGCACCCAGGACAAGACCTTCATCAGGTCCGAAGTCCAACGGCTGCTTAAAGAGGGTATTATCAAGACCAGCAACAGCCCCTGGAGAGCCCAAGTGGTAGTGGTTAAAACTGGGGAGAAATACAGGATGGTTATGGACTACAGCCAGACCATCAATCGGTACACGCAGCTCGACGTGTACCCCCTCCCACGCATATCTGATCTGGTCAATCAGATTACGCAGTACCAGGTCTTCTCAACAATTGACCTGAAATCCACCTACCACCAGCTCCCCATCCGGAAGTCGGACCGGCCACACACTGCCTTCGAGGTGACGGTCACCTCTACCACTTCCTTAGGATCCCTTTCGGTGTCACAAATGGGGTCTTCCAAAGAGAGATGGACCGAATGGTCGACCAGTATGGTTTGCGGGCCACTTTTCCATACTGAGATAATGTCACCATCTGCGGCCATGACCACGATGCCAACCTCGATAAATTTCTCCGCACTGCCACTCTTCTCAACCTGACCTACAACAAAGAGAAGTGTGTGTTCAGCACGACCCGGTTAGCCATTCTCGGCTATATAGTCCAAAACGGACTTCTCGGGCCCGACCCCGACCGCATGCCACATGACCCCCTCCCCCACTGCCCTCAGGCCCTCAAACGCTGCCTGGGGTTCTTTTCCTACTACACTCAGTGGGTCCCAAACTATGCGGGCAAGGCCCGCCCACTCATCCAGTCCACCCAAATCCCCCTCGCGGCCGAGGCACAACATGCTTTCGCCCGCATCAGAGCAGACATCGCCAAGGCCGGGATGCGCGCAGTGCACGAGTCACTGCCTTTCCAAGTAGAAAGCGACGCTTCAGACGTCGCTCTTGCCGCCACTCTAAACCAGGCAGGCAGACCCGTGGCATTCTTTTCCCGCACCCTTCATGCCTCTGAAATTTGATACTCATCCGTCGAAAAGGAGGCCCAAGCTATTGTTGAGGTTCTGTGGTATTGGAGGCATTACCTGGCCGGTAAGAGATTCACTCTCCTTACGGACCAACGGTCAGTAGCCTTCATGTTCAATAACCCACAGCGGGGCAAGATCAAAAATGATAAAATCTTGCGGTGGAGAATCGAGCTCTCCACCTATAATTACGAGATCTTGTATCGCCCCGGTAAACTCAATGAGCCCCCAGATGCCCTCTCCTGAGGTACATGTGCCAGCGCACAAGTGGACCAACTCCGGGCCCTACACGACAGCCTTTGTCACCCAGGGGTCACTCGATTGTACCATCTGCTCAAAGCTCGCAATCTGTCCTACTCCATCGAGGAAGTAAGGACCGTCACCAGAGACTGCCAGGTCTGTGCGGACTCCACAAGGAGGACCCCTTGGTGGACAGGGTTCACCTGCTCCACGCCAACCCTCAATATGTCTACGTTGAGTTCCCTGACGGCCGCCAAGATACTGTCTCACTCACGGACCTGGCACCGTCAGGTTCCACCCCAACACACACCCCCCACCAATGCGCCCCACCCCCACCTCCCACCGCGCCGCCAATATTGACCCCACCAGACCACCCCCCCCTCCCCTTTTTCGCATAAGAGGACGAAGAGGACTTCTGCACGCTCCCGGAGTTCGCCGATGACTGGCCAACATCAGCACCGCCATCGCTGCCACCTCCACCACCACCAGCACCGACTTTGCCGCCACCGTTAAGCCGCTCCCAACGAAGCACCAAAGCACCTGGCTGAACCTTTGACGGACTCCGGACCGTCAACATGGACTTTTCTTTCCCTATCACTGTATATTATTGCACTAAATGTGTATAGTTTCACGTCACCCCCGCCGGACTCATTTTTAACAGGAGGTGAATGTGGTGATCCACTGTCATAGGAGATGCAAGGTAGGACCTGCACTACAGGTTCACCGGTAGCTCCTGCCGGCTGGCTCCGCCAAGGGAGAACTCTATAAATATGCATGACCTCCAGTGCCCTGCCATTTCGCCAGCTGCAGCAGGAGGCCACTCATCTGACTGTAATAAAGCCGCAGTTGTACCCAATTTAGTATTTGTGCAATTGATCGTGCATCAATGAGACAAACTCTTATAACATGGTGGAACTCATGGATAAAGACAGAAGTGAAGAAGCTGGTGACGGACCCGGAATATGAAACAACAATGGAAAAGCTGTAAATATATTTGGTAAAGAGGGAGGTGTAGTATAAGAGCTTTTGGCATGGCAAGGATGAGTAAAAATTTCAGTTCTCAGGCTGAACCAATCTTTAAATGTCTCATGGTATTAATTAGTCAGAGTAGTCCATTTTGTTTATCACTGTGGCCAGCTCGGGTTCAGAGACAGCATCATTCCTTGTAATGGCCAAGCTCTTTTGGAAAAATCAAAGGGAGGGTATTTTCTGCTCCTGTTTTCGGGGGGGTGGATATGGCGGTGGGGGCTGGAAATTCATTGGGAGACCCAAAATGGCATTTACGCTGGTGGAATTTTCCCGATCAACAGTCCTTACCCCCCTCCTACCAATGACTTAACTGGAATGTCAACTTTGCAAGCCAGGGTTCTCCTCTGCATAGGTTTAAATATAATTATCAGGCCTTTACACCTGATAGTCAACCCACATGTTGGAGTGTCCATTCACACTGATGTGGATCACAATAGGGCCCTCTCGACATGCACCTGGTTGCCGGAACCCACTGGAGACACACAGGTGACTACAGGCCCAAGGGGGTGGGGGAAAGAGGGTCATGGCTCTGACCGTACCCTGGCACTGTCCCTGTCATTGCTCCAGGCACTGGTCTCAATCAGAGCATGCCTTGCCAGCATTACATGGTGGCACTCACTTCTTAACATTTCTTTGCACTGAGTGGCTAATGCTGCTGTGCAGGAAGCTGTCTTTGGGGCCAATGGCTCCTCCTAGCCCCACCTCACCCCCCAACCCCATTTTTTTCCCATCCCATCTGCAAAAAAATTTTGCCCAAATTTCGAAAGACTCAGCCAAAGCTGGGAGTCATTTTACAACTACCTGAACATGCACTGACAACACTCTTAAGTGTCCACATCTTTGATTATAAAATTCACTGCAAGGAATCAATCCTCTTGAGGTGAGGCCTACAATTGCCCTGAGAGGCCACCAACACCCAACAACAAACATGAGAAGATATACTGGGAAAATGCTTACTGCAGCACCATCTTAAGCAACAATGGGATAATAAATGAACCTTACGAGATCAATTTGGGCTGATACAAAGGCCAAACCAAGTGCAGAATGAGGGGTTTTGAGAAAAAGGATTGTCAAGAGACATGGTAGCTTCAGGATTAGATGAGAAAGCAGAGGCTGAACATGCAAAAGCACGAGTGTACTCTGTCAGTCCGCTCGGCAGTGACATCAGTGGCATCTGAAATCCTTTGATGCCTGTCCTGTTGGGTGTTCTGGTTTACAAACAAGCCAACAATGCTGGAAGTGGTGCAACGCTATTTTATTAACTGTTCAACTATGCTAACATACTGTAAACGTGGGTATAAGCAATACCAGCTTAACTGTGGACCCTTTCCTATCACTAGCTATGGTGAGGCACTCAGCACATGGTGAATGTCTGTGATGCAGGCTGTGAGCTCTGTGCTCTGAGCTGGCTGCTGCTGGAATGAGCGGGAACTCTCCTGTCCCCTGTCTTTATAGTGCTTGTGCTCTCACTGGTGATTGGCTGCGGTGTTATGTATGCTGGTTGGTCCTACAGTCCATCAGTGTGTGTATGTGATTGCACCATAATGTACTGATGTGTATTATGACAATGCGTACTTTAATTAAAAAATTAATCAAATGTTTGAGCAAGCAAAGTTCAACGAGCGAGTCCATCAGCACAGAGAATCTATTGACCCTTTCATAAATTAATTATACAAATTGGAAAAGGGCTGTAACTGCAGCAATTTTAAGTCAGAATTCATATGAGACTGAATAGTAGTCAGAGTGGCTGATGATGCCGTTCCGGACATACTACAAGCAAAAAATATCTGACTCAAGAAAAGGCCAACGAAAATAATCAGGCAGTCTGAAATTTGCCAATAATTAGTGGAACAAAGGAAGTAAGAGGTGCACAAATAGTCAGCAAAACTCTGTGGTATTGTCCACTTATAGCCTATCGTGTTAGCATGTAAACGGAGATGGTTAGGTGTGACCCAAGTCCTCCATGCAATTTCTCCTGATTGTTTTTTTTATAATCTTCATTGTCACAAGTAGGCTTACATTAACACTGCAATGAAGTTACTGTGAAAAGCCCCTAGTCGCCACATTCCAGCACCTGTTCAGATATACTGAGGGAGAATTCAGAATGTCCAAATTACCTAATAACACGCCTTTCGGGACTTGTGGTGCTACCGTACTACCCCATTTGATCTACATTTGACCTCATTATATCCTGAGGAGAATGTTCTCAGTATTTGTGAAACTTTTTCTGAACATCAAATTCTGCTGTTTATTTCTCTGAAGACTGTACTGGCCGTTTATTATAAATACTGGTGGAAGTTATTTTGGGGCCTGAAGAAATAGATTTCTTGATGTAAACTGTTACCAGACTCCTGAATCACCCTCTTTGGACTGAACTGATTTCTCCACGCATTTTCTCTACTGTGTAGCACTTCACTCTGTATGCTTCACCCGATGTCTATGTATTTACATTGTGTCTCTGTCGTATGTCATATGTTTTTCATGTATGGAATGATCTGTCTGGACTGTACGCAGAACAATACTTTTCATTGTTCCTTGGTACACGTGACAATAAATCCAAATCCAAATGCTCTCATCCTGTTTTACGAACAGAAGGGCCGGTTTAGCACAGTGGGCTAAACAGCTGGCTTGTAATGCAGAACAATGCCAACAGCGCGGGTTCAATTCCCGTACCGGCATCCCTGAACAGGCACTGGAATGTGGCGACTAGGGGCTTTTCACAGTAACTTCATTGACGCCTACTTGTGACAATAAGCGATTATTATTATTATAAAAGGAAGAAATAGAAGAGGAACTTTAAAGTGAAGCATCACAAAAGATGTTTGCTTCCAACATGTTGAGTTTGTGGAACCAGTTTGTCTGCCAGTAAGTGTTTCAGAAATCTGTACTTGGTCTGTGGAGGTTGTTAGGAAGTTACATCAAATACTGACTAAAGGCCATCAGCTGCTTCAGACAGAAGACCAGTCTCAATCAATTAAAGATACCGTTTCCTTGAATATTTTTGCCACTATGGTATTCGAGGCAGCTTACTATTTTATAAAGAAATCCCACTTCACGAAATATCTGAGGGTCTGTGAATATCAGTGTACAGTGATGAGAAAACAAGTAGTGATCCCAGGGCAGAACAGCAACTCTGAATATTTTGATCCATTATTAAACCTGTTTATCGCCTTTATTTACTCTATTAGTTGCAGGCTGTGGGCCTTTAAGTGGTGCTGGATTTTCCACTCTCTAATCAAGGCCTAACTCCCTAATTTGAAGCTCTCGATGTGTCAACAGCCTATTCAAATTAAGGGGAAACTCCCAACAGGATCTTCAGCGCAGGCCATGATGAACCAGCTCTAACCCATTTTGCTGGAATACAAAATTTGGGTTGATGGAATTTCCCCCAAGGTGCTCCCAAGTGGGCAAAGAGGCGTCATTATGAATATGAATGGTAAACTACACTTATACATCCTTTAAATATATTCTAACAATCATTTAGCTCCCAATGGGTGAGTTGTTGAAAGAAGACTGGAAAAACACGAGTTCCACTTAATTGTTCTCACTAAAAAGCAAGGACTTTGCTCCCCGGCTCCGACGCAACCAGCGAGGGGGGTGGTGGGGGTGGGCCGGGCTTGCCTGCCATTGGCCAATGGTCTTTTCCTCACATCCCACAAGAGTCAATGGCCATATGCGTTGTTCGCCGGCCGAGAACCGACGGCGGGTGTTTGCCTTCGGTGGGACCGGAAGATTCCACCAGCGGGATAGGCCAGAAAATCCTGGCCTGTGTGTTCTCTCCAGGTGACCATTTCCAGCCTGTGGAATCCACTCTTATATTTAAATGAATATTTAATGCCATTTCTCATGTGAACAGGCAACACTTGAAAAATAATCAAATTATGTATTTAAAAAGTGGTGTTTAGTGTTTCTGAACCGATTACTGTACAGAGGACAGTTGATTGATTATATCCCTCAGTGATCGAGTACAACTGACAAATGTACCAGCGTGACAGAACCAGACATTTGTTAATGCATCAAATGAACAAAATGTGTTGTATCTCTTGTTCAACCGATGCAGCAATCTTTTCCTGAAATTCTATATATGTTCATGTTTGCAATCAAACAGTTTTCACCCCTTTCCAACAGACTGCAGAAAGAGTGCACAAGGTCTTCAAATACATATTCAATATGAGACTTACATTTGTTCTGGATCATGCGCCTGTTTATAGCATTGTCAACTTGCCGTTAAAGGTGCGTTGTGAACGTGTTGTCAACAGTGCATGGCAGAGATAACAAATGGCAGCATTAGCAGCATTTAATGTGCTGCTCTGAAAATATTGCGGCTTTTGACCTTGATATTTAATGGTTTTCTTAGCAGTGAGCAGGAAACACTTCTGGCATCTTTGAGTTTGTGGTGTAGAGAAGCTGGAGAACCGGGCGACCAGGGACTAGTAGCAATGGAGGTGTATTAATAACTGAGCAGCCCTTTCATGCTGTGTGCTCCGCCCACACTCCGGAGAAACACCCGCACCCCCGACACGTGGGGCGGGATTCTCCCATTCGGCTGCAGAATGTCCACGCTGCCGGAAACGCCGTTGCGTTTCATGACGGCGTGAAAGGGCCGCTGGGGGTACTGATTCTGGACCCTACAGGGGGCCAGCACGGCGCTGGAGCAGTTCATGCCACTCCAGCCTCCCATCCCAGCGCGAACTGTGCGCCGCGGGATCCGCGCATGTGCAGTGGCGCCAACCCGTGCATGCGCGGTGGCCTCCCTCAACGTGCTGGCCCCGATGCAACATGGCGCGGGAGTTCAGGGGCCAGCGCAGAAGAAAATATACCCGGGGAGCAAGCGGCCGGGCCCCGATTATGGGCCAGGTCCCATATGAGCCCCCCCCCCGGGGTCAGAGCCTCTCTGCCCCCCCCACACCCCTCCCCCACCTCAGGCCGCCCCCGACCCTGCGCGCAGAGTTCCCGCTGGCTGCGACCAGGTGTGGACGGCGCCGGTGGGACTCTGCCTTTTTAGAGCGGCCATCCCGGGCCGCGAATCGGTGGCCCAGCCGCATACATCCCAATGTCACAAGGGCAGAGTGTGTTAGCATTTCAATTGTAACCTCTTTCCCCTTCGTCACCACTTCATAAGGATGCCACTCGCGTCGATTTTGAACTGCGGTTGCAGAAGATACTGTGAGTATCGTGATCCTGGTGCATGTGGAGAACATTCTCTGTGTTGATGAGGGCAGACTCTGTCTCGGCACATTTTGCAGGCTGAGAATGCAGAATAGGAATCTGTGTGGTCTCAGGCACATTTCTCAGTAGGTGCCTGGCTGAACAGACAATTCATTCTGCAAGCTGTTAGACTGTATGTACAGGGGATTGCTTGTAACGCGCTCAAAGTAGCACATGTGTGCAAATTCCCTGAACTCTCTAGTAATGAACTGGAGAACATTGTCTGTCACTATCTGAGGGATGCCACAAGCTCTCTTGAGCTTGCCTATCACTGTGCTGCTCTTTATGTCTGGCAGGTGGTCAATCTCAAACCAACCTGAGTATGAGTCGACTAGGCCAGAGTGCTGTTTACCATTCCATTAGATGATATCAGCCACTGTGCGTGACCATGGGAGATCCAGGAACGTATGTAGGTGCAATGGTTCCTTGCTTTGATGATGTGTGAGTGCATTGCATGGAGTGCACCTGGATACTTCCCTCTCTGTGTCCACATACATCGAGGACCGGCCTTGGGACTCATTCATCCTATATCTGGTTGCTTCCAACCCTGGGTATCCTTGGTGGAGTTGCTTGGTATAGTAACTCTGCAGAGAGGTGCGGATGACTAATTGCTAGCCATACCGTTTCCGTCCATCTTGTATGGTTAGCTCCTCTCTTATAGAGGAGGGAAGCACCTTTGCAGACTGGGGCCAGCCTTTCATAATGATACCATGAAGCTGCCTGAAGGGCATCCTTCAGTTCTTCAATTCAACTAGGTGGAAGTACCTGTTTGATCATGATGTCAATGTCCTCTTCACAATTTGCCTGCTCAGTAGTGGAAAGAGCATCAGCAAGGTCCACCTCCTTACCATGTTTGTAGACCACACCTAGCCTGTAGTGCTACAGCTGGAGCATCATGTGCTGCAGACGTGCAGATATAGAGTGAAGAGGCTTTTTAAGAACAGTGATGAGTGGCTGATGATTAGCTTTGACACTGACGGGAGAACCCTATACGAAGTCATGACATTTCTGACAAGTGAAGACTAGGGCAAAGAGTTTCTTCTCGATTTGGACATAACGAGTTTCAGTGTCAGTGAAGGTTCGAAGGCTACTGATGTGCCATTCTGGATGCAGACTGCTCCAAGTCCATGCTGGGAGACATCTACTGATAGGAGTACAGGCGCTCAAACATCAAAGTATTGTAGCACCGGAGGGACTGAGAGGCCTGCTTGAGCTTGTTAAACATAACAGTCTGTTACTCCTGCCAAAACCATTTGACATCTTGGTGGAGGAGCTGACGAAGGGTTCCGGTGACCTTACTGCAACAAGGAATGAACTTGGAAAAATGATTTGTCATACTAAGGAAGCACTGCAAAGGATGATTGTGGACAGGAAAGGAAACCTGTTCTATAGACTTTGTCTTGTCTGGATCTGCCTTCACACCATCATCTGTGAGTAAGTGACCCAGGTAAGGAATTTGGTTGAACTGGAATCTGCAATTAGCAGGGTTAAGCTTGAACTGTATGATCCTGGTTCAGTCAAGGACTCGACAAAGATGTGCATCAGTTCTTGCATAGTACGACCTCAGACTAGGATGTCATCGATGATGTCATCGATTTGCAAGGTTATCCTGTGAAGAGTTGTTCCATGCACCGTTGGAAGATGGCGCCAGTGGGGATCCCTTTGGGCATGCAAAGAAAACAATATCTGCTTTCTAGAGACATGAATGTGATCAGTTTTGAGGATTCTTCACCTAGCAGTATCTGCCAGAACCCACATTTCGCATCCAGAATGCTGAAACCTGAGCATTGGGCATATCTGCTATCATAAGTTAATGAAGTCTGAGCAACGCCTTGTTTAAGTGAAATGGGTATAACGATCCCAGACCAGACCCCACCTCTGGTTAGGCTACTGGACAGTTCTAACCACAGTTCAACTCCAGGAGCGAAGGCACAAAGAGATAGGGATTATGGTATTTTAAAACAAACTTTATTACTAACGCAGTATTAATATTACTCAATGCAGTGAATACAATACCCTTAATTGCTATCTTTATTCCCACTTAAACAACAAGAAAAATAACATCTCCGCTCTCAATCCACTTTCCAACTACCAATGGCACAGAGGATTACTTGCTTTACAGAGATGTTCTTTGAGAAAACGGGAGTCTTGCCACTGCTTTAAAGAAAAGATCTGACTCCTGTCAGACCCATAGGACATAGAACATAGAACAATACAGCGCAGTACAGGCCCTTCGGCCCACGATGTTGCACCGAAACAAAAGCCATCGAACCTACACTATGCCATTATCATCCATATGTTTATCCAATAAACTTTTAAATGCCCTCAATGTTGGCGAGTTCACTACTGTAGCAGGTAGGGCATTCCACGGCCTCACTACTCTTTGCGTAAAGAACCTACCTCTGACCTCTGTCCTATATCTATTACCCCTCAGTTTAAAGTTATGTCCCCTCGTGCCAGCCATATCCATCCGCGGGAGAAGGCTCTCACTGTCCACCCTATCCAACCCCCTGATCATTTTGTATGCCTCTATTAAGTCTCCTCTTAACCTTCTTCTCTCCAACGAAAACAACCTCAAGTCCATCAGCCTTTCCTCATAAGATTTTCCCTCCATACCAGGCAACATCCTGGTAAATCTCCTCTGCACCCGCTCCAAAGCCTCCACGTCCTTCCTATAATGCGGTGACCAGAACTGTACGCAATACTCCAAATGCGGCCGTACCAGAGTTCTGTACAGCTGCAACATGACCTCCTGACTCCGGAACTCAATCCCTCTACCAATAAAGGCCAACACTCCATAGGCCTTCTTCACAACCCTATCAACCTGGGTGGCAACTTTCAGGGATCTATGTACATGGACACCTAGATCCCTCTGCTCATCCACACTTTCAAGAACTTTACCATTAGCCAAATATTCCGCATTCCTGTTATTCCTTCCAAAGTGAATCACCTCACACTTCTCTACATTAAACTCCATTTGCCACCTCTCAGCCCAGCTCTGCAGCTTATCTATATCCCTCTGTAACCTGCTACATCCTTCCACACTATCGACAACACCACCGACTTTAGTATCGTCTGCAAATTTACTCACCCACCCTTCTGCGCCTTCCTCTAGGTCATTGATAAAAATGACAAACAGCAACGGCCCCAGAACAGATCCTTGTGGTACTCCACTTGTGACTGTACTCCATTCTGAACATTTCCCATCAACCACCACCCTCTGTCTTCTTTCAGCTAGCCAATTTCTGATCCACATCTCTAAATCACCCTCAATCCCCAGCCTCCGTATTTTTTGCAATAGCCTACCGTGGGGAACCTTATCAAACGCTTTGCTGAAATCCATCTCCACCACATCAACTGCTCTACCCTCATCTACCTGTTCAGTCACCTTCTCAAAGAACTCGATAAGGCTTGTGAGGCATGACCTACCCTTCACAAAGCCATGCTGACTATCCCTGATCATATTATTCCTATCTAGATGATTATAAATCTTGTCTCTTATAATCCCCTCCAAGACTTTACCCACTACAGACGTGAGGCTCACCGGTCTATAGTTGCCGGGGTTGTCTCTGCTCCCCTTTTTGAACAAAGGGACCACATTTGCTGTACTCCAGTCCTCTGGCACTATTCCTGTAGCCAATGATGACATAAAAATCAAAGCCAAAGGTCCAGCAATCTCTTCCCTGGCCTCCCAGAGAATCCTAGGATAAATCCCATCAGGTCCCGGGGACTTATCTATTTTCAGCCTGTCCAGAATTGCCAACACCTCTTCCCTACGTACCTCAATGCCATCTATTCTATTAGCCTGGGGCTCAGCATTCTCCTCCACAACATTATCTTTTTCCTGAGTGAATACTGACGAAAAATATTCATTTAGTATCTCGCCTATCTCTTCAGACTCCACACACAATTTCCCATCCCTGTCCTTGACTGGTCCTACTCTTTCCCTAGTCATTCGCTTATTCCTGACATACCTATAGAAAGCTTTTGGGTTTTCCTTGATCCTTCCTGCCAAATACTTCTCATGTCCCCTCCTTGTTCGTCTTAGCTCTCTCTTTAGATCCTTCCTCGCTACCTTGTAACTATCCATCGCCCCAACCGAAACTTCACACCTCATCTTCACATAGGCCTCCTTCTTCCTCTTAACAAGAGATTCCACTTCCTTGGTAAACCACGGTTCCCTCGCTCGACGCCTTCCTCCCTGTCTGACCGGTACATACTTATCAAGAACACGCAGTAGCTGATCCTTGAACAAGCCCCACTTATCCAGTGTGCCCAACACTTGCAGCCTACTTCTCCACCTTATCCCCCCCAAGTCACGTCTAATGGCATCATAATTGCCCTTCCCCCAGCTATAACTCTTGCCCTGCGGTGTATACTTATCCCTTTCCATCATTAACGTAAACTAACGTAAACCCATGCAAACACTCTGGCTGTATTTCTTCAGAAGATGTTTCTCAGCGTGTTTCAGCTCCCCCTTGTCCTCAGTCGAGTCTGCCCTACTTTAAAGACGACTGCAGTGAAAGCAAAATGGCTTCACTTGTGCAGACAGCTTCATTCAGCTCCGAGCTGCACTGCTTTCTCAAAATACCTTGGCTCCGCCGAGCAACGACATCATCTCACCAAGCTGAAATCTAATTAACTTCACAGAGAATCCCCTTACTCAAAACAACAGTCTATTAGTCCAAACCTTTGACAATGCTTGAATTGCACCCCTGGCTCCTAAATCCTTAGCTGTCTTTCAAACTAGGATTCATTTGAAACATGACTGCAGCAGTGAAACCCCTTTTGTACCTGCAACATCCCAGTGTCCACATGACCACCTGGTCTATATGTGGAGCCCCAACAGAACTGAAAATGCAGAGGGTCTAATACCTGCCTAACCTTTAGTGGGGAATGGATGCAAGTTGAAGGAAGGCACATCAGGGGTGTGATTTCCCGCCCCCCCCCCCCCCCCACCCCCAACTGAGTGTTTCATGGTGGCGGAGGTGGCCGTCATTGGCTGACAGCAGAATCTTCTGGTCCCATCATTGTCAATGCAATTTGCCATTGAATGAACCCCCTCGCCTGCCGATGGAAAACCCGCAGCAGGGGTGCGCCATCGGTGAAACCAGAAGATCCAGCCAGCGCGAACAGCTGGAAAGTTCCAGCCCGTAAGGGTAAACACTAGGGTGGGGATTTAGTAAGACATTGCCCCTTGTTCTCAATCGATTATCCCTGCAATCAATGATAATCGCAAAGATAATTGTAGATGAGTGATGTAATTATCCCCCAAGGATTAAATGCAAGAAATCTAGAACGGAGGGCAGGGGATATCAATATTCTTTACAGTGCAAATGCATTACCAGAGTTCATGATTGAAGCAGAGATGATGTCCACATTTCAGATAGGTGGTGGAAGGAAAGGGGAATAACAAAAATTGGAAAAGGATCTGTACAAGCATCAATATTAACATGGACTGGTTGGACTGAACAACCTGTTTCTGCAGTAATTTCTAATATTATCTCACCAAACATGCAGAACAGTTATAGAACATAGAACATAGAACAATACAGCGCAGTACAGGCCCTTCGGCCCACGATGTTGCACCGAAACAAAAGCCATCTAACCTACACTATGCCATTATCATCCATATGTTTATCCAATAAACTTTTAAATGCCCTCAATGTTGGCGAGTTCATTGTTCAGTTGGCATAACTTGGGTCTGCATAATGTAACAATTCTAAGATTTGTAATATTATGATAGGTGGAACTATATCTTTAAATCTAGGATAAACGAAGGGCATCATGTGACCCCTTCTGAAGTCTACTTGGGTCATTTAATTGTCCTTTAATTGTTAGAGATCAAAGCAAGGCTTAGATTGTTTTAGTGGAAACAAGGCGTAAGGTATTTCTGCTGAGACAGTGGCGACTTGCGGTGGTGGCGATGTGCTGAACATCTCGAAACCTTAACAGGTCCTTAACCTGGAAATCAACCAACAGGCTGACAAACCCCACCCCTCCCTACCCTCACCCAAAACAAACAACCACCGGAGGAAATGCCCTCAAATCCACCAAGAAGTAGAAAAGACAGCAACAGCGTCAGGAGAGAAGAACCCAGACTGCTGACATGAGGGGCGAAGCATAGCAGGACATGGCGGACCGGGAGGGACCGCCAACACAAACGCCGGCCCATCTACTGACAAGGCAGTGGATGGAGCTCCTAGCACAACTTAGGGACCCCATTAAGGAGGAACTGATGGTGACTGTGAAGGCGGCCACAGTAATCGCTGTGGCCCCCTTCAGAGGACGGAATGGCAGTTGGAGACCCAGGAGGCGACGGTGAGGAAATTAGAAAGGGTGGACACCAACCCGAGTGATACGGTTACCTCGCTCGAAAGAGAAGTAGCAAGGTTGGTGGTGGCCCAGGAGGCACTCAAGGGATAGTGGGAGACCAGGAAAATAGATCCCACCGCCAGAACCTCAGGATTGGTGGGCTACTGAAGGACATGGAAGGCAGAAGCCCAACAGACTACGTAAGGCGGATGCTAGGTAAGCTGGTTGGGGGAGAAAACATCCACAAGCCCCCAGAGGTGGACAAAGCCCACAGGTCGCTCCAACAAAGGTCCAAAACAAGGGAACCAGCAAGAGCGATCAGTGCAAAGCTCCACAGGTTCCAGGGCAATGGACATATTCTAAACTGGGTGAGGAGCACACGGTCCTGCAAATGGGAAGGCATACAATCCACATATATCAGGACATTAGGGCTGATCTGGCCAAGCGCCGGACCAAGTTCAATGGAGCCAAGGTGGCCCTATTTAAAAATAAAGTGCGATTTGGGACGCTGTACCGGCAAGACTCTGGGTGACGTATGACAACAAGGAGTACTACTTCAACACACCAGGAGAAGCAGATGAATTTGTTAAGGATATGGGCTGGGAAAATAGCAGTATAGCAGTAATGGACACACATGGACCACTAATGATGTACTTTCTCATTTATTTTTTATTATTATCTGGTTTGTCTTTGGCACTCTCTGGAATGATGACCTGCATATCGGGGGTGGGGGGGGGGGGGGGCGGGTGGGGGGGGGGGGGGGGGGCAGAGGGACACCGAGACAGGAAGGAGAGGGGTGGGGGAGGAAAAAAACAGGTGAAGGTTAGGAGGAAATGCTTCTGGGGGAGCCACCGGACTGGCGAGCATGCGAGCACATGGAAGTAGGAAGAGAGGGGGTTCTGCGGTACAGCTCTCGCGGGGGAAGGAGCGCCTGGCATGAGAGTGGGGGTAGAACTACAGGTCAGGGAAAAGGGAAAGGGAGGAGAGCCCACAGGGGCATGGGGGGGGGGAGGTCAGGGAACAGGTTGGGGGGGGGAAGGGGAAGGGTAGAACAGGTTGCGCGTCAAGGCAGGCAGAACAAAGAAGACAACAACAGCTATCTTAGATGGCCCCAGGCAAAGGAAAACTCCTGAGTGCAGGAGCATATCCACATGGTGAGTATGGCTGACCCCGTAGGAGGGGGGAGATAGAAATCTCTCATCAGGATAGTCACTTGGAAATGGCAGGAGACTTAGCGACTCAGTGAAAAGATCCAGAGTCTTCACCCACCTGAAAAACCTGAGCGCCGACGTAGTCTTCCTCCAAGAGGCACACCTGAGGAAGAATGACCAACTGAGGGTATGAAACAGTTCAATAGGACAGACCTGCCAAGCGTGGTACGGGACAAAGGCGAGGGGAGTAGCCATACTGTTCAGTAAGAGGATGACCTTTGCAACGGCAAATACGGTGATGGACCTGGGGCGGGGGGGGGGGGGGGGGGGGGGGGGGCATGTAACGGTCAGTGTTGTCCTGGAAGGGGCAGCAGTAGTGCTCGTGAATATACACACCACTAATTGGGATGACACAGACGTTATGAAAAACACCATGGCCGAAATCCCCAACCTAGACTCCCACCGACTCACCACGGGGAGGAGGGAGGGATAGGGGCGACTTCAACTGTATACAGGAGTCACGGGACGGACAAATACAGCCTCAAATCGATGGAGCTATCAGCCATGGCAAGGGAACTGAACGCCTTCATGGAGCTGGGGGGTGGGGTTGGGGGGGGGGGGGGGGGGAGGGGTTGGACACATGAAGGTTCACATACCCGAGGGAGAAGCGGTTCTCCTTCTCCCCCCAAATCCACAAAGTATATTTCCACATTGACTTCTTCATAGTCATAGAATTTACAGTGCAGAAGGAGGCCAGTTGGCCCGTCGAGTCCGCACTGGCCCTGGGAAAGAGCACCTTACCTAAGCCAAAACCTCCCCCCCCCATCCCCGGAACCCAGTAACCCCACCTCACCATTTTGGACACTGAGGGCAATTTAGCATGGTCAATCCACCTAACCTGCACATCTTTGGACAGTGGGAGGAAACCAGAGCACCCGGAGGAAACCCACGCAGACACAGGGAGAACATGGACAGTGACCCAAGCTGGAAATTGAACCTGGGACCCTGGAGCTGTGAAGCAATAGTGCTGACCACTGTGCTAGGGAAATCAATGCTTCCAGGGGTGGTGGAAACGGAATACTCCGCAATTGTAACCTCCGACGACGCTCCACGCTATGTGGATGTGAGGTTAGAGAGGGGCCAGGCCCAGCACCCCACATGGAGGCTGGATACTGCCCTCCTCATTGGTAAGACTTTCTGCGTGAAAATTTCACAGGCCATAGATGGATATGTATCCCGAATCCAGAATGTGGAGGCCTCACCCTCCACATTCTGGGAGGCATTGAAGGCAGCGATAAAGGGGGAGGTAATACCATACAGGGCACTTAGGGACAGGAAGGAGAGGGAGGCTAGGCAACAGCTGGTCGACTCCATACTGGAGGTGGATCACCAAAACTCCATGGCCCCGAACGCGGACCTACTGGCGGAGAGGAAAAAACTACAAATGGAATTTGATCTGGGCTCCACTGGGAAAGCTGTGCACCAACTCTGCCCACCAGCTGAAAAAGCAGGCAGCCATGAGGGATATGGTACAAGTGAAAGACAGGAACGGCAAACCAGTCGCAGTGTCAGAACAGATCAATGCGGCCTTCATGAGTTTCTACCGAGAGCTGTACACCTCCAAGCCCCCGGAGGGGCACTCGGAGGTGAAACAACTCCTCGATGGGCTGGACAACCCATCTGTGGGAGAGGAAAAGAAACAGGGTCTGGAAGCACCAATAGGCTGCGGGAATTCATGGGGAGTATAGACTCCATGCAGTCAGTGAAGACACCAGGTCCAAATGGGAAACATTTGCGACAGCTCTGGCCCTGTACCTGCGGGAGATGTTCAACGACTTACAATCGAAAGAGATCCTGCCACCCACGCTGGCACAGGCCTCAATATCACTGATCCCTAAAAAACAAAGGTACGATGGAGTCCAGGTCATACAGACCCATCTCACTGCGAAACACTGAAACTAAAGTGGGGGAGGGGCAGACACTTTAGACTTTGCCTCCCTGATCGTCCGCTGGAGACTTCTGCTTGGAATGAGATCTGCAGCGCCTCCCAAGGCCTCAGACTGGCTGTCTGACTTGGCAGAATTCCTGAAATTGGAAAAAATATTTGTCAGTCGGAGATCAGAGGAAGTCTTCCACAACACGTGGAGGCTATTCACCAGCCTGTTCCAAGACCTGTTTGTGACCAGCAACAAGTAGGGGAGCGGGTGGGAGGGAGGACAGAAACGGACAATGGAAGGAGAAACAAAAGTGGGGGGGAAGGGGGGCTGTAATGAGGAGAATGGAGGGGGAGAGGGGGGATGGACATCAAGTAAAACACAGGCAAGCAGGAAGCCTGAAGGGACAAGTAGTGGGGATGCACATGGACGTGACCGCAAAAGCAATGCCGAGGCACGCCAGATTGACGCCAAACATTCTAATACCAGGAGACAGCATGTACATAACTAAAACAGGCGGCACGGTAGCACAGTGGTTAGCACTGTTGCTTCACAGCTCCAGGTCCCAGGTTCGATTCCTGGCTTGGGTCAATTGTTTAAGTGCTTTTCTGAATGAATTATTTTCATCCATTATTTTGGCAAAGGTGTTAACATGTGCAAAACGTGGGCAGCACAGTGGTTAGCACAGTTGGTTCGCAGCTCCAGGGTCCCAGGTTCGATTCCTGGCTTGGGTCAATGTCTGTGAGGAGTCTGCAAGTTCTCCCTGTGTCTGCGTGGGTTTCCTCCGGGTGCTCCGGTTTCCGTCCACAGTCCAAAGATATGCAGGTTAGGTACATTGGCCATGATAAATTGCCTTTGGTGTCCAAAAAAAGGGTGAGGTTGGGTTACTGGGTTACGGGATAGAGTGGAGGTGTGGGCTTAAGTAGGGTGCTCTTTCCAAGGGCCGGTGCAGATTCAATTGGCCGAATGGCCTCCTTCTGCACTGTAAATGCTATGGTTGTAAATGCCAACGGGGGCCCAAAAATTGGGGCCCCACACCTGTACATATGGATGTATACTTGTTGGTTTGTCGTGTATATTTTCCTTTTTGTACCCATTTTTTGTAGATTCCATTTTATTGTTGTGTTATAGCCCTGGCGAATGTTATTATAAATAAATGTAAAACCAATAAAAATATATTTTTTAAAAGAGACAATGGCAACAGCCTCTGAGTTTACAATGAGTAGACACTGAGACCCTAAAGTCCCAGATAGGTGCGGAAAGTACTGGATTGCTAACAGTTGTTTTGCAAACTTCCGAGATGAGAGATTTGGTCTTTCAAGGATAGGTAATTTTATCTAGATACAAGGCTAATTAATGTGTTTCATGTTGCCATGGGGAAGAGAGCAGAGGAAGCCCTTTTTTGAGGTCAGAGTGCAGGCTTCCCTACACATCAATGAATCTCAGATAGACATGTATGGTGAGCAGAGATGAAGACTGCTTGGCTTGGCAAACTACCACAGCCCAGATGCAGATGGAGACGCTCTCTGGTCAAAGAGAAGCATCCTGCAGTCTCCTCAGGATTCTGGAAGATTTGCCTTGGTATGCCTGGGAAAGAAGAATCATCACAAGTCTTCCGTGCTGGTTGCGGATATCAGAAACTGAGGAAAGTGACTGGAGATGGTCACTTGGAGTTACTACTTGGAAAAATGGGGGTATGGCAACCCATTGTAAGTTGGGAGCACTTGTGAACTGTTTGCAATAACAGACTGTAATTCCATGGAGAGTACGACGTGTGATAAGTATAAAAGGGGAACATACCCTTCGGTCATTAAAGTATAAGTTGCCGACAAATATGAAAATGGTGTTTCGACAACAGTGGTTGGGTTTTCTGGTCCCTTCCACTGCAGGACTGGAAAATCCCAGCCGAAGTCAACGGATCCCTGGATGGAACATCAAATTTTCCGTCCTGCCCACTTTCCACCATGAGTTGGACCAGAAATTCCAGGTCGGTGTCTTTTTTTAGCTATTGGTTACAGCAGAGATTTTATAACTTACAAATCCTGCTGTGGCATTCTTTCAGCTCATAACAGGAAGTTCAATCTCTTTTTAAAGTTATTCGTCTCCGGGGAGAATGTGTCAAACTTGCAGGCTCTCAGCAGCATTTTGTATCCACAGGTTGAGATGGGGAAACTGGGATTTGCAAAAGTCTAAACAAACGCAGTTGAGAAAGCTGTTTAAAAAAAAAAGCGTATGGCTTTGTTAATCGAGGTATTAGCATGCAAAAGGAAGAAAGTAATGATATAACATATAGAGTGTTCCATTCAATTCTGGTCTTAAAAAAGAGGTGCAGAAGAGATTTGCAAGAATTGTGCCAAATATAAAGGACTTGCAATGTGACAAGTCTGCTGAAGGTAAGATTATCCTCCTCAGAATGAAAGAATCTAAGGGGAGAGTTGATAGAAATGTAAAAAATTAACAGTTTTATCGAGTAAATGAGAAGAAACTGTTCCAGTGGCATAGGAGTTGGTAACCAGAGGACATGGGTTATGATGACTTTCAAAAGACCAGAGATGACATGAGGAAAAATTTATTGAAGAAGTGAGGTGCTGTGATCTGAATCATATCGCTCATAGGGGGGAAACTTTCAAAAAGGAATTCGATGAAAACTTGAAAGAAAAAAATTACAGGGCTACAGGCAAAAAGCAGGAGGGGAGCTAATTGGATAGCTGATTCAAAGAGGAACAAATAACTGGTGAGAGACCACACTCCCCTTCTCATTTCAGGCCAGTCCCTGAAACATGCCATTTAGGCAGTGGTGAAGTGAGTGGTAGACCTCCCCTGGATTTAAGAATTCAGGGTGGAATTCCGGCCTGCTGGACAACCTGGGGCTGGCAGCTCTTGTGCTCAGCAGTGTCACAAGGGAGCTGGTGGCTGCTGTTGCTGGAAGGACAGGTACCAGAATCCTAGACCCATCCACAGGTAAGTAATATTGAGCAGAGGGAGGGGTGGAGATTAGCAGGTTGGCACTGCCAAGGTGCCAAGTTGGCAGTTTTTGTATGGCGGTGATTGGCACGGAGGTGCCTGTGCACATGTGGTGGGGTGCAACAGGGCGGGGGGGGGGAGGGTAGAACGAGGACCCCCTTGTAGGTGGGTTGGGGTTTTGGGGGGTCACGTCCGGGATTCAAAAGATTGTGACGTAATTTTTAAATGGCCCTTTAAATGTTTCGGCAAGCGAGTCTCCTCAGAGCCTCAGAATATGCCTGAGCCGCATATTCCCCGCTGAGGCCCTATATCTAACTGCAAGCACTGGGAAACATGCGGCTAAATGCGTCGCTATGGGACGTAGTATCCATTTGGTTTGATCATACCCTTAATCTATTCTGCATTTGAAAAAATTAATACTAACTGATGTGTTGGGTGTTCTGGATCACATACAGGTCACCAACACTTGAAATAGTGCAACACTATTTTATTGAATCATTAACTGTTTAAACGTACTTAGACTGTGGGTTTATACGATACTAGCTTTAACTAAAGACCTCTGCCTTGTCCTAACCAGTCGATGCACTCAGCACATGGTGAATGTCTGTGTTTCAGGCTGTGAGCTCTGTCCTCCTAGCTAGCTCCAACTAGAATGAGCGGGAACTCTGATGCTCCCTGTCTTTATAGTGCGTGTGCTCTCACTGGTGATTGGCTGCGGTGTTGTGTATGTTGATTGGTCCCACTGTGTGTCCATCAGTGTGTGTCTGCACCATGATATACTGGTGTATATTATGACATCCACCATTTTATTAAAAATGTACCTGCGTGGCAATAAATAGTGTATAGTGAATGTTCCTGACTACGTGTGTGTGAAATATTTACAGGACTATGCACATAAAAACTAAGCTATTTACATGGGAAGGTGCCTGGTGCAGAAAAACAGTGTGTCACAAGAATAACGAGATGAACATTATATACAAACCACCTGAACGATTAAACGGAAGAACAGAACAAATCAGAAAGTCCATGAGTCCACAAAGTTCACAAATTAAGTCCCTGAGATGGGCGACGAATTCTGGTTGACCACCTCAAGGGTGGGTCGGGAGCCGCCGGCTGAGGAGCGGGCTGGACTGCGTCAGAGTGAGGAGGATGCAGAGTGACCGGAGTCTCTGCATAGTCCAGGTCAGGGTCAACAGGAGGGCGTGGCAATGGTGGAGGATCACGTAGCGAGCGCGGAACGAGATGAAGGGCACGTCGATTGCGGCGCAGAATGGAGCCATCCGGTGGACGAACCACGAACGAGCGGGGTGCCACCTGCCGAAGAACCACAGCGGTTGCAGACCAGCCACCATCCGGAAGATGGATGCGGACGTTGTCATCTGGAGCCAGAGCAGGGAGATCAGCTGCACGGGAGTCATGAGCTGCCTTGTGCTGTGCACGAGACAGTTGCATTCGTTGAAGGACCGGAACGTGGTCGAGATCTGGGACATGAATGGACGGCACCGTCATCCTCAGGGTGCGACCCATGAGCAATTGGGCTGGCGACAGGCCAGTGGACAGTGGGGCGAGGTAGAAATCGGACCCAGCATCGGCAGCCTTGCAGAGGAGCCGTTTGACTATGTGGACGCCCTTCTCCGCTTTGTCGTTGGATTGGGGGTATAGGGGACTGGATGTCACACGCACAAAGTTGTACCTCCTGGCAAAGTTGGACCATTCCTCGCTTGCGAAGCAGGGGCCATTGTCCGACATCACAGTGAGTGGGATGCCGTGTCGAGCAAAGCTGTCCTTACAGGCACGGGTGACTGCAGACGATGTGATGTCGTGTAAATGTACCACCTCCGGGTAGTTTGTAAAGTAGTCTACAATCAGGACATAGTCCCTGCCCAGCGCGTGGAACAGGTCAATGCTGACCTTGGACCAAGGGGACGTGACCAACTCATGGGACTGTAGGGTCTCACGTGGTTGGGCCGGCTGGAAGCGCTGACAAGTGGGGCAGTTGAGCACTGTGTTGGCGATGTGGTCATTGCTGCCGGGCCAGTACACTGCATCTCGGGCCCGTCGGCGGCACTTCTCCACGCCAAGATGGCCCTCGTGTAGCTGTTCCAAGACAAGCTGGCACATGCTGTGCGGGATGACAATGGGGTCCAGTTTCAGGAGAACACCATCGACTACCGCCAGATCATCACTGATTTGTAGAACTGCGGGCATTGGCCCTTGGGCCACCCATCTGTTAGGTGGCGCATGACACACTGTAGCAAAAGGTCAGCCGCTGTCTCACGGCGAATTTGGACGAGGTATTCATCCGTGGCAGGTAGATTGGAGGCCACGAAGGCCACATGGGTGTCGACCTGGCAGACGAATCCCGCTGGGTCACATGGAGTGTTGACTGCCCTGGAGCGAGCGTTGGCAATGATGAGGTCTTTGCCCGTGAGTGAATACCAGCTGGAAGTCGTATCGCCGGAGCTTGAGCAGAATACGCTGGGGGTGAGGCGTCATGTCGTTCAAGTCTTTCTGGATTATATTGACCAGCGGGCGATGGTCGGTCTCGACGGTGAATTGGGGGAGGCCGTACACATAATCATGAAACTTGACGACACCAGTCAACAGGCCCAGGCACTCCTTTTCTATCTGCACGTAGCGCTGTTCCGTGGGGGGTCATGGCGCATGACGCATATGCAACAGGGGCCCATGATGAGGCCTCATCGCGTTGCAGGAGCACTGCCCCAATGCCAGATTGGCTGGCATCGGTCGAAATTTTTGTCTCTTTCGCTGGATCAAAAAAGGCTAAGACCGGTACCGTGGTGAGTTTGGTTTTGAGTTCTCTCCATTCGCGCTCGTGGGCAGGAAGCCACTGGAAGTCTGTCGTCTTCCTGACCAGGTTCCTGAGAGCCGTGGTATGAGAGGCGAGGTTAGGGATGAACTTACCTAGGAAGTTGACAATGCCCAGAAATCGGAGGACCGCCTTCTTGTCCTCTGGCGTTTTCATGGCTGTGATAGCAGCCACCTTGTCCGCATCCGGCCGCACACCCAACTGGGAGATGTGGTCCCCTAGGAACCGTCTGACCAAAGGAGCATTTGGCTCTGTTGAGGCGTAGGCCCTGCTCCCGTATGTGTTTGAACACACGCTGGAGGCGACTGACATGCTCCTGCGGGGTGGTGGACCAAATGATTATGTCGTTGACATAGATGTGAACACCTTTAATGCCTTCCATCATTTGTTCCATGATCCTGTGGAACACTTCTGAAGCCGATATGATCCCAAACGGCATCCTGTTGTAACAATATCTGCCAAAGGGGGTGTTAAAGGTACACAGTTTCCTGCTGGATTTGTTGAGCTGGATTTTCCAGAATCCTTTCGAGGTGTCAAGTTTGGTGAAGAGCTTAGCGCGAGCCATCTCGCATGTGATCTCTTCGCGCTTGGGAATTGGATAATGCTCCCTCATGATATTGCGATTCAGATCCTTGGGATCAATGCAAATTCTCAGCTCGGCGGAAGGCTTTTTTACACACACCATGGAACTGACCCAGTTGGTTGGTTCCGTAACTCTTGAGATCACTCCTTGGTCTTGGAGGTCCTGCAGCTGCTGCTTGAGGCGGTCCTTGAGGGGTGCTGGGACTCTGCGAGGTGCATGCACCATAGGCGTGGCGTTCTGTTTGAATACGATCTTGTACGTATATGGGAGCGTGCCCATGTCTTCGAAGACGTTGCGGTGCTGGTTGATGATGGCGTCGTGTTGCGCCCTGAAGTCAGCGTCCTGGAAGGCAGGCGTGTCATCAGGAGGGAGAGAGTGAACTCTTTGAATCAGGTTCAACAGCTTGCACGCCTGTGCGCCAAGCAGGGAGTCCTTCGAGGAGCCCACGATCTCGAAAGGAAGGATGGCTTTCCGTGACTTGTGCGTCACTTCAAGTTGGCACGAGCCGGTAGCAGGAATGATGTTGCCATTGTAGTCCAATAGCTGGCAGATGGAAGGATGGCTGGTTTGACACAAAGGCTTTGGAAAGCAGACCACGCCATGAGATTGGCGGAGGCACCAATGTCCAGGCGGAATCGTATTTGGGACTGGTTGACCGTCAGGGTGGCACACCACTCATCGTCTGGATCGATGCTGTATACCGACAGCGGCTGGTGTCTTTGCTTCGGGGACAACCTGTTTTTCGTTACGACACCGACTCGAAAAGGCGCCTTCGGGTCCTCGGTGTCACTGCTGTGTGGGAGGTCCGCATCGGACTCGGTGACCGTGGGTTGAATTGCCCGAACATTCCTGCGAGGCTGGCTGAAGCGATGGGAGTTGGCAGGCTGAGCTGCTCGACAGAAGGCAGCATAGTGGCCATGTCTTCCACATCGTAGACATTGTCGAGATTTTGCGGGGCATTGCCGCTTTAAATGGGCGGAGCCACAATTGACGCACATCGTGACGTCAGCACGTTCGCTGCGCCACCTCGCATGCGCGGTGTGGTCGTGCGTGGTGCGCGCCTGCGCATTACATTCCTCGACGTCGCCATCCCCTCGTTTGGTGCGTACAAGCGCGGGAGTCCGCGAAAAGCGCACAAAATGGCCACCCCTCATCCAGGCTGAGGTCCTGGAGGTGCTCAATCACTTGGACCCATTCCGCCTCGTGGGGACTTTGCCGCGCCATTTCAGCCGCTTGTATATGGGAATATCATGTAAGACACAGGTCTCAATGGCGGTCGCTACGGTGAGTTGCTTTACTTTGAGGAACTGCTGATGTAGGGGGTCCGACTGAACGCTGAAAACGATCTGGTCGCGTATCATGGAGTTGGAGGTGGGCCCGTAGCTGCAAGATTGCGCAAGGATGCGGTGGTGCGTGAGAAAGGATTGGAAAGGTTCATCCTTACCCTGCAAACGCTGCTGAAACACATGGCGTTCAAAACTTTCATTCACCTCCACGCTGCAGTGAGTGTCAAATTTGAGGAGGACCGTCTTGAACTTCGTCTTATCTTTATCATCTGCGAAGATGAGAGAGTTGAAAATGTGGATGGCATGGTCCCCGGCCGTGGAGAGGAGAAGAGCAATCTTTCTGGTGTCCGAGGCGCCCTCCCTGTCCGTGGCTTCGAGGTAGAGCTGGAAGCGCTGTTTGAAAATCTTCCAGTTGGCCCCGAGGTTGCTGGCGATGCGGAGCGGCGGCGGCGGGCTGATGTTGTCCATGTTGCAGGATGACTGAATGCTGGCGGAAGGCAGATCACTTGCAGGTAGGTCTAAGAAGTGCTAGTATCCCACCACCCCTGGTATCATGATGTGTTGGGTGTTCTGGATCACATACAGGTCACCAACACTTGAAATAGTGCAACACTATTTTCTTGAATCATTAACTGTTTAAACATACTTAGATTGTGGGTTTATACAATACTAGCTTTAGCTAAAGACCTCTGCCTTGTCCTAACCAGTCGATGCACTCAGCACATGGTGAATGTCTGTGTTGCAGGCTGTGAGCTCTGTCCTCCTAGCTAGCTCCAACTAGAATGAGCGGGAACTCTGATGCTCCCTGTCTTTATAGTGCATGTGCTCTCACTGGTGATTGGCTGTGGTGTTGTGTATGTTGATTGGTCCCACTGTGTGTCCATCAGTGTGTGTCTGCACCATGATATACTGGTGTATATTATGACACTAACTGCGTCTACTTTCTACCAAGGGAGCCTGTTCTATAGACAGACCACGCTCACTGAAATATTGAACATAAATTCCAAGCCTTGCTCGGGCCAGAGTCAGGGTTTTCAGCCAGTCTCCAAGTTTCTAGGTAATAGGGGCCTGTTTGAGAAGCCTGGACATGGCCTCCCCACTGCAGACTGGCCTTGCTTTCTACCTGGTTGCTGCAGCAGCCACAGGCCACTCTGTAGAATGACTCCTGCTGCCACCCACCCACTCCCACAGTGATGATCTGACTGCAAAAGCCACTTTTACATTTATATTTTAAAGAAGTTGGGGTGAGATCGCCTCCATTTTGAAGCGCCGCCTCCCTTACTTTCTATTGCAACCTACTCATCCTCTCTAGTTGGAAGGCCTCAAGTTGGATCTCCAGTTTAAAGGGCCCAGCTTGAACCATGCAACCTCTCAGGGGAAAAATCACAAAGAGTGGCTGGTTCCTCACAAAGTGCTGGGGTTTCACCCCATTTCAGCCTGACGGGGCTGGTTCAGAAGCCCGCAGGGAAAATGCTGCACAGGTTTCTGCAAATTAATTTTGAACTTAAATTCCACGCACAGGCTATGACAGGTGGTTTTACATTGCTTGGCAAAGATTGCGATGTGTAACATGTGTTGCTGTTATTTTTTGGAGATGTGGACAAATAATTAAATATTTACTGTCTTTTCCTGCTGAAATGTTCCGTATACTATGAACCATTATTCAAATTCTGAAATATATTGCTCACAAAATCTCTCCAGTTGACAATGCCATTGCTTTCTCTTGCAGATTATTTTCTATTACCATATGGCTGGAGATATTATTGGATCATTAACAGTGTACCAAGTGACCTTATCAGGTTATCGCACATTGCTTTTCAACTTAACTGGAGACCAAGGCCATTACTGGCAGAGAGCTGATATCGCCTTCAGTGCTGGTGAAGACTTTGAAATAATGTTGGAAGGATGGGTCGCAAAGGGGTCAAGAGGAGTCATAGCACTTGATGACATCACCTTCACAAAAGAATGCATCCATTCTTCCTCTGCATTTCATACAGAATCGACTCCACTTCCTCCAACAAGTATGTGATAGCCACTTAAACCATGTAGCCGCATTTCCATGTTAATTAGAACAAGTCACCTAGATCACTTCAGAATATTTGGCTCTTATTAAAATTGGACTGTACGGTGCTTTCAACGCGACAAATTAGATTTTGATAGGGGCCATGTTTTCGCTACTGAAGTGGCGAGCTTGAGTCAGGAAAGCAACTCACCTTTTAAAGGTCACTGTTAGACCCAGTTTTCCCTTCAGTGAGGTGTGGGTGAGATAGACACATGTCTGCTGACCCGCGCAGATTGCAGACAGCCACAACAAGAGATTACACATTTTTTCCTCTGAGATATGCCCAGAAAATTGGCATTTTGGGGGATGCAGAGCAGAAAAATAAATGGCAATAACTTGAATATGAAGTCTACTCAGAGTTGCCATTCAGTTTGTATTCAAATTATTTTCAAAAGCAGACAAACTTACATATTTCATCTGTTGTTTGCCTTATATGACCATTCTTTGTGCAAGCCAGTCACTGTCTCCCACCTTTGTCATTTTCCAGCACAGTCCAATCTCCTTTCCTCAGTAAGAAGACTTACAACACCAGGTTAAAGTCCAACAGGTTTGTTTCAAATCACTAGCTTTCGGAGCACTGCTCCTTCCTCAGGTGAATGAAGAGGTATGTTCCAGAAACATATATACAGACAAAGTCAAAGATGCAAGACAATGCTTTGAATGCGAGCATTTGCAGTTAATTAAGTGTTTACAGATCCAGAGATAGGGGTAATCCCAGGTTAAAGAGATGTGAATTGTCTCAAACCAGGACAGTTGGTAGGATTTTGCAAGCCCAGGCCAGATGGTGGGGGGTGAATGTAATGCAACATGAATCCAAGGTCCCAGTTTAGGCCGTATTCATGTGTGCGGAACTTGGCTTTAAGTTTTTGCTTGGCGATTCTGCGTTGTCACGTGTCCTGAAGGCCACCTTGGAGAATGCTTACCCGAAGATCAGGGGCTGAATGCCCTTGACTGCTGAAGTGTTCCCCGACTGAAAGGGAACATTCCTGCCTGCCATTCGCGCAATGTCCGTTCATCCATTGTCGCAGCATCTGCATGGTCTCGCCAATGTGCCATGCTTCGGGACATTCTTTCTGCAGCGTATGGGGTAGACAACGTTGGCCGAGTCGCACTAGTATGTACCGCGTACATGGTGGGTGGTGTTCTCACGTGTAATGGTGGTATCCATGTCGATGATCTGGCACGTCTTGCAGAGATTGCTATGGCAGGGTTGTGTGGTGTCGTGGTCGCTGTTCTGAAGGCTGGGTAGTTTGCTGCAAACAATGGTTTGTTTGAGGTTGCGCGGTTGTTTGAAGGCAAGTAGCGGGGGTGTGGGGATGACCTTGTCAAGATGATCGTCTTCATTGAAGACTCGTTGAAGGCTGCGTAGAAAATATCGTAGTTTCTCCGCTCTGGGGAAGTACTCTGTCGGTTGTGTCCTGTGTTTGCCTTCTGAGGAGGTCGGTGCGGTTTTATGCAGTGGCGCGTTGGAACCGTCGATCGATGAGTCGAGCGCCATATCCCGTTCTTAAGGGGCATCTTTCAGCGTCTGTAGATGTCTGTTACGCTCCTCCTCGTCTGAGCAGATCCTGTGTATATAGAGGGCTTGTCCATAGGGGTTGGCTTCTTTAATGTGTTTAAGGTGGAAGCTGGAGAAGTGGATATTGTGAGTTTGTCCGTGGGCTTGCGGTAAAGCGAAGTGCTGAGGTGACCGTCCTTGATGGAGATGAGTGTGTCCAAGAATGCAACCGATTTTGGAGAGTAGTCCATGGTGAATCTGATGGTGGGATGAAACTTATTGATGCCATCGCGTAATCGTTTCAGCGATTCTTCGCTGTGGGTCCAAAGGAAAAAAATGTCATCGATGTATCTGGTGTGTAACGTCGGTTGAAGGTCCTGTGCGGTGAGGAGGTCTTGTTCAAACTTGTGCATGAAGATGTTGCGATGTTTGCGAAATCCTACCAACTGTCCTGGCTTGAGACAATTCATACCTCTTTAACCTGGGATTGTCCCTCTCTCTGGATCTGGAAAGACTTAATTACCTGCAAATGCTCGCATTCAGAGTATCGTCTTGCATCTTTGACTTTGTCTCTATATATGTCTCTGGAACCTACCTCTTCATTCACCTGAGGAAGGAGCAGTGCTCCGAAAGCTAGTGATTTGAAACAAACCTGTTGGACTTTTACCTGGTGTTGTAAGACGTCTTACTGTGCTCACCCCAGTCCAACACCAACATCTCCACATCATCCTTTCCTCAGGGCAGGGAGCCATAACTTTGAGCATTTCTGACACAACTAGTCTGGCCACCCATCCAAACATTTGGCTGAACCATGTTATTTTGTTTTTGTGCCTTGCTCTCTTTATCCAAAATGTTTAATTCTTCAAGCTAAATCGCTGGCTTTGAAAGCAGACCAAGGCAGGCCAGCAGCACGGTTCAATTCCCGTACCAGCCACCCCGAACAGGCACCGGAATGTGGCGACTAGGGGCTTTTCACAGTAACTTCATTTGAAGCCTACTTGTGACAATAAGCGATTTTCATTTCATTTTCATTTTCATTTCATTTCTTGTCTATGACTCATCTGTTGGGATCATGGTGGATCAACAGGAAGACCCTCACAGAAATTCATCCCCCAGTATAACTAACTTAAAAATAATTTAGTTATGGATTAATTTAAGCATATTCACCTCAACAAATCTCAAAATTAATAAGAAATATTGAAGTTTAACATCAGTTGTTATATGGCAGTTAACCATGCAGCTGTGTGTTGCAATGCATGCTAAGGTTTTTTGACATTTTACTTTATATGCTGTATACAAATGTAATATTTTTCTACCATACTCCAGTGAATCCAGTGCACAAAAACAAAATGGATTCGACTCACATCTGTAACAGTTCCATTTACACTTTTTTCCCCATCATATTATGGAGGTAAACTGTTTTATTTAGGATACTGATAAAATGTTGTGCTTTGGGAAGTTGGTGCTCCTTTCAGTCTCCACCTGGGGCACTCCAACACATTGAGAACTGTAATAAACTAAATATTAATATTCAAAATGAATGAAAATCAGCCACAGACTGAGAGGAGTTGGCTTCTCAGAAAATCTTTGCGGTTTTCATCCAATTTATTTATTGTTCAAAGAATTTAATTCTGTTGAAATAGAGGCAATAGTTTTACTGTTGTTTATGCTCAGCTGAAAAGAACAAATTTCATAGTGCTTTTATCCTGATGTTAGTTAACCGTGTCTCATTCATTGTAAAACATTGTAAGCTAAAGAAAAGGTTGGGGAGGGGGAATTTTGAAGGAGACATTTTTCATGTTCTAGAGAAATTGTAAACCCAAAATAGAGTGAAGTAAAGCAACAACACTAAAAGCCCCTGGTGAATCATAGCGTTGTATCATAAAATGATCACCGCACAGCAGGCCTTTAGTCCTTTGTGTCCACAAGCGGCCTATTTAAGTTTGGCATTGACCGTGTACAGTCATGGTCAGATGCTTTCATGAATGCACTATTAGAAGTCTGTTTCTGCCAACAATAGTCAATCCAAATAGTGAAGCATGTTGAGGGTCACAAAATTTTAACTTACTAAAGGCAGGTGATAATTTTAGTACATAGCAAGAAGCTGTCTCTGGTTAGATGTATCTTTTGTTTAGTTATAGTATCAACTTAGAAAAAAGCACTTTAAAACAACAAAAAGTTTGGAAATATATTAAAGGCTAACCTATTACATTGTAGAACTAACATGGCAACAATATCAAATTGAAAGTGGAAAGAATCATCCACCACCCTTTTACAAATCCTGTCTTTAAAGATTAGAAACAGTTGGTCATTTATAGAAAAGCTTCTGGATCATGCTAAGGCTCAAGTATTGGAGCTTGGACTATTCCTCAAAATCATATTCAGAGGCAATTTTGATTGATATTCACATGGTCAATGGAGGATGAACAAAGCTGATGGTGTCCAATTATGTAAATTTGACTGCTAGTATCAAGGAGTAGAATTCTCAATTGCAGCTAAAATTTCTAAACCTAATTTTAAAAGAAATATAAACTAGTTTTGGATTATTGTTTTCAGCATAATCACCTTAATGGATGGAAATACAGTATTGGCAAAATTGATATCAAACAAATGTATTTAAACTTGTGCATGATAACTGAAGAGGCATTTGTGAAAATGGGAATAGCAAATGGCACATTATACTTGATGGGTTATTGGGTGTCAAAAACGCAATTAAAAAGCTGAATATGGAAATGTTCAAGAATATTAAATGAACCATAATTTATAATTGAAAAGTATTCACTTTGTTATGGCTTGGTTAAGAGGACTGTTGTCAGGGAAACTAGCACGGGGTCCAGTACTGGGACTTTTCATGAACCAGAGGGTTTGAATGGACCCCTGGAGCAACAGGAATATACCTGGAGGCAAAACGCAATTGCAAAATTTCCCTCGCCCAGGATAAGCATCTCAGAGCCTCAAAAAAATACATGAATCTTTTAGATTTTTCTCCAGAGGTCCCTCTATTAGAGAAATTCAAGTGTATATAGAGCGTGAGGGTGCACCACTCCAAGAGGCAAGGCAGGGAGGGAGGTCTCCATGAATTACCACAGCCTGTACAGGAATCAAACCTGAGCTCTTGGCATCATTCTGCATCACGCTCTCGCCATCTAGCCGACTGAGCTCCCCTGTTTAATAAAAGCATTTAAATATAAAGTAACATGTGAATGAGTGCACAACATGGTGTTGCTTCATCTTTGGAGATGTGGGATGTCCCTGGTGTGATCTGTGTAGTTGATTTCAGTTAGGGTGCTGGTAGAGAAATTTGCCTCTGTGTCCCAAGGCTGGAAACTATTAAAATTAATTAAGGGCCCCATACAATGTTGTTGTCAGCTAGAATGTGTTGGCAATAGCAGAGAACTGGATCAGGCACAGCTGGTTTTATTCCACAGTGAAATAGCTTGACAATGCCTACCGCAGAGAAAAATCACTGATGTTGGTGAGGTACCAGAAACTTGATTTAAAACTTTCAACTAATGCAGCACACTGCTGTGGTAAAATGGGAGAGGATCGTGACATTTTTTGGTGTTGCTTAGGAGGGCAGTTTGGTTATGTTGCAAATTTGTGGGTGGCAAGCAGAATTTCTTGTACTTACTGTCCCATTAATTTCTTTGAAATTAAAACTTCTGAGTGCAGATTGTTTAATATAAATGGGTTATTCTAGCATTTCAGAATAATCAAATGATTGAGCCAGCAGTTTGGAAATTTACATTTTATAGGTCATAGTAAGTTGTCACTTAGTTAAGTCGTTACTGGGGTAAGAAGTCTTCACGGCATCACTACAAACAAGAATTTTCCTTTCGAGATTCCCTTCTGTTGGTAGCATTCAATGGCATAAAGAGCCCTGAGGCAATAATAAATGTATTAATGGAAGCAGGTACCACTGAAAGCTACACAGCCCAACATCCATTAACTGCAAGTGACACTTCAGTGATCCCTTCATAACCTGCTTCAACTTATCCACGGGAATTCCTTGTTTTTTTCAGGATCCTGCCCAGAAGGTTATTTGGAGTGCCTGAATGGAAACTGTTACCACCCAGAACAGAGGTGTGATTTTGTAAATGACTGCAGTGATAACACAGATGAGAAAGAATGTGGAACATCTTGCACCTTTGAAAGTGGGCAATGCGGTTGGAAAAATTCCCCTGCGGATAACTTTGATTGGATCTTGGGGCAGGGTTCCTTTCAGAGTCTGCGGCCGACAAGCGATCAGAGCCTTGGAAATGAGAATGGTAATTAAGGAATTTGTGTCGCATTTTAATATACTATAAAGGAAGATGATAACTGTTTGAAAGTGTGATTACTGAATATGTTTGGCAAATCTTTTGCAATTATTTGCCAGGATCTTGATGTGATGACACATTTAATGCTCAAATGCCTGCCACAGTAATATTTGTGTGAAATATTAATTCAAAAAAAGGGTGACGTCTCACTGTTCTTCCTCAAAATAATGACAATTCCCCTTTTATTATTCACCTGTGTGCTTTCTGTCTTATTAGATCCCGTTAAACAATGAAACCAAACTATTTAAATGCAGCAATGAAAGTTGGGTTCAATATGACAACTAGCGATGGGAATGACAAATTGACAGCCAAGCTGAAGGATATTTTTTGATAAACAAGACTATACATGATCTCCTTATCATTGCTATTGCCTTTATGATTAAACAAAAAAAATTTGTCCCATGTTTATAGTAAATTGCTACTTATAAAACCAAAATGGCAATTATTTCAATTTATATGAGACCAAATTAATTCTCAACTGACAATATTTTCATAGAAGTCGCTAAAGCCATAATCATGGCCTATCAATTTGAGGTGGGCACGCATGTTGTACTGGTATTAAACAAGTCCCTAACCCTCCAAATGTTGGGCAGGAAGACTTTGTTTCATACCTTCTGGGAATGTAGCATCTGCCTTGTTGGTGTAGGCAAAAGGATGGGTGTTTAGGATCCACATCTGAAACAGGCATTCGGTTCTTATAAAAATGAGGGACCTAACATTTGTTTCAGATCCCCTTTTCCATATTCGTTTCCTCTGAACTAGCTGCATTCAGAAATAACTAGAGGCGAAATGTTCCTTCACATAGTGTCGCTGCTAGTGGCACATTGCATCTAGAGGATAGACAGCGCTGCCGGATGCTTCCTTCATGGCTCAAACAGAATTCTTCAATGATCTCAATGAGAAAATCCATGCAGTTGCTACCGATGTGGTCTGTGGTACTGACGGCCATCCCTCCACTAGGATACTGATGCGAGTTTTCATAGTGGCACTGAAAGTGATGCTGCGCAAGCAATTTTCTTCTCGCAGATCTATCTGTAGTCGAACATGCCATCGTCAAAGGGACTATCCCAGACCAACACCAAATAACAAGTTTATTAAAAATGTGGAGCTGGCAGTTGCAGCAGTGCTCCTCGTGGCTCCACAATCAAATCATGTTTTACAGTTGTTCATTGTTAGATGCTACAACCCCCTTTCCCAATTGCTACCATCGCTCTTCTGATCCCAGCCACTTCTAACTTCCCGTGCAGCTCTGGCCAATGCTCCACTTGGGACACTAATAGAGATTATTATGCACCTCTCTCCTAGACCCCTTTAAGGGTTTCTCATCAGTGATAAAGAGGCCCAATATGCGTATCTTGGTTCAATCCATTCAGGTCACACGTTAAATAGATAAGGAGAAAACACCTTTCACGACCATAGGACATTCTAAAGCGTTTTGCTGCCAATGAAGTACTTTTGTAGTGTAGTCACTGTAATAATGTCGGAAATACAGCAGCCAATTTATGCGCAGCAAACTTCCAGAAAAGTATTATGATAATTACCAGTACATCTGTCTCTGTGATGTTGTTTGAGGGATAAATATTGGTCAGGACACAGGGGAAATCTCTTCTGCTTTTTTCCGGCTGGTGCCAAGGGATTTTTTTACATCTACTGAAGGGGCAGTCAGGGTCTTGATTTAACATTTCATTTGACCTCCAACAGTACCATACTCAGATGTCTGCTTTGATGTTTCTGCACATAAGACCATAAGACCATAAGACATAGGAGCGGAAGTAAGGCCATTCGGCCCATCGAGTCCACTCCACCATTCAATCATGGCTGATTTCAACTCCATTTACCCGCTCTCTCTCCATAGCCCTTAATTCCTCGAGAAATCAAGAATTTATCAACTTCTGTCTTAAAGACACTCAACGTCCCGGCCTCCACCGCCCTCTGTGGCAATGAATTCCACTGACCCACCACTCTTTGGCTGAAGAAATTTCTCCTCATCTCTGTTCTAAAGTGACTCCCTTTTATTCTAAGGCTGTGCCCCCGGGTCCTAGTCTCCCCTGCTAATGGAAACAACTTCCTTACGTCCACCCTATCTAAGCCATTCATTATCTTGTAAGTTTCTATTAGATCTCCCCTCAACCTCCTAAACTCCAATGAATATAATCCCAGGATCCTCAGACGTTCATCGTATGTTAGGCCTACCATTCCTGGGATCATCCGTGTGAATCTCTGCTGGACCCGCTCCAGTGCCAGTATGTCCTTCCTGAGGTGTGGGGCCCAAAATTGCTCACAGTATTCTAAATGGGGCCTAAACTAATGCTTTATAAAGCTTCAGAAGTACATCCCTGCTTTTATATTCCAAGCCTCTTGAGATAAATGACAACATTGCATTTGCTTTCTTAATTACGGACTCAACCTGCAAGTTTACCTTTAGAGAATCATGGACTAGGACTCCCAAGTCCCTTTGCACTTCAGCATTATGAATTTTGTCACCGTTTAGAAAATAGTCCACGTCTGTATTCATTTTTCCAAAGTGCAAGACCTCGCACTTGCCCACGTTGAATTTCATCAGCCATTTCTTGGACCACTCTCCTAAACTGTCTAAATCTTTCTGCAGCCTCCCCACCTCCTCCATACTACCTGCCCCTCCACCTATCTTTGTATCATCGGCAAACTTAGCCAGAATGCCCTCAGTCCCGTCATCTAGATCGTTAATATATAAAGAGAACAGCTGTGGCCCCAACACTGAACCCTGCGGGACACCACTCGTCACCGATTGCCATTCCGAAAAAGAACCTTTTATCCCAACTCTCTGCCTTCTGCCTGACAGCCAATTGTCAATCCATGTTAGTACCTTGCCTCAAATACCATGGGCCCTTATTTTACTCAGCAGTCTCCCGTGAGGCACCTTATCAAAGGCCTTTTGGAAGTCAAGATAGATAACATCCATTGGCTCTCCTTGGTTTAACCTATTTGTTATCTCTTCAAAGAACTCTAACAGGTTTGTCAGGCACGACCTCCCCTTACTAAATCCATGCTGACTTGTCCTAATCCGACCCTGCACTTCCAAGAATTTAGAAATCTCATCCTTAACAATGGATTCTAGAATCTTGCCAACAACCGAGGTTAGGCTAATTGGCCTATAATTTTCCATCTTTTTCCTTGTTCCCTTCTTGAACAGGGGGGTTACAACAGCGATTTTCCAATCCTCTGGGACTTTCCCTGACTCCAGTGACTTTTGAAAGATCATAACTAACGCCTCCACTATTTCTTCAGCTATCTCCTTTAGAACTCTAGGATGTAGCCCATCTGGGCCCGGAGATTTATCAATTTTAGACCTCTTAGTTTCCCTAGCACTTTCTCCTTTGTGATGGCTACCATATTCAACTCTGCCCCCTCAGTCTCCGGAATTGTTGGGATATTACTCATGTCTTCTACTGTGAAGACTGATGCAAAGTACTTATTCAGTTCCTCAGCTATTTCCTTGTCTCCCATCACAAAATTACCAGCGTCATTTTGGAGCGGCCCAATGTCAACTTTTGCCTCCCGTTTGTTTTTAATGTATTTAAAGAAACTTTTACTATCATTCCTAATGTTACTGGCTAGCCTACCTTCAAATTTGATCCTCTCTTTCCTTATCTCTCTCTTTGTTATCCTCTGTTTGTTTTTGTAGCCTTTGTGCGCTTGAACCCACAACATTTTGGCTCACAGGCAAGATTGCTGCCAACCGAGCCTCCTGCATGCCCATTTTGGGTGTGTACAGATTTTTCCCTCTATGCACCAAACCAAAGGGAAATATTCATATTTATTTTTACTACTGCAACAAACCTGAGCATTCTTCTGTGCTTGTCACAAATTGTGTCAGATGAGCCACTGTCAACTGAACAATATGCTGAATTCTAGACCTGCTCTTGAAGATGCGATATGTGCCACTTATAGCAAAGTGAGTTTCCATAGGAGCGACATACCATATGGTTGTGATAATTATGTTAAGGATTTTAATTAAAAATTGGGCGCAATTTAATGGGAAAAAACCAGAGTCCTGATTTGGGCGCATTTAGCGGCGTAAGTTGGCGGTTCCGGCAGCGCCGACACCGACTCTGCTATTAAACAGGACCTTGGGATTTTGGGGGGCTCGTCGAGGAAATCCCCACCGAGCCGCACTTACATTAATTTCCTGCACTGACAAACTTTTTTAAAGGCACTGCTGGGGTGCTTGAGGGGCACTGCCATGCTGGTAGGGGCACTGCTAGGCTGCCAGGCTGGCAGTGCCAAGGTGCCCGAGTGGCATCTGGAGTGCCGGTGTACTACCCTGCCCAGAGCCCAATGACCCAGGGGCCTCCAATATCCTGGAAACCCCCCCAGATGTTGTTACGTTTATTCACGTTTGGTGGACCAGCGCTAAATGATGTCACGGCGAGGTCTCTGAGGCACGGACGTTCAATGACATGCATTGGGAGACTCCGACCCGATTATTTTTAAGTGAGTTTAACTGCACACTTAAATATGCAAATCGCGTTAGATCTCACAAGGCGTCGTAAATCCCGTGTGAGGCATCTTGCGAGATTTACTGGCCTCGTCACATCACCGAGTCGGGCGCGACAAGGCCGTATGATGGCTGCCAATTGTTTATCTAATGCGAAGGCAGAGGCTTCTGATACAGTCACAAGCCGCCCCTTGATATCTGCTTAGGTGTTGCTTAAGCGTTGCTCAGGTTGGTGTTGCTTAGGTCAGTGTTTTTCAAATTATTTTCCACAGGATCCACTTTTGCCAACCGGCTGAATTCCGCGACCCACGCCAGCCGACCTTCATGACCCACGCCACATTTGTTTACCTTTAATGTGAAAGAGGAGCCTGCTTGGTTCTCACAATCTCACTCTAATCAGTTTCACAGGGGAAGAGGGCAATGCATATATGAGGTGTAGACTTCAGCCAGTTCCTTTGAGCCGTCTTCATCTTTGTGGGAATGAAAAGTCCAACCTCGAACATGTAGATCATCGTGAAGGGCAGTAGCAACAAAATACTTGTTTTACTCAGCACTGGATTATCCTGGGAGATGTTACTCCAGAATTCTGACAGCCTCCATGGCTTTTGGCATGTTTTCAATTTGGTATCACAATTCAGGAAGAGCAACTTTGGGTGAGGTGATCCGTCCCGCCATGCCACATTTCTGCCTCACCCCGCTGGTGGGATACTCCGTTACGCCGGCCGGTCAATGGGGTTTCCCATTGTGGGGCAGCCCCACGCTGTCAGGAAATCACCGGGGCTGCTGGCAAAACGGAGCATCCCGCCCGTTGTCTTTTCACTTAGAGTCAGCTGTAATAAATAACTGACTCTGGGATCTCAACCGCCAAAGACATTTTTCACCCACTACTTCTCTTTTAAAATCTGAAACATCTCCTCTCATTTGCAGTACTTCCCTGCATATAACACACATGGGCTTTGCATCCTTATTTGGATTGGCACAATTGACAAAACCATAAATCAAGAAATCATCTTGATACTCCTTTGTTCCCTGGTTAAGTTTCTTCTTTGTAGGCTGTTCCCCAGAGGCCCTGAAGCTTAGTATAGACCTAACACGAGCACTACTCTGAACTCCTCTGGACTCTATTGAGCAGCTCACTCCAGCAGATTCTGTTGTGAGATCCTGTCCAGTAAACTGTCTATTTTTGTCTCTGCCCATACATTACTTGTAAGAAAATGATTCATCTTCACTGCCCCCTTGCCTGGCTTGCCAGCAGCTAGAAAATGGAATAAGCTCTCCTCCATGATTTGGTGGCAAAAGCACGTACACAGAGGGTGTTTGACGTCAAGTGTACGGGCAGGGCACATGACCTGCTCACTGCTGCCACTTCCTGCAGGAGACTGCACACAGTCTAATTTCTTCTCATTTAAAAGGCGGCACCAGTCGTCATTCTCAATTAAAATGCCGGTAGAGACCGTTGGGCACTTCTCTCGCGATCGGGACCACCCAGAAACATGGTGACCGATTGCTGCGTGACCCTCCTGACACCCACCCCTGATCCACCTTCAGGTCATGACCCACACCTTGAAAATATCACATTCAAGCAGCTGTTGCAGAAACTCTACCCCACCAACTGTTAGAGTTATCTATCATTGGGGTATGCTGTGTGTTCACGATCTGGTGAACGTATGGTCACGGTTAGTTGAACAGCTCTTGGATGATTCCTTATCCTGGATTGTGCCAACTAATCTATGCATAAACTCTTAATATTTAGGGAAACGGTGTTTTCTGTGCAAAACAACGGCACAGAGGAGTTGTTTTGAAGATTCTTAAACATGTGAATATTTTCTGCACATATCAGACATGCTCCAAAGCAAAAAAAATCAAATCATGCAGATTAAAGGTTTCCTTACCAACTACATGATTTTTAAAGCATTAAATACTTTCCCATTACAGCCATCATCCACCTGCTTTGAGTCCTGAGGCAAGAATAGATGGTGTGCTGAATGTAGAGATAACTGATTAGTGTGCTAGCTGTTTAGCAAACACTGCACTCACCAGCACAGAACAGGAGCAGACTTTAACAGGCAGCTAGTGAATGTATTGAGATGGTCAACAGTAGGTTTCAAATCGTGAGCTGGGTACAATAATCTACTGCATTTTTCTCAATTAAAATTTATTAACATCTGGTTAGAAGCAGCATGACAGCAAAAAGCTTCATTTAAGATTTTGACAACTTGGCAGAATAATTGATCATTCAGCATTAGTGCAGCTAGCCATGGTTATGCTTTCCGTGTTTCCATTATTTCATAGCCCTTGTGCCCGGTGATCAATGGGACTGGTGCAGAGCTGGCTGCCAAGCCTCCACTAGTCCCACAGCGTATCTGTGTGTGTATATATTTATGTCACTTTCTTTATGGAAGTACCTGCTTTACTGGTTGATTTTAACAATTTCCAGGTCAAAGATACTGCATTGCCTGTTTGTCCATGCTCTGAGGAAGGCCTTTGCAAGATTCTCCATCCATTTTGTAAAATGTGTGATTGACAGCTGTGGCTGTAAAGGACTGTATTTAAAATTTAATTGAAAAAAAATGTTTTGATGAGGTTAAAAACCTCCTGGGTTATTGCCAAAACCAGGTGAAAAGTGTATAAAGACCAACAGATCGAGTGTTAAGAGGCCGCTCAAAACATAGTGAGGGAACAAGCAATTGCTTTTCATGGGACTTTGGCACCAGTTCTGGACATTTTAAGAGTCAACCATATTGCTGTGGATCTGGAGACACATGCAATGAAAATGAAAAATGAAATGGAATGAAAATTGCTCATTCTCACAAGTAAGCTTCAAATAAAGTTACTGTGAAAAGCCCCGAGTCGCCACATTTCGGCGCCTGTTCAGGGAGGCTGGGACGGGAATTGAACCGTGCTGCTGGCCTGCCTTAAAAGCCAGCTATTTAGCCCTGTGCTAAACCAGCCCCCCATGTAGGTAGGCATGATGGGTTTTTACCACAATTGACAATGGTTTCATGGTCATCATTAAGCTCTTAACTCCAGATTTTTATTGGATTCAAATTTCACCATCTGTCCTGGTGGGATTCGAAACCGGTCCCCAGAGCATTAACCTGGATCTCTCGATTGCTAGACAATGCCATTATGCTGCCTCCTCACTGGCTGCATCTGAACTGGAATGGGGCCAGTTTTCTAGCCAAAGCGGTAAATAGGGAGATAGGAACAGCTTAAATTGCCCCTTAGTGTCCAAAGGTTAGATGGGGTTACAGGGTTATGGGGATAGGGCGGGGCAATGGATCTAGGTAGGGTGCTCTTTCAGAGGGTCAGTGTAGACTCGAAGGGCCAAATGGCTTCTTTTTCCACTGTAGGGTTTCTATGATTCTATGATTGACAGCTGATGGCTACTGAAACAATGCTAAATGCTTTCTGTGATTGGAAAAAAGGGAGTTTAGAGTAAGAAGGTCACTTCAAGGTTCAAACAGGTCAGACAAGAATGAAGGACTGGATTCTCCATCAGCGGGATCCTCCATTCCGCCGGCAGCGCACTCATTCCCACGGATTTCCCGACGGCGTGAGGGTGCCCACAATGGGAAAACCCATTGGGCGACTGCCGGGACAGAGAATTCCGCTGCCGGCGGGGGCGGGTCACACCAGAAAACGATGCAACGGGATGGAGAATCCAGCCCGAAGACAGAGGTTGCCTGAGATCACCATGCTAAGAAGGATGTTCAGGACGGCCAGAGCTGGAAGAGGCAGTTCAGACATGGGACTCCCATCCCGAGGGATCAAACCCTTGCCCACCCAGCAGCCAGGACCCTTTGGGATCCTTCCTCTGCAGCCGAGCAGCGGCAGAGATGCACATGTGCAATAGGCTGAACTCCTTGACCCCCCCCCCCCCCCCCCCACCCCCCACCCACCCCTCCCCGAGGGTTCCAGCGTGCCAGGACAGGACTGCGTTTATTCACATTTAAACATACATTTAAGCCATAAGACAAGATTTCTGAGTTCTTCCTTTCTCAGTTGATTTTTTAAATACAAAATGAATAGCTTCCCTACCTCCAATAGCCGTACATTTAAGTCATAAACAACAAGACTTCTGAGTTCCTCCTTTCTCATTTAATTTTTATACAAAATGAATAGCTGCGATTTGGCCAAGATACAGAATGGTCTATTTAGGGGAATGCAAATGTATTGAAGGCCATTTGAAAAGCATGTGGTAGTTCCTTCTTAATAACCAAGTAAATTAACAACCCGGAACAATTTTTATTGTGATTGTAACAGTATAAAGCAATTACATCTCTTTCATTAATGAAGGAGTAGAACTACAAACAATTGCAGCCATGCGCCGCAGTCGCACTGATATTAAAGGCAAGAATGCATCCCATAAAATCATATCACAATCAATGTGATGAAATATTGAAGACGACCTCAGACAAAATTCTGCACAAAGTGGGCTGCAAGGTGCCAACACAGGACCGATGTAAACTATTATTATGTAATAATTATTTTTGAAATAACTCTTTTTCAAAAAGCACAAAATCCACGTTTTATGTTAAACCACTTCATAGAATTAAATCATAGAATTTACAGTGCAGAAGGAGGCCATTCAGCCCATCGAGTCTGCACCGGTTCCTGGAAAGAGCACACTACCAAAGCCCACACCTCCACCCTATTCACATAACTCAGTACCAAGCCCACACCTCTACCCTATTCCCATAACCCAGTAACCCCACCCGACATAAAGGGCAATTTTGGACACGAAGGGCAATTTAGCATGGCCAATCCACTTAACTTGCACATCTTTGGACTGAATGACCTTCAATTCACTAATTTAACTGATTGTGTATCAGAATTCCCAATGTATGATTGCGATGGGGCAACATTCCCTGCCAAGATATGCTTTTGTAAAGTTTATCAAAATGGGCAGAATGTGTGGCTGTTGGTAGGCTGCTTCCCTGGCATCATTTCAGTCGAACATGCCAGAAAATGTTTTGTCAGTCTTTCTGTCAGCTTCCCATTATCCAATGTAACTGAGGGGTTTCCCTCCAGGCATGACAGGAAATGGACAAGGACTCCATTCAAATATGCGTGGTCATTTTATGATGATATGCAAATGATGAGAATGTATTTGCCAATATATTTCCTGTTATTTAAACCATAGCGATGCTGGTTGCTATGAAAAGCTGTGTGCTCCAAGTTTGCTACAGTGATTAAAAGCATTTTTAAATGACCAGATTACATGGTCCCACAGACTAAGCAGAGGTCTGGATTTTCACCTCGGGTTCAGGAAACGGGCGGGATTCTCTCAGCCTGGGGCCAGGCCAGAAAATCCCTGCGACCGGCGCGAATCGTGCCACGCCGGGACGCGATTCTCCGCAGAGCGGAGAATCGGCGGCATTAGTGCCGGCGTGGTTGACGCGGCGCAGGTCAGGGGCCGCTCTACATGGCCCACCTGCCGATTCTCGGTCCGGGATGGGCCGAGCGGCCATCGTAAAAAAACAGAGTCCCGCTGGCGCCGTTCACACCTGCTCTCAGCTGGAGGCACCTCGGCGTGGAAGGGTCTGTGGGGGGGGAGTGGGGGTCCAACCCCGGGGGGAGCCTCCGATGTGGCCTAGCCCGCGATCGGGGCCCACCAATCGGCGGGCCGGCCTCTCTGGCTGGGAGCCTCCTTTCTTCCGCGCCGGCCCCTTAGCCCTGCGCCATGTAACTGTCCAAAGATGTCCCACAGTCCAAAGATGTGCAGGTTAGGTGGATTGGCCATGATAAATTCCCCTTAGTGTACAAAATTGCCCTTAGTGTTGGGTGGGGTTACTGGGTTATGGGGATCGGGTGGAGGTGTTGACCTTGGGTAGGGTGTTCTTTCCAAGAGCCGGTGCAGACTCGATGGGCCGAATGTCCTCCTTCTTCACTGTAAATTCTATGATAATCTATGTTGCGTCGGGGCCGGTGCGGAGATGGTAGCCACTGCGCATGCGCGCGTTGGCGCTTGTGCCCTGCGCATGCGCGGACCCCACAGCACCCAGTTCACGCCAGGATCAGCAGCTGGAGCGGCGTGGATCGCTCCAGTGCCGTGCTGGCCACCTGTAGGGGCCAGACTGCTGATCCTGAGGCTGTGTTGACGCCGTCGAGAAATGCGATGATGTTTCTGACGGCATCAACACTTAGCCTCAGGATCACAGAATCCCGCCCATTGTTCGGGGCAGTTTCAACTCAACCCAGAGCTGTCACTTCCTCCCGTGCCAGCCATATTTGTGACTCCCAGAGCTGCGTGTGGGCAGGATTTGGTTTTGCCATCTCCCTCATGCAGTCCCGAGGCAACATCGGAGGAGAGGGGGTGCCGAAGTGCGCTGGTTAGAAAGACCACGGGCGAAATTCTCCCGAAAAGGAGTGATGTCCGCCGACTGGCGCCCAAAACGGCGCCAATCAGACGGGCATCGCGCCGGCCCAAAGGTGCGGAATGCTCCGCATCTTTGGGGGCCGAGCCCCAACATTGAGGGGCTAGGCCGGCGGCGGACAAATTTCCGCCCCGCCAGCTGGCGGAAACGGCCTTTGTTGCCCCGCCAGCTGGCGCGGAAATGACATCCCCGGGCGGCGCATGTGCGGGAGCGTCAGCAGCCGCTGACAGTTTCCCACGCATGCGCAGTGGATGGAGTCTCTTCCGCCTCCGCCATGGTGGAGACCGTGGCGGAGGCGGAAGGGAAAGAGTGCCCCCACGGCACAGGCCCGCCCACGGATCGGTGGGCCCCGATCGCGGGCCAGGCCACCGTGGGGGCACCCCCCAGGACCCCGGAGCCTGCCCACGCCGCCATGTCCCGCCGTTCAAAAGGTGGTTTAATCCACGCCGGCGGGACAGGCAATTTATCGGCGGGACTTCGGCCCATCCGGGCCAGAGAATCGAGCGGGGGGGCCCGCCAACCGGCGCGGCGCGATTCCCGCCCCCGCCGAATATCCGGTGCCAGAGACTTTGGGATTCACGCCAGCCCCCGGCGATTCTCCGACCCAGCGGGGGGTCGGAGAATGACGCCCCACAAATTATTAAGTGTTCTGAGCTTATAATTAATGTTGATTTTCATTTACTTTTCACAATTAAAAGTTCATTTTACATTTTGTCCGAACTAAAATCAACTAACCTCTGCTAAATGATTCCTGTTTCATATATCAATCATCTGTATGATGGACATGAAAATATGACCAAAAAAAATCAATCATTTCAAAAGCCAACTCCAAGAGATTTATGAAGCAGGTTTATTGACACTGTTGCTCAACGTACTCTAACAGTGCAGGGCACTGATGTGCACTGACATCTTGCTTATTGCACAAAGCTAGGCTGGATCAGTTAAACAGTCAAATTTTCTTTTTCTTCCTTCCATGATACCCTTTTTTGTTTTTTATGGACGATACAGACTCTCAGATATGGTAAATTAATTTTGCATTCCCGACAACTTACTGCTACACCAATGCAGTGCCACCATTGTGGGCAGTTGCGAGCTTTGGTTTTCACTTGACAGTTCCCTAATCTTGGTCAAGTTATAAGAAGAGGTGCAGAATGGGAAGCTGGACGCTTCCTTACTGTGGAGAGATTTTGAAAAAGGTTTGTCTCTTTGCTCGGCATTCTCACTAACCAGGGGCGGGATTCTCCAACCCCCCGCCGGCACCGGAGATTCGGCGGGAGCATGAATCGCGCCGGTCGGCGGGCCCCCCCCGGCGATTTTCCGGCCCGCGATGGGCCAAAGTCCCGCTGCTGTAATGCCGGTCCCATTGGCGTGAATTAAACCACCTCCCTTACCGGCGGGACCAGGCGGCACGAGCGGGCTCCGGGATCTTTGGGGTGGGCGCGGGGTGATCTGGCTCCGGGGGGTGCCCCCACGGTGGCCTGGCCCACGATTGGGGCCCACCAATCCACGGGTGGGCCTGTGAAGTGGGGGCACTCTTTTATTACCCGTTGGCCAAGTAGGTCTCCGTGATGACCGCGTAGGGGTGACCTCCCCTGCGCCTGCACGGGGATGACGTCAGCAGCCGCTGACGCTATCGCGCATGCGCGGACTTCCGCCGGCCGGCGGAGTCCGTTCGGCCCCGGCTGGCATGGCGCCAAATGTCTTCCATGCCAGCCGGCGGGACGGCAACCACTCCAGCGCGGGCCTAGCCCCTAAAGGTGAGGGCTTGGCCCCTAAATGTGCAGAGAAATCCGCACTTTCTGGGCGGCCCGACACCGGAGTGGTTCACGCCACTCCATCCCGGCGGGGCGGGGGGTCCCGGCGGGATGGAGTGGTGTGAACCACTCCGGCATCGGGCCGCCCCAACGGTGCGGATTTCTCTGCACATTTAGGGGCCAAGCCCTCACCTTTAGGGGCTAGGCCTGCCCCGGAGTGGTTAGTGCCCTGCCGGCTGGCGTGGAAGGCCTTTGGCGCCACGCCAGCCGGGGCCGAAGGGACTCCGCCGGCCGGCGGAAGTCCGTGCATGCGCGGGAGCGTCAGCAACTGCTGACGTCATCCCCGTGCATGCGCGGGGGGGGGGGGGGGTCATCTACGCGTCGGCCATCGCTGAGACCTACACTGCCGACGCATAGTAAAAGAGTGCCCCCACGGCACAGGCCCACCCACGGATCGGTGGGCCCCGATCACGGGCCAGGCCACCGTGGGGGCACCCCCCGGGGCCAGATCGCCCCGCGCCCCCCCCCAGGACCCCAGAGCCCACTCGCGCCGCCTGGTCCCGCCGGTAAGGGAGGTGGTTTAATTCACGCCGGCGGGACCGGCATTACAGCAGCGGGACTTCGGGCCATTGCGGGCCGGAAAATCGGCGGGGGTGCCCGCCGACTGGCACGGCGCGATTCCCGCCCCTGCCGAATCTCCTGTGCTGGAGAATTCGGCGGCCGGCGGGGGCGGGCTTCATGCCGTCCCCCGGCGATTCTCCGAGCCGGCGGGGGGTCGGAGAATCCCGCCCCAGGTATCTAAAGAGTAACCTTTGTGGAAGTCTGAGATCAAGTTTCTTGATTGCCTTTTGAGCCCAGGAATTATAAGGTGAAAGGTGAGAGGAATAAATGAGGAAGGGGTGGAAAAAGTGAATTGGAAAACCTAATTGCTGTTTGTCATCACAACAATGTTACTGGAAGACAATGGAGTTGCAATCTTTTAACTTTCACTGACCAGAATATCTTGTCATTCTCATAAAAATATATCCTTTGCAGGTCATTTTATGTACCTTGAAGCTAATCCTGGAAGTTTGAAAGGTGACAAAGCACATTTGGGGAGTTCAATATGGAAGGAATCCAGTGCTAAATGCACTCTGTCATTCTGGTATTATATGTCGCAAAAAGCTACAGGACTTATAATAGTTCTTATTAAGGTACGTGCATGGCCATAGCAACATACTGTGAATGTAGACATAAGGATTTAACAAAAAGTCTTTAAATTGCAATATCTCATGAAGTCATTTAATCCAACATTGCAATTCCAGTAGTGCGATTGTAAAGGTATTTCAATTCCACAGTCCACTTGTGGTTCACTGCCATGTCATTGTTTAGAAATTCAATGGAGGAGCCGCCTCTATTTTCAGATATAAAACAGAGGCTCTGAACATCCATTATGGAGAGCAGAGCACCAGAGTTGCACTGCCCTCCATACTAATAAAGTCAGAAAAAGAGGCATCCAGGTTTCACACATGAAACAGGTGTTAGACCCTTTGTCTCTGCATATAGACACCGTACGCAAGTTTAAGGTCCTTTGTGAGACTGACCATCATAAACATCACCAACTCCAGAGCTCAAAGCGTCCACTCCAGGTCACCACAAGGAATTTTAAAATATTTATCCTGAGTATACAGCAGTACACATCCCAGTTCCGCATCAAAACTGATGATTGCTGACAGCCACCAATAATCATTCCCCACCTCCCGCATACCCCACCACCCCCACAGCATGATCTTTCCGTCCTAAATGTTTCTCTCCTGCTCCCCACCACCAGCTCACTCCCTCTCCCGATCGTTGCCACATACACTTTCCGTATCACTGCCACACTGCTTCTCAGTCACCGCCTCACTCATTCTCAGCCTGTACCTCACTCCCTCACTCCTTCTCAGTCACTGCCTAATTCCCGCTGAATGACCACCTTCCTCTTTCTCAGTCACCGCTTCACACCGTCTGTCGCTACCTCACTCTCTCACTGTCACTGCCTCACTCCCTCTCATTCTCTAGCTTACTCCCCATCAGTCACTCCTTCTCAGTCACCACCTCACTCCCTCACAGTCTCTACCTCACTCTATCTTGTTCACCACCTCACACCCTCTCAGTCACTCCCTTGTAGTGACTCCCTCAGTCACCCTCTCAATAACCACTTTCCTTCCTTTCAGTCACCGCCTCACTCCCTTTCATTTTCTGCGTCACGCCCTCTCAATCACCACCTCACTCCCTCTCAATCACTACCTCACTCCCTCTCAATCACCACCTCACTCCCTCTCAATCACCACCTCACTCCCTCTCAATCACTACCTCACTCCCTCTCAATCACTACCTCACTCCCTCTCAGTCACTACCTCACTCCCTCTCATTCTGTACCTCACTCCCTCTCAATCTCTACCTCACTCCCTCTCATTCTCTACCTCACTCCCTCTCAATCTCTACCTCACTCCCTCTCATTCTCTACCTCGCTCCCTCTCATTCTGTACCTCACTACCTCACTCCCTCTCAGTCCCTACCTCACTCCCTCTCAGTCGCCGCCTCACTCCCTCATTCTGTACCTCACTCCCTCTCATTCTGTACCTCACTACCTCACTCCCTCTCAGTCACTACCTTACTCCCTCTCAGTCACTACCTCACTCCCTCTCACTCCCTACCTCACTCCCTCTCATTCTGTACCTCACTCCCTCTCATTCTGTACCTCACTACCTCACTCCCTCTCAGTCACTACCTTACTCCCTCTCAGTCACTACCTCACTCCCTCTCACTCCCTACCTCACTCCCTCTCATTCTGTACCTCACTCCCTCTCATTCTGTACCTCACTACCTCACTCCCTCTCAGTCGCCGCCTCACTCCCTCATTCTGTACCTCACTCCCTCTCATTCACTACCTCACTCCCTCTCAATCACCACCTCACTCCCTCTCAATCACCACCTCACTCCCTCTCAGTCGCCACCTCACTCCCTCTCATTCTGTACCTCACTCCCTCTCAGTCGCCACCTCACTCCCTCTCAGTCACTACCTCACTCCCTCTCAGTCACTACCTCACTCCCTCTCAATCACTACCTCACTCCCTCTCATTCTCTACCTCACTCCCTCTCAATCTCTACCTCACTCCCTCTCAATCTCTACCTCACTCCCTCTCAATCACCACCTCACTCCCTCTCAGTCACTACCTCACACCCTCTCATTCTGTACCTCGCTCCCTCTCATTCTGTACCTCACTCCTTCTCAGTCTCTACCTCACTCCCTCTCATTCTGCACCTCACTACCTCACTCCCTCTCAGTCCCTACCTCACTCCCTCTCAGTCGCCGCCTCACTCCCTCTCATTCTGTACCTCACTCCCTCTCATTCTGTACCTCACTACCTCACTCCCTCTCAGTCACTACCTTACTCCCTCTCAGTCACTACCTCACTCCCTCTCACTCCCTACCTCACTCCCTCTCAGTCGCCGCCTCACTCCCTCATTCTGTACCTCACTCCCTCTCATTCACTACCTCACTCCCTCTCAATCACCACCTCACTCCCTTTCAGTCGCCACCTCACTCCCTCTCAGTCACTACCTCACTCCCTCTCATTCACTACCTCACTCCCTCTCAATCACCACCTCACTCCCTTTCAGTCGCCACCTCACTCCCTCTCAGTCACTACCTCACTCCCTCTCAGTCACTACCTCACTCCCTCTCAATCACCACCTCACTCCTTCTCATTCTGTACCTCACTCCCTCTCAGTTTCTACCTCACTCCCTCTCATTCTGTACCTCACTACCTCACTCCCTCTCAGTCACTACCTCACTCCCTCTCAGTCACTACCTCACTCCCTCTCAATCACTACCTCACTCCCTCTCAGTCCCTACCTCACTCCCTCTCAATCACCACCTCACTCCCTCTCAATCTCTACCTCACTCCCTCTCAATCACTACCTCACTCCCTCTCAATCCCTACCTCACTCCCTCTCAATCACCACCTCACTCCCTCTCAATCACCACCTCACTCCCTCTCAATCTCTACCTCACTCCCTCTCAATCACCACCTCACTCCCTCTCATTCTCTGCCTCACTCCCTCTTAGTCACTACCTCACTCCCTCTCAATCACCACCTCACTCCCTCTCATTCTCTGCCTCACTCCCTCTTAGTCACTACCTCACTCCCTCTCAATCACTACCTCACTCCCTCTCATTCTGTACCTCACTCCCTCTCAGTTTCTACCTCACTCCCTCTCATTCTGTACCTCACTCCCTCTCAGTCACTATCTCACTCCCTCTCAGTCACTACCTCGCTCCCTCTCAATCACTACCTCACTCCCTCTCAATCACTACCTCACTCCCTCTCATTCTGTACCTCACTCCCTTTCAGTCTCTACCTCACTCCCTCTCATTCTGTACCTCACTTCCTCTCAATCACTACCTCACTCCCTCTCAGTCACTACCTCACTCCCTCTCAGTCACTACCTCACTCCCTCTCAATCACTACCTCACTCCCTTTCAGTCTCTACCTCACTCCCTCTCATTCTGTACCTCACTCCCTCTCAATCACCACCTCACTCCCTTTCAGTCGCCACCTCACTCCCTCTCAGTCACTACCTCACTCCCTTTCAGTCACTACCTCACTCCCTCTCATTCTGTACCTCACCCCCTCTCATTCTGTACCTCGCTCCCTCTCATTCTGTACCTCACTACCTCACTCCCTACCTCACTCGCTCTCAGTCACCACCTCACTCCCTCTCATTCTGTACCTCACTCGCTCTCAGTCACCACCTCACTCCCTCTCATTCTCTACCTCACTCCCTCTCATTCTCTACCTCACTCCCTCTCATTCTCCACCTCACTCCCTCTCAATCTCTACCTCACTCCCTCTCAATCACTACCTCACTCCCTTTCAGTCTCTACCTCACTCCCTCTCATTCTGTACCTCACTCCCTCTCATTCTCTACCTCACTCCCTCTTAGTCACTACCTCACTCCCTCTCAATCCCTACCTCACTCCCTCTCATTCTGTACCTCACTCCCTCTCAATCACTACCTCACTCCCTCTCAATCACCACCTCACTCCCTCTCAATCTCTACCTCACTCCCTCTCAATCACCACCTCACTCCCTCTCATTCTCTGCCTCACTCCCTCTTAGTCACTACCTCACTCCCTCTCAATCCCTACCTCACTCCCTCTCATTCTGTACCTCACTCCCTCTCAATCACTACCTCACTCCCTCTCAATCACCACCTCGCTCCCTCTCAGTCTCTACCTCACTCCCTCTCATTCTGTATCTCACTACTTCTCAATCATTACCTCACTCCCTCTCAATCACCACCTCACTCCCTCTCAGTTGCCGCCTCACTCCCTCTCAGTCTCTACCTCACTCCCTCTCAATTACTATCTCACTCCCTCTCAGTCTCTACCTCACTTCCTCTCATTCTCTACCTCACTCCCTCTCAGTCGTCATCTCACTCCCTTTCAGTCATGGAATGTTCATGGAAAGTTTATGGGATTGTTCAAACAATTTCCCCTCTAAAATAGTAGCTCTCAAACTGTCGTTGACCACCCTGTTGAACCATTGATGTCACCATTCAATTGTGAGTGGTATTGCAATATCTGATGGTGGTGGATTCCTAGCTATAGGAACACTGTGCACTGACTGCAAACAACCCATCGTCCATTGTTTGTAGTGATAGTTTCCAAAAAGCCCCATTTTGTAAACAACTTGTCTAAAATATCAGTAAATAAAGTGGTGGTTATAGAATTTGTTGCAGCGATTTTCAACCATTTACTATGTAGATCATGAACAAGAAACAAAAAACATTGCTTTCTTCTCCTCATCGAAAAATATCTACTTGGAGTTGTTGCCATGGTTTGTTGACCATGGGCCTCTTTTGTAGAGGTGCAGGGCATGGTTTAATCGATGCTTCACTGAGTGTACAAACTATGCAGTTTTTAATTAACTTTAGTCTCCAGCTGTCTCTTGCTGGCCGCCAGACTGATTCACACGATTGTTGGTTCATCTTCGCAACACCTGAATGTCCTTATTTAGGTCAGATGCAATACATATTGTTGTAGCCCTTTCCAGGATAACTGCTCAAGTTCTGCATGCGGTACAGTTGCCATCAAATAATGTGAGTTTGTTGTGGACTATGTGGAATGGGATCAGTTCTTGCCGTATTTCATGAGGCCACTTAATTTTCTAGCACTGATTTATTTTCTGTGGTACTCTGTTACAGATTCTGCCTTCAGCTCATCTTGTGTAACAATATTTTGCAGTCATGTGTGAGATCAACGAGATCACGTAGCCATCAATGTTACTAATACTGTCTGCGATAGTGTTGAGGTTAAGAATGCCAGCTACTCAGTTGTCTGAATATGTGAGAACTCAACCTTGAAGTTGTACCAATGAAGACAATCTGGCCATGTGTAGATACATAGAGGGGCTGGTTTAGCACAGTGGGCTAAACAGCTGGCTTGTAATGCAGAACAAGGCCAGCAGCACGGGTTCAATTCCCATACCGGCCTTCCTGAGCAGGCGCCGGAATGTGGCCACGAGGGGCTTTTCACAGTAACTTCATTGAAGCCTACTTGTGACAATAAGCGATTATTATTATGACCAGATCCTGATGTAGTTAACAATGTAGTCAAGCTTAGTGATCATTGTGAGCAGTGGACTTGCTATCACAGAGATACATGTGCTAAAGTTCATAAGTGTAGATGCAAGCTAATGCTTCTCATTCTCCAGGAGAGTATTTGCGTTCAGTTTTCGACAATGGGTATGACGCGTAAGCAGTTCATCATCCACTTCCTACTGGGGGAGTACTGCTCCTATTGTTTTTCCTGACCTGTCTGTTGTGGCACATGGTTTTGCATGTGAGTTGAAATGCACAATTATTGATGGAGATGCCATCTTCACCTTTAATGTGACAAAGGCTGTTTGCTGTGCGATTGTCCATTCCTATTGAGCATCTTTGCGCAGATGCTTTTGAAAAGACTGCAATTTCTGTTTACTTAGAAATAAATTTGTGATAATACTTGGCAGCACCAAGGAACGACCAACTCTTTCAGTGATTTTCTGGAATGCACGAGGTGCTCTACTTATCCAATGGTCATTCCGCTGTCCTGAAACTCACCTTCATAAGTAACAAAAGCTGTACGATATTAGCTTTGCTCCATTAGTTTTATCTGAAGCTGGTTCTGTCACATGTCAAGCTTTGTGAAGTCCAAGGAGTCATCAGATGATGCTGATAGATCTTGGATCGTAGAAAATGGATACTTGTCTGGAATGATTCCATTGTTGACCGCCTCAGATTGTAATTTAAGGGCCGTATTTTCCACTGGAGGTGATCCCTCATGGGGCGTTCCCTGGTGGTGGCACAGGTGAGCCATGCAAAATGGCGGGACCAGAAAATCTGGCTGCTGGCCAATGGCAGGCCACCTCTGCTGCCGGAAAACACGCCGCGGGGGATGGGATGGGCATGGGCGGAAAATCCCACTCTAGGTTTGCCACTTTTGCATTATGCAATAAATGTGTTTGGTATCTATGGCGATGAGTCAAATCACTCAATGATACCGCCTACTTCAACTCTTGCGACATTTCGGCACAAACAGCAACCAGCGCAAATTTTGTAAAACATGTTGATGTGAGGAACAAGACAGTATCCATTAATTTGCTCAATTCTGGCAAATATAGAAGGGTACCATTGTACAGTCTGTGTTACTGTGTGCTCTGGTTGGGCCTTCAAGTAAGAAGCCAAGCTTATTGAAAATGTTGGCCCCCAGAAGGCTTCTGCCTCTCGAGGGTTACGTTTTTGTAACGCACAGGATCTGATCTAATTTCCAAAACTGGAATATTTGAGTCATCATAAACTTATTGAGTATTTGTCACAGGAGTGAAAGTTGTGAAAAATGCCAATGGTAGAGTTACTTTAAATCAACCTTGATGAGGCGTGACCCAAAGACGGGCACAATCTCGACTCAACATTCTTTAAATGGTGGTGCTTTATGGTCCATAATAACATACACATGCTCGCTTCAGGTATTGACTCCCTCAAGAGTTGAGCCTCTTCTTCAATGACCCAACACCGTTACGAAAGACTCCACCTGAAGCATGAATTAGACTTTTCTCTTTGAACTGGACATTGAGTTGTGAAGCAATGGGTGTACAACAACAAAGAACAGTACAGCACAAGAGTAGGCCCTTTGGCCCACCAAATCTGTGCCGATCATGATGGTTGCCCAAACTAAAAGCTTCTGCACTTCGGGGGTCTGTATTCCTCTATTCCCACCCTATTCATGTATTTGTCAAGATGCCTCTTAAACAGGGCAGCACGGTGGCACAGTGGTTAGCAAAGGGACTACGGCTCTGAGGACCCGGGTACGAATCCCGGCCCTGGGTCACTGTCTGTGTGGAGTTTGCACATTCTCCCCGTGTCTGCGTGGGTTTCACTCCCACAACCCAAAGATGTGCTGGTTACGTGGATTGGCCTCACTAAATTGCCCCTTAATTGGAAAAATAAATAAATAATAGGGTACTCTAAATTTGAAAAAAAAAGATGCCTCTTCAAAATCGCTATCATACCTGTTTCCACCACCTCCTCCGGCAGCGAATTCTAGGCGCTCACCATCCTCTGTGTGAAAAAACATGCCGCGCACATCTCTAAAAGTTGCCCCTCGCACCTTAAACCTATGCCCTCTAGTAATTAGCTTTTCCACGCTGGGAAAAAGCTTCTGACTATCCACTCGGTCCATGCCACTTATAATTTTGTAAACTTCTATCAGGTCGTCCCTCAACCTCCGTTGTTCCATTGAAAACAATCTGAGTTCATCCAACCTCTCCTCATAGCTAATACCCTCTAGACCAGGCAGCATCCTGGTAAACCTCTTTTGTACTCTCTCCAAAGCCTCACATCCTTCTGGTAGTGTGGCAACAAGAATTGTACACAATATTCCAAATGAGGCCTAACTAAAGTTCGGTACAGCTGACTTGCCGATTTTTATACTCGATGCCCTGACCAATGAAGGCAAGCACGCCACATACCTTCTTGACTACCAATTTGACTACCAGTGATCTGTGGACCTTTATGCCCAAATCTAGCTACCTATCAATGCTCCTAAGTGTTCTGCCATTTACTGTAAACTTCCCACCTGTATTAGAGATGCATTATCTCACATTTGTCCGGATTAAACTCCATCTGCATTTCTCTGCCCAAGTCTCCAAGCACATTTTCAAAGATAACTGAATGTGATGGCCAAGTTTGATGAGACTGAGGTGGTCTCTTTGCCCATAACTCTTGCATGTCAGCTGGCTGCAGAAGAGTATTTCTACACTGCTGAGTCTGAGGATGTATTTCTGTGTAACCTCTTCAGGTCTAACAATGCAGGTTCAATTTGGACTGCCAAGATTATTTTCCAAGGTTAGAACATCATTTGCCATGAGGAGTCATTCCCTAATTCATGAAATTAAAGTTTTTTCAATTAGCTGGTCAAAACTAAATTCATTAGTTAATGCAAAATTTAGGTATAGAAGCTAACCTCTGTAACGCTGACAAATATTGTTCTGTGGACTTAGCATTTCCCTGACATCACTGGTGAAAAATATATTGTTCAATCAGAAGATCTTTCTTTGACCCAGAATGTTTTTTACGAGCTCCTAGCACCACATCAAATTTAGACATTTCTTCTGTGAACTGTGCCATAAGATACACCAGTATATTATGGTGCAGACACACACACACACACTGATGGACATGCAGTGGGACCAATCAGCATACACAACACCGCAGCCAATCACCAGTGAGAGCACACGCACTATAAAGACAGGGGACAAGAGAGTTCCCGCTCATTCTAGTAGCAGCCAGCTCGGAGCACAGAGCTCACAGCCTGCAACACAGACATTCACCATGCGCTGAGTGCATCACCTGGTTAGGACTAGGCAAGAGTCAACAGTTAAAGCTGGTATTGCATTTACCCACAGTCCAAGTATGTTTAAATAGTTAACCTTGTAATAATATAGAGTTACACCACTTCAAGTGTTGGTGACCTGTTTGTGATCCAGAACACCCAACACATCATGATACCAGGAGTGAACTGGTTCAATCCAGATAGCCATACCTCAGTGTACAGTGACAACCAGCAACGATACCCAGGCAAGATGTTTGAGATCCGGGTTCCACGGCAGCTCCAGTGCCACGGCGATCTCCGCGGAAACTGGCGGGCATTCCGGCAAAAGTTTGAAATCTTCCTATTGGCAGCCGTACTAGAAGACCTGGCCGATGCAGAAAAAACAGAGCTTCTCCTCACCATCGCCGGTGCCAGAGCAGAAGAAATCTGAAAAGAAATTCAAGTTCTCCAAGGGGCAAAGCAGGACCGAATTCCAGGCAGTCCTGGACAAATTTGGCAAATACTGTGAGGAAAACACACTCCAACCAGCAAGGAAAGGTAAGAGAAGCACCAGTACTCACCTCGAGGCTGAAGTCCCGGCGCAGAGAATGATTTTGGTCGGCGGCCATCTTTCTAAACGGACTGCACTTGCGCAGTTGCGCAACGCCGCGCATGCGCAATCACGAAAATGGCCATCAGTAAAGGAACCGCGATCTGCGCATGTGCAAACACCTTCCTACGTGCTACGTCACGTGCGTCATGACATCAGAGGCCCCGGACCACGCCCATTTAAAGGGGAAATGTCCCAAATCAAAGAAAAAATCTTTTAAAGCTGTAAAATAACCTTCCTTCACCTGGAATGACAGCACACTGCCTCAAATAGAACCAGGAAATGAAATAAACCTCCGAAGAACCCTGCAACAAGCAGTTACCTACCCCCAAACCGAGTCCGATTCCGACTTCCCGCAGACCAGTGACACCGAGGACCCGAGGGAGCCTTTTCGAGTCGCTGTTATAACAAAGAACAGGCTGTCCCCGAATCAAAACCACCAGCCGCTGTCGGTGCACAGCATTGATCCAGACGATGAGTGGTGTGCCATCCTGATGGTCAACCAATCCCAGATACGATTCCGCCTGGACACTGGTGCTTCCACTAATCTCCTAGCGTGGTCAGCCTTTCAGATCCTTGGGGTTAAACCAACCATTCTTCCGTCAACCTGCCAACTAGTGGACTACAATGGCAATGTCATTCCTGCTACCGGTTCATGCCAACTCGAAGTGACGCACAACTCGCAAAAAGCCATCCTTCCCTTCGAGATCATGGGCTCCTCGAAGGACTCTCTGCTAGGCGCACAGGCGTGCAAACACCTAAACCTCGTTCAACGAGTACACTCTCTCTCTCCAGAGGACACGTCTGCCTTCCAGGATGCGGACCTCAGGGCGCAACTCAATGCCATCATCGACCAGCACCGCGATGTTTTCGAAGACATGGGCACGCTTCCATACACTTACAAAATCCTGCTCAAACAAGACGCCATGCCTGTGGTTCATGCACCTCGCAAAGTCCCAGCACCCCCCAAGGACCGCCTCAAGCAGCAGCTGCAGGACCTCCAGGACCAAGGAGTGCTCTCCAGAGTGACGGAACCAACCGACGGGGTCAGTTCCATGGTGTGCGTAAAGAAGCCTTCCGGCGAGCTCCGGGTCTGCATTGACCCAAAGGATCTGAATCGCAACATAATGAGGGAGCATCCCTACCCCCAAGCACGAGGAGATCACGTGCGAGATGGCTCGGGCCAACATCTTCACCAAACTTGACGCCTCGAAAGGATTCTGGCAAATTCAACTAGACAGGTCCAGCAGAAAGCTGTGTATCTTTAATACCCCGTTTGGCAGATACTGCTGCAACAGGATGCCGTTTGGGATTATATCGGCATCAGAAGTATTCCACCGGATCATGGAGCAAATGATGGAGGACATTGAGGGTGTGCGCGTCTATGTTGACGACATCATCATTTGGTCCACCACCCCGCAGGAGCATATCAGTCACCTCCAGCGCGTTTTCAAACGAATACGGGACCAAGGCCTTCATCTCAACAGAGCCAAATGTTCCTTCGGCCAGACGGATCTCATGTTCCTAGGGGACCACATCTCCAGTTCCTAGGGGACTACATCTCCCGGTTGGGTGTGCGGCCGGATGCGGACAAGGTGGCAGCCATCACGGCCATGCAGAAGCCAGCGGATAAGAAGGCGGTCCTCCGATTTCTGGGCATGGTCAACTTCCTGGGGAAGTTCATCCCCAACCTCGCCTCCCATACCACAGCTCTCCGGAACCTGGTCAGGAAGACAACAGACTTCCAATGGCTTCCCACCCACGAGCGCGAATGGGAGGAGCTGAAGACCAGGCTTACCACGGCCCCGGTATTGGCATTTTTTGATCCCACGAAGGAAACAAAAATTTCAACAGATGCCAGCCAATCCGGCATTGGGGCGGTGCTCCTGCAATGCGATGAGGCCTCATCATGGGCCCCCGTTGCATATGCGTCACGCGCCATGACCCCCACGGAACAGCGCTACGCGCAGATCGAAAAGGAGTGCCTGGGCCTGTTGAATGGGGTCGACAAATTTCAAGATTACGTGTACGGCCTCCCCCAATTCACTGTCGAGACCGACCATCGCCCGCTGGTCAACATTATACAAAAAGACCTGAATGATATGACCTCTCGCCTCCAGCGCATTCTGCTTAAACTCCGGCGGTATGATTTCCAGCTCCTATACACCCCGGGCAAGGACCTGATCTTAGCCGACGCTCTGTCCAGGGCAGTCAACACCCCATGTGACCCAGAGGGGTTCGTTTGCCAGGTTGACGCCCATGTGGCCTCCAATCTGCCGGCCACGGATGAACACCTTATCCACATTCGTCGCGAGACTGCGGCTGACCCCCTACTACAGCGTGTCATGCGCCACATGACGGATGGGTGGCTCAAGGGCCAATGCCCACAGTTCTACAATATCAGAGACGATCTGGCAGTAGTCGATGGTGTCCTCCTGAAGCTGGACCGCATCGTGATCCCGCACAGCATGCGCCAGCTCGTTTTGGAACAGTCACACAACGGCCATCTTGGCGTGGAGAAGCGCCGACGGAGGGCCCGAGAGGCTGTGTACTGGCCCGGCATCAATGAAGACATCGCCAACACAGTGCTCAACTGCCCCACCTGTCAGCGGTTCCAGCCAGCCCAACCATGTGAGACCCAACAGCCCCATGAGTTGGTCACGTCCCCTTGGTCTAAGGTAGGCGTTGACCTGTTTCATGCGCTCGGCAGGGACTATGTTCTGATTGTAGACTATTTTTCGAACTACCCGGAGGTCGTACGCCTGCACAACATCACATCATCGGCGGTCATACATGCCTGCAAGGAGACCTTTGCTCGTCACGGCATCCCACTCACTGTGATGTCGGACAGTGGCCCCTGCTTCACGAGCCAGGAATGGTCCAACTTTGCCAGCAGGTACAACTTTGTGCATGTGACATCCAGTCCCCTGCACCCCCAATCCAATGGCAAAGCAGAAAAGGGCGTCCACATCGTCAAACGGCTCCTCTGCAAGGCTGCCGATGCAGGATCCGACTTCTACCTCGTCTTGCTGGCCTATCGTTCGGCCTCACTATCCACGGGCCTGTCGCCAGCCCAGCTGCTCATGGGTCACACCCTCAGGACCACGATGCCGTCCATTCATGTCCCAGAACTTGACTACGTTCCGGTCCTTCAGCGGATGCAACAGTCTCGTGCACAACTCAAGGCAACGCATGACGCTCGGGCGACTGATCTCCCTGCTCTGGCGCCGGATGACAACGTCCGCATCCATCTTCCGGAGGGTGGCTGGTCTGCAACTGCTGTGGTTCTTCGCCAGGTGGCTCCCCGCTTGTTCCTGGTTTGTCTGCCAGATGGTTCCATTTGCCGCCGCAATCGGCGTGCCCTTCGTCTCGTTCCACGCTCGCTACGTGATCCTCCATCGGTGCCACGCCCTCCTGTTGTTCCCAACCTGGACTGTGTGGAGATTCCGAACACTCTGCATCCTCCTCACTCTGCCGTGGCCCAGCCCGTTCCTCAGCCGGTGGCTCCTGACCCACCCTTGAGGCGGTCAACCAGAATTCATCGCCCAACTCAGAGACTTGACTTATGAGTTTTACAATGTTGGACTCTTTGATCTGTTCTGTTATCCTGTTTCAGCGTTCCAGTAGTTTGTATATAATGTTCATTTCGTTGGTGTGACACCCTGTTTCTCTGCACCAGGCACCTTCCCGTGTAAATAGATTAGCCTCATGTACATAGTCATGTAAATAACACGCACACACATAGTCAGGTACATTCACTACACGATATTTATTGTCACGCAGACACATGTTCTTTATATAAAAGGGGAGATGTCATAATATACACCAATATATTATGGTGCAGATACACACACACACACTGATGGACATGCAGTGGGACCAATCAGCATACACAACACCGCAGCCAATCACCAGTGAGAGAACACGCACTATAAAGACAGGGGACAGGCGTGTTCCCGCTAATTCTAGTTGCAGCCAGCTTGGAACACAGAGCTCAACGCCTGCAACACAGACATTCACCATGTGCTGAGTGCATCACCTGGTTAGGACTAGGCAAGGGTCAACAGTTAAAGCTGGTATTGCATTTACCCACAGTTCATGTATGTTAATATAGTTAACCTTGTAATAAAATAGAGTTGCACCACTTCAAGTGTTGGTGACCTGTTTGTGATCCAGAACACCCAACACATCAAACTGCTCAATTATTCACTGGCCTTCTGGAGGTCTCTGTGACAGCCAGGATGTATGTCCTCATCGTGAGCAAGTAAGTCTTGTACCTTGGAATCCATCGATCCCATGGCATGGGTGGATCTCCTGGTGATGAAATGACAGGTGCGGGAGCAGGTAAATTTAAATGTTCTCTTCATCACCCAGTAGTTGTGTTTAATGCCTCTACGTTATGCAAAGATGACACACCAACTTCTACATCCAAACAGGAGTTCTATTCAACGCTTTCAAACATCTGCTCTCATGCATACTGCTTCTTGCTTCAGTTTAGTTTCTCTTACTCTCTATAAGCACACCAGGTTTGACTATCAGCACACAGAACAGAGAAGAGTCACCAGACACACATAATCAAACTTTGAATAATTGAAGAATTGGACATCACAATATCCACGTCATCTGAAAAACTGTAAAAATGACAATCAGCAAAATTATAACTTTTTTAAATATATTTAAGTGTGCAGAATTGTCAACTTCCCAAACCCTCCAAGCACACTTGTGGCTTCTTGTGAAACTGGTTAAAGAATTAAAAATATATATATGTGTTTACTTCAGTTAATTTGGTTTGTTGACAATGAGCCAGTAATAAACTGATGTAATTATCCTCCCAATCTTGCTTTCATTCTAGTCTTTACACAAAATCAATACTTGTTTTTAAAAATTAAAACATAGTCCTTTTTATTTCCTAACAAAGGATAGCCACTGCATCTTCTTTCATCGATAATTGTTAATTATTGTTGTGAAGTACTGTTTACTCTGACCACTAAATGTTGCTTTAATGGCAAAATGTAATAAAAGTGGAGATGAAGAGCACAGTTCTTCCGTACATACTGTGCAATGTCAGCTAGAAAGCTCAAACATCACAATACTATTATAGTACACTGAGTCAAGTTATTGGCTGAGAAATGTGGGCGGGATCGTCCGTTCCATCAGCTGTGTGTTTCTCGGTGGCATGCCATTTACTGGTGGCATGGTTCTCTACACCCGCAACCATTCAATGGGATTTCCTGTTGAAACCACCCCACGCCGCCAGCAGATCCGCAGATGGGGGTGCGCTGCCATTGGAAACAGATAATCCCAACTACCAGGGAATTCCGGAATTGTGTTTTAATTAATTCTTGGAATGTGGGCATCAGTGGAAAAGTTGACATAAAAAGGTGGTTTGGGCCCCTGCAATCCATGTTTACTGCAGATTGATACAAACGAGATACATCATTTTACAAGACAGTTAAGCATTAACTGTGTTGGCTTTGGTCTGGAGACCATAACAGACCAGGCAAAGAATGGATAATAGGCTTTCTTCTCTTACGGATAGTGGGGAACCGGTTAGATATTTTTCCTGAAATCCATCTTGTCTCATGGTGAGAATACAAGTGCAAAGAAGGTGGAACAGTGACTCTATCAACATCCAGCTCAATTTAAATGGCATCAATGAGCTGCAGGAAACAAACAGGTGTACCCTGGAACTTCTGTTAAGAACCCCATGTGAGGGTATACCAAAACCCAGAAGGGAACCTGATTCTTAGTGGCGTATACTTTTAATTTGGTATTCTGTGAGAAAAGATGCGAACCAGGGAGGAATAGTCCAGTCATTGTGTGATCAGTCAATAAAGAATATTTATTAACTTAATGACAAGAAGGATTATAATACACTTAATTATACTGATGGCTGTACACACACAGTTTTGCATGAAGTTACCACTTGATTCCCAACTACCTACATTTCCTGAACTCTGAGACACCCTTTTGTTCCCAAACAACACCCAACATTATCTAACTCCATGAGTTAAATCCAGCAGATAATTACAATGCACAGGTTATTTAGTCATGTTTGGAAAAACTGTCTTCACTTTCAGCAAAAGCTAATTCTTGTTTTGAGTTTTGGATCTTAACTGACTGTCCATTTACCAATAAATTGAGTTCAGAAGACTGTTTCTGCAGCTGAATTATGGCTGTCATGGTAACTGCTATTGTGCCTCATTCTTCAGTTTTTGTGCTGTGGAGATATCATTATTTCCCTTTGATGTTGCCCATCTTGTGGGTCTGGCTTTTAGCATATACATATCAATTTCCTTATCTCTCCACTTTGAAGTTACCTCTTCTATATCCCACTCTTTCCCCAGTCAAGTAGGTAAACACAGGCTTTTCTCATTGGTATGCTAATTCATATATCAAACTCTCTTATGCTCTTATCAGTTACATGTTTTATTTTATTTTATCCCAGTTTCATTTTTTAATCCTGAATTTCCCCAATTCTTGAATCTCTGACCTGTACAATTGGGAAGGGCGGGATCTGGTTCTCATGCAGTGTTGGCCCTGATAGGTTTGGTCAGGAGGTAGGGACACCAACCCTGGGGAAAGCCTTGACTGTGCTGGCAGTGGACTGGGGTTTTCAGATTGCCCCAGGAAGAATAATCCTGCATCTTCTATGCCAAGGAAAATATAAACTGAACATTTCCTGGGTCCATCTTTTTGAGCAAGGGCAAGCAGTTCCCTTTAAATGTTCCTGATTCGGCCACCGAACACATTGGCAGAGTATGTGGAAAGAACTCTTCATATTTGTACCTTTATCACTGAAAGGGGCTACACAGGTGGAGAAGGTAGTCAAGAAGGCATACGGCATGCTTGCCTTCATTGGCCGGGGCATTGAGTATAAGAATTGGCAAGTCATGTTGCAGCTGTATAGAACCTTAGTTAGGCCACACTTGGAGTATAGTGTTCAATTCTGGTCGCCACACTACCAGAAGGATGTGGAGGCTTTAGAGAGGGTGCAGAAGAGATTTACCAGAATGTTGCCTGGTATGGAGGGCATAAGCTATGAGGAGCGATTGAATAAACTCGGTTTGTTCTCACTGGAACGAAGGAGGTTGAGGGGCGACCTGATAGAGGTATACAAAATTATGAGGGGCATAGACAGAGTGGATAGTCAGAGGCTTTTCCCCAGGGTAGAGGGGTCAATTACTAGGGGGCATAGGTTTAAGGTGAGAGGGGCAAAGTTTAGAGTAGATGTACGAGGCAAGTTTTTTACGCAGAGGGTAGTGGGTGCCTGGAACTCACTACCGGAGGAGGTAGTGGAGGCAGGGACGATAGGGACATTTAAGGGGCATCTTGACAAATATATGAATAGGATGGGAATAGAAGGATACGGACCCAGGAAGTGTAGAAGATTGTAGTTTAGTCGGGCAGTATGGTCGGCACGGGCTTGGAGGGCCGAAGGGCCTGTTCCTGTGCTGTACATTTCTTTGTTCTTTGTTGTTCTTTGTTTATTTCATATTCAGTGTCCTACAACCAGTGTAGGAACTCTAATCTTAAATATTTGCATATTCATGAGGCCAATGTCTGTTAGGTAGCCGGCCTGGAATAAACTTGAATATGGCAGGCACTGACATGAAATTAAGTGTCCCAATGATAAAAATATGCTCGCTGTGAGATGGATTTCTCTCTCAGTTCTGACTGTTCTTAATTTAGATTTGAAAATCTAAAAGTTATTTTGATTTGACGGATGCACAGGATTACATTATACCAGATGATCTTTTTATAAAGCTGTTTTGATACCACTGACATTAAAACTATTGTGCTGTTGTCTTATTTAAAGAAGGCGATAGTGGCATAGTGGTTAGCGCTGCTGCCTCACAGTGCCATGGACCTGGGTTCAATTCCGGCCTTTGGTCACTGTCTGTATGGAGTTTGTACATTCTCCCAATGTCTGTGCGGGTTTCCTCCTGATACTTCGGTTTCCTCCCACAGTCCAAAGATGTGCAGGTTAGGTGGATTGGTCCTGCTAAATTGCCCCTTAGTGTCCAAAGATGTGTAGGTTAGGTGGGATTATGGGGTTACTGGGATAGGGTGGAGGAGTGAGCCTCAATAAGGTGCTCTTTCAGAGGGTCGGTGCAGACCCGATGGGCTGAATGGTCTCCTTCTGCACTGTAGAAATTCCATGATTCTAAAATGCAATGTTTAATTTTGGCCTAACTCTGATAAGGAGCCATTTACACATTTCCACTAAGGTGCCTGTGGTGGAGGAAGTGAACCCAACTGGTGCCAAGTAAGGTTCCTTCCTTGGTGTCCTCTCTTGGTGCAGTCTGAATTATTTCACCCATTTTGGGAACATTTATATTACTTTGAGTTTCTACTGCAGCAGATCCAAACTAGAATCTGATAGATGTATTGGGTTTTGTTTAATCGCATCATGAATAACACTCTGTTCACAGCTTTCTTGACCTGAAAAGAAGAAACTATATCCAAAAATCAGTATGAGGTTACTGAAACAATGGCATAGAATTAAAGAATTCTATCGTTTCAATTGTCATATTTCTTGATGTTAAACCAGAAATACATCTTGGGCGGGATTCTCTGTCAGCTGACGCCGGAATTGGGAAACGCGATTGGGCGGAGAATTGGTTTTGACACTGAAATCGTGGCCGACACCGGTTTCACGCTAAATCGCAATTCTCCGGTGCCTCGACAGCAGCATCAATACCTTCCACTCCGCACATACAGTGAATGCCATTGGCATTTCACTAGCGGGCCCGACCCGGTATTCTCCGGGGCCTCCACGATTCTCCGCCTCCACCGGGGCAAATTTCCGACAGCAAGGTTCACTTGTGCCTTTATAAATCGTGAAACAGGCACCGTGGCTGCTGAGCAAGAGAGGGGGTACAGAATGTGTCCAACATCGTACAAGGTTTCAGAGGGACCTTTTTAACACTGTATCCAGGATCATGGCACCATCCTCCTCTGCTCACTTCCTCAAAACCTCCAAGCCTTCTTCTCTGAGGCTGCTTCTTCCTTCTGTCAGCAGGAGAGATAATCTCCCTCTGGAACCTTACAACCCAAAGCATCATCTCTAGAACAAATCATCTTGAGGGAGCCTCGGTAAGTCCTTTGCTGCAGTTCCTTCCTCTGTTGAAGGTCTAGGACAATCTTTCCACTTTCATTCCAGCAGGGTCCCTTTAAAAAGGCTCAAGTGGGCGACACCAATTTGCACTCAATGTTCAGGGAATCTCTGACCCTCTGCCGGGTCGGAAAATCGCCGGGGGTGCACGAATCACATGATGCCGCTCCGGCGATTCTACGGCGAACGTAGGATCGGCGCCAAAGGCGCCAGCATGGTCGGCGCGGCCCCGGTCGGGGGCCGCTCAATGGCATCCCCCTCCCCCCCCCCCCCCCGGCGATTCTCCGCGCACGATGGGCCGAATGCCCGGCAAGTTCAGCCGAGTCCCGCCGGCACCGTTCGCGTGTGGTCCTACCCGGCGGGACCTTGCCGTTCATGCTGCAGGGGCTGTCCTGGTGTGAGGGAGGGGAGATCCGACTCTGGGGGGGGGGCTCCACGGTGGCCTGGCCCGTGATCGGGGCCTATCGATCGGCGGGGGGGCTTATCCCGGGGGGGAGGCGATGTTCCTCCGCGCCGGGCCTCTGTAGGGCTCCGCCATGTTTTTCTTTTCTTTTTTTTTAAATTTAGAGGACCCGATTCATTTTTTCCAATTAAGGGGCAATTTAGTGGGCCAATCCACCTAGCCTGCGCATCTTTGGATTGTGGGGGTGAAACCCACGCAAACACAGGGAGAATGTGCAAACTCCACACGGACAGTGACCGAGAATCGAAACTGGGACCTCGGCGCCGTGAGGCAGCAGTGCTATCCACTGCACCACCGTGCTGCCCAGGGCTCCGCCATGTTGCTCGGGGGCCGGCGCGGAGAAGGCAACCCATGCACATGTGCGACCTCGTGCCATGCTGGCCTCCTGTGCGCCGCAGGATTGCTGATCCTAGGGGCCAGATGATGCCGTCGTAAAACGCTCCGACGTTTGGCATCAACACTTAGCCCCAGGATCGGAGAATCCCGCTCCATGAGTCAGATATTATCGCAGCAACTGGCACTGACAAACATAGAGCTGAAACTTCCAATCTCATCTTCTGGCAATGATTCAAAGTTAAAATCAAGCTTTATATGTTTCCAGAGCAATATTTTAAGACTCTTAAAAGAGGGGGTCTCACATTCCTCAAGGTCCAGATCCCATGCTAAATCAATGACACGAACCAAACCTTGATACAATATCCACTTTATGTGAAAGCCTCTATTGACCCACTAAATAATAGTACAAAATTACAACACCAGTTGCTTAGTACGACCCACGAATAGGAGCTCATTCCTGAGTGGTCAATCCGCTGAACAAATTCATTCGCACGACTTCCTTTTGTTTTGCAAAGAATACTTTATTTGTTAAAATTTCTGAGAGATATGAGGTTTTCTACACACATCATATTGCACACTGTGGTGCTTCAACACAGTCAAAGAAACATTACGGCGTTTCAAAATGGTCATTACAGATGGTGTAATGATATTTCAGTTGTCAACATAGATCAAGTTTCATTCAGAGGTTCTTCAATACAATTGTGATACATGTTAGATTCACCGCATACATTCAATATGAGTCATACAGTCCCCGGGGCTCCATTCTTTCCCACTCTCCTCGATTCATTATGGCTGAAAGATATCAACCTTCCCCCATTGCACTTCTGCTGTGGCTGTCCCAAGATTTAGTACGTCGCTCAGCATGTAGTCCTGGGATTTGGAATGTGCCAGACTGCAACACTGTCGGGGACAGCTTTTTGTTCTGGAAGACCAACATGTTTCAGACCAAGAATTCTCTCACCAAGTTGACGATCCTCCAGCAACAGCTGACGTTTGTCTCGGTGTGCATCCCTGGGAACAGCCTGTAGAGTCCTGTGTCACGGAGCTGCTTGGGATGAACCTCAACAAAAAAATTTCTCCCAGGCATTCTTTGCAAAGGTGCATTCCACAAAGTGGTGGACAACGGTTTCTTCCTCACCTCGAGGGCAATATGCAGATGGTATGAGATTCCGAGCATGTAGGAAGGATCTGACGAGGAGGGCCTTTCTCACCATCAGCCAGGTTAGATCTTGGCAGTTTCATAGAATTTACAGTGCAGAAGGAGGCCATTCGGCCCATCGAGGCTGCACCGGCTCTTGGAAAGAGCAACCCACCCAAGGTCCACACCTCCACTCTATCCCCATAACCCAGCAACCCCACCCAACACTAAGGGCAATTTTGGACACTAAGGGCAATTTAGCATGGCCAATCCACCTAACCTGCACATCTTTGGACTGTGGGAGGAAACCGGAGCACCCGGAGGAAATCCACGCACACACGGGGAGGATGTGCAGACTCCGCACAGACAGTGACCCAAGCCGGAATCGAACCTGGGACCCTGGAGCTGTGAAGCAATTGTGCTATCCACAATGCTACCGTGCTGCCCCGACAGTTGTTTGAAACTTCTGATGAGGCATTCTACAAATGACATTGACAGTCTGTTCAGGGAATCATCCGACAGGATCCGTCGTCTCCTTTTCCCGCAGTCTTGAATAATGTCTTGAACATTATGTGCACACCACTGCAAAGGTTTTTACATATTTCCTTGTGTAAATTTTTCCACGAGGGACAGGTGCACAGTCTAACTACTTGGAGCGTTCCACAGCAGTATGGCCAGACCTATCCTTCACAACACTGGGCACAGGTAGAACCTCAGGACAACTTCCCGTGACTTACTAAGTCACACTTACTTGGTTGCAGTAACAATGGGCTTGTGGGCTGTGCTTTTCTAACTGCAGTCCCTTGACACAAAAGGTAATAAATACCTCAAATCATGTCATCAGATTGGGTTTCAGTGCTTTATCCATCCCACCATAGCTATTCAAGATCACCTGCATGGGCCTGTGTTTATTTTCTGCTCACAGCTGGAGGTTTCTCCAGGTGCGTACCAGCAGTGGATGTAATATTTGCATCTTCATAAGGCAGGATAAAAGCTATTTACACATATCCCGAAAGGCCATTGTCGACAAACATTACTGTACACAGAGTATCTGGCTGCATTTAGTCTGGGTCACCACCCTGTGGACATAGATGAACGTTTCTGTATGTGTATGTCATTGTTCAGTTGACCAATAAATGGCAGAACTCTTGTGAGTACTGACAGGCAGAGAGATCTGGACGTGCATGTCCACCGATCACTGAAAGTGGCAATGCATGTGGATAAGGTGGTCAAGAAGACAGACGGCATGCTGGCCTTCATCGATCGGGCCATTGAATATAAAAATTGGCAAGTCATGTTGCAGCTGTACAGGACCTTAGTTAGGCCTTATTTGGAATATTGTGTACAATTCTGGTCGCCACACTACCAGAAGGATGTGGATTCTTTGGAGAGGGTACAGAAGCGGTTTACTAGGATGTTGCCTGTTATGGAGGGCATTAGCTGTGAGGAGAGGTTAGATAAACTTGGTCTGTTCTCACTGTAACGACGGAGGTTGAGAGGCAACCTGATAGTGGTCTACAAGATTATGAATGGCATGGACAGAGTGGATAATCAGATGCTCTTTCTGAGGGGAGGAGCGTCAAGTACTAGGGGACATAGGTTTAAAGTGCGTGGGGAAAAGTTTAGAACTGATGTGCGAGACAAATGTTTTACACAGAGGGTGGGAAATATATGGAATGCACTGCCTGGGGAGGTGGTGGGAGCAGGTACGATAGTGGCATTTAAGGGACATCTAGACAAATATAGGAATAGGGTGGGAATGGAAGGATACGGACTCTGTAAGTGCAGACGGTTTTAGTTTAGGCAGATACCATGGTCGGCGCAGGCTTGGAGGGCCGAAGGAGCTGTTCCTGTGCTGTATTGTTCTTTATTCTTTGTTCTAAATTGAACTTTATTTTTGAAATAGTCTAACATGAGCCCCAGTGATGATGCCTTCAGTCAGAATTCTTTTCCCTTCATCCCGACGTCCTCTGCACATCATGTGCCAAAATTCCAGTGAGCTCCACACCCTGGCCAACACCACAACTAGTTACATTTTACTTCTGTCATATGAGAAAAGACATGAAAAGTTTCAAATGTTTTCACTGTAATAAACTAGGCCATGTAAAGTCACAGTGTTGGTGGTTGAAGAAAAGCACTGGGAAGGCTGATATGGTAAAACAGGATAAGACAGTAGGGTTTGTTAAAGTGGTAAAGGAAAGCCCAAGTGAAGCGAAGGAGGTGCAAAAGATTGTACAGCCTGATCAAGAGGTGATTGATAAGAAAGTGCCAGATTTCTTTAAAGGATTTACGGTTACTCATGTGTATCAGGAGAGCAGGTAAAGAAGTCACAATTTTAAGAGATACGGGAGCTAGTCAATCTTTAATGGTAAGAGATGAGGAGTTATGTAGTTTGGGAAGAATATTGCCAGAAAAGGTGGTAATATGTGGATTTCAGGGTGAGAAGAGTCGTGTTCCATTATCTAAGGTAAGGTTGGAAAGTCCAGTGAAGAGTGGTGAAGTGGTGGTAGGAGTAATAGAGAAACTATCTTGTTCAGCAATACGGTTTATCTTGGGTAATGATATAGCTGGATCGCAGGTGGGAGTGATGCCTACTGTGATTGATAAGCCAGTGGAAAATCAGATAACTGAAATGTTGAAGGACAAATATCCTGGGATTTTTCCGGATTGTGTAGTAACAAGGTCGCAAAGTCATAGGTTAAGACAAGAGGAGAAATCAAAGAGTGGCGATAAAGTTGAACTGCAATTATCTGAAACAATTTGTGGTAGACTGTGTAGAGGTATTACGGTACCTGGTAATGCTGGAACACCATTGGTAGATATTGTATGTTTCCTATTGGTCAAGCTGTATGGTAGCTCCGCCCTGCAAGGCGGGATATAGGAGCCCGTGCCGCCCCAGCAACCTTCATTCTGTACCTGAGCTGCTGGAGGAAACATCTAGCTCATTAAAGTCTTCAGTTTGACTACAACCTCGCTTTAGTGATCATTGATCGTGCATCAATTTAATAAGCTAGATTTAAAAGGATGGAGCTCCGAATCAAGCCGGAGTGTCTGCAACTCAGCCGCCACGCAGCGAACTCAGCGGCAACATTCAAGCACTGGCTGGCGGTGTTTTAAAGGATATCTCGGAACGGCCGAAAACACACCCACGGGAGAACAGAAAATGCAAGTCCTGCACTCGAGGGTGAGACCGGAAATTTACACCCTCATCGAGGACGCGGAAGACTTCGATGCAGCAAAAGAGCTGCTAAAAGGACATTATATTCACCCGGTAAACCAGGTCTATGCCCGACATCTGCTAGCAACGAGGCGACAAATCCCTGGGGAATCGCTGGAAGAATTCTACCGTGCGCTCCTGGTGTTGGGGAGAAACTGCAGCTGCCCACAAGTTTCGGCGAGCGACCACACAGAACTCTTGATCCGGGACGCTTTCATGGCAGGTATGCTGTCCTCCCAAATCCGCCAGCGATTGCTGGAAAAAGACACCCTAGACCTCAAGGAGGCACGGGCCCTTGCAGGTTCCCTGGATGTGGTCTCCAGAAACACCCGCGCTTACATTCCCGACCGCGCGGCAGCCCCCTGGGCAATGTGGAACCCCTCCGCAGCTGACCCCGAGACAAGCTTGTGCTGCAAAGCGGCCTGGCAACCCCGGGGGGCCCCGCTGCTACTTTTGCGGGCAGGCCGAGCACCCCCGGCAGCGCTGGCCGGCCCGCGCATCCACCTGCAAGGGATGCGGTAAAAAGGGCCACTTCGTGGTGGTATGCCATGCCCGTGCGGTCGCTGCGGTTTTCGGCGGCGAATGAGGACCACCACCACAAACCTCTCCACGGTCCTTGTGCGGCCAGCGGGCGCCGCCATCTTCCTACATCAGGGCCACGTGCGGCCCCCGGGCGCCGCCATCTTGTCCCACGGACGCCACGTTCGATGGGCGGGCGCCGCCATTTTGTGAACCCCCAGCCATGTGCGACCAATGGGAGCCGCCATCATGGATGGACTCCCAGGGCCCCAGCTCGGCTGACCGCACACCGCCCGAAGAGAACACTCAACTGCTGAGATTAGCCTCGGTGATCCTGGATCAGTCCCGGCCTCGAACACTTTCAACTGCTACAACAACCGTACTAATCAACGGGCACGAGACGTCCTGCTTAATCGACTCTGGGAGCACGGAGAGCTTCATACACCCCGACACGGTAAGGCGCTGTTCTTTCCCCGTCCACCCCATTAATCAAAATATCTCCCTGGTCTCCGGTTCCCATTCAGTAGAGATAAAGGGCTTTTGCATAGCAAACCTCACAGTCCAGGGAAGGGATTTTAAAAATTACCGGCTCTACGTCCTTCCCCACCTCTGTGCGGCCACACTCCTAGGTTTAGACTTCCAGTGTAATCTACAAAGCCTAACTTTCAAATTCGGCGGCCCCATAGCCCCCTCACTGTCTGCGGCCTCGCGACCCTCAAGGTCGATCCGCCTTCCCTGTTTGCGAACCTCACCCCGGATTGCAAACCCGATGCCACCAGGAGCAGACGGTACAGTGCCCAGGATCGGATCTTTATTAGGTCAGAGGTCCAAAGGCTACTGAGGGAAGGAGTCATTGAAGCTAGCAACAGTCCCTGGAGAGCTCAAGTAGTGGTGGTAAAGACCGGGGAGAAGCATAGGATGGTCATCGACTACAGTCAGACCATCAACAGGTTTATGCAGCTGGACGCATACCCTCTCCCCCGCATATCCGACCTGGTAAACAGGATCGCGCATTACAAGGTCTTCTCCACGGTGGATCTTAAGTCCGCCTACCACCAGCTCCCCATCCGCACCAGAGACCACAAATACACTGCCTTCGAGGCAGACGGGCGGCTCTATCACTTCTTAAGGGTTCCCTTCGGTGTCACCAATGTGGTCTCGGTCTTCCAGCGCGAGATGGACCGAATGGTTGACCGGTATGGTTTACAGGCAACATTCCCGTATCTTGATAATGTCACCATCTGCGGCCACGACCAGCAGGACCACGACACCAACCTCCAAAAATTCCTCCAGACCGCAAAGATCCTTAACCTTACATACAACAAGGATAAATGCGTGTTTAGCACCGACCGCCTAGCCATCCTCGGCTACGTAGTGCGAAATGGAGTTATAGGCCCCGACCCTGAATGCATGCTCCCCCTTATGGAGTTCCCCCTCCCTCACTGCTCCAAGGCCCTGAAGTGCTGCCTAGGGCTTTTCTCTTACTATGCCCAGTGGGTCCCCAACTATGCGGACAAAGCCCGTTCCCTGATCCGATCCACAGCTTTTCCCCTGTCGATTGAGGCCCGCCAGGCCTTCAGCCGCATCAAAGCAGACGTTACAAATTTTTGTAGCGTGGTTGCCCACTGATGGACTTGCTGAAGAAACATCGAAAATTTCAGTGGACAGCGGAGTTTCAACAGGCATTTGACTGCCTGAAGGCTGTGTTAACCAATGCTTCTGTGTCGGAGGATTACAAGGGACTCTGTGATCAGATTGAACTAAAGTATCTGACTTACAAGAGAAATGCCGAGGCATAGAGAAATGGATGGATTGTATAGAGACTTTCTTTTCCAAAGAGACTGTCAATCAAGAATGGTTCCAGGTGGAGGAAGAAGAACTAAAATGGACTATGTTATTATAAATGTTTGCGTGTTTTGTTTTGTTAAATAAAACATATATTCACTGTCAATATTGCTTAAAGGAAAGTGAAAAGGTGAAAAATTAAACCATCTTGAAGTTGATGGTTTATTTTTTTTTCGTGAGGGGAGGTGTCGTGTGAGAGTATATTTAAGAAATGGATGTTTATAAAATAGCTCTAGTTGGTGTACCTTTAAGAAATGGGTGTTTGTCAAATGGCTGCAGTGATGCCAGAGAGTGGGTGGTGCTGGGCTGTCTGTCTGCTTTTACTTTTACTTTGGGCTGTCTGCTACAGGGTGTGTTTTACTTTCATTTTGAGAGCTGGATAGCTTCAGGAAAAGCAAGCAGCTCTATAAGTATCTCTCTGCAATCTAAAGACTGTCTCCAGATCATTTGGGTGATTTCAAATTGATAACGGCTCTCAGTAGAGAATTTAAACCTGGAGGGGGATTCTCCGACTCCCTGCCGGGCCGGAGAATCGGCGGGGGGTGGCGTGAACCACGCCCCGCCGCTCCGATGCCAGCTGCTGAATTCTCCGGCGATGGATTTTAGGCAGGGACGGGGATCGCGCCACGCCGGTCAGGGGCCGTTGGCAGCGCCCACCCGGCAATTCACCGGGCCCCGGTGGGCCGAGCTGCCACCCGTTCCTGGCCAGTCCCACCGGCGTGAAATGGACATGGTCCATACTGGCGGGACCTAGCTTGGAGTGTGGTTAGCGGGGTCCTCGGGGGGAGGGGGGTGTGTACAGGGGAATCCGGCCGGGGGGGCCCCACAGTGGCCTGGCCTGCGATCGGGGCCCACCGATCTGTGGGTGGGCCTGAGCCGTGGGGGCACTCTTTCCCTCCACATCGGCCTGTGTAAGGCTCCGCCATGGCCGACGCGGAGAAGAAACCGCCTGCGCATGCGGAGGAAACACGCCAGCGGTTCTGCGCATGCGCCAGAACATGCTGGCGGTCCTGCGCATGCGCCTACTCACGCCGGCTGGTGGAGGCCCTTCAGCACCGGTTGGCGCGGTGCCAACCCCTCCAGCGTCGGCCTAGCCCCCGGAAGTGCGGAGGATTCCGCAACTTCCAGGCGGCCCGACATTGGAGTGGTTCACGCCGCTCTTTGGCGCCGGTGGGGGCTGCCCCGCCGATTCCGGGAGAATCCCGGCCCTGATGTCTGTGTTAAAGAGGGTCTTTTCTCTTATGGATGTTGCAAGGAAAGATTACATGTTAATTATAGAATATTGTATCCGTGGGGATGATTGGTGTTGATAGTTGTTAAGGTGTTTACTGTGGGTTTATAAAGTGTGAACTGAATTTCATAAAATAAACATTGTTTTTGTTTAAACATACTTTAAGCTCTCTGTTGCACCACACCTGTAACGTGGACCCTTGTTCTCCCCATAATCATAATCTATTCAAAGTTATGGATCAGGTGAACTCCATGATACACTTTGGGGTTCTCTAAACCCTGGCCTATAATACTTCCAAACAGAAATGCAAGGGACATCAAAAATTCCTTACAGCATGGCAGGGATCCAAGGGATGTCAAAATGCCTTTACAAAGCTTGTCATACTCCGATGGAAAGTCACCAGAAAAAACTTCAAGGATATTAGACCAGTTTTTTTTTTTGTTTTAAAGCCAAGGGCAGTCAAGAGGGGGAAGTTTTCATCTTCACACCCACGTCCCTGGGCAGCATGCTGGCGATGCAGAATACCTGCATGTGGTCGAAACTGCCAGATTTTCATTCTATTGATTTTCCTTCCCGTTTCCGAGAGAGAAAAAAAACAATTTTTGCACGAAATACAATGCAGTGAATATTAATCCTGCTCACAATTTTTTGAAAGAGTAAAGAAGTCTTGAATCAATCTGGTGGATGGAAACAGAAGTTGATGTCAAAACAGGAGAGTGAGGTTGAGGCAGGCCCTGATCGTGGGCCTTAGCAACAGACATGTTAAATGACGTGTGCATTATTTTCTCATTTCTGCATTCCTCTGTTTATCTTTGAATTTTTGCGAACAAAATGAGACTGGTCAGAGCATATAGAAAGCTAAATATAATGTAACACCGCTGTCTGCATCAAATGTGAGACTGTTGTGCAGGTTGTGACCTTTGCAAAGCACTTAGCATGGGTATCTCGCCTTAGTATAAAATGTGAACATAATAAATTCAGACCATGTCCTTATACTTATAATAAAAGAACATGATTGGCTGCACGAGTGAGTGTGTAATTTAGGACTCTTTGTAATTCCTATTAATGGCGTGCACTCATGCGGAAAGGATTGTAGTACGGATGCATCATGCAGTGAATAACAAAAAAATAAGCACATTTTTATTCCCCACAATGATGTTGAACCAAATCCCAAGTATTGAGACACTAAAAACCCATTTTGCTCAGTGGTGGAGGTCAGCAAAGTGGCCAGCTCACACAGCACAATGAATTTATAGAGCTACCTCTTCCTTCTGCAATGTAGCCTTGAAAGAAATTGTAAAACATTATACCAGTGACGCTTAGCAACAGGAGGTAACATTGTCAGGCATGTGATACAGAATTCACTTAGAATCATAGAATGGTTACAGAAGGAGGTCATTTGGTCCATTGTGTGTGTTAGCCCTCTGAAGGATCAATTCACCAAGAATGCTACTCCCTATAGCTCTGCATCTTTTCTTGTAATTGACCCTGACTTCACCACACTCTTAGGCCGTGCATTCCAGATCCTAACCACTCGCTGTGTGGAAAGTATTTTCCAATGTCACCATTGCTTCTTTTGTCAATTACCTTAAATCTGTGCCCTCTGTTTCTTGATCCTTCCATCAATGTGAATTGTTTCTCTCTATCTACTCTGTCCAGCTCTCTCATATTTTGCGTACCTCTGTCAATATTCCTCCCACCTTCTACAATCTTTCTCTGTAACTGAATTGCTTCAACCCTCAAACCATTTTCATGTATCTTTTCTGCTCACTCTCTCCACATCTGCCTTCACACCCTTCCTAAAGTTAGGGCTGCCCAGCAGTGAACGCAGCTCTCCAGTTGAGCCCAGTGTTTTATACAGTCTAAACATAACTTCCTTGTTTGTTCAACCATGATCTCATTGAATGGCGGCTCGAAGGGCCAGATGGCCTACTCCTGCTCCGAGTTCTTATGTTCTTATGTTTACCCTATGGCTCTACTATATACTTTATAATCATTCTCTCAACTTGTCGTGTCATTAAATTTTCTGTGCATGTACACCCAGGACCCTCTGCTCCTGAATGCCCTTCAGAATTCCACCCTTTATTTTATATTATCTATCCTACCAAAAATGAATCATTTCACACTTCTCTGCATTAAATTTCATTGACCACTTATCCACCAATTCCACCAACTTGTCTATGTCCTTTTGAAGTTCTACACTATCCTCCTCACGGTTCACAGTGCATCCTAATTTTGTATCATCCACAAATTTTGAAATTGTGTACTTTACATCAAGATCTAGGTTATTAAAATGTGCCAGGAAGAGCAATGGTCCTATTGCTAATCACTGTGGAACTCCACAATAAACCTTCCTCCAGTCTGAAAAACAACCATTTAGCACTACTTTTTGTTTCCTGTCATTCAACTATTTTCGATATCCCTTTTGTTACTGTCCCCTTTATTCCAAGAGCTCTAACTTTGTTCGCAGCTCTATTGCATGGCACCTTATTAAATGTCTTTTGGGAGTCCATTTACACCACATCAACAACATTACCCTCTCTGTCATGACATAAAAAAACTCAAGCAAGTTCGTAAGACAAAATGTAGCAAAACATAGGTGAAGTGAGAGTGCCTGTCCTTGACATCAAAGAGCCCGAGTAAAACTGGAGTCAGTGCAAATGAAGGGGGAAACTTTCCGCTGGTTGGAATCATACCTGGTACAAAGGAAGATGATTGAGGTTGTTGGAAGTCAACCTCTTCAGATCACTGTGGGAGTTCCTCAGGATAGTGCTTTAGGCCCAGCTAACTTTAACTCCTTCATCAATTATCTACCTTCCCTCACAAGGACAGAAGTGGGGACATTCACTGATGACTGACTGAATGTTCAACACCGTTCATGGTTCCTCAGATAGTGAAGCAGTCCGTGTCCAAATGCAGCAAGACCTCGACAATATCAGGCTTGGGTTGACAATTGGCAAATAACATTCACGCCACATAAGTGCCAGGCAATGATTATTTCCAATAAGAGAGAACCTAATCATTACGCCATGACATTCAATGGCATTACCATCACTTAATCGGCAGGGTCCCAGGTTTGATTCCCGGCTTGGGTCACTGTCTGTGCGGAGTCTGCACGTTCACCCTGTGTCTGCGTGGATTTCCTCTGGGTGCTCCGGTTTCCTCCCTCAAGTCTCGAAAGACATGCTGTTAGGTAATTTGGACATTCTGAATTCTCCCTCTGTGTACCCGAACAGGCGCCGGAATGTGGCAACGAGGAGCTTTCACAGTAACTTCAATGTGGTGTTAATGTACTTGTGACAATAAAGATTATTATTATTATAATCACCCACTATAAACATCTTCTTTTCCAATACTGCCACCCCTCCTCCTTTCCTCCCTTTCCTATCTTTTCTGAACATTTTGTATTCAGAAATATTTAATACCTGCCCTTTTTGGAACCAGGTCTCTGTTTTTGGCACAACATTATATTTCCATGTCGCTTTCTACCTCTGCTACCCACTAATCCTATTTACCACACTCTGCACATTCAATTTTCACATTCCTGCACATGCAGGAATTTGCCAAGGTTCCTTAGGCAGCACCTTCCAAACCCACAACCACTATCATCTAGAAGGACAAGAGAGGCAGATACCAACCACCTGGAAGGTTCCCCTCCAAGTCACTCACTACCCCAACTTGGAAATATATTGCCATTCTTTCATGGTCGCTGGGGCAACATCCAGGAACTCCCTCCCTTACAGCACAGTGATGTACCTACACCTCAGAGACTGCAGCGGTTCAAGAAGGAAACTCACCACCACCTTCTGAAGGGCAACTAGGGATGGGCAATAAATGCTGGCCTAACCAGCAACGCCAACATCCCGTAAATAAATAAACATAAATATGCACTGCAATCTATTTTCCCTTTTATGTTGAACCTACCTGATGGCTTTTACTACTCTGATACTATCTGTCTATCCCAATAATCTTTGCACTTTGTATTCCTCTATAGTATTGTCCCTTTGTTCCCACACCCATGCCAAGTTAGTTTAAACCTTGCCCAATAACACTAGCACCACAAGGAAATTCTTGTGGCCATGTTTAGGTGCAACCAGTCTGACCTGAATAGATCCCATTTCTTCCAGAATTGATCCTAATTTCCTCAGAATCTAAAGCCCTCCATTCTGCACCATCTCCCCAGCTGCAGCTGGGGCGGCACGGTGCCACTGTGGTTAGCACTGCTGCCTCACAGCGCCAAGGACCCAGGTTCAATTGCGGCCTTGGATCATTATCAGTTTGTACATTCTCCCCCTGTTGGCATCGGTTTCCTCTGGGTGCTCCGGTGGGTTGGCCATGCTAAATTGTTCCTTAGTTTCCAGGGATGTGCAGCTTAGGTTACGGGGTATGGGGATAGAGTGGGGTGGACATGGGTAGAGTATTAATTCGAAGGGTAGGCGTAGACTCGATGGGTTGAATGGCCTCCTTCTGCACTGTAGGGATTCTATGATTCTATACATATTCAGCCTCTCTATCTCCTGTTTCTATAATTACTGGTTGTGGTGCCAGGGGTAATCCAGAGATCGTTACTTTTGAGGAACTTTTTGTTAATTTCCAAGCTAGCTCCCTAAATTCTGATGGCAGGAAAACATCACCTCCTCCTACCTATGCCATTGGTACTGATTTGGGCTATGCTGACTGTTCACCCCCCCCCCCCCCCCCCCCACACACACCTCCCCCCACCTCAGGGCACTCTGCAGCTGCTCAGTCACACATCTGACCCTAACACAATGCAGAATTCCCTGTCTCTTCCTCTTACTATCTAATTTCCCGACTTCTCCATGCCCCACTATATAGCTGAGTGACCCATGGTGCCATGGACTTGGCCCTGACTGCACTTCCCAGATGAACTATCATTTCCACCGGTATTCAGAGCTGAATACTTGTTCAAGAGTCAGATGCACGACCTGCCCATTTCTTCTTGACTGCCTGCTGGTCACCCCATCCCTCTCTCTCTGCATATGCTTAAGGGGCGACCACATCCGTAAATACGCTACCTGCAAAGCTCTCAACCTAGGAGGTATGCCACACTGATTCCAGCTTCCGATTGCTTCACACTCCTCCTGAATTGTATTGGAGTGATCCTGACCTGCTGCGCACCTCCCATGCCCCCCCACCCCATTCCCAAAACAAAAGCACAAAACACAAACCGTGAGCAGCGTTGGACCCAAATAATGGAAACATCGATGACAAGGCCAGAATCAATATTGATGGGAGCTTCCCACATTTTGCAGTAACACATTTCTGGCGTAATGTGTGAATCTTGCCTGGACAAGCCATTAAAAAGGGACCAACAAAATAGGAGCCTTCATTCAAAGCTAAATATTTTGTGTCATTTTCTAGGTTTTCTGATCACCACACAAATTATACTTGTTGCTCTATGACTTGGCAGAAAGGAACCAGGAAATGTCTGGTCCTGATGCCAGGTGCCACATGTTGCATAGTGCCATGGAGTACCACAACATTAGCCACCAATACCAGACATAATCATTTGGTGATATCAGTAGTGATGTGCCTAAGGAAGCGGAAGTATTGAATGGGACAACAACAGACAATGGCAGTCCACACAGCATGTAAAATTGACAGGTCCTGACTTTTCACGTCAGGCATGGCAATCAGTTTATCTGCCTCAGTCCTCTTCCAGCCTCGAACATGCTGGAATTTAATGTCTAAGCTAATTTTCCTCCTGAAGATGACAACATCGTTGTGGATGAGGAAAACCATTTGGCCATGCATGGAAGTCCCCCAAAGCTGCATCAAGTTTTTTCTTGAGTTCATGCAGAATTTTGGGGAATCATAAAACATGTACAGTGCAAAAAGAGGCCACTTGGGCCATTGTGTCCATGTCTGTTCTTTGCAAGGGCAAATCAACTTGTCCCCCTTCCTTAATCCTTCCCCATAGCTTTGCATATTTATTCTCTTCAGGTGCTTATTCAATTCCTTTGTTGAAACCACAATTGTATCTGTCACACTCAGGCTCAAGAATAGCATCATTACATCTGAATTCGACAGTAGCTGATTCAAGCCTGCAGCATCAGGCAGGTACCATATGCAATGGACCAGCTGGACACGCACAACTAACATTCACTTCTCTGATGTCTGTGTGTGTAGCCTTGTGGCTGTCTTAAAGGGACTGCACAGTGCTTTCATTAAAATGCATCCTTTTTTGTCAATGTCCTTAGGATCACATTTGATGGTTTTAAAGGCAGATGCTTCAACTTTTAATGATAAATTGTGTCAAGTATCAGCAATTATGCAGCACCTGTTTTCACTCCCATTTTAATTTCATGACCTTCAGGTTTTGGATGTGCCTAAAAATGTTGTTGATCGCCCTACATTGACAAAACACCTAGATTTAGCTCTTGATGTTGCTCAGTTTTGCTGTCTTTTGGGTGATCTTGATCTTCATCCACTAATTTGTAGATACAACTAGATTGTTTGACTTTGTTGTTCCTCTTGTGCCGCCTTGGTGTAGGAAAAGTTTTCTGAGCCCAACATGCCTTGGCAATGTTGCACTTCTTGTCACAGTTCTTGCATATTGTTAGCGGAGTTAAATGAGTCGAGTTCTTCACACCGTATGAAACTTTAATGCCACATGCACGTGGGAGAGCTAAACTCGGCTGCTGTAACCGCAGCTTGGTCCAAGTCACTCTGCTTGAACAAAGCCCCCACGCAATTCTTTACACTGTTTCGGCTCGTTATAGAGTAATACAAAATGATTCAACGTGAAACGAGTGATTCAAATAGTACAATGAAACCGATTATCAGTATCGGCAGTGTGATGGGATTACAATCATTCTCGATTAGGTGACGCGGATACACTGTTTTACATACATTGTCCCTAATCGTTTCGGAGATCCATCTTGTCCACCTGCTTTATAATACAAATGACCGTGTCTAAACAATCGGTCCTTAATGGGGTGTTAACTACTTGTGGTGATCCACTGTAATAGGAGATGTAAGGTAGGACCTGCACTACAGGTTCGCCGGTAGCCCCGGCCGGCTGGCTCCGCACACGGAGAACTGTATAAATATGCATGACCTCCAGTGCCCTGACATTTCGCCAGCTGCAGCAGGAGGTCACACACCTGACTGTAATAAAGCCACAGTTGTACCCAACTTTAGTCTTTGTGCAATTGATCGTGCATCAATTTATTACAGTCAGATTTTCCACAGAATGGATATCCGAATTAAGCCCGATCGCCTGCAGCTGGATCCGCACTCGCCCGACGCCAGGAAAGACTTTACTTACTGGCTAGCATGTTTCGAGGCCTACATCAACGCGGCGGACCCCACACCAACGGAGGCTCAGAAGATAAATGTCCTGTACTCCAGACTGAGCTCCAGCGTGTTCCCGTTGATCCAAGACGCCACGAATTACACAAAAGCAATGGAACTCCTCAAAGAACACTACACACAGAAGGCGAACACGCTCTTCGCCAGGCATGTACTTGCCTCCCGCTCGCAACTACCTGGTGAGTCCATCGAAGACTTCTGGCGGGCCCTAATTCCACTTGTCCGGGACTGTGACTGTCAGGCCGTCATGGCCGCCGAACACGCAAATCTCCTTATGCGCGATGCCTTCGTGACGGGGATTGCGACGGACCACATCCGAGAACGATTGCTGGAAGGGGCCACGCTTGAACTGGCGGAGACAAAAACCTTGGCGCTCTCCATGACGGTCGCATCCCGTAACATACACTCGTACCTCTCCCGCCACGCTACCCACCCTTCTACTCGTTCCTACCCCTCCTGGACCTCGCCGACAACCTCCTCAGCCAGGGCCCTGACTTCGCAATGCACCTGCGCCGCATGCCGATCCGCTCATCCCGGGGGGTCCCCGCTGCTACTTCTGCGGTCAGCAGAAGCACCCCCTCCAACACTGTCCGGCCCACACTGCCGTTTGTAAAGCCTGCAGTAAAAAGGGCCACTTCGCGGCTGTGTGCCAGGCCCGCGCAGTCGCTGTGATCGCGCCCGCTATCGCCCCCTCCCCCACGCCAGCCGCGCAATGGGAGCCGCCACCTTCTCCTCTCGGGTCCATGTGCGACCAATGGGCGCCGCTATCTTGTTCCACTTCGGCCACGTGCGCCCCATGGGCGATGCCATCTTGTCCCGACCCCGCAATGGGCGCACCATGGGCGCCGCCATCTTGTCCCGACCCCGCAATGTGCACACCATGGGCGCCGCCATCTTGTCCGCCACCGGGTCTCTGGACATCCCGACATCGGAACCGCACACACTCGCCACCCGAAGCATCCGATGGCTACCCGCAGCTTGCTTCGATGACGCTGGACCAATCTCGCCCGCACAACCTGGCCACCGCGTCGACGACGGTTAAAATCAACGGCCACAAGACCTCGTGCCTGCTGGACTCCGGGAGCACCGAAAGCTTCGTTCACCCAGATACGGTCAGGCGCTGCTCCCTCGCGGTCCACCCTGCCAATCAAAGGATCTCCCTCGCCTCCGGATCCCACTCCGTCCCGATCCGAGGCTTTTGTACAGTCACCCTCACGGTCCAGGGCGTAGAATTTAATAACTTCCGCCTCTATGTCCTTCCTCATCTCTGTGCTGCACTCCTGTTGGGCCTGGACTTCCAGTGCAACCTCCAGAGCCTCACCCTCAAATTCGGCGGGCCCTTACACCCCCTTACCGTTTGCCGCCTCGTGACCCTCCAGGTCGATCCCCCCTCCCTTTTTGCCAATCTAACTGCGGATTGCAAGCCCGCTGCCCTTGGAGCAGACGGTACAGCACCCAGGACAAGACCTTCATCAGGTCCGAAGTCCCAACGGCTGCTTAAGGAGGGTATTATTGAGGCCAGCAACAGCCCCTGGAGAGCCCAAGTGGTAGTGGTTAAAACTGGGGAGAACCACAGGATGGTCATGGACTACAGCCAGACTATCAATCGGTACACGCAGCTCGACGCGTACCCCCTCCCATGCATATCTGATTTGGTCAATGAGATTACGCAATGCCAGGTCTTCTCAACAATTGACCTGAAATCCGCCTACCACCAGCTCCCCATCCGGAAGTCAGACCAGCCATACACTGCCTTCGAGGCATACGGTCGCCTCTACCACTTCCTTAGGGTCCCTTTCGGTGTCACAAATGGGGTCTCGGTCTTCCAAAGAGGGATGGACCGAATGGTCGACCAGTACGGTTTGCGGGCCACCTTTCCGTAATTAGATAATGTCACCATCTGCGGCCATGACCAGCAGGACCACGATGCCAACCTCGATAAATTCCTCTGCACTGCCACTCTTCTCAACCTGACCTACAACAAAGAGAAGTGTGTGTTCAGCACGACCCGATTAGCCATTCTCGGCAATGTAGTCCAAAACGGACTTCTCGGGCCCGACCCAGAGTGCATGCGCCCCCTCATGGAACTTCCCCTCCCCACCGCCCCAAGGCCCTCAAACGCTGCCTGGGGTTCTTTTCCTACTACGCTCAGTGGGTCCCAAACTATGCGGACAAGGCCCGCCCACTCATTCAGTCCACCCAATTCCCCCTTGCGGCCGAGGCACAACATGCTTTCACCCGCATCAGAACAGACATCGCCAAGGCCGGGATGCGTGCAGTGGACGAGTCACTGCCTTTCCAAGTAGAAAGCGACGCTTCAGACATCGCCCTTGCCGCCACCCTAAACCAGGCAGGCAGACCCGTGGCATTCTTTTCCCGCACCCTTCATGCCTCTGAAATTCGACACTCATCCGTCGAAAAGGAGGCCCAAGCTATCGTTGAAGCTGTGCAGCATTAGAGGCATTACCTGGCCGGTAAGAGATGCACTCTCTTTACGGACCAACGGTCGGTAGCCTTTCATGTTCAAGAACACACAGCGGGGCAAGATCAAAAATTATAAAATCTTGCGATGGGGATTCGAGCTATCCACCTATAATTACGAGATCTTGTATCGCCCCGAAAAACTCAACGAGCCCCCAGACGCCCTCTCCCGAGGTACATGTGTCAGCGCACTAGTGGACCAACTCTGGGCCCTACACGACAGCCTTTGTCACCCGGGGGTCACTCGATTGTACCATCTGGTCAAAGCTCGCAATCTGCCCTACTCCGTCGAGGAAGTAAGGACAGTCGCCAGGGACTGCCAGGTCTGTGCGGAGTGCAATGTGCCGCACTCCTACTGGCCAGACCGTGCGCGCCTGATAAAGGCTTCCCGCCCCTTTAAACGCCTCAGCATGGATTTCAAAGGGCCCCTCCCCTCCACCGACCGTAACACGTACATTCTCAGTGTGGTCGACGAGTACTCCAGTTTCCCCTTCGCCATCCCATGCCCCGATATGACGTCTGCCACCGTCATCAAGGCCCTCAGCAGCATCTTCGCTCTGTTCGGTTTCCCCGCCTACATCCACAGTGACAGGGGACCCTCATTCATGAGCGATGAGCTGCGTCAGTTCCTGCTCAGCAGGGGTATAACCTCCAGCAGGACGACCAGCTACAACCCCCGGGGAAACGGGCAAGTAGAATGGGAGAATGGGACAGTTTGGAGGGCCGTCCAGCTGGCCCTATGGTCCAGGAACCTCCCAGCCTCTCGCTGGCAGGAGGTCCTCCCTGACGCGCTGCACTCCATCCGGCCACTATTGTGCATCGCCACTAATAACACACCCCATGAACATGTCTTTACCTTCCCCAGGAAGTCCGCTGCTCCAGGACTGGTCCTTCTCCTGAGGCACATCCGACTCCAAAAGGCGGACCCCTTGGTGGACAGGGTTCACCTGCTCCATGCCAACCCTAATTGCGCTAATTGTATATAGTTACACGTCACCCCCGCCGGACTCATTTTTAACAGGGGGCGAATGTGGTGAACCACTGTAATAGGAGATGTAAGGTAGGACCTGCACTACAGGTTCGCCGGTAGCTCCTGCCTGCTGGCTCCGCCCACGGAGAACTGTATAAATATGCATGACCTCCAGTGCCCTGCCATTTCGCCAGCTGCAGCAGGAGGCCACGCATCTGACTGTAATAAAGCCACAGTTGTACCCAACTTTAGTCTTTGTGCAATTGATCGTGCATCACTACTCTATGTCCTTGATATTTGCATATAGCCAGCTCTACAATGTCTCTCCGTGACAGGCCGGAGTCAGGCTGATCGCTGTCCTCTTAGTTCCTGTTGCTGAAGTGGAAGATTTGTTACCTGTGGCCTGCTGGCTTGTACTATGCTAATTTGATTAGGTTCTTGGAGAATGTCAGTTTAATCCTTTCCAGGCAGGTTTTTCCCTGCTGCCCCTAGTGTACCTCTGAGGCTCCATTTTACCTACTACACATATGTTGGATTTGCTTCAGTGTTCACCTGCTGAGTGTCCAACCTGTGTACAACGATGACATGTCTGAGCTGGTGACTGGGAGTGTCAGGTCAAGTGACAATGCCTCTTATAGGTGGAGAGTTCGATTATCCACTTCAAGATCTTATCATTCTTGAACTTGCCCCGCTGCGTATTGTCAAACATGAAGGCAACCGATCGTTGGTCGGTGACGAGGGTAAACCTCCTACCAGCGAGGTAGTACCTCCAGTGCCGCACGGCTTCCACGATGGCTTGGGCTTCTTTTTCGACCGAGGAGTAGCGAATTTCGGAGGTGGTGAGGGTGCGTGAAAACATGTCGCACGTATACCTCGTTCACAGGCCGCACATAGAGGCGTTCGAGTAGTGCGAGGGCCTCTGTATAGGAAGCGGCTTTGTTGAGCTGGACAGAAATGCGATGGCTCACCCATGCATGGAGGAGGCTCAGCTTCTGATCGTCAGTGACGGATGGCGTAGACAACGCGGCGAGATAGGCCTTGAAGCATCGAAGCCGATGTGAAAAAATTTATTTTGCCTCCTCAGCCTGTGGATCGAGTTCCAGTCTGTCAGGTTTGAGGGCTGATTCCATAGTAGTATTTTAAGCTGATTAAATTGATGCGACCATTAATTCACTCGAAAACACGTGGAGAAGTAAACCGTGGTTTTAATCAGCTTAGAACTGAGCCTGCCTGTGACCGGTACAACACTGAAGGCGGCCCTGCAGATCAGCAGCTCTTATACTTCCTGGAGAGGGGGTGGAGCCATGGGCGGAGCCCGTACATGCCCCAACATATTCCCTGTGGGTGAAGCCACACATGGCCCATAGGTAGAGCCCACAGGGTTAAACACATAACATAACATAATACAGTGCACTGGTGAATTATCAGTAATTATACATTCACCTAACAGCATGTTTTTCAGGACTTGTGAGAGGAAACCGGAGCACCCAGAGGAAACCCACGCAGACACAGGGAGAACGTGCAGACTCCACACTGTGACCCAAGCTGGGAATCAAACCTGGAACCCTGGAGCTATGAAGCAACAGTGCTACGCACTGTGCTACCATGCCACCCTTTATCGGTCTTTAGCGGTCTTCTTACTCACTGTTGCTGTTGAAAATGTTGTTTAAACGTTCAGCAGCGGTGGCAATGCTTTGCTCAACACCTATACGCGCATGCTTCCAGTCCCAAAAATCTTACATTGCACCAAATGCCATCCCGTAGTTAGTCAACGGAAATCTTTGTACCAGCGATTTTTCTGCCTCAAACATCATTGCCAGTTTTTTATCCTGTTATATTTCTTTGATGCCGCGAAGAAAAAAGGTATGGGGTGCCCATAGTCTGGATTCTTGTTAAACACGATGAGAGGTTTATTAAGGCTATTGTTCATGCAATCAAGATGGTGATCTGCTCAAAGCCCGTGCAAATACTCTGCTGATGTCACTACACACCACGTGATGCATAACCAGCAGGAATATATTCCCTGATACATAACAGTTAGCAAAGGAGCACTAGTAAGTGACCTTCCTCACAAAAGCTGCAAAAGGTATGGGGTACAGTGGCAGTGCTTTTGGGTCTGGAGATGGAGTGGAGACTGCAGAGAGAGTAAGCTCTATACTACCCCCCTGCCAATTTGCAGCAGGATTCCTCCATGATCCTTTGCAATAGCAGGCCGCTGTCTGATAGAGCAGCTAACTCACCTAGGTGCTCATGTTCATTTAATGCTCGGTCCTGCCATATCAAGGTCCTCACCTGAGTCCTCTGCAGCAGTACTTGTCTTGCACCTCACGTTCTGATGAGTTGGCAAGCAAAACTTTCTTTGCTACTGACATAGCTGCAGCCTACTCGTGCCCAGGGTCTGACCATGTGCTGATCACTGTGGAAGGTTAGTGCAGTGTCGGTGTCTGAGCTGGTGACTGGCAGTGTCAGGTCAAGTGACAATGTCTCTTCATTCGTGCAGTGCTGTTCACCCTCTTTCCTCCTCCTGGGCTCGTGTAGCTGGGCAAGTAAAATGTCTTCAGCGTCTGAAAGAAAAAATTAAAAGAGAAAGGTTGGTGCAAGGGAGTGGTTTGTGGGAGTAGGAGGAATCAAGAGGTCCAAGATCATACCATCAGCAGCTTTGACAAAGAGCCATCGGACTCGAAACGTTAGCTCTTTTCTCTCCCAACAGATGCTGCCAGACTTGCTGAGATTTTCCAGCATTTTCTCTTTCATCAGCAGCTTGTTTGGCGTGCCTGATAGCAGGATGATTATATGCTGGGAGTTGGGAAGGGGCACAGGGATATGTCACTATTCTCAATAATGTTCTCAGCAACACTGGATGGCAGGGGCCCCGTTGCATGGAACCATGATGAAGTGAAGCATCTCCTCTGCAGGACTCAGGAGAGGCAGAGGCTTTTGGCGCCATTGGATCTGCAATTGTGTGTCGGCTTCTGCTGCAAGGGTGAGGGAGCAGAATGTCGTTGATTATGTAGCAATTTTTTTGAGTGATGGTGAGCGATTGGGAAGTGTTGATCTCCAAACGGACCTAGATGTCCTTGTCAGTAAGTCACTGAAAGCTAACATGCTGGTGCCATATGCAACTAGCAAGGTGAATGGCATTTATCGTTGACTTTTGTGCAAGACAGCTTGAGTACAAGAGTAAAGAAGTCATTCTGCCATTGTATAGATCCTTGGTGAGAGCACACCTGGAGGTTTGTGCACAGTTTTGGTCTCCTTGTCTAACGGAAGGATATACTGGCCACAGAGGGATTGTAACAGAGTTTCATCAGACCCATTCCTGGGATGTTGTGATAGTCCTATGAGGAGATATTGAGGAGAATGGGCCTGTATTCTCTCGAGTTTAGAAGAATGAGAGGTGATCTCATTGAAGAGATGGTATGTTGGCCTTCATTGCGAGAGGTTTCGAGTATAGAAGCAGGGATGTGTTGCTGCAGTTATACAAGGCCTTGGTGAGGCCACACTTGGAGTATTGTGTGCAGTTTTGATCTCCTTTTCTGAGGAAGGATGTTCTTGTTCTCGAGGGAGTGCAGCGAAGGTTTACCAGACTGATTCTAGGGAAGGCAGGACTGTCATATGAGGAGAGATTGACTAGGTTGGGATTGTTCTCGCTGGAGTTCAGAAGAATGAGGGGGGATCTCATTGAGACTTATAAAATTCTAACAGGACTAGACAGGGTAGATGCAGGAAAGATGTTACCAATGATGGGTGTGTCCAGAACCAGGGGTCACAGTCTGAGGATTCAGGGTAAACCATTTCAGACAGAAATAAGGAGACATTTCTTCACCCAAAGAGTGGTGAGCCTGTGGAATTCATTACCACAGGAAGTAGTTGATGCTAAAACTTTAAATATATTCAAGAGGCGGCCTGATATAGCACTTGGGGAGAATGGGATCAAAGGCTATGGAGAGAAAGCAGGATTAGGCTATTGAGTTGGATGATCAGCCATGATCGTGATGAATGGCGGAGCAGGCTCGAAGGGCCAAAAGGCCTCCTTCTGCTCCTATCTTCTATCTATGAAGTATAAAATATTCTTGCAGGACTCGACAGGGTAGATGCAGGAAGGATGTTCCCAGCTGGGAGTTTCAAGAACCAGGGGACACAGTTTCGGAATAAGGGGTCAGCCATTTAAGACCGAAATGAGAGGTATTTATTACTCGGAGGATGGTAAATCTTTAGAATCCTTTATCGCAGGGGGTAATTGAGTATGCCCAAGACAGATACCGATAGATTTCTACATGTTAACAACATACGAATGGGGCGGCACGGTGGCGCAGTGGTTAGCACTGTTATCTTGAGGCGCTGAGGACCCAAGTTCGCTCCCGGCCCCGGGTCACTGGTCCGTGTGGAATTTGCACATTCTCCCCGTATCTGCTGGGTCTCACCCCCACAACCCAAAAGATGTGCAAGGTTGATGGATTGGCCACAATAAATTGACCCTTAATTAGAATTTTTAAAAAAAATATATAAATATAAAAAAAACAATATACGAATACATTCGGCACCTCGAGTCTGCTCTGCCATCAACTTCACATTTCTGCCTGCCCCTTTTAACCTTTCACCCCTTGCTTTTCAATAATCGATCTACTTCTACCTTAAAGATATTCAAAGACTCTAACTCAACCACCTTTTGGTGAAAAGAATTCAAAAGTTCACAACCCACTGAGAGAGAAAAAATCCTGGGGCGGAATTCTCCCCGCCCACGCCGGGTTGGAGAATCGCCGGGGCGCCGAGCGTGTCCCGCCACGCCACCCCGACGCCCACACGCGATTCTCCCACCCCCCTCAAACCGGCGCGGCGAGAATCACAGCTGGCCACTGGGAGAACAGCCGCTCGCCCGTTTGCAAAGGGCGAGCGGCGATTCTCCGGTCCGCGATGGGCCAAGCAGCCTGCCCAATACGATGGGTTCCCGCCGGCGCCGTCCACACCTGGTCGCTGCCGGCGGGAACAGCGCCGGATCGCTGAGGGGGGGGGGGGCGGTCTGTGGGGGTGGGGAGGGGGGTTCCTGCACCAGGGGGGGCCTCAAATGGGGTCTGGCCCGCGATCGGTGCCCACCGATCGGCGGGCCGGCCTCTCTGAAGGAGGACCACCTTTCCTCCGCCGCCCCGCAAGATCCATCCGACATCTTCTTGCGGGGCGGCCTCGGGGAGGACGGCAACCATGCATGCAGGGCTTGGCGGCGGCCAACCTGCGCATGCGTGGGTGGCGTCATATACTCGGCGCCGCTTTTACATGATGCCAAGGCCCGGCGCGCGTAAATGACGCAACTCCGCTCCTAGCCCCCCGGGGGCGGGAGAATAGGGGGCAGCGAGCGGGCTCCGACGCCGCAGTGAAACACTCTGGTTTTCACTCCGGCGTCGGCACTTAGACTCCCGATGGGAGATTTGCACCCCTCATCTCTGTCTTCAGTGAGTGACCTCTTGGGCGCGATTTTCCGACCCCCCACCGGGTCGGAGAATCGCTGGGGGCCGGCGTGAATCCCGCCCCTGCCATGTTCTGTATTCTCCGCCACCGGAGATTCGGCGGGGGTGGGAATCACGGCGGTCGGTGGAAATCGCGCCGGTCGGCGGGCCCACCCCCGGCGATTCTCCGGTCCGCGATGGGCCGAAGTCCCGCCGCTGTCAACCCATGCCAGCCGGCGTGGATTGAACCACCTTTCGAACGGCGGGACAAGGTGGCGTGGGCGGGCTCCAGGATCCTGGGGGGTGGCGCGGGGCGATCTGGCCCTGGGGGGGCCCCCACGGTGGCCTGGCCCGCGATCGGGGCCCACCAATCCGCAGGTGGGCCTGTGCCGTGGGGGCACTCTTTTCCTTCCGCCTTCGCCATGGTCTTCACTATGGCGGAGGCGGAAGAGACCCCCTCCACTGCGCATGCCCGGGGATGCCGTGAGCGGCCGCTGACGCTCCCGCGCATGCATCGCACGGCAAAGTCATTTCCGCGCCAAAGGCCTTTCCAGCCGGCGGGTCGGAAATCAGTCCGGCGCAGGCCTAGCCCCTCAAGATGAGGGCTCGGCCCCTCAAGATGCGGAGAATTCCGCACCTTTGGGGCGGTGCGATGCCGGACTGATTCGCGCCGTTTTTGGCGCCGGTCGGCGGACATCGCGCCGATTGCGGAGAATCCCGCCCCTTATTTTAAAACAGTGACTCCTAAGTCTAGATTCTCCCACAAGAGGAAACATCCTCTCCACATTCACCCTCTCAAGATCCTTCAGGATCTTGCATGTTTCAGTCAAGTCGCCTCTTTTCTAGATTCCAGCGGATACAAGCCTTTCCCAATGAGGCCATTCCAGTATTATTCTAGTAAACCTTCTCTGAACTGCTTTCAATGAATTTACATCTTTCTTTAAATGAGGAGGCCGGTACTGTACATAGTATGCCAAATGTGGTCTCACCAAAGCCCGTGAGCAGAATCTCTCTATTTTGTATTCATTCTCCTCGTCATAATAATAACATTTTATTAGCACGGTGGGCAGCACGGTAGCATAGTCATTAGCACTACGGCTTCACAGCACCAGGGTCCCAGGTTCGATTCCAGTCTTGGGTCACCGTCCGTGCAGAGTCTGCACGTTCTCCACGTGTCTGCGTGGGATTCCTCCGGGTGCTCCGGTTTCCTCCCGCAAGTCCCGAAAGACGTACTATTATGTAATTTGGACATTTGAATTGTCCCTCTGTGTACCTGAACAGGTGCCGAAATGTGGCGACTAGAGGCTTTTCGCAGTAACTTCATTGCAGTGTTAATGTATGCCTACTTGTGACAATAAATATTTTTATTATAGCTTTATTATAGCTGTGTACTAACCTTGTGATTTATACACTAGGACACCCAGATCCCTCTGCATCTCTGTAACCTCTCACCACTTGCCTTTGTTAACCGAGGCATAGAATATATGAGGAGGGAGGTTATGAAGGAGCTGTATAAAACACTGGTTATGTCACAGCTAGAGTACAGTGTGCAGTTGTGGTTGCCGTACTGTAGGAAGTAAGTGATTGCACTAGAGAAGGTGTAGAGGAGATTCACCCGGACGTTGCCTGGCCTGGAGCATTGCAGCTATCAAGAGCAACTGGATAGGCTGGGGCTGTATTCCTTGGAGCAGTGAAGGCTGAGGGGGGACTTGATTGAGGTGTATAAAATTATGAGGGGCATAGTAATGGTGGAGAGGAAGAAATATTTCTGCTTTTTGGAGGGGTTAATAACCAGGGGCATAAATTTAAGGTAAGAGGCAGGAGGTTTATAGGAGATGTGAGGAAAATATTTTTCAACCAGAGGGTGATGGGAATCTGGAACCCACTGCCTGAAAGGGTGGTAGAGGCGGGAACCCTCACAACATTTAAGAAGCATTTAGATGAGCATTTGAAATGCCATAGCATACAAGGCCAAGTGTTGGAAAAAAGGATTAGAGTAAAAGGTGCTTGATGGCTAGTGTGGAAACGATGGGCTGAAGGGCCTCTTTCCATGCTGTAAAACTCTATGACCCTACGACCATTTAGATAAAATGCTTCTTTTTTGTTCGTCCTGCCAAAGTGGACAATCTCATATTTCCCCACAGTATACTCCATTTGCCTGATATATCATAGGGATAGTGCGGGAAAATGACACTGAAGTAGAAGATCAACCATGCTGAAGTTGAATGGTGGAGCAGGCTTGAGGGGCCAAATGGCCTACTTCTGTTCCTATGTTCCTGAATAACTGAAGTTAAGTGGAGTTGAGATGGGCAGATGTGAGGTTGGCAGCATCAATAGGCGTTTAAGGGTGAGGAGGGGTTTCTGCATGTTCGGCGTATGTGAGTCCTGACTGTTAGGGATGTTGATGGGGTGTGGTACATTGAGCAGCAGGAGAAGCTGGGGCTGTGGTAGTGGTCAGTAATTGTCATGTGAAGGTGCAATCGCTGATGCTGACCACCCGAACACCATCTTTAGACTTCTTGTAGTACAGCTGCCAGGTCTTCAGTTACAGACTTGGGGAGTTGACCTTTGTGGCCACCTGCCTGCAATTTTTTTGGAGGGTAGTCCTTGAGGATTCCTGGGCTCCCCAATCTCCTTGTAACATAGTATATCTCTCCTCATGCCAATCTGAATCACTAATGCCCTGTAGTGCCATATCTATTAATCTGGATCACTTTGTCTGCTCTGGTGTCACCTTCCAAAAGATTTGCATTGCAGGGATCTTATGTGAAGATATCCTTTAAAAGACCACTCTGTTTCAGAAAGAACAGTACAGACTGCACCATGTGAATGGAAAACAAGTTTCAAGTGTCTCCTGCTATGTGCAGAGCTTGCTGGCAGTGTTACGAGAAGAGATCAGCTTCAGAGGTGCATCAGCAAATGCCTCAATCACTCAAATACATTGGTGACATGAATCTTGTGTGTTTCCCACCTCAATCTGAAAAGGCACATGCCAAAAATTAGGGCAGAGGAATTTCTAGCCCAATCCTGTTTGTTGTGAACAGGACATAACTGGGCAACCTTCCACATTGTTGATAGAGCTGTTGATAGTTGAAGTGGTACTGAATAGCTTTGTGTGCCAGGCTTTCAGTCTCACAGCCAGCCTCTTGTCAGGGCCCTAGCCTTTCCTGTGTTCAGTGCTTCTTAATGTCATGTGGAATGAACTAAGTTGATAGGACTCTGGTATCTATGATGTTACCTTGGGATAAAGCTGAATATGATCATCCACTTGCCGCTTTGGCTGACGGCACCTGCAACAACTTCATTTGCTGAACTTGACCATGGTTGAAGATGGGATTGTTGGTAGTAATTCATACAATTAGTTGCCACGTTTATCTACCACCAGTCTTAGCTGGATGTGGCAGGAGTTTGATTGTTTGTTTTGGGATCACTCTCTACAGCATGCTGCTTTTGTTTTCAGCCAATAGGCGGCCCCATGCAATAGTTTTGCAAGGCCTATCCCCCATTCTAAGCCAATGTTGTCCAGTATATTAACCACTAGTCATATGTAGCTAATCAGTAGGAGTTCTATGCAGCAAAACTGGCGTGCACCGGGACCAATTGAAGAACCGTTGAAGAACTAGCCCGGCGCCACGATCGGTTCCAATGGAAAACAGTATCGTATTCGCCAGGGTTGGAATTGGCACTCGAGAGGCTGACAAGCTGCAGCCACATATTAGCACGCCACTCCCGACACACACTCCTCTGGTTGCGCTGGAGTGCGCCCATCCATTGATGGGTCGGCTGGGGTCAGAGGGTACCTAGGGGAGTGGCCTGGGGGGGGGGTACCCATAGACCCCTGGGTAACAGTGGGCAGTCAGTGGCATGCGCAGCCACATGGCTGCGTGGCAGGCTGCGGCAATGGTGTTCCGTGCCCATCCATCCCGACCTCAGATCCCATCCCCTGTCCACTCCCCACTACTTCCCCGGGCTCTGGCAGTAGCCATCTGGCCAGCTGCACAACTGTCATCACACGATGACGATGCTGGACACTTTCCATACCCCCTCATTAGCCACAACGCCTGTTTCATGATTTTTGAAAGCACACGTGAACCTCGCCATCGGGAATTCCCCCCGGTGGAGGATCGCAAGGCCCCGGAGAATACCGGGTCAGGCCTGCTAATATGTCAATGGCTTTTACTGTACGTGCGGAGTGAAATGCACTTACATCGCTGTCGAGGCACAGGACAATTGCAATTGGCGTAAACCCGGCGCCCACCATGATTTCAGCATCAAAACCGATTCCCTGCCCAATCGCGTTTCGCGATTCCAGCATCGGCCGAGGGAGAATCCTGCCCGTGATTGAGTGAGAAGCAGTTCTGAGACGGTGTACTAGACTACTCTGGAAGGAATGGGTTGTCCGAAGAGGAAAGATTGGAAAGGTTGGGGTAACATTTCCAGTCCTGCCCGCCACAGGAATTGTCACGGGTGGGCAGAGAATTTGATGGACCATTTTTTAAGGTCCATTGACCTCGAGTGGGATTTGCGGTCTGGGCAGAAGTGGCTGGAAAATCCCACCAGTTAGGCTCGCATCCACCAGAGTTTAGTAGAGCAAAATGTCATAATATCCACTCATGTAGATAATGAGGTGCAGACAGGCAGTGATTGACACACAGGATGACCAGTAAGCACACAACACAGTGCAGCCAATCACCAGACAGGACACTACCACTATAAAGTCAGAGGGCACTAGGTTTCCCGGGCTCTCTGGACCCAGCCACTGAGACAGTCAGAGTCTATGAGCTAGTCAGTGCAAACATCATGCGGTAGCTAGTAAGTCTGGTCAGGCTAGTACAAGGTCTCCAGTCAGTTCAGTATAGTGTCGACCCACAGCTGAATATGTTCAATAAAACCGTGTTGGATCTTCTCCAGTGTTAGACGTCTGTTTCTAGCTTCCCTGCATCGAGTGCAGTCCACACTGAACCAACCTGCCTAACACATGATGGTACTACGGAGTGCGACTGAAAATTGACGGACCTACCTCGAGTGAATCAGCATTGACCAGCAAGCAGCCATCCGGTGAAATGGAAAACCTCCAGCCTCCTCCGCAATTCCGCATCTCCGCATCTCCGGCAACCTCGGCGCCAATTGGAAAATCTACAAGCAAAAGTTCCTCTTGTACATCGAGGCCTCCGACCTCGAAGCAGCATCGGATGCCAGGAAGATCGCGCTATTTCTCTCCGCCGCGGGGCACCACGCCATCCACATCTACAACTCCCTCACGTTCGCTGAAGGCGAAGTCAAAACAAAATTCAAAACAGTCCTGCTGAATTTTGACAGCCACTGTGACATTGAGGTGAATGAGAGCTTTGAACGGTACGTTTTCCAGGAGAGGCGTCAGGGTAAGGATGAACCTTTTTCAGTCCTTCGTGACCCATCTCCGCATCCTAGCGCAGTCATGTAACTATGACTCGACGGCTGATTCCATGATCCGGGATCAGATCATTTTCGGGGTCCACTCCGACTCCCTTCGGCAGCAGCTCCTGAAAGTCAAACAGTTGACCCTCTCTGTCGCTATCGAGACGTGCGTTGTCCATGAGCATGCTAAGAATCGTTACTCCCACATCAGGGCGGCAGAAACTGCAAAACTGGCCTCCCATGAGGCGGAACGGGTGTAGACCATTGCACAAATGCAGGGCCTGAGCATCGAGGAGAGTGGCCGTTTTGCGCGCTTTTCCCGGGCCCCTGAGCATGCGCGCCACGACCGAGTGAACGACAAGCCCAACAACCCGACTGCGCAGGTGCGTATATTGACCGACTGCACTGCGCATGCGCGATGGCGCACGGAACGTGCTGACGGCGGCGCCATGACGATTCCGAATTGTGGCTCTGCCCGTTTAAAGCAGCAATGTCCGGCAAAAGGACACTGGTGTCTACAGTGTGGCAAGCTTGGCCACTACGAAACCCTTTGCAGATCTGCTTCACCGCTCAGCAGCCAGCAATCCCAGCTGCAGCGCAGAAGTGTCCGCTCAATACAACAAGGCATGCCAGATTCCGATCCCGACAGCCCAACAGACCCTGATGCTGAGTGCCTCAAGTCCCCATACCGGGTGGGCATCATAACTACACATGCGCTGCCTTCCACCACACCTGCGCAACACCTCTCGATCCTCAGTGTGGATCCCGACGATGAGTGGTGTGCTGCCCTCACAGTCAACAAGGCCCGCATCCGATTTAAACTGGACACGCCCGCGCATCAGCGAACCTCATCTCAAAATCTGACCTCAACACCATCCGCGCCAGACCAAGCATTCTACCACCGGCCTGCCAGCTCCTTCACTACAATGGCAACGCCATAGCTGCCAGTGGCTCCTGTCAACTAGGGGTATCCAACAAGGCGATCAAGGCAACAATGCGGTTTGAAATCGTCGGGCCTGACAGAGCGTCCCTGCTCGGTGCTCGAGCCTGCAAGCTCCTGAACCTGGTTCAGCGAGTCCACACCATGTCATCATCACTGTCAACGGCCTCGCCTGATGGAAACTTGCAAGCCGACATAGATGACATTATCACGCTGTACCCCAGCATCTTCGATGGAATGGGCACGCTCCCATACCGATATAAAATCCTGCTCAAGACGAACGCCACCCCTGTAATTCATACACCACGCCAGGTGCCGGCACCCCTCAAGGATCGTCTGAAGAAGCAATTACAAGACCTCCAAGACCAGGGCATCATATCGAAGGTCACAGAGCCAACAGACTGGGTCAGCTCCATGGTCTGCGTAAAGAAGCCGTCAGGGGAGCTTCGCATTTGCATTGACCCTAAGGATCTAAACCGCAACATCATGCGGGAGCATTATCCGATACCAAAACGTGAAGAGTTGACCAGTGAGATGGCTCATGCCAAATTCTTTACCAAGCTGGACGCATCCAAGGGTTTTTGGCAAATACAGCTGGACACGTCCAGTCATAAGCTGTGCACGTTCAACACCCCATTCGGTCGCTACTGCTACAACCGGATGCCCTTTGGTATCATATCTGCCTCCGAAGTATTTCATCACATCATGGAGCAGATGATGGAGGGCTTCGAGGGGGTGCGAGTATATGTTGACAACGTAATTATCTGGTCCACAATGCCCCAGGAACACATTGCTCACCTCAAGAAGGTATTCCAGAGAATTCATGAACATGGTCTCCAGCTCAACAGGGCCAAGAACTCATTTGGTCACTTGGATATTAAGTTTCTATGTGACCACATCTCGCAGCAGGGCGTGCGGCCAGATGCCGACAAGGTCTTGGCGATCAATGCCATGAAGACCCCGGAGGACAAGTAGGCCGTCCTCCGCTTCCTCGGAATGGTCAACATCCTCGGGAAATTCATTCCCAATATGGCATCCCACACCACGGCCCTCTCGGCAACTAGTCAAGAAGTCAACAGAATTCCAGTGGCTGCCCACGCATGAAGAGGAATGGCGTGAGCTGAAAGCAAAGCTCACCACAGCCCAGGTTCTAGCGTTCTTCGACCCAACCAAGGAAACCAATTGTTATGGGCGAGGCATTTTCTGAACCCCAAAATGTATCATGGAGTTCAACCAACCTCACACTTTAATGGATTTGTTGCTTTTCCGAGCACACGGCTTTTTCCCTAGGTGTGGGATTACAATTATGGACACGAGGGTTTTTAAACACAAAACACTGTTTATTCCATGAACTCAACTTAACATCTGAAATAAACATTGGATCTCTTAACATCCCTTACTTCAAAGATAACTCAGAAAATATTGCAACAGTAAATAATTCCTTAAAATGTTCTGTCAAACTTCCAAAAGACTTAACACCTTTAAACAAAATCACATCAGGTTGAAGGCTTTACTCTAAATCACCCAAAAGATCCAGAGATAGTCTTTCATGGTAGAGATCCAGCTCACTGCAAAAACACAGACACACACACTGCTCTTTCCCTCCAAACTGCCAAACTAAACTGCAAAACTAAACTGCAAAATGGCTGACCTGACCTCAGCTCCACCCACTCTCTGACATCACTGTTTTCTTAAAGGTACATTGCTTAAACATCCATGTCTTAAAGGTACTCTCAGATGACACCTCCCCCCAAGAAACAAAAATAAACCATCAACTTCAAGATGGTTTCATTTTTCACTTTTGCACCATGCACTAAGAAATGTACACAGTAAATATACCTTTTTGTTTTAAAAAAAGCAACACATGCAAACAGGTATAATAATATAGTCCATTTTTCTTTGTTCTTCCTCCAACCGAAATACTTCTCGATTGACAGTCTCTTTGAACAAAGTCTCTGCACGATCCATCCATTCCTCTATCCTTGGCATTTCTCTTCAGAATCAAATAATTTAGTTAAATCTGACCACAGAGCCCCTTGCAATTCTCCAATACAGGAACATGGGTGATCACAGCTTTCAGGCAGTCGAATGCCTGTTGAAAGTCTGCTGTCCATTGAAATATTTTAGGTTTCTTTAGCAAGTACATCCGTGGAGTAATCACGCCACAAAACATTTGCAGAACTGTTCGATCAAAGCCATTCATGCTAAGAAATCGCATTATTTCCCTTTGTGTTGAGGATAACGGAAACTCCTCAAGGAAAGTGATTCGGGCGTCTCCAAATTCACTTTTGGCTAGGTTCATCACCAAACCCACCTCCTGAAGTCGATCGAAGATCGCCATACAATTTTTTTAATGCTCTTTCCATGTCTGGAAGTTGGAAATAAAAGCAGATTGTCCCACTTTCTCAATGCAATCCTTCAAACGTGGGATAGGATAAGAGTCCGTTCTTGTAACTGCATTCACCATTCTGTAGTCCACACACAACCGTTGGGTACCGTGTGATTTAGGTACCATCACTGTGGGTGAGCTCCATTGGCTGCAACCCACTTCAATTATGCCATTCTTCAGCATACTCTCAATCTCTCTGTTAATCTGTGCCAATTTTAAAGGATTAAGTCTATATGGATGTTGTTTGATAGGAACAGCATTTCCCACATCTACATCATGTATAGCCATTTTAGTACTTCCCAATTTATCTCTACAAACTTGCCCATGTGATATCAATAACTCTTTCAGGTCAGTTTGTTTTTCCTCTGGGAGGGAAGTTAACAATTCATCCCAATTTTTAAGAACATCCTCATTTTCCAATTTAATTTGAGGTATGTCAAATTCACAGTCATCTGGATTTGGTTCATCACTTTGAGTTAGAATCATTTAAACCTCATTTTTCTCTCCTTCCCTTTCAATGTACCTTTTAAGCATATTCATATGACACACTCGGTGAGTCTTCCCTCTATCTGGTGTTTTTACCACATAATTCTCCTCACTTAATTTCCTTTCAATCTGATAAGGTCCACAAAACCTAGCTTTTAAAGGCTCCCCTACCACTGGTAACAATACTAAAACTTTATCCACACTGGCAAAACAACGAAATTTGGATTTCTTGTCCTCTACCCATTTCATCACATTTTGTGCAACTTCCAAATGTTGTCTTGCCAATTCACCTGCTCTATTTAATCGTTCCCTAAAATTTGACACGTAATCCAATAATGTAATTTCCGATTTCTCACCCACCAATTTTTCCTTAATCAATTTAAGTGGTCCTCTTACCTCATGACCAAAAATTAGTTCAAAAGGACTAAATTTGGTAGACTCATTAGGTGCATCCCTAATTGCAAACAATACGAATGGGATTCCTTTATCCCAATCCTCTGGATAATCTTGACAATACGCCCTCAACATTGTCTTTGATGTCTGATGCCACCTTTCTAATGCTCCCTGCGATTCTGGATGGTATGCAGTTGATTTAAATTGTTTTATTCCTAAACTATCCATAACTTCTTTAAAAGACAATGTTGTCGAGGAGGATACTGAGATTCAGGCTACTAGACTAGAAGGGCTTGAGGTTCATAAGGAGGAGGTGTTAGCAATTCTGGAAAGTGTGAAAATAGATAAGTCCCCTGGGCCGGATGGGATTTATCCTAGGATTCTCTGGGAAGCTAGGGAGGAGATTGCTGAGCCTTTGGCTTTGATCTTTAAGTCATCTTTGTCAACAGGAATAGTGCCAGAAGACTGGAAGATAGCAAATGTTGTCCCCTTGTTCAAGAAGGGGAGTAGAGACAACCCCGGTAACTATAGAGCCTTACTTCTGTTGTGGGCAAAAATCTTGGAAAGGATTATAAGAGATAGGGTGTATAATCATCTGGAAAGGAATAATTTGATTAGACATAGTCAACACGGTTTCATGAAGGGTAGGTCGTGCCTCACAAACCTTATTGAGTTCTTTGAGAAGGTGACCAAACAGGTGGATGAGGGTAAAGCAGTTGATGTGGTGTATATGGATTTCAGTAAAGCGTTTGATAAGGTTCCCCACGGTAGGCTACTGCAGAAAATACAGAAGCATGTGATTCAGGGAGATTTAGCAGTTTGGATCAGAAATTGGCTAGCTCGAAGAAGACAAAGGGTGGTGGTTGATGGGAAGTGTTCAGTCTGGAGTCCATTTACTAGTGGTGTACCACAAGGATCAGTTTTGGGGCTACTGCTGTTTGTCATTTTTATAAATGACCTGGAGGAGGGCGTAGAAGGATGGGTGAGTAAATTTGCAGATTACACTAAAGTCGGTGGAGTTGTGGACAGTGCGGAAGGATGTTACAAGTTACAGAGGGACATAGATAAGCTGCAGCACTGAGCTGAGAGGTGGCAAATGGAGTTTAATGCAGAAAAGTGTGAGGTGATTCATTTTGGAAGGAATAACAGGAAGACAGAGTACTGGGCTAATGGTAAGATTCTTGGCAGTGTGGCTGAGCAGAGCGATCTCGGTGTCCATGTACATAAATCCCTGAAAGTTGCCACTCAGGTTGAGAGGGTTGTTAAGAAGGCGTACGGTCTGTTTGCTTTTATTGGTAGAGGGATTGAGTTTCGGAGCCATGAGGTCATGTTGCAGCTGTACAAAACTCTGGTGCGGCCGCATTTGGAGTATTGCGTGCAATTCTCGTCGCCGCATTATAGGAAGGATGTGGAAGCATTGGAAAGGGTGCAGAGGAGATTTACCAGAATGTTGCCTAGTTTGGAGGGAAGATCTAATGAGGAAAGGCTGAGGGACATGTGGCTGTTTTCGTTAGAGAGAAGAAGGTTAAGAGATGACTTAATTGAGGCATACAAGATGATCAGAGGATTGGATAGGGTGGACAGTGAGAGCCTTTTTCCTCGGATGGTGATGTCTAGCATGAGGGGACATAGCTTTAAATTGAGGGGAGATAGATATAAGACAGATGTCAGAGGTAGGTTACTCAGAGTGTAGTAAGGGTGTGGAATGCCCTGCCTGCAACTGTAGTGGACTCGCCAACACTAAGGGTATTCAAATTGTCATTGGATAGACATATGGACGATAAGGGAATAGTTAGATGGGCTTTAGAGTGGTTTCACAGGTCAGCGCAACATCGAGGGCCGAAGGGCCTGTACTGCGCTGTAATGTTCTATGTTCTATAACTTTGAAGTAAAATTTGTGCCTTGATCCGATTGAATTCCTGTGGTTAGTCCGTATCTAGTAAAGAATTTAAGTAACTCCTCCACAATCCTTTTAGCTGTAATATTACGGACTGGAATGGCCTCTGGAAAGCTAGTAGACACATCCATTATAGTCAAAAGATATTGATTCCCACTTTTTGTTTTGGGAAGCGGTCCTACACAATCAAGTAGGACTCTTGTAAAAGGATCCTCAAATACTGCAATGGGTATTAAGGGTGCTGGTTTTATCACTGCTTGAGGTTTCCCTATCACTTGACATGTGTGACATGATTGACAAAATTTAACTACATCTTTATGTAGTCCAGGCCAATAAAAATGTTTCTGGATTTTAGCTTGAGTTTTCCTTATTCCCAAATGACCTCCCCCTGGTACCTCATGTGCAACTCGCAACACCTCCTTTCTATACCCTACCGGCAATGCTACTTGATGAACTTCTGCCCACTTTTCATCCGCCTGCATATGTACAGGTCTCCATTTTCCCATCAAGACATCATTTTTACGGTAATAACACTCTGGTATACTCTCAGATTCCTCTTCCGTATATGCTTTCTGATATATCCGTTTTATTTCTATATCTTTCTGTTGTAACTCCGCCAATTTTCCTGAACTAAAAATATCCGACTCATCCTCCACCTGTTCTTGTTCTTTTTCAACCACCTGATCAAAAATCGTTTCTGATAATTGCACTTCAACTTCATCTTCACTCTTTGATTTCTCCTTTTGTCTTAACCTGTGACTTTGCGACCTTGTTACTACACAATCTGGAAAAATCCCAGGATGTTCGTCCTTCAACACTTCAGTTGACTGATTTTCCACTGGCTTATCAACCACAGTAGGCATCACTCCCACCTTCGATCCAGCTATATCATTACCCAAGATAAACTGTATTCCTGGACAAGATAGTTTATCTATTACTCCTACTACCACTTCACCACTCTTCACTGGACTTTCCAACCTTACCTTATATAAGACAATAAGACCATAAGACATAGGAGCGGAAGTAAGGCCATTCGGCCCAACGAGTCCACTCCACCATTCAATCATGGCTGATTTCAACTCCATTTACCCAATCTCTCTCCATAGCCCTTAATTCCTCGAGAAATCAAGAATTTATCAACTTCTGTCTTAAAGACACTCAATGTCCCAGCCTCCACCGCCCTCTGTGGCAATGAATTCCACAGACCCACCACTCTCTGGCTGAAGAAATGTCTCCTCATCTCTGTTCTAAAGTGACTCCCTTTTATTTTAAGGCTGTGCCCCCGGGTCCTAGTCTCCCCGCTAATGGAAACAACTTCCCTACGTCCACCCTATCTAAGCCATTCATTATCTTGTAAGTTTCTATTAGATCTCGCCTCAACCTCCTAAACTCCAATGAATATAATCCCAGGATCCTCAGACGTTCATCGTATGTTAGGCCTACCATTCCTGGGATCATCCGTGTGAATCTCCCCTGGACCCGCTCCAGTGCCAGTATGTCCTTCCTGAGGTGTGGGGCCCAAAATTGCTTCCAGTATTCTAAATGGGGCCTAAACTAATGCTTTGTAAAGCTTCAGAAGTACATCCCTGCTTTTATATTCCAAGCCTCTTGAGATAAATGACAACATTGCATTTGCTTTCTTAATTACGGACTCAACCTGCAAGTTTACCTTTAGAGAATCCTGGACGAGGACTCCCAAGTCCCTTTGCACTTCAGCATTTTATGAATTTTGTCACCGTTTAGAAAATAGTCCATGCCTCTATTCTTTTTTCCGAAGTGCAAGACCTCGCACTTGCCCACGTTGAATTTCATCAGCCATTTCTTGGACCACTCTCCTAAACTATCTAAATCTTTCTGCAGCCTCCCCACCTCCTCCATACTACCTGCCCCTCCACATATCTTTGTATCATCGGCACACTTAGCCAGAATGACCCCAGTCCCGTCATCTAGATCATTAATATATAAAGAGAACAGCTGTGGCCCCAACACTGAACTCTGCAGGACACCACTCGTCACCGGTTGCCATTCCGAAAAAGAACCTTTTATCCCAACTCTCTGCCTTCTGCCTGACAGCCAATCGTCAATCCATGTTAGTACCTTGCCTCGAATACCATGGGCCCTTATTTTACTTAGCAGTCTCCCGTGAGGCACCTTATCAAAGACCTTTTGGAAGTCAAGATAGATAACATCCATTGGCTCTCCTTGGTCTAACCTATTTGTTATCTCTTCAAAGAATCCTAACAGGTTTGTCAGGCATGACCTCCCCTTATTAAATCCATGCTGACTTGTCCTAATCCGACCCTGCACTTCCAAGAATTTAGAAATCTCATCCTTAACAATGGATTCTAGAATCTTGCCAACAACCAAGGTTAGGCTAATTGGCCTATAATTTCCTGCCACTCCATTACGCCGGAACCCCCCGTCCCGCTGGGTAGGGGAGAATCCCGCCCAAGGGATCACTGTTTAAAAATAAAGGGTCACTCATTTCAGATGAAGATGGGGAGACTTTTTTCTCTGAAAAGATCATGAGTCTCTGGAACTATCTTCCTCGAAAGGCAGTGGAAGCAGAGTCTTTGAATATTTTTAAGGCAGAACTTTGTTTTTTATTTGTTCATGTTGACATGGGTTTCAGGGCCGGTGTTTATTGCCCATCCCTAATTGTCCTTGAGAAGGTGGTGTTGAGCCCCGCCTTGCATTCATGCAGTTGATGTGGTGCAAGGACAGCCACAGTGTTGTTAGGAACTAATTGGTAACTAATTAGATTCTTGATTAACAAAGGTGTGAAAGGTTATTGGAGGTAGGCAGGAATGTGGGGTTGACGTTACTATTGGATCAGCCATGATTTTATTGAATTGCGGAGCAGGCCGGAGAGGCCAAGTGGCCTACTCCTGCACCTAATTCGTATGTTTATATGGCCACTTGTACTTTCTATTGAATATTTCCTCATCGTCTTCATTTTTGATGTTTTTGAATGAGCTGGGAAAACATAGATGTTTCCACGATGTTGTGCCGAACCTTTGTCCTAGATTAATCATAGATTATCATTGAATTTACAGTGCAGAAGGAGGCCATTCGGCCCATCGAGTCTGCACCGGCTCTTGGAAAGAGCACCCTACCCAAACTCAACACCTCCACCCAACACCAAGGGCAATTTGGACATTAAGGGCAATTTATCATTGGCCAATTCACCTAACCCGCACATCTTTGGACTGTGGGAGGAAACCGGAGCACCCGGAGGAAACCCACGCTGACATGGGAGGACGTGCAGACTCCGCACAGACAGTGACCCAAGCCGGAATCGAACCTGGGACTCTGGAGCTGTGAAGCAATTGTGCTATCCACAATGCTACTGTGCTGCCCTTAAGAACAAATAAATCTACACTATATCATTTTACCGTAATCCATGTACCTATCCAATAGCTGCTTGAAGGTCCCTAATGTTTCTGACTCAACTACTTCCACAGGCAGTGCATTCCATGCCCCCACTACTCTCTGGGTAAAGAACCTACCTCTGATATCCCTCCTATATCTTGCACCTTTCACCTTAAATTTATGTCCCCTTGTAATGGTTTGTTCCACCCGGGGAAAAAGTCTCTGACTGTCTACTCTATCTATTCCCCTGATCATCTTATAAACCTCTATCAAGTCGCCCCTCATCCTTCTCCGTTCTAATGAGAAAAGGCCTAGCACCCTCAACCCTCAAAAGGAATCTCAATTCGGGACTGGGGGTATTTTAAGCTCTCAAAAAGGAAGTTGCTCTATTTTTAATTTAATTAATCCTCTTTCTGAATACTGCATGTAACTTTGTTTTTTATTCGTTCATGTTGACATGGGTTTCAGGGCCGGTGTTTATTGCCCATCCCTAATTGTCCTTGAGAAGGTGGTGTTGAGCCCCGCCTTGCATTCATGCAGTTGATGTGGTGCAAGGACAGCCACAGTGTTGTTAGGAACTAATTGGTGACTAATTATCTGGGCCATACAATGAGGAGCATTAAAAGAGCTGTTCGATGCTGTATGAAAGAGCTTCGTGTTGTAACTCGGAATGAAGAAGTGAACATTGTGGATAGCTTCGGAGAAGCCTCGGAGGACAAATAATTCACCAGGAGGCATTCGCGATTATTTTCGGCGCTCCGATGGACTGAGATAATTTAATATTCTGAAGGCATTTCAAATAAGGAGCAGCAGGGCAGTATTTTCCCAACGGCCCATAAAAAGAAGCTTTTTTTCAAAATATTCAGATTAAGCCATTTGAAAATTGCCTGCAGTATTTAATCACTTCACAGCTCATCAATTATGGGTTAAAGATCTTACTCAGGTCGTCACACATCTCAGGTCACATGTTAAATTGCAACAGTGACAAATCATGTGCAGAAGCTAAGGTGTAGACTAGGATCCAATCACTCAATTACAATTTATATTTTGTAACATTTCCTTCTCTTCCTTTCGTTGCTGAATTTCAGAGGCGGTCTTTGAAAAGCTGTCATTCAGAAACCACAGTGATGCTATAAATTGACATTCCACTGTTGTAAATTTACTGTGTAGATTTACTAAGGGGATTTCACAAAGGTTTCAAGACTGACCTTTTCTTCCCCCCTTCGCAGTCAAATATAGAGTTAAAGGTGTAGCACCGTCAATATGACGCGAGGCAGGTTGAGGTAATGTCAATTGAAGGCTTTATTAAGCAGAACTTTATCCCCAGCAGCATGGTTACAGAATGCAGCTGCTGAGGGAAATGGAGGGAAAAGCTGGGTTCTTATACCGGTATTTCTGGGTGGAGTCCAGTAGGTGGCAGATCCTATCAGGACCTGGCATCCCTCCACCAATAGCCTGTCGACACGTGGTGTACTGTATTACCCCTAATACATACCACCACATTCACCCCTTGTTGAAAAAGAACCCGACGGGATGGTGGTTCGCATGGTGGTAGGGGTTTACAGAGTCGGTACTGTGCCGTAACTTTGAACAAAACACAAAATTATCGCTTCAACTGGGCCAACGGGCCAAACAGGGTCGGCATGATGCCATAACTATAACAAGACATAATGACTGAAAACCGGCCAACGGGCCAAACAGGGTCGGCATGATGCCATAACTATAACAAGACACAATAACTGAAAACGTTGAGAGTTAAAGTGATTCGATGAGCCGGATGGGCACCCTGGTCGTCCTTTCCGATCGTCTCGGGCGTGGTGGTGATGGCGCTGGCTCGAGTCCCGTCGACTCTGGGAGCGTAGCGCTGTCCCTGTGTCCTTACTCCTGGGCGGGTCTGGGAGGAGAACCGAACCCCCCGGGAAGGGGGTGGCTGCGGAATGAACCGGCAGGAGTGAGGAGGTGGTGATTGGCGTTGGGGGGGGGTGTGGGTAGCTCCGGCGGGCGCCAGATCTCGCAGGGAGACCGTGTCCTGTCGGCCATCGGGGTACTCCACATAGGCGTATTGCGGGTTGGCGTGAAGGAGATGCACCCGTTCCACCAGCGGATCTGACTTGTGCGCCCGCACATGTTTCCGGAGCAGAATGGGTCCTGGAGCTGCTAGCCAGGTCGGAAGTGGCGTTCCAGAGGAGGATTTCCTAGGAAAGAGGAGGAGGCGCTCGTGAGGCGTTTGATTCGTGGTGGTGCACAGCAGGGACCGGATAGAGTGAAGGGCATCCGGGAGGACTTCCTGCCAGCGGGAAATTGGGAGACTCCTAGGCCGGAGGGCCAGCAGGATGGCCTTCCAGACTGTTCCATTCTCCCTTTCTACCTGCCCGTTCCCCCGGGGGTTGTAACTGGTCGTCCTGCTCGAGGCTATGCCCCTGCTGAGCAGGAATTGATGCAGTTCATCACTCATAAAGGAGGACCCCCCTGTCGCTATGGATATAGTCGGGGAAACCAAACAGTGTAAAAATGGTACCGAGGGCTTTAATGACCGTGGACGCTGTCATGTCGGGGCAGGGGATGGCGAAAGGGAAACGGGAGTATTCGTCAATGGCGTTCAGGAAGTACGCGTTGCGATCGGTGGAGGGGAGGGGGCCTTTGAAATCCAAACTGAGGCGTTCAAAGGGTCGAGAGGCCTTAACCAGGTGCGCTCTATCTGGCCTGAAAAAGTGCGGTTTGCACTCAGCGCAGATCTGGCAGTTTCTGGTGACTGTTCGGACGTCCTCGATGGATTAAGGGAGGTTGCGGGCCTTAAGGAAGTGGTAGAAACGAGTGACCCCCGGGTGGCAGAGGTCCTCGTGGAGGGCTTGTAGACGGTCCACTTGTACATTGGCACATGTGCCGCGGGATAGGGCATCGGATGGCTCGTTCAGCTTTCCGGGATGGTACAAGATCTCATAATTGAAGGTGGAGAGTTTGATCCTCCACCACAAGATCTTGTCGTTCTTGATCTTGCCCCGCTGTGCATTATCGAACATGAAGGCAACCGACCGTTGGTCAGTGAGGAGAGTGAATCTCCTACCGGCCAGGTAATGCCTCCAGTGTCGCACAGCGTCCACTATTGCTTGTGTCTCTTTTTCCACTGAGGAGTGGCGGATTTCTGAAGCGTGGAGGGTTCGGGAGAAGAAGGCCACGGGTCTGCCTGCTTGGTTGAGGGTGGCCGCCAGAGCTACATCCGATGCGTCGCTTTCGACCTGGAAGGGGAGGCACTCGTCGATGGCGCACATCGTGGCCTTTGCGATATCCGCTTTGATGCGGCTAAAGGCCTGGCATGCCTCTGTCAACAGGGGCAAAGTAGTGGACTGGATTAGTGCACGGGCCTTTTCGGCGTACTGTGGAACCCACTGGGCGTAATAAGAAAAGAAGCCCAGGCAACGTTTCAGGGCTTTGGCACAGTGGGGGAGAGGGAACTGCATGAGGGGGCGCATGCGTTCAGGGTCGGGGCCTATCACTCCATTACGCACTACGTAGCTCAGGATGGCTAGACGATCGGTGTGGAACACGCATTTTTCTTTGTTGTAAGTGAGGTTCAGGGCGTGAGCGGTCTGGAGGAATTTTTGGAGATTGGCGTTGTGGTCCTGCTGGTCGTGGCCGCAGATGGTGACGTTGTCGAGACACGGGAACATGGCCCGTAAACCGTGCTGGTCAACCATTCGGTCCATCTCTCGTTGGAAGACCGAGACTCCGTTCGTGACGCAGAATGGAACCCTTAAAAAGTGGTATAACCGCCCATCTGCTTCGAAAGCAGTATAGTTGCGGTCACTGGGACGGATGGGGAGCTGGTGGTAGGCGGACTTGAGGTCCACGGTGGAAAAGACCTTGTACTGTGCAATCCGATTGACCATGTCGGATATGCGGGGGAGAGGGTGCGCATCTAGCTGAGTGTGCCTGTTGGTGGTCTGACTATAGTCGATGACCATCCTCTGTTTCTCCCCGGTCTTAACGACTACCACCTGGGCTCTCCAGGGTCTGTTGCTAGCCTGGATGAGGCCTTCCCTCAGCAGCCTCTGGACTTCGGACCGGATAAATGCTCGGTCCTGGGCGCTGTACCGTCTGCTCCTTGTGGCGACGGGTTTGCAATCCGGGGTGACGTTCGCAAACAAGGAAGGCGGTTCAACCTTGAGGGTCACGAGGCTGCAGACAGTCAGTGGGGGCATAGGGACGCCAAATTTAAATGTTAAACTCTGGAGGTTGTATTGGAAGTCCAACCCTAGGAGTTTGGGCGCACAGAGATGGGGGAGGACATACAGCCGATAATTTCGGAACTCCCTCCCCTGCACCGTCAGGTTAGCGATGCAGAACCCCGTGATTTGAACGGAGTGGGATCCCGCCGCCAGGAAAATTTTCTGGGTGCTTGGCCGAATTACGAGGGAACAGCGCCTGTACCGTGTCCGGGTGAATGAAGCTCTCCGAGTCGATAAGACACGGCGTCTCGTAGCCATTCACTAGGACTGTAGTGGTTGCAGTCTGGAGCGTCCGGGGTCGCGACTGGTCGAGGGTCGTCGAAGCCAGACGTGGTTGTTGAAGTTGAGCATCGTAATCAGGCAGTATGTGGCTGTCTGTGTCGGGGTCCTTCAGCCAAGATGGCGGCGTCCACGGATCGAGCGCGGTCGGGGGTGGACAAAATGGCGGCGCCCATCTCTCCCTCGTGGCGTCCGGGGTCCAAAATGGCAGCGTCCGTTGGTCGCACGTGGATCGCTGGGGGGGCTGGGTCTGTGGTCCCGTTTCTTCCCCGGAGATAGCGGCGACCCCGCAGGACTTGCGCACCGTCGCGTAGTGGCCCTTCTTCCCGCAGCTTTTGCAGGTAGCCGTGCGGGCCGGGCAGCGCTGCCGAGGGTGTTTCGGCTGGCCGCAAAAATAGCAGCAGGGGCCCCCCCGGTTGGTCTGGTGTTTTGGCTGCGCAGGTTTGTAGGGATGGGAGTGTGTCGGAGAGTCGACCGCAGCGGGGGTCCACGGAGCCCAAGGGGCTGTAGTGCGGTCGGGGGCGTAGGCGCGGACGTTACGCGAGGCCACATCGAGGGATGCCGCCAGGGCCCGAGCTTCTGTAAGTCCCAGAGATTCTTTCTCCAGAAACTTCTGGCGGATCTGGGAAGAGGCCAAACCTGGCACATACGCATCGCGGACCAGGTGCTATGTGTGTTCACTCGCTGTTACCGCCGGGCAGTTGCAGTTTCGACCCAGGATCTGCAGGGCGTTATAAAACTCGTCCAGCGATTCCCCCGGAAATTGCCGTCATGTGGCGAGCTGGTGGTGAGCAAAAACCTGGTTGGCGGGCTGGATGTAGATATCCTTCTGCGCGGCGATGGCACCGGTGAAACCGTCCTCATCCTCAATCAGGGAGTAGACGTCAGGACTCACCCTGGAATAGAGGACCTGCATCTTTTGTTCGTCTGTCGGTGTGCCGGGGGCCGTTCGGAGGTAGCCCTCAAAACATGCCAGCCAGTGTTTGAAAATAGATGTCGAGTTAGCTGCTTGGGGTGCGATGCGCAGGCACTCCGGGGTGATTCGGAGCTCCATGTTCCCACGTCCTTTTCTTCAATTTAAATTCTGCTTAATAAATTGTAGCACCGTCAATATGACGCAAGGCATGTTGCGGTAATGTCAATTGAAGGCTTTATTAAGCAGAACTTTATCCCCAGCAGCGTGGTTACAGAATGCAGCTGCTGAGGGAAATGGAGGGAAAAGCTGGGTTCTTATACCGGCATTTCTGGGTGGAGTCCAGTAGGTGGCAGATCCTATCAGTCCGGGCATCCCTCCACCAATAGCCTGTCGACACGTAGTGTACCGTATTACCCTTAATCCATACCACCACAAAAGGGAGCCTAGGTAACTGGGCCAGCCTCTGCTTTGCCTTTCGCATCAGTCATTATTTTGGAGAGCTGCTTGAATTAAATACAAAATCCACCGAGAAATTAGAAAAGTTGAACTGCAATTTCAAATATCTATTCACTTAACTTAATCCCATAAAAGAATTGACTATCCCTGATTTACTGGAATGAATGAATATGCTTAACAAAAGCATGAAATCTGAAATACCAGAGCACGATTTCTTCTGAGGTTAGAGCTACATTGTCAAGTCATTCCTTTGTACTATAAATAGTCCTCCAGAGCTCATGTGAGAACCTCTCTGCAATTCATATTTATTGTTGCAGGTGTGAATATAAATTGGACAATTAAAGTGGATATCCATTTGTAACAGTGGCCCACAGTGCTCTATAAATCTATAGATTGAAACATTTCCCTTTGAGTCTGTATTTCAGCTGTTTTCACAAATTTGATCAGCCAACAAGCAAATATCTCCTGTCGATAACTGCAGATCCTGACTTTGCCTCCAGTAAACTGATGAAAACATGCAGCTTTGATTTGCTTTCACCAACATAACAGAAACTAAGGTTGTTTTCCTCCACTCTACTTTCTAGACCATCTCTCGTCTTGTTTCTCTCAGTTCCAGCTCTCCCACCGGCTGCAAAATTGGGTTTGTAAACCTTGCGCTGCTGTGCTTTGTAAATGTAATTCATAGAATTCACGACGGCACAATCAGAGATGGAGCGCCTTGGTACTCAAGGATTCAGCAATTTGCTTGCAATGTTATAAAAAGTATATTAGAATGCTTGTGCACATCATTAACTTCACAACTAACATTACTCCTTAGATCATCTCTCCTAGTTCATTTCGGCACCAGCTATTCATCCTGTTGAGGATTAATACATCTCTGCTTTGCATACTTGACTTGTGTATTCAGTAAGATTTTTGTGGTTCCAATGTTGTGCATCCTTTGTGTTATTTCTACTAAATACCATTGTTGGTGCTGGACATTTCTTCTTCTGGTGTGGTCCTGATATCATTCGGGAATAGCAGGAGCCAACCTGGTCTGTCAGGGAATTGTTCTTTTCTATGGGCAGCACTGCTGCACACATGTAGTAAAACATCACTTATCATGCAGGGCATCACATGAAACACAGAGATTTGAAGCCTTGCTGCTCAAGGTTACAGAGGTTTAGCCAGAATGTTATGGAAATTATGGTGGATGCTGAGGCAAATTACTAAAGTATAGTGAAAATATGGAATAAATAATGCCAATACTTTTAAAAATAGCAAGAATAAAGCAAACCAGAAGAGTTTCTACTTTGAGTGCAATCTGTGATCCAGGCACAAATTGCACCCCTTTTTTTACCCATTTTAAGAAGTTTCTTTTTGTCTCGTAGTTTAGCACAAATAAATTGCATTGAAATAACCGCAACACCTGTGAGGCGGGATTCTCTCAGCCCGGGGCCGGGTCGGAGAATCCCCATGACTGCCGCGAATCGCGCCACGCCGCCCCGACGATGGCATGCGATTCTCCGCAGAGCGTAAAATCGGTGCCATTAGCGCTGGCGTGGTTGGCGCGGCGCCGGTTGGGGGCCGATCTACATGGCCGGCCCACCGATTCTCGGCCCGGGATGGGCCGAGGGATGGTCGTAAAAATGCCGAGTCCCGCCGGCGCCGTCCACACCTGCTCTCAGCCGGCGGGACCTTGGCGTTGAAGGGTCCAGGGGTGGCCTGTGGTGGGGGCGGGGGGGTCCGACCCGGGAGGGGGCCTCCGATGTGGCCTGGCCCGCGATTGGGGCCCACCGATCGGCGGGCCGGCCTCTCTGGCTGGGGGCCTCCTTTCGTCTGCGCGTTGAAGGAAGGAGGAGGTATACTGGGCGGGATTCTCTCACCCCGGGGCCGGGCCGGAGAATCGCAGCAACCGGCGCGAATTGCACCATGCTGCTCCGATGCCGGGACACGATTCTCCAGAGCGGAGAATTGGCGCAATTGGCGCCGGTCGTGTTGCACGGCGCATGTGTGCATTGGCGACGGTGTCACTGCACCCAGTTCACGCCAGGATCAGCAGTTGGAGCGGCCAGAATTGCTGATCCTGAGGCCGTGTTGACACCGTCGAGAAACGCGACGGCGTTTCCGACGACGTCAACACTTAGCGTCAGGATCAGAGAATCCCGCCCCTGATGTGAACCAAGCAACGGATGAAACTGTCATTTCCAAATGTAAACTTTGTTTTAAAAAATAATCCCTGATAATTTTACGATGGGCGTGCCTGCAATTTGATTAACACAGCTGAGATATATCCGGTCATAGATCTTAATTGTTTTTAATCGCAGGGTCAATCCATTCAACTGTGAGTGATATTAGATTATTCAAAATAACTTTGAACAAATATACAGAACTATTTTCTGGTTACATTGGGATGGAGTGGTCAGTAAACTAAATTTTTAAAAATTCTAAACATTTTAAAATGTGCCTGTTTGTGTACTTGCACCAAAAGAACCAACTTCATGTCTAGAGCCTCCTCGAAAGCTCATCAATGAGAAAAATTGATAGAAACTCCTCGTGGTGATTAATTCACCCTGGAGGTGTAACCGCTTTTATAGACAAAGCCGGCTTCCAGCACAATGTTTAATAAACTAAAAGAAAAATAATCACAGAAAGTTGTATTGCATTGAATATAATGGGTGGACAAAATTTCAATTATCTTATACCAAATTGGTTTATATCAATTTTGTGTGAATGATGCCAAGAAAGTCAATGCAACTGAATAGAAACTCTGGGCAGGATTCTCTGACCCTGAGGCTAAGTGTTGAAGCCGTCATAAACGCCGTCAACATGCCCTCAGGAGCAATTGTGACCCTGACAGCATGGCACTGGAGCGACTCACGCCGCTCCAGTTGCCGATCCCAACGTCAGATGGGCATCGCGGTTCTGCACATGTGCAGTGGGACCAGCGTGATTTCCACGCATGCGCGGTGTCTCCCTTCTCTGCGCCGGCCCCGACGCAACATGGCGTAGGGCTACAGGGGCCGGCGCGGAACAAAGGAGACCCCGGCCCATGAGGCCGGCCCGCCGATTGGTGGGCCCTGATCGCGGGCCAGGCCACATCGGAAGCCCCCCCCCGGATCCTTTCACGCCGAGGTCCCGCCGGGTAAGACCAGGTTAGAACGGCGCCAGCGGGACTCGGGTTTTTTTGTACGACCACTCGGCCCATCCCGGGCAGAGAATCGGCAGGGGTGGCCCCATAGAGTGGCCCCCGACCGGCGCTGCGCCGGTGCCAATTGCGCCAATTCTCCGTCCTCTAGAGAATCGTGTCCCGGCGTTGGGGCAGCTTGGTGCAATTCGTGCCGGTTGCTGCGATTCTCCGGCCCGGCCCCGGGGTGAGAGAATCCCGCCCAATATACCTCCTCATTCTTAATCAACATTTCAAATTACAAAGGTAAGACCTACAAATGTAAGTCCCTCACAGTCAGAACAGGGGAATCTATAATGAGAAACAAAGAAATGGCTGAACAACTAAATACATCCTTTGGTTCTGTCTTCACAAATAATGTACGAGAAATGTTGGGCAACATGAGGTTTAGTGAGAGGGAGAAACTGAAGAGAATTTATACTAATAGGGAAATGATGCTGGGGAATTTGATGGGTTTGAAGGCCAATAAATTCCCAGGGCCTGATAATCTACATACCACATAGCTTAAGAGTGATCCGCAGAAATACTGGATGCATTGGTGGTCATCTTCTAAGACTCTGGAACAGTTCCTACAGATTGGAGGGTAGCTAATGTAACCCTACTATTAAAAAGGGAGATAGAGAGAAAACAGGGAATTAATACAATCATAGAATTTACAGGGCAGAAGGAAGCCATTCGGCCCATCGAGCCAGCACCGGCCCTTGGAAAGAGCACCCCACTTAAGCCCACACCTCCAACCTATCTCCGTAACCCAGTAACCCCACCTAAACTCTTTGGACACTAAGGGCAATTTAGCATGGCCAATCCACCAAACCTGCACATCTTTGGACTGTGGGAGGAAACCGGAGCGCCCCCGGAGGAAACCCACGCAGACACAGGGAGAACATGCAGACTCCGCACAGACAGTGACTCAAGCCAGGAATCGAACCTGGGACCTTGAGCTGTGAAGGAACTGTGCTAACCACTGTGCTACCATGCTGCCCTTCCACTGTGCTACCGTGCTGCCATTATAGACATTGGTAGTGGGGAAAATGCTGGAGTCCATTACAAAAGAAAACAATGGCAGGATCGGATAAAGTCAGCATGAATTATTGAAAGGGAAATCATACTTGTCAAATCTAATGGAATTCTTTGAGGATGCAACTAAGTTGATGAGGGGGAGCAGTGGATGTGGTGTATTTAGACTTTCGGAAAGCTTTTGACAAAGTCTGACATAAGGTATTAGTGTGTAAAATTAAAGAGCATGGGATTGGGTGTAGTGTATTGAAATGGATGAAAAACTGGTTGGCAAACAGGAAACGAAGAGGAGGGATAAACGGGTCTTTTTCCAAATGACAGCTCATGACTAGTGGGAGTATTTGGAGTATTGTGAGCAGTTTTGGGCCCCGTATCAAAGGGAAGATGTGCTGGCCTTGGAAAGGTCCAGAGGAGGTTCACAAGAATGATACCTGGAATGAACAGCTTGTCGTAAGAGGAACGGTTGAGGACACTGGGTCTGTACTTATTGGAGTTTAGAAGGATTAGGGGGGATCTTATTGAAACATACAGGACACTGCGAGGCCTGGATAGAGTGGACATGGAGAGGACATGGAGAGGATGTTTCCACTTGTAGGAAAACTAGAACCAGAGGACACCACCTCAGACTAAAGGGTCGATCCTTTAAAACAGAGATGAGGAGGAATTTCTTCAGCCAGAGGGTTGTGAATCTGTGGAACTCTTTGCCGCAGAAGGCTGTGGAGGCCAAATCACTGGGAGGCTTTAAGACAGAGATAGATAGGTTCTTGATTAATAAAGAGATCAGGGGTTATGCGGAGTAGGTAGGAGAATGGGGATGAGAAAAGTATCAGCGATGATTGAATGGCGGAGGAGACTCGATGGGCCGAGTGGCATAATTCTGCTTCTATGTCTTATGGTTTTATGGGGTGCCACCTGGCTCAGTGCTCGGACCCCAATTATTCACAATATATATCAATGATTTAATGTAATATATCCAAATTTACAGATGATACAAACTGGGTGGGAGGATGAGCTGTGAGAAGGATGTAGAGATACTTCACTAAGATTGGACATGTTGAGCGAGTGGACAAATGCATAGTAGATGCCGTGCAATGTGAATAAATGTGACGCTATCCATTCTGGTAGTAAAAATAGGAAGACAGATAATGATCTGAATAGCTATAGAATGAGAGAGGGGAATGTGCAACAGTTTTCCAAGCAGTTTTGTGAGGTCTTTTTCCATAAATTCCACTCCAAAATGCTGGAAAAATGCAATAAATAAGGGGCGGGATTCTCCCCTACCCGGCGTGAACCACTCCGCACCTTCAAGGGCTAGGCTGGCACCGGCGGGGTTGGCGTCGTGCCAATCGGCGCGGAAGGGGCTTTGCGCTGCTCCAACCGGCGCTGAAGGGCCTCTGCCGGCCGGCGCAAGTTGGCACATGCACGGGAGCACCATCATGTGCTGGCGTCATCCCAGTGCATGCACAGGGGGATTCGTCTCCGCACCGGCCGTAGCGGAGGTTGACAGCAGCCGGCGTGGAGGGAAAGAGTGCCCCCACGGCACAGGCCCGCCTGCGGATTGGTGGGACCTGATCACGGGCCAGGCAACCGTGGGGCCAAACCCCGGGGACAGATCCCCCCGCGCCCCCTCCGAGGATCCCAGAGGCTGCCCACAGAGCCAGGTCCCACTGGTAAATACCAGGTCTAATTTACGGCGGCGGAACCGGCCTAGGATGGGCAGCCGCTCGTCGCATCGCGAGCCGGAGAATCGCTGGGGTGGCCGCCGACCGGCGTGGCGCCATTCCCACCCCACCAAAACCCCGGCACTGGCGAATTCAGCAGCCGGCGGGGGCAGTATTTACACCGCCCCCCGGCGATTCTCCGGCCCGGCGGGGGGTCGGAGAATCCCGCCCCGTTTAAACTCACCATTTTCTAGGATTGTGGTGTACCCCAACCCATGCCTGAAAGAAAACATGCACCTTCGTACCAACCCCTCTGGGGAATTTCTTTATCTGAGTTGGGCGGGATTCTCCACCATGGCGGAGGCGGAAGAGACCCCCTCCACTGCGCACGCGCGGGGATGACGTGAGCGGCCGCTGGCGCTCCCGCGCATGCGCCGCCCGGCAATGTCATTTCCGCGCCAGCTGGCGGGGCACCAAAGGCCTTTCCCACCAGCTGGCGGGGCGGAAATCAGTCCGCCGCGGGCCTAGCCCCTCCAGGTTAGGGCTCGGCCCCTCAAGATGCGGAAGATTCCGCACCTTTGGGGCGGCGCGAAGCCGGACTGATTTGCGCCGTTTTTGCCGCCGGTCGGCGGACATCGCGCCGATTACGCAGAATTTCACAAATTACTTCTTGTGCTTATTCACCTGATCAATATGCTCCAATTATGAACCAGTTCAAACAAGCATTTACATTTCCTTGGACAATGCAGTGCCGTTTGTTCTCAGAATATTCAGCAATGGCCACTGTCTACCAAAATACTATATCCATAAACCTCACTTCGATATCAAGTGAAGTAATGTTTTATTATATTTTGGAAAATACGTTAGCTCATTAATGTTTTATTCAACTGGGGCTATATGTTCTTTCTTGATGAACTAGAATAGATACAATTCTTAATTATTCCTCTCTGTTTTGTGATGTGGTCATGCCAGTATGAAAATGTTTGTTGAATGCGCAGCATAAGTATAGATATTGCGGCCAAACTTTCCCGGCCATTCCTGCTGGCGGGATCTTTCGGTTCCCCCAGTAGCGGCCTCCTGCCATGGATTCGCCAGTAGAGGAGAGTGCAAACAATGGGGAAACCCATCGACAGAGGTGGGACCAGAACATCCCGCCAGCTGGCCAATGGCGGCCGTTTCCACCACTGCAATACATGCTGCGGAGGAAGCAGACAATCCAACCCACAGAATGTATTCAAGCAATCAACTATATTATTTGTACATGTAATAAACAATTATTGAAAGCATATTCTGCATGTTCAGTTCATGTCTTAGATTGGAGACAAAGCGATGATTTCGAAGCTATAGAAGCGGGTCTGCCAATATGCTGCTGGTTACAAGGGCTAAAATTGATGGAGTGTCAGGAAACAATGGGAAGCCTCAGTGGGAGAGGCGCATTGCCAACTATAATGAGCAAAGACACTGTTATCAACTGTTTTGACTGGAATTTATGAGTTGAACTATATGTGCACAGGTTTGCCAGGCCTCTTGGTACTTGCCAGGGAAATGAAAGCGAGAAGACAGCAGAAAAAAGAAAGTGCTGTAAAAGCTCAGAAGGCCTGGCAGCCTCTGTGGAGAGAGAAACAGGGCTTCGGTTTAAAGTCCAATATGATTCTTCTTCGAAACCTGAGGTTCAAATTGGAAACTGTTTGTCCAGTGTACTTTTGGTCCTCAGATGAGGAAGGTGGAGAGAGGTGGGGCTGGTGAGGACGAGGGATCTATGCCTGGAGGAGAGGTGTGTAAGTCTAGAAGAGTTGACATGATGTGGAGATGCCGGTGTTGGACTGGGGTGGGCACAGTAAGAAGTCTTACAACACCAGGTTAAAGTCCAACAGGTTTATTTGGAATCGCGAGCTTTGGGAGCGTAGTTCCTTCATCAGGCGAGTGAAGTCCCGCAAACAGGACAACAGGTGGAATGGTACCTGGGCGAGGAGGTCTCCCAGGCAATCGGAGGCCCCAGTGTGGTCGACCTCTGGGCAAGGTGGCAGCCTGGAACTCCGTGCAGGAAATGACACTGAGTGCATTCCCTGCCGGGGCACTAAAAATAACAGAGTGCCCTTAGATAGTGGGGTTTTACTAAGGGCCAAGAACGACCCTGCTATCCCGCCCAGAATGGACTCTATTTTTTTAGACCGCGTCCTAGAAGTGATTGTTAATGTTCCCTGTGGAAACTGTGCCTGGGGAAATCATTGGGCTGTTATCATCTTTCAGTGTTGCTTCATCAGAAGTAGCGCATTTACTCTATGTTTAAAATGGATATCTACTGCACTGAAAGGAATATCAAGCCATATAACTTGGGCAGCTTCTCTTAAAGTTAGAGCTTAAGTGACACCAATTTCTGACCCGACAAACTTGAAGCATTGGGCACTATGCCTGTTTTGTGTCCCTGTATTGCTGCTTAAAGCAAAAAGTTAAGGCCTTGGTATCGTTAGCTTAGTTACTGCTGCTATTACTGTTTAAATCTGCTGATGTACATAGATACAAAAATTCATAGAAGATAGGAGCAGGAGGAGGCCTTTTGGCCCTTCGAGCCTGCTCCGCCATTCATCACGATCATGGCTGATCATCCAACTCAATAGCCTAATCCTGCTTTTTCCCCCTAGCCTTTGATCCCATTCTCCCCAAGTGCTATATCCAGTCACCTCTTGAATATATTCAAAGTTTTAGCATAAACTATTTCCTGCGGTAATGAATTCTACAGGCTCACCACTCTTTGGGTGAAGAAATGTCTCCTTATCTCTGACCGAAATGGTTTACCCTGAATCCTCAGGCTGTGACCCCTGGTTCTGGACACACCCATCATTGGTAACATCTTCCCTGCATCTACCCTGTCTAGTCCTGTTAGAATTTTATAAGTCTCTATGAGATCCCCCCTCATTCTTCTGAACTCCAGCAAGAACAATCCAATCTAGTCAATCTCTCCTCATATGACAGTCCCGCCATCCCTGGAATCAGTCTGGTAAGCCTTCGCTGCACTCCCTCAAGAGCAAGAACATCCTTCCTCAGAGAAGGAGACCAAAACTGCACACAATACTCCAAGTGTGGCCTCACCAAGGCACTGTACAATTGCAGCAACACATCCCTGCTTCTATACTCGAAACCTCTCGCAATGAAGGCCAACATACCATTAGCCTTCTTTACCGCCTGCTGCACCTGCATGCTTACCTTCAGCGAATGGTGCAGGAGGACACCCAGGACCCGCTGCACACTCCCCTCTCCCAATTTACAACCATTCAGCTAGTAATCTGCCTTCCTGTTTTTGCTTCCAAAATGAATAACCTCACACTTATCCAAATTATACTGCATCAGCCATTGGTTTGCCCATTCGCCCAGCCTGTCCGGATCTTGTTGTAGGATCCCTGCATCCTTGTCACAATTCACCCTCCCACCTAATTTGGTATCATCTGCAAACTTTGAGATGTTCCATTTTGTTCCCTCATCCAAATCATTAATATATATTGTGAATAGCTGGGGTTCCAGCACCGATCCCTGTGGTACCCCACTGGATACTACCTGCCAATTTGAAAAGGACCCATTAATCCCTACTCTTTGTTTCCTCTCTGCCAACCAGTTTTCTATCCACCTCAATATATTTCCCCCAATCCCATGCGCTTTAATTTTGCACAATAATCTCTTCTGCGGGACTTTGTCAAACGCCTTCTGAAAGTCCAAATATACCACATCGACTGGCTCCCCCTTGTCGACTGTACTGGTTACCTCTTCAAAGAATTCCAACAGATTTGTCAAGCATGATTTTCCCTTCATAAATCCATGCTGACTCTGACTAATCCTACCACTGCTTTCTAAATGTTCCGCTATAAAGTCCTTGATAATGGGTTCAAGCATCTTCCCCACTACCGATGTTAGTCTTACTCGTCTATAATGCCCTGCTTTCTCTCTACCTCCCTTTTTGAATATCGGAGTGACGTGAGCTACCCTCCAATCTGTAGGGACTGTTCCAGAGTCTATAGAATCCCAGAAGATGACCACCAATGCATCCACTATTTCCAGAGCCACCTCCTTAAGCACTCTGGGATGCAGATTCTCAGGCCCTGGGGATTTATCCGCCTTCAATCCCATCAGTTTTCCCAGCACCATTTCTCTACTAATGTTGATTTCCCTCAGTTCTTCCCTCTCACTAAACCTTTCATTCTCCAACATTTCTGGTTTGTGTCCTCATTTATGAAGACAGAACCAAAGTATGTATTTAATTGCTGAGCTATTTCTTTGTCCCTTATTATGCGTTCCCCTGTTTCTGTCTGCAGTGGGCCTAAATTTCTCTTTAACAATCTCTTTCTCTTCACATATCTGTAGAAACTCTTAGTGTCAGTCTTTATGTTCCCTGCAAGCTTCCTTTCGTACTGTACTTTCCCCTTCTTAATCAATCCCTTTGTCCTTTGCTGAATTCTAAACTTCTCCCAATCCTCAGAACTATTATTCTTCTTGGCCAATCTGTATGCTTCTTCCTTGGATCGGATACTATTTCTAATTTCCTATGTAAGCCATGGATTGGCCCACTTACCTCCTTTGCTTTTGTGCCAGACAGGAATGAACAGTTGCTGTAGTTCCTCCAAGCGTTCCTTGAATGTTTGCCATTGTCTAGCCACTGTCATCCCTTTAAGTAACTCTCCCCAATCTATCAAGGCCAACTCAAGCCTCATATCCTCATAGTTCCCTTTATTAAGATTCAGCACCCTGGTCTCCGAATCAACTACTTCACTCTCCATCTTGATAAAAAAATTCTATCATGTTATGGTTGCTCATCCCCAAGGGGTCTCGTACAGCCAGATTGGCAATGATTCCCTTCTCATTACACAGTACCCAGTCTAAGATGGCCTGCTCTCTAGTTGGTTACTCCACATATTGGTCAAGAAAACCATCCTGGCTACACTCCAGGAATTCCTCCTCTTCGGCATTGTGGCTAATTTGATTTGCCCAATCTATGTGAAGATTAAAATCACCCATGATCACTGATATTTCCTTATTACATGCATCACTAATTTCTTTTTTAAGGCCATTCCCAACCACACCAGTGCAGTTTGGGGGTCTATATATGACACCCACTAATGTTTTTTGTCCCTTGGTATTTCTCAACTCTACCCATACAGATTCCACATTGTCAGAGCTAATATCCTTTCTCACTCTTGTGTTAATTTCCTCTTTAACTAGCAGTGCCACGCCATCACCTTGTCTTTTATGCCTGTCCTTCCTAAATACTGAGAATCCTGGGACATTCAGTTCCCATCCCTGTTCACCCTGCAGCCATGTCTCAGTAATCCCAATTATATCATACCCATTTATATCTATCTGCGCGGTTAGTTCATCCGCTTTGTCATATTGATCGGCTATCTTTTTTTGTACTTCCATGATCCACAGGTCAGGGTCAGCCCACCCCCCAGATAAATTGAATGCTGAGACCAGAACATTAATCCTTTAGCCACAAGCAATCAAAAAGACGCTGGGCGGGATTCTCCGTTGGCTGACACCAAAATCGGGAAATGCAATTGGTGAAGAATAAGTTCCAGCGGCAAAATCGCAGGGGTGCCGATTTGATGACAAATCGCAATTCTCCGTCACCTCAACAGCGGCGTCAATGCGGTCTGGATCGCACAACAGTAAACACCGTTTGTATACCATTAGCGGGCCAGACCCAGTATTCTCTGGCACCTACACAATTCTCCTCCTCCGATGGGCCGAGTTCCCGACGGCGCAGTTCACTTGTGCTTTTAAAAATCATGAAACCGGCATCGTGGCTGCTGAGGGAGAGAGAGAGTCATAGCGTCATAGATGTTTACAGCATGGAAACAGGCCCTTTGGCCCAGCTTGTCCATGCCGCCAAGTTTCTATCACAAAGCTGTCGCTGCTTTGACAAAGGGTCACCTGGACTCGAAACGTGAGCTCTTTTCCCTCCCTACAGATGCAGTCAGATTCCAGCATCCGTAGTAATTTGCTTTTATCCAGGTGCCAAGGAGGTTCCGCATGAGGCCTCGGGTGTACCAGAATGGTGTACAAATGGGTGTACCATTTGAGGACCTGCCAGACAAGGCATGCCATCGAAGACTCTGGCTGAGCAGGGAGACATTGCGACATATTGCCAGAACACCTGGCACCGCGTGGTTATGGGGGAGGATACCCGCTCCCACTGGCCGTCAAGCTAACGGTCACCCTGAACCTTTACGCGACGGGGTCCTTCCAGGTGTTCAGTGGGTCCTGCCCAGGATCTCACAGATCTCAGTTCTCAGGTGTGTACGCGCCATCACAGAGGCATGCCCAGCTGGTACAATCCATCCATTTCAATGTGGACCGAGCCCACCAGGATGCCCGGGCAGCGGGGTTTGCCACCATCACCGACATGCCCCGGGTCCAGGGCATGATCGACAGAATGCATGTCGCCTTACAAGCACCTGCAGATGACAGGCCGCTCTACACCAACCAAAAGGGGTTCCACTCGATTAAGGTGCAGCTGATATGTGACTATCAGATGCGCATCATACACGTCTGTACCCGATACCCGCGCAGTGTGCATGTCGCCTTCATCCTGGCACACTCCACTATTCCTGACAAGTGCGAGACCCCCACCTCCCTCCATCTAACCCCCCAGCTGGGGAGTTGGCTCCTGGGTGACAGAGGTTATCCACTTCAGTCGTGGCTGATGACACCTATCCGGAGGCCACAGACCGACATGGAAATCCGCTAAACGACGCCCACGCAGCGACCAAGGGTGTGATCGAGCGGTGCTTCGGCCGCCTGAAGATGGCCTTCTGCATCCACCGCAACATCGCGCAGCATAGAGGTGACGTGCTGGAGGAGGAGGATGAAGCCCAGGGCTTCTCCGATGAGGAGGATGTGGGGGATGGCGGGGATGGACAGGACATGGGGCATGGGAAGCCGCACCATGTGTGCACGGGATGCTCTGATCGCCTCCAGGTTCACCAACTTATGGGAGGGAGGACTGCTGAGGGGCACGGATACCGCGTCCCACCACCACCCATGGGTGGCCTCCTCCTGGAGGTGGGGGGAAGGTTTGAGAACAGCAAACAACAGCGTTAGACAGTCCGACGCATGTAGCCCAGGGGGTGGGCAGCTGGTGGCCTCAGTGGCCAGGGCACGGGCCATGGCTGCCAGTATGGGTGCTGGCGTGTTGTGCAGGGTGGGAGCTTGGCCGCCCTCCGAGTGCAGGAGGCCGGGTTCAGGTTACGGGTGTGTGGGACATGGGTTAGGACCAGGCGCGCAGTGTTGCCGACTCACCCTGGCTGCCCTGAGGAGGCTGTGCAGTTTTTTCTTGCACTGTTGGCCGGTCCAGATGGTGTTGCTCATGGTGCTGACCGCCTCTGCCACCTGCGCCCAGGCACGGCGAATGGTGGCGGCTGCCGGCCTCTTTCTCAGGCCATGGTACAGGGTCAACTGCCTCTCCTCCACCACGCCCAGGAGTGTCTCCAGCTCGCCGTTGGTGAAAGTTGGGGCCGCCCTCTTGCTGCCATCTTGTTGGCTGGGATGGTGTGTGTGTGGGAAGTGCAGTGTGTATGTGCAGTGCAGCTTGTCTGCCTCCTGAGTGTCAATCCCGGACCTGGCGAATCCAGCACCGTTTCCATTGGAATTGATTGTGCTCCACGTGGTGCTGATGCTAGTCCCTTAACAGTCGCTGAATTGGTCCAGGCGCGGTGCCAGTTTTGCTGTCATGGAACGCCACTAATCCTGCGCCTGCATCAACACTTAGTCTCAGGAACGGAGAATTCCGCTACATATGTTTTATGGGAATTAGTAACCTTTAGAAATAAAAGGTGCCTGATATCGATTTGCAACATGACTAATTAACTGAGCAGTCATTTGTCCAAGATTTAATTATTTTCTTCAACCTAAAGAGTAGATCAACTTTAAATAAACTCTTCATTGTTTAGAAATATGCTAATTACTGTCTGTCAGTCTTACTAATTGTCTGTTCGTCCATCTGATAATCGTTGTCTCACTGATCATCAGCCTACCTATCGACCTATTCTATCATCCTGCCATCAGCACATTATAATTTGCATATATTTTATGTAAAATAAAACCATTTTGTAAGTCTGCTCCTTTCCTCAGCTGCCCTGCGGCTGTTTTGAAGATTCAGGTTGCTTTCCTGATCGTCTCTGTCAGCAGCTTCTTGCTTCTACACCCATGGGTCAATATCAGGCAGAGAGAGCTGTCTTTCCAGCTGGTCTTTGAAGCGTTTGGGAGGAGCACCTCAGTCTCGCTTACTGGAGCATCGTTCATGATAAAGAGCGGCTTTTGGCACTCTGGAATCCTCCATGTGTGAACCTCACTGAGTGCTGCAATGTCAATGGCCAGAAACTCTCTGGGTTTCTTTAGAACATAGAACATTACAGCGCAGTACAGGCCCTTCGGCCCTCGATGTTGCGCCGACCTGTGAAACCACTCTAAAGCCCATCTACACTATTCCCTTATTGTCCATATGTCCATCCAATGACCATTTGAATGCCCTTAGTGTTGGCGAGTCCATTACTGTTGCAGGCAGGGCATTCCACGCCCTTACTGCTCTCTGAGTAAAGAACCTACCTCTGACATCTGTCCTATATCTATCTCCCCTCAATTTAAAGCTATGTCCCCTCGTGCTAGACATCACCATCCGAGGAAAAAGGCTCTCACTGTCCACCCTATCCAATCCTCTGATCATCTTGTATGCCTCAATTAAGTCACCTCTTAACCTTCTCTCTAATGAAAACAGCCTCAATTCCCTCAGCCTTTCCTCATAAGATCTTCCCTCCATACCAGGCAACATTCTGGTAAATCTCCTCTGCACCCTTTCCAATGCTTCCACATCCTTCCTATAATGCGGCAACCAGAATTGCACGCAATACTCCAAATGCGGCCGCATCAGAGTTTTGTACAGCTGCAACATGCCCTCATGGCTCCGAAACTCAATCCCTCTACCAATAAAAGCTAACACACCGTATGCCTTCTTAACAACCCTCTCAACCTGGGTGGCAACTTTCAGGGATCTATGTACATGGACACCGAGATCTCTCTGCTCATCCACACTGCCAAGAATCTTACCATTAGCCCAGTACTCTGTTTTCCTGTTATTCCTTCCAAAATGAATTACCTCACACTTTTCTGCATTAAACTCCATTTGCCACCTCTCAGCCCAGCGCTGCAGCTTATCTATGTCCCTCTGTAACTTGTAACATCCTTCCGCACTGTCCACAACTCCACCAACTTTAGTGTCATCTGAAAATTTACTCACCCATCCTTCTCTTATAAACCTTTCCAAGATTTTGCCCACAACAGAAGTAAGGCTCACTGGTCTATAGTTACCGGGGTTGTCTCTACTCCCTTTCTTGAACAAGGGGACAACATTTGCTATCCTCCAGTCTTCTGGCACTATTCCTGTAGACAAAGATGACTTAAAGATCAAAGCCAAAGGCTCAGCAATCTCCTCCCTCGCTCCCCAGAGAATCCTAGGATAAATCCCATCCGGCCCAGGGGACTTATCTATTTTCAGACTTTCCAGAATTGCTAACACCTCCTCCTTATGAACCTCAAGCCCTTCTAGTCTAGTAGCCTGAATCTCAGTATTCTTCTCGACAACGTTGTCTTTTTCCTGTGTGAATACTGACGAAAGATATTAATTGAGCACCTCTCCTATCTCCTCGGACTCCACGCACAACTTCCCACTACTGTCCTTGACTGGCCCTACTCTTACCCTAGTCATTAGTTTATTTCTGAAATATCTACAGAAAGCTTTAGGGTTATCCTTGATCATAGCTGTCAAAGACTTCTCATGTCCCCTCCTGGCTCTTCTTAGCTCTCTCTTTAGGTCCTTCCTAGCTAACTTGTAACTCTCGAACGCCCTAACTGAACCTTCATGTCTTATCTTTACATAAGCCTCCTTCTTCCTCTTGACAAGTGTTTTGATTGCTTTAGTAAGCCACGTTTCCCTTGCTCGACCACTTCCTCCCTGCCTGACAGGTACATACTTATTAAGGACACGCAGTAGCTGTTCCTTGAAGTTCATGTTTTTGTTACTTCTTTCTTTGCCTTGCTGTAGGAAGGAGATGCACATTGGCTGTGACAAGGCAGCCATCCGAGTTGAAACAAACAATGTTTGGCCACGTTTTCGAGGCTGCCTCCATTGAGAGCAAGCAATGTAATTGCTATAGAAAGTTTCCTCGGTTACTCACTGTGCTGCTGAATGATGTTGCTGTCTCAAGTTAACAGTCAAGCAACATATTCTATGGAGCTACCTGGATGCAGGATCCAGGCTGCCAGTGTTATCCTTTACCTACTGTTTTCACCTCCCCATGTCACTGTCGGACTTTTCTTTCTGCCTACACTAAATCTGTTTGAAGCGAAACTCAGTTCTCATGGACTAATTCCACTCTTCGGATTAAGTGTTTCTCTACAGTGACTCAGCAAGCTGAGGTGACTGCAGCAACCAACAGGTTATGTCTGTCAAAGTGTCCTTCTTATAGCCTTTGGTTCGGAAGCCAAGGTACAGGTTTTTAAAAAATTCATTTCCACAGATTGGATTCTGGCCATCAGTTCCTTTGTGTTAAAGAGGATACCCTTGGAGGGTGGCACAGTAGTTAGCACTTCTGCCTCATGGCGCTGAGGACCCGGGTTCGATCCCGGCTCCGGGTTACTGTCCGTGTAGAGTTTGCACATTCTCCCTGTGTCTGCCTCAGCCTCACCCCCACAACCAAAAGATATGCAGGGTAGGTCGATTGGCCACACTAATTTGCCCCTTAATTGGACTTTTAAAAAAAATAGATGACACCCTTGAGACATGGGAGGGTGAATTCTACGTCACCTTCCTAGTTATCTCACACATCGGCCTTCTCCACCTGCTCTGCCGAAACAGCTGTCTTTTGTGAAGACAGGAAAATGGACATAGTGGCTTGTCCATCATTACAGCAACTACTACACACAACACACAACGGGTCTACATTGTGAATCCTGGGTTGCAATGTTGTTTAACAAAGTATGGAATTATGAATGTTCAATAGGGATCATATGTTAAAATATCCCAGGGCTCATTTCAGTCGCAGCATGTGTGTTTATAACTCATATCCACTCTTCACCCACTGAAAACAGACCTGAGGCTAAAATCAAAGACAGGGGAATTTTTGAATCCCCCCTTTGTGGTGATATGCATCACTGTAAATACACAAATGGTTAATGTGAACACACTACACCTAGATAGACACTAGAGGAAGCACCAGAGACATGACACACAGACATTCAACCAATAGGTCAGTAAGATAGGACACGACCAATGGACATTCAAGATACACACAGAGGTGACACTACCACAGGAGGGCATTACACCAACACATATATAAGGATACAGCACACATGATCTTCCTCTTTCTAGTGGAGACACTCAGTGCGTACAGACACAGGGTTGATTGAACATCACACCCACCACATGGATTGTAGCAGACTGGTTAGTCAGTCTGAGTAGCTATAGAAGGATTAACAGTAGCATTGAATCCAAGTAGGAGAATTGTGAATAGCTTAATAAACGTGTTAAAGCTATCTCCAAGTCTGAACCTTCCTTTGTCAGAGTGCACATCAAAGAAACAGCTTATGCGATGTCAATAGCATAACAAAACACCCTTGGGGAGGGTCTCCTGTAACAGGGGTCCCTGTGGTAGACCCCCCATTACAGGAGTTCTCCACTAAAAGGGTCCTGGGGGGGTCCCCCTTTAATAGTGGTTCCTGCGGAGTTCCCCTATTACAGGGTTCTTGTGGGAGATTCCCCTATTACAGAGGTCCTGGGGGGATGTTCCCCTATTACAGGGGTTTTGATGTATGGTGCGCAGGGGGTGGGTGGGCCTCGGATGGGAACTGATGGTCTCTATCATTGTGGCCCTGGCATGGCGGACATCGTAGTGGGCCAAAGGGGCAACGGTTGCTCTTTGGCCACCGCAAGGTCTACCACACCAGGGCCATGATTGTAGAGACCACAAATGGATCGCAGCCACTTGATTCCCGGCCACGGGAACTGGAGAATCAAGGGTGGGCAGAGCATACGGTGCCAGGCTTGCTAAATAGATGCAAATGGATCATTACACAGTGGTGTGCAGCATGTAATCATTCACACCGCCAGCGGTGGGTCATAGCATCCAGCCCTAAGTGTTGACAGTGGACATTGCTGCGATTTGCTGCCACCAAGATGATTCAGAGATAACCTGCGGGGGTCCGAGGTGGACACACAGCTCCATGCCAATAAGGAGCAGAGAGACACCCTCTTCCCAGGTTGGGTCACAGACTCAAGCTTGCCCTCCTGAACACCGCTGATGACAGATCCTGAGGGTTGGGGATCACTGGTGAGTCCTCTACCCTGAGAGGGGCAGAGAACCAGGGAGGGTTCCAAAGGCTGCGGTGCAGGTGTCCTCTGGTTGGGGTGAGCTCTGCTGATCCCTTGATTCCTCTGCAATGGGGCAGCGCTTCTCAGGAGTGTCAACACCTGGAGGGCTCCTGATTGAGCTTGATCCTTGATGATAAAGTTGGATTATGAGAGTGCCCAGTGGGGCAGCCAGGGTAGGTTCCCAGATGACCAGAGGCTTTCTGAGCACTTAAAGGACACAGGCAGCACTCAGCAGTGTGAGCAGCCAGGAGCCTGTAAGTAGCACCAAAGGGGTGCGTTTAAAGGGCAGACTGCAGCAATGGCGGTCTGAGCCAGGCCACCCCAATCCCGAGGGGGACACGCCAAGTCCACGGACTTTGCACCAAGACACTGCGCGCTATGACCCCCGGGCTGGGGCAGCCATTCTCCAACAAGCTCAACGGTTTTCAATGGTTTTCAGTGTTTTTTAGCCTGCCATTCCTCCTCGCAGCCATTGCACCAAGTCCACATTTGTAAATGCTTGTAGTAATTCACACCCGTGAGACTCCCGCCTGAGAGGAGCGGAGCATCGCGGAAGGGCGGAGCATACTGTGTCCAACATGCTAATCATATATAAATGCATGCAAATGCTGCCACCAACTAGCAGAGCAAACCTCATTCTCACCGCCAGCGAGGGACCGGAGCATGGCGCCTGAATCGTGTAGCCATGTAAAATGACCACCTGCAAAGGACCATGGGAATTGTGGTCAATTTGGGACACAGACAGGTACACAGCCTCCGTGTATTGTGCAAAGAAACCAGACTTGGCTGAAACCTGCATCCATTGAGAATCAATTACCATTTCCCCCAAAACAATAGCATTCGCATTGAGGACCATCAACGATAGCAGACTAACCGGCGCCACCCCCCCTTATTTGGAAAGGCCTGGGACAATGATAGCTAGGACCCGCCCAGCCATCGAGGTATCCGCCCCCTCATTGGCTAAGATTGATGAGGGTGATCAAAAACCCTATTGATCCATTGAACCTGGAGTAAGGACCGCCCAAAAGGGCACGAAAGAGACAAAGGATAAAAAGCCCTGCACACTAGAGATCGGTCTCTTTTGGGACAAGCCTGTGCGCGATCAACTGTAGCAGAACAACCAAGTTCAAGGACCCACGACCATTCCTGAAGGATGAGCCCAGCTGAGACGAACCCAACAACTTCCAACCGACCACGTGGACCCGGATAAAGGCCATACCTCGCACAGTGCCGGTCACTCGAAGTTAAGTAAAGGTCATCTGAGATGTTAGGTGCGGTTTAGTACAGAGCCGCGTGTATTATTGCATAGGGAAACAAGTCTTGTGTTATTAATAAACTGTGTTTTGAGCTAACGTATTGGTTGTGTGGTCATTTGGTCAATATAAGAAACAGCTTGTGGTTCACATAAAGGATAAAAAGGCAACAATCGGAATTGGGATCGGACGTGGTCCTCGATTTTGGCTAACGCCTGATTCTCCGCCCGATCGTGGTTCGCCTTTACGGCGTGGCGAGGCAGAGAGTTTTGCCCACTGTTTTCATACTGGCTATCCTTTCAATAGTATGAAATGTACTCTACCTTTTTATCCATTCGATCAACATTTTGGCTAATCAGAAGACTTTTGCCCATTTGCAGTGTTGATCTTTATCTCAACAGTTTGCCAGTGGAGGCAGTAACACCTAGTACACACACTGTTTCACGGTTTGTTACATCTTCCATTCACAGCACTGCCATGAATCATCTTAATGAACACAGATACAACTCACGCTACAGTATTTCACGATGCACTGTACCTAACTTACCTTTTAAACACTTGCCGTCTCCAATCCAGGGATCACGCTGCCATACGATTGGAGCAAAACAGGACAGCTGCTAATGTCCGGCTGCCGCCCTGAAAATTAGAAAACTTACTGGGCCCTCAATGTGGAGCAGGTGGATTCTGGGATCTGCTCCCTCTCCTAACCTATTGAAAATGGCCAAGGGTAGGAACAGAAACAGGATTAATGATCACCCCGTTTGGCTGCCAGTTTCTTTTTACAGTCTAACCTCTGTGTGCTCCCGATCAAGGACATGAAAACTCGGCCTCTAGTATTAATTACAAGGCGCTATTAAAAAAAACCACAGGTAACGGATTTCTTTCATATTGTCAGTTTGTATTGAGTTGGATGTCTATCAGTTTGACTTGGTGTGACATTTTGTATGTTACCAAGGCTTTGGAAATTGTTTATTGCATTATTGATAAGATGTTTTTTAATTGCTTTTATTGCAGACAGATAAAGATCTCTCTGAAGTATGGAACAAAACTGGGAACCAGGGTGATAGATGGAACAAGGGAGTGATCCAATTGAGAAGGATGCGTAACTTCAAAGTAATTTTTGAAGGAATCCGGACGAAGAATTTTGGAGGTGGAGCAGCTATTGATGACATTCAGTTCAAAAACTGTGCTCCAGGTCTGTAGCACAGCTTTCTACAAAATATAACATTTTTACCCCAATTATAAGCGAGACTAAGAACCATCTTTGAGCAGTCCATGATGTTATCACACTAAAAAACATTGCTTTAAGCAGAACATCCTGCAATCTCTCAAATAGTACTTCAAGATTGCATTTTGTGAATTGTATCTGAAAAGTACAACGTGAATGTGAAGTTTTGTGTACATATACATACATATCCAACCATGCAGGTCCTTTGATATAATTCCGGCTTACTACACTGGAATTTGGGGCATGCATCAGTGTGGTAGTCACCACTAGTTGCATATTATATGTATTACCCACTGCCGGTATATTAAGGGTACAATGGTAAATCCCTGCCTGCTGGCTCCGCCCAACAGGCGGTGTATAAATGTGTGTGCTCTTCTGTGCTGCAGCCACTCTGGTTCCAGCTACAGGAGGCACAACATCTTGCTCAATAAAGCCTCGATTGTTCCACCATTCTCGTCTTGTGGTAATTGATGGCCCGTGGGCGCCACCATCTTCCTCACCGCAAGCCACGTGCGGCCCGTGGGTGCCATCTTTGATGCTGCACACCATGTGCGCCCTGTGGGCGCCGCCATCTTCAGTGCCATTTTAGACAGCGTCTCAGGACCCCTGCCCGTCTGGTCGTTCATCACCTGCCACTACCTCTGCCACTGCGCGGCACCCTCGTGGGCATCGTGGGCCCCACCAGCTGCCGACTCCAGCTCACCACAAGTCTGCACCGCACAGCAGCCAGCCAACTCTGGGGGGCCCAAGTGTTATTTTTCCGGGCAAAACAAACACCCACCCCAGGCAGCGCTGCCCGGCACGTAGCGCGACCTGCAACGGGTGTGGGAAGGAAGGACACTTCGCTGCTGTATGCCAGGCCCGGTCGGTCGCCACTGTTTCCAGGCCCGCCACATGCCATTTTACCCTACGCAAGCCAAGTGCGGCCCGTGGGCGCCACCATCTTCCTCACCGCAAGCCACGTGCGGCCCGTGGGTGCTGCCATCTTTGATGCTGCATGCCATGTGCGCCCCGTGGGCGCCACCATCTTCAGTGCCAGTTTGGACGACGTCTCAGGACCCCTGCTCGCCTGCCACTACCTCTGCCACCGCTGAGCTGCCTGGGACCTCCCAGCATCTGCCGCAGCTCGCCTCTATCACCCTGGATCAGTCCCGGCCCCGCAACCTCGCGACCGCGACGACAACGGTGAAGATCGATGGTCACGAGACGACCTGCCTCTTTGACTCCGGGAGCACTGAGAGCTTCATCCACCCCACTACAGTAAGGTGCTGCTCCCTCCCGGTACACCCTGTCACCCAGAAAATCTCCTTGGCCTCCAGATCCCATTCCGTGGAAATCCGGGGGTGCTTCATGGCGACCCTCACCGTCCAAGGCGTAGAGTTCAGCAACTTCCGGCTCTCCGTCCTCCCCCACCTCTGCGCTGCCCTGTTACTCGGCCTGGATTTTCAATGCCATCTCCAAAGCCTAACTTTAAAATTCGGCGGACCCCTACCCCCCCTCACCGTCTGCGGCCTCACGACCCTTAAGGTCGATCCACCTTCCCTGTTTGCGAACCTCACCCCAGATTGCAAACCCGTCGCCACTAAGAGCAGACGGTACTGTGCCCAGGACAGGACCTTCATCAGGTCGCAGGTCCAACAGCTTCAGCAGGAAGGGGTCATTGAGGCCAGCAACAGCTCTTGGCGAGCTCAAATGGTGGTAGTGAAGACTGGGGAGATGCACAGGATGGTCATTGACCAAAGTCAGACCATCAATCGGTACACGCAGCTCGACGCGTACCCCCTCCCATGCATATCTGACATGGTCAATCAGATTGCGCAGTATCGAGTCTTTTCCAGAGTGGACTTGAAGTCCGCCTACCACCAGCTCCCCATCCGCCCGGAGGGCCGCCAATACACTGCCTTCGAAGCAGATGGTCACTTCCTTCGGGTTCCCATCAGCATCACTGATGGGGTCTCGGTCTTCCAGTGAGAGATGGACCGAATGGTTGACCGGTACGGACTGCGGGCCACCTTCCTGTACCTAGATAACGTCACCATCTGCGGCCACGGTCAGCAGGACCACGACGCAAACCTCCAAAAAATTCCTCCATACCGCCAAACTCCTTAATCTCACATACAATAAGGCGAAATGCGTGTTCGGCACCAACCGCTTAGTCATCCTTGGCTATGTCGTGGAAAATGGAGTCCTAGGGCCCGACCCCGACCGGAGGCGCCCCCTCCTGGAACTCCCTCTCCCCCCACTGCCCCAAGGCCCTGAAACGATGCCTGGGGTTTTTCTCCTATTACGCCCAGTGGGTCCCTAATTATGCGGACAAGGCCCGCCCACTCATCACGTCCACAGTTTTCCCCCTGGAGGTTGAGGCCCGCCAGGCCTTCAACTGCATCAAGGTGGACATCGCCAAGGCCACGATGCATGCGGTTGACGAGTCCCTCCCCTTTCAGGTAGAGAGCGATGCATCGGACGTAGACCTGGCCGCCACCCTCAACCAGGCGGGCAGGCCTGTGGCCTTCTTTTCCCGCACCCTCCATGCCTCCGAAATTCGGCACTCCTCTGTCGAAAAGGAGGCCCAAGCCATTACCTGGCCGGCAGGAGATTCACCCTCCTCACTGACCAATGGTTGGTTGCCTTTATGTTTAATAATACACAGCGGGGCAAGATCAAAAATGACAAGATCTTGAGGTGGAGGATCGAGCTCTCCCCCTATAATTATGAGATCTTGTATCGCCCGGGTAAGCTCAACAAGCCCCCTGACGCCCTATCCCGCGGTACATGTGACAGCGCACAAGTGGACCGACTCCGGGCTCTCCACTATGACAGCGCACAAGTGGACTGACTCCGGGCTCTCCACTATGTCCTCTGCCACCCGGGGGTCACCCGGTTCTTCCATTTTATCAAGGCCCGCAACCTGCCCTACTCCATTGAGGAGGTCAGGACCGTCACCAGAGACTGCCAAGTCTGCGCAAAGCGCAAGCCGCACTCTACCGGCCAGATCGAGCGCACCTGGTGAAGGCCTCCCGCCCCTTTGAACGCCTCAGCATGGACTTCAAAGGGCCCCTCCCCTCCACCGACCGCAACACGTACTTCCTGAACGTGATTGACGAGCACTCCCGGTTCCCTTTCGCCATCCCATGCCCCGATATGACTTCTGCCATGGTAATCAAAGCCCTGCACAGCATCTTCACTCTGTTCGGTTTCCCCACCTATATCCACAGCGATCGGGGATCCTCTTTCATGAGCGATGAGCTGCGTCAGTTCCTGCTCAGCAAGGGCATCGCCTCGAGAAGGACGACCAGCTACAACCCCCGGGGAAACGGACAGGTGGAGAGGGAGAACGGGATAGTCTGGAAGGCCGTCCTGCTGGCCCTGCGGTCTAAAAATCTCCTGGTTTCCCGCTGGCAGGAGGTCCTCCCCGACACGCTCCACTCCATCCGATCGCTCCTCTGCACCGCGACTAACGAGACCCCTCACGAATGTGTGCTTGCCTTCCCCAGGAAGTCCACCTCCGGGTTCTCGCTCCCAACATGGCTGACAGTTCCTGGACCCGTCCTCCTCCGGAAGCATGTGCGGACCCATAAGTTGGACCCCTTGGTCGAAAAGGTCCACCTCTTACATGCAAACCCGCAGTACGCCTACGTGGCACACCCCGACGGGCGCCAGGACACAGTCTCACTCTGGGATCTGGCACCCGCTGAATCCCCACCCACGACCCACGACCTGACACCGCCCCCCCCCCCCCCCCCCCACCCCGGTTGCCTCATTCACCCCTGCGCCACTCATCCTCCCTCCAGCGAACCTCACCGCAGCCCCCGCCCCAGTAGGATCCATCCTCCCACTGGTTGCACTCAGGGGTGACGAAGACGAGGACAACACGCTCCCGGAGTCACAGGTGACCAAGTCGGTGCCCACATCACCACCAGGACTGAGGCGATCGCAGAGGAGGGTCAAGGCCCCCGACAGACTTAACTTGTAATGATTTCCACCACCCCCGTCGGACTCCTTTTTTAACAGGGGGTGAATGTGGTAGTCACCACTCATGACATATTATATGTATTATGGCTCTGCCCATATATTAAGGGTACAATGGTAAATCCCTGCCTGCTGGCTCCGCCCAGCAGGTGGCGTATAAAAGTGTGTCCTCTCCGATGCTGCAGCCATTCTGGTTCCAGCTACAGGAGGCACGACATCTTGCTCAATAAAGCCTCGATTGTTCCACCATTCTTGTCTTGTGGTAATTGACGGTGCATCAATCAGCTGCACCAGACCTATTTCATTTCTGAATCACCAGAATAATTCAAGTGTTTAAAAGGTTCAATTGTGAGAACAGGTTGCATAAACTTGACTTGAAGAGTGGTGATTTAATAGAAGTTTAGACAATAATAAATGGATTCCAAAGCTAGCAACAGAGAAGCTGCCTGCTGTAATTGAGAAGATATAACAAGGGGACATGATCTTAAATGTAAAAGCTTGGTCATTTAAGAACAAAGAAAATGTTAGCACAGGAATAGGCCCTTCGGCCCTCCAAGCCTGCACCGACCATGCTGACAGTCTGAACTAAAAAACCCTACCCTTCTGGGGGCCATATCCCTCTATTCATGTATTTGTCAAGATGCCCCTTAAAAGTCACGATCGTAACTACCTCCTCCGGCAGCGAGTTCCAGGCTCCCACCACACCCCTGCCTCATACATCTCCTTTAAATCTTGCCCCTCGCACCTTAAACCTATGCCTCATAGTAATTGACTCTTCCACCCTGCTAAAAAGCTTCTGACTATCCACTCTGTCCATGCCCCTCATAATATTGCACACTTCTATCAGGTCGCTCAAGTCACCCTTCAACCTTTTGTTCCAGTAAGAACCAACCAAGTTTCTCCAACCTCTCCTCATAGCTAATGCCCTCCACACCAGGCAACATCCTGGTAAATCTTTTCTGTACCCTCTCCAAAGCCTCCACATCCTTCTGGTAATGTGGTGACCAGAATTGAACACTATATTCCAAGTGCGGCCGAACTAAGTTTCTATAAAGCTGCCACATGACTTGCCAATTTTTAAATTCAATTCTTTAGCCAATGAAGGCAAGCATGCTGTATGCCTTCTTCACTACCTTCTCCATCTGCATTGCCACTTTCAGTATGCTGTGGACCTGTACACCCAGATCCCTCTGCCTATCACTACTCTTAAGGGTTCTGCCATTCACCGTATATTTCCCATCTGTATTAGACCTTCCAAAATGCATTACCTCATATTTGTCCGGATTAAACTCCATCTGCCATCTCTCCGCCCAAGTCTCTAACCGATCTATATCCTGCTGTATCCTCTGACGGTCCGCATTGCTAACCGCAATTTCACCAACCTTTGTGTCATCCACAAACTTACTAATCAAACCAGTTACATTTTCCTCCAAATCATTTATATATATTACAAACAATTAGGAAGGAGTAATAGAAACTGAGAACTCGCTCCCCCAAAAGGCTGTGGATGCGGGATCAATTAAAAACTTGACGACTGACTATAATAACTCCTCAGGAAACTATCATAAACATAGGTGGATTTATTTACATATATACAAGTTAGATTTTATATAGCATCTTACTCCCTGTGTAGATCCTACTGGGTGGATAGTTTTGGCGATTGTCGATTGAGGCAGGAATGTTCCCTTCCAGTCGGGGAACACTTCAGCAGCCAAGGGCATTCAGCCTCTGATCTTCGGGTAAGCATTCTCCAAGGCGGCCTTCAGGACACGCGAGAACACAGAATCGCCGAGCAAAAACGTATAGCCAAGTTCCGCACACATGAGTACAGCCTCAACCGAGACCTTGAATTCATGTTGCATTACATTCACCCCCCACCATCTGGCCTGGGCTTGCAAAATCCTACCAACTGTCCTCGCTTGAGACAATTCACACCTCTTTAACCTGTGATTATCCCTCTCTCCAGTTGCTCCGCCTGGACCTGTAAAGACTTAATTACCTGCAAAGACTTGCATTCAAGGTATCGTCTTGCATCTTTGACTTTGTCTCCATATATGTATCTGGAACCCACCTCTTCATTCACCTGAGGAAGGAACAGTGCCCCGAAAGCTAGTGATTTGGAACAAACCTGTTGGACTTTAACCTAGTGTTGTAAGACTTCTTACTGTGCTCACCCCAGTCCAACGGCAGCATCTCCACATCATAATTTAACTTAAGAAGTTTAAGTTAAACTTATAGAACATTCTTAACAGGGCTAAGGGGATATAGTGGGGATTGCTTTACAGAGGGCCAGCATGGACTCGAGCAATGGCATATCCTCCTTCTGTGCCATAATAATACAATGGGCTGGACTTTAAAGACAGCTTTGGGCCTTTAATTGGCTTTCATAGATTCATAGAATTTACAGTGCAGAAGGAGGCCATTCGGCCCATCAGGTCTGCACTGGCCCTTACAAAGAGAACCCTACTGAAGCCCACGTATCTACCCTATCCCTGCAACCCAGTAACCTCCACTTAACAGTTTTTGCACACTAAGGGCAATTTAGCATGGCCAATCCACCTAACCTGCACATCTTTGGACTGTGGGAGGAAACAGGAGCACCCGGAGGAAACCCACGCAGACACGGGAAGAACGTGCAGACTCTGCACGGACAGTGACCCAGCCGGGAATCGAACCTGGGATCCTGGAGCTGCGAAGCAACTGTACTAACCAATATGCTGCTGTGCTGCCTGCTCTTCTTTTGGCCAGATCCTCACCCAGGTCCTGGTAGATGCGCAGCATGCTGTTCTCCCACTTGCAGCTCCGTGTCTGCTTGGCCCACCGCAAAATCTGTTCCTTATCCAGGAACCGGTGCATTCGCAACACAATCACCCTCGGCGGCTCGTTCACACGCGGTCTCCTCGCAAGCGTTCAGTGCGCTCTATCCACTTCCAAGGGTTGAGTAAACGCCCCATCACCCATTAACCTCTCAAGCATATTCGCCACATAGGCCGTTGCGTCTGTTCCCTCGCAGCCCTCAGGGAGGCCGACGATCCTCAAGTTCTGTCGACGGGACCTGTTCTCCAAGTCCTCCACCTTCTCCTGCAGCCTTTCCTACTGATCCTCATCAGACCCACCTGTAACTCCAGATCTGTTAGGTGTTCCTCATGCTCGACCACCTTCTCCTGAACCTTCTGCATCGCCCGACCTTGGGCTTCCAGCCCCTGCTCCACCCGGTCGATCGATGCCTTGATCGGGTTTAGACCTTTCTCCTTTTGTTTGGTGAAACCCTCCTGGATAAATTTCACCCGCTGTTCCGTTGACCACTGGGCCGCTGAGCCAGTACCCTGCAGCTCCGCCATGTTTTTCTGTGCTGTGGGTTTTACACGTGCCTTCTCTGCTCGATTTTTCCTTCTTATATGACCACTTCTGGTCCACGACTCCATACACTGTTGTGGGATTCCTCCCCACTGTTCCATCCACTACCGATTTTTCAAATAAAATTCGAAGAAAATCGGGGGAAAAGGTCCAGAAGATCCGTTACGAGCGGGAGCCACCAAATGTGCGACCTCCTCCTCCATGGCCACCACCGGAAGTGCCTTTAATTGGCTTAAGGGGAGACTTCTGCCCCCTTATGATGAGAGATCCTGCCTTGGAGAGCAGCCAGCTAATCAAATGGCCATCAGTTCTCTTGTCCCTGCAGCACCATGGGGAGCAGTGCCCATTGTTGGGAATGCAACCAGTTCTCAACAGCAATCAATGATGGAGCTAGATGCCAAGCTAATCTGGGAAGTGAAGGCTGGGAGGGAGGGCAGACATTGCCAGAACCAGAGTGGTGAACCCTGTTGAGGGGATGAGGGAGTGGCGTGGAGGCCAGGGTGGATAGGACAGAGGGTAGGGAGGGATGAAGCAGGAGTTAGAACACACGGGGTGTGTGCTCCAATGGGCACGGTGTGCATGTAAAGGAGATACTCCCCCCAGCCACCAATGCAAGCAATGAAAGCTGCCGGCTGCACACTCAACATAGGCCTCTCCCACTGTGGGTTAAATCTCAGTGCCAGAAGGAGGGTGGGCTTTACATGGCCATTTATTGGACACACACGTGCCTCAATTGGTCCACAGCCTCCTAATGTCTCCCCCTGCTACTGGTAAAATTGCAATGGGATGGGTAAGTAGTCAACAGGAATGGCACCCATGGCAATTGTACACACCATTACCTGTCACTCCACCCCTCAGCAGTCCATTAAATCCAGTCTCATGCTACTATGATTTGAAATCACAGGTTTTGAATGTCTCCAAATTTTGAAACATCAGCTAAAACTGAAGCAATTGGCAAAACCTTAGAAATGAAATTGTTCTTTGGATCCTGTGCAAAGGAGGAGTTAACAAATCAGCAGACCTTCGACACTTTGATTCACTGTTCCATTGAAATCTGGCATTGGACTTTGGAATAATTCCTGCTATTTGTTCCTGCTACTCCAGGGTTGTCTTCAGTATTTCCATATGAGTGTAATACTCAATCTTTTTAGTGTTAGGGTCCAGAGGTCTGAGTCCACAAGCTTTGAGCCATAAGTTGACTTCTACAGGATGCCCACCCCACCCCTGTATCAGATCCACTATTCCTTTTTACTTTCCTGGCTCGATGAATGTAATGAATAATAGAGTTCAACACACATACGGAGACACAAGTAAGGACGATAGGGGGCATGTAGCTTTGCTTGACTACACTGGCAAGGTTGCTAACCTTCTTCCTGCATTCCAAAGGATCTTCAGGGTTAGGGAATCGTGACTCACTGCCGCAGCCACTTCTCGCCACAAATTTTACTTCACATTCTTGATCTGTTTCTAGCTCACAAGTCCAAATGTCTCTCCTGCTCTAAACCTTCATTAGGAGGACACGCAGATCTGGTTCCTTCAGTCCGCAGATTGTTTCATGAAGTGGTTGCCGTTCTTGTCTATCTTGCAGTCCTGTCATTGTCTATTTAAGCAGCAGTAGGTTTTATGTTCTAGTGTTGCACAAGATCTCTGCCTGTCCTTCAGGTATTTAAGCTGCCTGCATACCTCCGGCTATCTAAATTGCCTGACTTTGCAACTTATGGTGTGATCAGTGCCACAAGTCCCACTTCACCTCAGCAATAAGCGGTCTTCAGAATTGCAGCACAACAAATTGCTTTAATATAATGTTACTATATTAAAAAGTCCCAATGTGCCTCACCGGGAGACATCCAGAAGATAAATGGATACAGAAGTAAGAAAAATATATATTAGGAGGGATGAACAAAGGCTTGAGCAATGGGATAGGTCTTACAATGGTAGAAAGAGGTGAAAAAGTGATAATGTTTTGGCAGCAAAATTGCAAAGTGTAAGGCCGAGGTGGCTCAAAATCAATAACAAGGAAAAGGAAGGAGACATGCACAAAAAGCATCAGTGATTTTCTGTCAGTTAATTTTGTATTCATGGCTTTAGTTTTTCACTTACAGTCCATGCAAAATACCAGGGTACTTCATCGCTATAATTGGCAGAGTTGATTGCACATCGTTTATGGATCTGAACTCATTTTCATGCCATTATACACAGTTAGAGGCTTTTACACTGACATATTTATTAAAGAAATCAATAGAAATGGGCAGACGATCAGGAGAGATTTAGCGAGGGATTCCCAGAGTTTAGGACCTAGACAGCTGAAGACAGCGGACACTATGGAGTGATTAACGTAGGCAATGCTGAATAAGGTGGAATTGGAGGAGCACAGATATTTCAGAGGATTGTGGGCTGGAGGAGATTACAGAAATGAGGTGGGACCGGGCCTTGCAGAAATTTGAAAACAAGGCGAGAATTTTCATATTGAGGTGTTGCTTAACCCGGAGCCAACGCAGGCCAACAACTGTAAGGGTGAGGGATGAACTGGTCTATGCAGGTTAGGACATAAGCAGCAGGCTTCTGAATGAGCTCAAGTTGATGAAAGGTAGAAAATGGGAGGCTGACCTGGAATGTGTCGAAATACTCATGTCTAAAGTTAACACAGGCACAGATGTGAGTTTTAGCAGAAGCTAAACTGAGACAGGGCTGGAATAAGTGATATAATGGAAATGGTTATGCACTAATCTCGCAGTCCCATTTTCCTCGATGCCCGCAGAATAATTTAAAAACAAATGCAAGAAGAGGAAAATCTGTCCCAATATGTGAGAAATCTGGATTAACTTCTGTCAAGCTCTGAGGAGAAGTTAAAAAGAAAATAAAAGAGGCAAAGTGAGAGTATGAGAAGAGACTGCCAGCTAACAGAAAAGGAAATTTATTCTGCAGGCATATAAGTAGTAAAAGAGCAATAAGAGGGATGGTATGGCCAGTTAGCTCAGATGACTGAGTGTAGTACTTAGTAACAGTGATGGCCTAGGTTCAATTTCATAGCGGTTCTGATAATTCTTCGGGCCTGTCTCTTTTGATGTCCCATTGTGATATCAGTGCATCATGGGAAGACTGATTGAGATAGAGATGTGTGGAGTGCTATATCAACAACCTGTTAATGTAGCTACATGTACCAAGGACGCTACATGAAAACAGGGAGAAGAGGAGAGATGAGTTAGATGAGGGAGCAATTAGGGATCTTGAGAAAGAGGGCATAACTGAGGTATTCTATGAATACTTCAAATCTCTCTTTATCAAATAAGAAAATGGTGCCAAGGTCATAGTGAAAGGGAAGGTGGTTGTGATATTAGGTTGGACTAACGTTGATAAAGAGGAGGCATCATAAAAGCTGTTTATGCTTAAATTTGGTAAATTACCAGGATCAGGTGGGATACACTTGGGAATACTGAGAGAAGTAAGGGTGGAAAGTATGGAGGCGCTCATCAAAATTTTCTAATCATCCTTTGAAATAGGGGTAGTGCCTGAGGATTAGAAAATTGCAAATGTTACAACCTTGTTCGCAGGATAAACCCAGCAATGACAGGCCAGTTAGTTTAACGTCTGTGTTGTAAAAGTTTTTAGAAATGATTATCCGGGACAAAATTAACACCTCTATGAGAGGTTTGAACTTCAGAGACTTAGACAAGTGTGAATTAATTAAAGAAAGCCAGGGGCAGGCACGGTGGTGCAGTTGTTAGCGCTGCTGCCTCACGGCGCTGAGGACCTGGGTTTGATCCCGGCCCGGGTCACTGTCTATGTGGAGTCTGCGTGGATCTCATCCCTACAACCCAAAGATGTGCGGGGTAGGTGGATTGGCCACACTAAATTGCCACTTAAAAGAAAATTAAAGAAAGCCAGCACTGGATTTGTAAAAGGTAAGTCATCTGTAACTAACTTAAACAAGGTTTTTGAAAAGGTAAAAGAGGGTGTTGATGAGTCAATTAATGCAGTTGATTGACTTCCAAAAGGCATTTAATAAAGTGCCACGTAATAGACTTGCCAGCAGAGTTGAAGCCTATGGAATAAAAGGGAAAATGGCAGCATGGATACAAAGTTGGCTGAGTCACAGAAAAGTAGTCGTATTAAATGATGGTGGGGACCCCATGGGGATGAGGGCCACTGCTTTACTTGATATATATTAATAGTTGTTTGGTAGTACACAACTTGAGCATTACTAAAAAAGAGACAAGCTATTTAAGCTTTTTGTGTTGTATTCATATGATGACATTAGAGGTGTCATGTGAGAGTACCTTTAAGAAATGGATGTTTAAGCAATGTACCTTTAAGAAATAAGAAATGGAGCTAATCATATTACTGAAGTGATGTCAGAGGGTGGGGGCAGCTGAGCTCACTTCTGCTTTTTGAGTTTGAGTTTGAGAACGCAGCTTGGGAGTGTCTGTGTGTTTTGCTGTGAGCTGCATGAAGAAACACAGAGCTGGTCTGTTGATTTCTGCAATCCAAAGACTATAAATATATTGAATGTAACCTAATGTCTGTTTTTGAAGATTTGAAGTCTTTTGGATGTTTAAAGGAACAGTTTGAAGGATTATTTAGTGTTGTAGTCTTTTGGGTAAATTCTGCAGATGTATGCCATTTGAAGTAATGGGTGTTAAGATATTTAATGTTTGTTTTTAAAAGGTTAACTTGAGTTCATAGAATAAACATTGTTTTGTTTTAAAAACCATTTGTCCATTTCTGCTGTATCACACCTGGAGAGTACGCCGTGTGCTTCCCACACCACAATCTATTACATGTTGTGTGTCGGTTGAACTCCATGAAACACTTTGGGGTTCTGTAAACCCGGACCCATAACAAAGGTCACATGAATTTGGCAACTCGCCGTATATGGGGAAGCAATGGCATGGTGGGGGAGGCAGTGGCGTAGTGGGGGAGGCAATGGCGTAGTGGTATTTTCACTGGAGTAGTAATCCAGAGACCCAGGGTAATGCTTTGGGGATCAGAGTTCAAATCCCGTCAGGGCAGATGGTGGAATTTGAATTTAATTAAAATCTGGCATTAAAAGTCTAATGATGACCATGAAACCATTGTTGATTGTCATAAAAGCCTTTCTGGTTCACGAATGTCCTTTAGGAAAGGAAATATGCCATTCCTACCTGGTCTGGCCCACATGTGACTCCAGATCCACAGCAATGCGGTTGACTCGTAAATGCTCTCGAACTGGTACCAAATGTGGGCAATAAATGATAGCGACATCCACGTCCCAAGAACAAAAAAAATTAAAAATCAGCCATTCCAGAACCCAACGAACTAGAGTGGAAGCAAATAATCCCAAACAGTCCCAAAGGAAACTGCCTATGGAAAATAAATTATGTACTGGAGTAGGAAGGGGGCTTGAACCATTGACCATGGCCTAAAAGCAAGAGTGCTACCATTGAGCCAAGGCTGACACTGTTGCCACCCTCTACATATTCGCAAGGCAGTAAGCATTGAAGAATAAATTGATTGATCCCATTACCCGCAGTAGAGTATGTTGCTCAAAGAATCAGCAAGAGGTCAGTAATGAGATGGGCCTCCTGACCTTCAAACCAATTCATTGATCTGTATTTTGAGCGTTTTCCAGTGTGAGAGAAACTGTGCTTTTAAAGTTTGTATGTTTTGAGGCATACCCTACTTGAAAACAGAAATAGAAAAGGAAACAGAAAAGTACCTAAGCTACCCAATTCTACGGAAACAAAAATGAACAATTCGGAAACCAAAACTCCAGGGGCGTCATTCTCCGACCCCCCAGCGTGTCGGAGAATGGCCGTTGGCCGCAGTGAATCCCGCCCCCGACGGTTGCCAAAGTCTCCGGTACCGGATATTCGGCGGGAGCGGGAATTGGGCCGCGCCGGTTGGCGGGCCCCCCGCTCAATTCTCCGGCCCGAATGGGCCGAAGTCCCGCCGAGAAATTGCCTGTCCCGCCGGCGTAAATTAATGTAGGTATTTACCGGCGGGACAAGGCGGCGTGGGCGGGCTCCGGGGTCCTGGGGGGGGCGCGGGGCGATCTGACCCGGGGGGTGCCCCCACGGTGGCCTGGCCCGCGATCGGGGCCCATCGATCCGCAGGCGGGCCTGTGCCGTGGGGGCACTCTTTCCCTTCCGCCTCCGCAACGGCCTCCACCATGGCGGAGGCGGCAGAGACTCTCCCCACTGCGCATGCGCGGGAAACTGTCAGCGGCCGCTGACACTCCCGCGCATGCGCCGCCCGGGGATGTCATTTCTGCGCCAGCTGGCGGGGCAACAAAGGCCGTTTCCGCCAGCTGGCGGGGCAGAAATCCCTCCGGCGCCGGCCTAGCCCCTCAATGTCGGGGCCCGGCCCCCAAAGATGTGGAGCATTCCGCACCTTTGGGGCGGCGCGATGCCCGTCTGATTGGCGCCGTTTTGGGCGCCAGTCGGCAGACATCACGCCGTCGGGGGAGAATTTCGCCCCAGACATCTGAATGGTGTTGAAAGATATAAAAGGATACAGATCAATGCAAGCTGTCAATAACAGCTGATGATGATTCCAGGGTTGCAGAACCGGCAGGCTGAAGAAGTCAGAGTCCAGATATAGTTGCTGCAGCTGTTTTATTACTTGAAGATATCATTGGAGGATCTATACCATCAAGATTGAGTTGAGCAAATTCTGCAGATGTATGCCATTTGTGGTGAAGAGCTGAAATCCATTGTGAGGAAGGTAGAGTTTTGAAAGACTTGTAACTGAGTGTGATCACCAAAATATGAATGAACTGCTGGGCCAATTTGTAAAATCGCCCTTAGTTGTATCAACCATTTTATGTGTAATTTATAGTTTATGATCAACCACAATTTTTATATCAGTTAATGTTTGACTTATACTGATTCTGGGTGTTAGAAAATAGGAGAAAATCTAAAATAGTATTTACTGTTTGCTTTGCTTGACTCTTATATGGCAAACATTCTTCTGTTTTAAACTGGAATCTTATGACTTCATTCTTTTAGTGACTAACTGGGATTTTGGATTACTTCTATTTTTATAAAAGGTTAATGGTCTCTAATAACTCTCTCTCTCAATTCTCTTCCCACACCTCGGGCAGATAAACCTGATAGTTATGTCTTTTACTGTAGCCTTTTTATTCATGGAACAGATAGCTAGCTGGAAGCTGTAGTTTGAGGAGAGCCACCCCACATCAAGCATAGCTGGCCAGGAGTCTATCCCACTCACATTGGGTGTATTGGAAGGATTTTCAGATTGATAATCAATCGGTTCAGCCATACTATGAACACACCTTCCTTGGCCATCAGAGACCGTAACACCAGGGACTGAATCCACATTTCATGGCTACAGCAGCACAAATATTTAATAAATTGTTTATTTTGTCTTTTGTTAAAAGTAAAAAGAAACAGTAATTTGCAGTAGCAGGCCTGACTGAAGATACAGTAGAGTTAATGTACAGCCAATCATTGTATCTCATCTGACTGTTTACATACAAGCTGAAAGGTGTGATTTTCTCCTCAGTCTCTATGAAGGCATAATTTTGATAGGGTGGGATTTTGAAAGGCCGTGGCAGTGATTTTCAGGGTCAGTTTTATTTGGTTATTTTCATTGGGATTCCACATGGCAGTCGGGGAGGGGGGGGCGGGGGAGAATAGCTGCAGTGCTTGGAGGACTGCAGCTGTGTAACTTAGACACGAGGGACTGTGTTGTCTGTTCTGCTGGTAACTGCACAACGTGGGGCCTTAGAATTTAAATCACCATTCCACCTGTGTAAAGGAACATGCAACGTTTCATGCTTGCAACCTTGCTGTAATGCAAATAATAGGAAATACATCATGTGACATATGCTAATCATTTGCACCTTGCAACAATACATCCTCGCATGCTTGGGTCGATAAATTGGATATTTTCCATGACCTTCCAATGGGAATCCCAAAATGGGACCAATCCTCAGCCTCCATCCACATAAATCGGAAGGAAATTCAGTCCCCTTCTGTCTTTCCAGAAGCATTATCCCTAAGATGAACCACCTTTAAAATAGGGTGGTTAGGACTTGGTAACAAATTTGGTGAATGTTGATTTGATTGTGCTTACTTGCAATGTTTCAGATGTGAGTGTATCGGGCTCTTGCCCAGCTGCCACGGATTATGTCTGTCAAAATGCCAAATGTGTTGAGTCCGATCTAGTCTGTGACTACAAATCAGACTGTGCAGATGGATCAGATGAATTTGACTGCTGTAAGTAGACTTACTATTCAAACCATTAATTTTATCCCCAGTTTATTTTCAATATAACCTAATAGTTGGTCAAGCGAACAAACATGATGCATTGATATAAATTATTTTTAGACACAGATGACTGATATCCTCCCCAGTTTGCTCTTTAGTAAGTCTTCCTGTTGTTCTGTAATGTGAATACACATAGATATGTAATGTGAACCATAACACCAGAACTCTCCTAAATAATCCAGCCACACTTTGAAGAAAAGCCATCAATGCAATAGTTTGTGACTACTGTCTTACATGTCAAGTTTGCATTTGAGGCTATAAATTTTCAATTTTGATTTTCAGACTATCTTTAAACCTCATATGCTCCATTGACTCAACATCTGAATATGTGCTTATGACATTGATGTGAAAAATATATAAAGACAGTTTCAATTTCCGTGCACGAGGATCAATTACATATTCAGATATTATTGATGGCAGTTTCTAACTTTGATGAAGCCACCTCTCATGTACTTAAGTCATTACAATTGGAAAATATTGACTGTTTCTATTATAAAAAGATTTCTTCTTTGACTTTATAAGTCTACATTATATAATTCAATATATTCCTCTGCCAGGTTATAGACTTAAAGGATGTAATATTTCACCACACCTCAGGCGAGAGGCAAGGTTGAGAAGGCGCGACCTTCATGGATAACCTCAGCTGGCATGAGAATTGAACCTGCGCTGTTGGCATCGCTCCACATCAGGAACCAGCCGTCCATTTAACTGAGCTAGCCAACCCCCAATTATCTCAGTGATGCTCAGTCAGATTTATGCGAACGTACATTTACTAGGAGTGATTCATTGAAATCACTATCACATCAAGAAGAGGAGAAGTCCAAATAGTTAATTATCGAGATTTTCCCTTGCTGTTTTCCTGTCCTTGTTTATAACTTAGTGCCAAGAATAATTGACACATTGGAATGGCCTTTGCCTTTTGGTTTTGATTTTGTTTTCTCTTAAATCATTGACGCAGCTTCCCCCTCCCTGAACCCACCAGCCCTGGACCAGGAAAATTCTTCCCCGCATGTGAAGATTTCTGTCCTGGCTCACCTGATCCAGCAAATATTGAAATATTGGATGGATGGTAGCATACATATGAAGGACCATTAGTTTGCAACCAGAGTCTGTAGATTTATTTTGCCTCCAACTCTTAAGTGGTGTCAACAAGCTGTCATGGACCAATGTAATTGTATATTTATGGGCAGCACAGTAGCACAAGTAGATAGCACTGTGGCTTCACAGCGCCAGAGTCCCAGGTTCGATTCCCCACTGGGTCACTGTCTGTGCAGAGTCTGCACGTTCTCCCCATGTCTGCGTGGGTTTCCTCCAGGTGCTCCATTTCCTCCCACAGTCAAAGACGTGCAGGTTAGGTGGATTGGCCATGCTAAATTGCCCTTAATGTCCAAAAAGGTTGGGAGGGGTTATTGGGTTGCGGGGCTGGGGTTGAAGTGAGGGCTTAATGTGGGTCAGTGCAGACTCGATGGGCCGAGTGGCCTCCTTCTGCACTGTATGCTCTATGTTCTATTGTAGTTTATATTGTAGCAAACTAGATATTAGGAAAACCAGGTTACACTGATGCATTTGGTGAAATATTTTCATAAGATATTGCGAAGGGAACTGGAGTTAACAAATTAAAGTTTATCTTTGACCTCTATCCAAGATTCTTAATAAAAAGTAAATAATACCCAATTGCTTTTTCTTATCTATGCTTGCTAATTAACATGCCCTTATTATAACCATGTTCCATATTTTCTACCCCAGAGTAGAGTTGTTTATGATTTTCATTTCAAAATCCATCTTTATTCATTTCTCATTCATAGGACGTGACCATAATTGGCAAGGCCAGTGTTTATTTTTCTTATGCCAGCTGCTTAATTGAATGTTGTCAATCTCCCTGATACTCTATCAGCTGGTAAAATGGTTTGATATTGTTTGGAGATTTTGTAAAATTACTAGATGTGACTTGTTCCATATTAATGAGTGGTGTGGACAAGTGGGGGTCTGGTGGAATCTTGGTTTATTTTTCTTTGCCTTGGTAATGCCTGTCCAAAGAGATTTGCTTGATTTGGCTCCCTTCAACTCTGCATTTGATGTGAGGTGATTATCAGCTGTATGACTTCAATACATACAACAAGAATCTGTTTGGGAAATCACCTGTGACAGCTGTAAATTGGTGGAAGCCGATTTGTTAAAGGAATATGGGGAACTGGCAGGGAGGTGAATTTGAGACCAGGAAGAGATCAGCCATGATCTGATTGAATGGTGGAGCAGACTCGGAAGGCTAAATTGCCTACTTCTTTTCCTAATTCCTGTGTACCTATGCATGTACCTGGGCTTTCTGCCAATCTTCCACCAAGATTATCGGAAGAATCCCTCACAATGATGCATTACACTGAAAGCTGGCAGCTCGAGTTTTGTGGTCATGCGTACTTCTTGCACATAAATAAATGGTGTGATGTCAATTCCTCAATATAATTTACTATAATGAGTTTTTGTTTTTGTTTTTTCAGCACAGTTTGTTAATATTCCAGGAAGTTGCACCTTTGATGGGCCAATTGGAAGTTCTTGGTTCACTAACTGTAGCCTAATGCAAAAGAATGATGATGATTTTGACTGGACTATAGGAAGCAAAAGCATCACTGCAGGAACTGGTCCAGTAACTGATCACACCCCCGGTAAGTACATCTGTTTTATCGATCACACAGCAGCAGCGCAGGGTAAACTGTACTTGGTAATCTGCATTATTACAAGGACCACTTATTTCCAAGCCCCTGACCCCAGCTCTTTACTACTGAAACCCTCATCATGTTATCTCTAGACTGGACTTTTCTATTACATTCTTGGACAGTCTCTCACATTCTACCTTCTGTAAGCTTGAGGTCATCCAAAAGTCTACTGCCATGTCTTAATTCATAGTCAATCCCCTTCACTCCTCACGACTGCTTCGCAAAATTTGGTTCCAACTCCATCTACAAGTTTGCTGACGACACGACCATAGTGGGTCAGATCTCGAACAATGACGAGCCTTAATACAGGTGGGAGGTAGAGAACCTAGTGGAGTGGTGCAACGACAACAATCTATCTCTCAATGTCAGCAAAACCAAAGAGCTGGTCATTGACTTCAGGAAGCAAATTACTGTACACACCCGTGTCTGCATCAACGGGGCCGAGGTGGAGATGGTTGACAGCTTAAAATTTCTAGGGGTGCGCATCACCAAAAATCTGTCCTGTCCACCTACGTTGACGCTACGACCAAGAAAACATAATAGCACCTATACTTCCTCAGGAAACTAAGGAAATTTGGCATGTACACACTGACTCTTACCAATGTTTACAGATGTACCATAGAAAACATCCTATCACAGCCTGGTATGGCAATTGCTCGGCCCAAGACCGCAAGAAACTTCAGAGAGTCGTGAACACAGCCCAGTCCATCACACGAACCTGCCTCCCACTCATTGACTCTATCTACACCTCCCACTGCCTGGGGAAAGCGGGCAGCATAATCAAAGACTCCTCCCACCTGGCTTACTCACTAAGAACAAAGAACAAAGAAAGGTACAGCACAGGAACAGGCCCTTCGGCACTCCAAGCCTGTGAGACCATGCTAAACTAAAATCTTCTCCACTTCCTGGGTCCGTATCCCTCTATTCCCATCCTATTCATGTATTTGTCAAGATGCCCCTTAAATGTCACTACTGTCCCTGTTTCCACCACCTCCTCCGGCAGCGAGTTCCAGGCACCCACTACACTCTGTGTAAAAATCTTGCCTCGTACATCCACTCTAAACCTTGCCCCTCGCACCTTAAACCTATGCCCCCTAGTAATTGACCCCTCTACCCTGGGAAAAAGCCTCTGACTATCCACTCTGTCTATGCCCCTCTTCCAACTTCTTCCATCAGACAGGAGGTACAAAAGTCTGAAAACACACACAATCAGATTCAAAAACAGATTTTTCCCCACTGTTACCAGACTCTGAAACGACCCTCTTGTGGACTGACCTGATTAATACTACACTCCTGTATGCTTCACCCGATGTCGGTGTCTATGTATTTACATTGTGTACCTTGTGTTGCCCTGTTATGTTTTTTCATTTTCTTTTCTTTTCTTTTCATGTACTAAATGATCTGTTTGAGCTTCTCACAGAAAAATACTTTTCACTGTACCTCGGTACACGTGACAATAAACACATCCAATCCCTGTTCTCGCTAACCTACCATCGTTCCCAACAATGCCTCAATTTTAACATTTTCATTCTTGTTTTTAAATCCCTCCAGCGCCTCAGCCCTCTCCATCTCTGTAATCTCCCACAATCCTACATCCTCTGCGGTATCTGTGTTCCCCTAATTCCAATACCTTCAGCATCCCCGATTTTAGTTGTCCTATCATTGGTGACCTATCTAGGCCCAAGTTCTGGAATGCCTGCCGTTAACAATTCCATCTCTCTACCTCATTTCCTCCATGAAAACACTCCTTAGAACCTACTTCTACAACCAAACTTTGATCACCTGTCCTAACATCTCCTTATGTGCTTCTGTGTCATATTTCATTTTGTGGGGCGGCATGTGGCGCTAGGACTGCATCGCTGAGGACCCGGGTTCGAATCCCGGCCCTGGGTCACTGTCCGTTTGGAGTTTGCACATTCTCCCCATGTCCACGTGGGTTTCACCCCCACAACCGAAGAGTTGTGGGTTAGGTGGATTGGCCACACTTGCCCCTTAATTGGAAAAAAAATAATTGGGTACTCTAAATTTAGTGAAAAAGGAAAATATTTCATTTCATGATCTCTGAAAGACCTTGGGACATTTTATCACATTAAATGTGTTATATAAATACTAATTGTTATTGTCATTTGGCGGGAATTATGTATTTGTAAAATATTATTCATTAGAAAGTGAAGAGAAATCCATTTTAACACATCATTTTCTGCAATTAACTTTTGTTTAAAATAAAAGCAAATCAATGTCCAAGCATTTTATGTTTACTTTTCATACCCAATATAATTACGAATGACTATTCAACCATTGTTGAATGCAAAGTGGCTTTTCCTTATTTCACGGTTGAGGTTTGGTTTTCTTCTTATGATAAGTGCATTGACCAACATTTTAAAGAATCAATTCCATCATTTTGCGATGCTGGCTGGACAAATGGCAAGCAGGCCTTTGGCTATTGTTTTTCATTTCATATGAAGAGTCATAGAGACAAGGGGTTGGATTTCCCCCTTGGAGACAGGATACAGGAGTAGTGTCATTGTGTCATTTCTGGGTCAGAAACCACTTCTGGGGGACCTGAGTTTCGGTTTTCCTGCCCTCATTTGGGGTGGAGGTGGATTTCCTGCCCAATTACAGCTAGTGGGGGCAGGAATTGGGACAGGCTTCTGACACCCACCGCAACTATTAAAGGTAGAAGGAGGAGAACACCTTGTGACGTAGCAAGGCGTTTAGCAAATGGGAGCCAGTGGAGTAATGGTATTGTCCCTGGACTAGTAATCCAGGGACACAGGGTAATGCTCTGGGGACCTGGGTTCAAATCCCACCATGGGAATGCCACCATGGACGATGGTGAAATTTGAATTCAATAAAAATCTGGAGTTAAATGATGACCATGGAACAATTGTTAATTGTCTTAAAAACCCATCTGGTTCACCAACTCCAACACCCATTAGGACATTAAGTGACCCCAGATCCACAAAAGTGTGGTTGACTCATAAATGCCCAGCCAGCGATTCCCACTAACCATGAACAAATATTTTAAAACTCACTCGACCTGCGGCACCATCTGACCGCTCCAGGTGCTGGAGTGCCAGTGCCCTTCGAACACACAATGCCCCACCAGCTGTGATCCTGATATGTTGTGCAATAGCAGTAAGCAGGGTATCTGCCATCTGAGTTATCCACCAGTAAGCAGCCATCGGTAAGATGCCGCAGAGATTCCCAGCTGTGACCATCCGTCTCGAGACTCACAGTCTCCTTTGGCACAGGTCCACAGTCCTGTAGGTGTCTTTGCCTCTCCCCATATAGGTCCTGTGCTCAGGGCAGTGTCTCCTCCAGCATCAGATGCCCAATGCTCAGCCCTTCCTGTGCAGGCTGCTGGGTCTCATCTCCATTGGCCTCAATTTCTAAGGATGAAGGACCAATTTTCACCTGCACTCTTCCTGAAATGGAACTTTGTACATCCTTTAAATTTGAAATACCATTTTTACTTCCCTTTTGAAACCCTTCTCACCGCCATAACACATCGCTGCCTCCATGTCTATGGTCTTGCCATCTCGCGGAAAAACTGCCTGGAGATGGGCTCATAATCAGCCCAACTTGATGTATATTAGTTCCTTACTAGGAACAAGCCTGTACTAAGGCCGAATCCCTCATCTTGGTTTGGGAAAATTAGTGAGGGCAGAAATAGAGACTTGGGAACATTTTATTTTCAGTTCCCCCCTCCATTTCCAACCTATCGGGATCCAGAAAATCTGTCCGATGGCGTCATTTATTGCATAAAAGGGGGCCATATAGCCCATCGAGGCAATGCTAATTCTCTGCAGGGAAAACCAATTAGTTACATTATTCACTGTATCCCCATGGCCTCCACCATCCTTGTGAGCAATGAATGGCAGGTCCATACCACTCGCTGCGTGAGAAAGCTCTGTCTCATAAATCCCCTGCATCTAACACAGACATAGACATGGAACATGGAATCCCTACAGTGCAGAAGGAGGCCATTCGGCCCATCCAGTCTGCATCAACCCTCTGAAAGAGCACCTTATCTAGACCCCCCCCCCGGAACACTAAAATCCCACCTAACGTTTGGACACTAAGAGCAATTTAGCATGGCCAATCCACCTAACCTGCACATCTTTGGACTGTGGGAGGAAACCGGAGCACCTGGAGGAAACCCATGTTGACACAGGGGAAATGTGCAGGCTCCACATCGACAGTCATCCGAGGTTGGGATTGAAACCGGGTTCCTGGTGCTGTGAGGCAGCAACCACTGTGCCACCGTGCTGCTCCAAGTCTCTTACTCAAAAGCTTAAATCTGTGTTTTTTTACCATCAGCTAATGGGAACAATATTTTCTTGTCCACCTTATTCCAAATCTATCTTCATCTCTGTCAAATATCTCCTCAATCTCCTTTGCTCCAAAGAGAACTACAGACCCTGAAACCTCAACTTGCATCTGAAATCCCTCAACGCTGGAACCATTCTGGCAAATCTCCTCTGCATCCTTTCTAGGGTCCCACATTTTTCTTAAGGTCTGGTAATCAAAACTGGTTGCAGCACACTAATTGTGGCCTAACCAGAGCTTTATAAAGGTTCAGCATGAATTCCCTGTTTGTACTCAATACCTCCCAAGAAGCCAAGATCTCACATGCTTTGCTGACCACTCTCCAATTATGTCATGAACCTCCAGGTCCCTCTGCCCTGCACATTCTTTAGACCTGTGTCATTAGGACGGCACGTGGCTCAGCGGTTAGCACTACGACTGCGGCGCTGAGGACCCAAGTTTGAATCACGGCCCTGGGCCACTGTCCATGTGGATCTTGCACATTCTCCCTGAGTCTGCTTGGGTTTCACCCCCATAACCCAAAGATGTGCAGGTTAGGTAGATTAGCCACGCTAAATTGCCCCTTAATTGTAAAAACAAATAATTGGGTCCTCTAAATTTATTTTTTTTAAATAAAAAAGATCTGTGTCATTAAGTAAAATGTACCTCTTCCTTACTACTTCTGCTAAAATGCATCACCTCACACTTCTCTGAACTAAATTCCATCTACCACTGGCCTGCCCATTCTACTAGGCTACCCGTGTCCCATTGCAGTCAATTTGTACCATCCCCACTGTTTGCAGTTCTTCCAAGTTTTGTAACATTGGCAAATTTTTAAATTTTGCTCAGCATTCCAATATCCAAGTCATTTATATATATCAAAAAAGAGCAGTGGGCCCAGCACTGAATCTTGGGGAACACCACTGTCCACCATCTTCGACTTTGAAAGAATTAAACTTTGCCATTATGTCCTTTTTTATCTGTACTTACCCTCACCCTCCTACTTCATGAGTATCAATTTTGTTAACCAGCCTTTTATGTGATACTTTGTCAAATGTTTACTTATACTCCGTACAAACAGCATTCATTCAACTTTATCTGTCACTTCTTCAAAAACTTCAGCTAACTTAGTTAAGCACCTTCCAAACCCACAACCACTGCCATCTAGAAGGACAAGGGCGGCATATATATATGGAACCACCACCTGGAAGTTCCCCTCCAAGCCACTCACCATCCTGACTTGGAAATGTGTCACCGTTCCTTCACTGTTACTGGATCAAAATCCTGACTCTCCTTCCCTAACAGCACTGTGGGTGTGCCTGCACCTCCTGGAATGCAGCGGTTCAAGAAGGCAGCTCACTACCCCCTTCTCAAGTGCAATTATAAATGAGCAGAGGATACTAGCCTAGCCAGTGATGCCCACCTCCTTTGTTTGGTCATTCTCTTCATCATTTGGTACCTTTTCTGTGCAGCAGATCCTTTCTATTCTCCTCCAAGCCCACATTTCAAAGCTATTTAGCAAGTTGGTCTCCGTTAAATCTAAGTCTCACATCCATAAAGAATGGCACTCCAAATCAAACTCTTTACGAGTTCCTTCTTGAGTTGTTTATTGAGCTTTCCAGTTACAAACTGTCTATTCTTACTCAATACAGTCTTTCCCATCACTAATCTTGTTATTTCTGTGATGCGTCTTCCAGCTGCAGAATGCTTCCTAAGTACTTGAGTTCTTGCACTTCTTATGGTTCTTTTCCTTCTATTATTTTTAGAAGGGAGGAGGTGTAGCAGTCTTGGTCAAAAATAGTATTAAAGCTCTTGAATGAGATGCAGTTCCTGAATTAGAATCTATATGGTTGGAGGTGAGAAACAGGAAGGGAGCGGTGAACGTTTTTGATATTTACTATAGACCTTCAAATAATGGGGAGGAAGTGGAAGAGAGAATTTGTAGGCAGATTATGGAACCTTCAGGGCAAATAGGGTTGTGATAGTTGGGAATTTGAGTTACCCTAAGGTGGACTGGGAAACGGGTAGAATATGAGGCATGGAAGGGGAGAGATTCCTGCAGGAGAACTTTCTGGATCAGTATATTTCCAGTCCTACCAGAGAGCAAGCTGAACTGGATCTGGTGGTAGGAAATAAGGCAAGGCAGGTGGAGAATGCCAGACTGGGGAAGCCGTTAGGAAGTAGCAATCATAATATAATACGATTAGGGCAGCACGGTGGCGCAGTGGGTTAGCCCTGCAGCCTCATGGCGCCAAGGTCCCAGGTTTGATCCCGGCTCTGGGTCACTGTCCGTGTGGAGTTTGCACATTCTCCCCGTGTTTGCATGGGTTTCGCCCCCACAACCCAAAGATGTGCAGGGTAGGTGGATTGGCCACGCTAAATTGCCCCTTAATTGGAAACAATTAATTGGGTACACTAAATTTATTTTTAAAAAATAAAATAAATAAAAAATAAAAAAATAAAATAATATAATACGATTGAATATTAAGTTGGAAAATGATACAATCGATCATGGGTTAAGATCCCAGAATAGAAAAGGGCAACTTTTAGAGTTTTTTAAATTGAACTGGAGCAGGTTGATTGGAAATGCATTTTGATGGGAAAAGTGGATGAAAAATGGGCGACATTCAAAGGAGAGATTAATAGGGTGCAAGTTAGATATTTACCTATGAGGAATAAATATGCGGTATCGAAAACCAAAGTACCTGGAAGACTATGGATATTGATGATAAAATAAGGAAGAAAAAGAGTCATATGATGCATGTCAGAATAATATTAGCAATAGAAATCAGGAAGAGTATCTCAAATGCAGGAGAGAAGTTAAGACTGGACCAAGGAAGGTAAAGAGAAAGCATGAGGAAAGGATTGCAGGCTGTACTAAAACAACATGGCTTTGTCAAAAGCAGGCCATATGTGACAAATTTAATTGAGTTCTTTGACGATGTGACACAACCAGTGGATAAAAATAGTGCCGTGGGTGTTGTATATTTGGACTTTCAGAAAACATTTGATACAGTGCCAAATGGCAGGCTGATTAACAAATTAAAAATCATTGGGACTGATGGGTCCTTGGCGGCATAATTAGAAGTTGGCTAAGTGATAGGAAACAGAGGGTAGGTATAGATGGGCATTTCCCAGACTGGAGATGAGTTGAAAGTAGTGTACCCCAGGGCTCAGTGTTGGGAGCCTTGGTTTTTCTGATTTATATAAATGGTTTAGCAGTGGGTGTTGAGGGCAAAATCTCTAAATTTTCAGATGATACAAAGCTCGGGAGAATAGCGAATTGGGAGGATGACACTGAACGACTTCAGAGGGACATTGACAAGTTGGCTAAATGGGAAGACACCTAGCAGATGAATTTTAATGCAGCAAAATGTGAGGTAATGCATTTTGGTAGGAGAAACATGGGGAGACAATATAGGCTCAACGGTGCAACTTTGAGGGGAGTACAGGAGCAGAGGGTTCGCGGGGTTCAAATACATAATTCTCTGAAGGTGGCCAGGCAAGTTGAAACAGTTGATAAGAAGGCTTGAGAGCGTCCTTGGTTTATAAATTGAGGCATACGCCGCGATCTTCCAGCCACGCTGCACTGGAAAAGCAGCTTTGATGAAAGCCGGGATACTCCACTCCCGGGATCTACCCGGTCCGCAGCGCCTTGCGAGATTCAATGCAATCTCGCGAGGCGTTGTAAGGAGAATTCAGCCCACAATGGTTTTTTGCAAATCTGCATATTAGAGTGAGGCAGTAAGCCTTACTCTAATGTGGAGATTCCCAAGGTACTTGTGGCTTTGGGATTAAATCCCTTCGCCTTGGTGACCTCCGGCGAGCGCCGTTTGGTACTGGTCCCCAGACGAAACAGCACTTGTGGAGGTCTCCAAGGGCATCGTGGGCTACAGTTGCCTCCCATTTGGGCAGAGTGGTGCCATGGCACTTCTTGTGCCACCTGGGTACCCTGACAGTGCCAATTGGGTGCCAGCCTTGCACTGCCAAGGTGCCCAGGTGGCACTGCCAACTGGCAGGGGCATTGCCAGGTTTACATTGCCAAGATGCCAAGCTGGCATTTTTTGCACATGCGCGACTGGGCCGGGGTTGCCCGCCATGGGTGTTTGGGGGGGGGGGTGACACTCCTATGTTGCATTCAGGCTGGTGGGGGGAGATAAAGGATTTTTTGGTGGGCCTCGGGTGTTGCAGCGAGCGAGCTATCCATTGTCAAAATTGGCGCTATGGGTGGCCTTGGCCACGCGTTCCCTCTTTAGGCCCCTTATTCAAAGCAAGTTGCATTGAGTGGCCATGTGTTTCTCAGCACTGCGAGTGTTGGGAAACACGCGGCTAAACACGCTAGCTCGGGAACTTTATTCCCTTTTGGGAATATTGCGCCCATAGAGTATAAAAGCAAGGAAGTGAGCTACACCTCAACAAATCATTGGTCAGACCACATTTGGAGTACTGTGTTCAGTTCTGGGCACGATATTTAAGGAAGGATGTTAAAGCCCTGGAGAGTACATGGGAGATTTACTAGAATAATACCAGGAATGAGGAATTTTGGCTACAAAAAAGATTGGAGAAATTAATCTTCTTCTCCTTGGAGCAGAGAAGATTAAGAGGCGATCTTATTGAGGTATTCAAAATTATGAACAATTCTGACAGGGTAAAGAAGGATATTCTGTTTCCACGACTTGGTATGTCAGCGACTAGGAGCACAATTTCAAGATGGTCAGCAAGAGGGCTCGGAGTGAGATGAGGAGAAACTTCAGGGAGAAGGGGAGGTCGTGTCTCACTAACTTGATCGAGTTTTTCGCAGAGGTCACAACGATAATTGATGCAGGTAGGGCAGTGGATGTTGTCTATATGGACTTCAGTAAGGCCTTTGACAAGGTTCTTCATGGTAGACTGGTACAAAAGATGAAGTCACATGGGATCAGTGGTGAGCTGGCAAGGTGGATATAGAACTGGCTAGGTCATAGAAGGCAGAGAGTAGCAATGGAAGGATGCTTTTCTAATTGGAGGGCTGTGACTAGTGGTGTTCTGCAGCGATCAGTGCTGGGACCTTTGCTGTTCGTAGTATATATAAATGATTTGGAGGAAAATGTAACTGGTCTGATTAGTACGTTTGCAGACGACACAAAGGTTGGTGGAATTGCGGATAGCGATGAGGACTGTCAGAGGATACAGCAAGAATTAGATTGTTTGGAGACTTGGGCGGAGAGATGGCAGATGGAGTTTAATCTGGACAAATGTGAGGTAATGCATTTTGGAAGGTCTAATGCAGGTAAGGGGATATACAGTGAATGGTAGAACCCTCAAGAGTACTGAAAGTCAGAGAGATCTAGGTGTACAGGTCTACAGGTCACTGAAAGGGGCAACACAGGTGGAGAAGGTAATCAAGAAGGCATATGGCATGCTTGCCTTCATTGGCCGGGGCATTGAGTATAAGAATTGGCAAGTCATGTTGCCGCTGTATAGAACCTTAGTTAGGCCACACTTGGAGTATAGTGTTCAATTCTGGTCACCACACTACCAGAAGGATGTGGAGGCTTTAGAGAGGGTGCAGAAGAGATTTACCAGGATGTTGCCTGGTATGGAGGGCATTAGCTTCGAGGAGCGGTTGAATAAACTCGGTTTGTTCTCACTGGAACGACGGAGGTTGAGGGGCGACCTGATAGAGGTCTACAATATTATGAGGGGCATAGACAGAGTGGATAGTCAGAGGCTTTTCCCCAGGGTAGAGGTGTCAATTACTAGGGGGCATAGGTTTGAGGTGCGAGGGGCAAGGTTTAGAGGAGATGTACGAGGCAAGTTTTTTGCACAGCAGGTAGTGGGTGCCTGGAACTCGCTGTCGGAGGAGGTGGTGGAAGCAGGGACGATAGTGACATTTAAGGGGCATCTTGCCAAATACATGAATAGGATGGGAATAGAGGGATACGGACCCAGGAAGTGTAGAAGATTGTAGTTTAGTCGGGCAGCATGGTCGGCACAGGCTTGGAGGGCCGAAGGGCCTGTTCGTGTGCTGTACTTTTCTTTGTTCTTTGTTCATTAGTCAGAGAGTTGTTGGGGTTTTGGAATGTGCTGCCTGGGAGAGTGGTAGAGGTGGATTCCATTGGGAGATTCAAAAGAGAGCTGATATTTATTTGAAAGTGATGTAATTAAAGAGCTACGGAGATAGGGCTGGGAAATGGGGCTAATTACGTTGCTCTTTTGGGAGCCGGTGCAGACACGATGGACCGTATGGCTTCCTTCTGTGCTGTAAATAACTTACAAACAAACAGATTATTATTTGGTAATTTTGAGATTTGCATTGCTTTGCTTTTGTCAATGTTCACTTTCATTCTGAGATCATGCATGCTGTTATATGTCTATCCATTAGTTCTGTAATCCATTTTCTGTGCTTGTGACAAGAGCTTACACATCTGCAAATCTAAATGATGTCGTCATTTGTTCCCCAATCTTAATGCTGGATGCTATGTCTTCAAAGGTTTTAATCACTGCTTCTGCATAGGCATTGAAATGGACAGATTAGAATAGTTGGTATTAGTTAGCAGAGGAAGAGTTGGGAATAGTCTGGGATGAGAATAGTTAGGTATTTGTTTTGACCGGTGCAGACGTTATGGGCCAATGGGCCTTTTCTGTGCTGTGGACCTCTACGACTCTATGACAGGTGACAAACAAAACCACAGGACCATAAAATATTTTGGGCGAGATTGTCCTGCTGTTCACGCTGGTGGGATCTTCCAGTCCCGCTGATGGTGCACCCCCGCCGAGGGTTTCCTAGCAGCAAAGGGTTGATTCAATGGGAAATCCCATTGACAGTGGTGGAACCAGAAGATCCCACTGCCGACCAATGATGGGCTGCCTCCCACCACAGAGAAACATGCCACAGGGAGACCAGAGAATCTTGCCCTTTATTTTTATCTGCACAGGCAGACAGGGTCTTAGTTTGAAAAATAATACCTTCACAACCTTTTCTCAGTACTACACTGGCATCTCAGTCTAGAAATTTGCTCCGGGATTTGGCATAAGTGAAAGAGGAGAATAGCATTCCCAAGCTCTAATTGGTATAATGTAAGATGCCTGCAATGTAAACTCTTTCCTTACTTAGAACAATATAGCACTGCACCTTTTCCCGACACGGCAAGTTTCCCCAAGGTGCAAACGTTATTGAACTCATATATTCAGTCAAATAGACCCCTGTCTCTCCAATAACCTTCATGAATAGAAAGGCGTTCTATTTTACAGTGTTATATTTATTATGAGAGATTTATTAAGGGTGTTGCTCATACAATCAAGATGATAATCTGCTCAAAGGTCACGCAAATACTCTGCTCACGTCACTACACATCACGTGATGCAGTACCAACAAGAATGTATTCCCAGATACAGAACAGACAGGTACAACTTTCTACACAAAAATGACCATTACCCAGAAAGCAGTCATGATGCTTCCATTTCTGTCACAATTGTTTGAAGTTGCAAGAAGGCTAAGCAGTGAGTCACAGCGTCACATGAGCAAGAATATCCCCTTTTTCCTTTGCTCAATAACCCATTTGATGAACTCTCAATTGTTTCACTCACAAGACAAAAACAAAGTAAAGTGTATATTCATGAAGCAAAAATGTAAACAGAGCAGACCTTTTGCCAACTTTAAAGACATTTTCTAGTACTTGGAGTGCTTTGCTGTTGCTATGCAATAGCCTGGAGCACATTGACAAAATAATTATTGATTGTTGCATGCTGCACAATATTACTATTGAAAGGCAAGGCTTTACTTGGTGAAGAACAGGCAGACCCTAGCAAGACAATAATAAATAACATGAACCCCTGTAACTTGGGGCCACTGGAGCTAAAGGCCAGAAGAGTACAAAGGTTACGCTTAGTAGCAGAGTGATTGAGGCTCAAGCACCAAAATTTTCATATTCATTATTTATTGTAATTTAACTTCAATTTACATCATTTTGACAGTGCATAACGCTTTGCAGTGGAATGGGGACTGTCAGAGGTCATGGTTTGCATTGTCCAATTGGAAGAAATAAAATTCAGGTTCTGCAAAGGAATTTTCAGCAATTAGGTTTATGATTTTGAAGTAGGACTGTGAGGGTAGCAATCCCTGGATAACACAAAGAACAATGAACTGCCTAAAATAAACAAAGACATTCACAATTGTTTGTGCTGAAGTTTAGAGCACTTCTGTGTTATTTACAACTGTCTGTAGTACACAATTTGTGGATGATTGTCGACAGTCTTTGTTTTATTGAAATTTCCAGGAAGAAATCCGATTTTCTTTCTTAAAACCGATGTACTAGATCACACTGTTTGCACCTTACAACATGGTGTGCATGGCTAATATCCTCCCGAGCAACAACAGACACACAGACATCAGGATCTCTTTGGGGATCCTGTTGAAGTACTTGATGTAGTAGGACAGGTGGGATGCCTCAGAGGTGATGCTAGTTACTGCGAAGGTGCTAATACGTTAACGAGAAACTGGAGCAGCATTACTAACCTGTTGTCAAGGGAACCTAATCTCAAAGAGGAGATTGAGGTGGAACGTCTTTACTCAGAGCGTGGTTAGACTGTGGACCTTGGCACCACATTGAGTAGTTGAGGCAAATAACACCAATGTATTTAAGGAGAAGCTAGATAACCACATGAGGGAGAAATATATGCGGATAGAACTGGATGAATTAGGGTGAAAGGAGTCTTGTGTGGGACATAAACATCTGTATAGACTGGATGGCCTGCTTCTGTGCTGTATAGACAAAATACCACAGTCATAAAGTTTCAAATGTTACTCCAGAGACAGAGAAAGTAATAAATCTGCTGTGGGACCCAGGTTAATTGGAATGCAATTGCTAACCAATGGCCATTGAAGACATTGAAGTCTCCGATCAGGCATGATCGAATGATCGTATTGAATGGCAGAGCAGGCTCGGCAGGCTCGATGGCCTACTGCTGTACCTATGTTCCAATATTATGAATAAAACACAAACCAGGGCAACTGGGAAGAAGGAAAAAACATTCAGACAAAAATATTTAGGTACAAAAATTAGTTTGTTTCACATTGTGCAAATGAAATTCCTCCAACATGTTACAAAGACATCATAGTGGTTTACTTTCCTTCAACATTCCAAACACGCCTGCTCTGTGTTCCGCAAGACAGGGAAAACTCATTAATCTGTGCAATTTTCATTAATGTGGGAATTCATATGTCAAATCCTGCCTTTCCTGCTGAAGTGGATAATTATTCTTTTCAGTGAGTTCCCGAGCTCACAATGGTTTGCATAGATTAATGTTTTTATGAGGGTGATGTGAGTGATGTCTTTTTACTGTTGATATGAACATGAAGGAGACTTATTCTGTAATATTTGCATGCAAGTAAACAGAACAACATAAATTTGTGCTGCTCATGACGTGCCAATTGTTACTTGCCAGCTCTACTGATGCTGAGGAATTCAATAAGTACATAATGCTATTTGTTTCTTTTGAAGGGGTTGGAGGAATGTTTCTGTACATTAATTCCGCAGCTCAGTGTGAAGGTGACATTGCAAGAATATCCACCACCCATCCATTTCCAGCAAGTGTTGGAGTCTGTCGCCTGCGATTCTGGTACTATATTCATGGTTCAAAAGAAATGGGAATTCTAAAAGTAAGGAAAACATTTGAAGAAGTATGGTTGTCCATTCATTATTTTTAATATCCTGACAATCTAGTATGGCGCAGTGAATTAGTACATTGTTCATAGAATCATAACATTTTACAGTGCAGAAGGAGGCCATTCGGCCCATTGAGTCTGCACCGGCAGCTAGAAAGAGCACCGTCCTTAACCCACGCCTCCAGCCCCATCCCCATAACCCAGTAACCCCACCTGACCTTTTGGATACTAAGGGGCAATTTATCGCGGCCACTCCACCTAACCTGCACATCTTTGGACTGTGGGAGGAAACCGGAGCACCCGGAGGAAACCCACGCAGTCAAGGGGAGAAAGTGCAAACTCCACACATACAGTCACTCAAGGCTGGAATTGAACCCGGGTCCTTGAAGCTGTGAGGCAGCAGTGTTAACTACTGTGCCACCGTGCGTTGGTCTTTCAACATGGTGACCCTATTACCAGGTATCCTAGATGAGCAAACAGGTTTTCACTCTCTGTTAATTCTCGCCCTCCTGCCTCTGTTATTTATAGCCACCTTTAGCTGGGACAGTGCCAACCACTCTCAATGTCTGGGAATGTGCAGAACAAAGCTCCCACTATTTTGACACCATTTGGTTTTCCAGAGACAGGTTCTGATGAAAGATCACAACCTGAAACATTAACTCTGTCTCTCTCTCTCCCCGGATGCTGTCCCAACAGCTGAGCATTTCCAGAACTTTCTGCTTTTATTTCAGATTTTCAGCATCTTTGAAACAGTTTTGCCTTCTTTGTCTTATTTGAATGTGGTCGCCAGGCAACTGGAGAATCCCGCCCGAGGTCAATGGATTTTTCCATTGTCGGTGTCTTACCACAGCGTTCTTGTGGTGGGCGGGGAGTGAGAATCCAGCCCACAGTTTCATGATAATTACCTGTGATTGTTTGCTTTTGGGAAATACTGTTCCAGGGAATCGAATTTGGCAAGTAAAATGATTTACAAATGTTGGAGACAATTTTGAGCCAGCACTCTCCCTCCGTGAGAAAATAGCAGGCCCAAAATCTCAGTTCAATTGTGTTTCCCCCGAGTGAGAGGATCTTCATTCAGACTCAGGCAATACTCTGAGGGCAAAGGGGTTAAGTTCTATTGAATTTATATTTGACTTTTCATGGGATGTTTGTCTGTCAGGAATTAGTATGTAAGGCTGTGAAGAGGGAGCATGAGGGTGCTCTTGAGGTTTGTACTTGTCATGCTAATTGCAGGCTTCACTCTAGTCAGCTATGCCTCATCTGCCAAAAGAGGCAGTAATCTGCCTGATATGCTAGGTCACCCTTCAGTGATCAGTTAATTGTGCCAATGAAATCTGCTGAGCTCAAGTTGAATGACACTGATTGGAGTCCCAAGCAAGGGGGCGACTGAGGGTGTCATCCAACCTGCCTGTCTGCCTGATGCACTATCAATTACGACGAAACGAGAGTAGAGAGTAATCGAGGCTTTATTACACAGAGATATGTGGCCTCCTACAGCTGCTGCCAAAATGGCTGCAGTTCGGAGAGCACACACATTTATACTCCGCCTACTGGGCGGAGCCAGCAGGCAGGGATCTTACCGTAATACCCTCGTATGCAGTGCAGTATATACAATATAATACAACAGTGGTGACTACCACACTGCCCCTCTTCCCCGGCTATATCTGTGGCCAGGTGTCCCTGGAGAGAGAGCATGAGGTGTCCACAGGCACCATCGAGGCCTTCCGTGCCCGGTGGGCACCGTGGGATCTGGGGTTCTTTATTGGCCCTTGTAATCACATTTCAGTTTGATGTTTTAGGTTTCATTTGCTCTTTGTTTTTGTTTAGGGCAGTATACCTTTATGGGGCTGCCATTTTACTTTGTCTAAATTAAATGTTTAATTTAATTGGTTCAGTCAAAATAGATGGAGTCCCAAGCATTGAACACCAGTGCTCACACATGAGTTTACATCACACAGGATACACTGATGTGAACCCCAGTGCAAAGCTTCGTGATGAGGTCTATCATCAGTCACCTGGTTGTAGGTTATGAGTGGAGCCATCATTGAGGTGCTCTGTGAGGATGCAAACATGGGTCCCATGCATCCCCTCAACTGCCCTGTCACCTAATGCAAGGTTTGGGGGTGTGGAGGGGACATTGGGAAATTCGGGGATATGTGCCAGTGAGACTCTCAATGGTCCTGGTGCGTAGTGTTGGTGGACTTGAGAGGGAAAACTGTGGGGATTTGCCAGTGTGAGAGGGGTGAGTGTGAGGCTCAGTGGAGGGAACGAAGCAGATGGGTGGAGGTCCCAGAGAAGTGGAGGGTCAGGGCTTTTCCAGAAAGCTTCAGCACTCACTTTGCAGTTCTTCTCTTTTCAGCGCATGATTCTGGAGAATCATGGAGCCTGTCGAGGTGGTGTTTCTAATATTTGCGACAGAGCAGCAGCAGAGACAGAGACATGCCACTGTATGCGGTCAGGACCAGTGCCTTTCTGAGGTGGGGGAGGCTTAGCTGTACTGGTAGCAGCACAACAGAGGGTGGATTCCCTCTGAAGACAGGATTAGGCAAAGCTATTCCGAAGCCGGACATCCTGCCGACAGATGATGGCGGATCACTTTTCAATATCCCGCAACAGCTGGCACTACATGGAATGGGAGGACACCACTGCCTGTAGCCCTTAAATGACAGCTGCTCTGAACCCCGGTGCAAGTGACTCATTTCAGGGCAGCACCAGTGATCTGAGTGGCATCTCCCAGTCAACTGCACACAACTGCATCAGGGAGGTACTGGTGCCCTTTATGCGAGAGCTCACATGTACATCAACTTGGATTGGGACCAGGAGAGCCAGAATGCCAGGGCCATGGGCTTCACCCATTTAGCAGGCATGTCCCAGGTGTAATAGACTACACCCATGTGGCTCTGCTGTTTCCATGGCATCATGTGGCACCAGTTAGAAACAATAAGGGATTCCACTCCCTCAACATCCAGATCGTCTGCGGCCACACAATGTGAATCATGCAGGTGTGTATTTGTTCCCTGGTGAGCATCCATGATAGTTACATCTTGCGGCGCTTGAAGATCCCAGATGTTTTTGAAGGTGGGCAGCCTCTGGAGGGATTGATCCTCAGGGACAAGGGGTACCCAAAACAAAATGGCTGATGACGCCAGTTCGGAGGTCACAAGCAGAAATGTCAACACACGACAATGAGGCTCATGCTTCAATGAGTGTGCTGGTCGAGCAGGTGATTGCATTGTTGAAGATGTGGTTCCGATGTCTGGACTGGTTGGGGGTGCTTTCCAGTACAGCCCCAGAGGCTGTCCCACATAATAGTTGTCTGCTGAGCTCTGCAGAGGGGAGATCACCTGGACCAGGAGGAGATGGAGGAGGGCTACATCTCCTCAGATGATGAGGATGTTAAGGAGGACAGTGAGAGGTAACCTGCAGAGGAGGAGGAGGAAGGATCTCAATGCCCTTATTGCCTCTCAGTTTGGGGAAGATCAGGACAATGGTTGAGGAGATCTCCTACTAAGGGGACTGTTATCTCATCGTTAGTGCGATGCCAGTGGTATGTTTCTGAGATGGTGCCTGATTCCGTGAACAGGGCGCTAAAGCCATTGGCTGGAATCTACAAGAGAATGCCTGATGATGAACGGGCTGATCATGGAGTTTAGAGAAGTGGGATGAGCTCTCATCCACCACAGTCCCTTTCGAGGTCAGGGATTCTATTGTGTTCTCCAACTAACCTCCAGGATGGGTCAGCATCTCGACACTTTATCAGCCCATGGCATCCTCTTCGTTGGGGAAGAACATAAGAACTAGGAGCAGGAGTAAGCCATTTGGCCCCTCGAGCCTGCTCCACCATTCAATGAGATCATGGCTGATCTTTTGTGGACTCAGCTCCACTTTCCGGCCCGAACACCACAACCCTTAATACCTTTATTCTTCAAAAAACTATCTATCTTTATCTTAAAAACATTTAATGAAGGAGCCTCTACTGCTTCACTGGGCAAGGAATTCCATAGATTCACAACCCTTTGGGTCAAGAAGTTCCTCCTAAACTCAGTCCTAAATCTACTTCCCCTTATTTTGAGGCTATGCCCCCTAGTTCTGCTTTCACCCGCCAGTGGAAACAACCTGCCCGCATCTATCCTATCTATTCCCTTCATAATTTTATACGTTTCTATAAGATCCCCCCTCATCCTTCTAGATTCCAACGAGTACAGTCCCAGTCTGCTCAACCTCTCCTCGTAATCCAACCCCTTCAGCTCTGGGATTAACCTAGTGAATCTCCTCTGCACACCCTCCAGTGCCAGTACGTCCTTTCTCAAGTAAGGAGACCAAAACTGAACACAATACTCCAGGTGTGGCCTCACTAACATCTTATACAATTGCAGCATAACTTCCCTAGTCTTAAATTCCATCCCTCTAGCAATGAAGGACAAAATTCCATTTGCCTTCTTAATCACCTGTTGCACCTGTAAACCAACGTTTTGCGACTCATGCACTAGCACACCCAGGTCTTTCTGCACAGCAGCATGTTTTAATATTTTATCATTTAAATAATAATCCCTTTTGCTGTTATTCCTACCAAAATGGATAACATCACATTTGTCAACATTGTATTCCATCTGCCAGACCCTAGCCCATTCATTTAGCCTATCCAAATCCCTCTGCAGACTTTCAGTATCCTCTCCACTTTTTGCTTTACCACTCATCTTAGTGTTGTCTGCGAACTTGGACACATTGCACTTGGTCCCCAACTCCAAATCATCTATGTAAATTGTGAACAATTGTGGGCCCAACACTGATCCCTGAGGGACACCACTAGCTACTGATTGCCAACCAGAGAAACACCCATTAATCCCCACTCTTTGCTTTCTATTAATTAACCAATCCTCTATCCATGCTACTACTTTCCCCTTAATGCCATGCATCTTTATCTTATGCAGCAACCTTTTGTGTGGCACCTTGTCAAAGGCTTCCTGGAAATCCAGATATACCACATCCATTGGCTCCCCATGTCCTCAAATAATTCCACGAAATTAGTTAGGCACGACCTGCCCTTTATGAACCCATGCTGCGTCTGCCCAATGGGACAATTTCCATCCAGATGCCTCGCTATTTCTTCCTTGACGATAGATTCCAGCATCTTCCCTACTACCAAAGTTAAGCTCACTGGCCTATAATTACCCGCTTTCTGCCTACCTCCTTTTTTAAACAGTGGTGTCACGTTTGCTAATTTCCAATCCGTAGGGACCACCCCAGAGTCTAGTGAATTTTACTGAATTATCACTAGTGCATTTGCAATTTCCCTAGCCATCTCATTTAGGACTCTGGGATGCATTCCATCAGGGCCAGGAGACTTGTTTACCTTTAGCCCCATTAACTTGCCCATCACTACCTCCTTAGTGATAACAATCCTCTCAAGGTCCTCACCTGTCATAGCCTCATTTCCATCAGTCACTGGCATGCTATTTGTGTCTTCCACTGTGAAGACCGACCCAAAAAACCTGTTCAGTTCCTCAGCCATTTCGTCATCCCCCATTATTAAATCTCCCTTCTCATCCTCGAAAGGACCAATATTTACGTTAGCCACTCTTTTTTGTTTCATACATTTGTAGAAACTTTTACTATCTGTTTTTATATTCTGGGCAGGTTTACTCTCATAATCTATCTTACTCTTCTTTATAGCTTTTTTAGTAGCTTTCTGTTGCCCCCTAAAGATTTCCCAGTCCTCTAGTCTCCCACTAATCTTTGCTACTTTGTATGCTTTTTCCTTCAATTTGATACTCTCCCTTATTTCCTTAGATATCCATGGTAGATTTTCCCTCTTTCTACCGTCCTTCCTTGTTGTTGGTCTAAACCTTTGCTGAGCACTGTGAAAAATCGCTTGGAAGTTTCTCCACTGTTCCTCAACTGTTTCACCATAAGGTCTTTGCTCCCAGTCTACCTTAGCGAGTTCTTCTCTCCCATTGTAATCTCCTTTGTTTAAGCACAAAACACTAGTGTTTGATTTTACCTTCTCACCCTCCATCTGAAGAGTGGCTGGAATGAGAGGCCTGGGGAGGGGGGGGGGGTGGTTGGCGGGTGGCGCACCCAGTGTGCGAGGGGCTTCCGGACCCATGAAATGAGAGGTTGGAGGTGAACACAGCGATGTTCATGTACATGTGTTCATTCGGTGCCTATAGTTTCTTACTCTTCTTCACTCTCGCACTACATCTAGGTATCTGCCCAGGATGCACAGCTGAGGTTGAGGGGTTCTTCTGTCTTTCATGCCCTGTTGCCTGAGATGACTTTGTTAGGTATCCTCTGGGGGCCCTGCAACTTGATGGTCCGGGTGTACTTTTGGGCAGCATGGGTGTCGCAGTGCTAACCTTCTCTATGTTTGGAGGTGGGTCGCTTACAGGGAGGGGCGGGCATCAGGTGGGCTGTACACCTCCCCTGGGTCCCCTGGGCTGAGGACCTTGGGCTCTGCTCTTGCTGATTATCTTCCCTTCTCCATGGGATAGAGGGGCAGCTGAAGGGAATCCACAAAATCCGTAGATGAGGTCCAGAAACCTCACTGTGCTCTGGCGCAGACATTCGTGGATTCCCACAAATGAACTCATGACTTCAGCTATGGAACTCATGTCCTCACCATGGAGGTCATGAGCTGAGTCATGGAGTGGACATCACCCTGCCATGGAGTCCATGTCCTTCACCAACGTCTCCTCTACAGCTGCCACCCTCGTAGTGTTGGCTTCGTTTTGTTGCATTGACGGCACCATCTACTCCAGCTGGCTTTGCCATCTGAGAATGGATGCTGTCAACCCTCCTGGTTCTCGCAACTCTGCCTTTGTAGTTCCCTCAATCCTGGAATGATTGGACCCAGGGACTTGTGATCAGCCAGGGGTTCAGCAGAGTCCTGGGCTCCGGCATCCTCTTAATGCCAGATCCCTGGGACGTCCCTGCTTCCACCTGCTGTGGATCGTCAGCTTTGAGGTGCTCACCAGTGAATGACCCAGAAGCCTTAATCCCACCAAGGTGTGAGTATCTGCGCTGGCGGAGCACCCGGAGGAAACCCATGCAGGCACGGGGAGAACGTGCAGACTCCACACAGACAGTGACCCAGCAGGGAATCGAACCTGGGACCCTGGCGGGGGAAGCCACAGTGCTACCGTGCTGCCACTGATCGCCAACCTGTTAGTTAACCAATCCTCTATCCATTACCCATAATGCCATGCACCTTTATCTAATGCAGCATCTTTTGATCGGCACCTTGTCGGATACCTTCTGGAAAACCAGATACACCACATCCACCGGTTCCCCGTTGTCCACTGCGCTCATTATGTCCTCAAAGACTCCAGAAATTAGTTAAACATGACCTCCCTTTCATGAACCCATGCAACGTCTGCATCACCTATCATTCTACTAAACTCCAATGGGTACAGGCCCTACCTGCTCAATGATTCCCCACAAGATAACCCTTCATTCTAGAATTCAGTCACGTGAACCTTCACTGAGCTGCTTCTAATGCAGTTGTATCCTTTCTTGAATAAGAAGACTAAAACTGAATGGAATACTCCAGTTGTGGTCCCACTATGACCCTGTACAGCTGTAGCTTTTACTGCAAGTCATTATGAGTCTTGTACTTAACACATACACACTCAACAACCATCACCAAGGAATACTTATTGGTGAATGGTTCCACTGATGTAGCTCGCAGTGCCACAATAATAAAAAAAAGGTTAATGCTGGTAATTAAGCATTCATTATTCCAAAGGAACTCTGATCAAGATCTTTGAAAGCAGCACATGAATTGTGAATCAGAGGCAGTTGAAATAAGCATAACGGATGCAAAACATTGATAGAATGTCGTCCTCAGGAAATGGATTCTTTGAGCTCTTTTGTCAAACTAGACAAAGCAGATAAAACACTATAGGCAAAAAATGAACACATGGGACCCAAACACTGGAAGTACACAGTTGCAACGTATGTTCTGGAATGCATCTGCTAGGAATTGTCCTCCTGGTAGGTAAGGTGGTGCTCTAGTTTTATCTCAGATGACTGCTCTAGTGGAAAGGATATAAACCTGGCAGCAGAGAGCGGGTCCGGGGGTTATCATTACCACCATCACAGAACATTAAAATTTGTGAACGATCAGCCTCCCTCCAAAATTAGACAATAAATTAAAATGTTTGAGAGACCCAAGATGGACACCACTCTGCCTCAATGTGGGCCCCAAATTCTCTCATCCAGGAGGACTTTGTTTGTCGTTTCCCCCAGCTTGAGGACCAGGGAAAAAGCAAAGCCAAAACAAGGAATGCCATTATACTTGCTAAATTACCATCTGATTTGATGTTTCAACCAGATGGAGGTTTTGCGGCTAAAAATGCACAACAACCAAACAGTTTACTTCAAGAAGTCACTTCAGATTTTCAGAACAATTAACTGCAATAGTTAAGAAAGCCTCTTTGTGATATTCTCATGCTTATGGGGTTGTAACTCCAGTAGTTACAGCTTAAGAGGTTCAAAGCTGTTGAGCAGGTTCTGTCCTGCTCTTCACCGACAAACTCAAGGGCTCTTAGGTAGGTTGTGCCTCACAAACCTTATTGAGTTCTTTGAGAAGGTGACCAAACAGGTGGATGAGGGTAAAGCAGTTGATGTGGTGTATATGGATTTCAGTAAACCATTTGATAAGGTTCCCCACGGTAGGCTACTGCAGAAAATACGGAGGCAAGGGATTCAGGGTGATTTAGCAGTTTGGATCAGAAATTGGCTAGCTGGAAGAAGACAAAGGGTGGTGGTTGATGGGAAATGTTCAGCCTGGAGTTCAGTTACTAGTGGTGTACCACAAGGATCTGTTTTGGGGCCACTGCTGTTTGTCATTTTTATAAATGACCTGGAGGAGGGCGTAGAAGGATGGGTGAGTAAATTTTCAGATGACACTAAAGTCGGTGGAGTTGTGGACAGTGCGGACGGATGTTACAAGTTACAGAGGGACATAGATAAGCTGCAGCGCTGGGCTGAGAGGTGGCAAATGGAGTTTAATGCAGAAAAGTGGGAGGTGATTCATTTTGGAAGGAATAACAGGAAAACAGAGTATTGGGCTAATGGTAAGATTCTTGGCAGTGTGGATGAGCAGAGAGATCTCGGTGTCCATGTACATAGATCCCTGAAAGTTGCCACCCAGGTTGAGAGGGTTGTTAAGAAGGTGTACGGTGTGTTAGCTTTTATTGGTAGAGGGATCGAGTTTCGGAGCCATGAGGTCATGTTGCAGCTGTACAAAACTCTGGTGCGGCCGCATTTGGAGTATTGCATGCAATTCTGGTCGCCGTATTATAGGAAGGATGTGGAAGCATTGGAAAGGGTGCAGAGGAGATTTACCAGAATGTTGCCTAGTTTGGAGGGAAGATCTAATGAGGAAAGGCTGAGGGACTTGAGGCTGTTTTCATTAGAGAGAAGAAGGTTAAGAGGTGACTTAATTGAGGCATACAAGATGATCAGAGGATTGGATAGGGTGGACAGTGAGAGCCTTCTTCCTCAGATGGTGATGTCTAGCACGAGGGGACATAGCTTTAAATTGAGGGGAGATAGATATAAGGCAGATGTCAGAGGTAGGTTCTTTACTCAGAGGGCAGTAAGGGCGTGGAATGCCCTGCCTGCAACAGCAGTGGACTCGCCAACACTGAGGGCATTCAAATGGTCATTGGACAGACATATGGACGAGAAGGGAATAGTGTAGATGGGCTTTAGAGTGGTTTCACAGGTCGGCGCAACATTGAGGGACGAAGGGCCTGTACTGCGCTGTAATGTTCTATGTTCTATGTTCAAGCATCACTCCAGCTGGCTGTGCCCACTCATGCCAGTTGTGCTGAAGTTTGTCCTGCAGTGAGACAAATGGGGAGAGTCTCGGCAGTAGTCATGCCTGGCCAGATGGTAATGAAGTCTGCATGAGTGGGAAGTCAGTGGGAGTGGGGATGTTAAGAGCTGAGGCGATACAGGATGGGTTCATGGGGAGTTTGGGGTGGGTGGCATGTGAGGGTGGCATGTCAAGTGCTGGGACGCCATAAGGAGAGATCCCCATGGAGGTGTGAAAGGTGTGTTAAGGAGTGCTGAGGGAGATGTGAGGAGATAGTTTTACCCTGCTTGCATGAAGAAAGTCATTCAATTACTTCCAGCACTGCAGCCGTGTCCTCTTATGGAGTGAGCTGGCGGTCTCCACACAGGGGGGGGGTGGTGGCGGTTAGTCAACTTGCTGGCAGGAAGTCTGCCTGATTGAGGGCAGAGGGTCTCCCACCTCTGCTGGACCCCATCCAGAAGCTTGATGAGTGCTCCCTCGATGAAGCGTGGTGCAGTCTTTCTGGCAGCCTTCTCCCCTCGATTGGACTTGGAACAAGTGCTGGGGTGGCATTTAAATGATGAGATCCACATATTGCAGCGATTAAGTTGCGTCAGGGCGAGCGAATCAGAGGCAGGCCACCACGGATGTGGCATGAAACCTTGGGAAATAAATTGGTTGTCAAGGGGCTGAATATACGGCGACTTTTTTGTTGACGGCGCCGGCGGATTCTCTCCAGTGTTCTCGCTGAGACAAGGGCGGGATTCTGCTTTCGCGGGACTAAATCCCCATGGCAGCGGGAAAACCGGCGCGAACCACTCCGGCATCAACAGCCCCCAAAAGTGCGGAATTCTCCCCCACTTTCGAGAGCTAGGTAGACGCCAGACGGGTTGGCGCCACGCCAGCCAGCACCAAAGGGAATGCACGAGTCCGCGAATGCGCCAAAGGGCCGGCGTGATCCCGCACATGCGCATATTCTGGCATATCCGCAGGGGTTTGTCTTCACCGCGCCGGCCATGGCGGAGCCCTACAGGGGCCGGCGCAAAAGGAAGGAGTGCCCCCCCGGCACAGGCTCGCCCGCAGATCGGTGGGCCCCGATCGCGAGCCTGGCCACCGTGGGGGCCCCCCCCGGGGTCGGATACCCCCGTGCCCCCCCGAGGACTGCCCCCGCCGACTTACCTGCCAGGTCCCGCCGTGTGGGACCATGTCTAACCCACAGCAGTGGGACTGGCCAAAAACAGACGGCCACTCGGCCCATCGGGGCCCGGAGAATTGCCGGGGCGGGCCGCTGCATCGGCCCCCTACTGGTGTGGCGTGAACCACGCCCCTGCCCGAAAACCAGCACTGGAGAATACGGCAGCCGGCGTCGGGGTGGCGGAGCGGGATTCGAGCCGCCCGCTGAGTCGGAGAATCCCGCTGTAAATTCCGGAAAATTCCACCCAATAATTGTCCCTTTGGTGACTTTGCACTAATGGTGCCCTAGTACCAGCCATAACTCTTTCACCAATTATGCAGTGCATGTAGACCTCACCTCTAACCTCTAAGGTGCACATTGTGCCAGTCCCCACGTTAGATTGAATGATAGTCCCCCTTCAGGAAGGCTAACCTACTCCTCCTGAATTATCACATGTGCATCAACATTTTCAGCACTTGAAAGGAATTAGAGGGTGAGCTTTTAATCAGGAGAGAGAGAGATAAATGGCTGCTTTTAGAGTTTGTAGAGTGAGTTAGAGGTGAGGAATCTTGCACATTGTCTCCTCCAGCCACTCATCACGGCCATGACAACCCCCCTGACTGTTAATCAGCACACCCTCCTCGAGTGAGGAGAAGTTGAGCAGGTAGCCCCTGACTTCTGCCACATGTGTGTGACCTTTTAGAAGAAAGATGGGGATGTCTAAGTGGGAGCTGTTTTAACAATGTGCCTGTCAATATGCAGATACTGTGGAAAAGGGATGTGGGGAAGTGAGAGCGGCAATCGTGGTTGGAGTAAGAACAAAGAACAAAGAAAGAAAATTACAGCACAGGAACAGGCCCTCCGGCCCTCCCAGCCTGCGCCGATCCAGATCCTTTATCTAAACCTGTCACCTATTTTCCAAGGATCTACTTCCCTCTGTTCCCCGCCCGTTCATATATCTGTCTAGATGCATCTTAAATGATGCTATTGTGCCCGCCTCTACCACCTCTGCTGGCAAAGCGTTCCAGGCACCCACCACCCTCTGCGTAAAAAGCTTTCCACGCACATCTCCCTTAAACTTTCCCCCTCTCACATTGAAATTGAGACCCCTTGTAATTGACACCCCCACTCTTGGAAAAAGCTTGTTGCTATCCACCCTGTCCATACCTCTCATAATTTTGTAGACCTCAATCAGGTCCCGCCTCAACCTCCGTCTTTCCAACGAAAACAATCCTAATCTACTCAACCTTTCTTCATAGCTAGCACCCTCCATACCAGGCAACATCCTGGTGAACCTCCTCTGCACCCTCTCTAAAGCATCCACATCCTTCTGGTAATGTGGCGACCAGAACTGACAAATGTGGCCTAACCAAGTCCTATACAACTGTAACATGACCTGCCGACTCTTGTACTCAATATCCCGTCCGATGAAGGCAAGCATGCTGTATGCCTTCTTGACCACTCTATCGACCTGTGTTGCCACCTTCAGGGTACAATGGACCTGAACTCCCAGATCTCTCTGTACATCAATTTTCCCCAGGACTCTTCCATTGACTGCATAGTCCGCTCTTGAATTAGATCTTCCAAAATGCATCACCTCGCATTTGCCTGGATTGAACTCCATCTGCCATTTCTCTGCCCAACTCTCCAATCTATTTATACTTTGCTGTATTCTCTGACAGTCCTCCTCGCTATCTGCAACTCCACCAATCTTAGTATCATCTGCAAACTTGCTAATCAGACCACCTATACCTTCATCCAGATCATTTATCACAAACAACAGTGGACTGAACACGGATCCCTGTGGAACACCACTAGTCACCTTTCTCCATTTTGAGACACTTCCTTCCACCACTACTCTCTGTCTCCTGTTGCCCATCCAGTTCTTTATCTATCTAGCTAGTACACCCTGAACCCCATACGACTTCACTTTTTCCATCAACCTGCCATGGGAAACTTTATCAAACACCTTACTGAAGTCCATGTATATGACATCTACAGCCCTTCCATCATCAATTAACATTGTCACTTCCTCAAAGAATTCTATTAGGTTTGTAAGACATGACCTTCCCTGCACAAAACCATGCTGCCTATCACTGATAAGTCTATTTTCTTCCAAATGTGAATAGATCCTCTCCCTCAGTATCTTCTCCAGCAGTTTGCCTACCACTGACGTCAAGCTCACAGGTCTATAATTCCCTGGATTATCCCTGCTACCCTTCTTAAACAAAGGGACAACATTAGCATTTCTCCAGTCCTCCGGGACCTCACCCGTGCTCAAGGACGCTGCAAAGGTATCTGTTAAGGCCCCAGCTATTTGTTCCCTCGCTTCCCTCAGTAACCTGGGATAGGTCCCATCCGGACCTGGGCACTTGTCCACCTTAATGCCTTTTAGAACACCCAAAACTTCCTCCTTCCTTATGCTGACTTGACCTAGAGTATTTAAACATCCATCCGTAGCCTCAACATCCGTCATGTCCCTCTCCATGGTGAATACCGATGTAAAGTACTCATTAAGAATCTCACCCATTTCCTCTGACTCCACGCATAAATTCCCTCTTTTGTTTTTGAGTGGGCCAATCATTTCTCTAGTTACCCTCTTGCTCCTTATATGCGAATAAAAGGCTTTGGGATTTTCCTTAACCCTGTTATCCAAAGATATTTCATGACCCCTTTTAGCCCTCTTTATTGCGCGTTTGAGATTTGTCCTACTTTCCCGATATTCCTCCAAAGCTTCATCAGATTTAAGTCGCCGAGATCTTATGTATGCTTCCTTTTTCATCTTAGCTAGTCTCACAATTCCACCCGTCATCCATGGTTCCCTAATCTTGCCATTTCTATCCCTCATTTTCACAGGGACATGTCTGTCCTGCACTCTAAACAACCTTTCCTTAAAAGACTCCCACATTTCAAATGTGGATTTACCCTTAAAGAGTTTCTCCCAATCCACATTCCCTAGCTCCTGACGAATTTTGTTATACTTGGCCTTTCCCCAATTTAGCACTCTTTCTTTAGGACAACTCTCGTCTTTGTCCATGAGTATTCTAAAACTTACGGAATTGTGATCGCTATTCCCAAAGTAATCACCGACTGAAACTTTAACCACCTGGCCGGGATCATTCCCCAATACCAGGTCTAGTATGGACCCTTCCCGAGTTGGACTATTTACATACTGCTCTAAAAAACTCTCCTGGATGCTCCTTACAAATTCTGCTCCATCTACGCCTCCAACACTACATGAGTCCCATTCAATGTTGGGGAAGTTAAAATCTCCCATCACTACCACCTATTGCTCCTACATTTTTCTATAATCTGTCTACATATTTGTACCTCTACTTCACACTCGCTTTTGGGAGGCCTGTAGTAAAGTCCCAACAATGTTACTGCACCCTTCCTATTTCTTAGCTCTACCCATATTGCCTCAGTGCTCGAATCCTCCATCGTGCCCTCCTTAATCATAGCTGTGATATCATCTCTGACCAGTAATGCAACTCCTCCATCCCTTTTACCTCCCTCTCTATCCCTCCTGAAGCATCTATACCCTGGGATATTTAGTTGCCAGTCTTGCCCTTCCCTCAACCAAGTCTCCGTAATACCAATAGCATCATATTCCCAGGTACTAATCCAAGCCCTAAATTCATCTGCCTTACCTGCTACACTTCTCGTATTGAAACATATGCACCTCAGACCACCTGTCCCTTTGCGTTCTTCATCTCTTCCCTGTCTACTCTTCCCCTTAGTCACATTGAGTTTATTATCTAGTACCTTACTGGCTTTAGTTGCTGCCTCTTTACTGACCTCTAACTTCCTAATCTGGTTCCCATTCCCCTGCCACATTAGTTTAAAACCTCCCCAACAATGTTAGCAAAAGCACCCCCTAGGACATTGGTTCCAGTCCTGCCCAGGTGTGGACCATCCAATTTGTAATGGTCCCACCGCCCCCAGAACCGGTTCCAATGTCCCAAAAATCTGAACCCCTCCTGCACCATCTCTCAAGCCACGTATTCATTCTGACTATTCTTGAATTTCTACTCTGACTGTCTCGTCCTACTTTTTAACTTATCTCCTAACTCCCTAAATTCTGATTGTAGGACCTCATCCCGTTTTTTTACCTATATCGTTGGTGCCTATATGCACCACGACAACTGGCTGTTCACCCTCCCCCTTCAGTATGTCCTGCAGCCGATCTGAGACATCCCTGACCCGTGCACCCGGGAGGCAACATACCATTCGGGAGTCTCGTTTTCGACCACAGAAACGCCTGTCTACTCCCCATACAATTGAATCCCCTATGATTATAGCCCTGCCAGTCTTTTTCCCGCCCTTCTGTACAGCAGAGCCAGCCACAGTGCCATGAACCTGGCTACTACTGCCTTCCCTGGTGCGTCATCTTCCCCAACAGTATCCAAAACGGTATACCTGTTTTGGAGGGAGATGACCGCAGGGGACACCTGCACTGCCTTCCTGCTCTTTCTCTGCTTTTTGGTCACCCATTCCCTGTCTCCCTCACCAATCCTAATCTGCGGTGTGTCTAACTCACTGAACATGCTATCCACGACCTCCTCAGCATCGCGGATGCTCCAAAGTGAGTCCATCCGCAGCTCCAGAGCCGTCATGCGGTCTAACAGGTGCTGCGGCTGTACACACTTCCCGCACATGAAGGAGTCAGGGGCATCGGCCACGTCCCTGAACTCCCACATTGAGCACGAGGAGCATAACACGGGGATGGGATCTCCTGCCATTTTTACACTTTACCTTAACTGATTACAAATATAATATCAAATAATGAATAAGTGAAAGGAATAAGGATTTTACTTACCAATCACAATACTTACCAACCCACGAAGAGTGAAATTTCTCCCAGCTACTTACCTTCCCGACAGACCCCTGGCCACTGCACCTGCGAAAATCTGAAGCTATAACTTGTGGATAAAAGAAAAAGAAAAGAGAGAGCTTACCTGATATTCACTCACCCCCTTAGGTTAGAGGAGGTGGAAGGGTGGGAGACACTACAAGTGTAGTGTCTCGGGTTTAGCAACCGCCCAACTTAAATAGAGGTAAAAATCAAACACTTAAGCACCTACCTGATTCCCAAGCTGCACTCCGGCTCCCTCTCTCTCTCCCGCTCCCGGAAATGAAGGCCGCTGGAACCTGGGGGCAAGTTTAAACACCTACCTGAATCACAAGCTGCACTCGCTGCGCTCCGGCTCTCTCTCCCGCTCCCGAAAATGAAGGCCGCTGGAACCTGGGGACAGGTTTAAACACCTACCTGAATCCCAAGCTGCACTCGCTGCGCTCCGGCTCTCTCTCTCTCTCCCGCTCCCGGAAATGAAGGCCGTTGAAACCTGGGGACAGTGTAGTGGGGGAGAAGGCTGTGGAATGAATGCAGCACAGTCATTGCAATTGAATGAGGACAATTGGAGAGGGGAGTGTTGTAAGTAATGAGTCTAGAGATGCTGTGGATGTGAGGTGGGAGTAACTCAGCTGAGAGGTGGGATTTTTAGTTTGATTATTCTGATGAGGTTATTGAACTTCTTTCCACACTGCAGCCTAGTCCTTCATTTGGCCTAAAACAGAAAAAGCTGGAAATCCTCAGCAATCAGGCAACACATTGAACAGAGTTAACATTTCAGCTCAATTCCCTTTCATCAGAACAAGTCAAAAGGAGGAAAGTCAAAGGGTATTATGAATACATGGCAAGGGTAAGATTTTAAAAAGGTGTTGTAAGATGTTGGGCATAGTTTGGTAGGTCACATTAAGGTATCCATAGTCTTAGGTAGTTCAACAGTAAGTATTTATTAACCATTAGAAACTATATACATAGGTACAGTAAAGGTCTGAGCTAGGAACTGTCTCCATGCTTACTTCTATACCGAGTGGCACACTAGCACAGTGGTTAGCACAATTGCTTCACAGCTCCAGGGTCCCAGGTTCAGTTCCCGGCTTGGGTCACTGTCTGTGCAGAATCTGCACATTCTCCCCGTGTCTGTGTGGATTTCCTCCCACAATCCAAAGATGTGCAGGTTAGGTGGATTGGCCATGCTAAATTGCCCTTAGTGTCCAAAATGGTTGGGTGGGGTTACGGGGATAGGGTGGAGGTGTGGGCTTGGGTGGGGTGTTCTTTCCAAGGGCCGGTGCAGACTCGATGGGCCGAATGGCCTCCTTCTGCACTGTAAATTCTAAGATTCTATGATATACACAATTCTGCCCAACACCACACTGATGCCAAAGTGTGGATCATGCCTTTTGTTACATCACCGTTTGGGCTGTGCTGTACTCAGTATTATGCTAACCCTTTATTTGCCAGACTGTTGTACTACACCTCCTCCAAATCATTATCCAACATATTTACAAGTTATTCCCAGTTACCCCATGTATGATATTAGTACTGTACCATCTCCCCCCCCCCCCCCTCTCAAGTCTCTTGAGTTCATAGGTTCAGGTGGTCTGGAGGCCTGATAATCCTTCAATGTCTTGTCTCCATGTGGTGAATGTAAATTACTGATAATTCACCAGTGCACTGTGTTATGTTATTAACCCTGTGGGCTCTACGTATGGGCCATTGTGTGGCTTCACCCACAGGGAATATGTTGGGGCATGTACGGGCTCCGCCCATGGCTCCACCCCCTTTACAGGAAGTATAAGAGCAGCTGACCTGCGGGGCCGCCTTCAGTGTTGTACCGGTCACAGGCAGGCTCAGTTCTAAGCTGATTAAAACCACGGTTTACTTCTCCACGTGTCTTCGAGTGAATTGATGGTCGCATCACTTCACAACTAGAAGTGGAGTTGTAGGCTCTGTCTCAGAGTTACATTTTATTCAATCAGGAGTTGCCCTGGCACCTGGGTATCTTTTCATCCTCTTTTGTTGGTCTTTAGCATTGAATCGCTCTTGGTGCATTCCCCAGTGCTGAATGGTGGATGGTTTATCCCACTCTTTATAGAGCAGATGGACACTGGGCTCATCTCTAGAGTGTTTTTCTCTCCTTCCTTTGTGTGGATCACTGTGAGGCACGCAGGGATGGAATATGGCTCTTCCTGTTGTGACGGTGTGACCTAGCAGCAAGTTCACCTTTGTATTTGTCTGTGTCGTGTGCTGTGTCAATAGATGGCTGCTGCCCAGTTCCAACATCGCTCAGAGCACTGTCATGCTGGTTGTGGGTTGCAGTGTCTGCTGTGTGATCTCGGGGATTACTCTCCAACTTGCATTGGAGCCAGAGGCTGAGGCTTTTCTCATTGCTGGTTCCTCTCCATCTTAGAGTATTGCTTCCCATGACCTGAGATGTCCCTGCTTCTGTGCTGTTTCACAAGCTGGACAATAGGATTTACTTTGTCCCACATTTTGCTTTCTCTCCCTAATATGGATACGTGTGAAAACGGATTTCAGATTGTCTGACAATCTGGATGCCCTTCCCAAGGGTTAGATCTCCCTTCACTTGAAGTATGTCTGAGAATGCATCATCTGCCAATTGTACAACCATTCTATCACTGATTAGCTCAGATTGCAAATCACCATATCCACAGCCTTCAGCCATTCTCTACAGTGGATGATCTCTGTTTTAAATTGACTTCCTGACTTTAGTACAATCTTCACGGGTCTTGGTCATTGCTGGGTTTTTTAAGCTGCCTACACAGTCATAATTCCTGTTCAATTAATTATTTTTTTCTTTGTTTGGTGCAAGCTCGGCCCCCATAAGTTCAGGTGACCATTCAGGAATCAGATTTCTTGGACCGCAATTTAAATGGCAATTTCTGAGCACGGCAGTACTTAAACTTATGTTGCCCAGGAATTTAAAATGTTTAGCTCACCCCTGCTTGGCCTGCTGGGTCTGCACACTCTGGGTATTGAATCTGGAGTCACAGCATTCAGTGGAGTTCTTCCGCTGCAGTGAGAAATTTAATTTATGCCTTCAGCTTCCAAACCTGTCTTTGGAGCTTTTTTCTGGTGACTTTCTTCTGCGCCTTCAATTCTTGAGGTCAGAATACCTCTTTGAATTGTCCTTCAGTTTTCCAGGATTTTAATTTTCTTCTGAAGCCTCTATTCGCTGCCAGCGTGTTGTAAAGTGTTGGGCATAATTCGGTAGGCCTTCATAAGATATTCATAGCCTTAGGTAATTCAACAGTAAGTATTTATTAAATATGAAATGATATACATAAGTACAGTAATGCTCCAAGTTAGGGGTTGTCTCCGTGCTTGCACCTATACATGGCTCTGTCCAACACTACAATAAACCCTAGTTGTGGGTGATGTGTTCTCGTACATCACTGTGTTGACAACACTGTTCTTCGTCCCACCGTAATCCTTTTTGTGTTAGAGCATTATACTACAGAAGGAATATGGCCAGAGGGAAGTGAAGGGGAAGAAAGATCTGGAAGGGTGTTGCTACCCAAGAGTTGTTGAAGCTTGCAATCCTTCATATCTAAAAGGAAGAAAATAAGTTTTCTGTTAAAAAGTCATATGAGACAAAGGATATGATAAAACTGCACCATGGCAGCCTTGAGGAAGTGTAAGTCAGCACTGCTGAAGAAAGAGGTCGAAAGTGTATACGTGGCGGTGAATTGAGTTGAGTATGGATCACAGGATGCAGGAAGAACAGCAGTTTGAAAAATTCTAAATGTTGAGGAGATATCTGTAATTGTGAGTGAATCCGAAACATGATTGGTGGTATTTAATGGAGGCAATGGTGAGGGGTGAAGGCCAAATGAGAGCCACCACGATGCCTCTTTTTGGGAAGACGCACCAAAATAAATGCCAATCAGGCACAACTGTCCAGGAGGGGCAGCACGGTGGCGCAGTGGGTTAGCCCTGCAGCCTCAGGGCGCCGAGGTCCCACGTTCGATCCCGGCTCTGGGTCACTGTCCGTGTGGAGTTTGCACATTCTTCCCGTGTTTGCGTGGGTTTCGTCCCCACAACCCAAAGATGTGCAGGGTAGGTGGATTGGCCACACTAAATTGCCCCTTAATTGGAAAAAATGAATTGGGTATACAACTGTCCAGCAGCGGGATCAAGGACCCGAGGGGTAGAAGACCCACCCCCTGAGAGCTGCCAGCCAATCAGCTTATGAATGCCACTACTGGTATTACACTCACCTGAGGCCCAGGGTCACTGAAGGATCCAGGAACAGGTGAGCGATGTGCGAGCAGGTTAACAGGATGATTGATGTCATGACAAGTGTAGGGGAGAAATCATGGACCCTGATGTTTCTCCTGTTTCCAGGCCCGCAGATCACAATATGTAACAATTTTAAATTGTTAAATTTAAATATGTTTGACAATTCTGTTTTTTTCTGGGATTTCAATTTCTTTGCACACAATGTCAGTTTTATTACAATAAAATATTCTATGTTCACCATAGATTAGGCAGATTATTATTTGAATGGGTGTAAATTTAGAGAGGTGGATACTCAGCAAAACCTTGGTGTCCTCGTGCATCAGTCACTGAAAGTAAACGCGCAGGTACAGCAGGCAGTAAAGAAGGCAAATGATACGTTAGTCTCCATAGCAAGAGGATTTGAGTATAGGAATAGAGATGTTTTACTGAAATTACTGACATTGGTGAAGCCATGCCTGGAGTATTGGGTGTCTTGTCTGAGGAAGGATGCTCTTGCTATGGAAGCAGTGCAGCGAAGGTTTATCAGGCAGATCACTGGGATGGCAGGACTGTCATATGAGGAAAGACTAAGTCGGTTCGGATTATATTCATTGGAGTTTAGAAGAGTGAGAGGGGATCTCATAGAAACTTATAAAATTATAACAGGATTAGACAGGGTAGATTCAGAAAGAATGTTCCCGATGGTGGGGGAGTCCAGAACTAGGGGTTATAGTTTGAGGATAAGGGGTAAACCTTTTAGGACAGAGTTGAGGAGAAATTTCTTCACCCAGAGAGTGGTAAATCTGTGGAATTCGCGGCCACGGACAGTAGTTGAGGCCAAAACATTGTGTCATTTCAAGAAGGAAATTTCTTGGGGCTAAGGTGATTAAGGGATATGGGGGGAAGACGGGATCAGTGTGTTGAACTTGATGATCAGCCACGATCGTAATGAATGGCAAAGCAGGCTCGAAGGGCCAAATGGCCTCCACCTGCTTCCCGTTTCTATGTTTCTAAATTTCTATGATTCAACAATCAGCTCAGCAAAGCACTCTGCACTCTATTCATTTTCATGTTCTGTCAAAAAGTCTTTCTAGAAATCATTTGAACAGCAAAATCTTTCACTTTGTATCCTCGGACTCGAAGTAAGGTGAATGGCAGTCCATCTGTCATTTGTAAAATGTAACCTTTGTAATTTAGAGTCAAGAACTGTCCTTCCAGATGAAGAGCCACACACAGTGGTATCCAAAACGTGGATAACTAGTTCAGGTAAATTATACTTGTTATGAATTTTCTCAGTGCCGAGGACCTGGGTTCGATCCCGACCCCGGGTCACTGTCCATGTGGAGTTTGCACATTCTATCCGTGTCTGGGTGGTCTCACCCCTGCAACCCAAATCTGTGCAGGGTAGGTGAATTGGGCCATGCTGAATTGTCCCTTAATTGGAAAAAAAAAGAATTGGGCACTTTAAATTTAAAAAAGGGAATTTTCTGACTAACTGTACCACAACTTCAAAGTGAAATGCAGTGCATTTTATTCTTTAAACAATAGCCTGGGGTCTGCTGCTTGGATTCTATAACATGCCCCCATAGCACAAACCACCCACAAATACAGCGTGACTGCAGCAAGCATCGAGGATAAGTAATTTGCTGCCTTTAAAAAATTGAGCTGTTTTAATTTAGTTTTGAGAGACATTCCAGTGATTGTTTTCAGGGTTGCAGGTTTTGAATTAAAGTCCATACGATCACAATCAATAGTTACCAACCAGGAGACGGGAATTCAGGTTAACTTAAAATGCACTGTACAGTATATTCCAATTGATATTTTAAAACACACAGAGAATCATATTTAACTTTTCAGGTTGATGACCTTTCATTCGAAACTTCAGTTGACCTTCTTAGCTCTCCCTTAGCACTGGCAACAGAGGATCTGCCCAGAGAGCCCTCTGACCCCAAGGGTAACAAGATCTTTCTCATTCTATACACCACCTAAGCTTGCACTTTGAAAGTTGCAGCAGAGAACCTGCGGCGGGATTCTCCGCAAACGGCGCAATGTCCGCTACCCGGCGCCAAAAACGGCGCGGATCAGTCCAGCGTCGGGCCGCCCCAAAGTTTGCGCAATTCTCCGCACCTTTAGGGGCCAAGCCCTAACCTTGGGGGCTAGGCCTGCGCCGGAGCGGTTTCCGCTCCGCCAGCTGGCGGGAAAGGCCTTTGGCATCACGCCAGCCAGCGCCGAAAGGACTTCGCCGGGCGATGCATGCGCGGGATCGTCAGCGGCCGCTCACGGCATCCCCGCGCATGTGCAGGGGAGGGGGTATCTTCCGCCTCCACCATAGTGAAGACCATGGCGATGGCGGAAGAAAAAGAGTGCCCCCACGGCACAGGCCCGCCCGCGGATCAGTGTACCCCGATCGCAGGCCACCCCCCAGGGCCAGATCGCCCCGCGCCCCCCCCAGGACCCCGGAGCCTGCCCGTGCCGCCTTGTCCCGCCGTTCAAAAGGAGGTCTAATCCACGCCGACTGGCGAGGGTTGACAGCGGCGGGACTTCGGCCCATTGCGGACCGGAGAATCGCCGGGCTGGGCCCGCCGACCGGCGCGATTCCCGCCGACCGACGCGGCGCGATTCCGGCCCCTGCCGAATCTCTGGTGGCGGAGAATTCGGGACACAGCGGGGGCGGGATTCACACCAGCCTCCGGCGATTCTCCGACATGGTGGGGGGTCGGAGAATCGCGCCCCTGATGTTTGACCTATTGGGCTTCATGCCATTTTCTTTGTTACAAATGTTGCCACCTGTGGGAGATGGCCCCTTTAAGGGGCAAATATTGGGAATGTCATGTGACCCCATCACCCAATGGGAATTGAGCACGGGGATCTTGATGCAGAGCGAGGGCTTTTACAGCCAGAGTAGTTCATGGATTTAGTCGCAATAACATCGTGAAATACCCTGTGTAAATGACTTTGGTAAATAAACCGTCATAATTCGTAATGCATACTGACTGCTGGTTGCCAATTCTTCCTTTACCCCACCTCCTGCCGGCGGTCACAGTACGTTTCCCTTTCAGAGGTGCTGGCTGTCTTTAAGTCATGTCATAAATGTGCTATTTCCTACCTCCTCCACCATAACAGGCACGTCGTCATTAAGCAGTGTGAGTAATGTTGGCCGCATGCCTGACCAGTTATAATGGATTCCAGGGACAATTTCACAATGGTCTCTGCACCCATGTGGGCAGGCCCATGAACAGTAAGCCTGCTCACTTACCCATCCATGTACAAGCACAATCCAATTTCTGAGCTGCCCCGTCTAAACTGAATTGTCAACACGAGGAAAACATCATGGGCTGGAGTCTCCGCAGCCCCATGCCGAAATCACAGCGCGGGTGCGGAGAATCCATTTTCACGCCGAAACCGGGCCCGGCGCCAGTCCGGCAATTTTCCGGGACCCAAGAATCGGCGTGTTCATGGAGTACCCCACGCGACTGGTGGCCATTGCCAGAGGCCCGCCCAGTGATCCTCCGCTCCCAACCGGCCAAGTTCCTAACTCGTGGTTCAAACCACCTATCTCCGTTCAGGAAGACTCAGTCCGCAGCCGCTCTGGTGGGGGGGGGGGGGGGGGGCCTTGGGTGGGACCTTATGGGCGGCCGGAGGACAGATCGGGCCGGTCAGATCTTTGGGCGCGCGGCCACATTCTGCAGGTGCCCTCGCAGTCCGAGTACGCCATGGCGCTCGGCCGCTGGAGGCTGCCACCACGCGCATGCGGGGACTCAAATCCTAAACTGCGGGGGGTCGTAACCACAGCTAAAGCTGCGTGAACTACTCTGGGTCACTGCTAGCCCTCTGCAGGTAAGTGAATTATCGGAAACTCGGGAGTGAAACGCCAGCGTTTTTACACCGGCATGGGGACATGGTCCCATTTTGGGAGAATCCAGTCCCATTACCCTCATTTGCTGTGCTGCCTTTGGTTATAAACAATGACAAATTATGTCCCAAAGCTTTTAAAATGTGTCAGAGCAAGAACTCTGGATTCATTTCTACATCCGTGCCTGCTACCGATGTGCAGCATAATGATCCAAGCATCAGCTTTGATTTTCCGATCTGTGCTGGGTGCAAGGGAGGGCTCTGAGAAAGCTTATCCTCTGTCTCAGCTTCATATCAATACATTTTATTTCCAAACTTCATAAATTTAGAAGTTGTACTGCTGCATGTTAGAATCCATTTGTTATAACTCACAAACTAGCTTTTCTTTTGCGACCAATAATTTCCATTTTCATATTGATTTTAAAGGCTGACCTATTGGGGAGCCACCAATTGGATGCACTGACTCCATGCCCAATTCTCTAATCTGTGCTTCTGTCAAATTTAATTCTACCAGGAGCGGGTGCTTACAAGGTGGGAGCCCATTTGAAATGCTGGCTTCCCCTAAAATAAGGAAAGAAACAATGCAACAATGCGTAGCAATTCTAATATATTTTCTTGGAGACTGCCCATTCAGCCTAACGCAGGAAGAAAATGAGTAAGTGTTCAGATTCTCAACTTCCAAGTTCCCATAAAATGTGACTGGCATCCGGAGTGAAGTTTCAGAAGGGCTTATTTGTACAGTAAGCAGTACAGAAGTGAGATAAACTGTGCTTGAAGCAATGACCCATGCATGAAAAATGTGAAGATCCATTCTCTCTCTGTCAACACAGTAATGTTTCAGAAATATTTCTCTCTTCCAGGTATACAGTGTCGGTGAGCATGGAATGCCCCTAATGATGTGGTCAGTGACTGGGAGCAAGGCGGATAACTGGATTTATGCCAATGTGATTGTTTCCAACAACTATCCATTTAAAGTTGTATTTGTAGCTGAAGTGGGTGGCGATGACCTCACAGATATTGCAATTGATGACATCTCTTTTAGCCTGGAATGTGTTACTGGAGGTACTGTATCATGAAACCCACTCTTCAGAGTACATTAATGGCTGTCAGCAGTACGACAAGGAGTTTGCTGTCATGAGGCACTCACCCTTTTATCATCTATTAACCTTTTTTCATAAGCAGCCAAAGGCTCTTTCTTCATTCTAACCTTCAATTAGACTCTACTCATGTGGATGAATTTTCAAATTAACCTTTAGGCTGCCAGCAGATCCAAGGATTCGTATCTCCCTGCACTGACAAATTTAGGACAATTCATCTCCAGCTAACAATCGATCATTGAAAGGAAAGCACTTGAAATATTTTAATATTAACATTTCCAGTTTGCAACAGTAATGTAAGAGTGTAAACAAAACATTTTAAACATTTTTTGTCCTGTGCTTTTTCTCTCATAATTCTCTCAAGGATCCAGCGACACTTGTCCAGATCTGTTTCCACAGCCACTACATACTCTTTCAAGCTTGTCAAATGGCCTGTTCTATGAATGTAGGTTGCATGTCCAATTTGTGAAATCGTCAGCTACTGTGACAGCTTGTCGGTCCATAAGATTATATGCAGGCAGGTTTTGCATCAATCCTGTTTTTTTTTTAAAAAAGGCTTATTTATTATTTTCAGGCTTGCAAAAGTTGCTGAATGTGCTGTTGGCAATAAGTCTGGCTCGAGCACAAGCAGGCATTGTTGAGATTCAGGTTCTGTTGTGGTCACTGTGATAAGCAGCTTTAGACATTATTTACGCAAGATACCGATTGCTTACGAATACTTGCTGCATTTTCCCCTCCACAAAAAATTAACTCCTTTCCTCCCAGTGTCCTCTAAAGATCCCTGGCTTGGCTCACCCCACTTCTTCCTTGGTTCTTAGTGTGAAAGAGCATAGGAGGATCCAATTGGCACTGTACCAGTAGTCTTTTCTGTGATCATTTTGGCCTGCATAAGTAACATTTCTGAAAGCCGAGGGCAGCAAGTGTAACAAAGGGGAGAGCTGGTACTGTTGATGGTCTGTGACAGTTAGTCACAGATTCAGGTTGGGTCCTTATCTTCCACACTAATGAACTGTCCCACCAGTGCTAACTCTCAGTAAGGGAGCGCTTAACAGAGCATATTCACAACTCAGACAGGGAAGTTCATAACCCTTGGAGCAAACAGATTAAGCATGTACACAACTAGTACGTGAAATTAAATCAAATCAATTACTGCACTGTGAATTGAGCCTTGTGGCCGTTGGATGGACAACTGAAAAGTAATACACTCTGAATCATGTAGGCATTAGCGGCATGGCGATAAAGTGGCTGAGAGGGGTACAGCCTAGGCACCCTGAGGTGGCAAGGTCCTAACAATTAGTGGTCAGCCTGCCACGTTTTGTGAACTCAGAAACGCGGTTGGCACACAGGAGCGCACATGAGCTCCGAGGAGGGCGTCATGGCTTGGAATCCCTGCCACAGTACAGAGATTACATAGAGTATGCATCACTGTCAACATCTCTCATTCTAAACTAGACCTTCACCTTTCCTGAAAGCAGCTGCTAGTCCACATCAGCCTCAATCTTACACAGGCAGGAATTAGCAATGCAGGACCCTGTGAAGCATGTGAATCATCACTGATGTTGAGAATGATTTGTGAAAGGGCACACATTGTTGTGTGATGGAAGAAGAGCACATAAGTGAGAGGTGCTAGATAGCAACATCTGTGATAAGTGGAGGGAGATGCCACGGTGGCAAACCTGCTTGATAACAACACAGCTCATCGTTAAGATGAGGCATGCACAAAAATAGCTGAGAAATCTGCACATCCCTGGACTCTAAGGGGCAATTTAGCATGGCCAATCTATCGAACCTGCACATCTTTGGACTGCGGGAGGAAACCGGAGCACCCGGAGGAAACCCATGTAGACATGGGGAGAATGTGCAAATTCCACACAGTCACCAATGGTCGGAATCGAACCCAGGTCCCTGGTACAGTGAGGCAGCAGTGCTGACTACTGTACCACCATCTTGGTGCTTCCATAACACCACAGTAGAGGTGGACGAAGCCTGCTGACTGCTACACCCGGTTGTCTGTGATGACTTTGAAGGCATCTTCTGGAGGACCAAAAACAGGAGGCCCCGGGCCTGCTTTGGGTGGCCTGCCATGGGTTAAGTGTATTCTCATCGGCCTGTGGAACTGGAACTGAAGAGGGGATTGGGATCGGATGGACACTGCTGGGGTCACCTGGGTTGATAGCCCCGTGGCATGTACCTGCTGATCCTCCTCCCTATGGGTGCCTGAGAGCCTTTGGCTGATTCCCTGAGGAAAACGGGAAGCTTGAGTGAGATGGAGGTGGCCCGTCCCCCTCTTGTGCAGCTACTGATGAAATGAAATGAAAGTGAAATGAAAATCGCTTATTGTCACAAGTAGGCTTCAAATGAAGTTACTGTGAAAAGCCCCTAGTCGCCATATTCCGGCGCCTGTTCGGGGAGGCTGGTACGGGAATTGAACCATGCTGCTGGCCTGCCTCAGTCTGCTTTAAAAGCCAGCGATTTAGCCCTGTGCTAAACCAGCCCCTTGTTGGATGCCACTGTGGGCTACAGTGAGGCTGCTCCTGCAGCAATGCAGAACTGACCTCCGGTGGCGGCTATGGGGTGAGCAGTCGCACATGTGGTGGCTCCTGCCAGGGCACTCTGTTTTTGGCCATTTTGCCCGGAGTATGGACGATGTTTTGAAGGAAATTGGTGTAGTTTGATGGAAAAAGATCCCCTTGTACGAGCAATGTCCGGCAAATGTAACACACAGCAGAAGTACAGCAAGGGACCATCGGCAGACTCACGACTTCCTTGAACCTCAGCAGGGAGTACATGGCGGAGTCTTTTCCGGTGTCGTTGGCCCCTCAGCGGGCGACTGAGATGTTGGTTAGTTTCTTGACCGACGAATTTATGAAGCAGTGACAGGCGGTCGCTGAGGACCTGGAGAAGACAATGACCCCATGGGCGGCCATAGACAAGAGGGACCGGCAAGTAGAGGTACAAGGGATGAGGACACAAAAGGTGGAGGTGGCGCTCTCTGACCATAGTGATCGGATTATCTCCCTGGAGGCAGAGAGGCATTGCTGGCAGAGGGCCAGAGAGTGCTAAAGACCAAGGCTGCCGATCTGGAGAATCGTTCCAGGCAGCAAAGCTTAAGAATTGTTGGGTTGCCGGAGAGCCTGGAGATCCCAAACTCCATGGACTATATGTTCAGGATTTTCGCAAAGTTAATGGGGGAGGGGGTCTTACCGACCACTCCTGAGTTGGACCAGGCCCATCAGTCCTGAGGCAGAAGCCCACATCTGGGGAGCCACCATGGGTGATCATACTCAGGTTTCATTGGTACCTGGATAAGGAGTGAGTCTTGACGTGGGCCAAAGACCATTGAGACTGTAGATGGGAGGGCCATGCCATCAGATATACCAAAGTGTTGGGGCAGAACTGACAAGAATGCGTGCAGCGTTAAAGAAGGCTACGGCAGCTGTACAAGAGCAATATGAGGTGTGGAGTGGTGTACCCTTTTCGTTTTCAGGTGACTTTCAATAACAGAGACAAGCGGGGGGGGATTTTCCATTCCTGAGACTAAGGACGGGATTTTCCGCTTGCTGATACCGAAATCACATTCGGGCAGAGAATCCCTTTTAAGGCCGAAATCGGGGGCGCCGCCTGTTTTCGGATGCTCCACCCCCTCCAAAATGGCATCATTGGTGAGCATGCCGTTGGGACGTCCTCAGCACATTACCTGAAGGCCCTCCCCAGATGATTCCCCCCACTGATGGGCCAACTTCCCAACGGCGTGGATCACTTGTGGTCTGAGATTTTGACAACCATCGATTGTGCTCCCATCTGGGGGTATTGCTCACGGCACTGACCACCTCTGCTGCCTATGTCCTGACACTGCGAACGACGATAGCTGGCAGCCTCCTTCCTGGGCCAGAGTACAGGGTCAACGGCCTCTCTTCCACCGTGTCCCGGAGTGTCTCCAGCTCGGTGTCTATGAAATAGGTGTCGCTCTCCTCGCTGCCATCTTGTTGACTGGGATGGTGTGTGTGGGGAGTGCAGTGTGTTCATGCAACTGCAGCTTGTCAGTCTCCTGAGTTCACTCTTGGACCTGGCGAGTTCGGCACCATTTCTCATTCAAATCGATTGTGTTCCGCATGCAGTGCCCATGCCCCTGGACAGTTCCCCCGCCCTAGTCGGTGATCCTGTAGGTGATCAGAGTGGCCCATGCGCATTGTCCCTGGTGCACAAGTCATGCGGCCTCCTGTGCCTACCTGGGCCCCTGTGCCTGCCTGGGCCCCATGTCCTGGCCACCCTCCCCGCATCCTCCTCGTCAGATAAGGCACAACGCCCCTCTGCTGCGCGATTTTGTGGAACAGTTCAGGAATTGTCGAGTGTGCCAGGATGAAGGCATCGTGCACGTTGTCCGGGTATCTGGCGCAGACGTGCATGATGCGCAGCTGATGGTCACATATCAGCTGCATGTTCATCGAGTGGAATTCATTTCACTTTGTGGAGACCAGTCTGTCATCTGCAGGTTTTTCGTAGGGGGACATGCATCCTGTCGCTCACCACTTGGACCAGGGGAATCCCGTCGATGGTGGCGAACCCCGCTGCCCCGGTATCCGAGCGGGCCTGGTCCACATTGAAATGGATGTATTGCGGCGACTGGGTATATAGGGCCACCATGATGGATGCGCCTGGGCACCGAGGTCTGTGAGATCCCGGACAGGTCCCCACTCGACGCCTGGAAGGACCCCGTCATGTAAAGGTTCAGGGCGACCGTCACCTTGATGGTCACCGGGAGCGGTTGTCCTCCCCCATACCCCCATGGTGCCAGGTGTGTCATCAACTGTCAGATATTTCACTATGTCTCCATGTTCAGCCGAAGCCTTCGACGGCATGCCCAGTCCTGCAGGTCCTCAAATGCCAGTACACACAAGGCCTCATTCTGCACCTCCTTGGCACCTCCTTCTCTTCGGCCTGTTGGGCGGCCGGCTCTCCATCCTGGGTGGCTGCATTTTATTCCTCTAGAGCAGGCTCCGCTGCTGCGGCTTCATCCTCCTCGAGCAGCTCCAGCTCGTACAGCTGGAGGGCTGCGGCGACTAGCAGGAAGGCCACCATTGCTGGTTGACTTCCAATATCAATTGTCTGCAGGCGGTGAAAAGCCGACATGTTAGCATGGTGCGCACCCCGTGCCCAACCAGGGCACTGCATGTCTACCCCCATCTCCGCACCCCTGGCCCCATCATTGGCCCTGGTACCCGTCCCTGCTGCAAGGGGTACCATCAGCTGGCACTGCTCTCGCCAGTTGGATGCTCTGCGGCCCCCAACCTGGCACATCCATCGATGCTGCAGTGGTCGTTGCCCTTGAGTGGCCGCCTGATGCCCCGCCGGTGGGTGGCGGCCGGGCTGGTGGGGTGAGAGTACCCATACGGTCGGTGTCACTCTGCAGAACCAGGGGCCAAGGTGGGTGGTCAGTGGGGTGCGCAGCAAGATAGCTGCTTTGCAGGCTGCGGCTATGGCGATCCATCATTGGACACTGCCTCAGTCTCGCGGAGGTCACCCAGCCACACGGCCCATTCCCTGATCATTCCCCCCCTCCCCGACCTTGGCAGGGCCCCCTCGATCACCCCACCCCAGCCAGCCCGGCCAGTGTCCGACCTGGCAGCCCGCACTCACGCCTCTCTGTCTTCTACTTCCTCGCTCTCCCCCATCAGCCATAACACCAGTTTCACGATTATTAAAAGTATAAGTGAACCATGCCGTCGGAACTCGGACCATCGGAGGCATAAAATCAGGCTGGTTAATGACATGAAAACAGTATTTACTATACGTGCATTCTGGACCGCATTGACGCTGCTGCCAAGGTGACGGAGAATTGCAATTTGGCGTCAAATGGCCGCTCGCCGCTATTTCGGTGTTGGAACCTATTCTCCGCCAAATCGCGTTTCACAATTTCAGCATCAGCCAACGGAGAAACCTGCCCTATTACTTTGATGCGCCGGAGGATGCGAATGAGTTTGTCAAGAAACACGGACTGGGGGAGGATGAAAGTGCTGAAGGAATATGGAGTTTGTTGTTTGGTCACTGTTAGGTTCTTCTGTACTTTTATTTTTTGTGGTATTTTTGTAATATGGGGAAGGGCTTGGGGGTGTGTCTGGGCAGTTTGGTGCATGTTTTTCCGGGCAGGTTGGTGCGTGTTTTTCCTGGGCAAAGTTGGGGTTTGTATATTACACTATTGGGAGTTTGTTTCGATGGGGGTGTTGGTTTTCCCATATGGTTCTGTATTAAAGTTTGGTTTGGGTGGCGGGGGGGGCGGGGGAGGAGGAGGCTGCTGATCATCGATGTACTGTTTAGTTGACATTGATTTACTGATTTCCTGTGCAGGGGTCACTCTGTTAGCAATATGGCTAATTAAGGAGAGATGTCTGCAGCTTGTTACCATGGAGGTGGGATTAATGTAATGAGCTTTTTTTTATTCGTTCATGGGAGAGCATTTATTGCCCATCTCTAATTGCCCTTGAGGATGGCAGATTTCCTTCCCGGAAGGCCATCTTGGGTTGGCTCAGAGCTGCCACAGATTGGGGCACTGCTGGATTGCCTCACAGCCAATGGTTGATCCTGGGTTCAGTGGGCGTGGGAGGGGGGGTGGGGGAGGGGGGGGTGCGGTGAGAGTGTGGTCAGAGGCCCTGGACCAGTTGATAACTTGGAATGTGAGTGGGGTAAATGGCCCAGTAAAAGGTCCCAGGTGTTTGCATACCTGAGAAGTTTGAAAGCTGGTGTGGTTTGGGAAGCAAGGATTATACAAGGTTGTGGAGGGGAAGGGTGGGGCAGGTATATCACTCGGGTTTTGATTGTAGGCCGCAAGAGGCTGCTGAGGTGTTTGAGGCCTTCAAACGTGGGTTGTATGAGTCAAAGGCCCCAGAGAAGAGTTCATCAACGAGGCAATTTTGGATGGGTTGTCCTTGCCAGACGTGGAGCAGGAGGGAAGGCAAGAGTTGGAACGCCACTCAAGAGGTCTCCCACTCAAACCCACCCTGTCCGAATGGGTTCCCCATTGAATTTTACAAACCGTTTACTGATCAGTTGGTCCCACTTCTGCTGGATGTATTTAATAATTTCGTGTCCCGGGGGGGGGGTGTTGCAAGTCACACTGACGCAGGCATCAACTTTTTTGATCCTGAACAATCCCATGGAATGTGGATCGTATCGGCCTATTTCATTATTAAGCACTGAAGCTAAGTTGTTTGCTAAGATGTTGGCAATGCGCTGGAGCCCTGCCTAGTTGGGGTGATTTCAGGTGTGCGATTTTTTTTTTATACCAGGAGCTTCCTTCTTTTCCCCTGGTACCATCGTCTTTACTTATGGGCAAGGCCCTGTCCTTGACCGAGATAGGGGAGGCTAAGATATTGGACGTCTATGGGCAGATGTTGCCGATGGAACAGGCATCATTTTACGATGTAAAGAGGAGGTGGGAGGGTGAGCTGGGCTTGGTCTTTGAGAGGGGTGTGTGGAGTGAGGCTCTTCACAGGGTCAACTTCACCTCCTCATGTGTGAGGCTAAGCCTGATCCAGTTCAAGGTGGTGCACAGGGCATACCTGACAAGGACATGTGTGAGTGGGTTCTTCTCAGCGGGGAGTGAAGAGGTGTGAGTGGTGCTTTCGGGGGTCGGTGAATCACACGTACATGTTTTGGTCTTGCTCTAAGCTTGTTAGTTTCTGGGTCTCCTTTTTTGACACAATGTCAGGGATTTTGAACGTTCAGCTGGAGCCGTGCCCGTTGGTGGCCATTTTTGACGTATTGGAATCCTTCACCTCGCTAATAGCCCAGAGGTGAGTTCTGCTTGGGTGGAGATCCCCAGTGTCGCCTAACACCTCAGCTTGTTTGGGAGACCTGATGGAATTTTCGCACCTTGAGAAGAACCAGTATACCATGAGGGGGTCAGAGGATGTGTTCTACTTGAGGTGGCAGCCCTTCATCTCCTTCTTCAAGGAACTGATTACTGTAAGCTGTTAGTGGGGTGGACGTTGTCTTTTTATTTTGGTTAAGGTTTTGTTTTCTTTATGGGGGGTGGTGAGAGGAGAGGTGGATTGGGGAGATGGGGTGGTTGCATTTCTGGTATAATACAGGTTTGGGATTTTCTGTTTTGCTGCTGTTTTCATTATCATGTAAATCTTGTTTGAATAAAAATATTTTTTTAAAAAGCAACACAGAACTGAAGTCCTGGACTAAGGTCTCCACGGCAGCCACCAACCTGCCAGTGTAAACTCCATGCATTGGCAAACAGGCGCCATCACCTTGGACTTGTTACAATCTGAGGAATGCTATTGGCATCCCTTCCTGATATTCACTTGACTGTTGCTGCAGCTCCAGCAACTACTTTTTGAGTCCTCGGGCTCATCAACTGACTTGGACTCAGCAGAGCTCCTGAGGTCGTCCGAGTACCAGTGATATCTGATGACCCTGCCTCTGCCTGCTTTGGATCAGATTATGTGCTGTGCTCACCAGATTGCGACCCCAAACGTGCTCTAGATCTAGGTCCCAGCACTGGTGAAGGGTGTGGGTGAGTGCTGTCATTGGATGTGTTCTCAGACTTGGAGCTAAGGGGCAGGCTTGTGGGTCTCCTAGTGCACTTTCCAGATGTGCCTGTGAGTGAGAGTAGAGAAAATTAGTGCATGGCAGAGGACTTGAAAAGAGGTCAAAGCACTCAGTATCTTTGTCTGCGGGACAAGCTGGTGCTGGATCCTCATTTGGGTGTGCATCATCCACTCCCTGTCATCACAGGCACAGTCAGCGCAATGGGACGTCCTCAAAGAAGTGAAGATCTTGATGTTGGGCATTCCTCTCCTGGTCTAGGACCTCTCCCTGCTGTTGTGTGCAAGCTTGTCCGGCATAAAGACAGATAATGAGAATGTGAGCAGGACGCATGCCAAGGTAGATGATACAGATGTTTGGCATGCATTGTGTTGTGAGTGGAGCCATGGACAAGATGAGGACATGAAATAGAGAGGATATGAGGCTAATGGAGATGTGAAGATCTGTGTGAGAGTGAGCGGTGATGCCCCTCCAGGTGACAGTGTGTGAGATCAATATGAATGTGTGTTGGGCTTGCGAGTGTGTCAGGTAAGATTAATTACATGATGGACTTACCTTGGTGGCACAGATGATATAATTCATCCTCTGTCTGCACTGGACGGTGGACCTCTTATGTGATGAGTTGTCACTCACCGCCGCTGCCACCACCTCCCAAGCTGTAGTGGTGACGTTGATAGACCTGCAGCCAGAGCTGAGGTACAGGATATTGTGGTGGACCTTAACCACATCCAATAGGCGGTCCTGGGAGTCCTTGCAGAACTTGGGGGCAGCAGTCTTCTTTGGTTTAGAAGCCCACCTGTTTGCTGTATATCAGTTCTGGGGTGCACTCGGGATGAGGCAGCGGTGAGTTCATGGCATAGCGGATGAATCAGGCTGCCCGCCAGCATTCTGGCGTCTCTCCCTTGGATGAATATTTACTGAGCTCTGCAACGGATAGTATGGTGTGAAAACCCACCATTTTATCAAGCCCACCACAGCACCCCAGGTGGAAAGTTCTACCCCTCCCCTTCACAGCATGTTTAGCCATGGCGGAAATGGCCTGCCATTGGCTAATGGCGGGATCTTCCAGTCTCGCCACTATCAATGGTCTTTCCTGTTGTTCACACTCTCCGCTGACTGGGAACCAACAACGGAGGAGTCACCATCGGCGGGACTGGAAGATCCCGCTGATGGGAGCAGTTGTAAAATTTTGACCTCAGTGTACAAATTGTAACATTCTGCCTAATGTATAAATCTCTCTTGAAGATTCCTTATAGCAGCATTTAAATTATTCAAATACACAGATTATTTTACTGCTTATTTAAATCATTTCTGCAGGGTCTAAGAGTATATGAATGTGTTCCTGTTTCAGCAAATATTAAAATTCCCAAATTAACTTTTATCCAGGCTCTATCTACTCTCTTTTCCAACCAAAATGTATAGGTATTCAGATTTGGTCTATGGTTAGGCCGTTCATATATGTTATTGGAAAACTAGATTCGCACAAGGAGAATGGATAGTAGAGTCATAGAATGATCACATTTTACATTACAGAAGAAGGGCATTCAATCCACCATTTCCGTGTAAAGGAACATAGGTCAGGGATAAGGTAGAATTGATTGATTGACCCACATTCCTTTCAATCACATCTTCTAACTGAGAACACGGGAGCAGTGAATTAACGTTTAAAGATTTTCCATGGACCAGTAAACAGTTGGAAAATTTTACGGTAGGATCCCGAACGAGAACCAATTTGTAAAATCGTGAGGAAATATAACTGCACCATAGGAATGATAACACTGACCAATAGGTATCTTTTATGTTAAAACAAACTTTAATTTAAGTACAGAATTAACCACATTAATAACAGAGAAATAGCTTTACAATTAATAGTGTTATGGGCCAGGGTTTATAGAACGCCAAAGTGTATCATGGAGTTCACCTGACCCACAACTTTTAATAGATTTGGGTATGGGGAGTAATGGCCCACTCTACAGTTGTGGTACAGCAGAAAAGTATTTTTTAAAGCAAAACGATGTTTATTCTATGAAATCAAGTTAATCTTTTTAAAACATACCGTGAACATCTCAGCAACCATCAATTCAAATATAACTCCCAAAGAATACAACACTAAGTAATTCTTACTTTCCTTTTAACACCCATAAGACTCAAAACACATTTTAACAGAAGCACATCAGGTTAAAGTCACTACTGAGAGCAGTTATTAGTTTTAAATCATCAAAGGATCGATTTACATTCTTTAGATTACAGAGAGAGACTCTAATACACCTTCTGGCTGTGACTGCAGCTATCCAGCTCTTAAAACGAAACTAAAACACACCTGCAGCAAACAGCCTAAAACGAAAGTAAAAAGCTGTCAGACAGCCCAGCTCCACCCACTCTCTGTCATCACTGCAGTAATTAAAGGTACATTTCTTAAAGGTACTCTCACTACAGATACTTACATACACACCCATTTATAAACACCCATTTCTTAAAGGTACTCTCACATGACAATAGTTACAACTGTTCTTAAGTAAAAGGAAAAACTTCAACTTACTTCCTAAACCTGCCTCCGTATTCCAATTAAGCAAACCAATATAGTCCAAATACCACTCATGAATAAAGTTAACAAACAGGTTTCTACTTGCTTTTCTCTGTGCAGAATCATTGGAGATAGACTCTTTCAGGTCCAAAGCTGAAACACCTCTGTTCAGATTAAAATCCTAGGAAGGACTAACTTTACTGACATACCTGGCTCCTCCCTTTAATTACATAAAAAGCCTCCCAAAGCATAAGGTATTCTTCTGACTCCTACCACATAATGTCCCATGAGTTGTTTAGCCAGGATGAAACACAAGGTCCCTTATAAACTATCTATGCCCCGTTTCCTTTAAAAATAAACATAAACAACATTCCATTGGCTGAAAACTTCACCTGTAAAATCAATAACCTTACTTTTATGACCCCTTAATCACAACTTTAGCAGGCATACTCTGTCTGGATGCATCTTAGTCCAGGTTTTAATAAAATTACTGCAAAAAAGTAGAAATATCACAACGTCTTACATTCATCACACTTAAAACCAGTTTTCGGTAAATAGTAACCTAATTGTTTTTTAAAGTTGCCTCTTCCTCCAAAAAAAACAGCGGGCTTTGTAATTAAAAATAAATATATAGGGAGAAAAATGAATTTGATCACCTGATTTTAGGGTGTAGGAAGAAAACTAGCAAGCAGTACTGCAAATATATTGGGCTGGATTCTCCGATTTTGGGGCTATGTCTAGAGGATCCGTGGCGTTTTACGTGGAAAAATCGGCGAGGCCCCGGCACCAATTCTCCAACCGGTGAGGGGCTAGCAGCTGCGTTACGTGAAAAGCACGGCCTTCCCGATGTACACGCCTGGAGAATTGTCGGATCCGTGGTCGCGCATGTGCACCGCGACAACCTGCAGCGGTCGCGCCGTACAACATGGCGTCGGCCATGCGCGGACCTGACCTGCCAGATATTGCCCCCGAGACAACCCCTCGCCACCCCCGGGCTACCCCCCACCAGTCTCCCCAGCCCTCGCCGAAGCCCCGCCGACCAGCAGAATGGCTCCCGCCCGTCTGTTGGTGGCACTGGACACAGTCCGCAGCTGCCACGCCGGGTTCCCGCCCGCTAAGACCAAACATCAACCGCATGGTCGGGAACTCGGCCCATGGGAGGCAGAGCATCAGGGAGGGCCTTCAGGTAATGTCATGATGCCGTCCCAATGGCGTACGGCGTCCTCCTCGATGATGCCATTTTTGAGGGGGCGGGGCATCTAAAAACAGGCACCGCCCCAGATACCAAGGCAAAAAGCGATTCTCCGCCCGATCGGCGATTGCAAAATCGGCGTCGAGGAAAGGAGAATTGTTGCTCTGTTTCTCTGGTTATGAATATGGCGGTCAATATGGTCGCCTTCCTTAATCCTAATTCCGTTTGCTTTACAGTCGCCAGGTATCTCTCGATACCGCCACAAAGTTCAAACCCGAATACTGATCAAAGAGCCAATACACCAGGTAGTTAGTTCAAAGTCAATACTATTTATTTACATACACAGTAATATCTACTCAGGCACAAAGTACTACAAACTATCTCTAATGCTACCGCCTATACTTAGCTTCAGGTGCCCACTCAGTCAGAGGAACAATGGCCGTTGTTCAGATCTGAGGTTGTTGGGTTCGAAGTGGTAAAGGAGAACAGCTAAGGTCGTCCGTCTGGCAGCGAGCGTTGACCTTCGACTTACTTGCTTCTGGTGCAGCTGGTGGATGGGTCCCTCTGCTTTGAGAGCCAAATCCAAGAGAGTGATTCTCTCGTGGGGGTTCCTTCTTATACCCGGAGGGGCTTCACGCGCTTTAGGCGGGCCTTAAACTTGGCCCCAATTAATTGGGCCGCTTCTCGATCACTGGTATTGATCTTGACCAATAAAGGGGTGGGTGCCCTGATGGCTGGGCGTGTCTTTGGTGGCCGTTGGCCTTGCTTTGTTTGTGCTTTAGGTTGGGGAACTGACGCCGGGATGTCTGAAACAGTATTGGTTGCTTGAGTGTCTTTCCTTTGTTCCCGGAGATGGGCCATCAATATGCTAATTGACCTATAGTTTCAATTCCGTCTGGGAGCTGTTCCTCCAATATGCATACAATATGCATACAGGCTCTGTGCCTGCTAAATTTCCTAACATTGTCTACATTCTTTGCGAGCGTCCATTTTGAATTCTGGAAGTGGCCATCCCAGATGGCTACATTCCTCCTTGTGATCCTCAACGCGAAGCGTAAAGGATCATATTACTGCATCTTCTTTGTTCTCCTCCCATGTCAGGCACCCATAAGCAAGGACAGGCTCTACACTACTCTGTCCTATGAATTGGAACTTTTATCTAAATTGCTTTATGTACACACATCATTATAAAATTATATAGGGCGCTATGACATTCAGGCACGCATTGCAAAATAAAAACACGGGAACCTCTAACTATTCTTATTTAAGCTATCCTTAATAAATGAAAAGCATGTGCAACATTTTAAACTGTACAGTAGCAGCAACACATGTTTCTGTGGCTTGGCAGTCAAGGACAGAGTTTTACATTTTTATTAGAACAAGTAAACAAACAAAAGAAAACAGTCGATGCACTTTGAAACACCGAAAATAGGGGATCTGAATGTGTTCCAGAGTGCGGGAGGCTTTCCTCCGCCATTTCCTAAGTCTTAGTGTCTGAACGACACTGCAGAGTATTGCAATTACTAATCGTGCTTCTACAACGTAGGACAGGGAATACCAAGTAATGAACTTGTCACACCAGGTTGGTGTATCGGTTGCTATCTCTGGGTACAGTGTATGTGTGGTAGGGGTCAGGGGGGTCGCGTCCGCGCGTAACTGTAGGGATCATGTGAAGATCCAAATGTAGACCATGCTGTTTGCCTTCATGTTCTTTTCTTTCTTCCATAGTCTTCCTGAGGCTTCTGTGGTTCCGGAGTTCTGTGGACACAAGCATAATACCTGTTATTATCTTGTTTAAGATCCCGTATGTCTGTCTGTCTGTCCTTTTATTGCCAATTACCCATTATAATTGGTCACCATCTGTGACTCCCTCATTTAAAAAAAAAAACCAAATATTTGGGACAAGACATCCGAGAAGAAAATACTGACACAGCGCGAGCAGTCTTGCAGCCTGTGTGGGCGATGCGGTGAATGTACCATCCCAGTGTTTGAGGATGTAAATAGCATATGGAAGGCAACCTAAGGGTCGCCGTAAAACAAAAGAGTTTTGAACTAAAAGTTCCAAATGGGGTGCGTATGGGCCGCGGCGGGGCAAGAATGGGTGGAATCCCTGGGTAGGATGGTGACCAGTGCCGTATGTGCTCTAGCCGAGCGTAGCTGACCAGATGGGGGTTCTCAGGCAGGGTGGGAACCAGTGCCGTTACTGCACTGCCTGAGTGACCGGGCAAGACGGTAAGAATTTGTGATCGTCGTGAGGGTTGCCTTTTGTGGCTACCTTCAAAACAGAAGAGTAGCTATGATCGGTTGTCTGCGGACAAACTAGTTCCTTTAACTGCCAGTGGGCGTTAAAAGAGTGGTGGCGTGGGGCCATGAAAACTTTAAGTGGACCAACAACATTCAACATTTACAGTAACAAACATTTAACGTAACCCACAAACATTACAAAAATCCATCAGAAGTTCCATCAGAAAGGACACCGTAAATCTCCATCCATTCCTTTTTACCATCATCTGGACACCTCATTACTCTATAGCGAACAGAGTCGCAAAGGGGTTCGTTTGGTGGGAGTCAGACTCTAAGTCATCATCTTCTCCCGGTTGCCATACTCGTGACTGGAGTAGTTGTGCCAAAGCTGCTTGGGGCGAATTGGGGTCCATCTCATCATTCTGGATGAGTCTGAACAAATTATCTCGGTGCCAGTGTTTCGTGTAGAGGTTGGAGCTGCTAGGGGGCAATCCATAATCGTCGGGCGGTGGGTCTGGGTCAGGGCTTTAATGTACGAGATCTCAAAGTGGCCGCTGGAATCGTGATCGGAGTCGCTGGGAGTGGGGCCTGGTGCAGGGGTGTAATCGTGGCGTGGTGTGCAGGGGCTGTCGCTATCGCTATCGCTGTCGCTGGCACTGCTGGTTGGAGGAAGAGAGAGGCGGAGTCGTGCCTCTGGGTGTAGAATCGAAGTAGTGGTTGAGGATGGGCTGGACTGGTTGGGGGAGTGGAGGTGTAGGTCGTTCGTGGGCATGGCGTGTTCATCTGCTGCTGCAAGCGAGATGTGGTGTGAATGGTTGTTCTGCGAGCCATAAAGCTGGTTTATGTGGAACCACGCAGACTTGCCATTAGGATAGGTGATTTTGTATACAGAGGGGCTGACTTTATCCAAGATGGAGTACGGTCCTGCAAATTTGGGGGAAAGGAATGAACTGGGGTTGTACAGGGTTAGCATGACTTGCTGCCCTTCTACAAATTCTGTGGCATGTACTGTCTTATCAAAGCAAACTTTGCTTTGCTTCTTGCGTGTCCCAAGTCTAACAGCTGCTGCAAGTTGGGCTGCTTTTACATTCTCTAAAATCTGCTGAACTGCTTTCTCATGGGTGAGGGCGGTGACTGTGGGGCTGGTCAAATCGAGTCCTAACAAATATTCTGTCCCTTTCATGGGTCGTCATGAGGGTGTGGGGGGTGTATCCTGTTGACGTGGATACCGTGTTTCTTATGAACATCAGTGCAAAGGGGAGAACTGTGTCCCAGGTGCTATTGTGTTGTTGCACCATTTATCTGAGGGTTGCTTTTAAAGTCCTATTCATTCTTTTCACTATGCCGCTTGACTGGGGGTGGTATTCAATGTGGAATTTTTGTTTGATTTTTCATCACTCGTCCTGTAAAATGGAAGCCTTGGTTGGGCTCTATGCTGCGTGGAAGTCGCCACCTTGTAAAGATGTGCTGAGGGGGATCTTGGCTGTCGCTTTAGCCGTGTTCGTTCTGGATGGAAAGGCTTCCACCCATTTTGTGAAGGTGTCGATGACCACCAACACATACTGAAACCATTCCTACAGGGGGGTAGGGGTCCTATGTAATCAATTTGCAAGTTTGTCCAGGGGCCATTAACAGGGCGGGTGTGACTAAGCTGACCTTTCCTTGCGTATCTGTCCGGATTGTTCTGGGCACAGATTAAACAGTTCTCAATGTAGTGCGTTACATTAGCTTTTGAATTGGGCCACCAGCAGAGAGGTCTGAGGTGGGCTACGGTAGCTTCTATGCCTTGATGTCCATGGTTGTCATGGAATTGGCAGATAATCTGATTCCTGTCCTGGCTGGGGACTACATAAATTCCTTCTTTTTAAATCACACCGTCATGTGTTGTTAACGCGTTCTTGTATTTATCATAGGGGGCTGGGAAGTTGCCTTTTAAAACTTCCCTGAGCTGTGCGTCTTCTTTTTGGGCCTTTGCTGAATCCTGAATGTTGGTCTGTGAGACCTGAACCGCGTGTACTGGGGCGCTCTCGGGGGGGGGGGGTTCCAAAAGTGACAGTGTCTGGAACCTGCCTTTGCTCGAGCGTCTGCCTTAACATTACCGGGGGGGGGGGGGGGGGGGGGGGAAGAACGATGATGGCTGCGAATATTAATAATATCATATTTCCGATCTCTTGCTGTCTTTAGGATATGCTGGAGTAATGGGGCTGAGGGTAGGGGTTTTCTGTCTGCGGAAACAAATCCTCTAGATTCCCACAGGGTTAGGAATTCGGTCAAACTGTTACAGACATATAAACTGTCGGAAATTATGTCGGCTGGGGTCGAGAACGAGTCGAGGTGCTGTACAATATACGCTACGGCTGCCAGTTCTGCTGCCTGTGAGCCTAAATGTCCTGGCAATTTTAACAATATTTCTTCTCGCGCGCGTCCCTGCACGTACTCTACATAAATACCGCAACCGGTAATCCTTTTTCCGTTTAAAACTGTGGAGGAGCCATCCACATAAATCCTAAGGGGTGTGCCTATGTCAGTGGGCTGGGGTCTCTGGGGTGTCATTCCTGGTTTCGGGGGAGCTGCCTTTGGAACAAAGGGGCCTGTATTGTGTTTTGTTGTTATTATTTCACACTCATGTGGGGTGCCTGCATAGTGTAAATTATCAGCGAGGAAAGTGTGGGTTTTTGTCCTCTTCACCGTAATGTCCCGTCCCTGTAAGAGGAGGGTCCATCGGGCTCTACGAATTTGGCTGACTGTGCCGTCCTTAAGTCTACCATCAAGTAGGAGTTGTATTGGGGTGTGCTCAGTTAAAATGGTGATGGGGTTGAGTCCTGTAATGTAGGCGAAGTATTGTACTGCCCAAAAAACTGCGAGCAGGTGCCTTTCGCAGGCAGAAAATCCTTGCTCGACTGGATCAAGTACTCGTGAGGCATATGCCACGGGGCCTAATCGATCATGTCTTTCTTGGAGGAGCACGGCCGAAAGGGTTCGGTTGGTGGTTGCAACTTCAATTGCGTACGGGGTGAATGGATCTTGAACATGTAACGCGGGGGCTGTGCTGAGGGCTCATTTTAATGCATCCATGGCATCCATGTGCTGTGGAAGCCATTCCCAAGGTGCTTGCTTCTTGTGAAGGTTGAACAGGGGGGCTGCCTTTGTGGCAAAACCGTCGATGTGATTCCTACAGTAGCCAACCAGTCCTAGAAATGACTGGAGGGCTGTGACATTATGAGGCAGGGATAATTTGATGATCGAGTCGATTTGTTTCTGCTCGATCTCGCGTTTGCCGTGTGTGATCACTGTTCCTCAGTAAATCACTTTTTCCTGTAAAATCTGGGCCTTTTTGGGGTTCACTTTACAGCCAATTTGTTGAAGGAGTCCTAATAGTTCGGCGAGAACCGAAATGTGCTCTCCCTTTGTGTCTGTCTGTGAAAGCAAATCATCTACATACTGGACCAGACAAACGGGTCGGGAAAATTTGGCTAATCCATTTGTTAGCTGTCGGTGGAAAATGGAGGGGGAGTTGTGGCAGCCTTGTGGAAGGCACGTCCACGTATATTGCTGTCCCTGGAAGGTGAAAGCAAATTTATATTGGCACGTTTTATCCAATGGAATGGACCAAAAGCCATTGCTAATGTCCAAAACCGAAATAAATTTTGACTGGAGTCCCTGTTTGAGCATTGTCTCGGGACTCGTGGCAATGGTGGGGGCTGCTACTGGGGTTACTTTGTTTAGTTCCCGATAATCGATGGTCAGTCGCCATGATCCATCGGGTTTCCTGACGGGCCAAATTGGGGCATTGTTCGTGGAGGCTACTGATCGAAGTACGCCTTGGTCAAGCAAACGCTCAATAACTTTTGAGATTTCTCCCTCTGCTTCTTAGGGAAAACCGTACTGCTTTTGGGGTTTGGGGTTGGGACCTGTAATGTTCACCAAGCCAGCGATCTTGCCACAGTCATGTTTGTGCTGTGCAAATGCTGCTTTGTGTCGCTGCAGGACTTCCCTAACTTCTTTATTCTGACTAATGGCTCGGGGGTCGAACCAGAAGTCTCCTACTGTGCTAATTCTATTTTGGATAGTCTCCAACTGTGAGTGTGGCGGGGGCTCGTGCTGCCTTTGCCATTCTCCACACACTTTTGTTTACTGGGTCGAATGATAGATTGTGGGAGCTCATAAAGTCAATACCTAAAATGTGTTCGGCTGTCTGGGGTAGGTCGACTAGAACTATGGGGTGTTTAGTCTTAATGTTCCCTATCTGAATCGCTACAGGGGCTGTGATGTGTCCCTGCTGTAAGTGCCCTGTAAAACCGCTGAGAGTAATGGTGTCTGTGGTGGGCCATGTGTCTCGCTGAAATATTGTGGAGGAGTTTAGCATGGTGCGGGGCCCTCCTGTGTCCCAGAGAAATTCTACGGGGTGTCCCCGGACTGTGCCTGCAACTACCGGTCTTCCGGAATTGTCCCAAATGGTGTCGCAGACCCAAGTTGGGGAGTCCGAATACCATCAGTCGGTGCCGTTCAAATCTGTGTTATTGGAACGGGCACTAACGCTGTGAATTGGCTTGGCCCTATTCTTATTCAGGATGCCTGTCTGCTGGTTTTGCTGCTGCTTCTGGGGCGCCTTGCACTCTCGTGTGTAGTGTCCTAATTGGCCGCAATTATAATACTCCTGGGATTTAGTTTCTGTGGGCTGTTTCTTCCCTCGTTTACCCATGCGGGGTTCTGGTGCATCCTAACTGGATGCATGTTCGCATCTGCCTGCTCTTCCTCTGCTCTACCATAAGCTGATTTACTTTGAACAGACTGCTCCCAAGTACAGGACAATCTCTTTAAAACCCATTTCTCGTTGTGGGCCTCATCTGAGGGGTCGTAATTTGCGCAAGCTCTCTGTCCTGCTTCTGTTGCATGAGCGACTAGGATGCGGGTCCATTGGGCCATATTGTCTGGGGTCAAATGCGCGCGGGCTAACTCTGCAAACATCGCTGTAAAATGAATCCACAAGCGTCCAGCAAACGCTGGGGGTGCTCTGTCTTTTTCTGCCTACATTTGTTTAGGCCTTCTACGGGGTCTCCTTTGATGTAGCCTATCGCATCTAGGATCGTTGTATGTATTTCTTGGAGGGTGCCTCCTCCTACATTTTGTGGGTCGGGAAGGGCTGTCACGACTGAGGGGTCGAGGCTCAGAACTGTGAGCTTCACTTGCTCCTTTTCATCCAGGCCGTACATGGTCGCTTGTTGTTTTACTCTTGCAAAGTAATGGTGGGGGTCCGATGTGGGTAGGAACGGTGTAATCTTGTCGTACATGTTCCTTAATTGAGTGACTGTTAATGGGGTGGTGTATAAATGTGGTAATCACCACTATTGTATATATTAGGAGATGTGTGGTAAGGCTCCTGTACTACAGGTACGGGGGTAGATCCCTGCCTGCTGGCTCCATCCAGTAGGCAGAGTATAAATATGTGTGCTCCCCATACAACAGCCATTTCACCAGCTGCTGTAGGAGGCCACACATCTCAGTGTAATAAAGCCTCAGTTGTATTCAGCTCTCGTCTTTGTGCAATTGATCGTGCATCAATAGAAAATCTGGGTCTCCTTCCGCTGTGGCCCTGCGCTCTGTGGTGACAGGGTTCATAGGATTGTGTACTGCCTGTGCAGTCGGGGGATGGGGTGCTTTTCTCTTGTGGTTTGTCCTGTGTACATGTGTCATGTACATATCTATGGGCAGTCTCATTTAACTCCTGCCAATCGGGGCCATTTTCTTGGTCTAATTGGGATCCAAACGTGTCCTGGAACCCACTTTGGACAGAAAGCAGAGATTACAGTTCTTCAATTTGCTTCCGGTATTTTGCATGATCTATCGAGCTCTGCCTTTGTTCTGTCGTGGAAGTGTGGAGTGCTCGTAGGGCTGCTTTTAAATCATTACATTGTTTCTGTAACTGCTCAACTTGGTGTTCTGTTTCCTCTCTTACCAACACCGCGTGTTGCGTGTCTTGGTAGGTCTTGTCATATTGCGACTGAAAGCTGCTTAAATGGGCGAGACATGATTGGTGTGCCTGTTTGACATCAGCCATCTCCTTGTCCTTCGCAGCTATCTGCTCTCTCAGTTCCCGATATTCTTTCTCATATTCACATCTCCTTCACTATTCTTGTCTCTCTCTTCAACCTCTCTGCGGAGCGTCCTCATGACCTCCTCTGTGCCTCACAATTGTGCCAAGCAGGACACGATTGCCATCGGCTTGCGAGCTTTCCCTAAGTTCTTCTTATGGATCTCTGTCAGGTTCTCCCACCAAGTATGCTCTATACTTCCGGGACCTGTTCTTCATTTGCACATAGTTCACTCCTTTCCCTTTGAGATATTTTCTGATATCCTCTGGTCGCTGCAACCTCGAATTCTTGGGGGTTCATTAGGCGTTCCATTGCCTTCATTGCCATTTCTATCGCTATCTCTGGGGTCTCTACCGAATTTGGAACAGGGGGGAATAAAGTGGTGATGTAAACACGGGTACGGCTTACGCTATTTTCCGTTCTACAAAACTCCCGACAGTTTTACGCAACAAAATCTCTCAGGTTTACCTTATATCCCTGTTCGTACGCATGCAAATAACACACTTCCGAATCTTGGTGGTTTAATCAGTATTGGTCTTATGCTTGTGGTTTTTCTTTTTCCAATTGGATTCTAATTCAAATTTTGGTTCTCTCGGAGTGACTAGGCCACTTCTAGGTTGAGTCCCGTCAGATGTCGCCAGTAATGTTGCTCTGTTGCTCTGGTTATGAATATAGCAGTCAATATGGTTGCCTTCCTTAATTCTAATTATATTAGCTTTCGAGTCACCAGGTATCTCTCGATACCGCCACAAGGTTCAAACCCGAATACTGATCAAAGAGCCAATACACCAGTTAGTTAGTTCAAAGTCAATACTATTTATTTACATACACAATATCTATTCATGCACAAAGTACTACAAACTAAACTATCTCTAATGCTAATGCCTATACTTAGCTTCACGTGCCCACTCAATCAGAGGAACAATGGTCGTTATTCAGATCTGAGGTTGCTGGGTTCGAAGTGGTACAGGAGAACAGCGATGGTCGTCCGTTTGGTAGCGAGCGTTGACCTTGGACTTACTTGCTTCTGGTGCAGCTGGTGGATGGGTCTCTCCGCTTTGAGAGCCAAATCCAAGAGAGCGATTTTCCAAAGCTCCGTTGGCCTTGTTTTGTTTGTGCTTTAGGTTGGGGAATTGGCGCCGGGATGTCTGAACCAGTATCGGTTGCTTGAGTGCCTTTCCTTTGTTCCCGGAGATGGGCCATCAATATGCTAATTGACCTATAGTTTCAATTCCGTCTGGGAGCTGTTCCTCCAATATGCATACAGGCTCTATGCCTGCTACTTTTCCTAACATTGTCCACAGTTCCCTACATTCTTTGCGAGCGTCCATTTTGTATTCTGGAAGTGGCCATCCCAGATGGCTTCAGAATCCCACCCATTATCTCCAGATTACTCTGGTACCACCTGTTGCTGAGCATACAAATTGGAGGATACAATAGATGAATGGATGAGGCTTGGGAGATGATGCAGGTGGGAGAGCTTCATGTTCATGGGACATTTGTACCAGTTCTGGAGGAAGAGGTACCTACATAAGCGGTCAGGTTGCACCTCAACAGGGCAATATCCTTTCAGGGCAGTTTTCCGATGATTTTGGGAGGGTTTTAACTAGCTTGGCAGGGGGATAGAAAGTTTTAGGATGGTTACAGCAAAGGTCAAAGTTCAATCTAGATAAAAATATGCATTTGGAACAGAACCAGTTCGGTGGTTGAGTAAAGAGCTGTCTCAGTTAAATCGGAATCAAAGAACAGTTCCAAAGTCCATTTTGTTAATTCTGTTTTTCTCTCCACAGTCACTGCCAGGCTGGCTGAGTAGTTCCAGCATTCTTGTCTTTATTTCAGATTTTCGATATCTGCAGTATTTTGCTTTTATTTAATTGGAATTCGAACGGATTAGCGTTTAAAGAGGTGATGGCTCAGGTACAGTCAAGGTATATTCCCATGAGGGGACAAGATAGGACAACCCAAAGCCAGAGTTCTCTCGATGACAAAAGAGTTAGTGCATGAAACGAAGCAGAAAAGGGGTACGTAAGACCCTTCCGAATACAATGTACGCACCAGACTAAATCTAGGGAGTTCAGAGGGGAAATGTTAAAGGAAGTCAAAGAAAAAAAGAGAGAGAGATTGTGTTTCTCCTGGTCATGGGGATCAGCCTCAATACCGGTTGCACAGTGGTTAGCACCGTTGCTTCACAGCGCCAGGGTCTCAGGTTCGATTTCTGGCTTGGGTCACTGCCTGTGCAGAGTCTGCACATTCCCCCTGTGTCTGCGTGTGTTTCCTCCGGGTGCTCCACTTTCCCCCCACAAGTCCCGAAAGACGTGCTGTTAGGTAATTTGGACATTCTGAATTCTCCCTCCGTGTACCCGAATAGGCGTCGGAATGTGGCGACTAGGGGCTTTTCACAGTAACTTCATTGCAGTGTTAATGCAAGCCTACTTGTGACAATAAATATTATTATATTATGGTATGCTATGGTTCTAATGGCTCCACTGGCATCAAAGCATTCATCTCAAGGACTTGATTTTGTGCAAGTATTGGGATAGGATTATTTGCCCCAACAAAGAAATCGTTTGAATTTCCTCATGGAACGAGGGCTTTTCTGAAGAGGGGTTGTCATGTTCTCAGGATCTAACCTTGGTTAAAATTTAATATGAACTTTATAAGAAGGGCGGGGTTCTCCGGCCATGCCCGCCTGCCGACCGGAAATTCCCACCCGAGGTCAATGGACCTGAACATGGTCCGCGTCCCGCCTGTTGCGATCTTGCGGCGGGCAGGGCGGAAGAATCCAGCCCCAAATTTCTAAACATTAATGTTATTTTGAGGGAGATATGATTTTTTTTTTTATTCGTTCATGGGATGTGGGCATCGCTGGTTGGGCAGCATGTATTGCCCATCCCTGAGCGCATTTAAGAGACAACCACATTGCTACTGGGCCTGATCAGGGACTTGTTGCCTCGAGAAACTTAAATCTGGGTTTTACAGCACGAGCTGTGAAAAAAGCTCCTTCTATAGTTAATAATCTAAGATATATATTTAACATAAATGTAAATGTAAAATTATTTTTCAAATCAGAAACACGTTAGGTGACAACTGTAGTGGATTGAAATCCTAACCATCGTTATTTTAACATATTTTTATTAACCTTTTTCAATTCATAAAGTACAAAAATAGAAACAACAATAAAACAGTAAAAGGAAACAACAAGCTAAATTACATGATTCCCCCCCCCCCCCACAAAAAAGAAAGAAGGACCCCTCCAACAATTAGCATAGCTCCTCCCCCCCCACATGGTAAGAACAAGCTGGGCCTCCACCTCCCTGAAGCTAAAACTCACAGCCCCTCTCCCCCTCCCCCCTGCCCTCAGTAGCTAACAGTGACCCACACTTTGAAATAGACGATAAACGGTTGCCACCCCTGGTAGAAATCTTCAATTGACCCCCGCACGGTGTATTTGACCTTCTCTAGGTGCAGAAACACCATTGAGTCACCTAGCCAAGCCGAGGCACTGGGTGAACTTGCTGACCTCTATCCCAGCAGAACTCACCTCCGATCAATCAGCGAGGTGGAGGCAAGAACATCTGCCCCCGCTCCCATCTGCAGCCCTGGCAAGTCCGATAGCCTGAATAAGACAGGATTTCCTAAGGGACAGGGTTCCAACTCGATGTTCAGAATCACCAACATGGTGTTGAAAAGGGAGACTAATTTGGGGCAGGACTAAAACATGTGCGTGTGGTTAGCTGGCCCCCTAAAACAACGCTCACACCTCTCCTCAACACCCGCAAAGAAGCGACTCATTCTACCTCTGGTCAGGTGGGTCCTGAACACTACCTTAAGCTGGATCAAACTCAGCCTCGCATTCACCCTGCAAAGGGCCTCACTCCGCACCTCATCCTCAAATATGGGCCCTAGCTCCTCCTCCACCACAATCTGTATATGTTAGACGTTTTAGTTGCTGTGAAATGAATAGTCTAAAGTTCTTGTTCCTTTACACCAAACACCATTTATTTCACTTCCACAGCCTCTGCACAAAAACTCTTAACAACCCACCACCTGCCAGAGGCCACCTGAAGCCCCTTTACATATCAGTGTCAATTAATGGATACTTAACATAAATGAGACAACTAATTGCAATGTCTCTTAACCCACTACTTAACAGTCTCCCCTTCCTTGGAGAAAAAGAAATAATTAGGTGAAAACAAAATTTCAAGAAACTCAAAAACACACACATGATGTCCCCCCCTTTTCTTTTTTTTTTGTTTGGACGAGAAAGAAAAAAAAAACAGTCACAGAAACAAGCGCCCTTCATTAACAATATCCAAAAGTTTCTGTGAACTCGCCCCTCTTTTCGTAAAACAGTCTGACAGTTGATAGCTCCTGTTGACCCATTTAATTTTTGTTATTTCCCCTCTGTCCAACATCTGCTTCAAACTTGCGATGCCTATCCGTAACCTCTTTTCATTGACACTTTTTGTAGAGTGCACATTTTCCCACAGGGATTTATTGTCAATGTGACAGTCAATAGGTATATTACCCAAATCCCCAAATTTCTGTCAATATCATACTTATATAAAAAGCCATATCCACCGCCTCAACAAGGCTTAACGTCTCAGCAGCCAAAGTGCTTTTTACCAGTCTCCTTATTTTCTTTGTTTCCCACACAAGTGGGCAACATTTACCATTGTTCCCCAAAAGGAAAATTATAAAACCTCCTGCGCTTGAAACCCCATCACATAGATTTGCGTAGGACACATCACTATAAACTATGAGTTTCAAGTGCTTAAAGTCACCTAAAACCAGGAACTTCAAAACACACTGCTGCATTTTTAGTTAGGCCAACGCTTTATTTGCTCTTATTATGTCTTCCACTTTGGGATCATTCATTTTTGTACTCAACTCTAAGACATCAAAACTCACGTCCGGTCTAGTCTGTCTACCTAACCAGTTCAGTTGCCTAATTAAACTTCGCAGTTGCTCTTTTTCTATCTTTGAAACCATTGCGTCTTTTTGTGAAACTCAGCCGCGACTAATTGCTATTGGGGTGATGCTTTCCAAATAAGATTGCTGACGTAAAGTTGTCCCTAATTTAGTCTGTCCAATTTCCAGTCCAATATATTTAAATGCAGCAGAAGCCTGACTTCCAACCCTGAATTATTTCCTCAAACCAGAGATTACAATAGCTTCAAAATCACTTGTCCCACCCCACAAAAAATCATCGACATGCATCAAAAAAATGCCAGAAAGATTTCCTTTATAGTGCCAGTAAAACATTGCTGGGCTTGCTTTCAACTGGCAACAGCCTAACTTTAACAAAACTGACCTTACCAAAAAATACCAGACTCTAGATGCATCATTTAATCCATATACACATTTGTTCAACTTTCAGAGTACCCCTTCTGTGTTAGCTGCTTCTTTAGGAGGACGGAGAAAAATGTCTCTCTGGAGCTGATGCCCCTGCAAAAAGGCAGCTTTTATATCTATAGATTTGCATTCCCATGCCTTTGTGGCTAATAGAGCCAAGAAGATCTTTAAAATAACCTTTCCTGCTGCAGGTGAATCTACCCTTAAATCCTGATCTTCTAAGTTTTCTTCAAATCCCCTTGCCACAAGCCTGGCCTTTGCCTTATAAGTTCCATCCGGAAGTACCTTTTCCGTGCAAATCCATCTGTGGGATAGAGCTCTTTGTCCCCTATCCGGTACTTCCGTGTATACCCCAAATTTACTCCAACTATGCAATTCTTGCTGTTTAGCTTCTTTGATAACTTTTTTATCTAATTTATTTGAAGCCACCAAAATCTCACATGCATGTGGGCTTCTACTCCTATTAGTATTCGTAGTCTTACTCATGTTCCGAGATCTTGACAAACTATGTCCCCTCTCCTGCCTGGTATCTCGTTCTGTACTACTACTGCTTGATCTTTCCGTTCTGCTGTGGGATGTCCTTTCAATAGTTCTCGACCTTTTCCTGCAGACCTGTTCACTATCCGATGTACTATCTGAACTGGCACTGCGTTTCTGTGCCCTCCATTTTTGAACTTCGTTTTCCCAATCCATTGTCTTGACTCCTTCCCCTGAATGCTGTACATTCAACCAATGTTTATACTTTCCAGTGGCCTTCCCTGCTCTACTAATAACAGTTGCATCCTTCCTTGACTAGACCCTTCAGGCAAGTATGTCACTTTTGTACCAACTTTTGGCAGTTGCCCTTTCGGAAAAATGGCCTGTTTTAATTCACCAGAAGTGTTGTGTTCCTCCACAGAAACCCTGGGCGTCATTCTCCGACCCCCCCGCCGGGTCGGAGAATGGCCGTTGGCCGCCGTGAATCCCGCCCCTGCCCCCGCCGAAGTCTCGGGTACCGGAGATTGGGCGAGGGCGGGAATCGGGCCGCGCCGGTTGGCGGGACCCCCGCTCAATTCTCCGGCCCATATGGGCCGAAGTCCCACCCAGAAATTAACTGTCCCGCCGGCGTAAATCAAAGCTGGTATTTACCGGCGGGACCAGGCGGCATGGGCGGGCTCCGGGGTCCTGGGGGGGGGGGCGTGGGGCGATCTGACCCCGGGGGGTACCCCCACGGTGGCCTGGCCCGCGATCGGGGCCCACCGATCCGCGGGCGGGCCTGTGCCGTGGGGGCACTCTTTCCCTTCCGCCTCCGCCACGGCCTCCACCATGGCGGAGGCGGAAGAGACTCTCCCCACTGCGCATGCGCGGGAAACTGTCGGCGGCCGCTGACGCTCCCGCGCATGCGCCGCATTTCCACGCCAGCTGGCGGGGCACCAAACGCCATTTCCGCCAGCTGGCGAGGCGGAATTCCCTCCGGCGCCGGCCTAGCCCCTCAATGTTGGGGCTCGGCCCCCAAAGATGCGGAGCATTCCGCACCTTTGGGCCGGCACGATGCCCGTCTGATTGGCGCCGTTTTTGGCGCCAGTCGGCAGACATCGCGCCGTTGGGGGAGAATTTCGCCCAAAGTCTATATCAGTTAATTGGTCCTCATCGTTCTGTAACACATGCGTACCAGATTACTCTGGTTCCTCATCATGTCTGTCTGCTCTGTCTAAATTTGAAAATTTGTAATCTGTACCCATTATCCTTGATGAATGGACCCTAACAGTTTGATTGCCATGGTGCAAAATAATTGTTTTGCCATCTATGCCTATGATCTTCCCTGGGCCTTTCCATTCATTAGAATTGTCTCTCTTATTGTATACCATGCCTCCTTGCTGAAAAATGGCATCTGATGGCCGTACGTTATGTCTTAAAGCTCTGCGAATTCTTTCAGAGACTTCTGCTTCCAAAAAGGTTTTTCTACTGCTATGTAAAGCATTTAAATGTTCAGCAAAGCCAGAGCTAATTGTAGTCCCCTCCCAAGCTGGAGGCTGGTCATCCAAAATGGATGGAATTTTAGGATTTCTACCAAACACTAATTGATAAGGACTATTGCCCCCCCAACCATCTGCAATTAATTATTTGCATGTCCTGCTCATGCTAAAGCTGAATTTAGCCTGCAATTTGGTCGATCTGCCAAAATTTTCCAAAGCATGTCATCGATGACAGCATATTTCTTTCACAGACACCATTACTAAATGGGCTTTCTGCAGCCGTATTCATAACTCTGATATTCATGTTTTCACACATATCCCTAAACTCATCATTAGCAAATTCGCCCCCATTGTCCGTAAGGAATTTTGCCGGTGGACCCATTCCTGTCCCTATCCATTTTTCCACGATTTGATCCAGAATTACTCTCTTTTCTTTACTTCGTACAATCGTTGATTGACTAAATCTGGTTGCTAAATCTACAAAATGCAAAATAAATATATTATTTGCTTTATCCCAGATCTTAAGGTTCATGGCCACAATGTCATTAAAATCCCTGGCCAAAGATAGGGTTACTATCGGTCGTGCTGGTGTCCTTCTGTACTTCCTACAAACTTCACAGCAGTCACTAACCTGTTCTATCAATTTAGTATAGTCGTCATCCCTTACCCCTGCATCCTTTAATAAATTTTTCAGCCTCCGAGGAGACGGATGAGCAAATTGCCTATGCAGTTTTAATACTTTTTATTTAGCTTTTTATCAGCTAAAGTCCCATTTTCAACTGTACTTAACACATCCTTAACCACTCTACTTGAAAAATTATTTGTCAGTAATGGCATACAATAGTGTCCTGACTGTGTAAATTGTAAGTCCACCGTCTTTCCAAAAACTGTTGCCTTATCCTTTTCCATATCCAGTTTCATGTGTGCTTTCTTCATTCATGGTCTGCTCAGAAGCAAAGGTATCTCACTTGATACAACATCCGTGCTAATGAAATTATTCATTCCGGCAATATTGCAAGGGATCACCACTCTTTTCAGCGACTTCAGAGTATTATCATCCCCAAACCTGTAACTTGTGGAACTTTCAAATTCCTTAACCTTGTTACGATTTTCAGCATTCAAAGAGTCCAGGTAACATTTTAACCAGTCAATTCCACACACAGTAGATGTGCAGCCACTGTCCAATACAGCACAGTTGAAGGATTCTGCAACCAACACCCTCATTACCGGCGTAAAACTGCTTGTCAATAGGACAATGCCTTCTTTCTGGTCACTATCTTTTTCCTCTTCTGACTCTTTCGTGTCATGTGTCGCTTCAAACACTCTATCATAACGAGTTGGACAGTTGAAAGCATAATGGTATTGGGAGTCACATCGAAAACATCGATTTATCATGCCACGTGCATTTCTGGGGTTCATCCTCCTATTGTATGTTCTAACTGGGTTTCTTTCTTCATAATTTCCTTTTCTTGGTCTCCGTCTATAGTCTTGAGCCCTGTTCGTAGCCATACGATTTTGCCATCCTGTTACTAGTGTATCTTCCATATTCTGCCTTATTGCAGGCTGACCTATTTGTGTCATCAGAGCCATCGGAATCGAATGTTTCCCCAGAAACATTTGTAAAGCTTTTGTCATCTGTTCGAGTAAGGTATCCTTATCAGTAAACTGAACTCCTGTCAAAACCAGGAGCCTATCCATGTTGCTCACTCTAGCACAGTCAAGTAATTTAAAGGCCAGCACAGACTGTGGAAATTCCAGATTGTGTTTCTGCAGCCTCTTATATAGTCTGTCAAATTCCATTATATAGTCTTCCATGGAGATATCCTCCATTTTCCAGTACTTATCAAAATCCAACCATGCTTCATACGCACTTAGTCCACATAACTACTGCACTTCTCCATTGGTCATACGATTCCCTTTCAGAAAATAAGGGAGGATAGTCATATCCAGCCATTTTTATCCTGGGTTCAGCCATGTATCTTTTTTTTTTCTTCTCACTCACTCCTTGATTTGATCAGGAAAATTTGTATCTTTCAAACCTTCACATTTGCACAGCAACCATCTTCTGCTACCATTGTTAGACATTTTAGTTGCTGTGAAATGAAGAGTCTAAAGTTCTTGTTCCTTTTCACCAAACACCATTAATTTCACTTCCACAGCCTCTGCACAAAAACTCTTAACAACACACCACCTGCCAGAGGCCACCTGAAGCCCCTTTACATATCAGTGTCAATTAATGGATACTTAACATAAATGAGACAACTAATTGCAATGTCTATTAACCCATTACTTAACAGTATACAGGCACACCCTGGGCCTGGATTCTCCGAGCCTCTGCGATGAAATCGTGTTCGGCGCGGGGGCGGAGAATGCTTCGTCAAACCGAAAATTCGGACTGGCACCGCTCCCGCGATTCCCTGGTCCACGGAGAATCGCTCGAGAATCGTGTCCGTGCGAAGTACGCGGCGCGGGTACGGGGCCATTGATAAAGGCCTCTCCCCCCGCGATTCTCCGCGCGCAACTGGCCGAGTTCTCGACGATATTGGTTCTAACCACCTATTGGCCGTTGGGAATGTCTGCCAGTTGCGCGTGGAGAATCACGGGGGTGAGGCCTCTGTCAATGGCCCCTACCCTCGCGCGTAGTTCGCGCATGCACGATTCTCGAGTGAATCTCTGGGAATCGCGGGAGCGGTGCCGGTCCAAATTTCCGGTTTGACGACCATTCTCTGCCCCCCGCACCGGACCCAATTTCGGCACGGAGCCTCGTAGATTCCAGCCCTGGAAGTGCGGGACCCCGTGTCCGCAGCCAGAGCTGCGAGAACCACTCCGGAGCCCTGCCAGCCCCCTGCAGATGGCTTGGGGAGATAGCCCCATTATTGGAGAAACCAGCCCCCTATGTTCCACTCCATCCCAAACTATCCCTCTCGACTTGTCCAAAGTCCTCTGGGCAATGGCCAATGGCTCAATCGCTACTGTATACAGGAGGGGAGGCAAAGGATGCCAACTGGCAACAACTGGAAACCCCCAAACTCATGGTATTTGTCCGAACGCTGGCCAAAGCAGCCTTGTAGACATACTTACGACTTAAACCTGGGGCCAAACCCAAACTTCTCCAAAGTAGTCTTCATGTCATGGCATTAGGTCAAACAAGGGCATGGAAATCTCCTACTGATTACCACCTAACACATTCCATTCGTTGATAAATCAGTACTCCTCCATCTTAAACACCAATTGGAAGAAGCCCTGAGGGTGGCAAAGCCATAGAATGTACTCTGGGTGGGGGCTTTAATCCCCATCATCAAGAGTCGCTCGAGAGCATCACAGCCGATGGAGCAGCTGCGAGACTGGGCCTGCAGCTTGTGGTAAGGGAACCAATGAGAGGGACAAACCTGGTTCAACCCGTCCTAACTGTCGCAGATGACAATATTGGTAGGAGTGACCACCACACAGTCCTTGTGGAGACAAAGCCCAGCATTCACATTGGGGATACTCCCATGGGACTTTGTAAAACTATTACCATGCTAAATGGGATAGATTTTGAAGAGATCCCGCAACTCAAAACTGGCTATACATTAAGTGCTGTGGACAAAGGGGATGTTCACTGATGACTACATACTATTCAGTGCTACTTGTAACTCCTCAGACATTAAAGTAGGGGTGGGGAGGATAGTGGCGTAGTGGTATTGTCACTGGATTAGTATTCCAGAGAGTCAGGCTCTGGGGACATGGGTTCAAATCCCAACACTGGTGGAATTTAAATTTAATTCTCGACGGCGTCAACATGGCCTCAGAAGCAGTGATTCTGACCCCTACAGGGGGCCAGAATAGCACTTGAGCGACCCACGCCCTCCAGCTGCCGATCCCCAGTGTCAGATGGGCGCTGCGGGTCTGCGCACGTGCAGTGGGAGCGGCGCCTATGCGCGCATGCGCAGTGGGACCGGCGCCAATGCGGCGCCGGCGGGACTCGGGTTTATTTGCATGGCCGCTCGGCCCAACCATGTTGTGGTTGCTATCACTAAAATGCTCCCCCACCACCTCAAACACTTGTTCGGCATCATTCCCCAGAATTAGTGCAGTGCTGTGATGTCCCTTGTTGGACCCTCTACATAATGAGCTAAAATGCCTTCCTGTATATATTTAAACAAATTTGCACCATCTAAGTCTTGAACAATATGACTACCCCAATTAATGTTGGGAAAGTTGAAATATATAATATAATTACCCTGTTGTTACTATTTTTAACCTCCGCAAATTGTGCACATATTTGCTCCTCAATTTCCCACTGACTATCTGGGGATTTATAATAAACACTCAGCAATGTGGCTGTCACGTTTTTATTCCTGAGTCCTACCCACAAAAATTCATTTCATGCCCCTTCCAACATTTCTCCTTACTGCAATAATTGACTCCCTAACTAATAATGCAATGTCTCCTCCATTTTTTAACCCCTCCCCTGTCTCGTCTCAAGATTCTATATCACAGAATGTTGAGCTGCCACTCCTGCCCCTCAACCATGTCTCTGTGATGGCTACTATATCACAATTCCAGGTGTCAACCCTTACCTTTAACCCATCCGTTTTACCTGGAAAAGTCCTTCTTTTATTACATTCCTGTAGCATCTTTTATTACACCTCTTTGTCTGTTTTGATATACTACGGAGTGTAATATGCGTTACTCAAACCTTGGTTACTGATGAGGTCTTCTGAATCTCGATGAATAAAGAACAAAAGAACAAAGAAAAGTACAGCACAGGAACAGGCCCTCCAAGCCTGTGCCGACCATGCTGCCCTTCTAAACTAAAATCTTTTGCACTTCCGGGATCCGTATCCCTCTATTCCCATCCTATTCATATATTTGTCAAGATGCCCCTTAAACGTCACTATCGTCCCTGTTTCCACCACCTCCTCCGGCAGCGAGTTCCAGGCACCCACTACCCTCTGTATAAAAAAACTTGCCTCGTACATCTCCTCTAAACCTTGCGCCTTGCACCTTAAACCTATGCCCCCTAGTAATTGACCCTTCTACCCTGGGAAAAAGCCTCTGACTATCCACTCTGTCTATGCCCATCATAATTTTGTAGACCTCTATCGGGTCGCCCCTCAACCTCCGTCGTTCCAGTGAGAACAAACCGAGTTTATTCAACCTCTCCTCATAGCTAATGCCCTCCATACCAGGAAACATCCTGGTAAATCTCTTCTGCACCCTCTCTAAAGCCTCCACATCCTTCTGGTAGTGTGGCGACCAGAATTGAACACTATACTCCAAGTGTGGCCTAACTAAGGTTATGTACAGCTGCAACATGACTTGCCAATTTTTATACATTAACCTCTTATGTACATGCACATACAGAGATCACTACACGCCTGGTATTAAAGTAGAGGTCATCCAGCCTTGCCTTACTCCCTTGAAACTTAATACAGCTGTCCTCCCTCTGACTTGAGTGTTTTACTGGATTATCTTGTTTTACCTTGTCACTTATCTTGGTAAGGGACAGTTTCCCAGTTACTCTGCTAGCGTTCCTTATGATTTCTGACCCCTGCCCACCAATCGTAATGATATTTCCATTGGCTTCAGGAGGGAGTCTGATTTGAAATGGAATCAGGGGGTGTTAAAACGGTTCAAATCTCTTATCAATGTTTATCTGCGAACATGTTGCCCATCCTACCCATGCCGCACTCGTAAGCTGAGCTAAAATTAGGGATATATGTTTTAACAGAACAGCACTGAGCAGAAAATTTAACAGCACAATCCTTAAACAAGGAAACACTTTGAAAATGCAATTCTTAGGGTGCAAAACTTCTGTTAGTATGTTGAAATAACTTAGAGCTCAGATGAATGTGTACCAATAGACTATGTGAAATAATGCACAATTGGTTAATGCGTGCATGAACTTTGTGAGCTGTTGCTATTAATTAGTAACAGGAATGCTGTGAGCACATAAGGGTCTGCATGGATTAGCTAAAAGCAGCTTTTGTGTCTTAGATGGCTATAGTTCCAATCAATTTTTCTTGACTCTTTGCCATTTTATTTCCTGCTGTTCAGCGTTGTCTTGGCTGATCCCAGAACAATCTCTAATGTAAACAGCAGGGCACTAAAAAGGCACTGCAAACTTTGCAACCAAAGAAAATACAAAGTCAGTCCCTCTGTAAGAATTTGATCAGACATGGGACCCTTGTGCCCATTTTGAAGGCAAATAGCTCAATGTTAACATAAACATTAGGATATTGCATTAACTATTCAGTTTCATATGTTTTGCATGCGTTCTGCAGTTTTAATAAAGCCATGGCATACAATATAATTCAATACTCCAACATCTAAAATGTATCTGGTCAGAAGTTGCAGGTAGAATGAATGGGCAAACATTTGTCAAAGACCCTTTTCTGTCAATTTTGCAGTTTTGACTACGTGAATTCTGTGTCAACACAGTTGATTGGAAAATCTTTCCTCAGACTTTGCAAGGTACTATCGTCCTTATAAGGAATAAATACTAGTTACAACATGTAGCTTAGACATAGTGCGTGCTATAAGCATTTCTCACCTCAAATGGCAATTGGAATCTTAAAGCCTGAATTTGCATTTTAAAAAGGACTTGCATCCTAAAACACCCAGGCACTTCAGACACTTTCAAAATAGAATCATAGAATTTTACAGCACAGAGAAGGCCATTCCGTCCATTGTGTCTGCACAGGCTCCTGAAAGAGCTACCTAACTAGTCCCATACCCAAGCCCTATCTCCATAACCCTCTAAATTCATCACTTCCAAATATACATTCAGCTCTTTTGAAGCCTCGTATAGAATCTGCCTCCACTACTCTCCCAGGCAGCGCATTCCAAACCCCAACTGTCTGAGTGAAGAAGTTTCTCCTCATCTCACTCCCAGCTTACTTGCTGACCATCTTGAAATTGTGGCTCCTAGGCACTGACTTACCAACTGGAGGAAACAGAATATCCTTCTTTACCCGGTCAAAATTGTTCAGAATTTTGAACATTGTTTTCGTGCAGCCTGCCATTCTTTTAGTGTAGTCTGCCATCCTTTCCTCATGCTTCCTCTTAGCCTTCCTTATTTCAGCCTTAGCCTCTCTCCTACATTTGAGATATTGCTCCTGATTTATGTTGCTATTATTATGCTGGTATGTATCTTTTCTCTTCCTTATTTTCTCCTCAATAACCTTAGTCACTCATGGTACTCTAACTTTGGATACCCTGGGCGGAATTCTCCGACCCCCCGCCGGGTCGGAGAATTGCCGGGGGGCGGCGTGAATCCCGCCCCCGCCGGCCGCCGAATTCTCCAGCACCGGAGATTCGGCGGGGCGGGAATCGCGCCGCGCCAGTCGGAGGGCACCCCCTGGTGATTCTCCGGCCCACAATGGGCCGAAGTCACGCTGGTTCTATGCCGGCCCCACCGGCATAAATTGGACTAGGTCCGTTACCGGCGGGAACTGGCGGCGCGGGCGGGCTCCGGGGTCGTGGGGGGGGGGGGGCGAGGGGCGAGGGCCGATCTGGGTCCACCGATCCACAGGCGGTCCTGTGCCTTGGGGGCACTCTTTTCCTATGCGCCAGCCGTCTGCCTCTTCCATGGCCAACGCATAGGTGACCCCACCCCCCCGCTCGCATGCGCGGGGATAACGTCAGCAGGCGCTGACGCTCCCGTGCATGTGCGGACCTGCGCCTGCCGGCGGAGTCCCTTTGGGCCCATCTGGCATGGCGCCAAAGGCTTTCCACGCCAGCCGGCAGGGCGCCAACCACTCCGGGGCGGGCCTAGCCCCTAAAGGTGGGGGCCTAGCCCCTCAAGGTGCGGAGATTCCGCACCTTTGGGGCGGCCCGACGCCAGAGTGGCTCACGCCACTCCGTCCCGCCGGGACCTACCGCCCTGCAGGGTACGGGAGAATCCCGCCCCCTGGCTTTATTTCTCATGGGTATGTATCTAACTTGCACTCTATTCATCTCTCCTTTGAAAGTCTCCCATTTTTCATCAACTGTTTTATCCACCAAAATGTTTTTCCAATCAACCTGCTCAAGTTCAGCTTTTAGACTCTTAAAATGTGCATGTTCACAGTCTGAGATCTCTGTCTGTGGCTGTTTTCTCTCCTGTTCCAACTTAATATTGAACTTCATTATATTATGATCGCTATTACCCAACTGCTTCCCTACTCTGACATTCTCCACTTGGCCTGCCTCATTTCCTAAGATCAGATCCAGCACAGCTTCCTCTATGGTAGGACTGGAAACGTAATGCTCTGGAAAGCTCTCCTGCACACACTGCAGGAATTTCACCCTTGCATGCCCCACTCTCTACCCTTCTCCCAGACTAACTTAGGGTAATTGAAATTCTCAACTATCATAACTCTACTTGCCCTGCAGATTTCCATAATCTGCCTACAAATGCACTCTTCTACTTCCTCCCCACTATTTGGAGGTCTGTAATAAATACCAAACAAGGTAACCACACCCTTCCTGTTTCTCACCTCCAACCATATAAATTCTAATTCAGGAACTGCAAAATGGTGGGCATCCTGTTGGGGTAAAGGAGTGATAGGCTACCAGCCCTAATTTGCCACTACAATAATGCCAAGGAGAAGGAGTGGCGTAGTGTGATTGTTACTGGACTAGTAATCCAGAGACCCAGGGTAACGCTATGGGGACCTGGGGCGGGATTCTCCGTAATCGATGTCCGCCGACCGGCGCCAAAAATGGCGCGAATCAGTCCGGCATCACGCCGCCCCAAAGGTGCGGAAGTCTCCGCATCTTGAGGGGCCGAGCCCTCACCTTGAGGGGCTAGGCCCGCGCCTGACTGATTTCCGCCACGCCAGCTGGCAGGAAAGGCCTTTTGTGCCCTGCCAGCTGGCGCGGAAATTACTTTGCCAGGTGGCGCAGCGCGGGAGCGTCAGCGGCTGCTCACGGCATCCCCGCGCATGCGCAGTGGAAGGGGTCTCTTCCGCCTCCGCCGTAGTGGAGACCATGGCGAAGGTGGAAGGAAAAGAATGCCCCCACGGCACAGGCCCGCCCGTGGATCAGTGGGCCCCGATCGCGGGCAAGGCCACCGTGGGGGCGCCCCCCAGGGCCAGATCGCCCCGCGCCCCCCCCAGGACCCCGGAGCGCGCCCGCGCCGCCTGCTCCCGCTGGTAAGATAGATGGTTTAAACCACGCCGGCGGGAGAGGGTTGGCAGCGGCGGGACTTCGGCCCATAGCGGGCCGGAGAATCGCCGGGGGATTCCCGCCGACCGGCGCGGCGCGATTCCCGCCCCCGTCGAATCTCCGGTGGCAGAGAATTTGCGGCACGGCGGGGGCAGGATTCACGCCAGCCCCCGGCCATTCTCCAACCCGGTGCGGGGGCGGAGAATCGCGCCCCTGAATTTGACTCCCATCACAGAGGATGGTGAAATTTGAATTCATTGAAATTATGGAATTATAAGTTTATTGATGAAACAATTGTTGTAAAAAGGCAGCTGGTTAACTAATGTACTTTAGGTAAGGAAATCTGTCATCCTTACCTGGTCTGGTTTCAGATGCACAGCAATGTGGTTGATTCTTAAATGTCGTCACTTCATTCAGTTCAAAAGGTCTTCTTCATGACCTCCAAGGCAAATTATGGCCCCCACCCATCCCCAATGCCCTAATTTCCCCCGATGCCAGGGTATACCCCCCAAAAAATCCCTGTGGCCCCTTATACCCCCATGCCAAGGTAATCCAGAATGCTGCATCCCCAGGGTCTGGTGCATTTGATCTGAGCTGGAGAAGAATTTGCTTTTGGAGGAGGAGGATCCAGTTGTCATGGTCCACATATCAATGGACGTGGTACCAATGACATAAGTAGGAATAGGCAAGAGGTTCTGCTTAAAGAGTATGAGCATCTCGGGGCTAAATAATTTCTAGATTATCACCTGAACCATGAGCAAATTTCAGTAGGGTAATAGGATCAGCGAGTTAAATGCGTGGTTCAAAGATTGGTATGGGAGAGATGGGCTTTGATTCATGGAGCACTGGAACCAGTAATGGGGAAGGTGGGATATGTTTCAAAGATTAATTGATTTCTGAGGTCTTAGCCAAATATCATTATGCATTATGCATAGGGCAGCACGGTAGCATTGTGGATAGCACAATTGCTTCACAGCTCCAGAGTCCCAGGTTCGATTCTGGCTTGGGTCACTGTCTGTGCGGAGTCTGCACATCCTCCCCGTGTGTGCATGGGTTTCCTCCGGGTGCTCTGGTTTCCTCCCACAGTCCAAAGATGTGCAGGTTAAGTGGATTGGCCATGATAAATTGCCCTTAGTGTCCAAAATTGCCCTTAGTGTTGGGTGGGGTTACTGGGTTATGGGGATAAGGTGGAGATGTGGGCTTGGGTAGGGTGCTCTTTCCAAGAGCCGGTGTAGACTCGATGGGCCGAATGGCCTCCTTCTGCACTGTAAATTCTACGATTCCTGACTGAAAACCCAGACGTCCATTAGAGTACGGAAACAGCTGTGCCCCAGGGAAAACATTGCATGCTTGACAGCTCTGGCTCTCTGATCTATGCTGTCAAATTTCACAATGCGAAATCACACAAGATTTCATAGAATTTACAGTGCAGAAGGAGGCCATTCGGCCCATTGAGTCTGCACCAGCTCTTGGAAAGAGCACCCTACCCAAGCCCACATCTCCATCATAACCCAGTAACCCCACCCAACACTAAGGGCAATTTAGCATGGCCAATCCACCTAACCTGCACATCTTTGGACTGTGGGAGGAAACCGGAGCACCCGGAGGAAACCCACGCAGACACAGGGGGAACGTGCAGACTCCACACAGACAGTGACCCAGCTGGGAATCGAACGTGGGACCCTGGAGCTGTAAAGCAATTGTGCTACCATGCTGCCCTAAGATAAAGAGCTTCAAGTGCTGGTAGTTTCTGTTTATAATGTAAAGCACCTGAATGATTTACGATTTTATTCCGCTGTATTAAAAATGAGTTTATTTTCAGCAAGTGGAAAGTTGTCATTAAATGACTGTCCTTAAAGCTTTTTTTATACATCCTACTGTCACGAGAGGGTTTGTTGTTGCTATAAAGTTTATAGTGGGTAAATGAACATGGATGTGTCATAGCTTAACACCAGGGGCATGAGGGGCCTGGGGATTGTTTGGGGGCATGGCATGGGGACATGAGAGCCTAAAGGGGATGGGTGGATGGCATTGAGTTGGCATGGATGGGCATGAGGATCTCGTGGCGTTGAGTGGATGTGAGGGGTAAGGACTGGAGGGCCTTTCTGTGTTATTACAACTGGGACAATGTCCCACAGCACCCAGGTGGGCCTTTTAAACATCCACCGTCACACTGGGTAGGGCCTGTGGATGTCTCTGTACTTTTTTCCATGTTGTTTCACCAGACTGCAGCCCAAAACATCGGCCCACAAAGAAAATCCTGTTCTTGCGGGCACTTCTTTGTGAGGTGGGCTGTCGTGTTCTGTCGTCTGGCCAAAGTGAATGATAAACTGCAGAACATGTCGTTTGAAATAATTTATTACAGAACAAACTGCGTGGTAAGATAATTAGTATAAATTAACTAACAAACAACTATTTTTTAAAATAATCTTTATTGTCACAAGTAAGCTTACTTTAATACTACAATGACGTTACTGTGAAAAGCCCCTAGTCGACACATTCCAGCGCCTGTTCGGGGACACAGAGGGAGAATTCAGAATGTCCAATTCACCTAACAGCACATCTTTCAAGTCTTGTGGGAGGAAACTGGAGCACCCGGAGGAAACCCACGCAGACAAAGGGAGAATGCGCAGAATCCGCACATACAGAGACCCAAGCCGGGAATGGAACCTGGGACCCTGGAGCTGTGAAGCAACAGTACTAACCACTGTGCTACTGTGCCGCTCGTGGGACTACTGCAAACACGTCTACCTCCCAGCACAACCAGCGCCCAACAAGCAGATCACATGGTGACGTGATGGATTTGCAATGCCATCTAGTGGTCGGAGATCACTAGATGGCATTGGGGCTGCTTTAGCTTCCTGGGCTGAATCGCTGGCTTTTAAAGCAGACCAAGGCAGGCCAGCAGCACAGTTCAATTCCTGTACCAGCCTCCCCGAACAGGAGCCGGAATGTGGCGACTAGGGGCTTTTCACAGTAACTTCATTGAAGCCTACTCGTGACAATAAGCCATTTTCATTTCATAACTTACATTATGCATATCATCACAGGCTTGAGCTGGGAATTCTCCTAACACCCACTACCTGCCTTGAGAGTGAAAAACCATTGTTTCAGCTTGATGACCTTTTTATCAGAACAATTTCTCTCTCCTCTCACAGGCCGGCTTCAACCTCCACCACTGACCTGTTCCCCAGGTGCATTTTAGTGCCTGGATGGGCAGGAATGCATTCACCAATCATGGAAATGTGATGGCGAAGAATACTGTATGGATGGAAAACTAATTAAACTGCCCGACTCTGATTCCAGGCACCCTACCTCCTCAAGATCAATGTGAAGATAAAGAATTCCGATGCGCTAATGAAAAATGTATTCCATCATTGCTCCGATGTGATGGCGTTCCAGACTGTTCTTCCAAAGAAGATGAATTTGGCTGCTGTAAGTTCCAATTCTTAAAGTCACCGTTGCAGATGTTCTGCCAAATTTCAGGTTTCTTTTACTTATGTTAAGAACAACCCGGCACTGTAAACCTTGTGTCCTAGAAATTTACTGGGTGCAAGGAATGACCCTGTGCTTGAATAGATAGGCTTGACGTGCACCCGGAACAGGGCCTCACTTAAATGAGATGGACAAGTTGTGGATGGCCTCCGCAGGAAGTCAGCTACAGTCTGAATTTAATGCACTGTGGTTCTCAGGCCATTAAAGGGAAATGGGATGTGGTCAGGAGTGGGAAAGGACAGCCAGCAAAGAAGGTAAAGTTTGTTCTTAGATTGTATGGCACAGAGATCTCTTTCCTTTTTGTCTAAAAAATGTTTATTCTCCAAGGGCACAGGACTAGAAAATGGGATCAAATCCATGATGCTCAGTCTCTGTCCCTTCACATTTCCCTGGGATTTCTCTCAGGGGTGAGGGTGGAGTGCAGTGATGGATTGCCTGCATCTACAACAGGCAAAAGCATATAAATTTATTGGAAATGAGAGGGAGGGCCTAACTGCACGTGGGAAGGCAAATTGGACAAGCATTTGGAAAGGACCATTGAGGCTGAGGGCCGTCTGATGTTGCTTTGTGCAGCAGATTAAGAGCATTAACAGCAGCAGTCAATCCACTACTGTAGGCCTGTCAGACATGGGTCATCAGCAGTATTTCCAGCACAATTTCTAGGCCTGGGGAGGTGGTTGACTTGGGGTGCTGGACTTGTGACACACCAGGGAGATGAAAATGAGTGAATTCTGAAATGCAGATGTGTTATGATATTTGAAATAGACCAGTGATTATGTGCCTGCTTGTCTATGGGTGCACAGGGGAGTGGCAAAATGAAGCTTCTATAACATCCTTGTATGGCAGAATGCCTCATCAGCTGCTACGGAAATAGTTTTTGTCATGCAAAGGTATCTTATAGCTACACTGAGATTATGAATTTGAGGTTGCAGTTCTGTGTGATCAACTTAAGGAGGCAGATGATCAATATTCATTCATAGAATTTACAATGCAGAAGGAGGCCATTCGGCCCATCGAGTCTGCACCGGCTCTTGGAAAGAGCATCCGACCCAAGGTCAACACCTCCACCCTATCCCCATAACCCAGTAACCCCACCCAACACTAAGGGCAATTTTGGACACTAAGGGCAATTTAGAATGGCCAATCCACCTAGAATGGCCAATATCACAGTTGCTCTTTGGAAAAGGAAATTAATTCTCACGATCACTATCCTCAAAGTATCCTGGCCTACTCACTATCAAGTGCTGTCATCCAACAGTTGAGTGTTGTTACCAAGAAACCGCTTGATCGGCTTTGGTCCAGACAGAGATGATGCAAGTTTACAGTCGCAATTTGGCCGTTTGATGTGAACCCAATCACCAATTTCAAATCGTGGCTCTCTTGCACCTGTTAAATTGTCAAAGTAAACTTTTACTTTACTTTGTCACTTTGCGATATTTTTTCTGCTTTTGCTCTGATATTCTCATTGAATTGTGGCAACGGCTTAAGAACGGTCCGTGACATGTCAAAGACACAGCCTATCATATGTTCCACTGGTGTCTTACCTGTCAGAGAGTGCAGGGTGGATCGATATGTGCAAAAGAGGATATGAATGGACCGTTCAAATGTTTTCCTCTCAGACTTAGACTGTCCTTGATCACCCTATTGAATCATTCATTCAATGGCACCATTTGATTGTTGGTTGTATTGTAATGTTAGATGGTGATGAGTGCTGTAGCTTGCTAGGAACTCCGTGGCCTAATTGGAAACAAACCACTGTCCAGCCCTTTGCAATGTAGATCACGAAAACCAAGTAAAAACTTTGATTTTTAGGGGCTGCTTGTACTTCTCCAAAAATATCAACTTTGATGCTGTTTTCCATGGGGTTGGTTATTGAGGCATGGGAAATGGTTGAAAAGGTTTTCATTGCATGTTCAAACTACACAGTTTCTGATGAACTCGTCTATACAGATCTGTTGCTGGCCATCAGACTGCTTTGCAGGATCGTTGTTTCATCTAAACAACACCGGGACATCCTTCATGGGCAAGATGCAATACACTTTGCTGTACCATATTTGGGAGATCTGTTTAAGTTGTGCAGGCAATACCTGTGTCATGAAACAATGCAAGTTAGGGCAGTACGGTTGTGCAATGGTTAGCACTGCTGCCTCCGGCGCCGAGGTCCCAGGTTCCAGCTCTGGGTCATTGTCCGTGTGGAGTTAGCACATTCTCCCCACGTTTGCGTGTGTTTCGCCCCCACACCCAAAAGATGTGCAGGTGAGGTGGATTGGCCGTGCTAAAATGCCCCTTAATTGGAAAAAAAAAATTGGGTATTCTAAATTTTAAAAAAATGAAACAATGCAAGTTCATTACATACTCTGTAGTGCAGGACTAATTCTTCCTCTATTTTGCAAGATCACTCAGTTTTAGGGATTGACTTAAATTACACCGTCCAATTACAGATGCAATACGTGTCATGATATTCATATAAACATATCATGGTGCAATCACACACACACACTGATGGACAGATCAACGGACCAATCAACACACACGCAACATCACAGCCAACCACCAGTGAGAGCACACGCACTATAAAACAGGGAACACCACAGTTCCCGCGGATTCCAGCAGGAGATAGCTCAGAGCACAGAGCTCACAGCGTGCCACTCAGACATCCACCATGTGCTGAGTGCCTCTCTAAGATAGTGTTAGGGTTGGGTCCACAGGTTAACGGGTAAAGTACGAACCACAGCCATGAGTTAACAGATGTTGTTATCAAGAGTAATAAAACAGAGTTGTACCATCTACAACCGTGTTGGTTCGTTTGTATAGCGGAACACTCAACACGACATTACGCTCTGCTGTTTCCAGATGGCAGCATTCATCTCTTTTTTTCTAGATAAGCAGACTGTAACGCTCTTAATATAAGGACACAAAATTACATTTTATGAAGAAAATGAAAGGCATCATCAAAACACAGATAAACTCTGAAATATTAGCTCATTATGACACATCTGCAGATAATGAGTCAAATTACTTAACAACATTTGATGTCAAAAGAATGACAGCAAATATCACGGTTCTTCAGAAAACTGAAACAGAAACATTTCAAAGAAACAGTCTGATGAGCCTGCTTGTTCCTGCTGTTCCATATAACAAAAAACTAATAACATCCGATAGTTTCAAGTGAATTTTCCTCCTCCCTTCCTGCCTTCTTGTCCAGCTCCGGGTAAACATTTTGGGATGATCTCATTCAAGGAGTTGGTTGGCTGACAAACTATGGAGCGATTTGAGGGGGAATGGTATAATTGAAGCCAGTAAAACCTATCAAGGACGAAGGTGACAACATTGCGGCTGAGAACTGAAGCTGCAGCATTTGGGGTGAAATATGTTTCATTGGGAGTAGAAGTGGGGAGGCTGGCAGAGAGCTTTCCTGAAATGAATCCCTGAATAATGGAATGGGTTAGTATCTCAATAGACATGGGGGAGAAAGAGAAGCAGAGGCGAGCAATCTTTCAGAAGAGAAAAAAAACAAGTATCATAGAATCTACAGTGCAGAAGGAGGCCATTCAGCCCATCATGTCTGCACCAGCCCTTGGAAATAGTACCCTACTTAAACCCATACCGCCACTCTACCCGCGTAACCCAATAACCCCACCTAAACCTTTTGGACACTTAAGCGCACTTTAGCATGGCCAATCCACCTAACCTGGACTGTGGGAGGAAACCGGGGCACCCAGAGGAAACCCACACAGACACGGGGAGGACGTGCAGATTCCGCACAGACAGTGACCCAAACCAGGAATCGAACCTGGGACCCTGGAACTGTGAAGCAACAGTACTAACCACTGTGCTACCGTGCCGCCCTTGATAATGGTGGTGGATAAAGATCTGAAGGACAAATTGGGTTTGTGGTGGAGTCGTACCGTCAGTTTAGTTTACGGTGGCAGTTCAGCAGGTTGACGGAGTAGAGATCAAAACACGTAGTTTTGCCAATGTTTAGCTGAAGCATGTTTTGAGCTTAGCTCAGACTTAACGTCAAATACACTGCAGGAATTGCCCTGAATCAATGGACGTAATGTCATCACTGAACATGCATCAACTGATGTCACCAAAATTTGGAACGTAAATAGCCTATTTAAAATAGGTGAATAAGCTGTGAGCTATTAAATCTTGGGCAGGATAGTTAAAAAAAGCATCAAGTGGCACACAGAGGGTTAAGCGATTTGAGAAAATTGGAGGAAACAAGGTTCTAAAAGTGAAGTTAAAGGACCCTGAACAGATACTCAGAAACAAAATAATAAAATTGAACAGTAAATTATTGTGACTCTTAGAGAAAATGAATTTCGGGGATGTTTATCAAAGTAAGAGTACGGTGGATGAGGTGACTGTGGACAAGGGAAACCTATTAAGGATCTTGAGGATGTCAACAATAACCACAAGGACGACAATAAATTGAATAAGAAGGCATCTAAATTTATAGCGGAATGAGTACTCCGCTAGTTAAAGCTCTTTCAGAAATTAAAGCGTTTTGGGATTTTACGATGGAGAGCTAAAAAAATAAAACAAAGCACAAGATACAGCAGCAGCATTATTGATAGGTTCAAAGAATTTTGGGAGCATACTGGAGGCCTGAGATATTACTAACACAGGTCACGGGTGTGCCAAATATGTGATCACGGGTGTGCCAAATATATGAAATCTAGAATAGAGCAACATTCTAAAAGCCATTATAAGCAGTAACTGAAGGGCACCCAGTAAGAGCTAACACACTCAGTGAAACCCAATACAGGAACATGGACCTGCTGCCAAGGTAGCATGAAAATGAATGTGGTCTGGAATGAGACCTGGACATTACTTGGGGGTCAGTTGGATCAGTAGAATAAGGCAGCATAAATGGAAAGAAACAAATGGTACATTTCAAAGAGATTTTCAATGGAAGTTCTTTATTCAAAGAGTACTAAATATGTGGAACAATCTACCAATTAACATAGAAACAAACGTTTAAGGCATTCACGGTACAGATTAATTTTGGACTGGAGGAATTGAAATCATCTTATCCAATCTTCTTCACCTACAGCTAACTACTGAGGGAGGAATAAAGAAATTATCCAATATCATTTTAAGAACAATCTGATCAGACAAGGGCCAATCAACAGTGGCTATTTGCTTCAAAAAAGGACAAAGTTTAAAAGGACTGCTTCTAAAAGTGTAACAGATAATATATTTTCATTTAATTTTTATGCTGTTTATGACATACCAAACACCAACATTATTTTGTGTATTTTCACACCTACACTGCTTTTTTACCTTTGGGGAAGGGGTGGCAGGTTTTCTGAGCTGATTATCAGCTTGTTGAACCACGTTGATTAGTTCTTCTGTGGCCGACAAATCCTGGTATTAGATTCAAACACAGAGCTTCTGGCTTGACAGTAGAGATGCTCCCAGTACACCAAGGCCTCCTATCTAGCATCAATATTAAGATGCAGTTATGCATCAGTGTGTAGTAAAACTAGTGCTGATAGTCAGCCAGCTGCATTTTAATGCAAGTTTCCAACCATCTGTTTTAACTCTGAAGGCTACAATAGCAATTCTGCATGGAAAATATGCAAATAAAACAAAATATAATAAAAATGTACGATGTTTTTTCAGTTTGCTGCGAGCAACATGGGCATGAACAGATTTACAGTTTTGAGGAGCACTCCAAAATACACCCTGGTATCTACAGCGGGAGAGATTTCCCAACTCATTTCAGCTGCCTAGGCACATTTTTGCAGCTACCAACAAGATCCATTATTGGAAGGTTATGGCTACAGGAGCCATAAAATGAACGTGATATGTGAAACTCAGACTGGCAGACAATACAACTTTGCATGTGTTTGTACCAATGAAATAGGATTAGATAGAGGTTAGTAAGAAGATTAACCTCGCCTTCAATTCCAAGTCTGCACATTTTCATGTACAAATAAAACTGTTACATTGAAATCTCAATGCAGCAACAATGCCCATTTGCATGATTGAATTATAAAAGAAGGCCACAATTTTTATTTCAATTAGCAACTTTATTATGCTCAACATTATTGAAATGAATGGCGTGACCCGTTCGGTGGAGAAGCACTTCCAGTGACATATTTTTGTGCTTTACATCTAGCCTTGTTGCTGTAGGATGGTGCGTGTAGATAGCATGTTATCACGCTGACCTCTTCCATAAAGGACATCACAACCTGTCTCATTATTGTACAGCACTTTGCTTTTTGTTGCAGGATTGGTGTCAGAAATCACAGTCTCATGGGATTTTAAGTACAATGGTAACATCCCTCCTCTTACATGTAGCAGACAGGCAACTACCTCAGTTAGTTTTTAATGCTGCAAATGTCTCTGAATTTTAAAATTAGTCGCTGCATATTTAGAGTGCATGTTTATTATTCAAAACTCCCCTTTGTTCAAATTTATTTTCAGAATTTGCAATCTTTGGAGTAATCTATATTTTGTATCACAATGTTTGAGCATCAGGGAGTATTTATGGTGGATGGTACTTTATGACATTGGGTGAAAAGAATCTTCTATGGAAATTGTGTATGCTCTGGTGCAGAGCACCTCCATATACGCGTGTGAATCAAAAACAGGGCTAGAACACCGCTGCTCAAATTTGGGCCTTACATCTAATGAGGCTCAATATCCACAGCAGAACTTCTCAATCTCTATCCAAATACATTGAAAGAATGGGCTTGAAAGACCAAATTGAATTTTTATGTTATCAATAGAAAATATTGTCCTACTTGTCCTAATGTCCTAAAATGATGAATAATTATCTTCCTCAGCTACAATACGTTGCTTCAATGGTTCTTTGCTCTGTGGATCCAGTAGACAGTGTATTCCACTAACACAGCGATGTGACGGTGTCATTGACTGTGGAGATTTTAAATCTGATGAATCTAGCTGCTCGGGTAGGAAAACAAATCGGAAACAATTTAATTACAAAGTTGTTTCATCTGTTCTTCCTGTCTAATCTAATATTGTCTCAGTCCCTTAATGACATTGATAATTTTACTCTCTTGTAGAATGTCCGAATGCCTATTGTAAAAATGGAGGAACATGCTTCATTGATAACAGAATAGCATTGTGCAAGTAAGTGTTTGGATACTTGTTACAGGACACTTTGTAAATGTCTAATAAGAAATTAAAACAATTATGCTTCTCCTCCTTCTGTCATTTATGCAGATTGTCAAAATAGAGCAAATTGTGGAACGTTGTGAAGTCATCTGTTCTTCTCATTACAAATCCAAATGTTTGTGCTTTGCATTCTTATGCTGCTATATTGTTGCAGATGCCATTTGAGAGAGGAGCATCATTCTGACTAGTATGCAAGCAGGCTGCACTGAGTTATACTGACAATTCTGTACCATTGTCAGATCAGGAGAGGGGAAGCTTGGGGACTGTATACTTTCAGATCAGCTAATATCTGAATTCTGTTGTGTTGGGTGCTCTGGATCTGTGGAACACATACAGGTCACCAACACTTGAAATAGTGCAACACTATTTTATTGAATCATTAACTGTTGTAATATACTCTGACTGTGGGTTAACACGATACTAGCTTTAACTAAAGACCTTTGCCTTGTCCTAACCAGTCGATGCACTCAGCATATGGTGAATGTCTGTGCTGCAGGCTGTGAGCTCTGTCCTCCTAGCTAGCTGCAGCTCGAATGAGCGGGAACTCTGATGCCCCCTGTCTTTATAGTGCGTGTGCTCTAACTGGTGATTGGCTGCGGTGTTGTGTGTGTTGATCGGTCCCACTGTGTGTCCATCAGTGTGCGTCTGCACCATGATATACTGGTGTATATTATGACAAATGCTGGTGACATTTTTAATGTCAGCAAGGACACCAGATATCGTGGGCTGAATTCTCTGTTCCTGAGGCTAAGTGCTGGCACCAACGGAGAATCCTCGGGGTGATTCACAACGAGAAAATCGGTACCGGTGAGGGGCTAGCACCGGCACCACGTGGAACACTCACGGATCATGTGGAAAACGGCTGGAGAATCGCCAGGCCCGGGACAGCATGTGCAGGGCTAACGAGCTGCACCGCTCATGCTGGAAAACATTGCACTGACCATGCTGGAACCCTCACCCACCCACCCCGACCTAACAGCCCACCTCGGACCACTCCCCACCACTATCCCCAGCCCTAGCAGTAGCCCTCTGGCCAGTGGCGTGTATCCTGGCCGAGTGTGGTGGCACTGGACACTGTCCGCAGTCGGCATGCCAGCTTTCCAACCACTGAGACCACATGTGGCCCGCGCCGTCGGGAATTCGGCCCATCGGGGGTGGAGCATCACAGGTGGGCTGGCTGAGGCAGCATAGTTTTGTGAAGGGGAGATCGTGTCTCACTAACTTGATAGAGTTTTTCGAAGAGGTCACAAAGATGATTGATGCAGGTAGGGCAGTGGATGTTGTCTATATGGACTTCAGTAAGGCCTTTGACAAGGTCCCTCATGGCAGACTGGTACAAAAGGTGAAGTCACACGGGATAAGGGGTAAGCTGGCAAGGTGGATACAGAACTGGCTAGGTCATAGAAGGCAGAGAGTAGCAATGGAAGGATGCTTTTCTAATTGGAGGGCTGTGACTAATGGTGTTCCAAAGGGATCAGTGCTGGGACCTTTGCTGTTCATAGTATATATAAATGATTTGGAGGAAAATGTAACTGGTTTAATTAGTACGTTTGCAGACGACACAAAGGTTGGTGGAATTGCGGATAGCGATGAGGACTGTTAGAGGATACAGCAGGATTTAGATTGTTTGGAGACTTGGGCGGAGAGATGGCAGATGGAGTTTAATCTGGACAAATGTGAGGTAATGCATTTTGGAAAGTCTAATACAGGTAGGGAATATACAGTGAATGGTAGAACCCTCAAGAGCATTGACAGTCAGAGAGATCTAGGTGTACAGGTCCACAGGTCACTGAAAGGGACAACACAGGCGGAGAAGGTAGTCAAGAAGGCATACGGCATGTTTGCCTTCATTGGCCGGGGCATTGAGTATAAGAATTGGCAAGTCATGTTGCAGCTGTGTAGAATCTTAGTTAGGCCACACTTGGAGTATAGTGTTCAATTCTGGTCGCCACACTACCAGAAGGATGTGGAGACTTTAGAGAGGGTGCAGGAGAGATTTACCAGGATGTTGCCTGGTATGGATGGCATTAGCTATGAGGAGCGGTTGAATAAACTCGGTTTGTTCTCACTGGAACAATGGAGGTTGAGGGGCGACCTTATAGAGGTCTACAGAATTATGACGGGCATAGACAGAGTGGATAGTCAGAGGCTTTTTCCCAGGGTAGAGGGGTCAATTACTAGGGGGCATAAGTTTAAGATGCGAGGGGCAAGGTTTAGAGGAGATGTACGAGGCAAGTTTTTTACACAGAGGGTAGTGGGTGCCTGGAACTCGCTGCTGGAGGAGGTGGTAGAAGCAGGGACAATAGTGACATTTAAGGGGCATCTTGACAAATACATGAATAGGATGGGAATAGAGGGATACAGACCCAGGAAGTGTAGAAGAGTTTAGTTTAAACGGGCAGCATGGTCGGCACAGGCCTGGAGGGCCGATGGGCCTGTTCCTGCACTGTACATTTCTTTGTTCTTTGTTCTTTGATGATATGCCAACTGCCTTGCGGCTGCACATGGCGTGCATCCCGATGACGCAGATTTGGAGGGGGCGGAGCATCGAATCCAGCGTCAGAAGCCATTCTCCGCCCAATCGCCGATCCCGATTTCGGCGTCGGGCTGTGGAGAATCTCACTCCCTGACTTTATTAATGTTAGGAGCTTCCCGGCCCTGGGTCACTGTACGTTTGGAGTTTGCACATTCTCCCCGTATCTGCGTGGGTTTCACCCCCACAACCCAAAGATGTGCTGGTTAGGTGTATTGGCCACGCTAAATTGCCCCTTAATTAGAAAAAAAAATAATTGGGTACTCTAAATTTATTTTTAAAAACAGAAAAGATTTAATGTTGGAAGCTTTAAAGGTGTTCCTCACATAGACCAGATCACCTATCTTGAATATTCTATCAGATCTCATAGAATCATAATTTCTTCTCTGATTCTCTTGTTGGGACCCCACCCTCACAGTCAGGTTTGGGAAAAGTAGGCTTAGTCTCGTACAAAGCTGCCTCATTAACACCGGGGCGATTCCTGTCATCGAATAATTGAGTAAAAACCCTGCCAATTTGGTCTTTATGAATGCTGCCGGTTTTTTCATGCAGATTTTAAAGTTTCTGCCAGCCCATTTGGCAATGGCTGATAAGGCACTGTCCTGATTTGTCTGATGCTGGTCGATTGCATGAAGCTTTGGAACTCCCCACTGGTAAAGGCACTGCCGTTGTCAGAAACCAGGACTTCTGGTATTCCATGTATACAAAAACACTGTTGTATTTTTTCAATCATGGCAGTGGAGATCATGGAGCCATGCAGTGTATCTCCCACCATTTGGAGTGTACATCTACCAGGATCAAAAACATGCAACCCATTAAAGTATGGGCAAGGTACACATGCACTCGCACCCATGGCCTGCCTGGCCACTCCCAGGGATGTAGGGAGGCTGAAGGAAGGAGTTGTTGATTGACCTGGCATGACTAACACTGCTTTACCAAGTCTGAGATGTCTGAGCCGAGACCAGGCCACCAGGCATAGTTCCTGGCAAACATTTTCATTTTGTATAGCCCAAGGCGCCCATTATGTAGCTCCACTAGAATTGGGTACCGCCCTAGGCGATGGACAATCCGGGAGCTCCAGAGAATGACCAAGTTCTCAAATGAGTTCATCTTTCTTGGTCAGGTAGTTGTCCTCGGACTCTGACATTCAAGATCATATGCTTCCATTTTGACAGTGTTGGATTCTTTTATGTCCAGGTCTTACTTTGCCTTGCAGCTACTGGTAAAAGCCCAAAATTTTTTTGGGTCATTGTAATTTTTTTAATGCTGGCAAAGAAGCCTGGTTCGTGGGCAGTGGGATGCGACTCAAGGCATCAGCATTACCTATTTACATTCCTGGGCAGTGCTCTAAGAGATATTCACAACCTGCAAGTAACAGAACTGTATCTGGGTGAAGGTGATGGGGAAAATTACCTTATCCACTTCAAAAAGCCCCAATAAAGTCTTGTGGTCAGTCACTATTATGAAACGGGTACCATTGATGTAGCGGGAATTCCCCTACCTGCTTTCTCACGAACGCCCGACCCTGCATATACCTAAAGGCATTTCCCGGAGGTAACCCAAATTTCTCCTCCAGCGCCCTCAGACTGGCAAAAGTCCCATCGATGAATAAATCCCCCATCCTTTTAATTCCCGCCCGGTGCCAGCTTAGGAACCCACCATCTATCCTACCTGGAACGAACCTATGGTTGTCCCATATTGGAGCCCAGACTGAGGCCTCTACCTCCCCCCTATGCCATCTCCACTGCCCCCAAATCCTCAATGTCACCGCCACCACCGGACTCGTGGTATTCCGCGTTGGCAGAAGCAGCAACGGTGCCGTCACCAGTGCCCCCAGGCTAGTACCTATACAGGACGCCGCCTCTAACATTTACCACGCCGCCCCCTCTCCCTCCATTACCCACTTCCAAATCATAGATACATTCGCTGCCCAGTAATAGCTGCGCAGGTTCGGCAGCACCAGCACCCCCCCCCCACACCCCCCCCCCCCCCCCCCCCACCCCCCGACTGCGGTCCAAGAACACCCTCTTAACCCTCGGGGTCTTATTTGCCCACAAAAATACCATTATTCTCCTGTTTACCCGCTTACAGAAGGCCTCAGGGATGAGAATGGGCAGGCACTGAAAGACGAACAGAAACCTAGGGAGGACCGTCATCTTAACGGACTGCACCCTACCCGCCAGGGAGAGTGGCAAACATGTCCCACCTCCTGAAGTCCTCCTCCATCTGGTCCACCAGCCGTGCCAGATTTAGCTTATGCAAGACCCCCCAACTCTTGGCAACCTGGATACCCAAATACCGAAAACTCCTCTCCACCATCTTGAGCACCTCTATTTTCAATGGATGAACATTTACCAGCTGTTCCACCATTATTGGGGCAACCTTGATCATGATGATGCAGTTTATTTGCATTGTTTCTGCTTCTGGAAGTGGGTATACCTGCATGCTATGGGCCGATGCTGGCCTTGGCTTCTTCCCTGAGTAACACACGTATTGCTGATTCCTATAGCTTTGCCTTGGCTGTACCCTGTTACGGTGCTTACAGTAGTTCATTGTCTGGAATCTGCAGCCTTCTGGAGCTGGCTCCCGTGCATCCTTAGGACTGTCATAATATCTCCAAAACTGCAGGGGTACATGAGCTGAGCTCCGATTTGGTGATGGACGATTTACCCAGGCGATATCAGTTGAGGAATGGTCACTTTTACATGAGGCCCCTCCCCCTAACTGGAGGCCCCTAACCAGAGGACATTGGTGTTTGATGCCCCTTGTAGCTGCTGAACCCCTTTTTCTGCATTTTCTATGATAGAGCCAGAGCCATTTCAATTACTTTTCAAAAGTCCAGCTTGGGTTCTGCTGGTTACCTTTTTTGAGCTGTCAAATTGTTTATTCCGCAAATTAATCTGCTCGCAGCATCTCAGTCAGGGATGGGCCAAATTCACAATTTTCTGCCAGTTTCTGAAATCCGGTCAAAGATTCAGTGATAACCTCCCCTGGGGTTCTCCCGGTATCTCTCGAAGATGAAAGAAGACTTTGGGTCATAATGATTTTGCACCAGGTCAACCAGCTTGTCAAAAGATTTTGAGGCAGGAGAATCCGGAGAGTTCCAGCTTTTTATCACACTGAGATTCACCCCCCCCATATGACGTCAGCAGGATAATATGCTTCTGATATCCCACAAGGTTATTCGCCCAAAAGAAGTAACGCATGTGCTCTGTGTATTAGGCCCAATCTTCTCCGCTAACATCATAGGATTCGAGTTCACTGAAGAGAGGCATTTTTCATTCTTATCGGTTCTCTTCACAATCATGCTGTTCATTGGCTGCCACTCTATTTGGTGAAAAGGGTTGGCAGGGCAAGGCTGCAGAAACTACCACCTCAGGCTGGGTTTAATCCAGTTGTTGCAGTGGGAATCATGGCTGGGTCCACTTAATCGCAAGAGAGGTCTTGCATCAGCCTCCCAGTGATGGGAAAACTGCTCCCAATTGCTGACAGTGGTGGGATGATAAGCCAATTGACACCCATTGATCCCTGATCCCACTGCAATTCAGTGGTTGCTCGGGGATTAGACAGGAGCTGCATAGCTCTTCCGTGCCTCCCAAAGACTGCTTCGCGATTCCAGTCTATCCTTGCACACCAATCGTCTGGGGTCCCTCAGCAATCCTGGGTCCCTGGCTGTTCCATCATTGGTAGATTCCAGCATGTAGCCATCTGGGATGGCCACGTCCCGATTACAAAATGGACACTTGCAAAGAATGCAGGGAAAATTGGACAATACCAAAAAAGCAAGCAGGTCCAAGGTCTGTCTGTTGATTAGAGCTGTAGCTCTCAGACAGGACCGGTACTGCAGAACCATCTACATACTAATGAGCCATCCCCAGGAACAAAAGGCAACATTTAGGTAAACAATGCTAAGATAGACACCCACCAGAGAAGACTAAAACAAAGCAAACCAACGGCCACCTAGGACATACCCAGCAATCAGGGAACCCTCCCCTCTATCGAAGGAAAATCGATAGAAATGATTGGGGAAACGGCCCAAATAATTGGGGCCAAGTTCAAGGCCCACCCAAAGCGCATGAAGCCCTTTTGGGGTATAAAAAGGATTCCCCAAGAGAGAATCTCTCTCTTGGCCTTGGCTCTCAGCGAGGAGAGACCTGCCAAAGCTGCTCCAGACCAAGTAAGTTCCAAGTCAACGCATGCGACGAGATAGACGCTCCTAGTTGCTACCCTGTAAACAGCTCAACCCAGCAGCCTCAGAACCGAGCAACGGCCATTGTTCCTCTGACTGAGTTGGCACCCGAAGCTAAGTATAGGCTTTTAGTAATAGTGATAGTTTAGGTTGCAGAGTTTTATGCATGAGTAGATTTTACTGTGTGTAAATAAATGAGCATTGCTTTTGAACTTACTAACAGGTGTATCGAGTCTTTGGTCAGTATTCGGTTTTGAACCTTGTGGTGGTATCGAAAGATACCTGGCGACTCTTGAGCAAACACAATTAAACAGAGCCAAATTAAGAGACAACAGCAAGTTAGCAACAAGCACTCCTGATATATTTTCTTTCATGGGATGCAGACATCACTGGCTGGGCCAGTATTTGTTGCCTATGACTAGTTGCCTTTGAACTGAGTGGCTTGCCACACCATTTCAGAGAGCAGTTAAGAGTCAATCACATTATTGTGGGTCCAACTAGGTAAGAATGGCAGATTTCCATCCCTAAAAGGACATGAGTGAACCAGATGGATTTTTCAACAATCATTTCATGGTCACCGTTACTAAGACTAACTTTATATTCCAGATTATTAATTCAATTCAAATTCAAATTCAACCAGCTGAAGTGGTGGGAATGGAACCTGTGTCCCCAGAATATTAGCCTGTGCCTCTGGATAGGAATTCCAGTAACATTACCACTATACCATCATCTCCCCCAGCAATAGATTGGACCTCCACCGCTGAGGTGCTAAATCCTGGGGCGGCCCAACGGTGGCCACTTTAAGTGCCTTGAACACTATTGGGATTCCACCATGGAATTGATTGAGGTTCCTCGTCACTTCTCTGATCAGTGGGCGAGACCCTTGTTCGGTTGACTAAATCCAGCCCTCTTAAAGGTGTGATGCAGTCTCGGATCCCGAGAGCAAGAACATTTCCCAGAATTAGGAAGTGGTTCAGACAGGACATGCCATGTTGAAGACTCTGATCCTGGTGTTGGATAGGAGGTGAATGCTCCCAACTAATAAGAGGAAACGGTCACAGAGTTGCGCAATGCCAAGAGCTTAGCTGCCAGGGCATGGCTACAATGCAGTAAAAGGTTCCATGACCTCACTAGAGGTACAGGATAAAAATACTTCCCTTTACTCTCTACTCACACCTCCACCACTTCCAGTCTCACTGTTCACAATATTCTCCTGTTCCAATTTCTTTAGCTCTGCGTCACACTACATTCCACTGCCTCTCATTTACAAACATTCAATGCTACTAGAACCTTCACTTTCCCACAACTTACATCCTGCATGCTGCAAGGCAACTATTCCAGAATCTCAATTCTTACTAGACTATCATTCACACACACTTCATTCTTGAGGAAGAAAGTGTGCACAAGCTGCACCAAGAGGCTTTCACCAGAGAAGATCAAGCCCACCTGCACACCCTCTCCTCCATGGAAAGAAGCATACTTGACATCATGGCAGGGCCCGAGTAATGACCATGGCCATTGGCAGAGCTGGAAGCGATGTCAAGCAGTGTTTCACAGTAACTTCATTGCAGTGTTAATGTAAGCCTACTTGTGGCAATAAAAAGATTATTATTATATTATCTTTTCCCCCTTCTTCCTTCAGTCTCATCCTCTCCACTCTGAATCACAAACTACAAATGCTTTCACGGGGCAATCATCTCTCCTTGCTTTTCCTTTACATGAAAAGCTAACCCTTGCGTTGCTTTTTTGTGCTGGGCTTGGGAAGTGTGACTTGGGCTTTTCAAACTTTGGAAAGATGAGCATATCATTTCTTCCATGCCCATCATATTTTCATCCCCTAGAGACATGGGCGAGCAGGATTCGGATTATCCGACTCCCGGTGTAGCATCGGAGGAAACTGGGTGACAAGGTGAACTAGTTAAAACCCAGTTTTGGTTCTCTGGGACATCAGCCCAGATCTCTGTATTGTTCTTTTGGCCCCTAACCCTCACTCCCGCATCCCATGAACCCTCCATGCCCCCTCATATTCCCCATGCACTCTTCATGATGCCCCATATCCCTTACGTCCTCTCCATCCCCCATCATATTCCCCATGCTCCTTCATTTATCCTTCATAGCCACTCACCCAGTGTCCACTATGAGTTTCCAAACACTTTTTCTTTAGTTTTGAATGCATAATAACATTTTCCCACTGGATCCCAACATTTTCACTTAATGGAGAATACCATTCGTGTTTCTACTGTATAATAACAGCATGCAATGGCTAGCTTCACCTATTGCTCAAGTTATTGAGACACCTTACATTAAACAATCCTGATTGTGCTAAGAATTACACTGAAAACCAAGTTCAGTTTATCAGTTAGGCCTGCCGTGTGGCTCCCTTATGCATGCTAGAAGCCACATATATTCACACACAGAGCCCTGTCCTATGCAGAAAGAGGGAAAATGTCTACAGTTTGTGCCTTTCCCAACTAAACAAAAGCTTAGAGAGCAGTCATTCCGCGATTCAATGTCTTGATCAACAGATGATGTGATTCCAGCAGATTTCTTACTGTTGATCAACAGAGTCAACCTGCCTAGTGTGAATTCGGACAAAGCTGAGCAGTGAAATATTCCCTGATAAATTCTCCATGGCAACCCTCTACCCATCAGAGTCAACTTGCCAACCAATCTGCATGCTCTTCTCATATTGTGTAAATTATTGTTCCCCCGTTACTGTTGCTAATTTCTCGTGAGGTATCCTGATAAGTGCAAGATGAAAATCTTTGATAGCATGTCTCTTTTTTCAGAAAGAATGAAAGTGAAAGAAGACTGAGAGAGAAAGCAAAGAAGAATTTGCAGCTGTTAGATGAAAATAAACACCGCTAGAAGAAAATTAATGAGCAATTTATTTTATCTGTGAGCAATAACACTGGAGAGCTACTTGTAGCTATATTATATATTATATTTTTTATAGAAGGTAGAAACCATTTATCTTGTGACACATTGAGTTATTGGTGTAAGATTTATATTTGATGCTGTCGCCAAGGATTTGTGAAAAAATAGTCCCTTACAGTTTTTGCAATTTAGCAGACAAGATTCCCCTGCAGTCTGCTGTAATATCAATGGCACTTTTACAAAAGCGCACCTGGAGAGCTTAAAAATGAGACATTAATATTCATCCAGTAATGCTGATCTTTCCTTTCCAATGTCAAACAAATTGATTTTTAGCATGGGGTACTTTGAATTTCAGTTACAGCACATTTCGCCTTTTTCTCACTACATTCCAGATGGGCAATTTGTCATTTATGCCAGATTTGTTCTTTGCTGGACCTCCAGCACTGCAAGTAAGCTAGTCACGCCAGTTGAAGTGGGTTCCCTTCAGGTTTTCACTGATGTTGCAGAAGCATATTTGGTTTCTAACATAATTAGCAAGACCACAGAGCAAAGTTCAGATACAAATCCGTGCAAGCTCCATCTAGTCTTGTGTGCCTTTTCTATTGAACCTTAAAGGGACCACTGGACTAGGAGTCAAGAAATTACCACAAAACTGTAACTTTAAACAAAAAAACAATGGCGTAGTGTAAAGTCGCTGGATTAGTTAATGCTCTGGGCCCATGGGTTCAAATCCCTCCGTAGAATTTAATTTTAATTAATAAATCTGAAATTATTATTGATTGTTGTAAAAACCCATCCAGTTCACAAATGTCCTTTGGGAAGAAAATCTGCCACCCTTACCTGATCAGACTGACATGTGACTCCAGAACCACAGAAATGTGACTCATAACTGCCCTCTGAAATGACCTAGCAAGACAGTCAGCATGGTTTTATCAAAGGCAGGTCACGTCTGACAAATTTAATTGAGTTCTTTGATGAAATGACACAGGCAGTGGAAGAAGGTAGTGCCGTGGATGTTGTATATTTGGACTTTCAGAAAGCATTTGATACAGTGCCACATGGCAGGTTGGTTAGCAAATTTAAAAGGTTTGTGATTGATGGCAGCATGGATTAGAAGTTGGCTAAGTGATAGGAAACAGGGGGTAGGTATTGATGGGCATTTCTCAGACTGGAAATGAGTTGAATGTGGTGTACCCCAGGGCTCAGTTTTGCGACCCTTGCTTTTTCTGATTTCATAAACGATTTAGAAGTGGGTGTTGAGGGCAAAATCTCTAAATTTGCCGATGATAGTAAGCTTGGGAGAATAGTGAATTGTGAGGGTGATGCTGAGAAACTTCAGAGGGACATTGACAAGTTGGCCAAATGGGCAGACACCTGGCAGATTAATTTCAATGCAGCGAAATGTGAGGTCATGCGTTTTGGCAGAAGAAACATGGGGAGACAATATAGGCTCAATGATACAACTTTGAGGGGAGTACGGGAGCATAGGGATCTCAGCGTTCAAATGCATAATTCTCTGAAGATGGCCAGGGAGCTAAAACATTTGTTAAGAAGGCACATAGCGTCCTTGGGTTTATAAATAGAGGCATAGGGTATAAAAGTAAGGAAGTGATGCTACACCTCTACAAATCATTGGTCAAACCACATTTGGAGTATTGTGTTCAGTTCTGGGCACTTTATTTAAGGAAGAATGTTAAAGCCCTGGAGAGAGTACAGGGAGATTTACTAGAATGATACCAAGGATGAAGAATTTTAGATACAAGGAAAGATTGGAGATATTGGGCTTGTTGTTCTTGGAGCAGAGAAGATTAAGAGGTGACCTTATTGAGATGTACAAAATTATGAACAATTTTGACAGGGTAAAGGAGGATATTCTGTTTCCACTAGTTGGTATGTCAGTGACTAGGAGTCATAATTTCAAGATGGTCAGCAAGAGGGCTCGGAGTGAGATGAGGAGAAACTTCTTTACTCAGAGTTGTTGGGGTTTGGAACGTGCTGCCTGGGAGAGTGGTGGAGGTGGATTCCATAGGAGATTTCAAAAGAGAGCAGATATTTATTTGAAAGTGATGAATTTAGAGGGTTACGGAGGGCTGGGGAATGGAACTAGCTGGGTGGGAACCGGTGCAGACATGATGGGCCAAATGGCCTCCTTCTGTGCTATAAATACAAACAAATAACAAACAATTAGCGATGGGCAACAAATGCTGACATTGCCAGCAACACCCACAACCCAAAAAAGAATAAATAATGTTACAGTACTCTTTCCCTCTCAGGATCTACTTTTGGGCTGCACCAAAGTTGTCTTTCACAGGCCAAGTATTCAAATATTTATTAAAATTACTAGTCTAACCATGTATTAAAATAACAAATCATAATATATTGTGAAAATTGAGGTGTGAGTCCCACATTCGTACAGATTTTGGTAAAACATAACCCAAGATTATGCACAATTGGGTTGAAGCAAGGAAGCAGTGTCATGAAGATGGTGTGGAACCCACAGAACAGAACAGTCTACCCAGAGGCAGACTTACACTTTTGGGGACCCTGTGCTCTCCCTCATTGCAGGGTCCCTGCCTGTTATCTAGCCTTGCTTCTGTTCTCACCCCCGCTGAACTGGTAGCTGCCTTGCACTGGACTCTGGTTGAGCTACTGCGCTGCTCCCCGAAAACCACAACGCTGGTGCCTGCCTACCTCATATCTCCTGACTTCTCACACCCTTAGCGTGAATTGCTGAGCCCCGAGGGACGTATGTGCGTCGGGCTGGCTGCCTGAATGCTGATGGTTATTAGACCTGGCATTTGTTCTTTCGCCCTCGCCAATCCAGTTGCAGCCCAGCTCTCTCACAGTCAACCCTGATGTCTGGCTTTGTTCGAGTCACCCCGCCACTCCCCGAAAACCCCAATGCCGGTGATTGCCTGGACTTCGCACCTCACAACTGCTCATCTTTCGGCTCTCACTCAGGTAGCCAGGCCTCAACAACCACGGGCACTGCTGGCTGCCTGCTGGTTATCTAACTATCTGGCCTGGCCTCTACTCTCTCGCCCAGCCCGCCGTCTCAGCCCTGGCCTCTGGTGGAGTTGCCCTGATGGCCGCTGCTTCCCAAGATGCCGGCGGTTGCCTGACCTTCCCATCTCCTGACTGCCCACCGCTGGCTTTATCTGGCCTGGCATCTGTTCTTTGAATGGTTGGTTGCCCACCCTCCTCAGCCCTGACCTGGAGGTCAAGGGTTGTCCTGTTGCTCCCCTCAACATCTGTTGGCCAGAGCCTCTTAACCTCGCTGCAAGTTTTGCAGGCTCGCCCCCCAATTTTAGGTCGGTGACCTCACTTTTGTTTCAGCCTGTCCACCTGGCCAAATGTCAGAAACCTAGCTTCTGCTTCACTCAATGAAAGTTCAGAAACTTCACCCCAATTTAAGAGATCCGTCTGCTCTAAGTTTCCACCACCTCTCAAAGTTTGGAAAACCATTTTCCCGCTCCAAAGGAGAGTCTACCAATCAAAGCCTGATGTTGTTCTGTATTGCCTGCTGATAGGCTCATTGAGCCTATCAGCAAATACGTGCTGCCAGGCTCTGATTGGTGCTGGCACACCACAGTCACCTCTCAGTATGGGGCCACCCCATTGGCTGAGGCCCCACACCGCAGCACTGTGTGTTTCATTGTCTGCCTCTGGGTCTACCACTAACAGGCCAGACAGTCAGCCACATCTTATTCCACCCAGACACTTGGTAGGTCGATGGTCAGACTTTCCCCAGCATCAAGGATCCTGAGGGTGGAAGTCCCACCCACCGGGACTGCCAGTCAACCAGAAGCCGGCAGCTCTATTGAATGGCAGTGTTGGAGCAGTGGTTGCTGCTGGTCTGACAACTGCACAAGACCTCAGATCATCGTTAGATGCCAGCGTTGTCTGGTAGTTGGAAGGACGTTGCAGGGATAGGGGCTTAGCAGTCAGGGCAGTGGATGACGCTTGATACTGGGTCCCACTGAGTGCCTTTTGAGTAGGAATACCACTCCCGTCCCCAGGAGCCTTTAAGCAAACTTGCACAGATTTGATCATTGCGCTCCCCAGTTGGCAAGTCTCCGCCTACGTCTGGGTTAATACCAGAGGCAACGGGATAAGGCCCTTAAGTAGCCATTAATTGCCCACCTAAGGGCCTCGGTTGGTGGCTGGGTGGAAAGGTCGTCCACAGTCCTTCCTGCCAGTAACTTAATCAGAGCAGTTGGGAAGGTGGCGAGGTTCTTACCCTTGTGTTTGATTAACTGCCACCAAATCCCACCAGAGAGATCCCACTGCACCTGGCACTTCCCCAGGCATGGCCCCTGAGCATGTCTTGGTACTGCCCAGGCATGATCCTATCTCCTGCCCCCAGGGGTTGTACTTAATCTGTGCGCCCCCAGCAGGTTCTGCTCACCAGTTCCTCATATTTAAAAACCCGCTCTAAACTCTGCCAATGTGATATCACACTGCGGGGGGCGGTATTTTCCAACTTGGGGGGATGTTACAGCAAAGGGGCCTGTTAATCATATGTAAATGTATTATGATGGGGTTCCTGTCGTTGCATGGTGGCAACCCTGTTACGTCACTGGCACGGTCGGGGACAATCGAGTGAGGAAATCCGACCAACCTAAATGCCATTTTGGAATTTCCCCTCGATTCTCTGCCCCCTGCCATTCTCGCCCACCTGAAATGAGGGTGGAAACCCCACTCGAGTTACCGTTTAAAGTCCGACATGACTCCTCTTTGGAATTCATCAGAACTTCAGAAGCTCATCTTTAACTCTTGCCTCAACATTCTACAAAGCAGAAGATGACTTTGGCCTGCTAAAATGAGTGAAATTGGAAATTGGAGCAAACAAATAAATGTTAAGGTGCAGAAAGATTATACAGAAATGTCATGATTTAATGTTGTATTAAATACTGTTGAATACCGCAGCCCGGTAGCACAAGTGGATAGCACTGTGGCTTCACAGTGCCAGGGTCCCAGGTTCGATTTCCTGCTGGGTCACTGTCTGTGCGGAGTCTGCACATTCTCCCCGTGTCTGCGTGTGTTTCCTCCAGGTGCTCCGGTTTCCTCCCACAGTCCAAAGACGTGCAGGTTAGGTGGATTGGCCATGATAAATTGCCCTTAGTGACCAAAACAAAAAAAGGTGAGGAGGGGTTATTGGGTTACGGGGATAGGGTGGAAGTGGGGGCTTAAGTGGGTCGGTGCAGACTCGATGGGCCGAATTGCCTCCTTCTGCACTGTATGTTCTATGTTCTATGTTTTCCCATCCTTCTTTGGCTCCTGCTATATGGTGCTCCCAGGTGACACCAGTAGAATTAGGGTCAGGCTGCTCATTTCCTACTCTGGCTGCTCAAATGCTGTTGCCCAGTCCTGTGGTAGTGATCCCTCAAAGTCTGAGGACTCGTCATTGAATTCATTTGCGACACCTGGACAGGGATGAAAGATGTGACTTAGAACTGACATGATAAGGTGCAATGACACTATTGTGCACAGATCATCTTTCAGTGACAGCTGACATCAAGTCAACAGGAGTGAGTGCAGTATGCCATATGGCTCTATGATATTTAATCCTATCACCAGAAAACTGGGAGAACCTCATCTCCCTGCCTCCGATAGTCAAGCACGCTGAGATTTTCCTTATGTCCAGCCCCTCCTCCTTGACAGCTGTCAGTTTGCAAATGACTGGAGAGCTACCCCTCGCTCGCTGCCTCTCCCTGGTGCTCTTCTCCTGCAAGTGTGAGAAATGGAATGTGTTCAAGTGATGGATGGACACCATTTGTGGAGGATTACTGAAGCATTGCGTTTAAATGAGGGAGAGTGTCGGTGATGGATGGGCAGATGGGGATATGAAAGGTGTCTATGCAGAGAGGGATAGCTGTATCAGAAAGGTAAACCAGTATGATAAGTGTTGTGCAGGACAAGGCAGAATAAGTAGATTTGAGCTAAGACACACATTAGAATAAACTTGAATGTACGATTCCACTCATTTTTCCTGACATGGCTAAAACATTAAACTCCACCCGACATTGTATCCGGACGCATGGCACCATGCTCCTGCCATCAATCTCCTCAGTGACTGCTTCGCTGAGGCAGGCATTGTCCTCCCTCAATAAAGGCATAAAATCTCCCCGTGGACCCTCTTAGCCCACAGAGTTACCTCTAGGTAGGCATCATTGGAGCGTGGTGTTGCTTCGTCACATTGTGTTTCCATTGCTCCACGTCAACATCTGGAACTTGCGGGTTCTCTATGCATTGTAAGTGGGCAGAAAGTTCAAATCCATGTTGGGAGATAAAATAGCAAAGGCATTGCTCTAAGACAGTTAGAAAATACTTTTTTTTAAACAAGCAATTTATAAATGAAGATTGTGTCTTTGAATATTGTATTTTGAGTTTCCTGTTAATTCCTAGGATTACTTTTCCTCTGCCTGTTTTCCAGATGCACGAGCCAATGGAGAGGAAATCGATGCCACATTCAGGTCAAACCAACAGGACCTCTCAGCCCTGCTCCAGCATCAAAGGAAGATGGAAATGGTAAAGAAAATGTCCCACTATTTAAGTACTTGCTTTCTGTTGTGTTATGTAATTTGGAATGACACGAGCTGCCACTTGATGCAGTTTTGAGTAAAAGATGCTCCAGACTTTGAAGTGAGTTCAATCTGTTTTATTGAACTCTCTGCTAATCTAAATGTAGTACTCAGTCTAACTGAACCAGCCTTGCACTAAGCCACGTGCTGGGATGTGATGCTGAGGATACACCCTGTCTCACTCTGTAGATGTTGGTCTGTGGAAAGAGGCGGGGTGTGAGTGCCTCATCTCTTTTATAGTGAGATACCATCCCTGAGTGTCCTGACTGCTCATTGGTCATGTCCTATTCTATGTGTTCATTAGCTGCATGTTTGCATATTATGACACTTTCTTTAGCCTCCCGACATTGCTAATTATTTTATTCCTTTTTGTATCTAGTGTCCATGTGGGCAGGACTGGGCACTGGCTTGTGTTTAGTTGTGCTCAGCTTCATCACCATTTTGGTCATACTCTCGAAAAAGAAAACAAGCATGTATGTAATATATATATTTTTTATTGTTTTACATTGATGTCGGACTTCTGCACATAAACCTGAGGAAATGTGTAAGCTTAAAAAAGTAGGAAGAGGTGTGCAGACAGCTGAACTCTTTCACTTTAACACACCAGATGAGGTATATTCCACCTCCACGAGTTAATTCTGTAAGAAATGTAAAAGGAAAACAGAGTTAAAACATCCAAGAAGATAAACTTAAATGTATCTCTCACTAACATAATTGAAACTTAAATTTCAGGGTATCAATATTACATTAAAGAAAAGCTTGAGTCTATGTATTTCAGTATTTTTCGCAAAATGTTTTTCCACATACTATTAATTAGTTTTAAATGCCATGTCTGCAGGCAAACATAACCGCCCTATTGGACACAGCAAGATCCCATGCACGAGGCAGCACGGTGGCGTAGTGGTTAGCATTGCTGCCTCACGGCGCCAAGGTCCCAGGCTCGATCCCGGCTCTGGGTCACTGTCCGTGTGGAGTTTTCACATTCTCCCCGTGTTTGCGTGGGTTTCGCCCCCACAACCCAAAGATATGCAGGGTGGGTGGATTGGCCACGCTAAATTGCCCTTAATTGGAAAAAATTAATTGGGTACTCTAAATTGATTTTACAAAAGATGTTGGGAGATGGCAATGAGATGAATTGCCAGCTAATTTGTTTTTGCCTTGTACAATGGGTCCAGAAACCAAAATTTAGCAAAAGGTCCTTTCTCAGCATTAGGAAAGCTCCATGAAGCATGCACTCAAATTCCAATTGGCACTCCTAATCAATATTCAGTCTGAGAAAGAATCAAACATGGAACTATGCCCGTGAGAATGCTGTGGGATATAATCTCCAGCCACAGCTCCAGATCCTCGATCAGCTGCTGGGCTGACATTTTTTGTTCTTATTGCCATTAATTAATATGCTGATGGTGGATCCCACTTCTGAACTTTTGACCTAGAATTGAATCTATACTTGCTTTCGGATTAGGGTGCTCAATGTTGGTTGAGGGTTGTTGTCAGGAAGAACATTTCTGTTTTGTCAGGTATTGACACAGCTTCCAGCAAAGATGGAAGCTGTGTTGGGTTACATCGAAACCAGAAGGGAGTACTGTCAAAGTGATTAACTAGGGAATTAAATATGTATTTACATAAGGAAGAAAGAGGATGGGGATTTTCACAGCAATAAAAAGATTAAATGAAGATGGTAATAACAGAAGACCCAAATTAAGAAATAAAGGGTATTTCAGCAAAAAGGGCAGGATGAAGAAGGAATAAAGGGAGTAAAGGAGGAATAACAAAATGCAGAGAAAAGTCAGAGATAAAGGAACAAGGCACTAGCTTGAACAAATAAGTGTAAAGGAGTAGATTTAAATATCAACAAATAAAGATAAAATACCTGTGCTACATTGCTCAGTGTGGAAAATAAACCAAGAGAATTGGAAGTAGTTTTGTCAAGAAGTTGCAGGTATCAATAACACCTACAGAAACCAGACGGCAAACCTGACAGAAATGGAAAATAAATATATCAGATACAATAGTTTAGGAAGGCAGAGCAGTTAATAATGGAGGAGGATTAGCAATATGCTAAAGGGGGGGAATATATTTTATAGGAAGGACTGATATGCACATGAGTCAGTTTGATTAAGGAACAAATATAAAACAAAGATTGTTACATAAGTGGGATTGTACTATTAACTGCAGCAGAGAAATCAAAGATTAAGGGCGGTATTCTCCATTGGCCGACACCGAAATCGGGAAAAGCGATTGGGTGGAGAGTAGGACACAGAGAGGAGCGACAGTGGGCTGCCGGGTCGGACACTGGCTGGGTTGGCTGGGGTGGTGGGGCCCTGCCAAGGTCAGGGAAGGGGGGGAGCAGTGGTAACCCCCCACAGGACTGGGGCAGTGCCCAGGCACAGACTGCCATTATCACGGCCTGCAAGACAGCCATCATGCTAGGCACCCACCTCTCCCCCTGGTTCTTCATAGTGACACCAGCCTTATGGGCGTCCTCACCCCCCACCCCACTCTCTGAAACACCCACCCCACACCAGGCCGCAACCCGCCGGTGGCCCACCCAGGGCAACGTCCACAGTAGTCCCTACGGGGGCGAGGGCCATGGAGCATACCCCTGGTAAGGGCAGCCGACAGTACCCCTGGCATCAGGGACAGATGCCATGGCCCACAGTGCCATCCACCGACATGGCCCAGGGGTACAGGGATGAGGGGGGGACATGCGGGAGCAGAGCCGGCAGTGCCACCTGAGGCCACCACGTAGTCCATTGGACCTGGTTGGGCACACGTATACACACTGTGGTGTTCTTTGTTTGCTTATTTCAGGATAATTGGAATAGTTTACATAAAGAACACAAAATAGCTTGAACTTAAACAAAGCTATAAATTTATTAACACTACTAATTTGGATTCACATGTACTCCTAAAGAATACACAGTTGATTAATAACGTTTAGCTATACTCAACTACAGCTAATCTTATCACTGATATGAACTATGATGTGCTCTCACTTACACTACTTGTACATATGACTCTCCCTAGCTAACTCATGCACACTCTCCCCACAAGGCTTAGCAACACTGAAACCAGCGGATCCCGCACCTTTTCTCATTAGCCCCTTAACAGTAGCGGAATCGGTCCAGGTGTGGCACCAGCTTTGCTGCCGTGAAAGTCGACGAATTCTGCGTCGGCGTCAACACTTAGTCAGAGAAACGGAGAATCCCGCCCTAAATCTATTGACAGATCAATGAGACAAATTCCTGTTCAAGGGAATTTTAATTACCCACATATTGATTGAGACAAATAGAAAGGGGAATGAAATTTCCGCCATGTGTAGGATTCCTTCTTTATGTCCCTCTGCAGTATCTGCAAGGGAAGGGGCATTGGAACATGTAATTAAAGTAATTCAATTGATCAAATACAATAGATAAAGTAAATGTTGATGAGCGCTTTGAGTGCAGTGGCCATAACATGATAAGGGTTAAGATTCAAAAAGAAAGGAAAAAGGTTGGTTCAAAAGCATATTTCAGAAAGATGAGAAGTGAACCAGTTGTGGAGAAAGAGAAATTGTTACACAGGATTTAGACGAACAAAGGGATAATTTTTTGAATGGGGATTACAACGTGCATTAAAAAATAGACGAAGAAGTTTCAAAATGTTATGAATGGATAAAGGGAAGAGTTCAAATGGTACTTAAAATGATTTTTTAATTAAAGAGATACAAGAAAGTAAGGAGAAATTGAAGGTGGGAATGAGAAATCATGGAGACAGTGTGAAGGGAGAATCGCAAAAATATTTTTAAAACCTATAAATGGTTCTTCAAATATATCATTAAAAAGGGAATTATCAAAAGGGATCGCAGTGAGGAACAGTGGAGTCGGGGCTTTTCACAGTAACTTCATTGCAGTGTAAGCCTACTTGTGACAATTAAAGAATATAAAAGATGGGAAATTGGTCAGCATTATTAACTACTACTTTGCTTCAGTGTTTACAAAAAGAATAATAAGGACAAGGTAAATTGTCGATTGGGTGACAGTGAGATCTGCAAAATTATACTAAATAAAATGGAACCAAAGAATTTAAACTCATGATCATAACTCCAAAACCTGATAACATACATCCGAAGATCCTGAGGGAAATGGGAGAAACAAATTATAAGGGCCTCAGAAGTTATATTTCAGGGCTTCATTGAATGTTGGTGTGTCCTGGAGGTCTGGAGGATGAACGATACAACTTTCAAAAAGTGAGCACAGCTGAGCGGAACCCACTCCCGAAATGTTTCCAGGTGCCAACCCTGCACTATGTCAGTGAGAGTAACACAACACCATTTTCAAAGTGGCAGCTACTAATTGATGCAAGGGAAGGTTCGACACCAAATTCAGGGTCCAAGGGCATGGACAGGCGGTGGAGGTTGGCACAGAAGGATCATTTAAAAAGCAAATGGCAGATTAGCAAGGGAGAGCAGAGGGCCAACAGTGGTATTAGCACTTCCCCTTTTTTCTGATGTGGTCCTTGTGGTCCTGCTCATGGCTGTGGCAGCCTGGAGAACTGGAAGAAAAGCTGCAGCTAGCCAAACCAAACAGGCACGGCGAGAGGAGGCCACACATTCCAGCAGCTTCACATCCCTCTCGAGAGTTCAAATACTCCTCACAAAATCAAGCCTCTCAGCTCTAGATATAACAAGTCTGTGCCACTGTGTGAAAAACTAAGTTTCACTCTCAACCTATATACAACTTTTCCACACATGAGCATTAATGACTCCCCTTGGTGTGTTCCTGACAGCTAAGCTCAAACATGTCCTAGACCCTCCATGTTGTCTGTGTTGGCCATTAGAAAATTGCTGCCTGTTACTCCCCATACTCCTCGCCAGCTCGACAACTAGTTCAACATGGAGGCAGCACCCCATCTCTTTTGAAAATTCTAAATGTGTCACTGAGGATTTCGGAGTGTATAATTTTCCAGACCCGACCCAACCAAACTCACCCCCACGAGTGATTGAAAATCTCGCCCGTCTAATTATGGGTTGGCTAGTTTAGCATCTTCGCTCAGGAAAATATTGGACTATTTAATTAAAGAAGAAGCTACTAAATATCTAGATTTGGGGAAAATGATTAGAAGCAATCAACGTTGATTTTAGAAAGGAAGATTGTGCTTCAAAACTTGAATGAGAAGGACGATGTAATGGATGTGATATATGGGGTTGGATTCTCCGTCGGCGGGATCCTCTGTTTCGCCGGCAGCACATTCGCACCCGCGGATTTCCAGAAGGCGTGGGGATGCCCACAGCGGGAAACTCCATTGGCCGACTACCGGGACGGAGAATCCCACTGCCAGTGGCAGCGTGCTGCACCAGAAAACGGGTGAGGTGGAATGGAGAATCCCGCCCAATTGTTCTTAAGAATGCCTTTGACAAGGTATCAGGTGGAGAATATGGAGGAGATTAAAGCAATGAGGGAAACTTTGGCAAATTACATGAAAAATTGAGGTGAGAAACAATGGAGAAAAAGTTCATTTGTGTAATGTGAGTCCAAAGCAGGCCTACACAGGTTTTGTAGATTCCCTGGGGGCAGACAGTGCCGCAGGCTACTACTGTGCAGCTTGTGTGGATTTCCTCAATGATATCAATGAAGATAACCACGAAGGCCAGACAGGTAGTGGCCCAGGGAATCTACATTGTATGCTGTAGCACTTCTTTAAAACTAGGAAGTGGGAATTGAGAGCAGTTTTACTTAGTGGTTGGAAATTGTTCATAATATCCCACAGGATTCTGTTCTGAGATCGGTTCTGTTCACTGAGCGCAATGATTTTAATATAGGTCTCAAGGGAGCTGTATCCAAATTACCAAAGTAGCAAGAACAATAATTCTACGAACCAAAGGAAGCTGTAAGGGGATTATTGGTGAGATGATAATATGGGCAAAATAGTGGCAGATGGAATTCAATGTTGGTAAATGTGAGGTGATACATGATGGTGCAACAGTAATAATTATACTCAGAGGAAAGTAAGGTTATATGGAAGAGCAAGGCAGTTTGGAATTTCAGAACTTCAAAAGACCTTAAGAGTAAGTACCTCAAGCAGGTAATGTCATAACAAATATTGGCATTCATTGTAAGATGAAGTGAGTATGGTTCAAGTTTGCTTCTTTAGGTTAGTAATGATTGACTTTTTTAAATCAAATTTTTATCATTATTAAAAATTGAGGGAAAGGACCCAAAAGTGAAATACAAAAATGATTGATTGGTTAGTAGGTGTTTGCAGCTCTTGCTTCACATTACCAACACCAGCAGGGTTCAAAAGAGCAGGGAGTAGTTTCACCTAACTACCGGTGCTTGATTTATTACTTTGCATTCCAGCACACATGCTCAACATCTACTTGGCCGCTAAAAGCAGCCTGAATATTACCTTTGGTTTCAACGGTTTTCTGTTTCTTTCTGAAGTTAGTCAGGCAATAATGAACAATGTGTGCTTTAGGTCAGAGCTTTGAGGATATGCCAGACAGTCGGAAAGAAGATTACTCATGAAACCTTTTGTTTGATCAATTTCCCCTGAATTCCATATTCTTTCATTGTTACTCAGTATAACATCAATGTATTGAAAGCGATAACTACTAACCCTTGTCTTTATTATCAATATTTGATTCACATAGATCAAAAGGTTCACGGGTTTTGATTTGTGACTCGTGCTGTGTCCGCTGATTTCGACTAGGCAGTGTTGGAATGACCGGCTGAAATCATCGGGCTGGGGAGAGGAAAATTGGTCAGCAGTCCCACTCATTGGTAGAATTTTCCAGCCTTTCCCTCTGGCAGGATCTAATGCCGAAGGTGACTCCCCATGGCGGGGTCCCAGCAGCAGGGAAGGTGGGGGTGTGCCATACATAACACCGTAGGCCTCGGGGGGATTGGAAGGTCCTACCGGTGGCCAATGCTGAACCACCTCCACCGCCAGAAAGCACGCCGGGGGGGCGGGGGGGGGGGGGGGGGGGATCACAGTCATAATCGGCATGCAGGTACAGTCCTTTTGTGTTTTAAACAGGAAATACCTTCTTCACTGGAGAAACCGAAACGCAGTCTAACTGTCATTTTATCAGGATGATGTCACAACTGCCTGATAGGATAATGTCGCAATTTAACAGGAAACGTTCTAAGTGCCCTATTGGGCATGACTTCCCGTGTAGTTCCTGACCGCCAACATGGCGAGACCATGGCCCATATCTAACGGCACTTAGGGCTGGAAATTATGCCCCACCAGCTTCCCGGTGGAATAGCTGTCCCGCCAGCTGATTCAACTGGACCGCGCTCAGCTGCTCCCCGCTAATAAGCTCCCCGCTGCTCATAAATTGCTCCCTCCAGGGCAGCACGGTGGTGCAGTGGTTAACACAGCTGCCTCACGCCGCTGAGGTCCCAGGTTCGAACCCGGCTCTGGGTCACTGTCCGTGTGGAGTTTGCACATTCTCCCCGTATTTGCGTGGGTTTCGCCCCCACAACATAAAGATGTGCAGGGTAGGTGGATTGGGCACGCTAAATTGCCCCTTAATTGGAAAAAGAATGAATTGGGTACTCTCAATTTATTTTTAAAATATATAAATAAATAGCTCCCTCCAAACAAATCCCAGTTAGCACACAGCCATGCCACCAGGTAGACCTGTTCCAGACTTTGCGGATGCCAACCTGGCCAGGTGGCTGAACGCCGTGGAGCTAAGACGGGACACTCTGTTTCCCTGAGGGGCTCGGAGGACCAGCCACAGAACCGCCAATGCAGCCTGGAAGGCAATGGCAACAGCCATCAGTTCAGGCAGCAGGACCAGGAGGATATCCGACCAGTGCAGGAAGAAGACCAATGACCTCCACCAGGCCACATGGATAAGGTGTATTATACTTTAATCGTGAACATTCAAAACACTCCTTGCCCCAAGCTACTGTCATGTGAGTGTCCCTTTAAGAAAGGTTTTTTCTCTTATCATGTGACTTGTAGCACATTGGGCTGTGGCTATGAGGTGAGAGGGGGTTTCAGTTTGACTGCTGTGGACTACAGAACGAGAAAAGAAGTGTTTTCCCTGTCTTTCTATGTTTTAATTTTAAAGAGCTGTTCCAGTAAAAAGCACATTGGCTGTGGCCATCTTTAAAGATATAGTTGTTTTCCGGAAGCAGCTTGAATCTGCTGTTTGAGACTGGACCAGAAGTTCAGGAAAAGGACCAGTCCCATTCAAGTGAGAATACAGTGTGCTGGGCCACATCCTTAAAAAGGGGGTTTTGGTTTATGGGATTTTGTTATTGAACTGGAACAGTTAAGGGGGAATTCATTAAATGTTATGCATAGATTACTGTAGCTGTGTGGGTGTCTTTATGTTTATAATTGTTAAAAATTATTGCTGTGTTTATATATATATATATGGATATATGTTAACAATATTCTTAGAATAAACCTTATTTGGATTAAAGTGTCAAGGAAGTCTGATGAATCACACCTGAAGAGAAGGCTTTTGGGCTCATCCTAGCTAAATTCAACATAAAGGTTGTAGGTCAAGCGAACTTCATAATACACTTTGCAGTTTCTAAATCCTGGCCCATAACACTCCCTCCCCATCCCCTGTGCCCACTCAGTTATCCTCAATCTTCTTAAGCTTCCGTGCTCTACCACTATGTCTACATGCGTCCCCAGGATGCACATCGGAGGTCTGCTACTTCTCATGCCCTGTGGCCTCTGATACCTCTGGTGGGCTCCCTCAAGAGGAGCTGGAGCCAGAGCGCCTCGGCCAACTTAGCAGTGTGATTGCCATCCCCGTGGCATCCTGTTCTGCCCACTGACCTTGACACACACCGGTGTCAGGAGAGGGGGATTCGGGTGAGGTGGAAGGCAAGGGGACGGCATCCGGCGGTCCCTTTTCCCTGACGGTGCCCATGGTGTCCTGGGGCGCAACATGAGGTGGAATGACAGCTGGAGTGAGCTCTAGAGACCTCTGCGTAATCCGGCCCTGCCTCGCTGGCGCCTCCCCGTTGTCTACACCATGGTGCTGACGCCCTCAGTGATGCTACTCGGTGACTGGGACATGCTCTGCAATGCCTCGGCGATGCCCACCTGCACCTGGGACATGCTCTGCAGTGCCTCGGCGATGCCCACCTGCACCTGGGACATGCTCCGCAGTGCCTCGGCAACATCCATATGCAGCAGGGATACGTCCCCCAGTGATTGGCACATGCTAGTGAGGCCCTCAACAATGGTCGCCACTGACTGAACCATGTCTTGGACACAATCACTCATGACGCTAGGGCAGCACGGTGGCGCAGTGGTTAGCATTGCTGCCTCAGGGCACCAAGGTCCCAGGTTCGATCCCGGCTCTGGGGCACTGTCCGTGTGGAGTTTGCACATTCTCCCTGTGTGTGCGTGGGTTTTGCCCCCACAACCCAAAGATGTGCAGAGTAGGTGAATTGGCCATGCTAAATTGCCCCTTAATTGGAAAAAATGAATTGGGTACTCTAAATTTATTTTTAAAAACTCATGATGCTGACCTCGTAGTGCAGGGTGTCCACTGCGGTCGCCACCCTAGCATTATTGGACTTGGTGCCATGCACTGCCAGCGCCATCTCCTGCGCCCATGGCCTTTAGGACTCCTCCAATTGGTTATGTGCTCACCGGAGTGTTGCCTACATTCCTTCCTCAATCTTATGGTCGTGTCCTATCATCCGTATCAGCTCTGAGATAACCTTGTCCAGAGGCTCGTCACCTGACTGGGACTCACCTATGTCCTGGGATCCAGCAGACCTCTGACTGCTGAGTCCCTTAGATGTTCCTGGCTCCACCTGATGTGCATCAGCATCACTGTGATGTTCACCAGATTGTGCCCCAGAAGCCTGTCCATTAGTGTCACCCACCGAAATGTGTGTCTCTGAACTGGTGGTCAATGAGGATGATAGTTGTGATGCATCGATGGTGACATCCTTTGAGCTATCCTTCAAGATGTTTTCTTGGCTGGCGGTGGGGGGGGGGGGGGGGTGGGGGCGACCCCAGATGGTAGTGAATACTCTGATGCCCAGCACCCTGCAGCCCAACTGGCCCCTTTCCCCCCTATTATGTGCTAACTTCTCCTGCGGGAACAAAGGGAGGGTATTATTAGCCGCATGCTTGATTCATCGCGGGGCGGGGGGTTCTATGACAGGTGACATTTGTGGGCACTGCTCCTGGGCATGGGTGGTTTGTGTAGGTGGGTGCCAGGGTGTGCTGGGGCACAGGCATGGTAATTTGATGGTCGGGGGGGGTGGTGCACGGTGCCAGCCACCAACACTTGTGGGGTGGGGAGAGGCCAGGGTGGTGACAGATGGGACTGGTGCGTGATGTGTTGGGTGCTCTGGATCCGTGGAACACATACAGGCCGCCAACACTTAAAATAGTGCAACACTATTTTATTAAGTTAGAAACTGTTGAACATACTTTCACTGTGGGTTAACACAATGTTAGATTAAACTAAAGACCTATGCCTGTCCTAACCAGTAATGCACTCAGCACATGGTGAAGATCTGTGCTGTAAGCTGTAAGCTCCGTCCTTCTGAGAGGCTGCATCCCGAATGAGCGGGAACTCTGATGCCCCCTGTCTTTATAGTGAGTGTGCTCCAACTGGTGATTGGCTGCGGTGTGTGTGTGTTGATTGGTCCCGCTGTGTGTCCATCAGTACCATGATATACTGGTGTATATTATGACAGTGCGGAAGAAGGTGGGGGTTGCGAGGAAGATTCAGAGAATGGGGGTGGTGGCAAGGTGGGGGATGGGTTGGTGTGGTCAATGGGGGGAGGGGGTTATCGGAGATGTTGGGGGTGGGGAAGGAGTGATTGGGGTGCCAGGTTGTGGAGGGCACAGCAAACTACCACAAAGCGGGAGGCCCTCGGAGAGGTGCACTGCAGTGCACCAGCAGAATGGTCCAGACATCAGGATCACATTTTGGGCAGTCTGATGCACTGCAAAATTACAGCACGGCTGGCAACATGGGCCTCATACTGGATCTTTGCCTCGGTGTCCAGCCTCCATACTGGAGGCATCAGCCAGGACCTCAGCGGTTACCCCTTATCCCCCAAAAATAACCCGTCATCCTGCAGTGGTCCTCGAAGATGCTGCGATCACCTTGTGTCCCAGGATGTAGATGTCGTGCACGCTCCCGAGGAAGTGGGCACACACATACATGCTCCATTCAGGGAGTTGAACCCCTTCCTGTTAATGAAGAGTGTTCCCTGACACCCTGGTGCGCACAAGGCGACATGCATGCCATTAATTGTCCCCTGGACCTAGTGCATCCGAGTGATGGCAGAGAATTCTGCTGCCCGGGCATCTTGACGGGCATGGTCCAACTCAAAGTTTATATAGTCAGCTGCACTGGCATACAGGGCATCCGTGACTTCATGGGTGCACTTGTAGGCTGTAGCGTGTATTATGCCACACAAGTCCCCGCTCGAGCCCTGGAATGAACTGATGGCATAAAGGTTCAGGGCTGCGGTTTCCTTCATGGTCACCAGGAGTGGTATTCTCCTCTTTCACGAGGTGCCAAGTCTGCAAGGACATGGCACAAGTATCTTTGTTGAGACGGAGTCTACTGCAGCACATACTGTATATCATCTCCTTGAACGACCAACGACGCCGGTGCACCTTGGGCCACCGCTAACCTCCCCCTCTCGGTCTCTCCTCGGCCCGATGGGCGGCTGGGTCTTCAGGGTGTGTGACGGCCCACTACATCTGCGGTGCTGCCTCGAGCATGTGCGATGTTGCTGCCGCCTCTCCGGTGTCTGGCTGCCTGGGCTGCCACAAGCACCGCGAGGGCTGCCGCTGCAAGGTCAACAACACCATCCATCTTGTTACATCTACAAGGAATTAGAGAAGGAGAGAGGCCAATAATCAATTATGGCTTCCACCCGGGATCCTCACAACCCCCAAGTCTTCCCATGCCTTCTCTCAGTGTGCCGTCCACCGAGCTATTTGTGCTGGGGGACCCCACCCTCCCACCCTGCACACTCACCCCCCAGCCACATCAGGAGCGCCTAGACCCCAAACCCTTGCTGAGAACATGAGAGGGACCAAGCTCAGATATCCTCCCCTGATCCACACCCTCAGACTCTGGTTGCGATGATAATCCAGTGTTGAAGCCCAGCTCCTGGATATTTATTGTTGGCTGTTGCCTCTATGATGTTGATGCCTCCATGGTTCAGGCAAGGTGTCCAGACCTCGCAGTTTGATTGGAATGACAGACAAAACTCGTTTACCCACAACACTTGAGAGCTGTGAAGTGCTCCATAACTAACAGTGTCAATTCTTTATTAGCAATAGCCTTCAGATAAGCGGCAAAGGCTGCTCACAGTCAAAGGGAGTTAAAATGATCTTCACCATATAACCATGAGCAGGGCTCTCATGGAAGTGTTTGGTGGGGCAGACAGGCAGCAGTTGTAGTTGCCCCTGTTATGAGTATACACAATTTGAAGGATGGCCAGTTGGGCCCGGAGGCACTGAGTCCCTCCCCCACCCCCCCCCCCCACCCCCCCCCACCCCCACCCCCAGTCCAGACCCCTGACCGATAGCGCCATGACCCCGAAACAGGCCTGCCCCTTCCAGTTGCTCCCCCATATCTCCGTGCCCCCCCCCCCGAACACTGGGGCAGCAGTGCCAGTGCCTCTGGGCTTTATGCCCAAACATGGAAATGGCTACTCACCTCCTCCAATCCCCTCAGCAGCTATTCCGCTCATTTCCTGTGTTTAAAAAGGAGCACTAAACAATGCCCATGTGACCTCTTGCTGGGGAGCGGGTTAGTTCCCAGTAAGCCGTTAGATAGGGCTTCTATCTTCATAATAATAATCGCTTATTGTCACGGGTAGGCTTCAATGAAGTTATTGTGAAAAGCCTCTAGTCGCCACATTCCTGCCCCATGATCGGGGAGGCTAGTACGGAGATTTCCCTTAATTGGTGAAAATTGGTGTCTTGCCAGTCTAGGCGGGATTCGGAATCCGCCAACGGGAGAAGGCCGGTTCGTTCGCGAACCGTATGGCACCCGCGTGGTTGCTGATTTCTGCCTCTCCCGCAATTTAACCGTCACGCATGGATCCGTGCCAGGCGTAATGCAGCCGTTAAATCGTGCCTAATGCCTTGCCAGAAAAGATTACTTATTTATTCGTTTGACAAAGAGAGAGGAAAAATTTGTCTTGCTGAACAATTTTCGACCAAAACCTCCATAAACCAGTTCAAGAGCTGAGACTGCTAAGAGTGCAGGTTGATAAAGACAGAGTGAATCAATACAGAGAAAAATCCATTAAGCTCAATAAGCATAGAATATACAGAATAGAAACAGATTATTTGGCCCAATAGTCTTTACTGCTGTTTATACTTCACAGGTGTCTCTTCCCATTCCATTTCCCTCACTTCAGCCTTTCAACATATCTTTTCATTCCCTATGCTCTCACATACTCATTCAGTGTTCTATGAAAAGCATCCATGATACCAACCTCATTCAGTTCCTCTTGTATTGATGTTCATATTCCCTAAGTAAAGAAATTTCACCTTACTTCCCGATTGGATTTATTAGGAGTTATCGGGTGCAATTTTCCCACCGCATTGCGCACAAAACCGATCTCGTTGCGTCGGGAGCATCTCAGTAGAGACCCAAACAGGGCTTCATGCCAGGAACAAAACAGTGAGCGAGTCACCTGGTTGCGGTGTCGAGTGCGAACTGGGTCTTGCCCTCTCTGGGCATGATCCAAATAATCAGATTTAAATGAGCCATTACGCTCATTTAAATATGCACAGCCTATTTGAGACTGCATTCACCTGGCTCCCAGGAGTCACCAGCACACCTGCTAGGCCTCATCCAGGGGCCGATTAGAACTGGTCTCCACAAGCAGAGACCAGGCATGATGGCCACTCCGGGGGGCGGGGGGGGGGGGGGGGGGGGGGGGGGGGGGGGTCTTGGAGACCATTGGAACACCCCAGGTGGTCGGGGCAGGTCAATACCCTAGCACTCCCCTGGCAACTGGGCACCCTGGCAGTGCCAACCTTTCACTTTTGCATTGCCAACCCGCCATGCTGGCAAGGGTCAAGGCCTGAGGGGGAGTGAAATGGAGTTTATTGGGGGGGGGTGAAAGGGTGTATGAAAGGGCTTCATAAAGGTTGGTGGGGTGAAGAGGGGGTCTTGAAAGGGGGGGACTGAAAGGGCAGGGCCCCCAGCGACCCCATAGCAGGTGTGCTCAGTTGGGAGGGGAGGGTGGTAATGCCCATCTCTGCAAGGGGTTGTGGGGAACTCTCCAATTCACTGAGAGATAGAGCACCATTCAAAATTGCATCCCGATCTCTGACGAGTCGGTCTCATCGGCGAATTCCGTTCCCCCTGCTAAAAAAAGTTGTAAAGGCGCAATTCATCCAGGAGAAAACAGAGTCAGGTTTGCGGGGTGTTCCTCGGCACCTGCAGCACTGAGAAAGACCGCGCTATTCAACGGGACTTTATCGTTCTTTAGGCCTCTACCAGGTATGCTCCGTCGAGGATGCACTTACGTCATTTTCTGCACTGGCTGGGTCTGGGCAGGGCAGTACCCTGGCACTACCTGCCTGGCACCCTGTCAGTGCCACCTAGGATCCACTCTCCAAGGTTTCCAGGTAGCATTGTCAGCTGGCCGGGGCACTACCAGGATGCCAGGCTGGCACCATCAAGGTGCCTGGGGGCGGTTTGCCCATACCAGAGATCAGGCCCGGGGGTGCCCTGTCCTTATTAGGTAGTGTGTGATGGGGCTCAATGACCCCCTTAAGGTACATTGGGGCATTGGGTGGCTCCGGGGGTCAAGTTAGGGGGTCTCGAGATCGGAGCCCCATTTATAATTGCCGCACAGATCTCTTCCTGCACTAGCAAGCAGAGCTCCTCAGTGTAGGAAATGAGACTAAGTGAACTGAGGCTCCGAAATAAACCAGAGTCCTGTTAAATAGCAGGGCCTTTCTTGGTGCTCAAGCACTGGGAAAAACCCGGCTGACCGCGCTCAACACCGGACTCTGTTTCATTTCCATTAGATCGCGCCCAGAGTGTGAGTGAATCTAGGTCTGGACCTCACCTAAAAAGCGTACACAAAAGGGGAGGCACGATCGGGGAGCTGGTGGCATAGTGGTATTGTCACTAGACTGGTAACCCAGGGTAATGATCTGGGGACCCGGTTCGAATCTGGCCACAGCAGGTGGTGGAATTTAAACTCAATAAAAGTATCTGGAATAAAAGTCTAATGATGACCATGAAACCATTGTCGATTGTCGTAAAAACCCATCTGATTCACTATCGTCATTTAGGGAAGGAAATCTGCCATCCTTGCCTGGTCTGGCCCACATGTGACTCCAGACCCACAGTAATGTGGTTGACTCTTAAATCTCCTCTGAAATGGCCTGGCAAGCCACTCAGTTGTATTCAACCACAACAAAACACAAAAAAAGAATGAAACCGGGCGGACCATCCAGCATTGAATCAGGCACCAGAAACGACAATGGCAAACCCTGCCCTGCCGACTTTGCAAAGTTCTCCTTACTAACATCTGGGGGATTGTACCAAAGTTGGGAGAGCTGTCTCACCGACTATTTTTTTTTTTATTAAATATTTTATTGAAAATTTTTGGTCAACCAACACAGTACATTGTGCATCCTTTACACAATATTATAACAACACAAATAACAATGACCTATTTTATAAACAAAAAATGAATAAATAATAAATAACAAAAATGAAAACTAGCCCTAATTGGCAACTGCCTTGTCACAAGTAACACTCTCCAAAAATATAATTTAACAGTCCAATATATAATTATCTGTAGCAACGACCTATACATACTATACAGTATATATTAACAACTCTGAGAGTCCTTCTGGTTCCTCCTCCTCCACCCCCCCCCCTCCCCCCCCCCCCCCCCCCCCCCCCCCCCCCCCCCCCCCGATCCTGGGCTGCTGCTGCTGCCTTCTTTTTCCCATTCTGTCTATCTTTCTGCGAGGTATTCGACGAACGGTTGCCACCGCCTGGTGAACCCTTGAGCCGACCCCCTTAGGACGAACTTAATCCGCTCTAGCTTTATAAACCCCGCCATGTCATTTATCCAGGTCTCCACCCCCGGGGGCTTGGCTTCTTTCCACATTAGCAATATCCTGCGCCGGGCTACTAGGGACGCAAAGGCCAAAACATCGGCCTCTCTTGCCTCCTGCACTCCCGGCTCTTGTGCAACCCCAAATATAGCCAACCCCCAGCTTGGTTCGACCCGGACTCCTACTACTTTTGAAAGCACCTTTGTCACCCCCATCCAAAACCCCTGTAGTGCCGGGCATGACCAAAACATATGGGTATGATTCGCTGGGCTTCTCGAGCACCTCGCACACCTATCCTCCACCCCAAAAAATTTACTGAGCCGTGCTCCAGTCATATGTGCCCTGTGTAATACCTTAAACTGAATCAGGCTTAGCCTGGCACACGAGGACGACGAGTTTACCCTGCTTAGGGCATCTGCCCACAGCCCCTCCTCGATCTCCTCCCCCAGCTCTTCTTCCCATTTCCCTTTTAGTTCATCTACCATAGTCTCCCCTTCGTCCCTCATTTCCCTATATATATCTGACACCTTACCATCCCCCACCCATGTCTTGAGATCACTCTGTCCTGCACCTCTTGTGTCGGGAGCTGCGGGAATTCCCTCACCTGTTGCCTCGCAAAAGCCCTCAGTTGCATATACCTGAATGCATTCCCTTGGGGCAACCCATATTTCTCGGTCAGCGCTCCCAGACTCGCGAACTTCCCATCCACAAACAGATCTTTCAGTTGCGTTATTCCTGCTCTTTGCCACATTCCATATCCCCCATCCATTCCCCCCGGGGCAAACCTATGGTTGTTTCTTATCGGGGACCCCCCCAAGGCTCCAGTCTTTCCCCTATGCCGTCTCCACTGTCCCCAAATCTTCAGTGTAGCCACCACCACCGGGCTTGTGGTGTAGTTCCTCGGTGAGAACGGCAATGGGGCTGTCACCATAGCCTGTAGGCTAGTCCCCCTACAGGACGCCCTCTCTAATCTCTTCCACGCCGCTCCCTCCTCCTCTCCCATCCACTTACTCACCATTGAAATATTAGCGGCCCAATAATACTCACTTAGGCTCGGTAGTGCCAGCCCCCCCCTATCCCTGCTACGCTGTAAGAATCCCTTCCTCACTCTCGGGGTCTTCCCGGCCCACACAAAACCCATGATGCTCTTTTCAATCCTTTTAAAAAAAGCCTTCGTAATCACCACCGGGAGGCACTGAAACACAAAGAGGAATCTCGGGAGGACCACCATCTTAACCGCCTGCACCCTCCCTGCCATTGACAGGGATACCATATCCCATCTCTTGAAATCCTCCTCCATCTGTTCCACCAACCGCGTTAAATTTAACCTGTGCAATGTGCCCCAATTCTTAGCTATCTGGATCCCCAGGTAACGAAAGTCCCTTGTTACCTTCCTCAACGGTAGGTCCTCTATTTCTCTACTCTGCTCCCCTGGATGCATCACAAACAACTCACTTTTCCCCATGTTCCATTTATACCCTGAAAAATCCCCAAACCTCCCCAAGTATCCGCATTATTTCTGGCATCCCCTCCGCCGGGTCCGCCACGTATAGTAGCAAATCGTCCGCATACAGAGATACCCGGTGCTCTTCTCCTCCCCTAAGTACTCCCCTCCACTTCTTGGAACCCCTCAACGCTATCGCCAGGGGCTCAATCGCCAGTGCAAACAATAATGGGGACAGAGGGCATCCCTGCCTTGTCCCTCTATGGAGCCGAAAATATGCAGATCCCCGTCCATTCGTGACCACGCTCGCCACTGGGGCCCTATACAACAGCTGCACCCATCTAACATACCCCTCTCCAAAACCAAATCTCCTCAACACCTCCCACAAATAATCCCACTCCACTCTATCAAATGCTTTCTCGGCATCCATCGCCACTACTATCTCCGTTTCTCCCTCTGGTGGGGCCATCATCATTACCCCTAACAACCTCCGTATATTCGCGTTCAGCTGTCTCCCCTTCACAAACCCAGTTTGGTCCTCGTGGACCACCCCCGGGACACATTGCTCTATTCTCATTGCCATTACCTTGGCCAGGACCTTGGCATCTACATTTAGGAGGGAAATAGGTCTATAGGACCCGCATTGTAGCGGGTCCTTTTCCTTCTTTAAGAGAAGCGATATCGTTGCTTCAGACATAGTCGGGGGCAGTTGTCCCCTTTCCTTTGCCTCATTAAAGGTCCTCGTCAGTACCGGGGCGAGCAAGTCCACATATTTTCTATAGAATTCGACTGGGAATCCATCCGGTCCCGGGGCCTTTCCCGCCTGCATGCTCCTAATTCCTTTCACCACTTCTTCTACCTCGATCTGTGCTCCCAGTCCCACCCTTTCCTGCTCTTCCACCTTGGGAAATTCCAGCCGATCCAAGAAGCCCATCATTCTCTCCCTCCCATCCGGGGGTTGAGCTTCATATAATTTTTTATAAAATGTCTTGAACACTCCATTCACTCTCTCCGCTCCCCGCTCCATCTCTCCTTCCTCATCCCTCACTCCCCCTATTTCCCTCGCTGCTCCCCTTTTCCTCAATTGGTGTGCCAGCAACCTGCTCGCCTTCTCCCCATATTCGTACTGTACACCCTGTGCCATCCTCCATTGTGCCTCTGCAGTGCCTGTAGTCAGCAAGTCAAATTCTACATGTAGCCTTTGCCTTTCCCTGTCCAGTCCCTCCTCCGGTGCTTCCGCATATTGTCTGTCCACCCTCAAAAGTTCTTGCAGCAACCGCTCCCGTTCCTTACTCTCCTGCTTCCCTTTATGTGCCCTTATTGATATCAGCTCCCCTCTAACCACCGCCTTCAACGCCTCCCAGACCACTCCCCACCTGGACCTCCCCATTAATATTGAGTTCCAAGTACTTTTCAATGCACCCCCTCACCCTTAGACACACCCCTCATCTGCCATTAGTCCCATGTCATTCTCCAGGGTGGGCGCCCTCCTGTTTCCTCCCCTATCTCCAAGTCCACCCAGTGTGGAGCGTGATCCGAAATGGCTATAGCCGTATACTCCGTTCCCCTCACCTTCGGGATCAATGCCCTACCCAGCACAAAAAAGTCTATTCGCGAGTAGACTTTATGGACATAGGAGAAAAACGAGAACTCCTTACTCCTAGGTCTGCTAAATCTCCACGGGTCTACACCTCCCATCTGCTCCATAAAATCTTTAAGTACCTTGGCTGCTGCCGGCCTCCTTCCAGTCCTGGACTTCGACCTATCCAGCCCTGGTTCCAACACCGTATTAAAATCTCCCCCCATTATCAGCTTTCCCATCTCTAGGTCCGGAATGCGTCCTAGCATCCGCCTCATAAAATTGGCATCATCCCAGTTCGGGGCATATACGTTTACCAAAACCACCGTCTCCCCCTGTAGTTTGCCACTCACCATCACGTATCTGCCCCCGTTATCCGCCACTATAGTCTTTGCCTCGAACATTACCCGCTTGCCCACTAATATAGCCACCCCCCTGTTTTTCGCATCTAGCCCCGAATGGAACACCTGCCCCACCCATCCTTTGCGTAGCCTAACCTGGTCTATCAGTTTCAGGTGCGTTTCCTGTAACATAACCACATCTGCCTTAAGTTTCTTAAGGTGTGCGAGTACCCGTGCCCTCTTTATCGGCCCGTTCAGCCCTCTCACGTTCCACGTGATCAGCCGAGTTGGGGGGCTTCCTACCCCCCCCCCCCCTTGTCGATTAGCCATCACCTTTTTCCAGCTCCTCACCCGGTTCCCACGCAGCTGTATCTCCCCCAGGCGGTGCCCCCCCGCCCATCCTCTCCCATACCAGCTCCCCCTCTCCCCAGCAGCAGCAACCCAGTAATTCCCCCCTCCCACCCCCCCCCCGCTAGATCCCCCGCTAGCGTAATTACTCCCCCCATGTTGCTCCCAGAAGTCAGCAAACTCTGGCTGACCTCGGCTTCCCCCCGTGACCTCGGCTCGCACCGTGCGACGCCCCCTCCTTCCTGCTTCTCTATTCCCGCCATGATTATCATAGCGCGGGAACCAAGCCCGCGCTTCTCCCTTGGCCCCGCCCCCAATGGCCAACGCCCCATCTCCTCCACCTCCCCTCCTCCCCCCATCACCACCTGTGGGAGAGAGAAAAGTTACCACATCGCAGGATTAGTACATAAAACCCCTCTTTGCCCCCCACATTCGCCCCACCACTTTGTTCGAACGTTCTTTTTAATAACCCGCTCATTCCAGTTTTTCTTCCACAATAAAAGTCCACGCTTCATCCGCCGTCTCAAAGTAGTGGTGCCTCTCTCGATATGTGACCCACAGTCTTGCTGGTTGCAGCATTCCAAATTTTATCTTCTTTTTATGAAGCACCGCCTTGGCCCGATTAAAGCTCGCCCTCCTTCTCGCCACCTCCGCACTCCAGTCTTGATAAACGCGGATCACCGCGTTCTCTCATTTACTACTCCGAGTTTTCTTCGCCCATCTAAGGACCATTTCTCTATCCTTAAAACGGAGGAATCTCACCACTATGGCTCTGGAATTTCTCCTGCTCTCGGTCCTCGCGCCATCACTCGGTATGCTCCCTCCACCTCCAACGGACCTGCCGGGGCCTCCGCTCCCATTAATGAGTGCAGCATCGTGCTCACATATGCCCCGACGTCCGCATCCCTCCACACCTTCAGGAAGACCAAGAATCCTCAGGTTGTTCCTCCTTGCGTTGTTTTCCAGTGCCTCCAACCTTTCCACACATCGTTTCTGATGTGCCTCCTGCGTCTCCGTCTTCACCACCAGGCCCTGTATATCGTCCTCATTCTCGCTGCCTTTGCCTTCATGACCCGAAGCTCCCGCTCCTGGGTCTTTTGTTCCTCCTTTAGCCCTTCGATCGCCTGTAGTATCGGGGCCAACAGCTCTTTCTTCATTTCCTTTTTGATCTCTTCCACACAGCATTTCAAGAACTCTTGTTGTTCAGGGCCCCATGTCAAACTGCCACCTTCCGACGCCATCTTGGTTTTTGCTTGCCTTCCTTGCCGCTGTTCTAAAGGATCCACTGCAATCTGGCCACTTTCCTCTCCTTTTTCCATCCGTATCCAGGGGGGATTCCCTTCTGGTTTACCGCACAGTGTTTTTAGCCGTCAAAATTGCCGTTGGGGCTCCTATCAAGAGCCCAAAAGTCCGTTTCACAGGGAGCTGCCGAAACGTGCGACTCAGCTGGTCATCGCCGCACCCGGAAGTCGTCTCACCGACTAGTTAAGCAACAGCCTGACATAGTCATACTCACAAAATCATACCTTACAGACAATGTTCCAGACACCACTAACTATCACCATTCCTGGGTATGTCCTGTCTCACCGGCAGACCCAGCAGAGGTAGCGACATAATGGTATACAGTTGGGAGGGAGTTTCCCTGAGAGTCATCAACATCAATGCTGGACCCCATGAGGTCTCCTAGCTTCAGGTTAAACATGGGCAAGGAAACCTCCTGTTGATTACCACGTACCGGCCACCATCAACTGATGAATCAGTATTCCTCCATGTTGAACACCACTTGGAGAAAGCGCTGAGAGAGGGTGGCAAGGGCTTAGAATATACTTTGGGTGGGGTCTTCAATGTCCATCACCAGAAGTGGCTCGGTAGTACCACCACAGACTGAGCTGGCTGGATCCTAAAGGGCATAGCTTCTGGTCTGGGACTGCAACAGGTGGTGAGAGGACCAACAAGAAAAATATCTTGACATCATCCTGACCAACCTGCCTGCTGCAGATGCATCTGTCCATGACAGTATCAGTAGAAGTGACCACCGCACAGGCCTTGTGGAGACAAAGTCCCGTCTTCACTTTGAGAATGCTTTCATCGTGTTGTGTGGCATTACTACCATGCTAAATGAGATAGACTTGAAACAGATCTAGCAACTCTCGACTGGGCTTCCATGTGGCGCTGTGGGCCATCAAAAACAGCAGAATTGTACTCAACCACTTGGGCAGCACGGTGGCACAGTGGTAGCACTGCTGCCTCACGGCGGTGAGGACCCGGGTTCGATCCCGGCCCCAGGTCACTGTCCGTGTGGAGTTGCACATTCTGCCCATGTCTGCATGGGTCTCCAAAACTCATAAAGATGTGCAGGATAGGATGATTGGCCATGCTTAAATTGCCCCTTAATTGGAAAATAAAAGAATTGGGCACTTTAAATTACAAAAAAGAATTGTACTCAAGCATAATCTGCAACTTCACGGCCCGGCATATCCTCCACTCTACCATTACGACCAAGCCAGAGGATCAACCCTGGTTCAATATAGAGTGCAGGAGAGCATGCCAGGAGCAACACCAAGCATGGGAATAGAGGGATATGGACCCAGGAAGTGTAGAAGATTGTAGTTTAGTCGGGCAGCATGATCGGCACGGGCTTGGAGGGCTGAAGGGCCTGTTCCTGTGCTGTACATTTCTTTGTTCTTTGCTGTTCTTTGTTCATACCAACAAATGAGGTGTCAACCTTGCGAAGTTACAACACAGGACTACTTGTGTGCCAAACAGCTAAGCAGCAAGTAATAGACAAAGCTAAGCGAATCCACAACTATCGCATCAGATCTAAGCTCTGTAGTCCTGCCACATCCAGCTGTGAATGGTGTTGGACAATCAATCAACTCACCGGAGGAGGAGGCTCCACAAATATCCCCATCTTCAATGATGAAGGAGCTCAGCACATATGTGTAAAAAACAAGGCTGAAGCATTCACAACAACCTTCAACCAGAAGTGCCGAGTGGATGATCCATCTCGATCTCCTCCGGGGTCCTCAGCATCATAGATTTCAGTCTTCAGCCAATATGATTCACTCCATGTGATATCAAGAAACGACTGAAGGCACTGGATACTGCAAAACCTGTAGTCCCTGATAATATTCTGGCAATAGTACTGAAGACTTGTGCTCCAGAACTTGTTGCACCCTTAGCTATGCTGTTCCTACAACTACAACACTAGCATCTACCCGGCAATGTGGAAACTTGCCCAGGTGTGTCCTGTATGCAAGAAACAGGAAAAATCCAACCCAATCAATTATCGCCCTATCAGTCTACTCTCCATCATCAGCAAAGTGATGGAAGGCGTCATCAACAGTGCTATCAACTGGCACTTACTCACGGATTTTCACAGTAACTTCATTGCAGTGTTAATGTATGCCTACTTGTGACACTAATAAAGATTATTATTATTATAACCTGCTCCTGATGCTCAGTTTGGGTCCCACCAGGGTCACTCAGCTCCTGACATCATTAGAGCCTTGGTTCAAACATGGACAAAAGAACAGAACTCCAGAAGTGAGGTGAGAGTGACTGCCCTTGACATCAAGGCAGCATTTGACCGAGTGTGACATCAAGGAGCCCCAGCAAAACAGGAGTCAATGGGAATCAGGGGAAAAACTCTCCGCTGGTTGGAGTCATACCTGGCACAAAGGAAGATGGTTGTGGTGGTTGAAAGTCAATCATCTCATCTCCAGGACATCACTGCAGGAGTTCTTCAAGGTAGTGTCCTCGGCCCAACCATCTTCAGCTGCGTCATCAATGATCTGCCTTCTATCATAAGGTCAGAAGTGGGGATGTTCGCAGATGACTGCACAATGTTCAGCACCATTCGCAACTCCTCAGATAAGGAAGCAGTCCATGTCCAAATGCAGCAAGACCTGGACAATGTACAGGCTTGGGCTGACAAGTGGCAAGTTACATTTGCGCCACACAAGTACCAGGTAATGACCATCTACTACAAGAGAGGATCTAAGCATCACCCCATGACATTCAATGACATTGCCATCGCTGAATTGCCCTGCAATCAACATCTTGAGGGTTACCATTGATCAGAAACTGAACTGGACTAGCCATGTTAATACTGTGGCTACCAGAACAAGTCAGTGGCTAAGCACCCAAGGCAAGTAACTCACCTCCTGACCCCACAAAGCTTGCCCACCACCTACAAGACACAAGTCAGGAGTGTAATGGAATACTCTCCTCTTTCCTGGGTGAGTGCAGCTGCAAAAACACACAAGAAGCTCAACACCATCCAAGACAAAGCAGGCCACTTGATTTCTACCCCTTCCACAAACATTTAATCCGTCCACCTCCGACCAACAGTGGCAGCTGCGTGTACCATCTACAAGATGCACTGCAATAACTCACCACGGATCCTTAGGCAGAACCTTTCAAACGCATGACCACCACCACATAGAAGAACAAGAGCAGCAGATATCTGGGAAGCCCACCAGCTGGAGGTTCCCCTCCAAGTCACTCACTACCCTGACTTGGAAATATATCGCCGTTCCTTCACTGTCACTGGGTCAAAATCCTGGAACTCCCTTCCTTAACAGCACAGTGGATGTACCTACACCTCGGGGACTGCAGCGGTTCAAGAAGGCAACTCACCATCTTCTTCTGAATGGCAACTAGGGATGGGCAATAAATTCTAGCCTAACAAGCAACGCCCACCTCCCGTAAATGAATTTTAAAAACAGCCCGCCAAACTCGCCCAAAATGATACTTAGTAATTTTTTGGGTGAATCGGGCCGATCGTGTAGTTATAGCTGCTGGTTTTGGATTCTCCCACACATGGAAACATTGGGCAAGATTGTCCACACTTCTCCCTCAATGAAATGTATTGCAACGGTGGAGATGGCCTGTCATTGGCCAGCGGTAGGATCTTCCAGTCCCGCACTGTCAACGGGTTTTCCCGTTGTTCATACCCTCTGCCATTGGGGAGCCTGCAGTTGGGGGGGGGGGGGGGGGGGGGGGGGGGGGGGGGGGGGGGGGGTCGCCGTCAGCAGGACCAGAAGATCATGCCAGCGGGTCTGGACAGAACATCCCATCCATTCTGTCCACATCTATTTTGTCCGACCAATTCACAAATTTAAAGACTTTTATCTGTCTCCTCTAAGTTCTCTCTTTTCTAAAGAAAAAGCCCCAATCTGTTCAATCTTTATGACATAATCTCTCATTCATGGTACCATCTTTGTAAATGCTTTGCATCTAGTGTCTCTGTGTCCTTTGTCTGGTATGGAGACCTCGGCTGGATTCTCCCAAAATGGGACTATGTTCCCACGCCGGCGTAAAAATGCTGGAGTTTTACTCCAGAGATTCTTGTAAAAAAAGATGAACTAATTCAGTGCCCTGCAATGCCATGCCCGGAGTAAATCTCACAGCTTTAGCTGCGGATATGGGCCCCCGCACTTCCGGTTTTGGAGTCCATTCATGCGCACAGCGGCGGCCTCCAGCAGCCGCACTGAGATCCATGGCGGACTCGGACTGTGGAGCCAGACGCAAAAAGGAGACTCCCCCGATCGGCCGCGCACTCGAGCATTTAACCGCGCGGATCTAACCCTCGGCCGTCGATAAGGCCCCCCCACCGTGGTCCGATCTCCCAGCCCCCCACAGGGTGGCCGCGGACTGAGTCTGCAGCTGCCACACCAGCATCCTGACGGGCAATAAGTGGTTAGTTCCACGCCGTCGGGAACTCGGCCAGTTGGGAGCGGAGGATTGCTGGGTGGGCCTCTGTCAATGGCCCCCAGCCGCACACCGTACTCCCCGATCACGCCGATTTTTGGATCCCGGAGAATTGCCGGACAGGCGTCGAGCCAATTTCAGCATGAAAGTGGATTCTCCGCCCCTGTGCCGGCCGCGATTTTGGCGCGGGGCTGTGGAGAATCCAGCCCCAGATCTGTGCACGGTACTCTTGGCCTTGGCTTGGCCTGTGTTATACATAAATTTAACTAAATTTCACTACTTTTTCTCCTTTACCCCAATCAATTTTCTATTTTCAGTGTTGCCAATATTTCTCTTTTTCCTCCTCAAGTGCACCATTTATTGATAATAAAGTTCATTCTCGCTTAACTGTCCAGTCTTCAGGTTTTGTAATGTCTTCCTGTATTATGTTGCAGTCTTTCTCACGGTGTCAGCTATACCCCTCACTTTGGTATGATCTGCTAATTTTGATATTGAGTTATTTCAAATCATTATTGTGAATTATCAATATGAGTGGTTCCTGCACTAATCCTTGTGGAACAGTATTTTCCAACTTCCTCCAATCTGAAAAACTGCCTTTTACTCCTATTCTCTACCTTCTTTATTTCTAAGCCAATTTGCTATTCATTTAGCAATTTGTCCACTGACTCGACATGTGAGTTCTAAGCCTTGTACAATATACCCTATCATTGACCTATCTAATCTTCTCATCATTAGATTCTCCAAAGGTAATCAAACAGATCTCAGGACACCATTTTTCAACCCTGGCCCACTGTCCTTCGAACCACATCAGTGCAGGGACTGCTCACGGTTAGTGATAGAGCATTTGACCATCTCATTCTATAATGTCCCTTTAATCACTGATTGCATTTCCAATCTGATATTTTCTGATATCTACCTAACTGCTTATAAAAATAATTAATCTCTGAACCTGTTAGAAATCTGCACTACATATCCACCACTTTGTACGGTGAGGTCCTGTCTCAGAGCCATAAGATAGTATGATGAACTCCATGTGGATAAAAGCTGGTTGCTGAAATCATGAACAGCAGGATCTGGGGGATAATAAATGGTGCTCATTGTATAGAGCGTCTGGATCTTGGCACTCACACCTGAGTCAAAAGGTTCAATTCCCACTCCAGAGCACAAAAATCAAAGCTGACACTCTAGTACAGTACTGAAGGAATACTGTACTGCCTGAGGTTGCTGTCTTTCAAGTGAGCTGTTAAACGCAGCCCTACCTGCCTGCTTTGGTGAACGTAAAAGATCACGTAGTACCACCTTGAAGAAGAGTTGGGGAGTTATCTCTGGTGTATTTGATATCAGTAAATATCAGAAAAAACAGATTATCGACTGTTCTGGGAGTTTGCTATGTGCAAATTGGCTGCAATGTTTTCTACATCACAACAGTGACAGCACCTCAAACTTTGTTGGTTGCAAAGTGCTTTGATACATCCAATGGTTGTGAAAGGGGAAATATAAATGTACTTTTTTTTCAGTGACAAAGCATGTATGGCTGAATCATAGGTATCGGCGGACGTTGAATATCTTACTGTCATTAATTTTCATGGCAAAACAACCAAATTTAAATATATGTTACACAAGCAGAATACCAATATGGTCTCCCATTTTATGCAAGGTGCATTCAGCTCATGGTCTAATCCATTATAACGCATCATAACTTTGGTTTTATGAGTTTTGTGACATGCACTCAGGGAATAAAAGGGGACAGCTCATTAATAATGAAAATAAAGTTGCTGAATTCAAAATCCAGCCAAAGCCACTGTAGCTATCATTACGCCTGTGACTGAGCATCACCGTTAGTTTAGTATTTTATCAAATAAAGCCGTGCCTTATATTAAAAATGTAAGTATTGCGCTACTTCTCATTAACTGCTCTGCTTCCTAACAAGGATCCTCAAGGTTTATCGATTCTCCTGGGAGTATTTCAGCTGCAGAAATTGCGAACTGTTTTTGTTGCTGAGGATAGCAACATGATTTTGACTTGTTTTTTTTTTAAATATTTTTTATTCTCCTCCTTTTTCACATTTTCTCCCCAATTTACACCCACCAACAATAAACAGTAACAAACATGTCAATCCCTATATCAATAACAATAATCCCATCCTCCCAGCAAACCCCAAACATTAGCACGCATGTTCACATTAGTAAGTTTGCAGACGACACAAAGATTGGTGGAATTGCGGATAGCGATGAGGACTGTCAGAGGATACAGCAGGAATTAGATCGTTTGGAGACTTGGGCGGAGAGATGGCAGATGGAGTTTAATCCGGACAAATGTGAGGTCATGCATTTTGGAAGGCCTAATGCAGGTAGGGAATATGCACTGAATGGTAGAACCCTCAAGAGTATTGACAGTCAGAGAGATCTCGGTTTACAGGTCCACAGGTCACTGAAAGGGGCAACACAGGTGGAGAAGGGAGTCAAGAAGGCATACGGCATGCTTGCCTTCATTGGCCTGGGCATTGAGTATAAGAATTGACAAGTCATGTTGCAGCTGTATAGAACCTTAGATAGGCCACACTTGGAGTATAGTGTTCAATTCTGGTCGCCACACTACCAGATAGTGACATTTTAGGGGCATCTTGACAAATACATGAATCGGATGGGAATGGGGGATACAAACCCAGGAATTGTAGAAGATTTTAGTTTAGATGGGCAGCATGGTCGGCACAGGTTTGGAGGGCCAAAGGGCCTGTTCCTGCACTGTACATTTCTTTGTTCTTTGAATCACCCATAGTCACCATTAACACACACCGCCTCCCTCCTCCCAACCCTCCCACCCACCCACCCTCAACTAATGTTCGATGTTATCCAGTTCTTGAAAGTGCATAATGAATAATGCCCATGAATTGTAGAACCCGCGCCATCCTTCCCCTCAGTTCAAACTTAACCTTCTCACGAGTCAAGAATTCCAACAGGTCCCCCTGCCACGCCAGGTCCAATCTTGGTCCAATCCCAAACCGCTCCAGAACTGCCATCAAGTACCCCCATTCTACCCGGTCGAACGCCTTCTCAGCGTCCAATGCCACAAACACCTGTTTCCTTCCCCCCCTGCCGGTGCCATAACAACGTTCAATACCCTTCTAATGTTTGAAAAAAGCTGCCTCCCTCTCACGAACCCCGTCTGATCTTCACCCATCACCTTCGGGTGGCACTCATCCAGCCTACCCGCCAGTACCTTCGCCAATACTTTTGCGTCCACATTCAGAAACGATATGGGCCTATACGACCCACACTCCGTCGGATCCCTATCTTTTTTTCGTCATGTTTGTGGCAACACCCCCTTCCCTATCGCCTCTTCAAACATCCCCACCATCAGGGGTGCCAGCTTATCCTTGAATTTTTAATAATATTCAACCGGAAACCCATCCGGCCCTGCCACCTTCATAGATTTCATAGAATTTAAAGTGCAGAAGGAGGCCATTCGGCCCATCGAGTCTGCACTGGCTCTTTGAAAGAGCACCCTACCCAAGCCCACATCTCCACCCTATCCCCATAACCCAGTAACCCCACCCATCACTGAGGGCAATTTTGAACACTAAGGGCAATTTAGCATGGCCAATCTACCTAACCTGCACATCTTTGGACTGTGGGAGGAAACCGGAGCAACCGGAGGAAACCCACGCACACACGGAGAGAACATGCAGACTCCGCACAGACAGTGAACCAAGCCGGGAATCGAACCTGGGACCCTGGGGCTGTGAAGCAATTGTGCTAACCACCATGCTACCATGCTGCCCTACTGCATCCTCCCAACCTTCCACGACTGCATCCTCCCAATTGCATCCTTTATCTGCTGCTCCACTATCGCTCCTTCTAATGTAGCCCTGTCCCCCTCCCCTAACCAGTCCAACCCATCTAGAAATCCTTGCATCTCACGGTCTCCCCCAGGTGGCTCTGACCTGTACAACCACTCCTAAAATTCCTCAAAAACCTTGTTAATCAGATCCGGAGCCTCCACCAACTTCCCTGCCCTATCCTTCACCTGCACAATTTCCCTTGCTGCTACTTCCCTCCAGAGCTGACCTGCTAACATAGGTGTCTCCATGCCTTATCCCCATGTTCGTAAACTACACCCCTTGCTCGTCTCAGTTGTTGGCGCACGGCCTTCCTGGTAGATAGTCGGTCAAAGCTCGCCTGTAGTTCCTTCCCCTTTTCCAGCTTTGCTGGGTCCCCATCTTCTGCATAACTCCTATCTACCTCCAACATCTCATCTATTACCCTCTACCGCTCCAACCTCTCCTCTTTGTCCACACTGGCCTTAAACAAAATCACCTCCCCCCTCACCACCGCCTTTAGAGCCTCCCAGATAACTGCCTTCGACACCTCACCCGTACAGTTGAAACCTACATATTCCTTAATTACCTTTTCAATTTTGTCACAGAACCCTTGGTCCCCCAAAAAGTCCCACATCTCATTTCCACCCCGGCCTCTCTGCTACCCCCTTCTCCAGAACCATATCCACCCAATGCGGAGCATGATCTGACACTGAAATGCCGAGTATTCCGATCCCTTAACCCCAGCCAGCAAAGCCTTCACCACCACGAAAAAGTTGATCCGTGAGTATACCTTACGGATTGCTGAGAAAAATGAGTACTCCTGTTCCCTCGGGTACAGAAACCTCCAAGGGTCCACCCCTCCCATTTCCACCATTAGCCCAGCCAATGCCTTCACGCCTCCCCCCCTGATGGGACCAGTGAGCGTGCCTGTCCAACCTTGGCTCCTGCACCAAGTTCCAATCCCCCCTACTATCAGTTTGTGTGTGTCCAAGTCAGGGATGGCCCCAAACACCTTCTTTGCGAATCCCACATCATCCCAATTGGGGCCGTATACACTTAACAGCGCCACTAACCTCCCCTCAAGCGCCCCTGTCACAATCACATATCTACCCCCCTGATCTGCCACCACCTTCTCCATCTGGAAGAGTACTCTCTTGCTGACCATTACCACTACCCCTCGAGACCTTCCATCAAATCCGGAGTGAAACACCTGACTAACCCAGCCCTTTATAAGTCTCACCTGTCCCTCACCCTCAAGTGAGTGTCCTGCAGCATTGCTCCATCGGCTTTCAAACTTTTAAGATGCGCAAGCATCCTTGACCTCTTGACCAGACCTCCAAACCCCCTCATGTTCCACATGACTATCCTAACTGGGGTCTCTCACCCCCCCCCCACCCTTCTTATCCACCATCATCATACCACTGGGCCCTGCCCCTATCCATTGTTAACATCGAACCCCTTCCCCCTCCCCAAAACCCCGCTTACATCTCCTCTTGAAAAAACATCTCCCAGCATCAATCCCTTCTCCCCGCCCCCCCTCGCTCCCTTCGTAGGCCCATCAAAACCTGTTAACCAGGCTCCAATGTCCATAGCCCTCCTCTCGCCTCACCTCCATTCACTAGCCGACTTTAGTTAGCTAGCGTGGGTGGCTCCCCCCGCCAAGATATACCATCCCCTCCCACCCAGTCCCAGAGAAAGAAAAAACAAAAACAACAATCCAACCCATACAATTCACTAAACTAAGAAAGAACCGTCGCAACACAGAATGCCAATTGCTTTTGACTTGTTAATGATTCATAACAATCGAAGAACACTTTGTCTGCATTTTTCCAATACTTCCCAGAAATACAACAAATTACCACCATGATAAGTGTGCACAAACTGCAAAATGTATTTTTGGGACGATTTTATGAGTCTGTGCTGCTGGGTGATATGGGGCGGGATTCTCTGGAAATGGGGTTATGTCCCCACGCCGGCGGGAAAACCAGCGCCAACCACTCCGGCGTCGACAGCCCCGAAAGTGAGGAATTCTCCAATTTCGCGGTGGCTAGTTTGGGCGCCGGAGTGGTTGGCGGCGCTCCAGCTGGCGCCGAAGGGCCGGCGCAAGTTTGCGCATGCACGGAACGGCCGGCGGGGTCTCGCGTATGCGCGGACCAGCCGGCATATTTCAACACATGCGCAGACCGGCTGGCATATTTCTGCGCATGCGCGGGGATTCTCTTCTCCGTGCTGGCCCCGGGAAATATGGCGGAGCCCGATTGGTGCCCAACGCGGAAGAAAGAAGGGCCCATGGAACCAGCCCGCCCGCAGGATTGGTAGGACCCGATCGCGGGACAGCCCCCCCCCCCCCAGGACCGCCCTCGCACAATTACCTGCCAGGACCCGCCGTGCGTGAGGTGAGTAATTCACGCCGGCGGGACTGGGCAGAACTGGACGGCCACTCGGACCATCAGGGCCCGGAGAATCGCTGGGGGGCTGCTGCCAACGGCCCCCGACCGGCGTGGCGGGATTCCCGCCGGGCCCCGAAAAACGGCACCAAAGAATAGGGCAGCCGGACTCGGGGCGGGATTCGCACCTCCCCCTGGGGATTCTCTGATCCGGCGCAGGGTCGGAGAATCCTGGCCATGATCTTGGAAAGCAAGCACCCACATTTCCAAGCATATATTGCCAGCAACACCAGCAAACATACCTGCCTGTCTCTATTTTGTGTATGCTGTGATCTCCAAATATTTTCAAATTTCATCATTTGAAAATATGAGAGGCATATTTTGAAAATATTTCTCATAGGGAATAACATTTCAACATTCATTATTAAATTATTGTTCTCCTCAAGGTGAACAATATTATTCCCCAAACTGGAACATTTCTGTCCCTTCTTGATACCCAGAATCCTTATCAAACTGATCAATCAACGAGGGAAAAAACATGTTTGCTTACCGCCACTTAAATGTCACTACGCAGACATATGTGGATTCCCCAGCAGCAGGCAGCACCACAGGCTGCTAAATTTTTGGCCCAAGTTCGTCATTGATATCATTGAAGAAATTGCACACAGTCTGTGCAACTCACAGCACTGTTTAGTAATGGAGAATCAACATAGTGGAGCACGGTGGCACAGTGGTTAGCACTGCTGACTCACGGCGCCGAGGTCGTAGATTCAATCCCGGCTCTGGGTCACTGTCCGTGTGGAGTTTGCACATTCTCCCAGTGTTTGTGTGTGTTTCGCCCCACAACCCAAAGATGTGCAGGGTAGGTGGATTGGCCGTGCAAAATTGCCCCTTAATTGGAAAAATGAATTGGGTACTCTAAATTTATTAAAAGAAAAAAAAAACATAGTGTGCGTCCTGCCACTTTAAGTGGGGCTATAGGAGCAAATTGTTCTCCCAGTGCTCCTTCTACACTCTTAATCGTATACCTCTTTTGCACTGATAATGAATTTATCCATTTTCCACACCAGCCACCTTATGGCTGATTGCCAATTTTATGCTAATATTGCAATAAATTGTGACCACTAGCAAATGTGTCAGGTGGCCAAAGAAACCCTTAGACAAGTAGAGTGGGAAGTCTTTACCCTATCAACCTGGGTTGAATTAAAACCCCGATGACAGAAGTGAAATATTAGTGTATTATGTTATTTCACCACTCACTCCCATTATCATCTTACAGTGTTGCCCCAGAGACATGAAATCTGATAAAACACACAAAAACACTGATTATTTTAGATGCTGAAATAAAACTGCCCTTTCAGAAGTCATGATTAATAAGTTTTTTTTAATTTGTGGAATGAAGGATTTACAAAATGTTGTTGCAGTGAAATTTTTCCACAGTGGTATATAATGTGACATGATTTAACTTGTCACATATTCTTTTTACAAGCAAACAGAATAAAGTTTGACAGACATTCTTGATTCTGAATATAACTTGTGTAGCTACTAAATAAAGGGTGCTCTGCTTGCTTTGAGACGCATTTGTCCAAGAGCTAGTCTGACCTTTGTTGCCCAGTTGTGACAATTTCATGCTGCAGGCAATAATAGTACATAATGCATAACTGAAAACGTAGATCCCTGCTGCAATACAAAGTGAGACATTGCCATGAGAGCCCAGTGGTTTTTAACTAAATGAATATTTTTAACTACAAACAAATAGAAGATAGTTGTGGAAAGCTGCCCTGTAGTTAGAAAGTACCAATATTTGGGATGTAACTTAATATTAAAGAGTGTTATTTGTAACTGTTTGGATCAAAATTTCATTATAGGAGACCTTCGTCGAGAACCAAATGTGATTCAATATCCAATATTATCTATGGCGATCAAAGGGAAAGTTTGAATGCAGAGGTAGGTATCATTTTACCAGAGCTTTTGCATTTATTTGACACAGCTAATTAAAGCAGCAGGAAAATACAGCTAGAAAAAACAATTGTGCACTTTTTCAACTAGAACAGTGATTCTCAAACTATTTTCCAGTGTGACTTCATTTTAAAATTTGAAAATTAATGTGAGCCCAGACACCAACAAAAACAAAGCAGAAATAAAGCACCATTGTAACATTCAGTATAGAATTATTAAACTTTATGTAATATAGATCAACATATAAATATGGAAATCTGGGTTTTTAAAGTAGTTTGTAATAATGTCATTTTACGTACTCATGGATTTCAGCCAAGCTCTTCATGATCCCTGTGGAGAGAAAAGGGAGGTAATGTTTCGTGTCTGGATGACTCTGTCAAAGCTGTCATCTGGACTCAAAACGCTAGCTCCCTTTTCTCTCCACAGATGTTGTCAGAACCGCTGAGATTGTCCAGTGTTTTCTGTTTTTGTTTCAGATTCCAGCATCCGCAGTAATTTGCTTTTATCTTCATATTCCCTAGTTGCAGAAAACTGAGTGAAGCCCATCATCCCCCCCCCCCCCCCCCCCAACCACACACACACACACGCCACACTCTCCAATCAGTCCCTCTCCCCTTCTACACATGCATACACTCTAATCACCTCTCTCTCTCTCACACACCCACAGGGCAAAACTTTCCATTCTCTGCACAGAGTGCTGGCTGAGGTGAGAAAACCGATGTGCAACCGGCATGCACCTGCGTAATGGGAACCTCCTTCCCCCAGAGGGCCTCCCCCCCCACTACCGGCACTGCCCCTGAGGGATTGTGCCAGGGTGTCAGGGGGCAGTGCTAGGGAGCAATTCCAGAGTGCAATGCCAGGGTAATGCCCGGACATGTTCTCTGCCCCTCCCCTCCTGCCTCCCCCCCCCCCCCCCCCCCCCCACAGAGATTATTTTTTAAATTTTATGTATTTTATGGGATGTGGGTGTCTTTGTTGCCCATCCCTAATTGCCCTTGAGAAGGTTAGTCTAGTGGAGAGTTTCCTCTTGAATCTCATTGACTCCAGTTTTCCTCGAGTTACTTGATGCCACACAGTCAAAAGCTGCCTTGATATCATGGATAGTCAGCCTCACCTCACGTGTGGATTTCAGCTCTTTTTCCCATGCTTGAACTAAGGCTGAAATGAGGTCAGGAGCTGAGTGACCCTGGCGGAACCCATACTGAGCGTCAGTGAGCAGGTTATTGCTAGATAAGTGCTGCTTGATAGACTGTTGATAACACCTTCCATCACTTTACTGATGATTCAGAGTAGACGGGTGGTAATTGGTCGGATTGGATTTGTCCTGCTTTTTGTGGACAGATATACCTGAGCAATTTTGCACATTGCCAGGGAGATGCCAGTGGTGTAGCTGTACCGGAACAGCTTGGCTAGGGGTGCGGCAAGTTCTGGAGAGCAGGTCTTCAGTACTAATGCCGGAATATTGTCAGGGCCCACAGCCTTTGCAGTATCCAGTTCCTTCAGCCATTTCTTGATATCACGTGGGGTGAATCGAATTGGCTGATGATCAGCATCAAAGAACAAAGAACAAAGGAAAGTACAGCACAGGAACAGGCCCTTTGGCCCTCCAAGCCTGCGCCGACCATGCTGCCCGTCTAAACTAAAATCTTCTACACTTCCGGGGTCCGTATCCCTCCATTCCCATCCTATTTATGTATTTGTCAAGATGCCCCTTAAACACCACTATCGTCCCTGCTTCCACCACCTCCTCCGGCAGCGAGTTCCAGGCACCCACTACCCTCTGCGTAAAAAATTACCTCGTACATCTCCTCTAAACCTTGCCCCTCGCACCTTAAACCTCTGCCCCCTATTAATTGACCCCTCTACCTGGGAAAAAGTCTCTGACTATCCACTCTGTCTATGTCCCTCATAATTCGGTAGACCTCTATCAGGTTGCCCCTCAACCTCCTTCATTCCAGTGAGAACAAACCAAGTTTATTCAACCTCTCCTCATAGCTAATGCCCTCCATACCAGGCAACAGCCTGGTAAATCTCTTCTGCACCCTCTCTAAAGCCTCCACATCCTTCTGGTAGTGTGTCGGCCAGAATTGAACACTATACTCCAAGTGTGGTCTAACTAAGGTTCTGTGATGCTGGGAATCTCTGGAGGAGACCGAGAAGAATCATCCACTCAGCATTTCTGGCTGAAGGTTGTTGAAAATGCCTTTTCTTTTGCACTGATGTGCTGGTCTCCTCCATCATTGAGAATGGGGATACTTGAGGAGCCTCCTCGTCCAGTGAGTTGTTTAATTGTCCACTACCACTCATGACTGGATTTGGCAGGACTGCAGACCTTAGATCTGATCCGTTGGTTGTGGGATCGCTCTGTCTATTACAATTATAGAATCAGAGAATTTAAAGTGCAGAAGAAGGCCATTCAGCCCATCGAGTCTGCATTGGCCCTTGGAAAGAGCACCCTAATTAAACCCATGCCTCCATCCTATCTCTGTAACCCACCTTACCTTTTGGACACTAAGGGGTCATTTATCATGGCCAATCCACCTAACCTGCAGATTATTCTTATTATTTGGATTGTTAGAGGAAACTGGAGCACCCGGAGGAAAACCACGCAGACACGGGGAGAAAGTGGGAACTCCAAACTGACAGTCACCCGAGGCTGGAATTGACCCTGGGACCCTGGAGCTGTGAGGCAGCAGTGTTAACCACAGTGCCACCGTGTCACTGCTTATGTTGTTTGACACACAAGTAGTCCTGTGTTGTAGCTTCACCAGGTTGACACTTCATTCTTCCGCATGCCTGGTACTTTTCCCAGCATTCCTTCCTGCACTCTTCATTGTACCTGTTGTACTTACTTGTGTGCCTCTCAGCGAGTTCCCTTCATCTTTCCCGATTTTGAACGGCAGATGTAAACCTCGCCAACATGACGTCTAGGGTGGCACGGTAGCATGGTGGTTAGCACTGTTGCTTCACAGCGTCAGGGTCCCAGGTTCGATTCCCGGCTTGGGTCACTGTCTGTGCGGATTCTGCACGTTCTCACCCTGTCTGGGTGAGTTTCCTCCGGGTGTCCCGCTTTCCTCCCGCAAGTCCCGAACCTGAACAGGTGCCGGAATGTGGCGACTAGGGGATTTTTACAGTAACATCATTGCAGTGTTAATGTAAGCCTACTTGTGACAATAAAGATTATTATCATGTCAGCGAAGGGGGAATTCCAAATGAGAGGGAAAGATATGGCAGAGAAGCCCACTAATTATATTAAAATGTATTGAAATTTGGATCCTGATCGTCCTGGGTGGGAAGCTCGTTACGTACCAGTGGGGTGCAGGGAAAATCAGAAAATGAGATCTCACGGGCAAGATTCTCAAGTTTTCCAAGTCTAGCAAGATTTTGCCCAAAACGCCATTTGCGCTCGCAACATATGTGGAGGCAAAATTCCAGCAACACACTTGAACCATTCCCCCTCCCTTTTCCAACACATACATTGTAATCAACCTCTCTTCCTCCTGCTCTCTCTCCACACAAACACACAGACACCCCAGGTACACACTCTAAACAGTTCCTCTCCCCCCTCTCCCCACACATACACTGCGATCAACCCCTCTTCCTCCCTTTCCCTCTCTCCACACACATACACTGTTATCAGCCTCTCTTCTTCCCGCTCTCTCTACACACACACACACATACACACACACTGTAATCAGCTTCGCTCTCCCCACCCCCTCACACAAACTGTAATCTGCAACACCCTCTACCTCCCCCCACCCCATCCATATATCCAAGTCAGTCACAGGTGACCAACAATTGCAATTAACAATTGGATTTTTTCATAACATATTTTTAATTAAAAATGTTTAATTAGAAAATACTATTCTTGAAAACTGTGTAAATAATGCTGTCCTCTTTCAAACTGGATCACCGATTAATTAGGAAGGTTACTCCCCCACTGCCCCCCTACAACCCTTGCATCCTCTCATACCACCCATATGTGTACCAATCTAATATTTAAATCAATTGCTTTGGGGGGGGGGGGGGGGGGGGAAGGGTTTAATTTAAATTTAGAGTACCCAATTAATTTTTTTCCAATTAAAGGACAATTTAGTGTGGCCAATCCACCTAACCTGCACTTTGTGTTGTGGGGGCGAAACCCACGCAAACACAGGGAGAATGTGCAAACTCCACATGGACAGTGACCCAGAGCCAGGATCGAACCTGGGACCTCGTCGCGTGAGGCAGCAGTGCTAACCACTGCACCACCATGCTGCCCTGAATCAATTGTTTGTTAATGCACCTTCATGTCTCTTAGTGCACACCAGGGGCGGGATTCACCGCAATCGGCGCGATGTCCGCCTACCGGCGCCAAAAACGGCGCAAATCAGTCCGGCATCGTGCCGCCACAAAGGTGCGGAATCCTCTGCATCTTGAGGGGCCAAGCCCTCACCTTGAGGGGCTAGGCCCGCGCCGGACAGATTTCCGCCCCGCCAGCTGGCGGGAAAGGCCTTTGGTGCCCCGCCAGCTGGCGCGGAAATGACTTTGCCATGCGGCGCATGCGCGGGAGCGTCAGCGGCCGCTCACGGCATCCCCACGCATGTGCAGTGGAGGGGGTCTCTTCCACCTCCGCCATAGTGGAGACCATGGCGAAGGCCGAAGGAAAAGAGTGCCTCCACGGCACAGGCCCGCCCGTGGATCGGTGAGCCCCGATCGCGGGCCAGGCCACCGTGGGGGCACCCCCCGGGACCAGATCGCCCCGCGCACCCCCAGGATCCCGGAGCACGCCCGCGCCGCCTTGTGAAATGAAATGAAATGAAAATCGCTTATTGTCGCGAGAAGGCTTCAATTAAGTTACTGTGAAAAGCCCCTAGTCGCCACATTCCGGCGCCTGTTCGAGGAGGCTGGTACGGGAATTGAACCGTGCTGCTGGCCTGCCTTGGTCTGCTTTAAAAGCCAGCGATTTAGCCCATTGAGCTAAACCAGCCCCTGTCCCGCCGGTAAGAGAGGTGGTTTGATTCTCGCCGGTGGGACAGGCATTCCAGCAGCGGGACTTCGGCCCATCACGGGCCGGAGAATCGCCAGGGGGGGCCCGCCAACCGGCGCGATTCCCATCCCCGCCAAATATCCGGTGCCGGAGAATTCGGCAACCGGCGGGGGCGGGATTCACGCCAGCCCCCGCCGATTCTCCGACCCGGCCGGGGCGGGGGGGGTTCGGAGAATCCCGCCCCTGGTTCCGAAATGGGCCAAGGAGCTGGAACTACTGAGTCCAATGCGGAGATAGAAAAACTCAATAGAAGAAGGAGGAAGTGGGGCAGGATAAAATCAATTACTCATTCATTGAATTTGCAGTTTATAGTTTTGGCATCAGGATCTACTCATCGGCCTCTGAGAGAGAGAATAAGAAATGAGGCAAGACAAGGGCAAAGGCACCGTCTTTGCCTTAATGCAGGGTGCAGACTCAGAGGAGGTGGAGTATGAACCCATCTGCTGTCTCTGTGATGCACTAAGCGTCAAGGACCACAAAGACATGTGAGACGTTAACTAAGGCTTTAATACACTACATAGGAAGCTTACCCGACACAGACGATCCCAGACAAAATGGGTCCGGTCTCAGAAGTTGGGTCTTATACTTAACTCCCGGGGGAGTGGCTAAGGCAGAGCTCTCCGTGGCCAGGTCAGGTTACATACAGGTGACCGAACCTCTACAGAGCTACAGTACAATACACAGTACCATGCACAGGATTACAGGGCCACGTAACACACAACTATTATATAACTATGTACATTGCTAGGGAAGTACAGTGGTGTATCACCACATTCACCCCTTGTTTAGAAGGAGGTCCGGGGTGAAAATATGGAGTAGCAAACACAGTGAACAAACAGGGAGTAACGAACAGAGTCCATCAGGAGGTTCCGTGTCGTCAGAGGCCGAGACGAACAATGGGTTTGGTCGATCTCTTTGAACGTCTGAGCTGCGGCGCTGAGGTAGTGTCCGGCGGTATCCGTGCGGTCGGTGGTGCTGGGTCGCGAGGCAGCATGACGTCCCCCACCGCTTCGGCTGGCTCGAGGCGGAACTGCGGGATGACAGCGGCTGGCACGGAGTAGTAACAGGCCGAGGGATCGACGGGAGCAGCGAGGGAGCGGGGTGGGGGTTGCGGGGCGGGGGCGGCAGGGGCCCCAGAGGGGGCCAGGTCCTTGATGGAGACAGTCTCCTCACGCCCGTCGGGGTACGCTATGTACGCGTACTGTGGGTTGGCGTGGAGGAGACGGACTCTCTCCACCAGGGGCTCCGCCTTAGAGGTCCGCACGTGCTTGCGGAGCAGGACGTCTCCCATTTGGAAGCAAATGGACGTATTAGTGAGAGGCAGCATCGTTTTGTGAAGGGGAGGTCGTGTCTCACTAACTTGATAGAGTTTTTCGAGGAGGTCACTAAGATGATTGATGCAGGTAGGGCAGTGGATGTTGTCTATATGGACTTCAGTAAGGCCTTTGACAAGGTCCCTCATGGTAGACTAGTACAAAAGGTGAAGTCACACGGGATCAGGGGGGAGCTGGCAAGGTGGATACAGAACTGGCTAGGTCATAGAAGGCAGAGAGTAGCAATGGCAGGATGCTTTTCTAATTGGAGGGCTGTGACCAGTGGTGTTCCACAGGGATCAGTGCTGGGACCTTTGCTGTTTGTAGTATATATAAATGATTTGGAGGAAAATGTAACTGGTCTGATTAGTAAGTTTGCAGACGACACAAAGGTTGGTGGAATTGCGGATAGCGATGAGGACTGTCAGAGGATACAGCAGGATTTAGATTGTTTGGAGACTTGGGCGGAGAGATGGCAGATGGAGTTTAATCCGGACAGATGTGAGGTAATGCATTTTGGAAGGTCTAATGCAGGTAGGGAATATACAGTGAATGGTAGAACCCTCAAGAGTATTGAAAGTCAAAGAGATCTAGGAGTACAGGTCCACAGGTCATTGAAAGGGGCAACACAGGTGGAGAAGGTAGTCAAGAAGGCATACGGTATGCTTGCCTTCATTGGCCGGGGCATTGAGTATAAGAATTGGCAAGTCATGTTGCAGCTGTATAGAACCTTAGTTAGGCCACACTTGGAGTATAGTGTTCAATTCTGGTCACCACACTACCAGAAGGATGTGGAGGCTTTAGAGAGGGTGCAGAAGAGATTTACCAGAATGTTGCCTGGTATGGAGGGCATTAGCTATGAGGAGCGGTTGAATAAACTCGGTTTGTTCTCACTGGAACGAAGGAGGTTGAGGGGAGACCTGATAGAGGTCTACAAAATTATGAGGGGCATAGACAGAGTGGACAGTCAGAGGCTTTTCCCCAGGGTAGAGGGGTCAATTACTAGGGGGCATAGGTTTAAGGTGAGAGGGGCAAGGTTTAGAGTAGATGTACGAGGCAAGTTTTTTACGCAGAGGGTAGTGGGTGCCTGGAATTCGCTACCGGAGGAGGTGGTGGAATCAGGGACGATAGTGACATTTAAGGGGCATCTTGACAAATACATGAATAGGATGGGAATAGAGGGATATGGACCCAGGAAGTGTAGCAGATTGTAGTTTAGTCGGGCAGCATGGTCGGCACGGACGTGGAGGGCCGAAGGGCCTGTTCCTGTGCTGTACATTTCTTTGTTCTTTGTTTTGTTGTTGTCTCCCGGAGACGGGAGCCAGGACGGAAGCGATGTCACGGATGCCGATCTCCTGGAGAAGAGAAACATCCGCTCATGAGGGGTAGCATTCGTTGCAGTACACAAAAGGGACCGGATGGAGTGGAGTGCGGCAGGGAGGGCCTCCTGCCAACGGGAGACTGGTAGGCCTTTGGACTTGAGGGCTAGCAGCACGGCCTTCCAAACCGTCGCGTTCTCCCTCTCCACCTGTCCGTTCCCCCGGGGGTTGTAACTGGTCGTCCTGCTCGAGGCAACGCCCGTGGCGCGCAGGTACCGACGCAGCTCCTCACTCATGAAGGGGGAGCCCCAGTCACTGTGAATGTAATTGGGATAACCGAACAGCATGAAGAGGTCGTGCAACGCTTTGATGACGGTGGCGGAGGTCGTGTCGGTGCAGGGAATGGCGAAGGGGAACCGCGAGTACTCGTCGATGACGTTGAGGAAGTACGTGTTGCGGTTGTGGTTGGGGAGGGGCCCTTTGAAGTCAATGCTGAGACGTTCAAAAGGGCGGGTAGCCTTGATTAGGTGCACCTTGTCTGGCTTGTAGAATTGCGGCTTGCACTCCGCACAGACTTGGCAGTCCCTAGTCATGGCCTTGACCTCCTCGACTGAGAAGGGCAGGTTGTGGCCCTTGGTGTAGTGGTAGAGCCGCCTGACGCCCGGGTGACAGACGTCATTATGTAGTGCCCGCAGTCGGTCATCCTGTGCGTTGGCACAAGTACTATGGGACAGGGCATCAGGAGGATCATTGAGCTTACCTGGCCGGTATAAGATCGTATAATTGTAGGTGGAAAGTTCGATCCTCCATCGTAATATCTTATCATCTTTGATTTTACCACGTTGTTTGTTGTCGAACATGAACGCAACTGATCGTTGGTCAGTAACGAGGGTAAATGGTTTTCCGGCCAGGTAGTGCCCCCAGTGCCGGACGGCTTCCACTATGGCTTGTGCCTCCTTCTCAACAGAGGAGTGGCGGATCTCGGGGCCTTGGAGTGTGCGGGAAAAGAAGGCGATGGGCCTGCCCGCCTGGTTGAGGGTGGCACCCAGGGCAAAGTCAGAGGCATCGCTCTCGACTTGGAATGGTGCAGACTCGTCTACCGTATGCATGGCGGCTTTGGCGATAGCGGTTTTTAGGAGGTGGAAGGCCTGGCAGGCCTCGGGCGGGAGGGGGAATGAGGGGGAACGGAGGAGGGGTCGGGCCTTGTCAGCGTACTCGGGCACCCACTGGGCATAGTAGGCAAAGAACCCGAGGCATCGCCTCAGTTCTTTGGGGCAGGTGGGAATGGGGAGTTCGAGAAGGGGCGCAGACGGTCGGGATCGGGGCCGAGGACACCGTTCTCCACCACGTAGCCGAGTATGGCGAGGCGGGTGGTGCCGAAAACACATTTTGCCTCGTTGTACGTGAGATTGAGGCGTTTGGCAGTTTGGAGGAATTTAGTGAGGTTGATGTCATGGTCCTGCTGGTTGTGGCCGCAGATGGTGACCTTGTCCAGATACGGGAAGGTAGCCCGCAGTCTGTTCTGGTCCACCATTTGGTCCATCTCCTGTTGGAAGACCGAGACTCCATTGGTGATGCCAAAGGGTACCCTAAGAAAGTGGTAGAGGCGGCCGTCCACCTTGAAGGCCGTGAAGTTACGGTTCTCCGGGCGGATAGGGATCTGGTGGTAGGCAGATTTCAGGTCTATGGTGGAGAACACCCGGTACTGTGCAATCCTGTTGACCATGTCAGATATGCGGGGGAGGGGATACGCATCAAGCAGCGTGTACCGGTTGATGGTCTGACTGTAGTCAATGACCATGCGGTGTTTCTCGCTAGACTTGACTACCACCACATGGGCTCGCCAGGGGCTGGTGCTGTGAGCAATGATCTTTTCCGAGAGAAGGCGCTTAATCTCCGCTCAAATGAATTGGCGGTCCCCGAAACTGTAACGCCGACTTTTAGTAGCCACGGGCTTGCAGTTGGGGGTGAGATTAGCAAACAGTGAAGGGGGGGGGATCCTGAGCGTGGAGAGACTACAGGTGGGACCTGGGGGGGGGACCAGGGAAGAACTGGGGGTTGGAGACCGTGAGGGGGGGAGGGGGCCGTTAAAATGCAAGGTGAGGCTGCGCAGGTGGCATTGGAAGTCCAGGCCGAGGATCGCGGCGGCGCAGAGGTGAGGGAGGACCATGAATTTGAAATCCTGGAACACCACCGTTCACTGAGAGGGTGACGACGCAGTAGCCCGAAACCTCGGCCGACTGGGAGTTGGAGGCCATGGAAATATGCCTGCGCGTGGGTAGTACCTTGAGGGAGCAGCGGCGCACGGTGTCCGGGTGGAGGAAGCTCTCCGTGCTGCCGCTGTCGAAGAGGCAGGTAACGGTGAAACAATTTACCTGAACCTCCATGGTGGATCTGGCGAGCTGATGCGGTCGGTCCTGGTCGAGGACGATGGATGCGATGGTGGAGCTGTTGGAGAAGGGTGCCGGATCCGGGGAGCGGCCTGCGGAAGAAGGTGGCGGCGCCCAGGCGTCGTAGGCTGCTGTTCGCGGGCAGGTTGCTGTCGCTGGCTGCATCTCAGTTGTTTGCAGCATTTCAGTCAAGTGCGCAGGACCGGAAGTGACGATCGGCGGTGGACCGGAAGTGACGTAAGTCGGGGTTCCAGGCGGCGCCCATGCAGACCACGTGGAGGGGGGGCCAGAGGTCGAGTGCGCAGGACCGGAAGTGACGATCGGTGGCGGGGCGGACCCGGAAGCGACAATCGGCGGCAGACCGGAAGTGACGTGCGGCGGACCGGAAGTGAAGGGAGCCGGGCCGGGGATAATCAAAGATGGCGGCGCCCCTGCGTCGCACATGTCGAATAGCGAGCCGGGAACGGAGGATGGCGGCACCCAGGAGTAGCAGGCCGCGGTGTTGGACCCCGAGGCAGCAGTGGAGCGGCAGACGTTTGCAAAATGGCCTTTCTTGCCACAGGCTGAACAGGTAGCATCTCTAGCAGGGCAGCGTTTCCTGGGGTGTTTTGCCTGGCCACAAAAGTAACACTGGGGCCCAGGCATTATTTTTACTGCTGGTGTGGCTGGGTGGGCCGTGACTTGCAGGGGTTGTTGCTGGGAGGTAGCGGCCACGTGGGGAACGTGGGCAGGCGTATAGGAAGTTTGTGCAGGCGTGTAGGACGCATTATTGTCATAGGCTGCCTGTTGGGCCTCTGCCATAGTGACTGCCGTGTCCAGAGTCAGGGTAGTTTGTGCCAGTAGGAGTTGGCGAATTGGGACGGAAGCGATGCCGGCTACAAAGGCATCGAGCTCCAGGGCCTCAGTGTTCTGCTCAGCGGAGACTGCTGGCGCGTGAGCGCGAGGGCACAGAGGTCCTGAACGAACACGGATAGGGGTTCACCCGGCTGCTGGTGCCGGGAGGCGAGGCGGTGGTGGGCGTAAATAGAATTAACAGTTCGTGCATACCGGCTTTTGAGCTTCACGATGGCATCGGTGTAGGTCGTAGTTCCTGTGATGAGGTCGAAAAGGCCGTAGTCGAGCCGTGAGCACAGGAGGTTGAGTCGGTCAGCGTCCGTTTTGGCGAAGGCGGAGGATGCTTCCAGGTAGGCCTCGAAACACCGGAGCCAGCAGGTGAAAAGGAGATCTGCGCGTGGAGCGTGGGGGTCGAGCGAGAGCTTGTCGGGTTTCAGAACAGCCTCCATTATAACCGTAGTGTATTAAATTGATGCACTAAGCGTCAAAAACCACAAAGACATGTGAGACTTTAACTAAGGCTTTAATACACTACATAGGAAGCTTACCCGACACAGACGACCCCAGACAAAATGGGTCCGGTCTCAGAAGTTGGGTCTTATACTTAACTCCCGGGGGAGTGGCTAAGGCGGAGCTCTCCGTGGCCAGGTCAGGTTACATACAGGTGACCGAACCTCTACAGAGCTACAATACAATACACAGTACCATACACAGGATTACGGGGCCACATTACACACAACTATTATATAACTATGTACAATGCTAGGGAAGTACAGTGGTGTATCACCACACTCTGTGACCCCACTAGGGCAACCATTGCATTAGAATAAACAATCCATTTGACAATTCTCCAGCATGACACATTCTTGGTGGTTCAGTGGAACAGGAATGCCACGCCATTCCTGATCACCAGTCCTAACTCTGGTGGATGCTGCAGGTCTGGGTAAGCTGGTCTGTTCAGCATATTTTGGGGAGGCAATCAGGCCATGCTAGTGGAGGGAGCTACTTTTTAGTGCAGCTTCTTGTGGTGATGTACATCACTGTAAGTACACAAAGGGTTAATGTACATATACTACAGCTAGCTAGACACTAGAGGGAGCACCAGAGACATGACACACAGACAGTCAACCAATAGGTCAGTAAGATAGGACACGAGCAATGGGCAGTCACGATACACACAGAGGTGACACTACCACAGGAGGGCATTACACCAACCCATATAAAAGGACACGTCACACATGCTCAGTCTCTTTCCAGTGGAGACACTCAGTGAGTACAGACACAGGGTTAATTGAACATCACAGCCACCATGTGGATTGTAGCAGACTGGTTCGTCAGCCTGAGCAGCTATAGCAGGATTAACAGTAGAGTCGAATCCAAATAGGAGAATTGTTAATAGTTTAATAAATGTGTTAAAGCTATCTCCAACCTTCCTTTGTCAGAGTGCACATCAAGGAAGCAGCTTATGCTATGTCAAGAGCATAACAAAACATGGTACTCAGGCGTGACTGTTAAATCCATATAGCTCAACTCAACAAAACAGTGACAACCAGCAACAGCAGCCAGGCAAGATGATGTTCGGGATTCCGGTTCCAGAGCAGCTCAGTACCAAGGCAATCTCAGTGAAAACTGGCGTTGATTCAGGCAGAGATTCGAGATCTACCTGGTAGCGTCCGACTTAGATGGCGTGGCGAATGTAGAGAAAATAAAGCTTCTACTTTCCATCGCAGGTCCAGAAACAGCTGAAATCTTCCAGACCTTCAAATACTCAAAGGGGCAAAACAAGAGCGACTTCCAGGCAGTCCTGGACAAATTCCAAGAATTCTGCGAGGAGCATACAAGAAGAAAAGGTAAAAGAGGCGCCAAAACTCACCACGAGGTAGGCTTGCAGCAACGAACGGCAGTTTTGAATTGCAGCCATCTTGGAAAAGGTGCTGTACGTGCGCAATTGCGCGAAGAGCGCACAGAACGGGAAGGTCCATTTGCGCATACGCGAGAAGCCGCGCATGCTCAATTGCAAAAAAGGTCACAAGTAATGGAACAGCGATATGCGCAATCGCTTCCTACCCACTACGTCATATGCTTCGTGATGTCAGAGGCCCCGGACCACGCCCACTTAATGGGGAAATGTCCCAAAACACAGGGAAACAAATTTAAAGCCGTAAAATCCGATTCTTTCACCTGGAACGACAGCACAATGCCTGAAATTCGACCATTGGCTGAAGGTAACCTCTGCAGAACCCTGCAACAAGCAGTTAGCACCACCCAAAGAGATGATACAGTCCTTGAAGACTATGACTCAAACCTTGAATTCTTTTTTGGACATCGCGAGCCCAATGCCAGCTCCAACACAAAACGTGATGACATGGTCCTAGAAGACTACGACTCAGATGATGATTTCATCATTGGAGATGGCGACCCCAGTACCAAATCCGATCCGTTATGAGATGTGTTCTACAGTGAAGAATCTGACACAGACGCAGAGTGTTCTTCGGATTTGAGGATCTTTAGACCAGCATATACGACATCCCGACTCGTGAGTGCAGGATTATGCTGCGGCCTGACGCCAAGAGACAGAGAGCAGTACAAGCCCACATAGAGCGGCCTGCTGTCACACAGAGAGTGGTCCACGCACCGCGAAGGGTCCAAGTCTCCACACAGAAAGCGACGAAAGACTCCACAGCGAGTTCGTGGACAGACTCCACAATAGAAGCAACGCAAGACTCCAGAGCGCAGTCCTTGCATGAACAAGAAGTGATGACAGTTTCCACAGAGAGACCAATGCACGATTCCACACAGGGAATGCTGCAAGTGACGAATGTGATATAAAATAGTTACTTTAGAGATATTAGTTACTGTAATGTAGAGATAGGCCAGTCTCATTCTGGTGAGTTCACAGACAAAGGATTTCAGACCGCATGGCAAAGCAAGGAAGAGGTGTGTCCACCAAAGGAGGAGAAAAGGATGCTGGGTAATAGGGGCCAGAGGAAGGGATTGGAAGTGAGCCAATCAGAATGTCTGACTAGGTTAGGAGGGGTATAGGATGACCTATGGGAATCGTGTATGTGAAACTTGATACCATTTGAATTGATTTGCAGAGATCCCTTTGTCTCTTTGTTCATTCGCTTTCTGGGGTGTAGGAGACTGGATGTGTCTTATGCCTCTGTGAAATGAATCAAGCTTGCAAGCTAAATAAAATAACTAATGCTGTACCTGCAAATCCATCTCGACTTTTATTGAGGCCAGACTGACGGGTAAAGAAATTTGGGATTTGACAATTGGTGCCGAAAACCCGGGATTTCTCAAGACTGTTCTGACCAACTGCGAAATCAGAATTAGACTGATTATGAACAGGAGGATGGGGAAAAAGGGCCCACAATGTACAGCTGGAAAATGACCGCGCATTGATTTTTCCCCTCTTCTTATCGTCTGATTAGTCTGGTCACTCGTGGTTGGTACGGAAAGATCATCTCGACGAAATCAAAGGTCAGTCTGGAGATTAGAAATTTAATTGATGGGATTTCATATTATTCATTCGGCTTGGGTTAGGTTTTGGGTTGATGGGACATCTAAAATGATGATTCAATTCCAAGTATAAGTCTTTTTAGGGCTGATGGGACTTCAGTAGTGAAGGTTCAGTCCAGTCTAAGTGTTTTTAGGGCTTCAGTAGTGAAGGTTCAGTCCAGTATAAGTGTTTTTATGGCTGATGGGACTTCAGTAGTGAAGGTTCAGTCCAGTATAAGTGTTTTTAAATCTGAAGATGATTCAATTCCATGTGTGAGTGTTTTAAATCTATAGTTGATTAAGCTAAAAAAAAAATTGTACCCTTGGACTGTAGTGGCGAAAAATGCAGTTCTGAGGACTAGTTGAGATTGTGGGGAATTGCTTGGATAAATTTCAAGACAAGAACATCCTGTCTTGAAAGCTGGATGCTGCATATTGGTTGAAGCAGAAGTCTCTCAAAGAGTTAACAGCAGCAGCCAAAGTTAAAGACGACAGACATTGCTTCTCACTCAGGCCTTGAGATAACAGCAGCAGCCTGTAGTGTAATCGGATACCTTTCCTTTGAGTCAGTGAACTCCAGCAAAGTTACGTTTTGAATTAATTAAAGGAAACCAGTGGGTTTCTCCACCTCTTTGATAAAAGTTATTATTTTCGAAAGCAATTGATTGAAATTGCCAGAATCTTAAGTTTTACTTACTTGAAATAATGTTTATCTCATTTTATTTGTGAATTAATAGAAACTTAAAGAAGATCACTGACATCATTTTAAAAAGTGTAAATCTGGAGATGATAGTTGACTTTGCCAACATTTTTGTGAATGTAAGAAAAACTTGCTAAAAGAAAGATTGTTAAGATAAAGAATTAATTAAGTTGTAAATGTTATACAAGTTGTGTTAAGCAAATCGTAAATTTAGTTCTGAGTTGAGATCAGATCTAAGCTTGCAAGTTGCAGTAATTCAATTTGAATTTTCAAACATTTTTAAGTTTTAAAAGAACACTGTTAGAACCTTTTCAATCGTTTTACCAAAAAAAAACGCGCAAGTAGAGACAGGAAAGTCTCGGGTCAAACAAAAGATGAGCTACGTAGTTCAATGGCTGGCCTTGAATTGACAGGAAATGATTAATTCAATAATTTAAAAATGTCAGTAAAAGTTTTGACTGCACCTGTAGCATTGTCTGCACTAATTCCAGAACCACCAGAGTATAATAATTTATATCCAGTCACTGCTCCCCAGATTCCAATCATGCCAGTAACTCCAGCCCTTTTGGATGATAGTGCGGGTTCCGATTTACCATCTTCACGATCAGTAGAGTAAGAGGAGCTCTGTTCCGCAAGCCCAGTTAGCTCTAGGACCAGATCTCGGACAGCAAGAGAAGGGCTTGATCCTAACCAGAAACAATTAAGCATACCACATAAATCCCTCCAAACCAAGGGGAAACCGCAAATTTCAGAACAAAGGGAGCTGCAACAGATGATTTTGAAGAGAAAGAACTCCCTCTAGTGACAGGGAGGGACGTCGAAGTCTTGGAAGAACCAGAGGAAATAGCTAGAGTGCCCCCTGGTGAGACTCGGAGACAGTTGCCGATTAGGAAGATACCAATCACCTGAATTATGCTAGCCACGCCGCACTTCAGCAAGCCCATGCGTTAGACGACGATAGACAGACACAGATCCTGAATGCGTTGAATAGCACATTTCAAAAGCCCATAAATATTTCTGCTATCTTAGACCTAAAACCTAAGAAGACTGAAGAGCCAGAGGAATTTCTGGAGCGTTTTAATGAAATCTACCGTGGGCAGTCAGGCGACTTGCCAGATCAAAATGGTCAGAATTCCCCTCAATATTGTGCTATGTTAATGCATTGCCTACCACCTTCTGTGGCTACTGCTGTGAAATGTAATAACATGAATTGGACAGAGAGCGACCCTTCCCAGATGGCAAGGGCAGTCAGATTTTATTGGAAGGAGGGTATAGGCCAGGAAGGAGGCTCAGTTACAAAGGTTAAGACTGAGTAAGTAATGAAAAAGGATGATCTGCGACCCCAACAAGCGGCAGAAATGGTAGTTTACCAGCAGAAGCCCCAATATTGTGACTTTGGGTGGGTGGATCAGCGAGGGGGAGGATATCAAACCCACCCAAAGGGACCCTCAGCTCCTTTTTATGGCCCACCGTATGCACCAACAGCTTTACAACTGCCGCCCCCTCTGAGGGGCCATTTGTCTAATGGGAGAAGAGGACGGGGCAGATATAGAGGGAACAATGCATGTTTTAATTGCGGCCGTGCAGATCACTGGCAACAGGAATGCCCCTTTAAAAGACAGGCAGCAGAAGGAGACTACCAGACCCAAAGGAGGGGGTACCCACCAAGGGGAGGACAGACAAGATACACTGACTTCTCCCAGGCAAACCCTTTCCCAACACAGGATTGATTGCTAATTTAGTCATAAGGACTCTCCAATCGGACAGGGAACCTATTATCGCTCTGCAGATAGGAGATTAACATCACTCATTTGTAAACGACACTGGAGCTGCCATGTCTTCTGTGCAATCAGAACTTCGACTACCATTATCCGACCACACGCAGCAATTGTCGGGGTTCTAAGGACAGGTGTGTGAGTATCCTATTTCTGAACCTGTGACAGTCACTTACGAGAATAAGTCTGCAGATCATCAGTTTGTAGTGACTACTGGATTGGACTGTAATTTGTTGGCCCGAGATTTACTGTGTATCTTCCAGCTACAGCTAGAGTACGGAGACGAAGGGGTAACGGTCCAATCATGGAGGATGAGACAACAGTGCTATATTTCTATCACCCCCAGTGGTGGACGTTAGACATTGAATATTCACTGCATCACGTTACCCTGGCCTATGGCAGAACCGGACAAAACAGGGAGTTGGAGGACAAATACCGGCCATTAATTGGGACCGAATGGCCAGTCAAGGTTACAGCCACAGTCACGGGAAAAGAAGGTACAGCCGATTTTGTTACAATATCACCACATTTATGGCCACAGTCAGCTTCGGTAAGCCCTCATATTACACGTCAGGTCCACGACCAGTACCATGCCAGGGATCTGGGGCAAATGGTAAGGAGGGCAGTGGATCATTCGGATCCAACAGAGTACACACTTCAAGTCATGCCGGACGGCACTGCCATAAAATATTTTGAGGTCCCTGAAACAATTAACACTCGACTGCAGCATCACTGGGGACATGATGTTTTGGAATATGTCAATCCACAAGTCTGGGCGAAATACCCATCACAAGTGGGAAAGACAAATGTTACACCTATAAAGGTAACGATTAAGGATCATGTAAAGCTACCTTCCATTCGGCAATACCCCCTGAAATCCCAAGCTGCTCCGTCCATAGACAAATTAATTCAAGAGCTGTTGCAACAGGGTATTTTGGTCCCTTGCCAATCAGAATGTAACACCCCCATACTTGCTGTGCCTAAACCAGGCAAACCAGACCAGTACCGATTAGTACAGGATTTACGTTCAATCAATGCCATCGCATAGCCGTTACATGCTCTCACCCTCCAACAGGATATTACGGTGTATAGCTCCCACTCGGTCATCGCACTACTGAGGCAACTGCAGACTCAGCATCTTACCGCAGCTCGTCAGAATAGGTATGAGATATACCTTTTGAACAATCCACGTCTGACATTTAAACACTGTACCACTATCAATCCAGCCTATTTACTTAGTGGTCCCCCTGTCCATGAAGACGCACCTGGCCACGACTGTTTAGCCTTGATTCAGGAAACTACCACAATAAGGGACGATTTGAGTGACATTTCGTCAGAACAACCTGACATGATTATGTGTGGTCAAATATCCCACCGGGGTTTAGTTAATGACCTACTGCAGGCCCTTCTTATGCCCGCGCAGATTTCCATTATTAAATGCGCTGCCCACACAAATGGTAAGACCCCAGTTGACGTTGGTAATGAACAAGCAGATTGTGCAGCGCGGACAGCCGCGCAAATTCAGCAAGTGATGGTGCCTAAAATGTTAAGTCAGACTAAACAATCTACTATAAATATGTCTGCTTCTGACAAGTCAATGCCAACCATCCAAGACGTCATAAGGTTACAGGAGGCTGCTCCTGAGAGTGATAAACAAATGTGGAAACGGTTAGGTTGTACATATGATTCTGTTTCCTCTTTATGGACCACGCCAGCACATCAGACTTGTATGTCTGATGTACTGGCTTTATGGGTCACTGAATGTGTACACTTTGCAACTCATTGTGGGGCTCGGGGGACTAGTGATTTGTTGCTGGACACTTGGTGGCACCCTAAAATGCAGGGGTTGGCCCAGAGTATCAGTAATCGGTGTTTGATTTGTCAGCAATATAACACCGAAAAAGGTATCCCTTGTGGGATGGGGCAAACCCCGTTGCCCAGTGGTCCCTTTGAGACGCTCCAAATGGATTACATTGAATTGGAAAGGTGTCAATATTATAAATATGCTTTGGTTATTGTGGATGTGTTCAGTAGATGGGTTGAGGCGTATCCGACTACCGATAATAAAGCTCCTACTGTGGTTAAAGTTCTGATGCGGGAAATCATTCCCCGGTACAGTAGACCAGCTCAGTTGAGTTCTGATAACGGGCCTCATTTTCTTGGACAGATTAACCTGCCTCCCTTCCCCAGTACTATTTTACAGGTGTGGAGCATGATGGGGTGGCTACGCACCGTCTGTGTGATATTTGGCCTCACCTCGCTTGGAGTGTTATTGGCGACGGACATAGAAAAGGGAAATATTATCTACATTTGTAACCCCAACCAAGCTACAAGGACAGTTCAGTTATGCAAAGGTGATGTTCTTCGCTGCCCCCATATACGAAGACATGGTATCGACTCATGGAAGGTCGTCAAAGTTAAGGAGAAATCAGGAGTCATGAAGCAATTGCACCGGTCCCAGCGATGGGAAGGGAACATTATATGGACATTGCCTTGTTTTTGGAGTACATGTAAATTTGATTTTGGATGTGTTAAGATTGGTGCGATTAAAGGTAACATCAGACCGTCAGGAGAGCGTAGGAAGAGATTGTGAGAGAGAGAGAGAGGGACGAGAGACAGGACGGGGCGTGTGAGAAGGGAAGTACAGCTAGAACGTAGGTTACCGGGAGATACACTTAATTTAGTTAAAGGCCAAACTGAGGAAAATCTGGGTAGTATGAATCACTTCTACCAGATTTACCACCGCTTGTATGGCCACGGACGGGTTGTCTGCTACCCGAACCCCGCAGCGATGTCTAGGTTATTTTCTGTTTCACCGCTTTGGGGCACTCCCCAAACGGTGGTTCATTGTCAGCGTTCCGAGCCACCGCCCGAGCAAGTCACTCTTCTTTACGATCCGGGTTCAGCACCACCGGCTATTTGCCTTCCCCTTCCTCGGGATAATTCCCATTCACAGTATGATAGGCTGCAACGGTGGAGGGCATATATACCTAGCCACTTCACTCCCAATAGGGATTCCTGGTCGTACGAGAATTGTTCCAGCAGTGAAGGATACGGCTGTTTGCTGGTAGAGGTGGAAACGAATATAACATGTCTGTTCCCCACCTGTACGGACAGGAGGTGCCATATCACCCAGGCGTCTGGCCAATGCGTTTGTTAGAACACCACTTGCGTTCCATTGAACGCCGGCCTCCAGCTCCTTTGTGGCTGGGGGAATGTCTCTCATATCACTGTTGGGACGAGGGCTTTCCGCATTGCTAGGCGGCCCGAATGGGCGTTTCGAAGCTAGATAAACTGGGAGGTGTGGGGGGTTCCTTGGCTGTCAGCAATAGGAATTATTTTATTTGTGGCCTTACCATCTTGGGAAATGAAACCTTGGGAGCCCTCGGGGCAATAACCAAGGAATTGTCTCAGCTACGGTTGTTTGCAATGCAGAACCGGTATACTCTTGACTATCTTCTGGCCCGTGAGGGTGGGGTATGCGCCATAGTGCAGGGCAAGTATATCATGGGAGTTCAGGACTTGACCGCTAACATCACTAAATTTATGGATCACATACGGGATCACCTGGACGGAATGCAGGATCCTGGCGCTTGGGGTAACTGGGGATTTGGAGGTTGGAAGGACTGGTTGATAAATATGGTCATGTATTTAATGGTGGCTATCGGCTGCATCTTTGTGGGCCCAGCCATCCTTAAATGTGTGATGGGTAGAATGCGGGTTACACTGGAACAGATCAACGTCCCTAAAATCTTAGCTGTCAAAATCCATGAGGGTGCAGCAGATGAAGGGGGGCTACGCCAGGAATTGGAAATGCAGTGACAGATCTTTTTAGATGAGGAACCGTAGCTATGGATTGGATAGTTCGGTTATCATGAAATGATAAAAGGAGGGAATGACGAATGTGATATAAAATAGTTACTTTAGAGATATTAGTTACTGTAATATAGAGATAGGCCAGTCTCATTCTGATGAGTTCACAGACAAAGGATTTCAGACCGCATGGCAAAGCAAGGAAGAGATGTGCCCACCAAAGGAGGAGAAAAGGATGCTGGGTAATAGGGGCCAGAGGAAGGGATTGGAAGTGAGCCAATCAGAATGTCTGACTAGGTCAGGAGGGGTATAGGATGACCTATGGGAATCGTGTATGTGAAACTTGATACCATTTGAATTGATTTGCAGAGATCCCTTTGTCTCTTTGTTCATTCGCTTTCCGGGGTGTAGGAGACTGGATGTGTCTTATGCCTCTGTGAAATGAATCAAGCTTGCAAGCTAAATAAAATAACTAATGCTGTACCTGCAAATCCATCTCGACTTTTATTGAGGCCAGACTGACGGGTAAAGAAATTTGGGATTTGACACAAGACTCCACAGAGGGAGTGACACAAGCCTCCACAGCGAGCTCGTGGACAGACTCCACGATGGAAGGAACGCATACTCCAGAGCGCAGTCCTTGCATGAACAAGACCATGAGGGTCTAGCAACCTCCTCTGAGCAACAAGCAGCAGACAATGCAAGTCTGCCACACTCAAGTGAACAACAGAAAGACTATGACAGTCTGCCACGGTCAACTGCACAGCAAGAAGACTATGGCAGTCTACCACGCTCTAGTGAACAGCAAGAAGACTATGACAGTCTACCACGCTCAAGTGTACACCAAAGCGACTCTGGCAGTCCACCCAGATTGTTTGAGCCACCAGAAGAAGATTCTGACAGTCTACCCAGCTCAAGTGAACGATAAGAAGACACTGAGGCTCTACCCACTGTATGTGCGACAAGTGACGATGGCATCCCACTTGCCATACCAGATGTGCACCGTGACAGACCTCAGCTAGAATGTACAGAGGCACTCGACAATCACAGTGAGACTACTGGTGACTCCGGTGACACCACGTTACTTCAAACCTCATTCGCTCGAGCCTCTCCACAAGCAAATGCATTCCTGACTGTTTTGACTCCAGACGAGGAGCATCACGAAACTTCAGAAGATTCAAGTGAACCTGAAATGACTCCGGACGTGGAGGATCAAGAGACCTCAGAAGATGCAAGTGAACCTGAAATGACTCCGGACGGGGAGCATCAAGAAGCCAAAGCTGATTCACGTAAGCCGGACATGACTCCAGACGGGGAGCGCCACAAACTCAGTGACGGCACGCTCAAGGAAACAGCAGATGCCACACAGGACGCTGACACGAGTAACTGTGTGAAGGACTCGTATTATACACAGAGTGTGGTCCTTTGCGCAGCAAACACGACAACAAAACCAACCAACAAAACAACAACATCAAAGACAATAGCAAGAAGCGTACCAAAGGCAACAGCGTCGACAACAAGCATGACAAACAGAACGCCACTGGAACAACGACTGGTATGACATGATACAACTCTGCAAATGAGGGACACTGTTCCTGCTCAGCTCAGTACAATGACATACCATGGCAGGTCGATGCATCTTACCAATTCACGTTTGCTACACTACCAACAGGCAACATGGTTTTCAGGACAGATGCCATCAAGAATTGCTCCCATAAGCATCGGGGAAAAAAAAGCAACAGACTCCAAATCAGTCACTGAAGTGATTTGAACACTTGAACACCTCCTGATGACCAAACACTAGGACACTAACGGCGTTCACAAGGGAATGACAACGTCACCATTGACACTTCTATACCAGACCATATACATTCATGCACTTTGGACTCATAACATTTATTTTGTATTGTCTTATCCTCAAAGTCATCGCAACTGTCATTTGGTCTTGTGTTCTATTGTGCAGTCATGATAACTTGTTCATAGCATCACTCATCTACCTAGTTTGTTCAATTTTCTTTAACACTGTACAGAAAATATGTAACATGAAAAAAGAGGGGATGTGGTGATATACATCACTGTAAGTACACAAAGGGTTAATGTACATACACTACACCTAGTTAGACACTAGAGGAAGCACCAGAGACATGACACACAGTCAACCAATAGGTCAGTAAGATAGGACACGAGCAATGGGCAGTCACGATACACACAGAGGTGACACTACCACAGGAGGGCATTACACCAACCCATATAAAAGGACACATCACACATGCTCAGTCTCTTTCCAGTGGAGACACTCAATGAGTACAGACACAGGGTTGATTAAACATCACATCCACCACGTGGATTATAGCAGACTGGTTCGTCAGTCTGAGTAGCTATAGCAGGATTAACAGTAGAGTCGAATCCAAGTAGGAGAATTGTTAATAATTTAACAAACGTGTTAAAGCTATCTCCAAGTCTGAACCTTCCTTTGTCAGAGTGCACATCAAGGAAGCAGCTTATGCTACGTCAAGAGCATAACAAAACATCACTTTTGTTTTTACTTTTGAGAATTAGTGGGGAGGTGGTGGAATGATTCCCGAGCTGATTATCAGCTTCATGATAGATTCTTCTGTGGCCAACAAGTCCAGACATGGGATATGAACCTTGAGCTTCTGACCCAGAGGGAAGAACACGGCGCCACAAGACCAGTGGAGGGAGAAGGGGGAGGGGACGTATATGGGGTGGCCGATTGGGGAAGAGGATGCCGGACCTCCTCCAATAGGGAGAGCTCGAACTCTTGGCTCGCTTTTATAAGAAGGGCAATCAGAAAAAAAACCAGCAGGTATCAGTTCCAAGGTCTTCTACTCTCGAACTTCAGCATCTCCTCATTCTGTCACAGCAATGATATCATCATCGTTGTCACCTTCTTCATCAACAACAACATAAATTTATACACCACATTTAACATAATAAATGCCCCGAGGTACGTCACAGGAACCTTATAAAGTAAAATATAACACCAAGCCACGAAAGGAGATGGATGGTTGGATTTAATGGAACCCATTGAAGTGGGCAAAGTTGCGGGAGGGCCACATTATCATGGGAGAGGCCGTAAATCCCATTCCCACCAGTGAGGAAACTGAATCCCATTAGGTCAGCGGTGGGAATGTGCTAACAATCCCACCCTCTGGCTCATTAGGCTAACTAATGAGCCACTTAAAGGTAATTATTTCTGAGTGCAGGGTGATTCAGTGGTGGCTCAAGGAATCTCTCTCTCTGGCATGGATTTCCCATGCCTCTTAAAGGACACCCAGAAAAGCCTGTCAGGATTGCCAGAGGCTTCCCCCAGAGCCCTTCCTTCAGAGGAAATGAGTGCCCAATCGAGGGACCCAGCATTGGGATAGACAGGACCCCACAGCCACCAGATCAAATCAAAGCTCGCTGACCTGCCATATCCAGTCATGAATGGTGGACATTTAAACAAATTAACTGGAGGAGGAGGCTCCCCAAATATCTTCTTCCTCATGGATTAGGGAGTGCAGCACATCAGTGCAAAAGACAAGGCCGAAGCATTTGGAACTATCTTCAGCCAGGGCGGCTGGGTGGATGATCCATCACAGCATCACAGATCCCAGTCTTTAGCCAATTCAATTCACTCCACATGATAGCAACAACGGCTGAAGACATTGGATAATGCAAAGGCAACTGACAATAGTATTGAAAACCTGTGCTCCAGAACTTTCTATGCTCCTAGCCAAACTTCCAGTACCAATACAACACTGGCATCCAGGACACCCAGCAATTTGAAAAATTGTCAAGGCATATCCTGTTTGCAAAAAGGAGGATAAATCCATTCAGCTTCATCAGTCTCTGATGTGTTGGGTGCTCTGGATCCATGGAACACATACAGGCCACCAACACTTAAAATAGTGCAACACAATTTTATTCAGTTAAAAACTGTTGAACATACTTTCACTGTGGGTTAACACGATGTTGGATTAAACTAAAGACCTATGCCTGTCCGAACCAGTCTATGCACTCAGCACATGGTGAGGACCTGTGCTGTAAGCTGTAAGCTCTGTCCTTGTACGAGGCTGCATTCCGAATGAGCGGGAACTCTGATGCCCCCTGTCTTTATAGTGAGTGTGCTCCAACTGGTGATTGGCTGCGGTGTTGTGTGTGTTGATTGGTCTTGCTGTGTGTCCATCAGTGTGTGTGTACCTGCACCATATGCTGGTGTATATTATGACAGTCTCCTCTTGATCATTTGCAAGTGACAGAAAGTGTCATCAATGATGCTATTAAGTGGCACTTACTCAGCAGTAACCTGCTTATTAATGCTCAGTTTGGGGTCTGCTAGGGCCATTCAGCTCCTGACTTCATTGCAGCTTTAGTCTAAACGGGAACAAGAGAGCTGAATACCAGAGCTGAGGTGAGAGTGCCTAACCTTAACATCAAGGCAGCATTTGGCATCAAGGAACTCTAGCAAAACTGAAGTCAAAGGGAATCGGGGGGTAATTTCTACACTGGTTGGATCCACACTTAGCAGAAAGCAATGCTTTGTGGTGGTTGGAGGTCAATCATCTCAGCTCCAGGTCATCAGTGCAGGAATTCCGCAGGGGAGTGTCCAAGGCCCAACCACCTTCAATTCTTCATCAATGACCTTCCCTCCATCAGAAGGTCAGAATGGGGATGTTTGCTGATGGTACTGCAAGATGCTCAGTGCCATTTGCAACTCTTAGGTCACTGAAGCAGTCCCTGTCCCTATGCAGCAAGACCTGGGCTGGTACAAAGATCCTCTGTGTGCTATTTTAAAGTAATTAGTGTTTACAGGTGAAATTCCTCTTCATTAAAATTGATAGCCATTCTATTTTAAATGGGCTGTCGGCTTTGTTAAAATGTCAAATGTTGGTATGTCTGCCCTCAGTGCGATGTTATCATTGACTATGTAAGGAAGTTAAATGAGTGTCAGCAGATAGATTATTAATCCAGTGACTATCATTTCAGCTGTTTATATTGATTCCGCTTCACAGTGTTGGCTTCATTCCTCATCAAGGCAATTCTCCTGCTCATTATGCCAACTAAATTCAATATTTATAATATGTAATGTTTCCAACCACGGTTTTTGTTTAAATCAATAGTGGTTCTTTGCAAAGGCTTGAATTAAAATGAAAGACGCTCATAGTGAGTATAGGCTGCCTGTATGGGGTTTAATATTTGCTTTGGCTGCATATGTGCATTTGAGGTTCCACAATGGGTCCTTACTGTGACTCTTGACTCCAGTTTCTGATCACTATTCAGTAAACCCCTGCTCGAATGTAAGGAGGTACCGATGTTTTGGGAGGACAGGGTGAAAATTTGCATTGGTGCCATCTGTGCTCAATAAGTAGCTAGCAATCACTATCTAGGCTTTTATGTAAAAAGTATTCACAGAGGGCCATAGCTGCCCGTGGAAGCACAGCTGAACAAGTACCTGCGCTTTCAGGAGAAGAAAGGAGAAAATTGAAAGGAAAAGCAGGGTCCCTGAAGATAAAACATGCTCTTTAAATGCCACTGGCTTGTATGAGGCTAACAAAATAAAATCTATTCATCATTACATTTAATCAAAATCTTCAGGATACAAATAACCCTAATTATAACTGGCAGGGTCCATGGAAAAAAAAAAGTCTTAGTTGAGACTTGTTAAGTTCACAAGACAAATGTTTCTTTCTGCATGAATGGTATCCCGGGATTGGTCCAGTTATATTCAATAAACTTGTGATTAGTCGTGTTGTTCTGTGGTGTTTGTTTTCCTGACAGTGCTCAGTGTGAAACCATGTAATGGAACTGACTGTTTGCCAAAGCTGTACCATTCTGCTGTGTTTTCTATTTCAGTTTGCAGTGGAGGACCTTTTGACTAGTCCGGCTATCAGTGTTTACCCCTGGCACACTTCGTATAAGGTAAGGTCAGATTCAGCTATTGATAAAAATGGTCTTGCTCAGTTAGGGTAAATAAACCATTTCATCATTTTCCTCATTACTAGACTGTGGAACAATTATAAAGATAAATAATTGTGTTGAATAAGCTGTTATGAAAGAAATATAAATATATATATATATGAGACTGCCTGGGAAATGGCAGTTTTATGGCCATTTTCCCGGCCTATCCATCCTCCCACCTCCAAACCCATCTCCATGACGCTGGGAAGATTCGCGCATATGTATGCAAAGGTTGATGATACTGATTCCTTCAGTAATAAATGAGTTATGACAAAGTGAACGCATTAGAAAATGCAAAATCTGAAAACACCACTTTTTCTGCTTCTGTCTGGAAGCCAGCCAGCAACCCATTCTGCCACTTGTCCTCGAACTCCACATTCTCTGACCTTATTCATGATAAATGGACCCTACATTGAAAGTCTTTTGAAAATCCAGATAAACCACATCCATTGCATTATCATTGAAGTCTCTCTATTGCCCCTTCAAAAAAATTCAAAAAGGCTTGGTCAGGAACCCATACTGACCATTCATTATTATATTTTTCATTTCTAGATATTCTTTTATTCTCTCCTTTAGTAAGGATCACATTATTTTTCTTCCTCTGACATTAAGCTGCCTGGTCTAGAATTCCCTGGATATGTTTTGTTCCTCTCCTTAAATATAGGAATTATGTTAGCTATGTGTCAGCCCTCAGGCACTATACTTTCATAATGAAATATCAAATATTTGTAGAAATGGCTCTGCTATCTCTTTCTTAGATACATTTAAAATACGGATGAAATCCACCTGGGCCAGGTGTGTTATCCTCTTTGAGTTTGTTTAGTTTATTCAGTACATCCTTCTATATTATTTTTAATACACTTATTTAATTACTCTCCTCATCACGTGTCATGTCTAACTGTTCTATCTTCCTGGAAATACCAAAACAAAATACTTAATATTTCTGTTATCTCGCTATCTTTATGGGGAGGTGGCGGAGTAGTGGTATTGTTAATGGACTAGTAATCCAGAGATTCAGAGTAATGCACCAGGGACCTGGGTCAAAATCCCACCATGGCAGATGGTGAAATTTGAATTCTGGAATAAAAAAGTCGAATGATGGCTCCAAAGCCATTAAAACCCATCTGGGTCATGAAGGTGTAGAGGGGACATGAGGAAGAACTTTTTTACCCAGAGCGTAGTGGGAGTCTGGAATTCGCTGCCCAGGTTGGTGGTGGAGGCAGAAACCCTAAACACTTTTTTAAAAGTACCTGGATCTGCACCTTAAGTGTTCTAAGCTACAGGGCTATGTACTGGGTGCAGGAAGGTGGGATTAGAAAGAGCATCTGGGTGTCCTCAGGCTGACATGGACAAGATGGGCCAAATGCTTTCCTTCTGTGCCATAACCTTGCTATGATTCTATCTTCTACCCCCTCTTTCTGACTCATCCTTGCCCTCCTTAAGTGCGCCCAATACGCCACATTCAGTTGTATGAGCCCGAGCCTCGCACACGACGATGTGGCATTCACCCTCTGTAAGGCCTCACACCACACCCCCTCCTCCATTTCACCCCCTAGCTCCTCCTCCCATTCCCCCTTAATCCCCTCTAGCGAGGCCCCATCCTCCACCAGCTGCTTTTGTGTTCTTAATATGTGCCTCAGCTGTTCCCTACGTCTTTATTCAACCCTGGATTCCCACTGCTGTTTAGTTTGTTCTTTTCTTCTGAAAGAATATTATATTTTCCCGGCAGACAGCTGAACATCATTCCCACTGTTGTTCTACATCATTGTTCGCCCAGTATTGTTACCCATTTTATATTCTCAGTCCCTCCAAATCAGCTTCTCACTCATCTAGTAAGCTAGTTTTCACCATACTTAGGTCATTCTCCACCATTGTGATTAAAGCATATTATATTATAGTCACTATTGTCGATATGTTTCTCCCTTGGTTCATTTGCTGTCATTAACTCCATTAACAAATCTTCCCATGTGTGGAGTGGTTAAAGTCAGGGTGCTGAAAAGTCCAGAATGAGATGAGTTTATATACCTCAGAGAGATTTGGGGCTGGAGAGGATTACGGAGGTGGACAAGATGATGCCATGGAGAGATTTGAAAACAAGGATGAGAACTTTAAAGTCTAGACGTTGCTTGACAAAGAGCCAGTCACAGTCAGTAAGGTCATGGGTAGTGGTTAAATGTGTGCAAGTTGGATCACGCCCAGCAAAATTTTAAATGAATGTCAATTTACAGAAGGTAAAATGGAGGAGAATAATTAAGTGTAGAGAAAATGAGTTATGACATGGGTAAAATCAGGTGGCGTTACGGATGTGAAAATAGGCAGTCTTTTTTTTAAAATTTAGAGTACCCAATTCATTTATTTCCAATTAAGGAGAATTTAGCCAATCCACCTAGTTGCACATCTTCTGGGTTGTGGGGGCGAAACCCACGCAAACACGGGGAGAATGTGCAAACTGCACATGACAGTGACCCAGAGCCAGGATCGAACCTGGGACCTCGGCGCCATGAGGCCGCAGTGCTAACCCATTGTGCCACCGTGCTGCTCTGAAATAGGTAGTCTTAATGATAGCATGACTATGTGGTTAGTAGACCACCTCAGGGTCAAAAACAATACCAAGGTTGCAACAAATGATGGGAAGATCATGAAAGAAAAGCATGGCAGCACATTAGCATAGTGGTTAGCACAGTTGCTTCACAGCCCCAGAGTCCCAGGTTCGATTCCCTGCTGGGTGACTGTCAGTGCAGAGTTTGCACTTTCTCCCTGTGCCTGTGGTGTTTCCTTCGGGTGCTCCGGTTTCCTCCCACAATCCAAAGATGTGCAGGTTAGGTGGATTGGCCATGCTAAATTGCCCTTCGTGTCCAAAAAGGTTAGGTGGGGTTACTGGGTGATGGGAATAGGGTGGAGATGTGGGGCTTAAGTGGGGTGCTCTTTCCAAGGGTGGGTGCAAACTCGATGGGCCGAATGGCCTCCTTCTGCACTGTAAATTCTATGTTCTATGTAATACAGATTTTGGGTATAACATATTGTACGTGTCCCTACATTCGTTCAGGCTGGAAGATAATGCAAGAAAATTGTTTCTAGGTAGTAAGTTTGACATTTCTTGTTAATTTTTACAGGCATTTTCCAATGTATCAAATGTACCCACTTCCTTTTCCAACCCCCTGTATGAAGATAAATGAGGGAACAGGGAGGCATCAACAGAAGGAATTTTGCAAATGTAATCAAAAGAATTCTGGAAACATAATACTTGCCTATTAAATTGTGAATCTCCGAGTTAAATCAACTCAGTGATTCTGATGTTCAAAACTGTTTATATGATTCATACTGCAAATAAAAAAACCTTTGTGACAACAACCATATGAATGCTTATTCTGAATAAATAAGTGAAAGTTTTTGTAAACTTTTCTACGTTGTGCAAAATTTTGGCAAACTTCTCTATTTGAAATCATTAAGTAAGGACATTGTGTTTGTGCACATCTATGCAGTTGAAATTATAACTATTTAATTATCTTGAATTTAAAGGTTTCCCTTGCTGATCATAAATTGAATTGATGTCACGTTTAATGTGAGCAAAGAGTTCCATGTGCTGTAGTACATATGGAAGACATCATTAAGATAGAGACTAGAGTAATATAAATCTGTCAAATGACACTGTTCTGAAAAAATATATAGTTAAATGTATTCAAGGTGAAGCCGATTGGATAGCAATTTTGCCAAACCAGCATATTTCTCTGTTTACTGCAATGTGTCAGATCACATTGTTGCTTAATGTGCCCCATTGGGCTGTCAACATCTCCTTGGCACCAACCTCACGTGTATCTGGTCTTTTTCGAAACTGATAGTCAATTCACAGACTCACAATTCACCTATTTTACATTGTCTTTTAAATCCTTCTGCCCATTTTATGATCTACTCGGACAATCTTGTACTCATTATTATCAGAATGCACTCTACCCACTACAAACAGTATTTTATTGAGTGCCTGCCTCTTCTCCATCTTCCAATTTCCCTGCTTGTTTTAATTTGGCTCATGACCCCAACCCAATTCACCCTGCTGGATCGGGACCGGTGATTCGATAAAAGTATGAAAGTTAACTGCATTTTTAACTCTAAAGCTGACTAAGGCGGCAAAATTCAGTACAAAAGGTCGTTGCACTTTTAGTAATGCTCTTCGATTCCTCCGCAGGAGTGAACCCTCCTCAGTGATCACTATAAACGAGTGTGGACCTGCCTGTTGCAGAACCTTTGCCAGCTTTAACCATCCATTGCCGTTGGGATCCTCAAGTCTGACGATGTTCCCTGGTTGCAGTACAGGGAGCTTCCTTGTAGACCTATCATAAACCTCTTTCTGGCTCTTTTGAAGAAACAAGTTCCTCTTGATTCAGCGATTTACAAGGGGGGAAGTCACCATGGAAGTCAGGGTTGTCCGTAGCTGCCTGTTCATTAGCAGCTGTGCTGGGGACAGTCCATTTAAGAGTGGCACCGAACGATAGCTTAGAAACCCCAAATAGATATCATCCCGGCTATCAAGGGGCTTCTTCAGAAACTGCTTCATGATGTATACACCGTTTTCCACTTTCCTGTTCGATTGGGGATATAGAGGGCTAGTGGTGATGTGCCTGAAGTCATAGTGATGAGCAAATTCAGTCGATTCATGGTTTCTGATATACAGCCCATTGTCTGACATGACAACAGATGGCTGGGTGAAAAATCATATTGGCATGCTGCATGACACAACTAGCGGTTGAGTTCACCAACTGTGCAACTTCCGGATGGTTCGAGAAGTAGTCAATAACTACCAGTTAGTCTTTTCCATTGAAATGAGACATGTCCACGCTCACGTTCTGCCACGGACTTCCAATGATGTCCCCCACATGCATCGGCTCTTTGCTTTGTAGATTTATAGACACATGTCGCAGTGGTCGACCATACCTGCAATGTCTTGGGTGATGCCTGGCCAATAGATCATCTCCCATGCCCTGTGTTTGCAATTCTTGATGCCTAGGTGCCTTCATAAAGATGCTTAAGCATGAGCGGCCTCAGAAAATGTGGGATGACAATTCTGTGCTGCCGCAAGAGGAGACCATCCACCTCACTGAATTCTAACCGTCGTTGTAGTATGCAGAACAGGAACCTTTCAGCCAACCCTCTCTGAGACATTTGACCACCTTTTGCAGGACCATGTCCTTGGCTGTTTTTGCCTTAATCAGACACGACTTCTCGTCTGAGACCGGAAGCGAGGCCGAACGTGCTTGACACAAAGTTGGACGCTGTCATCAACCAGGCGTACCTCATTGATGCCTGTGGCTCGAGAGAGTGTATCAGCGACTGCAACGTACTTGCCTGGCGTGTAGATGAGGCCAAAGCTGTAACGCTGGAGCTTCATCATGAGACGTTGTATTCTTGGGAACATTTGACACATTATTTTGCACTATAGAAACAAGTGGCCTGTGATCCATCCCCACCAGAAACATAGGCAGACAATACATATAGTCATGAAATTTTTCTAGCTGCATGACTAACCCAAGGCATTAATTTTCAATCTGCGCATACCTGCGCTCCGTTCCGGTCGTAGCTCCTGACGCGTATGCCACCGGCAGCCAGCAGTCGTCCTCACCCTGCTGCAGAAGTACCTCTCAAGACCATCCTGGAACGCATCAGTGGAAATCTTTGTCTTCTTTGTCGGGTCAAAGAAGGTAACGGCTGGTGCTTTCATCAGCAAGATGCGCAGCGTTTGCCACTCCTGCTCGTGTTTGGGAGACCACTGAAAAACAACATCCTTTTTTATCGAGTCCCGTAGCTGAGACGTTTTGGGGTCAGATTGGGAATAAAATTGCCCATAAAGATGATCATCCCACGTACGCGTAAGATGTTTTCTTTGTCTGTGGGCCTTGGCATGGTTAGGATTTTCAGCATCTGGCTGCACACCTTTTGCTGAGAGCCTGTCCCCTAAAAAGGTGATGATATCAACTCCGATTTGGCAATTTGTCTGAATGAGCTTGAGGCCATTCTTGATGAATCTCTGTAGGACTCAAAGAAGCCTTTCATCATGCTCCTCAAGTGTGGACCCCCAGATTATAATATCTTCGACATAGACGCGGACACCTGGTAATCTTTCCACTACGTGCTCCATGGCATGATGAACATTTTCAGACGCCTCAGTTCTCCACTATGGAGAATATCATCCTGCACGTCCTGTCCTTGACAGTGACTTTAAGCTCACATGCTCCTGAGGTCATGATCTGATGGCCGTTGTAATTATTCGGGAGCGTTGGCTTGAATTTTAGTCATCCTACCGCTGACAATTGGATCAGATTGACCCTTGTTCCCTCATCAAGCTTGCAGTTGATTGGCGTGCCATAAACCATTAGCGGGATTGTCCATCTGTCCTCAATAGTCCCCGCGTTCGCCTCAGCATGGCCCAGTCACAGCAGGCCATGGCTGGGAATGTCAGTGGCATTGCCCAGGTGCTGGCTGGCATGGTGCAGACACAGAGGGAGGTGACCCATTCACAGAGGGAGATGGTGCAGTCACTGGCTGATATGACACAAACCCAGAAGGTCGTGGCACAATCAATGGCTGATGTGGCACAGTCCCAGATGGAGATGGTCCACTCCCTGTGCTCCATGTCCGCGAGCATGCAGACCCTGGTCACGACCACAGCGGGCTTCCAGGACTGACAGTGCCAGGTGGGGGATGTAGCACACAAAGACTCCGAGAGACGAATAGAGTGAAGTCGATGAGGCTTTATTAAGCGTGACTGTTCCCCCGCAGTTCAGTAGTAGACTTCCTGCGGGGGAGGACTCCTGGTACTTATACTCCGCCTTCAGGGCGGAGCTAGAGGTCAACGTCCAACCAGGATCCGGGATCTGTCAGCCAGTGACATCACGGCTTCACTGTCCCACATGACCCCTAATGCATACTACCACATTCACCCCTTGTTAAAAATGAACCCGGCGGAGTGATGCTTCGCATGGTGGTAAGGGTTTACAAGGCTGGTCCTGGGAGGAAAACTTTCGCATGTTATTACAGTATGTATAAGGTTTTCTTTTGTTTCGAACTATTTACAGTAATCGTCAGGAAAAAAAAGACAAAATGTTCTCGTTAAAAGTCCACATATTGTAGTGTTAGATCGACGCCATGAGTCGGTCGGGCGGTCTGGTCGTCCGTGTCGATTGCCTCGGCCCCGGTGGTGGTGGTGGTGCTTATTCCGGTGTTGTCGTCTCCGGGAGCCTTACGGTTTCAGCTTGGGCTTCACTCCTGGTCGGGCCTGGGAGGAGGACCGATCCTCCTGGGAAGGGGGCGGTCGCGGGGTGCGGCGGTGGCAGGAAGGGGGTGATTGGTGTCGGGGGGGTGTGTGTGTTGCCGGCGGGCGCCTTTCTCGCAGGGAGACCGTGTCCTGTCGGCCGTCGGGGTACTCCACGTAAGCGTACTGCGGGTTCGCGTGAAGGAGGTGAACCCTTTCGACCAACGGGTCCGACTTGTGCGCCCGCACATGTTTTCGGAGCAAGATGGGTCCTGGGGCCGCCAGCCAGGTCGGCAGCGAAGTTCCAGAGGAGGAATTCCTGGGGAAGACAAGGAGGCGCTCATGAGGCGTTTGGTTAGTGCTAGTACAGAGTAGTGACCGGATGGAGTGGAGGGCGTCCGGGAGGACCTCCTGCCACCGTGAAACTGGGAGGTCCCTGGGCCGTAGGGCCAGTAGGACGGTCTTCCAGACCGTGCCGTTCTCCCTCTCTACTTGCCCGTTCCCCCGGGGGTTGTAGCTGGTCGTCCTGCTCGAGGCTATACCGTTGCTGAGCAGGAACTGGCGCAGCTCGTCACTCATGAAGGAGGACCCCCTGTCGCTGTGGACGTATGCGGGGCAACCGAACAGTGTGAATATGGTGTTCAGGGCTTTAATGACTGGCCGCGGTCATGTCAGAGCAGGGGATGGCGAATGGGAAGCGGGAGTACTCGTCCACCACATTAAGGAAGTATATGTTGCGGTCGGTGGAGGGGAGGGGACCTTTGAAATCCAGACTAAGGCGTTCAAAGGGGCGGGAAGCAATAATCAGGTGCGCAACATCCGGCCTGAAAAAATGCGGTTTGCACTCTGCGCAGATGTGGCAGTTCCTTGTGACTGTACGGACCTCCTCTAAAGAGTATGGGAGGTTGCGGGACTTAATAAAGTGGTAGAACCGAGTGACCCCCGGGTGGCAGAGGTCCTCGTGGAGGGTTTGGAGGCGGTTAAGATAGGGCATCGGATGGCTCGTTCAGCTTTCCGGGACGATACAAGACCTCGTAGTTGAAGGTGGAGAGCTCGATCCTCCACCTTAAGATCTTGTCGTTTTTGATTTTGCCCCGCTGTGCATTATCGAACATGAAGGCTACCGACCGTTGGTCCGTGAGGAGAGTGAATCTCCTGCCGGCCAGGTAATGCCTCCAATGTCGCACCGCTTCCACTATGGCTTGGGCTTCCTTTTCCACTGAGGAGTGGCGGATTTCTGAAGCGTGGAGGGTTCGGGAGAAAAAGGCCACGGGTCTGTCATGATATTCAAACACACACATCATGATGGACACACTAACAGGCAAATCAGAGTACACAACACCACAACCAATCACAGACAAGAACACCAACCACATAAAAAGCACGAGCACGACACCTGGAGGTCAGTAGGTCTGGGGAGAAGGAAACAAGAAAGAGCTGTTGAAACACCACAAGCAGGGAGCCCCCCACGTGCAGAGTGCAAAGACCAAGTTGTAAATAGTGAGTTTAAATAAAGAAGCGTTGTACCATATGCAACTGTGTTGGCTCATCTGTGTGTCAGAACACCCAACACCACATGGTACAGGAGTGGATCGATACCTGCCTACCAACCTGCCATTCTGGACATGGACCACACCGGCAAACCGCAGCCGATGCAAGTCACGGGGAACCTAGGCACCAACTGGAAGCTCTACAGGCAGCGATTTGACCTGTACATCCGTGCCACCGAAAAACAGAATGCCTCGGATGATTCGAAGATTGCAATGCTCCTCTTCTACGCAGGCCCCCACCCAAACGATGTCTTTAATTCACTGGTGTTCGAAGAAGGCGAAAACCAGGCCAAATATGACACGGTCATCCTCAAACTGGACCAGCACTTTCAAACTGAAGTAAACGAAACTTTCGAAAGATACATCTTTCAGCAACGCCTGCAAGGTAAGGAGGAGCTTTTTCAACCCTTTTTGACGCACCTCCGGATTCTAGCGCAGTCCTGCGGTTACGGCACCACTACAGAGTCCATGATCAGGGACCAGATTGTTTTTGGCGTTGCCTCTAGTGGCCTACGCCAGCAGCTTCTTAAAATAAAGAGCCTCACCTTAGCGTCTGCTGTGGAAGCCTGTGTCCTCCATGAAAATGCTACCTGCCGTTTTGCCCGATTTCAGGCGTCCGAGTTGGCACGGAGGGGGTCCCCAGCCGTCGAATCGGCAAGCCAGGCCGCCCACGACGTTGAACGCATCCAGGCCGTCGATTTCTTCCCGCCCCACGGCCCGGACGACAGCGGCCGCTTCCCGCGCTTTTCGCGGTCTCCCGCGCAGGTGCGCGCCAAAAATAACGGCCACAACGAGGGACGCACTGCACAGGCGCGCCCACCGCAAGATCACACTGCGCATGCGCAGTGGCGCAACGAACGTCGTGACGTCATGACGTGCAGCAATTGTGGAGGTCTACACTTAAAAGGGCAATGTCCTGCAAAATACCGACAGTGCAACAGATGTGCCATGATAGGCCACTACGCAGCCCGCTGTCGTGCGGCTCAACCCATGGATCCGGCGCATCCTCGACAACCTCGCACATGAGTCAGGACCGTCCAGCCCACGCATCAAGACTTCCAGTTAAGTGATGCAGATGACCAGGATGACTTCCGAGTTGCCGTCATTGATGTCAACAAGGTCAATGCCATCAATCCAGACGATGAGTGGTGTGCCACCCTGACGGTCAACCGATCGCGCGTCGCCTTCCGTCTGGACACCGGCGCATCCGCCAACCTGATTGCTTACTCTGCAGTCCAGGCCATGAAGGTCAAACCACCCATCACACCATCCCGGCATAAGAAGGTTGAATATAACGGGAACGTTATCCCGTCCGTAGGATCTTGCCAGCTACAGGTGACTCACAAGAGGTACACGGCCACACTCACCTTCGAAGTTGTGGGCTCATCAAAGGACTCGTTACTGGGCGCACAAGCGTGTAAGGTCCTTCACCTGGTACAGCGCATCATGTCTCTCTCTCCAGATGAGATATCCGACTTCCCGGATGCTGAGTTCCACGCGAATCTCCATTCCCTCCTCGCTCACAACCAGGAGGTTTTTGAAGGCATGGGGACATTGCCACACACGTACAAGATTCGACTCAGACCGGACGCCATCCCTGTCGTTCACGCACCTCGCAGGGTTCCTGCGCCTCTCAAAGACCGCCTCAAGGCACAACTGCAGATTCTTCAGGACCAAGGGGTCCTATCCAAGGTCACGGAGCCCACGCCATGGGTCAGCTCCATGGTCTGTGTAAAGAAGCCCTCTGGCGAGCTCCGTATATGTATAGATCCAAAAGATCTGAACAACAACATCATGCGGGAACACTATCCCATCCCGAAACGAGAAGACCTCACCAGCGAGATGGCGCGAGCCAACATATTCACTAAATTGGATGCGTCCAAAGGATTCTGGCAGATCAAACTGGACCCGGCCAGCCGAAGACTATGCACATTCAACACCCCTTTTGGCAGATTCTGCTACAACCGGATGCCATTCGGCATCATTTCGGCATCTGAAGTATTCCACCGCATTATGGAGCAGATGATGGAAGGCATCGAAGGGGTACGTGTATATGTGGACGATATCATCATTTGGTCCACCACTCCGCAGGAACACATGCATCGTCTTCGACGTGTCTTCACCCGCATACGGCAAAATGGCCTGCGTCTCAACCGTGCGAAGTGTGCTTTCGGCCAGACGGAGCTGAAATTCCTCGGGGACCACATCTCAAGGTCCGGGGTCCGTCCCGATGCAGACAAGGTTAGCGCCATCACAGCCATGCCACGACCGGCTGACAAGAAGGCTGTCTTAAGATTCCTGGGCATGGTCAACTTCCTTGGGAAGTTCATTCCCAACCTGGCTTCTCATACAACAAACATGCGCCATCTCGTAAAAAAATCGACGGAATTCAACTGGCACCAGTCGCATCAGCGGGAATGGGAGGAGCTCAAGCACAAACTGGTCACGGCACCAGTGCTGGCCTTCTTTGACACGACTCGCCCTACAAAGATCTCAACAGACGCCAGCCAATCTGGTATTGGAGCGGTACTCCTGCAAAAAGACAGCACGTCATCATGGGCCCCGGTTGCGTATGCCTCACGAGCCATGACCCCTACCGAACAGCGCTACGCGCAAATCGAAAAAGAATGCCTGGGCTTGTTAACTGGACTGGACAAGTTCCACGACTATGTGTATGGCCTGCCACGATTCACGGTCGAAACTGACCACCGCCCCCTGGTCAACATCATTAACAAAGACCTGAACGACATGACTCCTCGCCTCCAGCGCATCTTACTTAAACTCAGGAGGTACGATTTTGAACTGATCTACACTCCGGGGAAGGAACTCATAGTGGCGGACACTCTTTCCCGAGCAGTGAGCACACCACCAGATGCGGAGGGGTTCGTGCGTCAAATTGAGGCACACGTGACTCTGACAGCAGCAAATATGCCAGCTGATGATCCTAGTCTGGCCCACATACGCGCAGAGACGGCGACTGACCCTCTGCTGCAGCGAGTGATGCGCCACATGACGGAAGGGTGGCTAAAAGGGCAGTGCCCCCAGTTTTATAATGTGCGAGATGATCTCACCAATATAGACGGGGTCCTTATGAAATCGCATAGGATCGTCATTCCACACAGTGTGCGCCAGATGATTCTTCGTCAACTACACGAAGGCCACTTGGGCGTCGAAAAATGCAGACGAAGGGCCCGGGAGGCGGTATATTGGCCGGGTATTAATGAAGACATAGCCAACATGGTGCTCAACTGCACAACCTGTCAGAGGTTTCAGCCAGCGCAACCTCCGGAAACACTTCTACCACACGAGATGGTGACGTCCCCCTGGGCGAAGGTGGGTGTTGACCTATTTCACGCGCTCGGCAGAGATTACATTGTTATTATAGACTACTTCTCAAACTACCCGGAAGTCATGCCTCTCCATGATCTGACGTCGTCCGCAGTCATTGGGGCCTGCAAGGAAACGTTTGCTCGCCATGGCATTCCAAGGACTGTCATGTCAGACAATGGACCTTGTTTTGCCAGCCGTGAATGGTCGTCCTTTGCCGCAGCATATGGTTTCACTCATGTGACATCCAGCCCTCTGCATCCACAATCGAACGGGAAGGCTGAAAAGGGTGTCCACATCGCAAAGCGGCTCCTGTGCAAGGCGGCTGATGCCGGATCGGACTTTAACCTTGCCTTGCTGGCCTATCGATCGGCCCCGTTATCCACGGGCCTCTCGCCAGCGCAGCTACTAATGGGTCGCTCCCTCAGGACGACGGTACCTTCCGTCCTGGCACCGACAACAGACCATGAGGCGGTTCTTCGGAACATGCAACTGCAGCGTGATCGCCAGAAAGGTCGGTACGACACACGAGCGACGGACCTGCCCCCCCTGTCCTCCGGAGACAAAGTACGCGTCCATCAACCGTATGGTGGCTGGTCAGCACCGGCCGAAGTCCTCCGACAAGTGGCTCCCCGCTCGTTCCTGGTTCGCATGCCGGATGGTTCCGTGCGTCGCCGCAATCGGCGCGCCCTTCGCCGACTTCCACGCTCACAGCCACACAACACGCCAGATCCTCAACAGGCTTCCGAGGATGACTTTGTGGAGCTGCCGCACATCACGCCCTTTCCATCGCCACCCATGGCCATGCCTGCACAGCAGCCGGTGGTTCTTGATCCACCCTTAAGGCGGTCAACCCGAATTCGTCGCAAACCCATTAGAATGGACTTATAATACAGTTCATATGTTTAATAAGTTGGACAATTCTACATGATAACCTGTTGTTGTTTATCGTTCCAGATGTCGTCTGACTGGACAACTGTTCAAATTTTTTTTCTTCTTCTCTCGTTCGCATTTCTGTTATGTTATGGTACAACTGGATTCATGTGACGCACTCGACATCGCCCCATGTACATAGTTCCGTCATAGACACATGCTGCACACGACACACACACACTCTTAGATGCACTCACGTCACGATCATATTTATTACCACGTAGGCACATATCTTTGTAAAAAGGGGGGATGTCATGATATTCAAACACACACATCATGATGGACACACTAACAGGCAAATCAGAGTACACAACACCACAACCAATCACAGACAAGAACACCAACCACATAAAAAGCACGAGCACGACACCTGGAGGTCAGTAGGTCTGGGGAGAAGGAAACAAGAAAGAGCTGTTGAAACACCACAAGCAGGGAGCCCCCCACGTGCAGAGTGCAAAGACCAAGTTGTAAATAGTGAGTTTAAATAAAGAAGCGTTGTACCATATGCAACTGTGTTGGCTCATCTGTGTGTCAGAACACCCAACACCACAGGGTCTGCCCGCTTGGTTAAGGGTGGCCGCTAGAGCTACGTCGGAGGCGTCGCTCTCGACCTGGAAGGGGAGGGACTCGTCGATGGCGCGCATCGTGGCCTTTGCGATATCCGCTTTGATGCGGCTGAAGGCCTGGCAAGCCTCTGTCGACAGAGGGAAGGTCGTGGTCTGTATTACGGGGCGGGCCTCGTCTGCGTACTGGGGGCAGCGTTTTAGGGCTTTTGAGCAGTACGGGAGGGGAAATTCCATGAGGGCGCGCATACGTTCGGGGTCGGGGCCTATTATCCCATTGCGCACTACGTAGCCCAGGATGGCTAGCCGGTTGGTGCTAAAAACGCACTTGTCCTCGTTGTACGTGAGGTTCAAGGCTTTAGCGGTCTGGAGGAATTTTTGGAGGTTGGCGTCGTGGTCCTGCTGATCGTGGCCGCAGATGGTTACATTGTCGAGATACGGGAACGTGGCCCGTAACCCGTGTTGATCAACCATTCAGTCCATCTCTCGTTGGAAGACCGAGACCCCGTTTGTGACGCCAAATGGGACCCTTAGGAAATGGTATAATCGCCCGTCTGCCTCGAAGGCTGTGTACTTGCGGTCACTTGGGCGGATGGGGAGCTGATGGTAGGCGGACTTGAGGTCCACGGTGGAGAAGACTTTATATTGGGCAATCCGATTGACCGTGTCAGATATGCGGGGGAGAGGGTACGCGCCTAGTTGTGTGTACCTGTTGATGGTCTGGCTATAGTCTATGACCATCCTTTGCTTCTCCCCTGTCTTTACTACTACCACCTGTGCTCTCCAGGGACTATTGCTGGCCTGGATTATGCCTTCCTTTAGTAGCCGCTGGACTTCGGACCGAATGAAGGTCCGGTCCTGGGCGCTGTACCGTCTGCTCCTAGTGGCGACGGGTTTGCAATCCGGGGTGAGGTTTGCAAACAAGGATGGGGGTTGCACCTTGAGGGTTGCAAGGCCGCAGATAGTGAGTGGGGGTATTGGGCCGCCGAAGTTGAAGGTTAGGCTCTGTAGATTGCACTGGAAGTCTAATCCCAGTAATGTGGGGGCGCAGAGTTGAGGAAGGACGTAGAGCCTGTAGTTTTTAAACTCCCTCCCTTGCACCGTTAGGGTAACTATGCAGAAGCCTTTGATCTGTACGGAGTGGGATCCTGCAGCTAGGGAAATCTTTTGTGCGCTGGGACGGATGGTCAAAGAACAGCGTCTTACCGTGTCGGGGTGGATAAAGCTCTCCGTGCTCCCGGAGTCGACCAGGCATGGTGTCTCGTGCCCGTTTATCAGCACCGTTGTCGTCGTCGTCTGGCGCGTCCGGGGCCGTGCTTGGTCCAGCGTCATTGAAGCCAGCCGTGGTTGTAATGGTTGAGCGTCTTCTTCGAACCCCGTGGAGCCGTCGACACTGGGGTCCGTTGTTGCCGTCCAAGATGGCGTCGGGGGTGAACAAGATGGCTACCCCCATGCATCGCACATGGCGGGGGGGGTCACAAGATGGCGGCGGGGGTGGACAAAATGGCCGCCCCCATGCGTCGCACAGGTCTGGGGTGGTCCAAGATGGCGGCGCCCTTCCTCCCCTCGTGGTGGCCGGGACCCAAAATGGCGGCGCCTGCGGGTCGCACATGGGGCGCTGGGGGGGTTGGGGAGCGTTAGGAACGCGCAGGGCTCCCTCTTCTCTGGGGACAGCGGTGGCCGGGACCCAAAGTGGTAGCGCTGGCGGGTCATACATGGGGCGCGGGGGAGGGAGGTTGGGGAGCGTAAACGGCGTGCAGGGCTCCCTGTTCTCCCGGGATAGCGGCGACCTCGCGGGACCGGCACACAGCCACGAAATGGCCCTTTTTCCTGCAGCTCTTACAGATCGCTGCGCGGGCCGGGCAGCGCTGCCGGGGGTGTTTCGCCTGGCCGCAGAAATAGCAGCGGGCTCCCCCGGTGCGACTTGGCGTTTGAACCGCGCAAGCCTGTGGGGTGTCCGGGGGGGGGGGGGTGGGTTTGTCACGACGGGTGCGTACGGAGCCCAATGGGCTGCCACGCGGTCGGGGCCGTAGGCGCGGGTATTTCGCGCGGCCACGTCTAGGGAGGCTGCTAGGGCCCGTGCCTCTGAGAGTCCTAGCGACTCTTTTTCTAGAAGTCTTTGGCGGATTTGGGAGGAGTTCATACCTGCCACAAAAGCATTGCGCATTAACATGTCCGTGTGTTCATTTACGTTCACTGGCGTGCAGCTGCAGGCCCGTCCCAAAATTAGTAGCGCGGCGTAGAATTCATCTATCGATTCTCCGGGACTTTGCCGTCTCGTTGCGAGTTGATAGCGAGCGTAGATCTGGTTAACTGGGCGAACATAGAGACTTTTTAGTGCTGCGAACGCCGTCTGGAAATCCTCTGCGTCTTCGATGAGGGAGAAAATCTCCGTGCTTAACCTCGAGTGCAGGACCTGTAGTTTTTGGTCTTCTGTGACCCGGCCGGTGGCCGTTCTGAGGTAGGCCTCGAAACAAGTCTGCCAGTGCTTGAAAGCTGCTGCTGCGTTCACTGCGTGGGGGCTGATCCTCAGGCATTCCGGGATGATCCTGAGCTCCATAGTCCTTTAGTCACGCTTAATAAATTGTAGCGCACAAAGACTCCGAGAGACGAATAGAGTGAAGTCGATGAGGCTTTATTAAGCGTGACTGTTCCCCCGCAGTTCAGTAGTAGACTGCCTGCGGGGGAGGACTCCTGGTACTTATACTCCGCCTTCAGGGGGGAGCTAGAGGTCAACGTCCAACCAGGACCCGGGATCTATCAGCCAGTGACATCACGGCTTCACAGTCCCACATGACCCCTAATGCATACTACCACAGGGGAGAGCCTCAGGGTATAGCTCCGCTCGCACCCTCGTGCAATGGAGTAACCTGGGGGCCATCGGGCATCCCGAGGGAGGAGTAGGTGATGGGACCCATGCCAGTGAATCCCGCAGGGGAAGTGCTGGAACACCGCAGCACCTCAGATTCTTCCCCCCCCCCCCCCTCCCCCCTCCCGTCCTGGTGCATCTGGTGGGCTGTGGGCAGAACGACCATAGCGGATAACCCCTATCACCCAGGATCCAACACCCTAGCCAGGGAGGCGTCTCGAACATGCCAGGAATCGTCGAGTGTGCCAGGATGAAGACGTCATGCACTCTGCCCGTGTATCGGGTGCAGATGTGTATGATGCGCATCTGATAGCCACACACCAGCGGCACGTTCATTGAGTGGAACATCTTTGTTTTGTATCGAGCGACCTGTCATCTGCAGATGCTTGTAGGGGGACATGCATTCCGTCGATCACGCCCTGGACTCGGGGCATCCCGGCGATGGCGACAAATCCCGTTGCCCACGTATCCTGGTGGGCTCAGTCGACATTGAAATGGATGTATTGAGCCGCCTGGGCATATAGGACGTCCGTGGTGGCTGCGGTTTCACCTGTGCACCAAGGTCTGTGAGATCCCGGACAGGTCCCCACTCAGCGCCTGGAAGGACGCCATTGTGTGAACATTCAGGCGACCGTCACCTTGACAGCAACCGGGAGCGGGTGTCCTCCCCAATACCCCATACTGTCAGCTTGACCTTCCACCATAGCCCTGCGGTGCCAGGTGTGCCATCATATGGCAGATGTATTGCACTGTCTCTCTGCTCAGCCGGAGTCTTCGACAGCATGCTCGGTGTGTCAGGTCCTTGAATGACAGGTCGTGCCGGTACACATGAGGCCTCATGGTGCACCTCCTTGGCACGTCCTCCTCCTCGGTTTGTTGGGCAGTCACCTCTCCAACCTATCCTTCTGCATTCTCTGCTGCTGCCCGCTCCGCTGCGGCACACTTTGCTGCTGCAGCTTCCTCCTCCATTCGAGCAGCGCCCGCTCATAAAGCCGCAGGGCATCATCCACGTCTGCGGCAAATAGCAGGAAGGCCACCATTGCTGTTTGAATTCCAATATCCATTGTCTGCAGGGGGTGAAAGGCTGACATGTAACCAGGGTGCGTATCCCTGTGCCCAACTAGGTCCAACGGGCTATATGGTGGCCCCGGTTGGCACTGTGGGCTCTGCCCCGCATGTGCCCCTCCCCCCCCCCATTCCCGCACCCCTGACCCCATCAGTGGCCGGCACCGTGGGGGCCTCTGGCCCTGGTGCTCATCCCTGATGCCAGGGGTACCGATGGCTGGCACTGCCCTCGCCAGGGGTTTGCACCGCAGCCCCCATAGAAGCTACTGTGGGTGTTGCCCTGGGTGGGCCGCCGGTGGGTGGTGGCCGGTGGGGGAGGGGAGGGGGGGTTGAGGGCATCCTTATGGCCGGTGTCACTCTGCAGAACCAGGGGCCAAGATGGGTGGTCAGTGGCTGTGCAACAAGGTGGCCGCGGGAATGATGGTCGGTGTCTGGGCACTGCCACTGTACTGTGGGGGTGACGAATGTGATATAAAATAGTTACTTTAGAGATACTAGTTAATGTAATGTAGAAATAAGCCACTTTGATTCTTTTAGTTAGGGACAAAGGAATTTGGGACCGCATGGAAAAAGCAGGAAGAGGTGTGTCTATAAGAGTGAGGATGCATTGATAGGGGCCAGAGAAAGGGATTGGAAGTGAGCCAATCAGAATGGATTAAACAGGTCAGGAGGGACCTAGGCTGACCTATGTCCGTCGAGTATGTGAAACTTGATACCATTTGAACTGATTTTGCAGAGATTCCTTTGTCTGTTAGTTCAGTCGTTTTCTGGAGTGTAAGAGGCAGGACGTCCTGTTACATTCTGTAAGATGATTAAGCTTGCAAGCTAAATAAATAACTTCTGTTTACGTGCGAATCCGTCTCAACTTTTATTGAGGCCAGACTGACAGAGAAAGAAAATAGGAGATCAACAGGGGGTCACCCCAGCCACTCGGCCTGTTTCCCCCTGTCCCCTCCTCCCCCGGCCATGGCAGGGCCCCCCAACCAGCATGGCCAGTGTCTGTCCTAGCAGCCCACAGCCACTCCTCTCTGTGTCCTACCTCCTCTCTCTCCCTCATCTGCCGCAACGCCAGTTTCATGAGTTTTAAAAGCACAAGTGATCAGCGCCGTCGGGAACTCGGCCATCGGAGGAGGAGAATCGCGGAGACCCCGGAGATTACCGGGTCATGCTCGCTAATGACATGCAGGTGGCGTTTACTGTATGTGCGTTCCGGCACGCATTGACGTCGCTATCGAGGTGACAGAGAATTGCAATTTGGCGTCACATCAGCACCTGCTGCGATTTTGGCGTTGGAACCTATTCTCCGCCCAATCGCGCTTCGCGATTTCGGCTTCGGCAAACGGAGAATCCCGCCCACACCTCTGAAGACTAAGGATTGACCTGAAGGTGATGAAGAACCAGAAGAAGGAGGGACACAGCACACTAGAGAGGTCAGGGAGTAGCATTAATAGAGTATCCTCCTCAATCCCTTTACCTGGAAAGACAACAATAATCCCTCAGCATCAGTGGTCCGTATTCTCCCTTCAACCGTTCCTTCATTCTGACATAAAGAAAATTGAAGCCATTCATCCAACCTCTGCATTGGTAATATTCTAGCAATGCAGCTGTAATTAAATAAACTACAACCGAAATTGGAAAACGCGATTGGACGGAGAAATTTCATGCCAACTCAACAGCAGCGTCAATGCATTCCACTCCACACATACAGTAAACACCATTGGCATTTCATTAGCGGGCCTGACCCGGTATTCTCAGTGGGCTCCGCGATTCTTCACCTCCGCCGGGGCAAATTCTCGATGGCGAGGTTCACCTGCGCTTTTAAAATTTGAGAAACAGCCGCCGTCCCTCTCCAAGGGTGACAGAGGAGGTAGGACAGAGAGTGGAGCGACAGTGGGCTGCTACGCCGGACACTAGCCAGGCTGGTTGGAGTGGGGGGGGGGCACAGCCAGGGCCAGGGGGGATGGTGACAGGGGCAAGGGCCATGGGGCCGGGATAAACCCCCCCCCCCCCCCGCCCCCCACCCTCCCCCCCCATGGGACTGGGGCGATGTCCAGGCATGGACTGCCATTACTGCAGCCTACACAACAGCCGTGGAGCTGCATTCTCCCCTCCCCCCCCCCCCCACACACACACACACACACCCGCCCTGCTCCCCCCCCCCCCCAGCAACCCTGTCCTGGACCTCTGCAACCCTGTCCTGGGCCTCGGCCACCGTTTGCACAGAATGCCCCAGGCCTTGCACATGCTGATCCATATCCAAAACCCTCGCACCCAAGGCCTCCACCAAGGACACCACCCATGCGGTGTTGGCCTGGGCGGCGCACAAAGCCGGCATCACCTCCTGCTCCTGCACATGGTTGGACTCCACAAACTGCGCCTGCAGGTGCTGGATGCTCGCCGACAACCCTTCATGTCGTCCCTGGCTCTGCGACTGCATCTCCACAGTCGATGGTAATGTCCATTCCAGAAGCCCGAAACCAGTCTGTATCCAGATAAACAGAATTCCAGGAGGCCTGTGCTGTCTGGCAGAGACTCCACTGCTACCCCTAATTCTGCCATCTATTCTTGCTCATTTATGAAATGAGATTTGCAAAGTGAAAAACCCAACTTTCTCACTTATTGGTCCCACTAAAATGCGAGTATAAGAGCCGATACATGGTCTGCACGAGTTGAGTGAAGGAACGATTGAGTTCTTCTGAGGAATTGTCCCCCACGACCTCCATCAACTCCATCTGGATGTGTGCATATCCTGTGGGATATTTTTTAAATGACTGAATTTTGGCATGGTAAGAATTTGCAACTTCTCATTCTGAACCGGATTATATTTCACTCACTGTTAATATCAACTCAACATAATTGGGTGCCGGATGTGACATGTGGTGACAGAACAATAATTAGTTTTTTGCGCATAACTGCAATGAATCAGTAATATTTTTGATGTAAGAATTGCTCAGTGTTTAGTTCTCTTGTAGAATTATTGGGAACAGGTAGAGTGCTATAAATAAGGTTCAGGATTAGGATCTTGATCTGAAGCTCAAAGATTTCCTGATAAAATTATTTCTTCATCTGTGAAGGATGCCAGTCTCTGAACTGTTCAACAGCTCTTACATTTATTTCAAGTTTTACAATAAAGTAATGTTATCATCAGGTTTGCTGGCTTCATCTAGGACATTGTCATCTGTCATGTTCTGATTGCAAACTTAGGTAGCATCTCAGATTGCTGCCTATATAGTTATTACTGGCAGAAACACAAGTAAACAATGTCAACCCTGTGATGGCTGTGTCTAAGAAGAAACAATTGGGTAAATAAACAAATAGAGGCATAAAAGCTTACCTTTTCTCATTGAACTCTTTCCACTTTACTTTTCCCACCAAACATTTTTCATAAAGCAAAGGCTTTGTTCACTTTTATTTTCTTTTGTAATAGAAATCTATTTTCCTTGACTGTAAACATATGAAAACCTTTTTCCCCGTGTCAATTTGCCTTCTTGTCAGGGCGGTAAGAAATACTGGCTCTAGTACAAAGAGAAAAATAGAATAGCACTTTCTTTAATGACAATACAAAAGCCCAGTTGCAAAATAATTGGCATAAAATCACGTAAAACTGGACCTATGCCCAGTTCATTATTTTGTCCTGTTTGTGTGCTAATTTCAGAACAAATCACGTTTCGACCTGCAAATGGTTTTATCATGGGACAGCTCTTCATCTTCATGGCATTTAAACATATACTTGCCGCCTTGGGAGACAGACCTTGGGCTACAAGTGGGAGGAATGACTGAAGAGCTTGCCAAAAAAGATAAATGACATATTTTTCAATTCTAATTATGATCTTCAGAAATTTAATAGCACACACTCAAACTATTGTCTTTAACTCTCTCTCTGATGTAGAATGCAGCAATGCTCTGAATTCTGAATTTACAGCTTTTCTTGTGGCCTCTGCCACATTTTTCTTTGTCTACAAGCTTCCAATAAATACTTAATCCCAAACATGCATCAGCAATAATGGTTTCAATGTGCCTCAATAGGTTTTGCTCTTTTAAAGATTCTGAATGTGGAACTGGATGAAGAATAATTTAAATTAAAGACTATCATTCAAGTCACTTATGAAAAATAGCAAGAAACTATAACATCAATATTACACTTTTCCAAACATCCTCAAGGATTGTACTTAACAGGTGCCCATATTAGGTATTGAAATGTAAGTTAGAGATAGGTGGAGCTAGCGGAGATAGCAGCTGAAGCAGTTAACAGAATCTATGAAGTACGGACAAAGTACCAGCACTGCTATCTTTGAGCTCATTATCGTTGCTTTTGTCTGACACTCAAATTTGTTTGCAGCTAGTACTTATTCCTGCTGTCTGCATCTGAATTGGCATCTGGTTCAACAGGATTTTCCTTTAAATGTCATGCATGTGAATGAATGTGATTTATTATTGTCACATGTATTAGTATACAGTGAAAAGTGTTGTTTCTTGCATGCTGTACAAACAATGCATACCGTACATAGGGAAGGAAGACTACAGAATATAATGTTACAGTTATAGCAAGGTGTAGTGAAAAGATCAACTTAATATGAGGTAGGTCCGTTCAAAAGTCTGATGGCAGCAGGGAAGAAGCTGTTCTTGAGTCGGTTGGTACGTGACCACAAACTTTTCGACCTTTTTCCTGACGGAAGAAGGTGGAAGAGAGTATGTCCAGGGTGCGTGGGGTCCTGAAGTATGTTGGTTGCCTTTCCGAGGCAGCGGGAATTATAGACAGAGTCAATGGATGGGAGGCTGGTTTGCGTGATGGATTGGGCTACATTCACAACATTTTGTAGTTTCCTGTGGTCTTGGGCAGAGCAGGATCCATACCAAGCTGTGATACAACCAGAAAGAATGCTTTCTATGGTGCATCTGTAGAAGTTGGTGAGAGTAGTAGCTGACATGCCAAATTTCCTTATTCTTCAGACAAAGTAGAGTAGTTGGTGGGCTTTCTTAACTGTAGTGTCAGCATGGGGGGACCAGGACAGGTTATTGGTAATCTGGACACCAAAAAAATTGAAGCTCTCGACACTTTCTACTTAGTTCCCATTGATGTAGACAGGGGCATGTTCTCCACTACGCTTCCTGAAGTCAATGACAATCTCCTTTGTTGTGTTGACATTGAGGGAGAGATTAGTTGTCGCACCAGTTCACCAGATTCCCTATCTCATTCCTGTACTCTGTCTAGTCATTTTTTAAAATCCGACCCACTACGGTGGTGTCATCAGCAAATTTGAGAATCGAGTTGGAGGGGAATTTATCCACACAGTCATAGGTATATAAGGTGTATAGTAGGGGGCTGAGGACACAACCTGTGGGGCACCGTTGTTGAGGATGATTGTGGAGGAGGTGTTGTTGCCTATCCTTACTGATTGTGGTCTGTGGGTTAGGAAGTTCAGGATCCAGTCGCAGAGGGAGGAGCCCATTCCCAGGCCACGGAGTTTGGAGATGAGATTTGTTGGAATAATAGTGTTGAAGGCTGAGCTGTAGTCAATAAATAGGAGTCTGACATAGGTGCCTTTGTTATCTAGGTGTTCCAGTGTTGAGTGCAGGGCCAGGGAGATGGCGGCTGCTGTGGACCTGTTGCAGCGGTAGGCGAACTGTAGTGGATCAAGGCAATCCGGGAGGCTGGAGTTGATTCGTACCATGACTAACCTTTCAAAGCACTTAATGATGGATGTCAGAGCCACTGGACAATAGTCATTAAGGCACGCTGCTTGGCTGTTCTTTGGTACAGCGATGATGGTCGTCTTCTTGAAGCACATAGGGATCTCAGATTGTTGTAAAGAGAGATTGAAGCTGTCTGCGAATACACCGCCAGCTGATCCGCGCAAGACCTGAGCGCTCGTCCGGGTACCCCATCTGGGCCAGTGGCTTTCCGTGGGTTGACCTTCGAGAAGGCTGCTCTGACATCTGCAATGGTGACCTCGGATACAAGTTCATCCGAGGCTTCCAGGATGGAGGTTGTGCTCTCGCTGACCTCTTGCTCAAAGTGTGCATAGAATGCGTTGAGCTCATCAGGGAGGGGTGCGTTGGAGCTGACGATTTTACATGCCTTCATCTTGTAGCCCGTTATGTCTTGCAGACCTTGCCATAGTTGACGGGGGTCCGTGTGGCTAGCCTGGGACTCAAGCTTCGTCCGGTACAATCTTTTGGCATTTTTGATGGATCTCCTTAGATCATATCTGGCTTTCTTGTAGAGGTCAGGGTTGCCTGACTTAAACGCCTCAGACCTAGACTTCAGCAAGCAGTGGATATCCCTGTTCATCCAGGGTTTCCAGTTGGGGAACACTCGGATTTGCTTCTTTGGCTCACAGTCTTCTACACACTTACTAATGAAGTCAGTTACTGTAGTGGCGTACTCGTTCAGGCTGGTTGCAGAGTTTTTAAATACTGACCAGTCCACTGACTCTAAGCAGTCCTGTAGGAGATCATCCGAATCCTCAGACCAACAATGCACAACTTTCTTTGACGGATTTTCCCTCTTCAGTTTTTGCTTATAAGCCGGGAACAGGAGCACAGCCTTGTGGTCAGATTTGCCAAAGTGTGGGTGGGCGATAGAGCGGTAGGCATGTTTGATATTGTGTAGCAGTGGTCCAGGATGTTTGGGCCTCTAGTGGAACAGGTGACATGTTGGTGGTAACTTGGTAGTACGCTCTTGAGCTTGGCGTGATTGTAGTCCCCAGCCATGATGAACAAGGCCTCGGGATGTTTAGTTTCAAGGCTATTTGTGGTGTTGTATATTTCGTCCAGGACGATTTTCACGTCCGCATGGGATGGGATGTAAACTGCCGTCAGGATAACGGAGCTGAACTCCCGCGGAAGGTAAAAAGGCGGCATTTTAGCGTCTGGTATTCTAGGTCTGGGAGCAGAAACTCGCCAGTGTTGTGACCTTTAGGCACCAGGAGGTGTTGATTAGGAGGCAGACCTCCCCTCCCCTAGCCTTACCTGAGGCCGCTGTACATCTCCTCTCCAAGTACATTTGGAACTTGAGTTTTAACTCAACTTTATGGGACAGTCTCCTTTTTCTATTAACAGTGTGAACCAACAGTTAGGACACTAAAAGATTTATTTCTTGAGGGTCGTTTTGTGGGATTGAACGAGCTGGGAGCGAAGTATGGGCTGGAGCAGGGGGAAATATTTAGATACATGCAGGTTCGAGACTTTGCCAGAAAGAAGATACCGAGCTTCCCAGTAGAGCCGGCTTCCACATTGCTGGAGGAGGTGCTGACGACAGGGGGACTGGAGAAGGGGGTAGTATCGGCAGTTTACAGGGCTATTTTGGAGGAGGAGGAGGCACCGCTAGAAGGGATGAAGGCAAAGTGGGAGGAAGAGGATATGGAGGAGGGATTCTGGTGTGAGGTTCTCCGGAGCGTGAACGCCTCTACCTTGTGTGCGAGGTTGGGGCTGATGCAGCTGAAGGTGGTGTATAGAGCGCACCTGACAAGCGCGAGGATGAGCCGGCTCTTTGAGGGGGTAGAAGATGTGTGTGAACGTTGCAGGGGTGGGGGGGGGGGGGGTGGGGGCAAATCAACTTCATATATTTTGTTCCTGTCCAAAGCTGGTAGATTACTGGAAGGAGGTGTTTAGGATAATCTCTAAAGTGGTGCACGTGAAACTGGACCCGGGCCCTCGGGAGGCCATATTCGAGGTGTCGGACCAGCCGGGGTTGGAAACGGGCGCGGAGGCAGATGTTGTAGCCTTCGCCTCGTTGATCGTCCGAAGGCGGATCCTGTTAGGGGAGATAAACCTCTCCATCCTGATCTCTGGCGTGGCAGGGGGACCTGCTGGAATTCTTACCGCTTGAAAAGGTCAAATTTCAACTGAGGGGAAGGATGGAAGGATTCTACAATTCATGGGAATTATTCATTATGCACTTTCGAGAAATGGATCACATCGAACATTAGGGGGGTTGGGGGTTGGGAGGGTTGGAGGGAGGGGGACGGTATGTGTTAATGGTGACTATGGGTGATTCCTGATTCCTTTTTGTCATTTGTTTATGTTAATGTTATACCGTCAATTCACTGTGAGACCGTGAGAACGAGTGAATACTAGGCTTTATTATCCAGGAACTCGCCTGCCAGTATCTGTTGTACAAATGAGTGCCACCCACAGGTGGCCTGCCTATATATCCCCCGGTGAGGGTGGAGCCAGAGGCGGAGCCCACCGGGGTTCCAGTACAGTAGCTGGAAGTAGACTGTATTATCATTTCCAGGTCATAGGTCACAGCACTATACAGACAGTTCATACTTAGGTGAATACATTCACCACAGTTAACGTGCGGGCCAATGTTTGGGGCTTGGTGGGTGGATGGGATCGTTGTTATTGATATGGGGATGGACATTACATTTGTTACTGATTATTGTTTATTGTTGGGTGTAAATTTGGGAGAAAATGTGAAAAAGGAGGAGAACAAAAAAATATTTAAAATAAAAACAGTGTGAACCAACTAAATTTGAATTGGTCCCTGACCAGTTATGGTAGAAGTGCATACTGCATCAAGGAAATCTGTAACATAAAGCTGCCCGTAGCTTCTCACATATTGCTAATAAATTATCAGTTGCGTTCGAAGATACCAGAGCGGTACTATTGTGAGATAAGATATAGTCATATTGGTGCAGCAGGAGTACACTTCTGAAGCTGGATAACTCTTGAGGTGTGGAAGGATGAGATTCACTCTGCAATCAAATTATGATATTCCTGTGCTCGGATGGTATAGGATGCTTAAAGTGTCATCTGTCAGAGACTTTTTCCCAGGGTAGAGGGGTCAATTACTAGGGGTTTTAAGTTTAAGGTGCGAGGGGCAAGGTTTAGAGTAGATGTAAGAGGCAAGTTTTTTACACAGAGGGTAGTGGGTGCCTGGAACTCGCTGCCTGAGGAGGTGGTGGAAGCAGGGACGATAGTGACATTTAAGGGGCATCTTGACAAATACATGAATAGGATGGGAACAGAGGGATACGAACCCCGGAAGTGTAGAAGATTTTAGTTTAAACGGGCAGCATTGTCGGCGCAGGCTTGGAGGGCCGAAGGGCCTTTTCCTGTGCTGTACTTTTCTTTATTCTCTTTATTCTTCGTCTCATTGATAAGCACAAAATGTACTTGGGAGTAGGGTGGGGAGGTGGGCATGTGTTCTGGGAAGAGGGAGAAGTTATTTCATAGAATTTACAGTGCAGAAGGAGGCCATTTGGCCCATCGCGTCTGCACCAACTCTTGGAACGAGCACCCTACATCAGCCCATGCCTCCACCCTATCCCAGTAACCCCACCTAACCTTTTTGGACACTAAGGGCAATTTAGCATGGCCAATCCACCTAACCTGCACAGCTTTGGACTGTGGGAGGAAACCAGAGCGCCCGGAGGAAACCCACACAGACACTGTGCAGACTCTGCACAGACAGTGACCCAGCAGGGAATCGAACCTGGGACCCTGGAGTTGTGAAGCTACTGTGCTAACCACTGTGCTACTGTGCTGCCACTATTATCTGACTGTTTGCTTGTATCAAACCTCCAAACAGATCTTTTCACATGTGAGAAATTTGTTTGGCATGGTTTTAAATCAATTGATGAAAGAGATAGCAGTTCACTTGTGCAGGTTTGTAATTGGGGGGAAAAAAGGTAAATGCTGGAGACATGTAAATAAACCAGTGAACAGAGAACACAGCACATCATGCTTAAAAATGCAAAAACGGCATTAAATCCTCCATCCATACCAGGGCACAGGGTGGAGAAACTGAGCTCAACCCCAACAGGACCCGTCTGCAAGCGGTCAAGGAGGGGAAAGCTAAAATATCTGCCCCCGCCCTCATCTGCAACTCCGGCAAGTCTGACACCCCAAATATGGCCCCCAGGGGCCTGGGCTCTAAATCCATGTGCAAGGCCGCCGACATGGTGCTGAAGAACGACCCCCAAAATTTCCCCAATTTCGAGCAGGACCAAAATATATGTATGTGATTGGTCGAGCCCCTCCCACACTGTTCCAAGGGTCCTCCACCCCCTCAAACAAACGGCTCATCCTCGGTTTCGTCAGGTGCTCTCTGTGTACCACTTCTAACTGAACCAGCCCCGGCCTCACGGTTGAGGCATTCACCCTCCACAGCACCTCATACCACAACCCCTCCTCCAGCTCCATCCCTTACGTCTCCTCGCACTTGGCCTTAACCCACTCCAGAGACGCCATAACCTCCTCCAAAACTCTCTCATAGGTCAACGAGATGAGCCCCCGCCTTCCACCCCCATCACCAACAGCAACCCCTCCAGCATCGAGGAGGGCGGTGCCACCGGAAACATCGAAAAAGCCTATTGCGTGAAATCCCGCACCTGCATAGAACTAAAACTCTCCCTCCTCGGACCCAAAATTCCTCCCCCATCTTCTCCAAACTCGCAAACCGCCCTTCTAAAAATAAGTCCTTTATTTCCATCACCAGTCGCTCCTCATAACCCTGAAACCTAAGGCAGATTATTCCACCCCGCCCAGTGCAAGATCACCACGGGCGGGACGCAGACCATGAGGTCCATTGACCTCGGGTGGGAATTTCTTGTGGCCGGGCAGGCTCACCGGAGAATCCCGCCCCTAGCATCCATTCTTGCTGGGTCAAACCCATGGTTCTCTCAGATCGGTTCAACTGCGACTCGCCCCCAACCTAAGGTTGTCTCTATATTTTCAGTGTGGCAGCCACCACCAGACTCCCTGAATACGTCCCTGGGGCAAACGAGAGGGGTGCCATTGCCAGTGCCCGCAACCCTGACTCCTTACAAGCCTGCCTCCATCTTTACCCACAAAGTCTCTGGCTTCCTGCTCCAGTCCCGCACCTTCTCAGCGTTCACCACCCAATAATAGCATAACAAGTTTGGAAGGACCAGGAACCCTGACTGTCTCCCTCTCTGAAGTACCATCCTCCTAATCCTTGCCACCTTACTAGCCCACACAAATGACAAAATCAACCATTCCACCCCATAAAAAAAGACTTTGGCAAAAAGACCGGTACGCACAGTAATAAAAATAAAAACTGCGGCAGAATGTTCATCTTATCCGCCTGCATCCAGCCAACGATAAGGGAAGGCTATTCCATCTCAATAAATCCGTCTTCACCCTATCCACCTGCACTCCCAGGTACCTAAAGTGGATAGTTGCCACCTGAAATGACAACTCCCCCAAACAAAGCCCCCGGAGAAGACACCACAAAACATTCACCTTTTTCCAAATGTAATTTAAAGCCTGAAAAAGCCCCAAATCTCCTCAGCAGTCCCATTATGTCTCCCACTGAAGGGCCGCTTGGAGATATACAACAACAAATCATCAGCATGGAGGGACACCCTATGCTCCACCCCCCCCCCCCTACCCCCCACCTCACTATCCCCCTCCTATTATCCAAACCCCTCAGCGCTGTGGCCAAGGGTTTTATCACCAGCGCAAACAGGAGAAGGGACATGGGGCAGCCCTGCCTCATTCCCCTAAGCTACCTCATTCATGTGCATACTCACCTTTGGTTCCTAATACAGAAATTTAAACCATGCCACAAACTTGGGCCCAATTCCAAATCTCTCCAACAACACAAACAAAGAGCTCCACTCCACACGATCAAACACCTTCTCCGCATCCAGCGCCAATATCACCTCCAGTTCCCTTCCTTCTGCTGGAGAAACCTCCACATTCAACAGTCACCACACATTTGACGACAACTGCCTACCCTTTACGGGTCCTGTCTGATCCTCCCCAATCACCTTCAGGTGGCACTCCTCCAAACTGGCACCAGCACCTTTGACAAAATCCTAGCATCCACATTCAACAGAGATATTGGCCTACTTGTATCGTACATTACTGACAAAGAAAATGTTATTCTTTCTTCAATATTCACAGATAATCATTTGAGAAACAATGGCATATGTATGCGAACTTGTTACCCATACACATGTGTGCCTCATGCACTATCAATGAAGCAGTTTAATATGTTAATTATTTGTATAACTGGGCTGAATCGCTGGATGAGAATGTTCATTTGGATGCAAGCCAGCAGCACAGTTCAATTCCTGTTCCAGCCGCCCTGAACAGGTGCCGGAATGTGGCGACTAGGGGCTTTTCACAGTAACTCCATTGAAGCCTACTTGTGACAATAAGCGATTATTATTATTATCATTTCTGCAAAGAATCATTTTGTATTTAGAACATTAGACTAGAACATTAGGATATTTTATTTAGTCCAGTTGAGGCTATGCGCAACAAAGCAGATTGTGCAGTTTGAACTATAATTAAGTTCAATTAAATGTCACAATCAAAATATTTATCCCTTCACGCATGAAAGGACTGTGCATGTTTTCTGTCAATAGATAATTTAATAATTACACCAAATGGAGAAAAAATAAATGAAGTTGGAAAATAGTTAAAATGCAGAAGCCTGTTTATCAGAATTCACTGCTGATTTTACTGTCCTTTTCAGTTACATAGATAGGGCTCTAAATGTTTAAAATTCTGTAAACGTGTAGTTCAATGCTGGAATATTCCACTATATTGTTGTGGCTGGCAGTCTCATTCATAGACAGCTGAATCATTGCTTAAGTTGAACAAAAACAAGTCTGCATTTAGTTCCTGTCGAGGATAGTTATCTGCTAATACCACTGTGGACTATTGTACATGAATAATTCTGCTCCTGACCTCTTGCAGTTCAACCAGCATATTTGACAATTTTGGAATTCCATTTTGTAACTTTACATAGAATCCCAGCTTTTCTGGTATAATATTATTCATTATGTTTGACCCATTATCAATATTCTGACAATTATTCCCATTATTAATATATACCTTCAGCAGTGATGAATTTGGGTCAGTAGAACCATTGTTGTTATAACATCCACTTTTTTCCCCACTAGAATGACGATTTACTTTTACCTCTGCAACATTGCCAACTTCTGTCCAATTACTAATGAAGTACATCCTGTCCACATCTCCAGACCTGCCTATTTCAACAATCTTTGTGTTGGTCTTCCTCCATCCACCGTGCTTAAATTCCAACTTATGTAAAATTCTACCATATGCTCCCACTCCTGCAGTATATCAGATTCTTTATGATCTGTATTAGTACCCTGTCCCCGCAAAATATTAAATTTTCAATCCCATTCCTTGGTTCCATTTTGCAACTTTCTCTAACATTGTATTACTCCAATCATTTCCTTGGATTGCCGCCTTGCCATAGTGGAGCTTTGTTGATCCCCAGAGCAATGCCGAGAATTGGCCCAGGACGCATGAAATTGATTTCGCCATAAAAAATGAACCCATCAGCCAACTCTCGGAGCTCCCTGTCGGCATCAGCGAATGCCTCATGACCCTTCACCTACAACTTGCCAAGAATCAGCAGGCAACGGTCGTGAGTGTCTACACCCCAACCCTTGATGCTAATGATGAATCAAAAGAAGTTTTCGATTCCACCCTGGACAACATACTCTCCGACATTCCTAAGGATGATAAGATCATCCTCCTTGAGGACTTCAATGTCAGTGTTGGAAAAGACTCCGAAATCTGGAAAGGAACCATCGGAAAGGAAGGAGTTGGGAATTGCAACTCCAACGGGGTTCTTCTGGTCACTGTTTTGTTACCTGTATGGCAGGTAACATGTGCTACTCAATTCATTTACAGAAAAGGCTTTCAGAAGAAGGCTCAAAGTCGTCCAGAAGTTTTACATAAAGTTTATTGAGTAACACAACTTAAATAACTGCGTGAGCTCTTACTTTAAGAACTGTACTAGTAGAAAGGTTACAACTTTTCTATACACTACCACTAGGCCTGACCACATTAGCAGCCCTGAGCTAAATCTCTGCCTTTGTTCTCCTCACAGTCTTCTCAGCCAAAGAGACCTTGAGGGCTGCTTGCTTCCCCCTTTATACCCGCCAGTGCTGTCCCCTTGTGGTCTTTCCATTTCCCATCAGCCCCTTCTGTACATACCCATGAAAAGATTACTACAGTCACCAAATGCACTGAACACCAGATTCTCATCACTTACACACTGTTGCACCAAAAAACAAGTTCAAAACTTCCTGAAGCCATCCACACTCAAAGCAGTGGCACATGATTAACTTCATCAATGTCCAATTCTGAGACCATAAAGATGCCCTCATCACCAAAGTGATGACCAGTGCAGGTGACTTCTGGACAGGCCACTGGCTCATCCGCTCCTCTATAGCCATCAAACTTTACCAGAAGCAATGGAAGATGAAGAAACAGCTCAGAAAAAAGATCAACATGAAGGACGTGTTTGAGGAAATCCCCCAACTTCCCATGAAAGATGATCTTGGACTCCCACCAAGTGTGGACCAAGTTGACGCCGACATTAAACACAAGAAAAGTGGGAAAGCCGCAGGAGTCGGTGGGATTCCAGGGGAGATTTGCAAACTTGGAAGAGAGGAGATCACCCATCACCTCCATCAGCTGTTGCTGAAAATCTGGGACAGAGAAGATATTTCTGCCGACCTCAGGGTTACCGATATTGCCTCCATCTTCAAAAAAGGAGACAAAGCAGACTGTGGGAACTACCAAGGAATCTCCCTACTCTCCATCATCGGGAAGATCATTAGCCGAATCCATGCCAGCTGCCTTCCCCCAGTCTCTGAAGAACTCCTTTCAGAAAGCCAGTGTAGTTTCCGACCAAAGCATGGAGCAACAGACATGACTTTCACTGCTTGGCAACTTCAAGAGAAATGCCAGGAGCAACATCAAACACTCTACATGGCCTTCATTGATCTTACCAAGGCCTTTGACTCAGTCAATCCGGAAGTTGTATGGAAGACCCTGTCAAAGGCCGGTTGTCCAGGGAAATTCATCAACATCCTCCAATTCCTCCACGACAAGATGTGGGTGTCATTCCTCACTGGCACAAACAAGACAGAAACATTTGATGTCAACACTGGAGTCGAGTAGGGAAATGTCATTGCCCCCATCCTTTTCTCCATCTTCATCGCCACCACCCAAGCTTCCCAGTGGAGTGGAAATCATCTACAGGGGCCGGGATTATCCGAGCCCGCGGCGGGTCGAAGAATTGCCAGTGATGGCGGAAATTCCCACCACGCTCCTCCGACGCTGAGACGCGATTCTTCGCCGACTGGAGAATCGGCGCCAGTCGCGTGCGACTGATTGACGCGCCGCCGGTCGGGAGCCGTTGAAAACAGCCACCCATGGCAATTCTCCGCGGCCGACCTGCCGAGTTTCCGCCAAGTTCCCGCCGAATTCTACCGCCGTGGTTCCAATCTGGTACCACTCGGCAGGAGCTCGAACCCGCGGCCGTGCTGGCCGTCCTGGTGCGGGGCGGAGGATCAGACTCCGGGGGGGGGGCATGCACAACGGCCAGGCCCGCGATCGGGGGCTACCGATTGGCGACGCGCGCAATCTGGAGGGGGCCTACCTCCTACCGTGCGGGCCCGCTGTGTCGCTACGCCATGTTGCACCGGCGTGGAAACGGCCACCATGCGCATGGCTGCGTATCGGCGCCGGAGCAGAGCGCAGCACTGCGGCACCATGCTGGTCCCCTGTGGCCCACTGAATCGCTGGGCCAAGAGGCCCATTGACGCCGACGTGAAACACTCCGGTGTTTACGCCGGTGTCAACACTTGCCTGGGATTTTGGAGAATCCTGGCCCGGATGTCTGAAAAAATTTTCAACCTCAACTGGTTGAAATCCAAGAAGAAAATGACACTGCCATTGATCATGGAGCTTCAGTGTGCAGATGGTATCACCATCTCCACTCTCTCAGAAGAGAATCTCCAAGCCATGCTTGACAACTTTGTGGAATCACACGGAAGATCCAGTCTCAGCCTCAAATGCAAGAAGAATCCAGTCCTTTACCAATCAACCTGGGGAAAGATCTTGTCTCTCCTTCCATCAAGATCAACAGAGAAACCATACAAAATGTGGAACATTTCCCATACCTGAGGGGCCTTTAATGCTGACATCGATGTGGAGATATATCATCATATCCAATCTGCTAGCCCCTCCTTCGGGTGTCTAAGGACTAGAGTCTTTGATGACTGTGACATCCATGCTGACACCAAGATCCTCTTGTATAAGGTGGTTGTCCTCTAAACTCTTCCATGTGGCTCAGAAAATTGAACTATGTACAGATGCCACCTCAAGGTCCTGGAGAGATCCCATCAATGCTGTCTGAGATGGAGTCTCCGCATCAGTTGGGATAACAGGTATACTAACATCAGTGTGCTTGAAGAAGCCAAAAGCACCAGCATCGAGGCCATGATCATCCAAAACCAATTCTACTAGGCCAGCCATGTGCTTAGGATGTCAGAGTCCTGACTGCCAAAGCAAATCCTCTTCGCCCAACTCAAGGAAGGCTCCGGAACAAGACGAGGGCAAAGGAAGTGCTTCAAAGACACCCTGAAGGCTGACCTCAAGAGATGCAACATAGACATCACTACCTGGGAGACCCTTGCTCAGAAGAGATCTACTTAAAGAAACCTACTAATTGATGGGACACAATTCTTTGAGGACACACAATGGCAAGAGGAGGCCTGCAAAGGAGCCTGAGAAAGGAATACCAGTGATCTAGAGTCCAAGGACCAATTCCACTTCCCGGAAACACTGCCAAGTGTGCAGTCAAAGGTGCAGCTTTAGGATCAGGCTCATCAGCCACGCAAGAACCCACAGAACGCATGGCCAGTAGCATGGAGTTTCTTAGGTGGACAATCATACTCTTTAGCAAGTGATCACTGAAGAAGAAGAGAACACTCCAGCATTTCAGTCCTCTGTCTTTGGCCTTTTGTGAATACCTCTTCACTTCATCCTTCAGATGACAAACGAACCACTTACATTGTGGTATGGCATTTATTTTCCTTATTGCTTTCTGTGAACTTACTTGAAGTACTCTTTCTATTAAAGAGACAGTATAAATACAATTTGTTGTTACATTAAGATATGCATAAATCACAAATCTTTTAATTCCAACACAGACAACTGCAATTTGGCAAAAGGTTTTATGATCAGGTTTTATGGGAAATGCCCGACCACACTCCTGTGCCTTTGTATTATTTTTCACATGGTTTAGAATTGCCATGGAATTGTTCTAGTTGCTCTCTGCAGCAGTATCATCAATCTTTTTCTGCATGCATTTACTATCACACTGCATGCAATGACCACAGCAATCCCTTACTCATGTCATCGCAACTCCACCAGTCCCATTTCTCTTTCAACCTGGACACTAGCTTTGTTAAAATGAAGATCAAAGCATTTTGTGAACACATTGATATGTGGGAGCTATGATGCAGAAGGATGTGAGGTAAATTTAGAAACAGTCTCCGCAGTTAATTGAAAAAAGAACAACATTTAACAACAACTGAACAATCAAGAAGCTATCTGTCCTCGTGACTGTGTACTGAAATTTGTACCCTTCAAATATTCATCCAATTCCCTTTTGGAAGTTACAACTGATGCTTTTTCCACCAGCCTTTCATATGTTGCATTCTAGACAATAACACCTCACTGGACATCCAAAGACTAGGCATCTCACCATGTTTTTTTTTACCAATTACCTTAGTGTAGTTTTACAACAGTCAGTGAGATTGTTAAAGAGGGAATTTGTCTTTGGGAAAATCTGGGGAGTGGGCATTTTGTGCCTTCGTTTGCCGCAGGCGTAAATGGTGACACGGGAGCAAAGTCTTGTGAGATTTTCCTTGCACCTTACCAATGACGTAACGAGTTTCCCGCTCTTGGTGAATTTTAATATTATTACCTGGCCTCCTGGGGGCTGGGGGGAATCTGACAGCAAAGCGGGTACATTAGTCACATTACTAAGATCCCCCTTTGAGTTCTGATGATTAGGACCAGGAGCAAGATAAAGTCAAAAATTTAATCTCTTCAACATGGTTTTGCAGAAGATAGAGGAATAGTGGATAGAGGAATTGAAGATAGAGAAAGATAGAAATGCTGTGCACGATTCTCTGGTTGCCGAAATCTCGTTCGGCGATTGGCCGGAGAAACAGAGATTCCGACCAAAGCGCGGGGCGGTGCCGCTTTCACGATACTCCGCCCACTCTAAACGGCCTCAGGGTGTTGCCTGGGGCCCGCCCCCTTTTGCTCCGCCCCCAACCGGCCGAGTTCCCAGTGGCGTGGGTATCTCATAAGAACATAAGAACTAGGAGCAGGAGTAGGCCATCTGGCCCCTCGAGCCTGCTCCGCCATTCAATGAGATCATGGCTGATCTTTTGTGGACTCAGCTCCACTTTCCGGCCTGCACACCATAACCCTTAATCCCTTTATTCTTCAAAAAACTATCTATCTTTATCTTAAAAACATTTAATGAAGGAGCTTCAACTGATTCACTGGGCAAGGAATTTCATAGATTCACAACCCTTTGGGTGAAGAAGTTCCTCCTAAGCTCAGTCCTAAATCTACTTCCCCTTATTTTGAGGCTATGCCCCCTAGTTCTGCTTTCACCCGCCAGTGGAAACAACCTGCCCGCATCTATCCTATCTATTCCCTTCATAATTTTATATGTTTCTATAAGAACCCCCCGCATCCTTCTAAATTCCAACGAGTACAGTCCCAGTCTACTCAATCTCGCCTCGTAATCCTACCCCTTCAGCTCTGGGATTAACCTAGTGAATCTCCTCTGCACACCCTCCAGCGCCAGTACGTCCTTTCTCAGGTAAGGAGAACAAAACTGAACACAATACTCCAGGTGTGGCCTCACTAACACCTTATACAATTGCAGTGTAACCTCCCTAGTCTTAAACTCCATCCCTCTAGCAATGAAGGACAAAATTCCATTTGCCTTCTTAATCACCTGTTGCATCTGTAAACCAACTTTTTGCGACTCATGCACTAGCACAACCAGGTCTCTCTGCACAGCAGCATGTTTTAATATTTTATCATTTAAATAATAATCCCTATTGCTGTTATTCCTACCAAAATGGATAACCTCACGTTTGTCAACATTGTATTCCATCTGTCAGACCCTAGCCCATTCACTTAACCTATCCAAATCCCTCTGCAGACTTCCAGTATCCTCTGCACTTTTTGCTTTACCGCTCATCTTAGTGTCGTCTGCAAACTTGGACACATTGCACTTGGTCCCCAACTCCAAATCATCTGTGTAAATTGTGAGCAATTGTGGGCGCAACACTGATCCCTGAGGGACACCACTAGCTACTGATTGCCAACCAGAGAAACACCCATTAATCTCTACCCTTTGCTTTCTATTAATTAACCAATCCTCTATCCATGCTACTACTTTACCCTTAATGCCATGCATCTTTATCTTATGCAGCAACCTTTTGTGTGGCACCTTGTCAAACGCTTTCTGGAAATCCAGATATACCACATCCATTAGCTCCCTGTTATCTACCGCACTGGTAATGTCCTCAAAATATTCCACTAAATTAGTTAGGCACGACCTGCCCTTTATGAACCCATGCTGCGTCTGCACAATGGGGCAATTGCCATCCAGATGCCTCGCTATTTCTTCCTTAATGATAGATTCCAGCACCTTCCCTACTACCGAAGTTAAGCTAACTGGCCTATAATTACCCGCTTTCTGCCTACCTCCTTTTTTAAACAGTGGTGTCACGTTTGCTAATTTCCAATCTGCCGGGACTACCCCAGTGTCTAGTGAATTTTGGTAAATTATCATTAGTGCATTTGCAATTTCCCTAGCCATCTCTTTTAGCACTCTGGGATGCATTCAATCAGGGTCAGGAGACTTGTCTACCTTTAGCCCCATTAGTTTGCCCATCACTACCTCCTTAGTGATAACAATCATCTCAAGGTCCTCACCTGTCATAGCCTCATTTCCATCAGTCACTGGCATGTTATTTGTGTCTTCCACTGTGAAGACCGACCCAAAAAACCTGTTCAGTTCCTCAGCCATTTCCTCATCTCCCATTATTAAATCTCCCTTCTCATCCTCTCAAGGACCAATATTTACCTTAGCCACTCTTTTTTGTTTTATATATTTGTAGAAACTTTTACTATCTGTTTTTATATTTTGAGCAAGTTTACTCTCATAATCTATCTTACTCTTCTTTATAGCTTTTTTAGTAGCTTTCTGTTGCCCCCTAAAGATTTTCCAGTCCTCTAGTCTCCCACGAATCTTTGCCACTTTGTATGCTTTTTCCTTCAATTTGATACTCTCCCTTATTTCCTTAGATATCCACGGTCAATTTTCCCTCTTTCTGCCTTCCTTCCTTTTTGTTGGTATATGGTCTCTTCCGTCGGGAACTCAGCGTGGCGGCTGTGGACTCAGTCCAGCAGCGCCACAGTCGGGGAGGCCTGATCTGCGGGTAGGGGGCCTTTGCCAGGGGCTGGGGCACTGTGGGGGGGGGTGGTACAGGGTGCACGAGCCGGCCAAAGGGGGCACTATTTGGCAGGTGGGGTCCACGAATGGCCAGCGCCATGTTGCACAGCGCGGACGCTGTAGGCCGCCACCAAGCGCATGCGCGGCCATGGACCCGGCAATTCTCCGGGCCGTATCGGCAGCTAGAGCCGGATGCTCTACACTGCCGGTATGCTAGCCTCCAGCCAAATGGGGAATCGGTGGCCGTTTTATGCCATTTTTTTCTGTCATAAAACGCCACCGTTCCCACGCCGGCGTGAGGACCTAGCCTCAAAATCGGAGAATCCAGCCCGCTATCTTTAAGTTGCGCGAGCTGTCAGTAAAAGCCGTACAGATGAAAAAATATATATACTTGTGTGGTTTTTTGATTATAGTAAGGCTTTTGATAAGATGAAACATGAAGAACTGATGAGAATATTAGAATCTTTCAACCTTGATGACAAAGATCTCGGGGTGATAAATCTTTCTTGGGAACCAACTGCAGCCATAAAAGTTGCGAGCATCTGAGCGATTTTGCAAAAGTTAAATGAGGGGTCAGACGGAATGTGTTCACTCCCCTGATTTATTCAATTTTTGTGGTGAACATACTCTTATATGTAATTTCTTATATGATTGAAGACCATCCTGGATTATTGTTGGAGGTTACTTTAATAATATAAGATACACCAATTACACCATTCTTATTGACAACTCTAAGGAGGAATGGTTTTGGGTAGAGAGTGAGTGAAAGTGTGAGGAAAAGGCTGAGCATAAATTGTAAAGAAAATAAAATGTCTAGTCGTGTCCAAATATAGAGTCATAATAGAATGTAAGATCGCAGTGAAGAATGAAAATGTCACACAGATAGACAAATTTTGTTACCTGAGAAGTATATTAACATTGGACAGAAAAGCTTGACTAAGAAATAAGATGAAGGATTCAAAAAATGAAAAGATTCTGATCAACTCAAAATTTGCCTTGAAAACAAAACTAAGAATCCTGGAAGACGACATTGCACCAATTTTGATATGGAAGTGAGCATTGGTTGATCAATGCAGAGAGGAATTGAGTTATGGTTTTTGGGGTGAATCATGAAGATGTTTTGGACAAGTCACACCACCAATGAAGAGGTTCTGGCAAAGAGACACGTACAAATATCGGAACATTAGCCTGTGATGCTGACACAACTAAAGCAGAAGCAGTTTTGCATATTGGGCAGAAAGGTAATTTTATGGAATCTGTGACCTGGTGCAGAGAACCACTTATTCAGGGTGCACACTGAGAATTTGGTCACAGCTCCACAAGATTTCCAGCATTCATTTTAATCAATGGATAACTCTGAGAGTGAGTGCCCAGATTGCCAATATATGTTCCCGATGAATACCAATTTTGTTTTGTGGCTGCCAACACACAAACAAAAGTTCTGCTATATTATAAGTAATAATATATTGCAATATTTTCAATCAATAATTGGCAATCCATTACTGTCACAAGGATTGGACAGAGCACATTTACCATAACCTGTGAACTTACTCCAGGGGCTGGTTCAGCACAGGGCTAAATCGCTGACTTTGAAAGCAGACCAAGGCGGGCCAGCAGCACGGTTCAATTCCCGTACCAGCCTCCCCGAACAGGCGCCGGAATGTGGTGACTAGGGGCTTTTCACAGTAACTTCATTTGAAGCCTACTTGTGACAAGCGATTTTCATTTCATTTCATTCGCACTTTCCTTGATTTTCCATGGGGAATGCTCTGTGTTCATTATTTTTTTAAAGAAAAGCAAATGAAGGACTTTTATTTTTCCAAATTGTTCTCAATGCAACATAATGGAGTAACATAAGCAAATGTTTAACTCTCATTCACAATAATTTGATTCACAAAGAAAGGCCGAAATATAATACTACTGGAGCTGGGTGACTTACAGCAAATCCACTGGACCTATTGATTCTACCTGCTATCTTTATTTTGTAGAAGTGGTATTTATCAGAATGAAAGTGACACTTTTGGAGAATGTAGCAGGTTGATGGGGGTGGTGGGTTACAATTATATTTGAAGTTGTTACTTTTCAGTTTCTTCATTTATGATAAAATTACCTCACAAAACAATTCAAAACCTTTTAGACTCCAGTTACTTTTGTTCAAAATACTCTGTTAAATATAATAGAGCGATGTGATCAATATACCTACTTGAGGAGAACCTACTCATGGCTTTCCCCACTCAACAGTCATCCAGTTAAACGCTTTTTCTGGAGTGCTAACACACAACTGGCTATGACATTTGCTGCTTATATCCTATTGGTCTGCATCTGTTGCTTCTGATTTACGATGTGGGAAGGAAAGATAAATCTTCTGTTTTCAGCTCCAAGTTCTTAAATGTGCTATTTACATCTGATGAAGAATTTCCATTCTGAACTTTCTTCTTTTCTTTGTCTTAATTTAGTCATGTTTTATGCCCTTGAAGTATTTTTGTTATCTTTAGTTGTGCAACTAATTGTTGTCGATGCAAGATTATTTTTTTTAACAACTATGATAGAACAATTACTTACCTCCCTGTCAAACAATCATTTATCTACTTGTTAAAGGGGTGATGGTGGCATAGTGATATTGTCACTGGACTAGTAAACAGAGCCCCAGAGTAATGCTCTAGGGGCCCTGGTTCAAATCCCACCACTGCAGTTGGTGAGATTTCAATTCAATAAAAATCTGGAATTAAAAGTCTAATGATGACCATGAAACCATTGTCGATTGTCATAAAAGCCCATCTGGTTCACTAATGTCCTTCAGGAAAGGAAATCTTCCATCCTTACCTGGTCTGGCCTACATGTGACTCCAGACCCACAGCAATGTGGCTGACTCTTAACTGCCCCTCAAGAGCAATTAGGGACAGGCATAAATGCTGGCACAGCCATGCACAAAAAAAAAACTCAACGGAAAGAACAATAAAGAAATATTTAATAACTGTCCACCTATATTTTGGCCAATGTTGCCATTGGTAATTTTATATTCATCCGTGATTTTACTTTCAATAATCCCCCCAAAGTTATTAATGTTTTGATTAACTAATGTTCTTCCTGTGCAGATGAAATGGTAAAAATGGATAAATGCTAGGATTTATCATAAAAGCTATGAGCTATTTGCATTGCAAAAAAATAAAGGCACCTGCTTTTAAACTGCATTTTCCAAATGCTGAACTCAGCATAGTTTATACTGGCTGACTAATCCACTACGCAGCAGGCCACTTCTTTCTTTTCAATCCACGGCCTCTATTGTCTATCCTCTAATTACAGTTCTTATCTTGCTGTTGTCATTAAATAACAACCACTCCAAAAGCATTGTTACTTTTTTCCAAACCATTTTAGTTCACAGCATCGGTTATGTAGGGCCAATATGAAATCAAAGGTTGCTGAAGCATGTTTTCATATTCATTTCCTGCTGCTTTTGCAAGTTAAGTGACTTTACATTGACATTTCTAAAATCGTTCTCTTCAATTGCAGCTTGAAATGCCACTGCAAAGGCAAATATTCTATGTTCAGTGCGTCCCAGCGGCATAATCAAGACTCGGTACACAAACCTGAGTGAATACATTAAACAAATGTGTTGCATTTAGGCAGTACTATGTGCTGTCAGAAGGGCAGCTCAAAACAGTTATTATTTTGATTTTGAACAGCACAAATTGTGGACATGTGCACTCTCAATTAAACAATAATGGGCTGGATTCTCCGCACCCCAACACTGAAATCGCGTTTGGCGACGGGGCGGAGAATCCAGTTTCCCGCATGAAATCGGGACCGGTGCCGGTTCTGTGATACTCCACCCCCCCCCCCCACCCCCCCCCCCCCACCCCCCCCCCCCCCCCCCCCCGAAAAGTGGCGTACTCGGGAAGTACGCTGCGCCGAATATCCACCATCTGAGGCCATTTCCTGAGGCCCGTCCCGCTATTCTCCATCCCCGACTGGCAAAATTACAGACGGTGTATTTCTAATGTGGTCCTGCCATTCGGGAAACTCGCGAGGCGGCTGCGGAATCAGTCCGTGACCCCCACAGTCGGGGGCAGGCCGAACGGAGGGCAGGGGGGGGGGGTGCCTCATCCAGGAGTGGGGGGTTTTTGTGCGGGCGGTCCGGGTCGGGTGAGCAGCCGATCGGTGGCACTATTTCCGCGGTCCAGGTCCGCGGTCTGAGTCCGACATGGAGCACGGCCTGGCCTTTGGAGGCCGCCACCGTGCGCATGCGCGGCCTCTGACCCGAAAGTGCGGGGGGCCGTATTGGTAGCTGGAGCTGCGAGCTCTACCATGGCTGCCTGCTAGCCCCCTACAAATCTGTGAATCTGTGGCCTTTTGACGCCAGTTTTCACAACGGCTTTGGGTCATAGTCCCAAAAACGGAGAATCCAATCCAAAGTTCCTGTGCATAATTTTATTTTGTTTTCACATATGTTCTGCTATTTAACATATAAAAGAGACATTGTTTTTGCTGAAGTTCGTCCCAATCTAATAGTTCCCTTAGCTGACACACCCATTTGAACATGTTCTAAATCTGAAAATGTCAATTTCTGCGCTAACAAGCACAGACTTGATTCAATATCTGACAGAATGGGACAAAAGCAAAATACTTGGCAGATCTTCAGGTCTGAATAAAGGTCATTGAGCTGAATTTCTTCTCCAAGGATGTTGCCTTTTGTATTCTCTGTTATCATTTTCTGTTGATATTTCTGATAATATAGTGTCCATTTAAGTATATAGGCCCGAGACATAGACAGAAGAATATTCTACTCTCCACCTATAGTACAGAACTGCCCAGGAAAACAATGATGCAAATGGGATGAATTTTGATAAATCCAGGCGGCTGGACTAAGGGTGCAATTCTCCGGCCTCGTTATGCTCTCCTAGCTCTACCACTACGTCTTGCTGTTTCCCCAGGATGCACATCAGAGGTGGAGGCAGCCAGCTGCTTACCTTGACCCAAAATCTTCATAGAAACCAAATTTGCATAGCCCACGGAGTGGCGACGGTGGGCACCAGCTCCCCTGAGTTACACCCTTCTGATGAGGACAAGTCTCGCAGTCAGCAAACGGGACACGGCAGCACGACCGTGAATGTGCCGCCAACAAGTGAGCTGGGCCCTCAGACCCTGGAGCCCCCAGAAGAAGCCCGCCAAGGACATCAAAGGCCACGGGACAAGGTAACCGTGGTCGCGGCTATCATGATACGCAGACATACAGATAATGATATACAGACAGGCACAGGCAGGCAGCTAATGAACACAGAGAACAGGACATGACCAATGAGCAGGCAGGACACTCAGGGGTGGTATCTCACTATAAAAGGCACAAGGCACTCACACTCCGCCTCTTTCCACTGATGAACATCTAGAGTGAGTCAGGGTGTATGTACAGTATCACACCTCCAGCAGGTGGCTAAGAGCTAGTCAGACAGAGTAACCATGTTTAGGTTAGCAGAGAGTCAAACTCATAGAGAACTGTGCTAACTGTGCTACTGGTTCAATAAATCAGATTGAACTAACTTGAAGGTCTAGAGTATCTTTTGGTTAAAGCTGCATCCAGTTGCAGCCTGTGTTATCCCAGAGTACATAACATAACAGCGGCATAGCTGTCATCCCCACGCTCCCGCCAGCGCAGATACACACATCTCGGTGGGACATGCTAGTGGGCAGGCTTCTGGGGCACAATCTGGTGAGCACCACACTGCACATCAGGAGTAGGCAGGAACCCCAGGTGAGACAGCAGTCAGAGGGCTGCTGGATCCCAGGACCCATCTGGGTCCTAGCCTGATCCAGAGCCTGTGGAACAGAGTTACCCAGAGCTGATGTAGACGATAGGTACCAACCTGGGCATTCAGAGGAAGATTTCAGTGTCACTCCAGCAGATCCATAGATGCTTGGAGGAGTCCCAGAGGCTAGGGGGGCAGGACATGTCCCCGGAAATGCATGGCACTGAGGCTAACATTGGCGATCACAGTGGAGAGCCTGGTGCACAACGTCGGCACCATTAGTGAAGGTGTCCAAGCCATTGCACAGTCGATGACAGCCATGGCTGAGGGTCTGGGCAGGATGTCCGACTCACTGGGGGATGTTACCCAGCACCAAGCCGACCTTGATGAGGTTCTGTGGGACATGTCCTGCTCTCTGATGGGTGTGGCCAAGGCGCTGCGGAGCTTGTCCCAGTCGCAGGTGGGCATGGCTGAGGCACTGCAGAGCATGTCTCAGTCACTGAGGAGCATTGCTGAGGGCATCGACACGATGGTGCAGACCCTGGGGAACGGCCAGAGCTGGCAGAGCCATAACTGGGGCTCAAACCAGCTGCCTCTCTGCCCCAAGGTGAAGCACAGGGCCCTGAGGGCACCGGTCTGGAGGAGGGTGTGCCATGTCCAATGGTGCTCCATGTCCACCCACCTTGACCCCACAGCCCAGATCCTGGCCACCCCCCGCTACTACCCCCGGCCCTAGCAGAAGCAGCACAACTGTCAGCAAACTATGGCGATGTTGGACACTTTCTTACCCCCTCGCCCTCATCAACCACGATACCGATTTCACGAATTTTAAAAGCACAAGTGGAGTGAATTTTAAAAGCACAAGTTGGGAATTCAACCCATCGGAGGCGGAGAATTATGAGGCCACGGAAAATACCAGGTCAGGCTCGCTAATGATATGCCAACGGCATTTACGGTATGGGTGTTCTGGAATGCATTGACATCGCTGTTGAGGTAACAGAGAGTTGTGCTTTGGTGTCGAATTGGCGCCCGCCGTGATTTCAGCGTCAGAACCGATTCCCTGCCCAATCACGTTTCCCAATTTCCATGTCGCTGAAGGAGAATCTCGCCAAGGGTATCTAAAGTGTTTAGGAACCTCAAGATTTCAAATCCAGGTTTGTACATGAAACCTGAAGTAATGGATGGAGAAATGGAATAAGTAACAATCAGAGGGACCTGTTGCTCTGCTCTGTAACAAAAATAAGTTTATGTAAATACAAATCAAAGGAGCCTCAGTTTCAGAGATTGTTATATTTGTAAGAAAACAGAAGGAATTGACAAAGGCTGGGAAGCACGGTCGCACTGTGCTTAGCGCCAGTGTCCCAGGTTCAATTCCCGGCTTGGGGCACTGTCTGTACGGAGTCTGCACGTTCTCCACGTGTCTGTATGGGTTTCCTCTGGGTGCTCCGGTTTCCTCCCATAAGTCCCGAAAGAGGCGCTGTTAGGTAATTTGGACATTCTGAATGCTCCCTCTGTGTACCCGAACAGGCGCTGGAATGTGGCGACTAGGGACTTTTCACAGTAACCTCATTGCAGTGTTAATGTAAGCCTCCTTGTAACAATAAAGATTCTTATTATATCATAAGATGTTCAAGTTCTTAATGTAGGAAATACACAAAAGCTGACTGGAGTGTCAGAGAGGAAGAGTTTGTTGAAATGAATAAAACCGGGTGGGGGTGGTAAAATGATGTGAGCACAAACGGCTGCATTTTCACAAGCTCTGGCTCTGCTCATCTTTCAATCTTTTTGTTATCCTTGTGCACATCTCTTTCATGTCTTTTTTCCTTTTACTTTTTTCCTTTTACTATGTACCGAGATTCAATGTTTCAGCACTTATAAGTAAAGACAGAATGCTTTAATCCTTGTTGATTTGAGATAACTGGAAGGAGCTGGGTGAGGCCTGGTCCTTGGTGGTGCAGCTCCCTTCGAGAGGTTTCACACGCTGAAGATACGGTGCTCACCGACGGATGATGCTGCTAGCGATGAAGGTGATCCGTCTTATCGTCTTGGCTCTGCGGTGTACGGTGTTAAAGCTCAATTTTAAGAATTGAGAGGCATCTTAATGGAGGCAGTGCTGGCGGATGAGGTGGCTCTTGTAACAGAGAAAGTACTGTCTCTGGTGGAAGCCCGTCTCCACACGGTTGGGTTCCTGTTGCATAGCCTGTCGTTCATCCTAAGGGGTTTGGATAAGGATGAAGAGGAACTGTTGCGGATCCCGGTTGTGCCTGGTGTCTCCGGTGAGGTGGCAGAGAGGTTCTCAACTGTGTTTGAGAACTGGCTACCATGTTTCGGGATTTTCGATCTGGGGTCAGGGGTGAACTAGCTAGATAGATTCAGAACTGGCTTGGCCATAGAAGACAGAGGGTAGCGGTGGAAGGGTGTTTTTCCGAATGGTGGTCTGTAACTAGTGGTGTTCCGCAGTACAGGGACCTCTGCTCTTTGGAATATATATAAATGACTTGGAAGAAAATGTAGCGGGCCTGATTAGCAAGTTTGCGGTTGATACTAAGATTGCAGGAGTTGCGGATAGTGATGAATATTGTCAGAGAATACAGCAGGATATAGATAAGCTGCAAAACTGGGGCGTCATTCTCCGACCCCCCGCCGGGTCGGAGAATGGCCGTAGGCCGCCGTGAATCCCGCCCCCGCCCCCGTTGAAGTCTCCGGTACCGGAGATTGGGCAGGGGCGGGAATCGGGCCGCGCCGGTTGGCGGGACCCCCCGCTGTATTCTCCGGCCCGGATGGGCCGAAGTCCCGCCCAGAAATTGCCTGTCCCGCCGGCGTAAATCAAACCTGGTATTTACCGGCGGGACCAGGCGGCGTGGGCGGGCTCCGGGGGGTGTCCGGGGGGGCGGGGCAATCTGGCCCCGGGGGGTGCCCCCACGGTGGCCTGGCCCGCGATCAGGGCCCACCGATCCGCGGGCGGGCCTGTGCCGTGGGGGCACTCTTTCCCTTCCGCCTCCGCTACGGCCTCCACCATGGCGGAGGCGGAAGAGACTCTCCCCACTGCGCATGCGCGGGAAACTGACAGCGGCCGCTGATGCTCCCGCGCACGCGCTGGGAAACTGTCAGCGGCCGCTGACGCTCCCGCGCATGCGCCGCATTTCCGCGCCAGCTGGCGGGGCAACAAACGCCATTTCCGCCAGCTGGTGGGGCGGAAATCCCTCCGGCGTTGGCCTAGCCCCTCAATGTTGGGGCTAGGCCGCCAAAGATGCGGAGCATTCTGCACCTTTGGGCCGGCGCGATGCCCGTCTGATTGGCACCGTGTTTGGCGCCAGTCGGCGGACATCGCGCCGTTGGGGGAGAATTTCGCCCCTGGGCAGAGAAATGGCAGATGGAATTTAACCCAGACAAATGTGAGGTGATGCATTTTGGTAGATCCAATTCAGGTGGGAGTTCTAAAATAATTGGCAGAATCATCAGGAGCATAGAGAGACAGAGAGATCTGGGCATGTAGGTCCACAGATCCTTAAAGATGGCAGCACAGGTGGAAATGGTGGTAAAGAAAGCATATGGCATGCTTGCCTTCAGAGGATGGGGTATCGAGTATAAAACCTCGCAAATTATGTTACAGTTATATAGAACATTGGTTAGGCCACTTTTGGGATACTGTGTCCAATTCTGGTCACCACATTACCAGAAAGATGTGGAGGCTTTGGAGAGAGTACAGAAATGTTTCCCAGGATGTTGCATGGTATGGATGCTATTAGCTATGAGGAGAGGTTGAATTAACAGGGATTGTTCTCCCTGGAGAGACGGAGGCTGAGGGGCGACCTGATAGAAGTTTATAAAATTATGAAGGATATAGATAGGGTGACCAGTTGGAGGCTTTTTCCCAGGGTGGAAATGACAATTACAAGGGGGCACAAGTTCTAGTTGAGGGGGGATAGATTCAATGGAGATGTGCGGGTGAAGTTTTTTACACAGAGGGTAGTGGCGGCCTGGAATGCACTGCCAAGTGAGGTGGTTGAGGCAGATGAGTTAGCGACCTTTAAGACTTGTCCGGCACATGAACAGATGATTTAGATAGGACACCTGATCGGTGCAGGCTTGGAGGGCCGAAGGGCCTATTCCTGTGCTGTATTGTTCTTAGTTTCTTTGTTTATTTGTTAATGAAGCATTCAATGAGAATTAACTGACAACGTTCCCTGTTATGAGAGCTGTGATAAGTCCTAAACCAGCCATTGATGATATTGAAACTCATAGTCGTCAGAGGTTTTTTCATTGATTGGGGGAGGCATTACTGGCTAGGCCAACTTTTATTTCCCATCTCTAGTTACCCTTGCGCAGGTGGTGGTGAGCCACATCTTGAACCGCTGCAGGTCATGTGCTGTGAAAGAGGGTGTTTGAGGGTTTTGACCCAGTGGCAGTGAAGGAATTGTTATCGTTCCAAGTCAGGATTGTGTGATTTGGAGGAAACCTGCAGGTAGTTGTATTCCTATGCATCTGCTGCCCCTGTAGATGGTAGAGATAATGAGCTGATTCTCCGCTGTCAGGATTCTCCATTGTGCCAGCAGCCCGGGTGTTTCCCGACAGCACGGGGCTGCCCACAATGGGAAACCCTATTGGCCGGCTGACGAGGCGTAGAATCCCACCAAATAGGTTTGGAAGGTGCTGTTGAAAGAGCCTTGGTGAGTTGCTGCAGTGCATCTTGTAGGTGGTACACACCGTTGCCACTGTGCATCGATGTTGGAGGGAGTGAATTTTTAAGGTGGCAGATGAAGTGCAATCTAGTGAATCTGCTTTGTCCTGAATGGTGTTGAGCTTCTTGAGTGCTGTTGGAGCTGCATTCATCCAGGCAAGCGGATAGTATTCCATTATGCTCCTGACTTGTGCTTTGTAGATGGTGGACTGGCTTTGGAAAGTCAGGAGATGAGTTACTCTCCACTGCATTTCCAACCTCTGACTTGCTCTTGCAGCCACAGTATCTATATGGCTGGTCCAGTTCAGTTTCTGGTCAATGGTAATCCCCAGGTTGTTGATAGTGGGGGATTCTGTGCTGATAATGCCATTGAATGTTCAGGGGAGATGGTCAGATTAAGTCTTGTTGAAGCTGGTAATTCCCTGGCACTTGTGTAGTGCATGTGTTACTTTCCACTTATCAGCCCAAGTCTGAATATGGTCCAGGTCTTGGTGCATTTGGGGGCAGGTTGCTTCAGTATCTAAGAAGTCGTTAATGGTGCTAAACATTATGCAATCATCAGCAAACATCACCACTTCTGACATTATGATAGAGAGAAGGTAATTGATGAATCAGCTGAAAATAGTTGTGCCTAGCGTGCATCCTCGACTGACAAACCAATTCCAGGAAAAAAAAGAAACTTGTGAATTTCATTATTGGTGTCCAGGTCAGACATTTTTCAATAAGTACATTAAAAAATAAAACACCACCTTTTCTGATTGAAACAATGCCAGAGGGATATTTGCTTGTGAAGCAACAAGAGAGTGATGGTTGTATTGTGCTATGTGTTCCTCTAGTTAATCTGGTTTACTAGTCAAATCTATGATGTTTCAGTGATGAGACAGTAAATTTCAGACAAAGAGACGCTTGATGCAGTGGTATCCAGACAATTTACGAAGCAACAAAAGAAGGCAATCAGTAAACCAGTTCAGGCGGTTCTTGCTTCACATTGGCTCTAGTGGCTGCAGATGGTTCATGAAGCCACTTCACTCCCTATATCTTCCTGAAGTCTGTGCAACAAATATATTTTCTCTTTCTTTTTTAGCCTCTGTAGTTAGGGTCTCTTCCTTTGTTCTGATGTTGCCGGTCTGCTTTGATCTTGTTATTTGATCTGTCATATTTACATTAAATAACCAATCACAGTCATCAGCAGTGGTCACAACAGAATATGCTTAACACCTAAATTGCCAATTGTTTTTTTAATAAAGTTAGAGTACCCAATTAATTTTTTCCAATTAAGGGGCAATTTAACACGGTCAATCCACCTACCCTGCACATCATTTTGGGTTTTGGGGGCGAACCCACGCAAACACGGGGAGAATGTGCAAGCTCCACATGGACAGTGACCCAGAGCCGGGATTGAACTTGGGACCTCACCGCCGTGAAGCAGCAGTGCTAACCACTGCGCCACCGTGCTGCCCCAAATTACCAATTGTTAACGTTTTCCTGCATAGTCATTTGTCATGCTTGAGAACCCTTACAATTCATTTAATTTTAGCCCCAATGACCATTGATCTATACATTTCGAAGCATATCTTTTAATCCTGGGTTTTTCAAAGTGTGGGTCGCAACCTGTGGGTGGGTCATGGGTGAGTGTTGAGAGGGTGGCGGAGCGATTGGTCATGGCATTCCTGCGGTGGTCCCTATCACGGAAGAAGTGCCTAATGGCCACTACCAACATTTAAATTGAAAATCGAGGCTCCTCTGACTTTTAAGTGAGAACAAAATGAAGTTGCTTGCAGTCTTCCGACCATAAGCAGCAGCAGTGAGCAGGCCATACACCCTGCACGTACACTTGACATCAAGCGCCCTGTACCTATGTCCTTTTGGTGCCAAATCAGAGGAGTGAGCTTCTTCCATTTTCTAGCTACTTGCAAGCAAAGCAAGAGGACTATGAAGATGAATTGTTTTGTTGGAAGGAAGAGGTGGCCAGAGACACAAATAGGCAGTGTACCTACTGAACAGGATCTCACATCTGAACCTGCTGGAGAGAGCTGTTCAGGAGAATCCACGGCAGGACAGAGCAGTGCTAGGTGTGCTCTGTGCAGAGCTCCAGTGCCTCTGGTTAACAACCTTCAAAGAAGAAACTTAACTCAGGAACAAAGATGATTTCTTGGGGTATGGTTTTGTCAATTGTGCCAATACAGATAAGGATGCAAAGCCATGTGTATTATATGCATGGATATGTGGGCAAATGAGAGGAGAAGTTTCAGGTTTTGAAAGAGGAGTGGCAGGTGAAAGATTCCTTTTGAGGCTGAGACCCAAGAGTCGGTTTTATGCTCCTCTGTGTGAGGAAATGTGTTTGAAACCCTTCATAGACCCACTTAATTAAGATTTTCTATCAATTATCCTTATTGTTGTTAACTTCCCGAAGAGAAGAAATAACATTTCCTCATTCAGTCTGTGGAAAACTTTCAAATCACAGTTTTAACGGCATCTATTAGATTTATTCTTAATCTTCTTTGCTCCAGTGAAAATGCTCCTATAAACACAAATATCTCCTCATTGGAATCACTTTGGTGATTCTATTTATTTCCCGCTGAAAATTCTACTGTCTTTTCTTCTGACTTTATCTACTTTCACTTTCAGGGAATTATGCACTTGATCTCCTTGGTCTTATTGTTTATCCATACCCAACAGCATATTCCCAGGAGTGTTGAATCCTAATCCCAAATTGTCCTCCAATTAGCCCATGTTTATCCACATTAAATTGCATCCACTGTCTCTTTGCTCAGTCATTTATTGTTATATCAGGTCATATGGCTCAAAGGTAATAAAATCTAGAATTTTGTCCAGAACAAAGGAAAATGAAACAAAGAATCCACTAGAATAATCCTGCTAAAATGACACAGGGCAGTTGCCCTGAAATCAAGATTTTACAAAGGCAGCAACAAAAAAGCATTATCTCTTTTTATACTTTTAGTTTGCTTTATTGATAGGGAAAATCAGTTCCCATATTTCAAAGTAATTGCAGTATACGCGGATAACATGAAATCTACTATATTTCATTAATAACAATACTCTACCATTGCCACTACCCCGAGGAAGTCCTGGCTGTAACTTTCTTACAGCAATTATGGATGACTGGGAAACACAATCTCCAGCGAGATTGCCAATCTTGAACTCCAACAAATCCTATCTTATTTTACCAGATAGGATGAGGTGTTCCTTCTAAATACCGTTTGGAACACTTGTGAACTTTCAGCCTAGATCAATTTAAATAGAACAAATCAGAATACTAAAATTACCCAATGTTGCTAGGACAGGGGATGCAGACTATATAAGCGCCACACGGTTGCAGTAGAGGGTGCTCTTTTGAAGTTGCAGCTGTGCATTGCTATGTCAGGGTAGACGAAGTTGTTCGTGAATTTGACATTAGAAAAGGTTTAACTTCTCACTGCTGACAGTTCTCCCTTTAATAAGAGTACATTCTATTAATACAATATAGGTCATGCGGTATAAGGAAGGAAGGTCTCAAGTGTAGTTAATTCGATGTGGAAGATAAATACCAAACCCTCGTTTTGGTTTGAAGCAGATTATACAACTGAACAAGTGGGTTTAGTTAGAATGAACTAGTGAATTGCGCAAATTGTTAAAAGTGAATTTGCTTTGGACAAATAACCAACGCGATTCATCTGTCAGTACGTTGGCGTGGATGTTTTCTATGCATCTCATGTTTAATCTTAATTTAAAAAAATATAGGGGGGTGAAAGTAAGAGAAGCACACATTAGGATGAAATCTAGCGCATGCAAGTTCTGTTCTGACCCAGATAATGTTTCAGGTGGAAAATAGCAGCAGCGTCAGTGCATCCCCATCCCTCAGTCGGGAGGTTGGGCATACGGAGTGCAATAGACAGTGAGTCGAAAATAAAGCACACATGCGGTTGGAGTTTTTATAGTACATAGGATTGAGTAACCCAAATAGTGGCAAGGCGAGACACTCTGGCTCTCAGATGCAGAGAGAGGTTTAAAGGGGTGTCATTTCCCGAGGTGATTGGGCTTTTTTTGGGGGGGGGGGGGTGGGGGGGGTTATACAGTAACTGCTCCCTGCAGATTGTAAAGTCTGGCTATGGGTGTGTGTGTAGAGGGGGCGGGGGAGGTTGGTAGAAGCAGTGACACACTGGCTGCTCCCTCCAGGTTGACAAAGGTCTGACTGTGTACTGCGGGGTTGGGGGAGCTGGGGTTGGGGGAGCTGACTACTCCCACCAGATGATAAAGTCTGCCTCTGGCTGTGAGCTGCACTCACACAGTGTGGAGATTTGGGGAAGAATACTTCCGGTTAGACAGACACACTATGAGCTCTCGCTGGAGTGGAGAAGCAGCAAAGTGAAGCCATCAGCTTCGCGTCTCGCTCCTGAGTAAATTATTCCAGCAGCTCGGGACATTCAGAGGCTGCTGTAATTTTAGCGCCAGTTTGGCCTCCCCTTTATCGCGTGGGTGAATTGATTTGCTTTCCTGCCCCTTCTGCAACTGGCAGGCGAGCGGGAGTAGGTTCGGGCTGCCGGAGTGGCTTTGTGAGGTGTTTATTTTTTTTGGTGAGTGGAAGTGACTGGAAGTGTGCTTTTCATATTCAGAGAGAAGAAAAACAAACACTGGAGGTCTGACTTGTCGAGTCGGCAAGTGTGAACTTGTGGCGATCGTCATGGCGGGTGTGAGGAACGCCGGCTTTCTGGGCGCTGGACTCTGCTTCTTTGTAACCCTGGGATACCTGCTGCACCACAGCCGGGGGCAAGGCGGCCAAACACTGGATGCTGCTGGTAAGAGAAGCGGTTCGAGCCTGGCTTAGCCCAGCCCGCTCTTCATAACAAGGCGCAGTTTCTAATTTAAATCAATAAAATAAAAGGCTGCATAACATGTCAAGTTCTGAAGTTTGTTCCTTCGTTGCTTTTATTTCTTTTATAAGTTTCTGACAATCTACAGACAGACCCGGGAAGGGGTATAGTGGAAGCTTCCTTAACACATGCACTTTGTTCTTATTTGAGGTGGGAGCACTTTTTGTTTTTGCTGCCGTCCAGATGCAATTCTTTTTTAAAAAATGTGCTGCATGTGGGAGCCGGGGCTGGAGGAATTTACTGAGATTCAGGAAAGTTAAATGCTCCATTTGGATACCGCATGCCTCCTGCTACTTCACAGTGTGTAGATCTGCACAGACAGTCCAGCTAAATTGGAAAGCAGGAAGCATGTTATTAAATGCATGTTACATTGCATTTGTCCGAGGTGGGGGGGAGGGGGTGCACGTTAACCCTTCACTCCAGTCACTGTGGGGCCAGCGATCAGTGTGGATCAGCGCTGCCCCGTGTATTTTTAACTGTACCCATGGATCCAGCAAGCCGCTGCATCGCCTGGCTTCAATGCAGCCCTCGAATTCATATCTCACCCACTGGCCGCTTATGACCACTGTCATTTATCGGCGAAATCGGCCTCATCGGGTTGTGCCCGGTGTTAGGCAGTTTTCTTCCTATTGCAAAGAGGATTGGCGAACATTGTTATGGTATGAGGTTAGGATAAAATGCTCTTTCCACTTCAGTCAATATGGAAATGTAGCTATCTACCAGCAGTTGGTGATGAATGAACTGCTGGTCCAATTTGCTTAGGTTCCTGTGGGAATGCGTTTTTACTTGAACACTTGCAACGATCTTAAGTACATTGGAGTTTGAGGATTAATGTGGGTTTTGATTCTGCAGTGCCCACAGAGAGCCAGTGGCTCTGAAAAGTTGGGTTGAAGTTCGAGAGCCTGTGCCGGTGTTGAACTGATTCCCAATGTTGCTTTCAATCATTGGCTTGCTCTCAGTGCGGCAAGTGGATAGGCTCTCAGCAGACACTGTGGCAAAGCTGAGATGGACTTGAGATCTGTTGTTGCTCATCAAGTCTTCTCTGTGTGTCTCTGATTCATTCCTGTGTCGTTTTTTTGTTTTTGACCAACCATTTTATCAGTGACTGAAGAAACGTGGCAAATACATTTATTGTCCACCCAAAAGTGCCTTAAAGCCCAGCTCGCTCACTCTACCTCTGCCTGAGATCTCATTTGGTGAAGCAGACATTTTTTCAGCCACTGTATTGCAAGACTTTTAACAGTAAAAAAAAGAGGGAAGGCGTTTCGGTCCATCGAATATCCAAACTATCCTAAGTTTGTTGATTCTTCCTTTAAAAAAATGACCGAATGCTTGCCAATGTGTTGCTCTTTCAGACAGGTAAAATGGTACATTTTAAGAATTTACATTTGAAGTTAACAAACTGCTGCAGGGTTTGCCCCTTCCCAGAGCAGCAGGCAACTGGTAACATTGGTGCCTTTGGGCCAAGTCCCCAAGTTTAACTCTTTGCAACAGTTTTGCAACACCAACAAGTCGAGTATACCAAAATCTTTGTGATAGTTTATCATGGGCAGAATTAATAGAGCAAGAAATGTTTTGCACTGTCATAAATGACCATATCTGAGTTTTAAATCATTTAGGATTACTGTTTGCATGATGTTTTAGAAAGATAATTACATTAGGTTGAGGATAAAGGATTCTGTCCTCAAAGCTATCACGGTTAATATATTGTCTTCTCTACATTATCTGTGTTTGGGTTTGGTTCTTATATTTGTGGTACTAGCTAATCAATTTGCCAGTGGAGTTTATACCAATAAAGATTTAACAGGTAGCAGTAAAAGGATAAGGATTTTCACATATTATGTTGCCTGGGACTTGATACCTTGATTAATAAGGGGATCTTGGGGTATGGAGAGAAGGCAGGGGAATGGGGATGAGGAATATATCAACCACAACTTAATAGCAGAGCAGAGTCGATGGGCCGAACGTCTAATTCTGCTCTCATATCTTATGGTCCTATAGATTGCTACATTAAGGTACTGTTAATTGTTAATAAAGACCTTTCTAATTTAAATCATTTGGGATGACATCTTTGCTTGGTTTAGCCCTGAAGGGATTGAAATTATTTCTCTCTAAGGGTTTCTTCAGTTACTTAAATTGGCTAGATGGCTCTTGTTTGAATCAGATTAATGCCAACAGCATGAGATTTAGTCCGGCTGAAGTGGACTAGGGGCCTACCCCATTGCTCTACCATTAGTATAAAATCACAGCACTTTGCTGTGGTTTAGTAAATAATCACCAAGGACCTGCCTTTTGACAGAGAACTGAAGAAGAAGAATTATTTATAACAATGTGAGTGGATTCTTTAACATGGACCCAGCCTATATTATTGGGCAAAAGATCAAAGTGTGGTTTCAACACTGGGTTTGGTAACCTCGGCTGGGTTTAGCTGAAACTGAATAATCATTGGTTTATGAAACTCAGATGTGCGTTGAGGTCTAGAAATAAATGCATGATTTGGAATCAGCAATGTGTATTAAAGGAGTCCGTAATTCTTTGAAGGGCTGTTATTGTTCTCCAGATGCATTTTCCAGGTGTTTGCAAAATGGGATGCACAATTGGTGATTCCATAACTGATATGCATGCATTATTTCGATGTGATTTTTTAGAAAATTTGCTGACAAAATGGCATGGAGAAAGATGTTTGACAAATATTGGGACTCCAGTAGCACTCAACAAAATACAAACTTCCTGAATGGCCAATCTGGAATTTTTGCAACCTGCTCTTTGAGGAATTCAGCTAACCACAAGTAGAAGGAGGATGATCTTTGAATTTGGAATTTCCATGTTAAAATTGCTTATTTTATGACCTGAAATTTTGCGCAGATGGAGAGGCTCTCTCCGTCTGCTTGAAAATGCTGGCAGAGGCCCGAATCCAGAAGCTCTGCCCCTGAACTCAGCCTCTTCCATTTTTCCAGGGTTTGGGGGGGGGGGGGGGTAAAAATCACACATCCATGGTTCATGAGGCAGCTGCTTCCATTTGCATGATTTTGGTGAAGTGGCTGTCTGAACTCCAAAGCATGCAGATTAGACCAGACAGGAACAAGGCTGAACCTTGCTGGTTCATTTAGATAGCCTGGCTACCCTTTTGGGGATGTAAGGTACCCATTTCAATATGGTCCAGAGCACCTTTGTGAGAGGTCAGGTGCCCTTTGGGATTTTTAAAAGTAAACATGATTGTGAGTTAAACATGCATAAGGCCATTGTAACTGTCAAGCTGTCTGAGAACTGTCAAGCTGTCGGAGAACTGTCAAACTGTCGGAGAACTGTCAAAACTGTCTGAGAACTGTCTAGCTGTCTGAGAACATTCAACAACAAAAGTTCGCTGGAGCTGTCAATGCTGTCAAGAGATTTAACTTTGCTAGGCTTTTAATTTAAAACAAATATGTAATCTTAAAAATGTAGTACCTGCTGTTTCACTATGTCTATTGACATAAGAGCTATTTATCATTATAGGATTTATTCTACATGATTGATTTTCCAATTTAATATTATCATAGAATTTCATAGAATCATAGAGTTTACAGTGCAGAAGGAGGCCATTCGGCCCATTGAGTTTGCACCGGCTCTTTGAAAGAACACCGTACCCAAGCCCATACCTCCACCCTATCCCATAACCCAGTAACCCCACCCAACACTAAGGGCAATTTTGGACACCAAGGGCAGTTTAGCGTGGCCAATCCACCTAACTTGCACATCTTTGGACTGTGGGAGGAAACCGGAGCACCCGGAGGAAACCCACGCACACATGAGGAGAACGTGCAGACTCCACACAGACAGTGACCCAAGCCAGGAATCGAACCTGGGACCCTGGAGCTGTGAAGCAATTGTGCTAACCACCATGCTACCGTGCTGCCCAAACTATGGGCAATTTTGGACACTAAGGGTAATTTAACATGGCCAATCCACCTAGCCTGCACATCTTTGGACTGTGGGAGGAAACCGGAGCACCCAAGGAAACCCACGCATACACGGGAGAACATGCAGACTCCGCACAGGCTGTGGCCCAAGCCGGGAATCGAACCTGGGTTCCTGGAGCTGTGAAGCAATTGTGCTAACCACTATACTGCCGTGCTGCCATTATCACAATGGGGTGACAAGTTTGATTGAAGTTTGATAACCAAGTGGTTATGGGATAGAAGTGTATGTTTTCACTGGAGATTAAGTACTTTAGTGAAATGTTTTCATTAGAGATTAGTTAAATAAATTTCAATGAATTGAGTATTTATCAAGAGAATGCTTTTTTTAAACATAGTGAAGTCTCAATAGACTATAACTTCATTTTATGTCAGCATGGCTCCTGATATTTGACCTTGATGGACACTAGATAAATTAACTTGGTGGGAGTAAGGACAAAGGGTGGCGGCTGAGGGATATTAGTTGGCATGAGGTGTCACTGAGTTGGCATAGAAGGGTGAGTGGGGGTATGAATGGCATTGGAAATATGAGGAAACAGGATAGGTAGAGTGGCATAGGCTGGCATAGGGGCGATGAGATGACTTGGAGGATGGGTAGAGGAGCATAGGGTGGCAAGGTGATGAGGACCATGGGGAAGTACGGTGAGGGCTGAAGGGCTGTTTTTTGTTGTATTAATTTTTGAAAACTTTAACACAGTGCCTTCAGTCCATCCCATCTCCACACTCAACAGCCTCTACACTCATTCTGGGAGGAGGGCTGACTTCTACTTCAGCCCGCCCCCACCCATCCTCTGACCCCGGAATGAAAGTTCAACCTGCTTGAACTCTTTTTCCCAGACCCAGGTGGCGGAGCCGGCAAATGACCCTTCTCTGCTCTTGGAGCAAAAATCTAGACCTGAGAATCTGACAAATACAAAAAAAGACATGTTAATTGTTTTGAATATTAAAGCATTTCATTAGAAGGTGTGAGGATGGTTAAAAAAACGCAAAGTTTCATTTTTCGATGAAATTTGCGATTAATGGGATTGTAATCCACAATATGTCATTGAGATTTTATCATTGTGCTCCAACAAGGGATGCAGAATGGGGTCACAACCATATTTCCTCACTGGCCGAGTCGTCTGACTCAGCTGAGCTGGCTGCAATGGAAGTGAGAAAGGAGGAGAAAAGGAAAATTAAACTATTTAATCCAGGTCATCCTTGTACATGTTGCAGTAGTGGTAATCAACCTGGGATTCGATGTTTGCCCCAGCTTTATTTTGAAAACTAATTGTTAAAAAGAAAAAAATCTACAAAATGTGAACGGGTGACACAAATGAATAACTAAAATATATAGAAAGATAGCAAAATTCCAATTTATACACTTTTCATTGCTGTATCCACAATGGATTAAGATATGAGCATGATGGTTAATATAGTTTTCGGTTAGAAAGGCAATGTATTTATTCAAACCATTTGCTTCATAAGATTCAATGCACACTTCATAAATTTGCATTCTTATATCTCCTTTCTAATGTAGAAAGAAAATCCCCAAACTGTTTCGGAAGTGTAATCAAAATAAAATCACTCCTTCAAAATGATGCTACTATTTTGCAACATTACTTTCTATTTTGTTTAGTGCTGTGCAATGTAGGTGTGGGCATTTTGCTGTAGTAAAACAAGCTGTTTCACATTTTATATTACTCAGGCATGTCTCATATATGGTTAGTTACTTGTGGCATTGAATTACTAATTAACTCATATTTTCCCCCCAAAATTGAGATTTTGCTGTTGGGGATTGATTTGACTGTATTACTGACAGAAAATACTAATCACAATTACATTCCTGTTTGGGAGGCATTGCTACACCCATATATCCTGTAAACAATAGTCACACACTTATTCCCTGTGAATTGGGAATTCTGCTGGCTTAACGAGGTAGGAAAGACATCAGTCCAAGTGTAAAATTAGGCTGGATGTACAATTGTAATAGGATAATTGGTTGATATGATTACACCTTCTTGAGGCGGTGGAGGAGCACACAGCGAATTGTTTAAGCACAGCACTAAAAAAATATAAAATTGGGCTTATGAGTGATGAGAGCTGAAATGTTTTGCCTTGAGCACTATTGGGGTTAATAGTGGACAATCTTGCCCATATTTGTGGTAAAAAATTGCCATCCATATGGACACCAGGAATGCAAGAGTGTTTTGATATTAGTCGGGTAAGGACCATATCCTTACTGGTAATTGTAAAACGTAGTCCTTTATTTGAAATGACTGTATTCATCTGATTGCTTCACAACTCATTTGCATATTCAGTTGTCTCTTGTTCCCATGTTCTGTGCTTTGTAGTTGCTCAGGAAAGGGAGACTGGGATAAATACATTTGTGTGGATTCTTCCTGTTGAATGGAGATTGAGGGCTTAGGTCAGTGCTCTCCATGATGTCACTGGAACAACACTGCATGATGTGACTGCAGGTGGTGGGGAAACTCTACACAAGATGTTTCTTCCCAGGCTACATCTAACTAGCACTAGACTTAAAGAATAATACACAGTAACCACTGGACATTGGAGAAAGGCTGATATGTGTTCACAATGGCGCTCTCCCTTTCGCAATGTTGAGGTTTATGTGAAAACTCTGATTCAGACCCTTTCCCTTAATGAGACAATTTGCAGTTTCAGGCAAATTGTTTAAATATGACTGTGGGAAGCACGATAAATGGTGCAACTTTGCAGGAACAGTTGAACTGTGGCATTTAGAGGAGTATTAGATTATGATCTAGTTTGTTCTGAAGAAAATAGAGAAATGTATGGTGCTAATGAAGCTCTCGCAAGTATATTTGTACCATCAAATTTACAGAATACCCCACTGTGACAATGATCAGCTACAATTCACAACTCACACTGGTGAGAGACCATTTGGACATTCTGATTCTCCCTTTGTGTGGCGAGCAGGGGAATTTCACAGTAACTTCATTGCAGTGTTACTGTAAGCCTACTTGTGACACTAATAAAGATTATTATTATGATAGAAATTAGTTATTAGTCAGCACGTTAGAAAGAAATTAATTTTTTTATCCTCTGCAGTGGTTTGAAAGAATTCCTGATCATGTATTATGAATACATCTGGGTGGAAGTATAATTAATATCGCACAAATTAAACATTTTGATTGTGCAGATTGACAGGAAATAAGTACCTGTACTTGGCATGGGAAGAAGGCATTATAAAAGTAAAACAGTTACAAAGCCAGTGATGGTGAAACAGAGATGGATAATAGCCTTTTGTAAAGCTTCTTTCCTCATTGGCTGGTTAAGTTGCAAATGTCTGTCATTGTGCCCTGTATGGTAGTTATTCTGTACTACTGCTAATAATAAGAGTGATGATTCTTTCCCTTGTAAAAATAATTAAATATGAAGTATGTTTCCATACTTTTGTGCAGTAAAACATAAATACTTTGTGGTTAATATGATGAAATGCTTAATTTTTTATTATTATGCAACAAAGACCTGCCTAACCACCTTTCATCAAGCTATAATACTTCACAAATGCCATTGATTTTACACTGGTGTGAAAACATTGCTATTCTACTGCTTAGCTCTTTTCACACTCATAAGAACATCTTCAAATATTTTGTTTACAATATGAATGTAACAAGATGCCAGTATGATACCATCTCAAGCACATGCGTGATAAGCTCTGAGCATCATTCGCAGTAGTGTAGCTTTGAAGCACATATAAAGTTGGAAGGTTTTGTCGTTAAACATATCATCGTACAGGTGCAGCATGGTTTTCTATTTCTGATTTTTTTTTGAAGTGAAAGACTTGTGGAAGTTGTCAGGAGAAAATGGCTGTTCATCTCACGGTCCATGCATCTTTCATTCTAATGGGGCTGTAGCGTATCACAGTGGTTAGCACTGTTGCTTCACAGCGCCAGGGTCCCAGGTTCAATTCCCGGCTTGGGCCACTGTCAGTGCGGAATCTGCACGTTCTCCCTGTGTCTGCGTGGGTTTCCTCCAGGTGCCCCGGTTTCCTCCCACAAGTCCCAAAAGACGTGCTGTTAGGTGAATTGGACATTCTGAATTCTCCCTCTTTCGACCCGAACAGGTGCCGGAATGTGGCGACCAGGGGCTTTTCACAGTAACTTCATTGCAGTGTCAAATGAAGCCGACTTGCAACAATAAAGATTATTTTAATTTTTTAAGTGAAAAAAGTGAGGTAGGACAGTCCAGCAATCTTTTTCAAACCTGCTGGAAATGACCATGCTAATGTATCGATACAGCAGTGTAACATTATCCACCAGGTACTGAGGTTTAATCTTGATGTGTGCTGAACGTTGTCACACATTTCCGGTGTCATTATGTTAGTCTCTTAATTATTGATGTTTTGTTTCAAATTGAGCACCTCAGTTACTGGTGAGTATGGTCATTGTTCACAGTTATTGAATTAAGAGAATTCAAATTTCTTTACATGGAATTCAACATTTTATTGTTATTTGTTTTGGAAATCACATTATATTGCATTCACTTTTTAAAAAATATATATTTTCTTCAAAATTTTTGGCCAACCATGACAGTACATTGTGTACCCTTTACACAGTAATATAACAATATAAATAACAATGGCCAGTTTTAAGCAATAAATAAATAATATATAAACAACATCAAAATTAAAAAACAAAACTAAATGGCAACTGCCTTGTCCCAAATAAATACTCTCCAAAAATACAATTCAGCAGTCCAATATACAATTACCTATAACAACAACCTATACGTATTATACATATACACTAACATCCATGAGAGTCATTCTGGTTCCTCCCCCCCCCCCTCTCCCCGCCCCCCCCCCCCCCCCCCCCCCCACCCCCCTGGGTTGCTGCTGCTGTCTTCTTCTTTTCCATTCCCTCTATCGTTCTGTGAGGTATTCGACGAACGGTTGCCACCGCCTGGTGAACCCTTGAGCCGATCCCCTTAGGACGAACTTAATCCGTTCCAACTTTATAAACCCTGCCATGTCATTTATCCAGGTCTCCACACCCGGGGGCTTGGCTTCCTTCCACATCAACAGTATCCTGCGCCGGGCTACTAGGGACGCAAAGGCCAAAACATCAGCCTCTTTCGCCTCCTGCACTCCCGGCTCCTCTGCAACCCCGAATATAGCCAACCCCCAGCTTGGTTCGACCTGGACCCCCACCACCTTCGAAAGCACCTTTTACACCCCCACCCAAAACCCCTGTAGTGCCGGACATGACCAGAACATGTGGATGTGATTCGCTGGGCTTCTCGAGCATCTCGCACACCTATCCTCTACTCCAAAAAATTTACTGAGCCGTGCTCCAGTCATATGCGCCCTGTGTAACACCTTAAATTGTATCAGGCTTAGCCTGGCACACGAGGACGATGAGTTTACCCTACTTAGGGCATCAGCCCACAGCCCCTCCTCAATCTCCTCCCCCAGCTCTTCTTCCCATTTCCCTTTCAGCTCATCTACCATAATCTCCCCCTCGTCCCTCATTTCCCTATATATGTCTGATACCTTACCGTCCCCCACCCATGTCTTTGAGATCACTCTGTCCTGCACCTCATGCGTCGGGAGCTGCGGGAATTCCCTCACCTGTTGCCTCGCAAAAGCCCTCAGTTGCATATACCGGAATGCATTCCCTTGGGGCAACCCATATTTTTCAGTCAGCGCTCCCAGACTTGCAAACGTCCCATCTACAAACAGATCTCTCAATTGTGTTACTCCTGCTCTTTGCCATGTTCCAAATCCCCCATCCATTCTCCCCGGAACATACCTATGGTTATTTCTTATCGGGGACCACACCGAGGCTCCCGTCTTACCCCTATGCCGTCTCCACTGCCCCCAGATTTTCAGAGTAGCCACCGGGCTTGTGGTGTATTTCTTCGGTGAGAACGGCAACGGCGCCGTCACCATAGCTTGTAGGCTAGTCCCCCTGCAGGACGCCCTCTCCAATCTCTTCCACGCCACTCCCTCCTCTTCTCCCATCCACTTACATACCACTGAGATATTGGCGGCCCAGTAGTACTCACTTAGGCTCGGTAGTGCCAGCCCCCCACTATCCCTACTACGCTGCAAAAATCCCCTCCTCACTCTCGGGGTCTTCCCGGCCCACACAAAACTCATGATATTCTTCTCAATCCTTTTGAAAAAAGCCTTCGTGATCACCACCGGGAGGCACTGAAACACAAAAAGGAATCTCGGGAGGACCACCATTTTAACCGCCTGCACGCTCCCTGCCAGTGACAGAGATACCATGTCCCATCTCTTGAAGTCCTCCTCCATCTGTTCCACCAACCGCGTTAAATTTAACCTATGCAATGTACCCCAATTCTTGGCTAACTGGATCCCCAAGTAGCGAAAGTCCCTTGTTACCTTCCTCAGCGGTAAGTCCTCTATTTCTCTGCTCTGCCCCCCTGGATGCACCACAAACAACTCACTTTTCCCCATGTTCAGTTTATATCCTGAAAATTCTCCAAACTCCCCAAGTATCCGCATTATCTCTGGCACCCCCTCCGCCGGGTCCGCCACATACAACAACAAATCGTCCGCATACAGAGATACCCGGTGTTCTTCTCCTCCCCTGAGTACTCCCCTCCACTTCCTGGAACCCCTCAATGCTATTGCCAGGGGCTCAATCGCCAGTGCAAACAATAATGGGGACAGAGGACATCCCTGCCTCGTCCCTCTATGGAGCCGAAAATATGCAGACCCCCGTCCATTCGTGACCACGCTCGCCATCGGGGCCCTATACAGCAGCTGTACCCATCTAATATACTCATCTCCAAAGCCAAATCTCCTCAACACCACCCACAAATAATCCCACTCCACTCTATCAAATGCTTTCTCGGCATCCATCGCCACCACTATCTCCGCTTCCCCCTCTGGTGGGGGCATCATCATTACCCCTAGCAGCCTCCGTATATTCGTATTCAGCTGTCTCCCCTTCACAAACCCAGTTTGGTCCTCATGGACCACCCCCGGGACACAATCCTCTATCCTCATTGCCATTACCTTGGCCAGAATCTTAGCGTCTACATTCAGGAGGGAAATAGGCCTATAGGACCCGCATTGCAGCGGGTCTTTTTCTTTCTTTAGGAGAAGCGATATCGTTGCCTCTGACATAGTCGGGGGCAGCTGTCCCCTTTCCCTCGCCTCATTAAAGGTTCTCATCAGTAGCGGGGTGAGCAAGTCCACATATTTCCTGTAAAATTCAACTGGGAATCCATCCGGTCCCGGAGCCTTCCCCGCCTGCATGCTCCTAATTCCTTTCACTACTTCCTCCATTTCGATCTGTGCTCCCAGTCCCACCCTCTCCTGCTCCTCCACCTTAGGAAATTCCAGCTGGTCCAGAAAACACATCATTCTCTCCTTCCCATCCGGGGGCTGAGCTTCATATAATCTTTCATAGAATGCCTTGAACACTCCATTCACTCTCTCCGCTCCCCGCTCCATCTCTCCCTCCTCATCCCTCACTCCCCCTATTTCCCTCGTTGCTCCCCTTTTCCTCAATTGGTGGGCCAGCAACCTGCTCGCCTTCTCCCCATATTCGTATTGTACACCCTGTGCCTTCCTCCACTGTGCCTCTGCAGTACCCGTAGTCAGCAAATCAAATTCTACGTGTAGCCTTTGCCTTTCCCTGTACAGTCCCTCCTCCGGTGCCTCCGCATATTGCCTGTCCACCCTCAGAAGTCCTTGCAGCAACCGCTCCCGTTCCCTAATCTCCTGCTTTCCTTTATGTGCCCTGATTGATATCAGCTCCCCTCTAACCACTGCCTTCAGCGCCTCCCAGACCACTCCCACCTGGACCTCCCCATTATCATTGAGTTCCAAGTACTTTTCAATACACCCCCTCACCCTTAGACACACACCCTCATCCGACATTAGTCCCATGTCCATTCTCCAGGGTGGACGCCGTTCTTTTTCCTCCCCTATCTCCAAGTCCACCCAATGTGGAGCGTGATCCGAAATAGCTATAGCCGTATACTCCGTCCCCCTCACCTTCGGGATCAACGCCCTTCCCAAAACAAAAAAGTCTATTCGCGAATAAACTTTGTGGACATAGGAGAAAAACGAAAACTCCTTACTCCTAGGTCTACTAAATCTCCATGGGTCTACTCCTCCCATCTGCTCCATAAAGTCTTTAAGCACCTTGGCTGCTGCCGGCCTCCTTCCAGTCCTGGACCTCGATCTGTCCAGCCCTGGTTCCAGCACCGTGTTAAAATCTCCACCCATTACCAACTTCCCCACCTCTAGGTCCGGGATACATCCTAACATGCGCCTCATAAATTTGGCATCATCCCAGTTTGGGGCATATACGTTCACTAAGACCACCGCCTCCCCCTGTAATTTGCCACTCACCATCACGTATCTGCCCCCACTATCCGCCACTATTGTCTTTGCCTCAAACATTACCCGCTTCCCCACTAATATAGCCACCCCCCTGTTTTTCGCATCTAGCCCCGAATGAAACACCTGCCCCACCCATCCTTTGCGTAGTCTAACCTGGTCTATCAGTTTCAAATGCGTCTCCTGTAACATAACCACATCTGCCTTAAGTTTCTTTAGGTGTGCGAGTACCCGTGCCCTCTTTATCGGCCCGTTCAGCCCTCTCACATTCCACGTGATCAGCCGGGTTGGGGGGGCTCTTTACCCACCCCCCCCTTGTCGATTAGCCATCCCCTTTTACCCAGCTCCTCACCCGGTTCCCACGCAGCTGTGTCCCCCCCAGGCGGTGCCCCCCAGCCCCGCCCACCCCACCCCATACCAGCTCCCCCTTCTCCACAGCAGCAGCAACCCAGTAAATCCCCCCCTCCCACCCCCCCCCCCCCCGCTAGATCCCCCACTAGCGTAGTTACACCCCCCCATGTTGCTCCCAGAAGTCAGCAAACTCTAGCCGACCTCGGCTTCCCCCCGTGACCTTGGTTCGCACCGTGCGACGCCCCCTCCTTCCTGCTTCCCTATTCCCGCCATAATTATCATAGCGCGGGAACAAAGCCCGCGCTTCCCTTTTGGCCCCGCCCCCAATGGCCAACGCCCCCAACTCCTCCACCTCCCTTCCTCCCTCCCACACAACCTGTGGAAGAGAGAAAAGTTACCGGGTCGCAGGATTAACAACTTAAAAATCATCTCTCCCCCCTTTTTTCCCCCCTCTTCGCCCCCCATATTCGCCCCACCACTTTGTCTCAAACGTTCTTTTTTAATAACCCACTCATTCCAATTTCTCTTCAACAATAAATGTCCACGCCTCATCCGCCGTTTCAAAGTAGTGGTGCTTCCCTTGATATGTGACCCACAGTCTTGCCGGCTGCAGCATTCCAAATTTGATCTTTTTATGAAGCACCGCCTTGGCCCGATTAAAGCTCGCCCTCCTTCTCGCCACCTCCGCACTCCAGTCTTGATATACGCGGATCACCGCGTTCTCCCATCTACTGCTCCGAGTTTTCTTTGCCCATCTTAGGACCATCTCTCTGTCCTTAAAACGGAGGAATCTCACCACTATGGCTTGAGGAATTTTTCCAGCCCTCGGTCTTCGCGCCATAACTCGATAGGCTCCCTCCACCTCCAGCGGACCCGTCGGGGCCTTCCGATCCCATCAACGAGTGCAGCATCGTGCTCACATATGCCCCGACGTCCGCCCCTTCTGCACCTTCAGGAAGACCAAGAATCCTTAAATTCTTCCTCCTCGCGTTATTCTCCAGCACCTCCAGCCTTTCCACACATCGTTTATGGTGTGCCTCGTGCATCTCCGTCTTCACCACCAGGCCCTGTATATCGTCCTCGTTCTCGGCAGCCTTTGCCTTCACGACCTGAAGCTCCCGCTCCTGGGTCTTTTGCTCATCTTTTAGCCCTTCAATCGCCTGTAATATCGGGGCCAACAGCTCCTTCTTCATCTCCTTTTTAAGCTCTTCCACGCAGCGTTTCAAAAACTCGTGTTGTTCAGGGCCCCATATTAAACTGCCACCTTCCGACGCCATCTTGGTTTTTGCTTGCCTTCCTTGCCGCTGCTCTAAAGGATCCACCGCAATCCGGCCACTTTCCTCTCCTTTTTCCATCCGTATCCAGGGGTGATTCCCTTCTGGTTTACCGCACAGCGTTTTTAGCCGTTAAAATTGCCGTTGGGGCTCTTATTAAGAGCCCAAAAGTCCGTTCCACCGGGAGCTGCCGAAACGTGCGACTTAGCTGGTCATCTCCGCACCCGGAAGCCATTATATTGCATTCACATTCACATTTAAGATTTATCCAGTCTGACTGGATAATTCATATTCACATAAAGCTATGTACTCTGGGGTTTTCTGTGAATTTTTACAAGTGCTTTAGGAGTTGTGTTCTGCGATTCAATTCACTCTGCCAAAAAACTAATCACTGGTCTTGTCGATGAGCAGTACAAATGTAATGATTCTTGGTATGATGTTCCAGTGGATTATAACTTTCAGACAATATTTTGAACAAAAATGGACTGTTAAAATGGCTGATTCAATCATGTGACATTTGATGGTATCAGCTTCGGACAGTCCTGAACATCAAGCAAATACCTAATGAAATGTGAACATTCACAGCCATCTGGGAAACTCACACATCCCCTTGTTTGAGGATGAAACATCAACAAAAGGTCTATCGCATTCCACCTGACTCATCTTTCTTGTTCATCATGGTTGAAGATGCACTGAAGCTCAATGTATGTTAGATGAATGTGAAGGGGTTGCCATTCATATCTTATTGTTTTCTAATGGTCCCTAATCCAAACCCAGACTCGGCAAATTTCAAACTGTCAAATAGCAACGTCGGATGTTTATCGGTCTTACTAGCCATCTTATTTGGAAAAGGACTTTTGACTTTTAATAGGTTACATGGGTGACACTGCCATGTTTATTGCCTATTTTTAAAATGGCAAGAATAGGCACTGCGGAGACCAAGAGCATCAGAAAGCCAATGAACCAGTTGCAGTCAGCTAAACAACCAAGGTCCCCGAGTCTGCAAGGGTCTCACCCCCACAACCCAAAGATGTGCAGGATAGGTGAATTGACCCCTTAGTTGGAAAAAATATAATTGGGTACTCTAAATTAATTTTTAAAATCTCAACAGCTGTGGTAATAAACAGCAATTCCTTGAAAGTGGGAGGAGTCTCTTCCACCTATTCTGACTTTAAGTTCATCTGAGAACTAATCTTCTGGAAATTCAACTAAAACAGGCCCCACAACTTACTGAGAAACCTCTGCTTTCAAAATATTCACTTCACCTAAAATCATCAACTCATCTCATAAACGACAGAGAGTAGTAAGGACGTAGAATGCCCTGCCTGCAACAGTAGTGGACTCACAAACATTAAGGGCATTTAAATGGTCATTGGATAAACATATGGATGATAAGGGAATAGTGTAGATGGGCTTTAGATTGGTTTCACAGGTCGGTGCAACATCGAGGGCCAAAGGGCCTGTACTGCGCTGTAATGTTCTATGTTCTATGACAGGCCTGTCATGAAAGAGAGATTGAGGCAATTATACTTTGTAATTGTATTTTTAAAATTCTGTATCTAATCTCTGCGAGTTATAGTGTGCGAGGCATGTGAGTGAGATGCCATATTTTTTTTTGAACCTCCAGGGCAAGTGTGGGTCAATAATTTGGGGCGGGATTCTTCGCAATCGGCGCGATGTCCGCTGACCGCCGCCAAAAACGGCGCAAATCAGTCCGGCATCTTGAGGGGCCGAGCCCTCACCTTGAGGGGCTAGGCCCGCGCCGGAGTGATTTCCGCCCCGCCGGCTGGCGGGAAAGTCCTTTGGCGCCCGCCAGCTGGCGCGGAAATGACTTTGCCATACGACGCATGCGCGGGAGTGTCAGCGGCCGCTCACGGCATCCCCGCGCATGCGCAGTGGAGGGGGTCTCTTCCGCCTCCGCCATAGTGAAGACCATGGCGAAGGCGGAAGTAAAAGAGTGCCCCCACGGCACAGGCCCGCCTGCGGATCGGTGGGCCCCGATCGCGGGCCAGGCCACCGTGGGGGCACCCCCCAGGGCCAGATCACCCCGCGCCCCCCTCAGGACCCCGGAGCCCGCCTGCGCCGCCTTGTCCCACCGTTCGAAAGGTGGTTCAATCCACGCCTGCTGGCGTGGGTTGACAGCGGCGGGACTTGGGCCCATTGAGGACCGGAGAATCGCCGGGGGTGGGCCCGCCGACCGGCGCGATTTCCGCTGACTGGGGGGGTCGGAGAATCGCGCCCTTGATTTTAAATTCCCCCCCAAAAAATGTTGCTGAAATTCATTAACTTGGGACAATCACTATGAGAAAATATACACACCTCACATACAAAAAACATTGATCACGGACAGTATGCAAAAACATAGGCTGGATTTTGCACTCCCATTCACAGTGGGCATGAAAGTCAATGGGAGCACAAAATATTGAGAGAGGCCCAAATTGCATTTTACACTGGTGGGATCGCCTCACCAATGACATAATGGGAATTCTGACGTTCAAAGTTGGGAAGTCTATTGCACTAAGTTTACATCTAATTATCAGGCCGCTATGTCTGATAATCCAAACCTTCTCCCCCGTTACATAATCCATTCACTTTGGCGTAAGGGCATGCCAAAGTGAAATATGACTGATCTCCCACGACATTCACTTGGTGAGCAGAACCCACCAGAGGAGTTAAGGTGAGTGCATTACTCAAGGGAGATGGCCAGGCACTGCCGCTGCACTGTCCCCTGGAGCTGCCCCCGGTACTGTTCTTTTTTCTTTATTCTTTCATGGAATGTGGGCATTGCTAGCGAAGCCAGCATTTGTTGCCAAGCCCTCATTGCCCTTTCATATAAGAGTCAATCACATTGCTGCTGGTCTGGAGTCACATGTAAGCCAGAACATGTAAGGACAACAGATTTCCTTCCTTAATTAATGGGCATTAATGAACCAGATGAGCTTTTACCACAATTGACCATGGTTTCATGGTCATCATTAGATTTTTAATGCTAGATTTTTAAAAATTGAATTTAGATTTCACCAGCTGCCATGGTGGGATTCAAACGTGGGTTCCAGAACAGTACCGTGAGTGTCTGGATTTCTAGTCCAATGACAATGCCACTACCTCGCGGTGCAGGGATCGGGGTTTGGCGGGGGCACGGTCTTCTATCTCTTCTAAAGGTATGCCATTCTTTTAAAAATTGAACCTGCCCTGCCAGCATTACATTGCGGGACCTAATCCTTCAACTTTACTTGGCTATCAGCCGAACAACTCTGCAGATAACCGCCGTTGTGGCTGGCAGTTTCCACACTGTTTTCCCCATCCGCTGCGCCACTGCCGAAAAATTGGAAAACTTAGCCCATAAATTCTGCCTGTGACAATGCTTCAAGAATTACCCCTATCAGTATGGATTTCTAACCTGTAAAGTGTCTCAACATCTATTTACCTCTGCCCATGCTGATTATGAAGTGGATGGCTTATGCTCTAGTTTTGACTCCCTCCTTACATGTTTCATTTTGTTTTCTGCCATTGAAAATAAAACTGGGAACTTGTTAAATAGGAATTGTGTTTGTGAACTCAAAACCTTCGCAGTTACATATGGTAATGGGCTGAATTCCTGTTGTTTTTTATTAAAAGTAAATCATTTTATAGATTCCTTAAAGGAAATCCAGCACCTGTCTCATTATCACTATTTGTTGCTTGGACTAAGAGCTAAATTAAATGTTGTAGTTTAACATTCCTGGTATAGAACATTGCCTAAGATCATGATGGGAATTCGGACTGGAGTTCAGCCTGCCTAATTTATACCATTTCTAAAAGTTCGTTCACGTTCTTTTAAGGGTGGCATGGTAGCACAGAGGTTAGCACTGTTGCTTCACAGCTCCAGGGTGGCAGGTTCCATTCCCGGCTTGGGTCACTATGCGGAGTCTGCAGGTTCTCCCGTGTCTGCGTGGGTTTCCTTAGGGTGCTCCGATTTCCTCCCACATTCCAAAAATGTGAAGGTTAGGTAGATTGGCCATGCTAAATTGCCCTTCGTGTCCAAAAAGGTTAGGTGGTGTTACTGGGATACAGGGATAGGGTGGAGGCGTGGGCTTAAGTAGGGTGCTCATTCAAAGGGCCGGTGCAGACCCGATGGGCTCCTTCTGCACTGTAAAGTCTATGATTCTATGGGGTGTCGGCTTCACTGGCTCAGTCAGCATTTATTGCTCATCCATAATTGCCCTTGAGCTGCAGCAGTCCCTGTGGTGTAGGCGCACCCCTGTTGGAGGGCATTGGATACCATTCAGTAAGTCTTAGTGAAGTCAATATGGTCTTAAGTAGGTTCACTGTACATATTTACTAACCACATGAACTATGTACATATATACAATAAAAGGGTTCAATCTTGGCGCTGTCTCCGTGATTGCTTGTGCACACAGCTCTGCCCAGCATGAAAGTGACCTTTAAGTGTGTGGGTGTTGCTGTGCGCAGTCCCATTAACCCTATGGGTGCGATTCAATCAAAAAATTTTGAAGTGTCATTTTGGGTGAGTTTGGTGGGGTGTTTCTCGTCAGCTTTTTGGGTGAGAGCCTCGCGACTATTCAACCGCACTGAGATTGCGATTTAACGGAGATGAAACAGAGACCCGTGTCAACGGGTGTTTCCCAGTGATTGGAATGCTGAGAAAAGCCATGCTATTAAACCAGACTCTGCTTCATTCTGGGGCCTCGGCAAGGAACGCCCCAATGAGGCCGCACTCAGTTCCATTTCCAGCACCGGGGAGCTCTGCTTGCCAGTGCAGGAAGAGATCGGGGCACCATTTTCCTTTCATGTAATAAATATAGAGTGCCCAGTTCATTTTTTCCATGGTGGCCAATTTTAGCGTGGCCAATCCATCCACCCACCACATCTTTGGGTTGTGGGGGCGAGATCCACGGGGAGAATGTACAAACCCCACATGGTGACCCAGAGCCGGGATTGAACCTGGGACCTCGGCACTGTGAGGCAGCAGCGCTAACCACTGTGCCACCGTGCTGCCGACGGGGGGCACCATTTGCAAATGGAGTCTCTCGATCTCCCACACAACCCTCGGATCCCCCCCCAACGCCCCAGTTCATTTGTTGGGGGGTCCTCAAGCCCTCCCGCACCCCACCTCATAAGGGCAGGGCAGTCCCGGGCCTCATCCCTGGTGTGGGAAAAATACCACTGGTACCATGATACAGCCAGCTTGGCACCCTGGCAGTGCCACCTGGGCAGCAGATAGCCCTGCTAGGGTATCCAGGTAACACCGCCAGTGTGCCAGCCTGGCAGTGCGAAGATGGCTGGGTGGCATCAGCAGGTCTAGGGTACCATCCTGCCCTGAGGCTGACCACCTGGAGGCCTACAATCGCCTGGGAGACCCCTCCCCCAAGTGCTGATTTGCCTGATCCCCGTTTGTGGAGACCAGTTCGAAACGGCACCCGGCTGGGATCTCCTCGGCGAGGGGATTTAAACTCGTACGCTGCTTAGATCATGTGAATGCATATTTAAGTGGGCCTAACTGCACACTTAAATATACAAATTGAGGCCCCGCCCATTGTGAGCAGGATCCAGATCATGATGTCTCACAAGATCACGTTAGATTTCTCGAGGCATGGAAAACCGGGTACAATTTAACGACCGCATTGCGTCCCGCTTCGACGTGGCCATTAGATTTCACCCTTAGTCATTTCTTTGGGCCTTGGGGAGTTTCTCCCCAGTCAAGCCCACACCTTAGAAATAGTTTCAACAATGGGGAGTTGAACCGGCCGATGAGACCGGCTCCTCAGAGATTAGGCCACCAGTTTAAAAGCGTGCCCCGACCTCTAACGTAGCTTGAGAGGGGTTTCCCTGGGCAGTGTCACCCCCTGCACACATGGGCATTACCCCCACCCTCCCCAAGTGAGAACACCCTGCTCTGGGGTCATTGAGGGCCCCACTTTTCAGGCCTCCCCACCACCCTCCCACCGACCTTTTCAGGCTCCCCCACCCTTAACCCCCTCCCACAATATTATGAGATCTCTTCATACCCGCCCTTCACCCCCATCCTTCATACTCCCTATTATTCCCCGTTTCACGGTCATGCTCCACACTCAGGCCCAGACCCTTGGCAGTGCCATTCCAGCACCTGTGCACCTTGGTGCTGCCACTTGGGCACACTCGTAGTTCCCCTGCCAGCCTGCGATGCCACCAGGCAGTGCCAGGGTGGGCCGAAGCTAAAGACAGCCAGGGAGCCATTCTGCCCTGACCCGACCACCCAGTGATCTCCAATGGCCTGAGAATCCCCCCCCCCCCCCCCCCCCCCCCCCCGGTGCCGTTAGGACTGATTTACGTTTGTGTGGACCTGTAGTAAACTGCAGTCGGTCGTAGCCTCAATAGGGAAGCTATTAGTTTACAGGCACCAGGAGAAAATGGCGCAGACATATGTAAATGTGCCTGATGGCTCATTTAAATATGCAGATCTGGATCTTTCGATGTCTCACAAGGTTCGGTTTAATCTCCCGAGTCGTCTCCAGCATCGCGAATCCCACGAGAGGCCTCTCGTGAGATTCAATGGCCTCGTCGCGTCACCAGGTCAAGCACGATGAGGCCAGTAAATCCGCCCTACATGTACCAGACCCTTATACTACACATCTAACCCAAATCTTTATCCAATATGTCACAGTCTTTCATCTTATTCTCATCAGGGCAACTCACAAGAATATCAATTGTAAAGAGAACAATAGTTTAATTTACAATTGATAGTTTTACAAATTGTCCTGATGAGTGTAAGATGACAGCATGTCCCTTTTTTCAGCGAAACTCAATTTTGTACTACCAAACAACTATTTATACTGCAAGTCATTCTAGTTTATCCCATGTATTTACATTGCTATTACTCCTACCCCGCCAACCTCCTTCAAGTCTTGGAGATCATGGGCGGGATTCTCCCCTACCCGGCGGGGCGGGGGATCCCGGCGGGATGGATTGGCGTGAACCACTCCGGCGTCGGGCCGCCCCAAAGGTGCGGATTTCTCTGCACCTTTAAGGGCCAAGCCCTCACCTTTAGGGCCTAGGCCCGCTCCGGAGTGGTTGCCGTCCTGGCCGGCAGAAGTCCGCGCATGCGCGGGAGCGTCAGCAGGTGCTAGCGTCATCCCCGCGCATGCGCAGTGGGGGGGCCACCTACGCGTCAGCCATCGTGGAGACCTACACGGCAGATGCGTAACAAAAGAGTGCCCCCACAGCACAGGCCTGCCCATGGATCGGTGGGCCCCCGATCGCGGGCCAGGCCACCGTGGGGGCACTCCCCGGGGCCAGAACGCCCCGCGCCCCCTCCAGGACCTCTGAGCCCGCTCGCCCCGCTGGTCCCGCCGGTAAGGGAGGTGGTTTAATTCATGCCGGCGGGACCGGCATTAGAGCAGCGGGACTTCGGCCCATCGCGGGCCGGAGAATCGACGGCTGGGGGGGCCCGCCGACCGGCGCGGCGTGATTCCCACCCCCGCCGAATCTCGGGAGCCGGAGAATTCAGCGGCCGGCGGAGCTGGGATTCACGCCGCATCCCGCCTCATGAGTCAGGCAATTTGGAGACCATGGGCGGGATTCTCCCCTACCCGGCGGGTCAGGGGGTGCGGGCGGGGTGGAGTGGCGTGAACCACTCCGGCGTCAGGCCGCCCCAAAGGTGTGGATGTCTCTGCACCTTTAGGGGCCAAGCCCTCACCTTTAGGGGCTAGGCCCGCACCGGAGTGGTTGCCATCCCACCGGCTGGCGCGGAAGGCCTTTGGCGCCACCCCAGCCAGGGCCGAAGGGACTCCGCCGGCCTGCAGAAGTCCGCGCATGCGCAGGAGCGTCAGCAGCTGCTGATGTCATCCCCGTGCATGCGCAGGGGGGGTGGTTACCTATGCTTCGGCCATCGCGTAGACCTACACGGCCGACGCGTAGTAAAAGAGTGCCACCACAGCACAGGCTCGCCTGCGGATCTGTGGGCCCCGATCGCGGGCCAGGCCACCGTGGGGGCACCCCCCCGGGGCCAGATCGCCCCGCAACCCCCACCCGACCCCTGAGCCCTCTCGCGCCGCGTGGTCCCGCCGGTAAGGGTGGTGGTTTAATTCACACTGGCGGAACCGGCAGCGGGACTTCGGCCCATTGCGGGCCGAAGAATCGCCGGGATGGGGCCGGCCCGGCGCGATTCCCGCCCCCGTCGAATCTCTGGTGCCTGAGAAATCGGCGGCTGGCAGGGGCGGGATTCACGCCGCCCCCTCGGCGATTCTCCGACCCAGTGGGGGTTGGAGAATCCCGCCCCATACAACCATTGTTAGGATACCAGATAGGTCCCAGCATTTGTTAGGATACTGGACAAGAACCCTGAACAATTTTCTAAAATTTGTAAAATTGTGAGGAAAGGAATACTTCACCTCAGAATGATGATTCTGACCAGTAGGTACCTTTTACGTTAAAACACACTTTGATTCAACCACAGAATTAACCACATTGACTTCACATCAAATAAATATCTTTATAATCATCAGTTAAACAGTTATCAAACACAAGGAAAACCATAAACCTATTATCTATACCTGCTACTAACTCCAATTAAGCAACCCAATAGTTTAAATGCCACATATAAATAAAGTTAGCGAACAGATTACTTACTTGCTTACTTGTGCACGATTGCACAGTGGTTAGCACTGTTACTTCACAGCTTCAGGGTCCCAGGATCGATTCCTGGCTTGGGCCACTGTCTGTGCAGAGTCTGCACATTCGCCCTGTGTCTGCGCGGGTTTCCTCCGGGTGCTCCAGGTTCCTCCCAGAAGTCCCGAAAGACGTGCTGTTAGGTGATTTGAACATTCTGAATTCTCCCACTGTGTACCTGGACAGGCGCCGGAATGAGGCGACTTGGGGCTTTTCACAGTAACTTCATTACAGTGTTAATGTAAGCCTACTTATGACAATAAAGATTATTATTATAGAGACTTTTGGAGAGAGAAACAATCTCGAGCAGATTCAGTACACCTCTGCTCAACCTAGCAGCATTTAGCAAAACAGCTGTTCAACTTAAAATCCTTCTGTATTGTCAGACTCAAATCCTAACGCCAACTGCAAAACTACAAACAAATATGGCTCCTCTCATTAATTACATCATCACTATCCCACTAAGATGTCACCTGGCCTGCTTAGCTAGGATTAAATATAACCCCTCAAAAATTATCTAATCTCCAGGGAATCTCCAGACATCAGAACAATATCCCATTAGCCCTTTATCTGTAACCAAGTAAGTGGTTGGAATCAATCATGACCTCACTTTTTATGACTCCTTAATTACAGTTTTTGCAGACATACTGCCTCTACCTATTTTAAACCAGGGTTCTATAATAATATTACTGCAACAAATCTGAAATATAATATGTAACAATTTGCACATTCATCATACCCTCCCATATTTCATTCACACTATGGTCAGAGGAGTGGCAGTCATGCAGGTGAACCCTGTTGATTTAGAGGTTGTCCTGGCACCTGGTATTGTTTTACCTTCTTTTTCCATTCCTTGTTATTGAACTGCTCTTTGGTGAATCGGCAGTAGTGGTGTTGCTTGTTGTTGATCTTATTCCATTTTCTTTCCAGGACGAACGCTGTTCTTGTCCCATAGCATTTGCTCCTCTTCTTTAATCACATGACTCACTGTGATGCATATGAAAGTTCACATTTTCACAATTGTTTCAAATTTTTGATTACTTTCTTATTTTCTAGTTGTTTTTCGAGCTGATGAATCTTTTCATTCAGTTCAGCAACAGCTCTGGCAAGTTAAGCTGTTTCACTCCTGTATAAATGTAATATGTTTTGGCTGGGCATTCAGCTCTTTTTTGGATCTTTTTCTTCCACGGTCAATGCTTGCTTCAGAGACTCTTTCCATTCATTTGTTACATCTTCAGTCTGTCCGTACAATTCACCATTTTCTGCTTTAAAAGTCTGGATTTGCTCTTCCAGACTGAGCATCTCAGCCTTCATGTTATTCAGATTGGACTGAAATTCGAGAAGATAATCAGTTTTGGATACAAAGAACAAAGAAAAGAACAGCACAGGAACAGGCCCGTCGGCCCTCCAAGCCCGTGCCGACCATGCTGCCCGTCTAAACTAAAATCTTCTACACTCCCTGGGTCCATATCCCTCAATTCCCATCCTATTCATGTATTTGTCAAGATGCCCCTTAAATGTCACTATCGTCCCTGCTTCCACCACCTCCTCCGGCAGCGTGTTCCAGGCACCCACTACCCTCTGAGTAAAAAACCTGCCTCGTACATCTACTCTAAACTTTGCCCCTCGCACCTTAAACCTATGCCTCCCAATAATTGACCCCTCTACCCTCGGAAAAAGCCTCTGACTGTCCACTCTGTCTATGCCTCTCATAATTTTGTAGACCTCTATCAGGTCGCCCCTCAAATTCCGTCGTTCCAGTGAGAACAAACAGAGTTTATTCAACCGCTCCTCATAGCTAATGCCCTCCATACCAGGCAACATCCTGGTAAATCTCTTCTGCACCCTCTCTAAAGCCTCCACATCCTTCTGGTAGTGTGGCGACCAGAATTGAACACTATACTCCAATTGTGGCCTAACTAAGGTTCTATACAGCTGCAACATGACTTGCCAATTCTTATACTCCATGCCCTGGCCAATGAAGGCAAGCATGCCATGTGCCTTCTTTACTACCTTCTCTACCTGTGTTGCCCCTTTCAGTGACCTGTGGACCTGTACTCCTAGATCTCTCTGACTGTCAATACTCTTGAGGGTTCTACCATTCACTGTATGTTCCCTACCTGCATTAGACCTTCCAAAATGCATTACCTCACATTTATCTGGATTAAACTCCATCTGCCATCTCTCCCCCAAGTCTCCAAACGATCTAAATCCTGCTGTTTGGATCGTAAATCCTGCTGTTTGGATATCAAGTCGGCTTTCAACCAACTGTTCTAATCCATCTTCCCCTCTTGCCAGCATTTTGCACAATGCTTGCTAGAGACCTCTGAGCCGGGATTCTCCTTTCCGGGCACTAAGTCCCCACGCCGGCAGGAAAACCGCGCCAACGACTCCAGCGTCAACGGGCCCCCAGTTGAGGAATTCTCACCTGTCTTGGGTGCTAGATGGACGGCGGAGGGGTTGTCGCCACTCCAGCCGGCGCCGAAGGGTCTGCGTGAGTTCACGCATGCGCTAAAGGGCTGCCGTGATCTCGCGCATGCCCGGAACCGCCGGTGAGTTTTGGCACATGCGCGGGGGCTTCTATTCTCTGCGCCGGCCATGGCGGAGCCCTACAGGGGTCGGCGCGGAAGGAAGGAGTGCCCCCACGGCATAGGCCCGCCCGCAGATCGGTGGTCCCCCATGCCCTCCCGAGGACCGCCCCAGCCAACTTACCTGCCAGGTCCTGCCGTGTGAGACCATGCGTAACCCACGCCGGGGCCCAGAGAATTGCCGGTGGGGGGGCGCTGCCAATGGCCCCAAACCGGCGTGGCGTGAACGCCGGAGAATACGGCAGCCGGCGCCGGGGCAGGATTCGGACCGCCTCCCGGGATTCTCCGACCCCGGGGGGGGGGGGGGGGGGGTTTGGAGAATTCTGCCTCTGATGCTTGAAGTTCATCAAGTTTTAACTAAGATCCATTTTTGTTGAAGCTGTTTCTACAAGTTCATAATTGAAGCATTTAAAGTCCTCTTTCAAGTGTTCTACTTCCTGTGAGCAATATGCCAGTGTTCTCATTAGTTCTAATTTTTCCTTATCAAATGCATCTTTTGGCTGTGAAATTTGATTTTCTGCACTGATCGTTTTTCCCCCGGAAGAATATAACTCTTTGTGCTGTCGTTCAAGCTCCCATTCTGTAACTGTACTTCTGCTAATAGTTTTTGAGGCTGCTCACACTCTTTTGTTAGAACTTCACCTTTGTTTTGTCATTCTAGCTTCTTGATTTTCAACTCTTCATACATCTCCTTGGAAATGTAAAGTTTTTCCAAGTTTTTTCCAAATCCCCAACCATTTTCTTCAACTCTGTCGTGTCAGTTTTGTACTTTTGTAACTCCTCCAGATTTTGTTTGTTCAAATCTTGAACATTTTGACTCATTGACGAATTTAGTGTCACTTGTTCTTTCAAGGATTTATACTCAGCTTGAATCTTGAGTTTCAAATCTTCCAATTCAGTTTAGATATGAGCATTTCTTCGCCTTATTTCATTTTCCTTTTCCCTATTTTGGGTTTCATCAAATAGCTTTCCTTCATTCACAGCCAGCTACCTGCTCTGCACTGTCACCTGCTGTTGCAGTTCAGGTAGTCTTTGGGGATTTCTGAAAGGATATATTTTTGAGACTTCCAGAAGGTTGCTTGCTCTCTGGCTCCTTCATGTGGTTTATTCGCGTATTTTCTTTTTCTCATTCGGTACTTTATTGGGATTCTTCGGTGCCTCTTTTTAAGCTCTGGGTGCTCCACAACTTGAAAATTAAAATAGTCATCAAAGACTTTTACTATTTCATTGAAGGTGGTTGAGGATTCATCAATGTATCGCAATAGCATTACCTCATCAGTCAGTTCACCAAACCACTTAGACTTGCAGTACTCTGGTTGTTTAGTAATTCTCATCTTTCCATTAGGCTTGGCCCTTTGAGGAACCCAAATTGATCGATTAACTTGGATTTTTGACGCACAGTTAAATCATTTTAAAGTGTAGCTTTTCTTGAAGAAGTTGCTGAAATTGAAGATGGTGCTGCCGTGCATTTTGATGGGTCCTTGCTGTAATGTTTCTTTTTAGTCGTTCATGGGATGTGGGATTCACGGACTGTGCCATCATTTATTTATTTCTTTATGTTTTTAATTTTTAGAGTATACATTTTTTTTTTCCAATTAAAGGGCAATCTAGCGTAGCCAATCCACCTACCCTGCACATTTTGGGTTGTGGGGACGAGATCCATGGGGAGAATGTGCAAACCCCAGATGGACAGTGACCCAGAGCCGGGATCAAACCTGGGACTTCGGCACCGTGAGCCAGCAGTGCTAACCACTGCGCCATTGTGCCGCCATGTGTCATCATTTATTTCCCATCCCCAATTTTCCTTGAAGGAGCAGTTAAGAGTAAACCACATTGCTGTGGGTCTGGAGTCACATGTAGGCCAGACCGGCTAAGGATGGCAGATTTCCTTCCTTAAAGGGCATCAGTGAACCAGATGGGTTTTTATGACAATCGACAATGGTTTCATGGTCATCATCAGACGTTTAATTCTAGATTTTTATTGAATTCAAACTTCACCATCCCTCAGTGGCAGGATCTGAACCTGGGTCCTCAGAGCATTACTCTGGGTCTCTGGTTAACTAGTCCAGTGACAATACCACTACGCCACCAAGCAACAACATGGTGCTTGCGATCAGCCTTGAAAGAACATTGACAGTTTGGATCAACTGGCTGCAGAGTTCCCCGCTTCAGCAGGGTTGTGAAAGCATCAAATCCTATAAGACCATAAGACATAGGAGCAGAATTGGGCCATTCGGCCCAGCACGTCTGCTCCGCCATTCAATCATGGCTGATATTTTTCTCATTCCCATTCTGCCGTTCCCCCATAACCCCTGATCCCCTTATTAATCAAGGCCTGATATTTATTAATCAAGACCAAATCCTGACTTTTTCTGATTCTTTAGTTGCGATTCTTCTGAATCAATTCATTATTTATAAGGTGCTTTTCACAGTAACTCCATACTTGTGACAATAAAAGGTTATTATTATTATTATTCTCTTTTCGAAGTGAACTTGGACATCACATTTTGTGGTGCCGATGCGGGATTCCGTTTATTCCGACTGAGATTTTAAATAGCAATTTCTGACCACGGAAGCATTAAAAGTTTCTCAGGAATTGCTGTATCGTAGAATTTAAAAGTCACCCCTATTAGGTCTGCTGCCTCGGCTTGGGAATTGAAGCTGGACTTCCAAGATATCCAATGGAGTTTTCTGCTGCAGTGAGGAATTTTTAATCTCTGCCTTCAGCTTCCAAGCCTTTCTTTGGAGCGCTTCGATGGCGATTTTCCTCTCCGCGTCTGCTTCTTGAGCTATTTTTCAAGTCAGAATGCTTCTTCAAATTTGTTTTTAGTCTTGCAGGGTTTTAGTTTTTCTCTGCATTTTTGGGAGGGTTTAAGATTTTCCATTTGCTGCCACCATGTAGGGTGGTGCAGACCATTCGATCGGTCTTAATGAAGTCCCCATAGTCTCAAGATTAACTCTATGTATTTATTAACCACAAGAACAATGCATAAATCTACAGTAAGAGTTCAAGCTAGGAGACGTCACCATGCTTACTCGTGCACATGGCTCTGTCCAATACTGGCCTGACCCCTAGGTTTGGGACATGTGCTCTCCTGCATCATTGTGCGTGCAGTATTGTAATCAGTGGCATGTTAATTATATATGCGCTAGACCCTTATAGTACAGCCCCCTGTTTGGGAGGGAGATCTAGGCTTTTGACCCAGCAACAGTAAAGGAACGGCGATATAGTTCCAAATAAGGATGATGTGAGACTTGGAGGGGAACGTGCGTGTGCTGGTGTTCCAATGCTGTCCTTGTCCTTCAAAGTGGTTCAAGTCGCGGGTTTGGAATGTGCCATCAAAGGAACCTTGGTGGGTTTCTGCAATGCATCTTGTAGGTGGTACACATAAGCCCATCGAGTCTGCACTGACCCTTTGAAAGAGCCTCCACCATATCCCCTTAACCCAGCCTAATCTATTGGACCCTAAGGGTCAATTTAGAATGGCCAATCCACCTATCCTGCACATCAATTAATCAATCAGTCTTTGGACTGTGGGAGGAAATCGGAGCACCCGGAGGAAACCCATGCAGGCACAGGGAGAAATTGCAAACTCCACACAGACAAGTTATCCAAGGCTGAAATTGAACCCGGGTCCCTGGTGCTGTGAGACTGCAGTGCTAACCACTGTACCATGGCGCCATCGAGATATAGTGTCTATATTTTAAATAGGTGATTATCGGTGGTTAGCTGAGTTGGTGCTGAAAAGGAGTAAATTTCTTTTTGGAGCTGAAAGGGTTCTTGAACTGAACAAAATCTCTATACCCAACCAAGTTTGCTTACTCTAGTTTGTGAATGTGAAAGATGGGAGCAGAAAAGGTGAGTTAGTTGGCACAGTAAAGCACTACAGGTTTATTTTTAAAAATTGTAGCAGTTCTATCTACTGTTGATCTTATTGACGCCACACGCATTATTGCTTTGATTTTTTAAAAATGCACAGTAGCTGTAATCAACATCTGCAGCCTTTGTCCTTCTCCTTCAAATTTGTAAGTGGGAGATCTGTGTACTAGTTGACAGAAATTACAACAAAACGCTTGAAGGTTTATTTTTTATATCGAGCAGTCCCTATGCATTGTTGTGGTAATTATTTGCTTTACTGTAAGTGTTGAAATGCACTGCAGAGTCAGAGAAAATTAACTCTCTTTTGTGCGTGTCCTTTGAGGTTTGCCAAGAACACAGAAACTGCTGTGGTTTCAATATTTAGCTTCTTCCGCTGAGCAATGTATTCCTTGTTTTGCATCTCAACAATATTGTGTAATACTGAAATGGCGTTCCTGCACCATCGCCTGTCAGTTCCTGATTTTGCTTTCTGTGCCTGTACCTTTATATACAAGACAATCAAGACTCCCAAATGTCAAGCTGAATATAATGCACGTTGCTGCCTGCACTCCCCAACATGAACCCCCAGCACCTCCCAACCTACCATCACCACCACGATTCCTAACTCCACATCTTATATTCTTATTTCTGGTGCATACTCAACTATATTAATGTCTTTGAGAATGAATGTTGTACTTTCTTTTCACGTGACTACCGATATTATAAGTAATGAGCAGGCTGTATCTTGTTAGACATGTTCATGTTTAGGGCTGGTTTAGCTCAGTGGGCTAGACAACTGGTTTGTGATGCAGAACAAGGCATCGTTCAGTTCCCGTACCAGCTGAGAATTCTGAATTCTCCCTGTGTACCTGAATAGGCGCCGGAATGTGGCTACTAGAGGCTTTTCACAGTAACTTCATTGCAGTGTTAATGTAAGCCTACTTGTGACAATAAAGATTATTTATTTATGTATCTTCCTTGTCTGCGTGGGTCTCACCCCCTCTAGCCAAAGGTGTGCAGGATAAGTGGATTGGCCATGCTAAATTACCCCTTAATTGTAAAGAGTTTTAAAAAAATTAATAAAAAAGAATAAAAAATACATGTTCAGGTATACACCTAAGGATCATAGAATTTACAGTACAGAAGGAGGCCATTCGGTCCATCAAGTCTGCACCGACCCTTGGAAAGAGCACCCTACTTAAGCCCTTCCACCCTATCCCCGTAACCCAGTTACCCAACCTAACCTTTTGGGAACTAAGGGGCAATTTAGCATGGTCAATTCACCAAACCGGGGGCTGGCTTCTCCGACAATGGGGCTATGTCCCCACGCCCCATGTTAAAAACGTAAAAACGCTGGCGTTGCACTCCCGAGTTTCCTGGAAAAAACAACCTGATTCACTTACCTTCAGAGGGCTAGCAGGCACCCGGGGAGCGTCATGCAGCTTTGGTTGCGGATACGGGCCCCCGCACTTCCGGTTCCAAGTCAAACTAGGCCCTCCCGACCGGCCATGCGCCCCTGCATCGGACCGGCCCGATTGCAAGTACTAAAATCTGGAATAAAATTAAATGAGGCAACACACAGCAGTTTGACTGGTATGTACAGTGAACACAGTTAACATTTTCTCAGCTGAAAAATAAAAAAAGGCAAGCATATTAACATAGTGAGAAAGGATTAGGCAAAGTACAGAGGCATCTGATGAGCTGAATGATCTTCTGGATTCAGGAAACCTGACCTATGCACTTCTCTTGCTCGCAAACTGCACACCCAACACATGCGTGACTTCATGCATCTTTAAACAAATTTCACGCAAAGGTCGTTGCAGCTTACGAGCTGCGCTGGGGTGCGTGAGGTGTTGGGTGCGGAGGCCCATTCTTGAAACTCTAACACAGTATCCCAGCTCTCAACAGTATTTTAAAGGTCTCCTAAACTTCAACCCTTGCCTTCCTCACCCCCCAACCACCCCAATGCCAACACATGCCTCCTTAGATGCCTGTGCTGCCCCATGCCACCTCTATTCCTTTAGCTCTCCGCAGATCATCCATGCTATCCTTGCCACCTAAATGCCCCCACACATCCTCCATATCCACGCTTTATGCACTACTTATAGTCTTCCATGCAATATTAATTAAACATATTTTAGACTCCTTCAGGGGCAGGAGCCATGGTGAAAACCCTCTTGCCATCTTATAAAAGCCTCCGTAACAAAAAAAGGCATCCTGCCATGCAGAAGATAACTTTGTAATACTTGTAAACCTATTAACTTGTGTCAACAAACCAGAAACTGAATCTAATGAAAAATCCTCCCAACTGTTACCAGACTCCTAAATGACCCTCTTATGGACTGACTTCATTAACACTATGCTTCATCCGATGCCAGTGCTTATGTAGTTACATTGTATATGTTGTGTTGCCCTATTATGTATTTTCTTTTATTCCCTTTTCTTCTCATGTACTTAATGATCTGTTGAGCTGCTCGCAGAAAAATACTTTTCACTGTACCTCGGTACACGTGATAATAAACAAATCCAATCCAATCCAATCCAATCTGTTGGTACAATGGGGGCGATTCTCCGATATGGAGGCCAAGTGTTGCATTTCACGACGACGCAAACAGGGCCCGGGCACGACCTATTCTGGCACCCACAGGGGGCCAGCACAGCGCTGGAGTGGTTCACATTGCTCCAGCGTCCATTTGGCACTGCGCCAACCCGCACATGCGCAGCTGGGGCAGCCCAATCCTGCACATGCGCAGTTGGGCCGCACCATCCTGAGCCTGCGTGGGGAACGTCTTACGCACGCCGGCCCCTCACCAACATGGCGCCAGTGTTCTGGGGCCGCGGGCGGAAGGAGGTAGTCCCGGGCGGGGAGAGGCCGGCCTGCCGATCGGTGGGTCCCGATCGCGGGCCATCCCCCATCGGACGCCACCCCGGTGAAGGAGCCGCCCTCCCCAGCGTTCCCGCAGAGTTCCCACCGGCAGTGACCAGGGGTGGACGGCTCCGGCGGGAACCTGTCGTGTCGTAGCGGCTGCTCGGCACATCCGGGCCGGAGAATCGTTGCTTGCCGGTTCAACTTAAGAGTCTCCTGCCCAATGGAAGAGGTTGGAAGAGTGAATAACCCGGGTAGGAGGGGTCTTTGATTATGCTGCCCGCTTTCCCAAGGCAGCGGGATGTGTAGACAGAGGCAATGGATGGGAGGTAGGTTCGCGTGATGGACTGGGCTTTGTTCACGACTCTGTCGTTTCTTATGGTCTTGGGCTCAGCAGTTGCCATATCAAGCTGAGATGCAGCAGCAAGATGGGATGTTTTCTATGGTGCATCTGTAAAAATTAATAAGAGTCAATGTGGACATGTCGAATTTGGTGGACCAGGACAGATTGTTGGTGACCACAGTTGTCCAAACATGAGATTATTATTCAGGAAGGAAAAAAAGTGTTCATTTCAATTTCAAACCAGAGTTCTCGTCAATCAATAGAAGGGAGCAGGTGGTTACATTTTATTTTCAAGTGTCAAAACCAGGTTTCCTTTAAATTACTCAGAGCCATACAAATCACAGTGGAAAAGATGACAGCACAGTGCGACAGGACATGTTGCATCATTATTCACTGCATTAGGAATGCTTTTACCATTGGAAAGGCACTAATGCATGTGAATAAATATGCAAGTAAAGGTCAAGGTACCTCTAAAGGACCATGTTGAACCATGTGCATTCAAAAGTTCTTTACATTACAATACGTTACCCAATAGTGACACTTAAAGGCGTAAAAACACTTTACAGTTGCCTTTTGGAATGTTCCTGACTGCTCAGCAAGTTTTACATTTTTTCATGAGCTCTCAAACCTGAAATGCAGTTAATAGGCTTCCGCAACATCACATCACTGGACTAAACTTGCAGGCAAGAGGGAATCCTGGGTGGGGTTCCCTGCAGGCGGGATTCTCTGTTTAGCTGGGCCCAGGGGTTTCCCGATGGCACGGGGCTGCCCCACAATGGGAAACCCCATTGACCGGCCATGTTACAGAGAATCCCGCCGGCGGGTCGGGGCAGAAATGTGGTGGGGGAGAATCCAGCCCATTGTATCCCCATTTAAAATGGGGAATGACCTCCAACGGGGAGGTGGGTGACCATTATACATGGTAGGCATTCCAAATCCGCAAAAGGACGAGGAGTGCGTGTGGGGCCAAAATGGGAGGAAAATGGTTTGCTTTCCCAAAAAAACTTAACTGTGGCTATTCACTCATTGAAATGTGCCTCTGCACCCAGATAAAACGTTGGCTCCCTGGAGAGTGTCCAGTGTAGTGATATGGTTGGATAATTAAAGCAAATCCTCTCAGCCAAGTAATATGCATTAAAGAACGTATCAGGGATACAGCAAAGGCAATGGAAGGCCGAAGGAAAAGGCACGAAAACGGAAGAGGTGGGAAACATAGAAAACATTGAGTAGTTTTAAAATTAAAATGGGTTTGAAATTAAAACAAAAGATGCTGCCAATAAGAAAAAATAAATAAATCCATATTCGACATCCCCTGCCCCAACCATCAGCATGGCTGAGCAGAGGAAGAATGCTGTTAAGGAGTTAAATTAATTTTTTTGAGAATAATGGGAGAATCCTTTCCGGAACTAATGAATACTCAGAAATTTGACTTTCTAAAGTTTTGCATCCTTGCAAATTTGTCTCATATCTCAACAGTTTGTCGAGGTGAAGGCTACCCCTGTTGTGTCTGAATTTTCATTGATTAATAATTAAATACAACATGACTTTGGGAACGTTGTCATTATTATTTCCACAGGTAGTTCCAGATGCTGAGCTATTAAATGGATAAAGCCTATTTTTGTCACCTCTTTTACCTGAGGAAATAGCCAAGCATTCTTTCATATTCATTATAAAACACTTTAGATTTGAGCACCCCAGATGTAGCTGCACAATTGAAAACTGATTAGCAGCAAATGATTTCTCCCCAGTATTTTTAGATCATATTAACTAGGGCTGACCTATATTGGAGGATGTGTAAATAACTTGAGCCTCGAAATTGGTTCTGCTATATTAGCACACAAGCATTTCACACGTTTCAATAACATTCTTCTAACTGCTTCTTTTAAAGGAGGGATAATAAGGTCGGTTTAGTTTAAACTACTATAGTCTTTCTTTAAAAATAAATCATGAGGCTGTTCAGCAATATCTTTGGTAAACCCAGTGACAGCTGTTTTTACTATCCCACTTTCTTAATTGCATGTATCTGTTCTGATGGTGCCACCTTTCCTGTCAGTGCTTCTGATATGTTTTACTTTACTTAGCCCGTGATTCCCCTCCACTGTGGTGGACAGAGCCTTGGGTGGAATTCTTCCATGTGGGGACTAGATCCAGTGGTAGGGAATGGAACGTGGGGTGCGTCCCTCGGTGGCAGCAGGCAGGAAAATGCACCAAATCTTCCGGCCCCTACCTCACTAATTCGAAACGATGTGCTTTGCACCGGATTCTGTGGCGGGCAGGTTCCGGGCGCCACATTGAAAAGGCGTCCAACATCACTGACCCACCATTGGTGAAAGAAGATGGACCTCCTGAAAATGAAGATGGATCTCGGAGCACTCTTGAGACTGGAAGATGGATGCATGTCCTGAAAATGAAGATCCATCGCCAAGAACATTCTGAGACTGTAAGATGGGCTCCTTCCAAGACACTGAATCTGGAGAGTACAACTATAGATGCCAGCCAGCCCCCCCCCCCACCCCAAAACATTGTTGTGGTGTTTTGGGTGCTCTAGCGGTGTCATCGGCCACCACCCTGAACTCCTGAAGCAGCCCCCCGGCATTGATCGGCTAAGTTCCGACACCTGCACGTCATGTTGTTCCAGACACGTTTCACCCTGGTGTGTTATCCTGCTGGTGCCATAGAGCATCAGGTGTGAGTGGTCAGGCCTTCATCTGCAAACCATTAACGAGGATCAAATGAGTTTCACTCTGGCCTCCAGTAGGTTCCCCGATCCACCATGGTGGGCATTGGCAGACGGTCATGCTGCAAATTCATGTTGGTGTGGAACCAATTTTTGGCCCTCATGCCAAATTCTCCTTCCCACCCATCATTGAACCCGCTGGTGAGTGCTTGGGAGAATTCCATCTCAGGAAAATTATATAGTTCCACTTGCCCTCATTTTCTACCCCACCACCCTCCACAGGCAACAGATCTCCTTTGCCATTTTGAATACTTTCAGTGTGATGCTACTGTTGCCTTTTTTACCTACTGTAAATATGGGAGTCAATGAGGTTGCCCTCCTTCCTTTGGATATCAATATTCAATTGCTCAGAGTCGCCAGATATCAAATGATACCACCACAAGGTTCAACCGGGTATTGATCAAAGAGCCAAACACCAGTTAGTTAGTTCAAGATCAAGGGTACTTTATTTACACACACAATTAATCATGCAACATAAACACTACTCGTTAAACTACACCTATCGACTATTACAACCTGTACTTAACTTCAAGCACCCGGTTTAGGTCAGAGGAACAGTGGCCGTTGTTCGATTCTGGGACTATCGGGTCTGTAGAGGTAACTGCTGCCCAGCTGGGCTCATCCGTCTGGTAGCGGGCATTGAACTTGAACTTGCTTCGGGTGGTGTGCACTTGGAAACAGATGTTGCCGGGGCGCCAGGTCCAAGAGAGGTCGAATACATGGTGGACTCTCTTTTTATGCTTGGGGGTTTTCCTGCTCTTTTGGGCGGTCCTTCAGTTTGGACCCCACTAATTGGGTGATCACTATGTTCGATTCGAACCGATAAATATAAATGGGCCGGTGCCTTGATGGCTGGGCATGTCGCAAGCAGTCATTGACCCTGTTGTTTACGCTTCCCTAGTACAGGGAGTGGCGCCAAAATGTCTGGGATTGTATCGGTCGCTCAAGTATCAGTCCTTTGTCTGGCAGAGATGGGCCATCAAATGCTAATCGGTTGGGGTTTCGATGCCGTCTGGATTCCTGACTCGCAAATAACATTTCAGGCTCTGAGCCTGCCTGAATCTCGCATTGTCCATTTTTCCCACTATGCTTTGCGACCTTCTTTGTTCCTGGTTGTAAGTGGCCATCCCAGATGGCGACACTACCACCAAATGCGTCTTGCCCTCCACATTTAGCATTCCAATAGGATTATTCCTTCCAATACCCTGGTCCATTTTTAAATTGCCTCCTACCCATGTGGTCTCATCCCAGGCAAGTGCAGTAAATATAATAATATTTGTTCTTTTACTTCCTTCTTGCTCACCGGCCAAGGTGCAAAACACTTGTTCCAGGCTGAACAGTGATTCACTTGTCCTTTCAATTTGGTGCATATACTATGTTCACTGTACAGGATGCAGACTCCTACATAGTGGGCACAGATTTAAGGTTTTGGGCAAGAGATGCAGAGGGGTTATAAGGAAGAACTTTCTTACACAGTAAATGGTCATAGTGCAGAACTGACGGCCTATAACGGTACATAAATGGTTGAGAATTTAATGAACTCAAGCTGATGACATGTGGGGCGTCATTCTCCGACCCCCCGGTGGGTTGGAGAATCGCCGGGGGCTGCCGTGAATCCCGCCCCCGCCGGTTGCCGAAGTCTCCGGTACCGGATATACGGCGGGGGCGGGAATCGGGCCGCGCCGGTTGGCGGGCCCCCCTGCTGGATTCTCCGGCCCGGATGGGTCGAAGTCCCGCCGATAAATTGCCTGTCCCGCCGGTGTGGATTAAACCACCTTTTGAACGGCGGGACAAGGCGGCGTGGGCGGGCTCCGGGGTCCTGGGGGGGGGCGCGGGGCGATCTGGCCCCGGGGGGTGCTCCCACGGTGGCCTGGCCCGCGATCGGGGCCCACCGATCGCGGGCGGGCCTGTGCCATGGGGGCACTCTTTCCCTTCCGCCTCCACCACGGTCTCCGCCATGGCGGAGGCGGAAGAGACTCCCTCCACTGCGCATGCGTGGGAAACTGTCAGCGGCCGCTGACGCTCCCGCGCATGCGCCGCCCCGAGATGTCATTTCCGCGGCAGCTGGCGGGGCAACAAAGGCCGTTTCCGCCAGCTGGCGGGGCGGAAATTCCTCCGGCGTCGGCCTAGCCCCTCAATGTTGGGGCTCGGCCCCCAAAGCTGCGGAGCATTCCGCACCTTTGGGGCGGCGTGATGCCCGTCTGATTGGCGCTGTTTTGGGCGCCAGTCGGCGGACATCGCGCCGTTTTGGGAGAATTTTGCCCGTGATCTATGGACTTCATATGGTAGACATTTCATTTTTATCTGTAAATTAAGGAGGCCTGCATTTTACAATATATTGTAACTATTTGTATACTGGAATGTTCATGACTGCAATCCTACTTTATTTTCATGATTGCCTATTTCTATTTATGAATTATGATTATTAGTTTTATTGTTTCATCATCATACAGAACATGCCGCCATGATGATTTTTCAATAAACCTATTATCTACCTATCTATGGGGGTGGTGGAAGCAGAGACTGTGACTGTTTACAGAAGTAAATTAGATAGGTGCCTAAGGGAAATAGACTTAAAGGGCTATGTTAATAAAGCGGGGAAAGGGGAATGAATGGATTGCTCGACAGAGCCAGGCGTGGACTCGATGGGCTGAATGGCCTTCTTCTATGCCATAGTGATTTTATGATGTTATGCAGGCCAAAATACAGATTTGCTGGTTGCCTTGTAGAATGCCTCTGTTCAGTCTGCAGGCCTGACTTTGTTCTTCTGCTTGCCTGTCATTTTAATTCTCTGTCTCACTCTCATTCAGATCTCTCTGTCCTTGGCCTATTACACAGCTGTAATAAAGCTCAAAAGAAGCTGATGAACTAGGACCTCCTCTTTTGCTTAGGCATTTTACCATCGACAAGATCCAACAATTTTAGAAGATAATCACCTCTCCCATTTTTTTTCAAGCAGCAACTGTTGACAATCATTTTGCTGTTACCATTTATACCTCCTAGAGGCCCACCTTTGAGTTTCTTGCCCCATTAGCACCACCATTCATTTTGCCATTTAATTTCATTTTATTCTAGACCTTCCCTTTTTGTTCTTTCCTCCCTCTTTGAAGGTGATAGGATGTGAGATCTAGGTCTCTCTTCCTACACCCTTTAAAAAATTATACCATTTAGTTCATATTATCTTTTCTCATTCTTCCTCCCACTTCCGTTACCAAAATCAAGTCTCACTTCATAACTCTTCAAATCAATTTATTTTTTTATTCATTCATGGGATGTTGGTGTCACTAACAAGGACAGCATTTATTGTCCATAACCAATTGCCCTTGAGAAGCTGTTCTTGAGTTGCCTTCCTCAACTGCTGCTGTCTGTGTGGTGAGGATGCTCCTACAATGCTGTTAGGTTGGGAGTTCAAGGATTTTGACCCAGTGACAATAAAGGAACCAGACTATATTTCCTTCTTTGAAATTGTGGTTCTGATACCCAAGTCAAGGTCATTAATATGTACAGCATCAAAGTATAATAAGTCCTGTAGGGCTCCACTGTATTGTCATGGAGCTACGTTCCTGGATTGCTTCAAATTCTGTGTGCCATTCAGATAATTTGGTAAAGTTTATGGGGGAGGGTGCAATTGTTGTGTGGCATTGTAAGTACTGTAAAGAGAATGTTTTACTATAACTGGTGTTGCAATAACAGGAAATATTAACTGAGTGTGATCTACTTGCAACTTCACGAGCTAGCCATATTAAATGGTTTGAAAAAAGGCCTGTTTTAAAAAAACAATACGAAGTCTTACAACACCAGGTTAAAGTCCAACAGGTTTGTTTCGATGTCACCAGCTTTCGGAGCGCTGCTCCTTCCTCAGGTGAATGCAGAGGTCTGTTCCAGAAACACAGATATAGACAAATTCAAAGATGCCAAACAATGCTAGGAATGCGAGCATTAGCAGGTGATTAAATCTTTACAGATCCAGAGATGGGGTAACCCCAGGTTAAAGAGGTGTAAATTGTATCAAGCCAGGACAGTTGGTAGGATTTTGCAGGCCAGATGGTGGGGGATGAATGTAATGCGACATGAATCCCAGGTCCCGGTTGAGGTTGTAGTTCTATATAAACAATGGATACTGCTAAAGAGCTAGATATGCAACAGTCATTTAATACCCACCCCTCCCCCTGCGGAGAACAAGATAACCCTTTATCCGATTGATTTCTATGTTGAAATGTGGCAAAAGCTTCAAAATGTGGAAAAGATCAAAAAATGGAATTACATGGTCTGCAATAGTGATTACACAACATGCTAATAAAATTCATTTCTGGGAATATACAAGCGAAGTTTTAAAAACTGGTTCTACCGAGCAGAGTCCGAATGGAGGAGGAGAAAGAAAATGCCAGTCATCTAAAAACAGCTCGAAAAGAGCACAAAGCTACCTCTACCTCTGAAGCTAAAAGAGTGTCTTCAGCAAGTGCAGATTTGAACTAAGTCAATTCCAGAGTTTTGCTGGAAACCAATTAACTTCAAACGACCATAACGTTCAGCAATCTATGCTTTAAAAAACAAGCGATAGACATAATCGTATATTCTTTCAACTTTATATTGGACTCCAACTTGCCTACTTCTGAAAAAGTATGTGAGTGTGGGTTCTCGGGATAAGTAACTAATAAACTTTTTTTGACTCAAGAAAATCTGGTTTAATTGGTTTCTTATTAACAAATAAATACATTTGGATTGGAAAAGGCACTTACAGAGAAAACAATAATTTAAACAAATAACCTTTTGTTACATCTCTCTGAAGAGGCTGAATAAAAGGGGAGGCAGATCTGTCCTCCTCAGCTGGTCAGAACACTGGGACATAGAGGGCGGGATTCTCCACCCCCACGCCGAAGTGGACCCGCCGTCGTGAACGCCGTCGAGGTTCACGACGGCGCGGAATGGCCCCGGTCCTGACCGATTCAGGCCCTGACAATGGGCCAGTATTGGGGCCGCGTCATCTACCCGCGCCAGGCCTTGTCGCCCGCGTAAAGCGGTGCCGCATAGATGATGCGGCCGGCGCCGCATAACGGATGTCATCCGCGCATGCGTGGTTGCCGTCCTGACCAAATCCGCCCCGCAAGATGATGGGGGACGGATCTTGCGGGGCGGCGGAAGGAAGGAGGTCCTCCTTCAGAGAGGTCGGCCCGACGATCGGTGGGCACCGATCGCAGGCCACCCCACATTTAAGGTACCCCCCGGTGCAGGATCCCCCCTCCCCCCCCCCCACAGGCCGCCCCCCCCAGCGTTCACGCACCGCCCACGACTGTAGCGACCAGGTGTGGACCGCGCTGGGGGGCACCCGCCATTTTGGCCTGGCCACTCAGCCCATCCGGGTCTCAGAATCGCGGGGGTGCCGGAGAATCGCCATTTTGGGTATCTCCGGCGATTCTCCGGCCTGCGGCCCGCGAAACTCGACCAGGCCGTTCCCGCTGCTTGGGAGAATCGCGGGAGGGCGTCAGACCGGCGTCCCCGGAAATTTTGGCGGCCCAGGCGATTCTCCCAACCGGCGTGGGAGTGGAGAATCGCGCCCAGAATATTTCTTCTCGTGTGTCTTGATCTGCCTTTAGAAATATAGCAGGTGGAATTCCACCCATTATTGGGAAACAGATCCAACCAGCTGAACAAACATACTGTTCTCAGTAGTTCTAGTTGGCTGCACAATAAATCATGTTACACACCAAGTTTAGTGTCACTATGGGAAGAAAATGAATGCCGTTGTCTCTTGAGATGTGTGATATAGTTCACCAAGGGACTTGTGCAGGGGAGATGATGCTCTGAGCAGGAGAATTTTAACAGGCCTGTATTTGTCACTGGAGAGAGTTCTGGACTGGATGCTGCAGCCCTACCAGGGAGTTTTTGCCATGACTGTGTTAACTGATTGCGCTCGCTTTGTCGGAATTCAGCATTGATTCCAACTATTTTGCTGCTGGCTAAGAAATCAAACCCAACAATCACTTTCCTGGATACAGTATTGTTAATTTTGTTGCACCAAGAATCATGGGCGGGATTCTCTCAGCCCAGGCCGGGCCGGAGAATCACCGGGATGGGCGTGGATCGCGTGACGTCACCCCGACGGCAGTCCGCCGATTCTCCGGAGAACGTGCCACTCCCCGGCAATTCTCCGCCTGGGATGGGCCGAGCGGCCATGCAAACAAACCCGAGTCCCGCCGGCGCCATTCACACCTGGTCTTACCTGGAGGGACCTTGGCGTGCATGCATCCGGGGGCGGCCTGGTGGGGGGCGGGAGGGGGGTCCGACCCGGGTGGGGCTGGGGGCCTCTTTTGCTCCGTGCCGGCTCCTGTAGCCATACGCCATGTTGCGTCGGGGCCGGCGCGGAGAAGGAAGCCACCGGGCATCTGCGCAATCGCGCCGGTCCCACTGTGCATGCGCAGACCCGCGGCACCCATCTGACGCCGGGATCGGCAGCTGGAGAGGCGTGGGTCGCTCCAGTGCCATACTGACCCCCTGTAGGGGTCAGAATTACTGCTCCCGAGGCCATGTTGACGGCGTCGAGAAATGCAATGGCGTTTACAACGGTGTCAACACTTAGCCTCAGGATCAGAGAATCCTGCTCCATATGTATTTGCATTCAGCAAGTGATGGACACACTCCTCTGGAAAATTCATTAATTTAAGTAGAAATATTGAGAGACAGCTGCCCAGGCAATAAATGTTTTATGATTTTGCTGGCTTTCCCAGGGTTTGATTATGATCGATTGAATCCATATGGACATAGAGGCACTGTCAGTCAGTCTGATGCCTCATATCAACCATAACAGCTTTTATTCTCTTGATGCGCAGATGGTTTGTGATGTTAAGCCAAACCTTCTCCCAGTCAATGAATACTAAATTCCTGAGGTGGATTCATTGCTCGTTCATCCTGAAGTAGCTGCAGGCTCACTGGTTATTCGAGCAGGATGCAACATTATCCTTCGGGGAGTCATGGATACCAAGTGAAATATTGACTGATGGCACCATTACCCTAACCATAAATGTTTCTCGATCATAAAACAAACGGAGCATAGGCGTTGAAACTGATGTCCCGGCACCGCACGGGCTTGCGAAGAGATACCATGAAATCCCAAAATCATATTCTTATTTTTTTGTGCATTTGTAATTTCTTTACTGCATCTATTTCTTGCTATATATTAATAAAAATGCTGCTTGCATGAATGGTACTTTATCTGGTAGCTGCCATTATGTTTCAGGAGTCAGGACAAGGGTGCCTAGAAGAGTCAATATTTGTGAGGAAACCAGTGTTCCCAGAGAAAGGTGGTTGTGGAGAGAGGGCTATGTATGGTAACAGGCTAGCCTTGTTGCTGTGATCTGGATTTGTATCCAGACTAAACCAATGGAATGGAAGTCTGACCTATTGGACAATTGGAAAGAGTGCTAAGTACTTTGAGTGTGGAACGTTTTAACCCATTCTCCAGCGAGTGCACAAACCTAGCAAGACGTGTGCTACAAATTGGGGCGATACTGATGCCCAATATTAGATACACTAATAAAATAGATTGTTGGGAAATAAAAATAATTATACTGCTCCACTGAATGGAGCTGTTGAACTGTTAAAGTTGAGCTTGTGAACTGAGGAGGTTTTGACAGCTGTTTAAAAAATAAATGAAATGTTTGACAAAACAAAGAAAAACTTGTGTTGAGGTTGAATTCAGCTGCGAACCCCGTATCTGCAATGACTGCTGCATGGAAACTGGTGTGCAAGAGGACCGTGCAAAATCTGTTCTCTTCAGTCGTCTGAAGGGAAGCTGTTGGATGGAGATTGGGCAGCTGGGAGAGGTAAGAGATTGGGAGGTGGGTGTGCTGTGAACCACTTCAATGTTGAGCACATTGTGCTTTGTTTGTTTGTGGCCAACTTCAGTTGTCTTTTTAAAGATCCTAGAAAAGTAACCACTGAATGTACACCTAATGCTGATTTACCCTTCATGCGGTAATGATATTACCACAAATTATACCTCGACAGCCACAGGTTTGTTAAACACTCTGCACAAATAAAATGTAGGTGGACTCTCATTGGGTAAAGATTTGTAAATACCTGTGTTCAAAACGCACTTTAGTTGCTGTTTTTCTGTTAATTCTATGAAACTGCTACTTCTATGTATGTGAGCTGGTTGCCACCAGCACTTTAATGATGTTTATTATAATGATTACATATAACATCTGACATTCTATTTTAGTATAATTTCAAATGCTGAATGAAACTCCATGTCATGTCTCAGCTTTGTGCACGCAGATTCATCTATGATCATTAATTGGAGACATCGGGCATAATTATCGCATGCCCCCGCTGGCAAGTTCAATGGCGGGAATGGTTTCCCACTAGCTTCCCGGAGAATTTGGCAGGAGGCCCAAAAATTGATTTTATGTCAGCGTCAATTTCCCATGGGATCATTCGCTGGTGCCCGCCATGTCGGATCGAGAATCCCATTGGAGGCCGGTGTGAAACTGAATTGCATCTCGCTAATGGCATGCAGATGAAGGTACCTTTGGAGTCTCACTTTGCCCCTCCCCCCTCTCCGCCCACCACCCTCCACACGGATTTGTTTTGATGCCAGGGGGCAAACACATCGGTCCAGGACATGTTTGGAACAACATGGCATGCAAAAGTCGGGACTTACCTGAAGAATGCCTACGACTGCTTCTGGAGTTGGTGATGGAAGCTGCCTGCAAACCTGGATCTTGGAACACATCAGCTGTGAGTGGGAGGTGCATCTTTCAGGTGGTTCTTCCAGATTCAGTGTCATCGAGGAGGTCCAGTTTACAGCCTCAGAGCGTTCTTGGAGATTCAACTTCTTCAGGAGGTTCATCTTCTTTCTTCAATGATGGGTGGGTGATGTTGGGCTCCTTTTAAATATGCCCCCCAGGTATGACGGCGGGATGCACACCATCAAACCCACCCTGCCAGGGAAAATGGCGCAAAATTGCCAAACGCATAATTAATTAGGTCGGGGCCTGAAGATATGGTGTGGTTTTCCATCTGCCTCCGCAGCGGGAAACATACCCATCCCTGTACCCACCACGGACTTACCCCAGTTGAGAGAATTCTGCCATTCATCTTCATTGACTGATTATTTGCTGATGTTATTCTTACCCAAACTGCATTCTGGGCACAAACTAAATATTGCTTTTTTTAAATGCTGTAACTGCATGGCTGATCTATACACACTCCATACGGCAGTATCTTCTCTTTAGGATTTAACACAGGGCAAGCATGGGTCACAGAACAACGTTGTGAATTTCAACATATTGCTTGGTCAAAACAAACCTGCCTCGACTTGTTTTTTCCCCCTTTGGTCAAGTGATGGACAGTTCAATCAACATGGCCCAAAGCCAAACCATCACAATACCCTCACCTGCTCATTGGGAGCTGGCATGGGATCAGAGGAGTGGACATGCTTGGCACAGTGATGTTTACATCTCGTGCTTTAATAGAACAAATGCATGTTGTGTGCTGCTAACTAGGTTTGAAAATGAATCTCCCTGCTCACTTAAAGGTTACTTTGTCTCCAGCCACTAACCACTGGTAACCCTGTCTACTTATTGGTAATTTTGATTATGCATCTTTATTCTGGAATATCAGAATCTTAGAAATCCATAAAATCGATGATATGTTCATATTTTAAAATTGAACCAGCTTTGCTGCCTGGTATAGGTACATACGTCTTATTCAATCGATGGCCCAATTTAGTTTATTTTAGGTACAAACATTGTAAAGGAAATCAATTGGCAAATTAGAATTTTAACCTTAAAGGTATTTGAACATTTTGATTAGACAATTAGACAAAGGGATGCATTGAACCTGGTGCTGAGTGGATGTTTATCTTCATTAGAAATGTCACATCGGTTCAACAATCTATTGTAGTTGTCCAAAGAATCTCAGTCATGCACGTTCATTACTGAGTCTTGTTCACAAGGATTCACTTTATGCAGAGGGGCTTGTTGCACTGCCATTGTTGGCTGCTTGAATATATGTCTTGAAAGGATAATTTCAGAATAATTTGATGGTGTGAGATCCTGGATTATAATGTTCATGTTAATTATAACAGTTTAGGTACTGAAAATAATAGTCAGATGCTCAGACGTGTGCAGGTGCTGCGGTTTCAGGCTTTTTATAAATATGTTAACCTTCGGAACCTCACCCAAAAGACCGGACCCAGAGCCTGATACTCTTCCCTTTATATTTCTCATTCAACCCAACATAGTATATTGAGCTAGATTTTGCTGTACTCGTAGCGACAAGGCTGTCAGCATGCTGAGGGAGAAACTGATAGCCTATTCTGGATCCATGCATGCGAGTTGAAGGAATAAATCTTGCACCTGCTGTTAGTCATACCCAGCTTCTCCACAGGCTATGCTGGTTCAGTCTTTGCCTCTGGAAATGGAATAGAAATCACTGTAATGGTGTGAACTTGCCAATTATTTCCTAGTCCAACGTTAAAAGACAATTGGCAAAAGTTTGGTTTGGTTTGGTATAATCGGGTGCAATTGTGGTTCTACTGGTGTGTTAAGTGGTGATTACTGTTGGACAACCTCTCTGGTCTTGAGGACAAAAGAATTTACATGTGTGGAGCCACGTTCCCTCACAAGAAAATTACTGTTGCTGATTTTATAGGAAGTTTTTTTTCCATTTTTCTCTCTCTCTCTCACGTAATCCGATGTGCACGCCCCAATTTTTTATTTTGCAATAATTTAAGTTTATAAAATAAAACAGGAAAGGCAAGTTACATCCTGCTTTGCAGTCCGCAGTGAAAATTATTCAATCTGATTTGTTTGAAGGGCCTTCCTGCTGCTTAGCCTACTCACAGATGTCATAAATCCCCTGTTGAGGGAAGCGCACTCAATCAGCCACCTGAAAACTAAGTCATCTCTGCTGACAAGCTGCGAAAAGTCTCTGGGAATTCATACACAAGGCAGACAATGAAAACTGTTTCTTCACCAGCCATAGCAACATCATGGCCATTTAATTTAAGTTGAGGATCCCAAGAATAAATCTCCCCCATCTCTTAAAAGGCTGATGGACTTGCAGGATACAATTTTCTATTTTTGTCATGCACGTGTTTGTTAATTAGATGTGAACGATATTACATTTGGAGGGCTGGGTGTGATTGACATTACATCATCACTGATCATAAGGTTGCACCCATCTCCATGCAAGACAGTATGAAGCACCTTGTCATAACGAGTACTGCTCTTTGAAACTGTAATTAAACTGTTACCTTTGTTACCGGGAATGTTGGAGCGAGTTCAATTGCTCACTAAAACCAGACAGGATTGGTTCGAGGTTGGGGGGGGGGGGGGGGTTGGGGTAGCTCCACTGTGGAGCTAGTTCACGTCTCTGGTCCGTTATTTATTCACAGTGAGCTTTTCTCAATATTACTCTTTGTGTCTTTCGCCTTTCTTGAACAAAATGTCCTGTTTTTAGTAATGCCTGAAGCTCTGCTGACGGAATAGGTTCTTTGGCAATTTCCACAATTGTTCAATTCTGAGCCATTGGCAGAGCCCTCAGGAAAATGACATGAACAGCTGTTTCTCCAGGGTTTTTGTTGTGGTGGGATGTCAGGAGAACACCAAGGAAATTCTCTTTCCATGCTGACTCTAGTAATGAAGTAACAAGCTGCTGTCCTCTAATTATGTGTGATTCAGATACCTGGATAGCTGCCGTTCTGATAGTTATTGCTTCTTGAAAATTCTCTTTACCATATAATTAACAAAGATCCGTCTACCAAGTCCATGGGGACTCTTTCTGCAAGATTCACACATCCCCTCTCAGTATTTTAAACGGAAATTCAGTAGAAATTGACATTCTGACCCATTTTAGATTCTGAAAATAAAATGAGAGAATGCCATGGAAATTATATTTGTACATTTTTTACACATCCAGTTGCCACCCTCTTGTTGCAGTGGCAATCTGCATGTAAAACAATGAGGTGGTCCGTGTTCTTTGGGAAGCTTGCTCTTTGTTTTTATATGATGTCCCTTTCAAGTCTAAAGTGGGTGTCTTGTGAAAGACTGTAATTGGTTTCCGGATCACGACATCATTAGGTTTCAAGAAATGGTGGTGCGACCTGCGCTTCCAAAGGGACGAAGAGTGAATAAACAAAGAGTAAATAGAAAGCTAATTGTGATGGAATTGGGTTAGGAGTTCAAAACATACAGAGAATTTGCACAAAAGTAAACAAGCAAGCTTCTGTCTGAAGGAATAGTTTTCTCTGAAGTATTCAAACAGATCCTGGTGTTGATGCAGGTCTCTGAGAATAGAACAGAGACTGTTACTGTATGTGTTATACAATTGAAAGAAAGGATGGTAAAGGTTTGGGATTGGACAAGACTCATTGCTGCTGTCTGTGTTGCCAGAGCCCACCATACTACCCAACGGGTCAGAGAATGGAGACTCTGGACATTCTGTGAAATCAGGGCTCTTGTGACCTGAGTGAGAGAAGGTTGGTAGGTGTGTGCATTGTTGGTGTTAACCATGTCTGGGGGCTTCAGATGGAATATGACTGCTGTTGAATGGCAGGAAATTTGCCATGGTGTAGTTTAAATTTGCACACTGTGTGGTTGCTGGTGCAGTACCATGAACATGATTACTATTATACGGCTATGGAATTATTTGATACAACAGCCGGGACCTGTAAAATGGCCTAGATAAAATTTATTTGCCTTAGTAAATAGAAAACAAAAGCATATGTAGAGTATCAGAAACCAGAGGAGAAAATGAATGCACAGGGCAGCACGATGGCACAGTGCCTCACGGTGCCGAGGTCCCAGGTTCAATCCCGGCTCTGCGTCACTGTCCGTGTGGAGTTTGCATGGGTTTCGCCCCCACAACCCAAAGATGTGCAGGATAGGTGGATTGGCCACGTTACGTTGCCCTTAATTGGAAAGAAAATGAATTGGGTACTCTAAATTTATTTTTTTTAAAAGAAAATGAATGCACATACTCTAAATATTGTGTTAAAATAAGCAAGGTTGAAATTGAACTAAAGCTTGGGTTTTAGGAGAACTTGACTGTCAACTTGTCAGCAATGAGCACAGAATGTTGAGCAATATCAAATCACAATGGATTCGAGAAAGGTGTGCTTAAATTGTCTGGTGTTTGAGTAATGGCCGGGATTTTCCAGCAGTGTATTTTACGATGGCGGGGACGGCCCGCTATTTTTCGGCAGTGGTTATCTTCCGGTCCTGCAACTGTAAATGGGGTTTCCTGTTGTTCATATCCTCCACTGCCGGGGAATCTGTGCCAGGGGTTGTTGTCAGCCATAAGATCCCGCGGAAGGAAATAGCTGGAAAATCCTGCATGTTGTGTAGTTCTGGCCACACTCTTTCCATTGTGTCACATTCAAACCTTGGAGAATGAGATCTAAGTTAGCAGGTCAAAAGTAGCATGGTCGGAAGCAGCATGTTATAGACAGAGCAAAACAATCCCATAACCAATAGATCAGTTCTAAATCCTGCAGACCTGCCCCATTCAGTTGTGAATGATGGTTGACAATTAAACAACTAACAGGAGAAAGAGGCCATACATATATCCCCATCCTCAGTGGTATGGTAGCCTAGCACATCAGTGCAAAAGATGAGGCTGAAGCAATTGCAGCTATCTTCAGCCATCAAGTAGAAGCTGTGGTGGTTGATCCATCTTGGCCTCCACCCAAGGTCCCCAGCATCACAGATGTCAGTCTTCAGCCAATTCAGTTCACTCCATGTGATATCAAGAAGTAGCTGAAGGCATTGGATACTGCAGACTAAGGGCCCTGGCAACATTCCGGCAGTCGTACTGAAGACTTGTGCTCCAGAACTTGCTACACCCCTAGCCAAGCTGTTTTAGTACAGCTACAACATTGGTATCTACCCACCAATGTGGAAAATTACCCAGTTATGGCCTGTACACAAAATGCAAGACAAATCTAACCAGGCCAATTACTGCCCTTTCAGTCTACTCTCAATCGTCAGTAAAATGATGGAAGATGTCTTCAACAGTGCTATCAAGCGATACTTACTCAGCAATGAACTGCCCACAAATGCTCAATTTGGGTTCTGCCAGGGTCACTAAGATCCTGACCTCATTATAACCTTGGTTCAAACATGGACAAAAGAGCTTAATAATAGAGGTGAGTGGCAGCCCATGACATCAAGACAGCATGTGAGTGGGTGTGGCATCAAGGATCCCTGACAAAAGTTGAAGTCAACAGGGGAAACCTCTCAACTGACTGGAATCAAACCCAGCACAAAGAAAGATGCTTAAAGTTGCTGGAGGCCAATCTTCCCAGCTCCAGGACATTGCTGTAGAAGTTCCTCACATAGGTGTCCTTGGCCCAGCCATCTTTCACCAATGAACTTGCTTCCATCATAAGGTCAGAAGTGGGGATAAATGTTGATTATTGCATAAACCTCAGTACTATTCAAGACCCCTCAGATACTGAAGCTGCCTGTGTCCAATGCAACAAGACCTGGACAGCATTCAGGCTTGGGCTGAAATGCCAGGATATTACTATATCCAACAGTAGCAAACCTAGCCATATCCTTTTGACATACCATATTACTACCACTGAATCCCATACTATCGATATCATGGGGGTTATGATTGAACAGAAACTAAGCTGGACCAGCTGTATAAATACTGTGGTTACTTTATTTTTATGTCATTTTATTTGACAATTCTTAACAAATCTCGCAAACCCAGCAAGGTCCAAAAATGCTTCTATAAACCAGGGTGGGCAAGGCATTGGGACACTGGCACAGCCCCTCTTTCCCCCGTTCATCTCTCCCGTGCCGCCATCCAGATGCCAAGGAAGCGAATCAGTACCCCTCAGCCAGGCTCTTGATGCCTAGTTGTGTGGAGTCTCGCCCACCTTCAAATGCCAACTTTCATTTTTAGTGCTGCTTTTTTCTGAAGGAACAGCCTTCTGTTGACCTGGCTTTTCCTCCGGTGGGCTGGCAGAGAACAGTGGAGCTTCCGACACACAGCACAACAGTCTGAGCGTGGCTGAACACAGTAGTGATTTTGTAGCAACCGGGACATTTGACATCCATGAAGTAAGAGTTGGGACTTTGCACGAGACGCTTCTTATGTTTCCGCTTCTCCTCCTCGGGAGACGGATGCAATAAATCTTTAGCCAGGGGCGTCTTTAGCGTGGAGCCGCTCACGTGGAAAAGGCTACTGTGGTTACAAGAAAAGGTCAGAGGGTGGGAATTCTGAGATGACTAATTCATCTCTTGATTCCCAAGGCCTGGCCACCATCTCTTCTTTGGTGATCACTCACTAATGAGTATGGTTGTCCAGCTCAGAAACTCCATGTCACTGGTCATGGGTTGTTTGGGTCTTTGCATGGCTGATGAGACAAATCCGAGGGCTGCATCTTCGATCTCCCATTTGGCAGGTGTTTCCAGGAAGTGGAATTGGTCCTTGTACTCAAGACTGCTGGCATTCCTTTCTCAGGCTCCTTTTCTGTACCTACCCTTGCCGTCTGGTTTTCCTTCAGCTACGAGGTTCCTCCAGGCGGATTTGTTCTGAGCAATGGCCTTCCGGGCATTGATGTCGATGTTGCATTTCTTGAGGAAAGCCTTTAGGGTGTCTTGAAGTTCTTCCTTGTCCGCCTGTAGTTCGGGTGCCTTCCTTGAGCTGCATGAAGAAGATTTACTATGGTAATCGGGATTCTGGGATTGGGCTGTGGCTGGCCCAATGGGGTTGGTTTCAGATGATCATGGTCTCGATGCTGATGCTCTTGACACCTTCAAGGACACTGATATTAGTACGCCATTCCTCCCAGCTGATGCAGAGAATTGTCTCAGACAGCATTGATGGTACCTTTCCAAGGATTTGAGGGTGGTATCTGTATGTAGTCCAGGTTTCTGAACCATATAGAAGAGTTAGGCGGATGACTGCCTTGTACACGAGTACCTTATTATCAGTACAGATCATAGAATCTCTACATTGCAGAAGGAGACCAGTCGGTCCACCAAGCCTACACTCTGAAAGAGCACGCTAAATGGCCTACTCTCTCGCCCGATCCCTGTAACCCCATATCCCCACCTAATCTTTGAATACTAACGTACAATTTAGCATAGCCAATTCACCTAACCTGCATATCTTTGGACTGTGGGAGGAAACTGGAGCACCCGGAGGAAACCCACACAGACAGGTGGAGAATGTGCAAACTCCACACATCACCCAAGATTAGAATTAACCTGGGTCCCTGGCATTGTGAGGCAACAGTGCTAACCACTGTGCCATCGTGTCACATTCATCGAAGACTCTCATCCGAAGGCGGCGTTCGCGGATTGGATATGATGTTGAATCTCTACTTTGTGTCAGTCTTAGATGAAGAGTGGCTCCCCAGTATCGGCAAGGCACAAGTCAGGAGTGTGAAGGAAGAATCTACAATTGCCTGGATGAGTGCAGCTCCAATGACAGTCAAAATCATCAAGCACAAAGTAGTCTGTTTGATTGGCACTCCATCCACTAGCTTCAACATTCACTCACTCCACACCAATGCACAATGGCATCAGTATATATACCAGATGCATTGCAGCGACTCTCCAAGGCACCTTCAACTGCATCTTCCAAATGCCTTGACCAAGAAGGTCAAGGGCAGAATACACATGGGAACATCATTACCTGCACATTCCCCTCCAAATCACACCATCTCGATTTGGAGCGATATCGCCATTCCTTAACTCTCACAGGAATAATGTCCTGGAATTCCTTCACTCGCAGCACTGTGGGTGTGCCTGCACCAGATGGACTGCAGCAGTTCAAGCGGCACGGTAGCACAGTGGTTAGCACTGTTGCTTCATAGCTTCAGGGACCTGGGTTCGATTCCCGGCTTGGGTTACTACCTGTGTGGAATCTGCATGTTCTCCCCATGTCTGCGTGGGATTCCTCCCACAAAATCCCGAAAGACGTGTTTGTGAGGCGAATTGGATATTCTGAATTCTCCCTCAGTGTGCCCGAACAGTTGGCGGAATGTGGCGACTCGAGGATTTTCATAGTAACTTTATTGCAGTGTTAATGTAAACCTACTTGTGACACTAATAATGATTATTATTATATTTGTACTGCCTGCTTTGAGTTTTTGAATTGATGTTCGGAATGAAAGATTTGGAATTGGCATGGGACAACACAACATTCTAGACAGGCAGGATGAGGGAGTGTGGGAATGCAAACGTGAGCAATGAGACACTGGATGGGTAGAGATGCTGACGCATCATTTATAGCATCAACATTTAAGGATACTGCCAAGGCAAATAATCTAAACTGGAATTGAGAAAGCGGTAAATTAAGCATATTGGATCCTGGGCTTTATAGATAGGGGTATATACTACAAAAGCCAGGAAGTTATGATGAACTTGTATGAAACATGATTCAGCCTCAGCTGGAGTATTGTGTTCAATTCTGGAGTATTGTGTTCAATATTGTGCTTGTTTGGTGAATTGGACATTCCGAATTCTCCCTCAATGAACCGGACAGGCACCGGAGTGTGGCGACTAGGGGATTTTCACAGTAACTTCATTGCAGTGTTAATGTACTTGTGATACTAATAAGGATTATTATTATTATTATGGTCACCAAATGCAGGAAGGATATGAAGGCATTTAAAAAGGGTGCAGAAAAGATTCACTGGGATGGCACCTGAAACTTCAATCATGTGGATATATTGGATTGGTACTGTTATCCTTGGAGAAGCAAAGATTAGGAGGAGATTTGATAGAGGTATTCAAAATCAAGAAGGGCCAGAACAGAGTAGATCGGGAAAAATAGTTCCTGTTAGCAGGAGGATCGCGAATCTGAGAACAATGAATTAAAATCATTAACAAAAGAAACAACAGTGACAAGAGGAAGAACATTTCTGCAGGGAGTGAGAGGATCTGGAGTGCACTGTCTGGGAGTGTAGTGGGGGCAAATTCAATTGAGGCATTCAAAAGAGAATTGGATAATTATCTGAAGAGAAAAATTTGCAGGGCTTTAGGTGAAAGACAGCTTTGTGGGATTAGATGAATTGCTCTTGCAGAGAGCCAGCACGAATATAACATTCCGAATGGTGTCCTTCTGTGCTGTATCCATTCTAAGATTCTATTATGAATCTGTAGAAGTTGGTAATACTGCCAACTCCATAATGGTTTGGAATATTATATATAATTCTTGTGAAAATGTAAATGAATTTTTCTACTGAAACCTGTACATGCATTGCCCCGAACAAAATTTAATGTTAAAATCCAAGGGGTGGAATTCTGCAAGGCTGTTCTAGAATTTTGTATCAACAGGACAAGATTGTGTCAATGCTGAATAAATGCTGTGTATGGCTGTTTGTGCCTGCCCTGTTCCCCAGGGTTTCTACTGTTTTGGGCCAGCGTTTAGAGAACCCCAAAGTGTATCATGGAGTTCACCTGACCCACAACTTTTAATAGATTGTGGTATGGGGAGCACACGCCCACTCTACAGGTGTGGTACAGCAGAAATGGAAAAGTATTTTTTAAAGCAAAACAATGTTTATTCTATGAACTCAAGTTAACCTTTTTAAAACATACAGTGAACATCTTAGCAACCATCAAATCAAATACAACCCCCAAAGACTACAACACTAAGTAATCCTTTAAGCTTTCCTTTTGACATCCATATGACTTAAAAACAAAACCTTTAACAGAAGCACATCAGGTTAAAGTCACTACTGAAAACGTTTATAATTCTGAATTCACCAAATGATCAAGAGATAGTCTTTTGATGGCAGAGAGAACAGCAGTACACCTGCTTGGTCTGGCTTCAGTTCCAACACTGAAAACGAAACTAAAACACACCCTGCAGCCTGCTCAAAAACGAAAGTAAAAAGCTGACAGACAGCCCAGCTCTCCCCACTCTCTGACATCACTGCAGTAGTAAACTTCCACATCTTAAAGTACTTCACTACAGATATTTATATACACACCCATTTATAAACACCCATTTCTTAAAGGCACTCTCACGTGACACTACCTATCTTCCACTGAAGTTAAGCTAGCGGATGAGGAGAACCTCTGCAACAATGACATAAACCTAATTTCTTTACACGATGGCAAAGAACTCTATGGTGACAGTGATAAGATGCTGGGCAGTGCAGGGAATCACAAAGATAAGTGCACATGAGTTGCACTCATCTATTTCATAGAGATTCCATACGGTTTCCTCTTAAGTTGTTGAGTTTTATTTACCTTTTTGATTCTGCATATCTTTTGTTTTGGAGTTATAGGCTACCCTCAAATGAACTCTAGCTCTCCGGTTGTTGCCCTGATAGCTTGAAAATATTGTAGCAAAACAGATTGAAATGAAACGAGAATGATCCTCGAAAAAAAAAAGCTTTATTTTCCTCATAGCCTCACACAGCATCTTGAATGCCGTCAGGATGTCTGCCTCCACCAGATTATTAGCACGATGTTTCCAGATATTGATCACAGTATGAAGAAGTTGTTCCGAAAATCTATATTGAATTTGGCAGTTAGTCTCCAGCCCCGGGTTACCTTGAAATAATGCTCTGCAAACCTTTCTGAACCTAATGCATGTTGACGCCTCAAAATGATCTGAGTCATGAGTTACATGACACATAGCGTTGTGGAATTGGTCATTTTTATGTCAGTTTTCTAAATGGAAAATGAGCACAACAAGGGCAAGGAAGTAGGAAGGAAAGTGGAGTCAAGCCCACAATCCCACAATTAGGGGCAGCACGGTAGCATTGTGGATAGCACAATTGCTTCACAGCTCCAGGGTCCCAGGTTCGATTCCGGCTTGGGTCACTGTCTGTGCGGAGTCTGCACATCCTCCCTGTGTGTGCGTGGGTTTCCTCCGGGTGCTCTGGTTTCCTCCCACAGTCCAAAGATGTGCAGGTTAGGTGGATTGGCCATGATAAATTGCCCTTAGTATCCAAAATTGCCCTTAGAGTTGGGTGGGGTTACTGGGTTGTGGGGATAAGTGGAGGTGTTGACCTTGGGTAGGGTGCCCTTTCCAAGAGCCGGTGCAGACTCGATGAGCTGAAGGGCCTCCTTCTGCACTGTAAATTCTATGATAATCTATGGCAATCCGGTCAGCCATGATCTTATTGAATGACAGAGAAGGTGGGAGGGGCCAAATGGCCTACTCCTGCTCCAGATTTGTGTCTTCACTACATAGTGCATTGGACAATCAGCCAGGACTTTTGTACTCAAGTTCTGGATTGCCAACTTGAAGCCCCAGCCTTCTGCCTTGGAGATAAGAATGCTATCAACTGAGCCAGAGTCAACACTAACATGTTGTCCATTCATTGCCAAATTTTGGAGATCAATTCTCGTCTGCATGCATTGTTTTAGTTAAATGTTTCCTGTTGTTTCCAAGTAGATTCAGTTCCTCTTGAATGATTAGATGGCTGTGGTGCAAAGACATGGCTATTGTTTATTAAACTGGATTTCCTAGGATTCCTGATCCAAGCACAATTTATATCTAAACATTTCTTCCTGCAATCCAATTTAACTGTGATGGGAGTCATCCGTTGACTGCTGCAACAGCATACAATTAAGGGGCAGAAAACTGACTGAGAGTGTACCACCTGAAGAGAAAGCCAGAAAGCATTACTGCACACTCCAGATCATTTCAGTAACTTGAAGAGTAATCATTTATAAATTGCAGGTGCAATCTTCCATTCGTGATTCTTTTGTTACATAGAGCAAAATGAGAAATAGTTTCCACGTTTTTAGTGCAGTTGGGAGCGTACTGACTCTTTTGTGATCACGACCAAAGAGCAGTACTCCCTATTCTGTTGCCCACTAACATCAGTATTACCCACTGATGTGAAGTGGTGCACGGACATTGTCGTCTAACCTGTGCCAGCTCCCATCTCCTAATATTGCAAGCAAAGCTTACTGATTGTACTGAGCAATCGTTTAGTGCTACTGGGACGTTTGATTGCACATTCCAGAGTCAGAAGCGAACAGAAGGTCTCCAGGATCCCGCTCTCACTCTCTCAATGTTTGTAACTTATTGGCCTGTAACTTCACGGGGGGGGGGGGGGGGGGGGGGGGGGGGTACCCAAAGTTACACTTGGCAAGTTCCCCCCAGACAAAGCCATCTTATGTGGATTGTCCGGCAATTGCTAAGAAGTTCAATCTTCCGTTGGGCAGTTACCCTGCAATCGGATCATCTGAAAGCACAAATTAAATCGCAAACCTCGGATGGTTCCAATCATCTCACGGTCGTCGTTACCCAGAAAGGTTTCGAATCACAGATTCGCAAATTCTTTACAGTGGAGAAGAAGGCTATTCGACCCAGTGAGTCTGTGCTGGCTCTCTGAAAGGGAATTCTACCTGGCCCCACTCTCCTGACTTATCCCTGTAACCTTGCACAATCTCTCCTTTCAGATATCATTCCAATTTACTTTTTAATATCTCGGTCAAACCTGTCCCCACCACCCTCTCGGGAGGTTTGTTCCAGACTCCAGTGAACCTTTGGATGAAAAGTTTTTCCTCAGGTGTCGGAAGTGTTGTGAGGGATCACTTCGGGACCAGTGACCATAATTCCATTATTTTAAGATAGCTGTGGAGAATGATAGATCTGGTCCAAAAGTTAGAATTTTAAATTGAGCAAGGCCAATTTTGATGGTATTAGGCGGGAACTTTCAAAAGGGTGTTAACTCGGGTTCAGGGTGAGCACATTCATCTCAGACAAGGGTAAGGCTGGTAGAAGTATGGAAACCTGGATGACTGGGGATATTGAGGCCATGATCAAAAGGAAGAAGGAGGCGCATGGCATGTATAGGCAGCTGTGATCAAGTGGATCCCTTGCAGAGTATAAAGCTTGTCGGAGTAGAGTTAAGAGAGAAATCAGGAGGGCAAAAAGGGGACACGAGATTGTCTTGGCAGATAAGGCAAAGGAAATTGTAAAGAGCTTTTACAGATACATAAAGGGCAAAAGAGTGACTGTGGAGAGGGTAGGGTCTCTTAAGGATAAACAGGGTCATCTGTGCGGATCCACAAGGGATGGGAGAGGTCCTGAATGAATATTTCTCGTCAGTGTTTACTGTTGAGAAAGGCATGAATGTTAGGGAAATTGGGGAAATAAAAAGTGATGTCTTGAGGAGTGTACATATTACAGAGAACATAGAACATAGAACGATACAGCGCAGTACAGGCCCTTCGGCCCACGATGTTGCACCGAAACAAAAGCCATCTAACCTACACTATGCCATTATCATCCATATGTTTATCCAATAAACTTTTAAATGTCCTCAATGTTGGCGAGTTCACTACTGTAGCAGGTAGGGCATTCCACGGCCTCACTACTCTTTGCGTAAAGAACCTACCTCTGACCTCTGTCCTATATCTATTACCCCTCAGTTTAAAGCTATGTCCCCTCGTGCCAGCCATTTCCATCCGCGGGAGAAGGCTCTCTCTGTCCACCCTATCTAACCCCCTGATCATTTTGTATGCCTCTATTAAGTCTCCTCTTAACCTTCTTCTCTCCAACGAAAACAACCTCAAGTCCATCAGCCTTTCCTCATAAGATTTTCCCTCCATACCAGGCAACATCCTGGTAAATCTCCTCTGCACCCGCTCCAAAGCCTCCACATCCTTCCTATAATGCGGTGACCAGAACTGTACGCAATACTCCAAATGCGGCCGTACCAAAGTTCTGTACAGCTGCAACATGACCTCCTGACTCCGGAACTCAATCCCTCTACCAATAAAGGCCAACACTCCATAGGCCTTCTTCATAACCCTATCAACCTGGGTGGCAACTTTCAGGGATCTATGTACATGGACACCTAGATCCCTCTGCTCATCCACACTTCTAAGAACTTTACCATCAGCCAAATATTCCGCATTCCTGTTATTCCTTCCAAAGTGAATCACCTCACACTTCTCTACATTAAACTCCATTTGCCACCTCTCAGCCCAGCTCTGCAGCTTATCTATATCCCTCTGTAACCTGCTACATCCGTCCACACTATCGACAACACCACCGGCTTTAGTATCGTCTGCAAATTTACTCACCCACCCTTCTGCGCCTTCCTCTAGGTCATTGATAAAAATGACAAACAGCAACGGCCCCAGAACAGATCCTTGTGGTACTCCACCTGTAACTGAACTCCATTCTGAACATTTCCCATCAACCACCACCCTCTGTCTTCTTTCAGCTAGCCAATTTCTGATCCACATCTCTAAATCACCCTCAATCCCCAGCCTCCGTATTTTCTGCAATAGCCTACCGTGGGGAACCTTATCAAACGCTTTGCTGAAATCCATATACACCACATCAACTGCTCTACCCTCGTCTACCTGTTCAGTCACCTTCTCAAAGAACTCGATAAGGTTTGTGAGGCATGACCTACCCTTCACAAAGCCATGCTGACTATCCCTGATCATATTATTCCTATCTAGATGATTATAAATCTTGTCTCTTATAATCCCCTCCAAGACTTTACCCACTACAGACGTGAGGCTCACCGGTCTATAGTTGCCGGGGTTGTCTCTGCTCCCCTTTTTGAACAAAAGGACCACATTTGCTATCCATTAGTCCTCTGGCACTATTCCTGTAGCCAATGATGACATAAAAATCAAAGCCAAAGGTCCAGCAATCTCTTCCCTGGCCTCCCAGAGAATCCTAGGATAAATCCCATCAGGCCCCGGGGACTTATCTATTTTCAGCCTGTCCAGGATTGCCAACACCTCTTCCCTACGTACCTCAATGCCATCTATTCTATTAGCCTGGGGCTCAGCATTCTCCTACACAACATTATCTTTTTCCTGAGTGAATACTGACGAAAAATATTCATTTAGTATCTCGCCTATCTCTTCAGACTCCACACACAATTTCCCATCCCTGTCCTTGACTGGTCCTACTCTTTCCCTAGTCATTCGCTTATTCCTGACTTACCTATAGAAAGCTTTTGGGTTTTCCTTGATCCTACCTGCCAAATACTTCTCATGTCCCCTCCTTGTTTGTCTTAGCTCTCTCTTTAGATCCTTCCTCGCTACCTTGTAACTATCCATCGCCCCAACTGAAACTTCACACCTCATCTTCACATAGGCCTCCTTCTTCCTCTTAACAAGTGATTCCACTTCTTTGGTAAACCACGTTTCCCTCGCTCGACGCCTTCCTCCCTGCCTGACCGGTACATACTTATCAAGAACACGCAGTAGCTGATCCTTGAACAAGCTCCACTTATCCAGTGTGCCCAACACTTGCAGCCTACTTCTCCACCTTATCCCCCCCCCCCAAGTCTCGTCTAATGGCATCATAATTGCCCTTCCCCCAGCTATAACTCTTGCCCTGCGGTGTATACTTATCCCTTTCCATCATTAACGTAAACATCACCGAATTGTGGTCACTGTCCCCAAAGTGCTCCCCTACCTCCAAATCCAACACCTGGCCTGGTTCATTACCCAAAACCAAATCCAACGTGGCCTCGCCTCTTGTTGGCCTGTCAACATATTGTGTCAGGAAACCCTCCTGCACGCACTGTACAAAAAACGACCCATCTAATGTACTCGAACTATATCTTTTCCAGTCAATATTTGGAAAGTTAAAGTCTCCCATAATAACTACCCTGTTACTTTCGCTCTTATCCAGGATCATCCTCGCCATCCTTTCCTCTACATCCCTAGAACTATTTGGAGGCCTATAGAAGACTCCCAACAGGGTGACCGCTCCTTTCCTGTTTCTAACCTCAGCCCATACTACCTTGGAAGATGAGTCCCCATCTAGCATCCTCTCCGCCACCGTAATACTGCTCTTGACTAGCAGCGCCACACCTCCCCCTCTTTTGCCTCCTTCTCTGAGCTTACTAAAACACCTAAACCCCGGAACCTGCAACATCCATTCCTGTCCCTGCTCTATCCATGTCTCCGAAATGGCCACAACATCGAAGTCCCAGGTACCAACCCATGCTGCCAGTTCCCCTACCTTATTTCGTATACTCCTGGCATTGAAGTAGACACACTTCAAACCACCTACCTGAACACTGGCCCCCTCCTGCGACGTCAAATCTGTGCTCCTGACCTCTATACTTTCATTCTCCCTTACCCTAAAACTACAATCTACAATCTAAAACTACAAGAGAAGGAGGTGCTGGAGGTATTAAAGCGCATCAAGATAGATAAATCCCCAGGACCTGATGAAATATATCCCAGGACGTTGTGGGAGGCTAGGGAGGAAATTGCCAGCCCCTTAGCTGAGATATTTTAATCACCGACAGCCACAGGCAAAGTGCCTGAAGATTGGAGGGTAGCAAATGTTGTACCTTTGTTTAAGTAGGGCTGTAGGGATAAGCCTGGGAACCACAGACCGGTGATCCTTACTTCTGTAGTGGGTAAGTTGTGAGAAGGTATTCTGAGGGACAGGATTTACAGGCATTTAGACAGGCAAGGGCTGATTAGGGAAAGGCACCATGGCTTTGTAAGAGGAAAGTGATTACTCACAAATTTGATTGAGTTTACTGAAGAGGTAACCAAGAAGGTAGGTGAGGGCAGTGCGGTCGACATTGTCTACATGGACTTTAGCAAGGCCTTTGACAAGGTACCGCATGGTAGGTTATTGCAAAAGGCTAAATCTCATGGAATCCAGTGCGTGGTAGCCAATTGGATACAAAATTGGCCTGGCGACCGAAGCCAAAGGGTGGTTGTGGAGGGTTGTTTTTTCAAACTGAAGGCCTGTGACCAGCGGTGTGCCTCAGGGATCGGTGCTGGGTCCACTGTTATTTATTATATATATTAATGATTTGGTGAGAATGTAGGAGGCATGGTTAGTAAGTTTGCAGTTGACACCAAGATTGGTGGCATTCTGGATAGTGAAGAAGGTTATATAAAATTGTAACAGGACCTGGACCAATTGGGCCAGTGGGCTGATGAATGGCAGATGGAGTTTAATTTGGATAAATGTGAGGTGATGCATTTTGGTAGATCAGATAAGGGCAGGACCTACTCAAGACATTGGTAAGACCACACATGGAATACTTTGTTCAGTTCTGGTCACTCTATTACAGGAAGGATATTGTTAAACTAGAAAGAGTGCAGAAGAAATTTACGAGGATGTTACCAGGACTTGAGTTATAAGGAGAGGCTGGCTAGACAGAGACTTTTTTCCCTGGGGGAGATCTTAGAGAGGTCTATAAAATAACGAGGAGCATAGATAAGGTAGATACTTCACATCTTTTCCCACATCTTTTCCTAAAGGTAGAGGAGGGCATAGGTTTAAGGTGGGAGAGGAGAGATACAAAAGAGACCAGAGGGGAAATTTCTTACGCAGATTGTGGTGAGCATCTGGAACAGGCTGCCAGAGGCAGTGGTAGTGGCGGGTGCGATTTTGTCTTTTACAAATAAGTTAGACAATTACATGGGCAGGGTGGGTATAGAGGGATATGGGCCAAATGCGGGCAAGTGGGACTAACTTAGTCATTGAAACTGGGCGGCATGGACAAGCTGGGCTGAAGAGACTGTCTCCATGCTGTAAACACCTACGACTCTATGACTCACATTACTTTTACTCCTTTTGTCAATTATTTTGAATCTTTGCCCTCTGGTTCTTGATGCCCTCTTGAATGGGAACAGTTTCTCACTATTTACCTGTCCGTACCCTTCAGGATCTTGAATACCTTTATCAAGTCTTCTCTCAACCTTCCTTTCTTCAAGGAAACAGTCCCAACCTATCCTCATTGCTACAGTTCTTTACCCTTGGAATCCTCTGTACTCTCTCCAATGCCTTCACATCCTTCCTCAAGGATGGTACCCAGAACTGGACACAGTATTATTCTACCTGAAGTCTTAACTAGCTCGTGATTTAATGGGAAAAAATCCCAAAGTCCTGTTTTGGGCGCGTTTAGCGGGGTGTTTCTTGGCGCCTGCAGTGCTATTCAATGCAACTCTGGTTTATTTTGGGCCTCAACGAGGAAAGGCCCACCGAGGTTGCACTAACATCCATTTCCCGCATTGATGAGCTTGTCAGTACAGGAAGAGATTGGGGAGCCATTTTTAAATGCCGCCCCGATCTCTCAACCCCCCTCCCCCATTGCGGCCTCTGGACCCCCCCAACGCCCCAACTTACTGATTAGGGGTCCTCCAGCCCCTACCCCCGACTAACCTTCCAGCTTCCTCTGACTGATACATGCCCCAACTTGCACTGAACACTCAAAGCCCCCCAAACTGCCCCCTTCCACTGACCATGCCTGTCCACCCGCTCACCAAGCTGACCACCTAACCATTCCCCTGATCACTGACCTCCCAACAGACCACCCGTGCACCCCATGCGCAGGCTCCCCACACCAATGACCCCCTCCCATAAAAAACCCTGAGCATCCGATACCTGAGAAGATGCATCTTTGTGGTGTATAGGTCTGTAAATAAATGCTTATAAAAGCATGTAAAGTTGGGTCTAGTTCTATCCTATTCTGGAATCTATTCTAGAATCTCTGGCAACAGCACACCCCTCCTTTTTTTTAATAAACATTTTATTGCGGTATTTATGGTTTTATAACAATAACAGAAGAAATGAATGAAGACAGTGTACATACAAATATAAACATAGTGCAAATGCCGTCTTCCTCCCTCACAGGTCCCACCTTTCTTACGCACTAATCTAAACTAACCCCCCCACCCCCACCCCCCACCCCCCCTTCCCCTTCTGCTGACGGTTAATTTTCCCCAAAGAAGTCGACGAGCGGTTGCCAACTCCGGGTGAGCCCTGACATTGACCCTCTCAAGGCGAACTTGATTTTTTCCAGAAAGAAAAAGTTAGCCATGTCAGTTAGCCAGGTCTCTGACTTTGGGGGCTTTGAGTCCCTCCAGGTTAATAATATCTGTCTCTGGGCTACCAGAGAGGCAAAGGCCAGAACGTCTGCCTCTTTCTCCTCCTGGATTCCCGGATCTTCCGGCACCCCAAAAATCGCCACCACTGGACTCGGTGCCACCCTTGTTTTTAACACCTTGGCCATGACATCCGCAAATCCCTGCCAGAATCCCCTAAGCTTCGTGCATGCCCAGAACATATGAACATGGTTCGCTGGTCCTCCCGCACACCTTGCGCACCTATCTTTACCCCAAAGAATCTGCTCATCCGGGCCACTGTCATGTGAGCCTGGTGAACGACCTTAAACTGTAGCAGGCTGAGCCTGGCACATGTTGTGCATGTGTTGACTCTACTCAACGCATCCGCCCAGAGACCAAGCGCACCCTTCCTTAATGAACTCCATGCATTCTATGCTTGTTTCGAACGGGAAACCATCAAACTGTCGTCAACTGCCCCAACAGTCTCGGACATACCCATACCTACTGTCACAGTCTCAGAAGTAAGATCGGCCTTCTTGAAAGCGAACCCACAGAAAGCAAAGGGACCTGACGGAGTCCCTGGTTGTGCACTCAGATCCTGCGCTGACTAACTGGTGGTTCTGCTTGCAAACATCTTCAACCTCTCCCTACTCTGTTCCGCGGTTTCCACCTGCTTCAAGAAGACCACCATCGTACCAGTATCAACAGGTAACGTGCTTAACGACTACCGTCTGGTGGCTTTGACATCTGTCATTATGAAGTGCTTCGAGAGGTTGGTCATGAGTTACATCAACTCCATACTCCCAGAATGCTTTGGTCAACTGCAGTTTGCATACCACCACAATTGGTTGACACCCTGGCTCTGCACTTATCCCTGGAGCATCTCAACAACAAGGACGCCTATATCAGACTCCTATTCATTGACTACAGCTCTGCCTTCAATACCATAATCCCGGCTAAACTCATATCAAAATTATAAAACCTAGAACTGGGCTGCTCCCTCTGCAAGTGGGTCCTCAACTTCCTGATCTATAGACCACAATCAGTAAGGATAAACAGCACCACCTTCGCCACGATAATCCTCAATACTGGGTACTCAGCACCCTACTATACTCCCTATACACACACGACTGTGTGGCAAAATTTGGCTCCAACTCCATCTACAGGTTTGCTGATGACACGACCGTAGTGGGTCAGATCTCAAACACCGATGAGTCAGAGTACAGGAGGGAGTTGGAGAACCTAGTGGAATGGTGCAATGACAACAATCTCTCTCTCAATGTCAGGAAAACTAAGGAGCTGGTCATTGACTACAGGAAACAAAGTGTGGTAAACACCCCTGTCTTCATCAGTGGTGCCGAGGTGAAGATGGTTGACAGCTTCAAATTCCCAGGTGTACTCATCACCATTAATCTGTCCTGGTCCATCCACGTTGACGCTATGACCAAGAAAGCACAACAGTGCCAATATTTCTTCAAGAAACTAAGGAAATTCGGCATGTCCATGTTGACTCATCAATTTTTACAGATGCAGCATAGAAAGCATCCTCTCTGGCTGCATCACAGCCTGGTATGGCAACTGCTCGGCCTAAGAACTCAAGAAACTACAGGGTCATGAAAACTCAGTCCAACACGCGAACCCACCTCCCATCATTGACTCTGTTGGCACTCCCGCAGCCTTGGGAAAGTGAACATCATAATCAAAGATCCCTCCCACCCGGGTTATTCACTCTTCCATCTTTTTCCATCGGGGAGAAGATACAAAAATCCGAGAACAGGCACTGATAGATTCAAAAACAGCTTCTTCCGCTGTTACCGGACTTCTGAGTGGCCTTCTTACAGGGTAAAGTGACCTTTCTATGCATCTTCTCTACTGCTGTTTGCAATATATTCCATATGCTTCAACCGATGTCTATGCCTATGTATTTACATTGTGTATTTATCGTATGTCCTATGTTCTTTTAATGCGTGGAATAATCTGCCTGGACTGGACGCAGAACAATACGTTTCAATGTACCTCGGTACACGTGACAATGAATCTAAATCTAATCTAAATCTAATCTAATCCTTCACCACCTGTCTTTCTGGAGTATAATAGTCCTTAGTCTGGAAAGATGCTGAAATAACTGTGGTAAGGCATTGTATAATTATTCTGTTCTGGTGTGTTGCTATAACTCTGTAAAAACTGAACAGGAGAACTACAGTTAGCACCCATTATGGTAATCACAGGTCTCTGTAAAACTCATACCCTAGAATTTGCTGTTGTTGCATTATTCATGGTTAAACTGGGATTTGAAAAGTTTCTCAGAGACCTCGGGCGTCATTCTCCGCCGGCGGGAGTCTCCGTTTTGCCGACGCCCGGGGGTTTCCCGACGGCGTGGGGCTGCCCCACAATGGGAAACCCCATTGACTGGCCGGTGTTACGGAGACTCCCGCCGGCGGGTCGGGGCAGAAATGTGGCGCGGCGGGATGGAGAATTTCGCCCCTCAGTGAATCCCGCCCCCGCCAGCTGCCGAATTCTCCGGTACTGGGGATTTGGCGGGGGCGGGAATGGTGCCGCGCTGGTCGGCGGCCTCTGGCAACGCCCCCCCCCGGCGATTCACCGGGCCGCGATGGGCCGAGGCGCCGCCCGATTTTTGCCGGTCCTGCTAGCGCAAATTAGAGTAGGTCCTTACCAGCGGGACCTGGCGGCGTGGGCGGCCACTGGGGTTCTCGGGGGGGCGCAGAGGGATCTGGCCCCAGGAGATGCCCCCACGGTGGTCTTACCCGTGATCGGGGCCCACCGATCCGCGGGCGGGCCTGAGCCATGGGGACACTCTATTCTTCCACACCGGCGGCTGTAGTGGTCCGCCATTGCCGGTGCGGAGACAAAGCCCTCTGCGCATGCGCTGGGATGAAGCCCACACACGCTGGCGCTCCCGCGCATGCACCAACCCGCACCGGCCGGCGGAGGCCTTTTGGTGCCGGTTGGAGTGGCGCCAAGCCCCTTCCCCGCCGGCTGGCGTGGCGCAAACCACTCCGGGGCCGGCCTAGCCCCTGAAGGTACGGAGGATTCCGTTCCTTTGGGGCGGCCTGACGCCGGAGTGGTTCACGCCACTCCTTCCCGCCGTAGTTGCCCGCCCAGCCGATTACGTCAGAATCCAGCCGCTTGTTCTTGCTGATTTGCATATGGTGCCAATACAGGCAAACCTGTGGTCATTCTTTCCCACACTGAGCCAACCAGTAAAAAGGAACAAACAACAAATCACCTGTAAAATTGTAAGCCAACTCAGTGCCTGGAATAGTGTTGTGAAAGCAACGCTCCCTGCTAATTGGTTTAGCTTTCAGAGTTATTGGGTGAGAGAAACTTTTATCGGTGAGGATTTGACATCTTGGTCACTGTAATTAATGCTCCACTTCTTGTGGTATGCCAATTCTTCTGAAAAGAAACTGAGGATGGGGCAGATCGTATAGCACTTTAAGGCATCTGGGGCGAGATTCTCCAACCCCCCGCCGGGTCGGAGAATCGCCGGGGGCTGGCGTGAATCCAGCCCCCGCCGGTTGCCGAAGTCTCCGGCACCAGAGATTCGGCGGGGGCGGGAATCGCGCTGCGCCGGTTGGCGGGCCCCCCCGCGCATTTCTCCGGCCCGGATGGGCCAAAGTCCCGCCGCTAAAATGCCTGTCCCGCCGGCGTAGATTAAACCACCTACCTTACCGGCGGGACAAGGCGGCGCGGGCGGGCTCCGGGGGCCTGGGGGGGGCGCGGGGCGATCTGGCCCTGGGGGGTGCCCCCACGGTGGCCTGGCCCGCGATCGGGGCCCACCGATCTGCGGGCGGGCCTGTGCCGTGGGGGCACTCTTTCCCTTCCGCCTCCGCCACGGTCTCCACCATGGTGGAGGCAGAAGAGACTCCCTCCACTGCGCATGCGCGGGAATGCTGTCAGCAGCCGCTGACGCTCCCGCGCATGCGCCGCCCGGAGATGTCATTTCCACACCAGCTGGCGGGGCACCAAAGGCCTTTTCCGCCAGCTGGCAGGGCGGAAATTCGTCCGGCGCCGACCTAGCCCCTTAAGGTTGGGGCTCGGCTCCCAAAGATGCGGAGCATTCCACACCTTTGGGGCGGCGCGATGCCCGACTGATTTGCGCCGTTTTGGGCGCCAGTCGGCGGACATCGCGCCGTTTCCGGAGAATTTCACCTCTGTAATTTATCCAGAGATGTGAAATGCTGCTTCGCAATTACAGTGGTCTGTGTATTGTGTTAATAACTGAATCCTTTTTGTCATTTATGGGACGTGAGTGACACTGGTTGCATGTATTTTAATAGAATTTACAGTGCAGAAGGAGGCCATTCGGCCCATCGAGTCTGCACCGGCTCTTGGAAAGAGCCCCCTACACAAGGTCAACACCTCCACCCTATCCCCATAACCCAGTAACCCCACCCAACACTAAGGGCAATTTTGGACACTAAGGGCAATTTATCATGGCCAATCCACCTATGGCCATGCACATCTTTGGACTGTGGGAGGAAACCGGAGCACCCGGAGGAAACCCACGTACACACGGGGAGGATGTGCAGACTCCTCACAGACAGTTACCCAAGCCGGAATTGAACCTGGGACCCTGGAGCTGTGAAGCAATTGTGCTATCCACAATGCTACCATGCTGCCCCTATTGATTGCCCACCCCTAATTGCCCTTGAGAAGTTGGTGCTGAGCTGCCTTCTTGAACTGCTGAAAGTGGTAGGGCCGAGGAATATATTCAACAATGTCCTGGGCGTGAGATGATTGGTCTCCAACAACCACAACCATCTCCCTTTGTGTTAGCTATGGTTCCAACCAGTGGACTGTTTTCCCCATAACTTCCACTGACTTCAATTTTACTCAGGTTCATTAATGCCTCATCCTCTATCCAATGCTGCCTTGATGGCGTAGACAATCGCTGTGTCCTCACTAAAATTCAGCTCTTTTGCTCATGTTTGAATCAAGACCGAAATCATGCCTGGGGCTAAGTGCACCTAATCAAAACCATACTGAGCACATCCTGAACTTTATCACATCAGTGGCCTGTGGTTTGTTCATGGGAGTCATGAGAATGGCTCTGGAGGATTTTTCTCGTGACACAATGAAAAGGTCATTAGCCTTGTTAGAATGATGCATTGTAACCTTCAATTCTACATCTATGAACAGGAAACTATGGGGGTGAGGGGAATTACTTTTGAGTGAACACCCTAACAATCTCTCTGCAAACTCACCTTTTATATCTCTATCCCTGGATGTGTTCCTGCAACAATGTCAGAGTAAGTTATTTTTAAGTATCCCAGCTGGTCAATTCTAATGCATAATTTGTCCATGATGTGGAGATGCCAGCGTTGGACTGGGGTGAGCACAGTACGAAGTCTTACAACACCAGGTTAAAGTCCAACAGGTTTGTTTCGATGTCACTAGCTTTCGGAGCACTGCTCCTTCCTTCACCTGAGGAAGGAGCAGCGCTCCGAAAGCTAGTGACATCAAAACAAACCTGTTGGACTTTAACCTGGTTATAATCAAATCTTTTATTAGTTTCACAAGTAGGCTTACATTAACACTGCAATGAAGTTACTATGAAAATCCCCGAATTGCCAGACTGCGCCACCTATTCGGGTTCACAGAGGAAGAATTCAGAATGTCCAATTCACCAAACAAGCACGTCTTTCAGGATGTGGGAGGCAACCGGAGCACCTGGAGGAAACCCACGCAGACACGGGGAGAATGTGCAGACTCCACACAGACAGTAACCCAAGCCAGGAATCGAACCCGGGTCCCTGGTGCTGTGAAGCAACAGTGCTAACCACTGTGCTTGTTGTCTCCTGTTGCAATTATTAGGCTTGTGGTTTTTCTTCCCCCATCAATTCAGTTGGCAGCACCTAAGCATCTCGGGTCTGGTCATAGATTCAGTTTGAAGATCACACGTTCTGAAACAATCTTGAATATATTAGCACACATTACACTAATATTCCTTTATTCTATAAAAATGGTTTAAGCAAAAATACAAACTTTATTTCTGATGTCACCATCTTCCTTTTCATCCTAGGGCGCGATTTAACGCATTAAAAATAGAGTCCCGGTTTGGGCGGGTATAGCGGTGTACGCCGTGAACAACCCCATTAAAGCTGCACTTACCTCACTTCCTGGACTGATGGGCTGAGCTCCAACTGCAGCCTCCGAACCCCCACACTGCCGCAACTTACCTCTTAGGGGATCTTTGAGTCCCCCTCCCCCTTCATCCCACCTCTTAAGGCAAGGCACCCCAGACCTGGCACCCAGACACCTTGGCACTGCCAGCCCAGGAGAATCCGGCACATAACGGCTATTTAAATATGTTCATCTGGATCTAGCCCAACTTTCCGAACATCGCAAATCTCGGGAGACGCCTCTCGCAAGATTTAACGGCCTCGTTGCATCACCAAGTCGGGCGGAGAAGGCCGTTTGATCGCGCCCCTAGTGTTTAACTATAACCTCTCCTAGTTTTAATATATTGTCTTTACTTCCTTTCTAATTTATATACAGTGCCATTTTTTATAACTTCTTTCTTATATATTTTTGCTTGCCTGTTTTCTTCTTGCCCTCCAACTTCTGCCCATTTTGGACAGAGAACTATAGACCGTACATCAAAAAGTCTTGCTTTGAGATTTACAATGCATATATCATCAATACATCCATATTAATGGTTAAGTGTTAAGAGACAAACTAAGAAGCAGTAATTCTCCATATAGTTTTTCAGGAGTCTCAGTGGTCTGATTTTGTCACATTGCTGATGCTCTCAGGATTAAAGTTTGAGCAAAAGCAATCTTACTGACAGGCCTTAGTACAGCATAAAGGCCCAGAAGCACTGTGCAGCAAAAATCCATTCTCCGTGTCACTGCGTTGTCTGCTCCGAAAATTGTCGCCATGCTGTGGATATTTGCAATGAGGCTTTGGGATGTTTATCTTTTTGGATTCATTCCAACAAAATTGAAGTGGCAGACCGGATTGGACAACATGACAACAAAACTCTTGGAAAACCCGCACTGCACATTCCTCTGCATATAGGTATGGCAGTGTGCCCTGTGAGACATTGTGCAATGGCAATGAAACCCTTTTAAAGCTTCAGTATTGTGGTTTACTGAAGGCTGTGGCTTTAGTAAGGGTTGTTTGTGTGCTGTTTTCAGTATAAATCTCTCCCATTGGATGTAGTGGTATGAGATTATCCTCTCATTGATTCTGGACTGATAGATCCTGGCTCCCTGATTGGAATGAACAATATTGCTGGTTCAATGCCAGTTTCATTTATTAAAATGTGGCTGCTGAGAAATTGGTTTCACCTCGGCAAACTATCGTAGAAAAAATGTGGAGCCACAATTTTGCAAGCCAGCAGCATATATTTAATTGATTATATAATTTAAGGTCTGAGTGCATGAATTTGAAGTGCTTTAGCTTTTAGTAAAGTTGATCTGGCTGTGCAATGAAGTTAAAAGTCATGTAACATGTATCCAGATGTTTTAGTGATTGAGAGTCAAAATCACACAATGAATAAATTTTACTTCCATGAAAAACATCAAGGAGTGTTAGGGAAGTGACATCAACATAATTTGGGTCAAAATCCTGGAGCTGCCTACCTAACGAGCCCTGTGGATTTGCCTACATCACATGATCACAGCACACCATTACCTTCTCAAGGGCATTACAAATGGGCAATAAATTCTAGACTTGCTGGGGACACCCATATCCCATGAACAAATCTTTAAGAAAAAAATGTTAAGATGGGGATTTAGATGGAATGAGAGGGCACAAATTAAAGGTATTTGGCGAAAGAAGCAATGGAGACATGAGGAGAAACATTTTTGTGCTGAAAATAAAATTCCAAAAAATGGAAATCTCCTCAAGTGGTCAGTCTGATATAGAAACAAACAAACACTTACCTAGTTAAAACATCAAGGACAGGTTATCCTGTAATAACCTATTAAAACTGCCAATCAAACGTGAACACAGTACCCTCCCCACTGCTGCCCCCCCCCCCCCCCCCCCCATCCTCCCAACTGCTTTGATAAGTGGTTCTGGACCATTTGAAACTCAGTCAAGCTTTCATTATAGCCCCAGCTATCACAAAAAATTCTTGGAAATGTCAACATCGGAGTCCATTGAAACTGAAACACCCGATAACCTATTTTTTAATGTTGAAGTTATTGTTTCATTTCCACTTCAAATTAGATTGCCTGTCAATCAGTGGAGTACGTCAGGTGTTTAGATTTTTCAACAGCTGGAAAGTTTTTTAAAAAAGCTATGGATAAGGATATTTAGCCAAGGGGATTTAAATCTCGGTTCAAACAGGATTGCATTTTTCTGCAGTTTTGAATGCATCATGTCATTTTCTTCTTTGGGAAGTGTGCTGTAATGTATGTGAACACTTATGCAATGATGGTCACTGTAATGGTCAACTTACAGTGCTGCCTTATAATCAATCACTGCAGTAAAAACACATCTACCTTGCAATACAGCATCCAACTGTTGAAACTGGAATAACAATTTTTGTTTCGTATTTCAAAGCATGTCAATGACGGAATTCCAGGAGCAAAGAACAAAGAACAAAGAAATGTACAGCACAGGAACAGGCCCTTCGGCCCTCCGAGCCCATGCCGACCATGCTGCCCGACTAAACTACAATCTTCTACACTTCCTGGGTCCGTATCCCTCTATTCCCATCCTATTCATGTATTTGTCAAGATGCCCCTTAAATGTCACTATCGTCCCTGCTTCCACCACCTCCTCCGGTAGCGAGTTCCAGGCACCCACTACCCTCTGCGTAAAAAACTTGCCTCGTACATCTACTCTAAACCTTGCCCCTCTCACCTTAAACCTATGCCCCCTAGTAATTGACCCCTCTACCCTGGGGAAAAGCCTCTGACTATCCACTCTGTCTATGCCCCTCATAATTTTGTATACCTCTATCAGGTCTCCCCTCAACCTCCTTCGTTCCAGTGAGAACAAACCGAGTTTATTCAACCGCTCCTCATAGCTAATGCCCTCAATACCAGGCAACATTCTGGTAAATCTCTTCTGCACCCTCTCTAAAGCCTCCACATCCTTCTGGTAGTGTGGCGACCAGAATTGAACACTATACTCCAAGTGTGGCCTAACTAAGGTTCTATACAGCTGCAACATGACTTGCCAATTCTTATACTCAATGCCCCGGCCAATGAAGGCAAGCATGCCGTATGCCTTCTTGACTACCTTCTCCACCTGTGTTGCCCCTTTCAATGACCTGTGTACCTGTACTCCTAGATCTCTTTGACTTTCAATACTCTTGAGGGTTCTACCATTCACTGTATATTCCCTGCCTGCATTAGACCTTCCAAAATGCATTACCTCACATTTGTCCGGATTAAACTCCATTTGCCATCTCTCTGCCCAAGTCTCCAAACAATCTAAATCCTGCTGAGCAGGCAACGTTTTATTTGGGTTCTCATTTGGGACTGGGTTTGCACGTATGTTCACTGCTTATCTGATTTCCTTCTGCTTTATGTTTAATCATCTTTTTAGACATGTGGTCTACAACTATTGCCTTGCCATCAAGTGCCTCCGTCTCTTTATTTTGTTCTATACACTCCTGTTCTGTTTTATATTTAGGCTGCTTGTTTTTCTTGTAGCACCTTCCTCCACATTATCAGTTTGACTTGGTGATTTGTTGTGTGGCACTCTAATGAATGCCTTTTGGAAATCTAAATCTATTAGACCCATTGGCTCTCCTTTATCCTGCTGGTTACATTCCCCCAAAACTCTGTGATTATCAAGCATGGCTTCCCTTTCATAAAAACATTGAGTACGATCTGCCCAAAAGTCCTCAAGCGAGTGCAGTGCCGAAAAACACATGGCTATTCAACACGACTCTCATTGAATAAGGGGCCTAAATGAGGCATGCAAGGCCGAGGCCGCACTTTTTTTAATAATGGGGAGCTCTGCGGGGTCTCCCAGCTTTCACCGGCCATGCTGTGCGGCGGCGAGCTGCTTTTCCAGCGCAGCGTGGAGGAAGATCGCGCTCATTATGTTCAAGGCAGTGTTATAATTTCCTTAATGAATTGCGGTAATTTTGTAATGACTGATACTGGCCAACTGATCTGTAATTCCCTGTTTTCTGTCATAAACTGGCTGGTTCGCTGGACAGTTTGCTGGCTTTTCTCAAAACCTATTCCATAGTGTGTCAGGCTTTTGTGTTTTCTTACAAGAGGAAGGTAATAAAGGAACTGTATGAAATCGGGGAATGGGAGGAGCTGGCTTGGATGATGGAGATGTTGCTCAGGGACAAAACAGTTGTATCAGTCCTTATAGTGTTGATTTGGCAAGGCTGATTGCACTGTTGACTTTGAGTCATGAAGGTTGGGTTTTAAAAGCTGCTCTGGGCCTTGTGTATCTAATCCAAACTGACACTTGGGTGGGTTCAATTAGTTATTATGCCATGAACACTACCTCGCTGAGGCATATGCTACCAAATATCATCCCAATTTTAACTGAGAAAAGGTGCTCCAGCAGAGTTGTACTTCAAACTTGCAGGTAAATCACTAAACAAGCAACTTCTTGGTCTTTGAAAAGTTTTATTCTTCAGGGAGGGAAAAAAAATCCAGAAAGGCGATGCAGAATTTTGTCAAGATGATGTCAGATTCAAGTGATTGTGTACTTTGATAGATTTCCAATCCCTTCTTGTGCCAAACTCTTTTTGATAAAGGCTTGCAGGACGGAATTTTATGGTGCCCCACTGGTGTGTTTGAACACAGAGGAGTGGGAGCTCGTAAAATGCAGTGTGGCCTTTCTACCACTTACCCACCCACCCTGTCCCCCCAACCTGTCTCTCATTTTACAGGAGCTGGTGGGGGTGTCAGGTGCCTTGTTCATCTTTGGGTCGTTGAGGCCCTTAAGTGGTCAGTTAATTGACCATTTAAGTGTCTCATTCCAGCAGCACCCTCTCCTCCACTTTGCTATTTTACCCACGGCAAGGGAGGCCCATGCCAGGTGGGTAGCCCAGCAGCTCTTATTGGGTGAGCTGCTGCTGGGAAAGAGGGTTGGTACCTCTTTTGGGAGTCCTCAGCACCCTCTGACGGCTCCCGTCATCATAAGGACATACTTTTCAGACCCGGCCCCCAACCCCTCACCTCCCCTCTATGTGGTATTAGTGAGTACCCCGGAATTGCCTGATGTCTGGCCTCCATTAACTCCGTTTCTTTTGGGACTGCCCTTAGTCCCACCACTTGCACCTGGTATTGCTGGGACTCCAGGGCTGCCGTTCAATTTGCTGGGCAGATCTCTGAGGCAGAACGTCCTTCCGAGTGAGGGGTGGATGTATCCAACCATCTTCAACCAACTCCGTGGAATCTGAAATGGCTGCGGGGCAGCTGGTACCGGCAGAGATGTGTTCCCTGCTGACTCTCTGGGTGGCAGGAGCGTGAAAGCTTCCCATCTGAAAAATCCAGCCCATAATGTACAATGGGGCATTGAGTTTACGTTACCATGACAGATAATACCTTTCTCAAACAGAATGTAGCATGTGAGCACATGGCCATGTATTTCACTATCCGATGTGATAACTGCGTGGTACAAGTGGAGAAGAATGATAGATGATAGATTTCTGTTTTTCACATTGGCACTAGTTAGCTTACATTAAAAAGACACATAACCCTGATTTGCTTGCCCTTGTTATATTTACCGTTGTTATTCCCTGGACAATCATTCTTTAAACAGCTTACTACATTCTTCTCGCTACATCCCCTGTGTGCATTGATTTTGCTGCAGCTTGTATTGTATCCAGCTTATGGGGTTAGAATGATTTTTAAGTTTCTTAAATTAACTAATCTGCATAAACATTTAAATGCTTTAAAGTTCAAAACGTTAAGCCGTTCTCCCCCCAACCCTGTGTCTTTGTAAGTCAATTTGTAGATGCTCGGAACGTAGATGATGTCTGATTAAGTTGCAAAGAAATTAACCAGTAGAAACATAAATCCACTGCTTGGTGCAATGGGTATAACACACGGTATTTTTCGTGTGGTTAAACCAATGGGAAGATTAATTCCACATGGAGGGACCGATTAGGAGACTGACATATTAATGTAAATTGGGCCTCTAACCTCTGAACTTGCAGTCTCTGTAATGACTATATGGTGGGAAAGGGAGGAAGGTAACTGACTCGTAAAAATAAACTGGAATACAATCAAGAAGTAAGATATTATTAAATTAATATGAATCAGGGGTTTGAAGGAATTATTAAATATATCTGATGACGGGGGATCATAATTTTACATGTCTCAAAATGGTATTCAGTGGTAATGGCATTTTAGCCAATTAAGTTTTGGCACGTTAGTTTGATTGTAATTGTTCACTATGAAGGTTGTGGGAGGATAGTAAATTAAGATAACCATTTAAATGAAGGCAAATCTGAAATGGTGTACCGTTTGCATCAGTTAGTATTTTAGAAGTGAGCTGGAGGGATTGATCATTTGTGCAGCAGTGCTGGGCACTGCCATTCATGGTTTAATGCAAGCTCAGGGGGATTCGCTGGTCGGACTTCCTGATCTCTGATGTTAATTTTTTCACTGCCCAACTTTACCCTTTGAATTGCAGAAAGTGTTCCTAAAGGAATCCGATTGTACACAAGGGGATCCAGTGAGATGGCTTGGCCAGCTGCAGTTTCTTTAAATTCTTTAGCAGGTGATTGTTAAGGATCTAGAACTTGTCAGTCAGAATTTTTGCCTGATGCTCGCCCTTTGCGCCTTCCTTGTAAAGACTTATGTGAAGTCCCTCGACTGATAATGATGTGCTGAAAGAGGACGAGCAGAGGCATTTGAGGATACACATTCACAGGACACTAAAGAAAGTGCCTTAGGCTGATAAGCATGTTAAACCTAGACTTCCGTTAGCTTTTGTTTTCGTTTAATCACACAAGGTATAGAATATAAAAGCCAAGAGGTAATGATGAGCCTATATAAAATTGTAATAGGACCTCGGGGTACTATGTACAATAATTAAACTCCAGACTCAAGAAAGAATATTGAGGCTTTAGAGAAAATTACTTGAAATTTTGGACATCTATCTGAACAGAGCAGACCTGGATATGAAATTTCACAATACTGAACACTTCTCTCATATAAACATCGATTCAGTAATTGATCAGATATGGAACCAGGGTGTGTAACTATGATTAGAAATATCTGCTTGTGCAGAGAATAAATCCTGACTGGATAGGCCAAATGATTTGTTTAATTTCTATACCTAGATCTACAAATTATTGAAACCATTTGTATTCCAGCAGAAATGTGTGGTTAACTACTGTGCATTCAGAGAGCCATGGAATGCACTTTTTTTGCCTTGGGGTCTAATATTTAGACATCTTGCAGCTTCCGATCTGTGCCAGCTATGGGTAGAATCCTGTCATTTGTAGTTCACAGTTTGTCAGCAAATAAATGGAATGGTTTGCGGGCTATGCAATTGGGCCATTGCAACAAACAGTTTACTACACAAATACTGACTAGTTGCCCAAACAGTTTAGAATCATTCCTTAGTTTGCAATTGTTTTGGTTCTGAATGTCTCATTTACCAGCAAGTACTCGGGTCAGCAGTGTACTGCAGGATGTTCTTAATGGAAACTTCCTGTAGCGAAAACATGTCTCTTTATCTGCCCATTGCTCATAACACTGTGAAAATCAGAACAAACAGTCCCTTTAAACAGACATTCCTATTTCACAGACAGCATTACAAAACATTTCTGACTGACAAGTTTCATATCCTTCACAACCTCGTGCTAAAAAATTTAAACAAACTTTGCAGGTAGGCATGACATCTTGCTGGGTTTCCTTGTGTATAATAGGATTCCATTCGGACTGTTTTCCTCAGCTTCCTAGACAGTGTCGTTGCTTGTAATGCCATGGTTTAAAAATGCCGGTAATGTAATCAGTTTGTGCTGTGCATATGCGATGACCCAAAGATCGACCGTTTCATAGAATCAACCAATGCCCGTTTGGCTGACACTTTTTGATTTTTCTGGTGGGATTTTTCTGTCCTGTCAACAGCGGATGATGGCAGGCAGAGAGGAGATCAAGGGTGGGGAAGCTGGAGCCCGACATGGAAGATGAGAATGCAGACACAAAGAGGGTATTGGGGGTGGATGAAAATCGAAATGTATGAATGGGAGGGCTGCACGCAGGCTCTGGAATATGAAGGGCTGTTGTGTTAATGTGGCACAAAAGGAATGGGTTTCACAAAGAATCATGGAGGGAGTGGGGGGGGGGGGGGGGGTAAACGGTGGTGGAGAGTGAGTGTGTTATGGTCAGTCATGAAGGAATGGAAGAGGTCACTGAAAGACGTCACAGTGGCTAGTCTGGGGCCAAGAGGTCAGAGTAAGAGATTAAAGGCAATACTGAGACTTTGTGCACCTCATAGTCAAGAAGAGAGATTAAAGTCAAGCCTGGGTCTTTGTGGGTGAGGCTACAGGGCTATGAAAGGTTTACATGTCATAGCTCTGCTCAGGGAGGTGCAAGGCCAGTGTGCACAATTGAGATAAGGCACAGTAAGGTGTGTTCACTTTCATACAGTTGGTGGCAAAGGTGTTGGCTGGCTCGGTATTGGGCTGCAGATGGGATAGTCGTAGTTAGGGGAGGTGGGCAGCTTTTAAATGGAGAAAAGATAATGGCGGGGAGGGGGGAAGGTACTGCTTTGTATGGCACCATGCACACAGTCTCAAGATGGGGAGGGGTGAGGTTGACTTGGGGAATGGGGACATCAGCAGTGATGGGTTCAGAGGGGAGGGCTGGAATGTTCATCACAATGACATTGAGATGGAGGGTTCCTGGGGAAGGCTGGAGAATAACTGGAGGTAACTCTATCATTGTGAGAATCTAGGATGATTGGAGGGACCCACACACTGGCAGGGGGAGTGTCAAAGCTGGTCTCAGAGTAAAAATGCAGCACCACCATCTTGAAACTCCACAGTTGTTACGCAGTTTAAAATCAAAACTGGGAAAGAATCAGCACGGGAGGAGTCTAAGACAGTGTGGGAGGACCCACTGCTGGACTAAGGGTCCTTTCAGAGGGCACATTCAAATTGCTTAGAGTCACAACATTGAAATAATGTAAGCGCTGGGAAAAAAGAGGAAGACTTCCTCGAGAAGGTGCAATTGGAGCCATTGCCTTTTGGTGTCTTGTAAAAAGAGTTAATTGCCTTCACGAAACAGTTGCTCCATTTGAGCATTAACCGAGACGTATATGAGAATGGAAAATGCAGGCAACAGTTAAGGAAGCACAGCTGCTACACAACCTGACAGATCACCAAAGAAAGCTTCTAATGGGCTTTTTCCAATTGGCATCGATAATGGACCAAAGGACATCCAGTCATTGCTGACGCGCAGGCTGAGCTTATTTAGTATACCAGATCATGGATTGCAGGAGTGCCTTCGGAAAAGTGGCACATTTATAAATGTGGCCATCCTCTTCTAACTTTTGTGCACGAGGGAACAATTAACTGCCAAGCTTTCAGAACAGGCAGATTAACTCTGATTGGTCAGGATAATGAACCAGGGAATGGCTATCCCCCAAGCTTTTCTTCAATTGAAAAAGGCATAATGAATGGACATATTCTTTTTGTTTGCAATGAGCAGGGCCCTGTAAGTAAATATATGTAGTTTCCAGCATGTGTAAGTGTAGCCGCACTGCGAACCTGACTGGCTGTGTTAAATTGATTGTCAGTCTAATTCCTAGCACAGTCAGGATTGTTTAGCCAGTGTTGTCCAGTCAAGGAATCACACCTAATGTTAGAAGCTCTGTTCTGAGTTTTGCAAGCCTCGGCTGGTTGAGCTGGTTGTGGTCAGACCTTTGCCTGTTGTGAACAGCTGAAGGGTCATGCTGTTTGATACGATCCAAACGTCACTGGAATGTACAGTTTGCATGCTTGACATCACACCGGCACTGAAATTCATATGCCACATTACTTATTTGTGTGACAGGTAGAATGTCTTTTTGGCTTGACATTAACATCCTGTTCGTGAAGAATACCGCACGTGTTGCTACTGCACAATAGCAGGCAGAACCGGTGAGATGCAGCAGCAATACGAGTAATAACCTCTACTGACAGGATGCTGTCCTCAAGTCAAGGCTTCCTTGACTGGTACATTAATGAATAGGTAAGCAATGTCGAACGAGCACATGGAGACGGCATTGCGATCGATGTGCAAGCTTTGTACGGCCTTTACAAAGATAAAGGAATCTTCACCATTTATGTGAAAGGTCTTTTTTCCAGAAATCTTACAAAAAGTGTGAATAGTCAGTCTTTGTGATGGACACCTATGGGGAGCAGAAGCTAAACTTGTGGTCAAAAGGACAGAGCCTGGGGAGGGAGATCGAATCAGTGACAAGGATACAGAATTTCTGATGAAGTATCATGGTCCTGAGATGTTGGGCTGAAATTTCATCCTCAAGGTGGGAAGCAGGAGTAAGGAAAATTCCTAGGTTGACCCACCCACCTTGGAAGAAAGTTGGAGGGTGGAATTCTCTGTTTCGCCATCCGCATTTTCCTGCATAGTGCGCCCCCGCCGGCAGTGGGATTCTCTGTTCCCACAGTCAGCCAATGGGGTTTCCTATTGTGGCCACTCCACGCTGTTGGGAAACCGGAAGGCATGGGTGCGCTGACGGACCGGAGGATCCTGCCGATGGAGAATTCCACTGGGGATTTTCGTTCTGAGGAGTGGTTGTGGGCTGCAATTGGGCCAACCCAGGAAAGAACTCACAGCAACCATGGGTGTTGTCAGGTGCCAAGTTGGGCTCTGAGAAAGCAGTATTGGTGTAAGAGTATGAGGCACCCTCAGCGAAATAATGCTAACAACTTGGCTCCTCTTCTTCTTGGTGGGTTTCGGTGATGTGAGCGGAAAATCTTGCAAGAGGCCCAAATCGGCGGGAAGTTGCATTGCGATTGTCCCTTCCCCTTGCTGGGGACATCGGGAACCCTATTATGATAAATTTGAATCTAATTATCAGGCTTCCACGCCTGATAAACCCCCCAACCCCAACCCCAACCCCCCCTCCCCCCCCCCCCCCCCCCCATTCATATTACCCACTATGAAGTACGACTGGTCTCCCACAGCACCCGACGGGCAGAGCCACCAGAGGAGCTCAGGTGAGTGCATCGTTTGGATAGGAAGTGGGTTACTGTTCAATAACTGTTCCCTGATAGTGGAGGTGGTGTTCTATTTCACTTTTGTGTATCAGGGCGGCCCTTAAAAATGGCAGCCCAACCTTTCCTGCCAGACTGACGTATTGGGACCCGCCCCTTCAACCTTTTTGAACTGTGTACCGGGCAATATGGCAGCAAAAACCACCGGTGGGCCAACAGCTTCAACGCTGCTTTTTCCACCCACTGACATACTCTGCAAAAAACAAAAGGGAAAATTTGTCTCTTGTTTTGCGCCAGACCCACTCGTACGCAACTGCTAAAAATCGTCAAGCTCACAGGTAGTTGTTATCTGTGACCTACCTGCGCTCAGGTCTCAGCATCCCTCAGTTCTATAGCAACAGGTTCCCTCAGCACCCACTCACTAGATTTGCATGCTCCTCTCCCTCGCTTCTCGCAAGACCCCCAACACCTGCATCACCATAAAATCACCCACAAATTAGGCGATTGGTTGAAAATGCGGAACTTTTAAGTAACTGCTGTTTTTTGTTAAGCGACACCATAAATTCCCTGCACATGCTGAAGCCTGTTTGTTTACTCCTCTAGTTTCATGAATAGATCAACAGCTTTTCAACAGCAAAAGAACTTTCACACTAACTTTCTTAGGTATATATTTTCTAATCAATTTCGACCAAAAGTATAAAAACGTTTCCTTTGCCGCGTGAACATCAAAACACATTTATTTGAAGTTAATGTTGGAATGTCATTATTTAAATTGATAAATTGAATATTACATATTTATTTGTATTAATTTTACCTGTGTGACTAGGTGGGGGGTGAGCCGGTACTCGGGGGCGAGGAGACAGGAAGATTCAAATCCAGATAATGTAACCCTCCCCTGCCATTGTTTCCCGGCTTCAAAAGTAAAGTCGCCATAGTCCCAGATGACCATCGGCTGCTTTCCCCTTTCAAGGGGACAGCTCACTTGTGGTGGTTTGACCTGAGGATCACCGCACCTCAGGCAAGGGGAGGGTTGAGAAGGCTCATGATTCAAGGTTCATGAATAACCTCAGCCGGTACTGGAATTGAACCCACGCTCCCCAGCTTTAGTGTATTTTCGAGTGGGATTCTAATATTTTTAAACAACTTTATTTCCCTTAAATTCCGTTAATGAGGGAATCCAGCTGTCTTTACAGAAATCCTTGTTTTGTGTGGAGATTTCTTGTCCTGCCCTTGTGGAGTTGAGAGTTGTCAAATATCATTCTCTCCCATTTGTTTATCTCTCGCACTCCACCCTTATTTATTTCTTTCCTCTTGATTTTAGCTGTCGTTCTGTGTTCTCTCTCTATTTAATCCTTTGCCTCTAAGTCTTTGTGTGTGTGTTTATGTGTTTTCCTTTTATTCGGTCGTGGGATGTGTGTCGTGGCTTGGCCAGCATTTATTGCCCATCCCTGAGCTGACGGCATTGCTGTGGGTTTGGAGTCACATGGAGGTCAAATGAGGTAAGGATGGCAGATTTCCTTCCTAAAGGACATTAGAGAACCAGATGGGTTTTTACAACAATGGTTTCATGATCACCATTAGACTTTTAATTCCAGATTTTTATTGAACAAATTTCCACCATCTGCTCTAGTGGGATTCGAACCCGAATCCCGGGAGCATTATCCTGGGTCTCTGGATTATTAGTCCAGTGACAATACTACTACATCACTGCCTCCCCTGTGTGTGTCTCTCTTCCTGCCATAATGCAGAGTGAGGCCAGCAGTGTGGGTTCAACTTCCGTAACAGCGAAGGTTATTCATCAAGGCCCCGCCTTCTCAACCTTGTCCCTCACCTGAGGTGTGGTGATCCTCAGGTTAAATCACCACCAGTCAGCTCTCCCCCTCAAAAGGAGAAAGCAGCCTATGGTCATCTGGGACTAAGACGACTTTAATTTATTTTCGGGTCGATCGCGGTAGCACAGTGGGTAGCACTATTGCTTCACAGCTCCAGGGTCCCTGGTTCGATTCCCAGCTTGGGTCACTGTCTGTATTGCATTTGCATGTTCTCCCCGTGTCTGCGTGGGTTTCCTACGGGTGCTCCGGTTTCCTCCCACAAATCCCAAAAGACGGGCTGTTAGGTAATTGGACAGTCTGAATTCTCTCTCTGTGTACCCGAACAGGCGGCGGAATGTGGCAACTAGGGGATTTTCACAGTAACTTCATTGCAGTGTTATTGTAAGCCTACTTGTGACAATAAAGATTATTATTATTATCTGTGCTGGTCGCTCTGTCGAACTCCACTTGGCCCTCTTCCAGTTTTTCTAACTTCCCTGGTGTGGTATGCTAATTGCTGCTGTTCTGTTGGTTATTCATTGACCCCAGGGTAGAGTCTTTTGGAATTTGTTTCTCGCTCTGGCTCAGTTGTAGTCTCCTCCAAGCTGCTAACATATAACTGCAAATCTGCAACTGCCCTGAATTCAATCTACCTCCCATCATGTTCAGGTACTGTGGGCGCGATTCTCCGCTCCCGCGCCGGTTGGGAGAATCGCCTGGGTCGGCAAACTTTCCCGCGACGCCGGTCCGACCCCCTCCAGCGATTCTCCTAAGCGGCTAGAACGGCCCCGTCGAGTTCCACGCGGCGCAGGTCAGAGAAGCGCCCGAGACACCCAAAATGGCGATTCTCCGGCACCCCTGGTATTCTCAGGCCCGGATGGGATGAGCGGCCAGCCCAAAAAGGCGGGTTCCCCCCGGCGCCATCCACACCTGATCGCTGCCGGCGGGAACAGCGCGGGAACGCTTGGGCGGCGGCCTGTGGGGGGGGGGGGGATCCTGCACCGGGGGTATCCTCAAATGGGGTCTGGCCCGCGATTGGTGCCCACCGATCGTCGGGCCGGCCTCTCTGAAGGAGGACTGCCTTTCTTCCGCAGCCCCGCAAGATCCGTCTGACATCTTCTTGCGGGGCGGACTTGGAGAGGACGGCAACCACGCATGCGCGGGTTGGCGCCGGCCAACCCGTGCATGCGCAGGTGATGCCAGTTATGCGGCGCCGGCCGCGTCATGTATGCGGCGCCACCTTTACGCGGAGGCCTGGAGCGTGTAAATGACGCGGCGCCTCTCCTAGCCCATTATCGGGCCCTGAATCGGTCGGGATAGGGGCCGTTTCGCGCCGTCGTGAACCTCGACGGCGTTCACGTCGGCGCGAACACTCTGCCTCCATTTCGGAGAATCCCACCCAGAGTGTTCATGAGAAGCTGTGGCAGAGGAGGCAAATGCTTCAAACACAACTGCAATACACTGAACCGGGAGAGGCAGAAGCTTGGATTGGAGGAGCAGCACTGTCATTCCTGTGCCTGCTGCTCCACCAATCACAACTCTGCAGTCCGTTCCTGCTGTTAGAGATGGTTAGAAGCTGACAGAGCAGGGACTGCTGCTTCCATTCGGGCAGCTCTGTGGTTGTCTGGATTTGAAAAAAAAAGGAACTGGTAGTTTCACTAACCTTGCTCAATCTTTGGACTTCACATGGTTTTCCCACCAGCTTTTAGTTCCATTTTTTTTAAAAAGCCGGCAGATTTTTTTGCTGCCCTCTGCACATTTTGTCACCACAGGTGACTGCCTAGTTTGCCTAGTGGTTGCACCGGCAACCTCTCCTTTGATACCCTTTTGTTAAAACTGGAAGGGGGCAAGTTGAGGTTGGGTCGTCCACTTTTATAATTTTTAAGGGCCCCATCACATCCATTTTGGGTGGATAAAGTTACCCCATTTGTTTCCATGTTCTTGTGGGTCAAAAATGGCTGACAGATGTTCCTGAGCATGAAATGGAGGTGATCCTCAAAAGCCACATGGGCCAATCTCAGTGACTGACCGTGCATCCCCCCTCTGACTTCATCACTCAGTATTGCAGTGAAGTGACATCCTGTGTTCTATGCTCAAGTTTGGAGGGGCTTGCATTCCGGATCTCATAATTCACAAGAGGGCTAACATTGAGTATAGGCCGATAATTGATGGTCGCCCTCTTGTGAATTGTAACTTCATGAATGCAAGCATCTTCACAGACTTGATTATATAGAATCATAGAATCCTTACAATAGAGAAGGAGGCATTCGGCCCATCATGTCTGCACTGGCCTTCTGAAAGAGCACCCTGTATCTCAGCCATGATCGAATGGCAGAGCAGACGTGATGGGCCAAGTGGCCTAATTCTGCTCCTGTATCTTATGATCTTGTGGTCTACCTAGGCTTTGAAACCCTGTTATCCTATCTAACCTTTGGACACTAAGGGCCAATTTAACATGGCCAATCCACCTAACCTGCACATGTTTGGACTGTGGGAGGAAACCGGAGCACCATGAGGAAACCCACACAGACATGAGGAGAATGTGCATACTCCACGCAGTCACCCGAGGCCGGAATCGAACCCATGTAATTTAGGATCATTCCATATTTATTTTCCCATAATACACTTGGGCATATAATGCACATTTTCCATACAATATACACTGTTTTCAGAAATATGGGGTGGTATTCTCCCATGCCTCCGCTAGAACGTTCAATGGCGGGTGGGAGGGGGAATTCGGCTGGATGCTCAAAAATCATTTTTATGCTGGTGTGAATTTCCCATGGGATCTTCAGCTGGTGCCTGCCATGATGGATCAGGAAGCCAAACCGGAGGCCAGCGTGAAACTAATTTGCAGCCCACTAATAGGATGTAGATGAAGGCCCTCCGCCTCCCCCCTCCCCCACTCCCTCATGCCCGATTGTCTGCGATGCCAGTGGGAAAATACCCCAGTCCAGAAACGGCTGGAACAACGTGGCGTGCAGAAGCCGGGACTTACCTGACCAATGCCTGGGGCTGCCTCTGGAGTTCTGGATCCCAGAAATCTACAGCAAAGGTTTGGGGGAGCGTCTACAGGTAGATAGAAACATTGAAAATAGGAGCAGGAGGAGCCCATTCGTCCCTTTCTGCCTGCTCTGCCCTAGAAATAGTGGGTCACTGGTGATCATTTGCCAGCATTCTCTGCACTCTGGAAGTGTTCCAATGGATTGGAATGTAGTTAATGTAACCCCACTTTTTAAAAAAGGACAGTAAGAAGTCTTACAACACCAGGTTAAAGTCCAACAGGTTTGTTTCAAATCACTAGCTTTCGGAGCGCTGCTCCTTCCTCAGGTGAATGAAGAGGTATGTTCCAGAAACATATATATAGACAGATTCAAAGATGCCAGACAATGCTAGGAATGCGACCATTAGCAGGTGATTAAATCTTTACAGATCCAGAGATGGGGTAACCCCAGGTTAAAGAGGTGTGAATTGTGTCAAGCCAGGACGGTTGGTAGGATTTCGCAGGCCAGATGGTGGGGGGTGAATGTAATGCGACATGAATCCCAGACATGAATCAAGGAGGGAGAGAAAAAATGGGGAATTATAGACTGGTTCGTCTGATATTGATGGTGGGGAAAGTGCTGGAGCCCATTATTAAGGATGAAGTAACTGACCATTTGGAAAGTGGGGACAGGATCGCTCCAAGTCAGTATGGATTTACTAAAGGGAAATCATGCTTGACAAATCTTCTGGAATTTTTTGAGGATGTGACCAGTAGAGCGGACAAGGATGAACCAGTGGATGTTGTGTATCTGGACTTTCAAAAGGCTTTTGACAAGTCCCACACAAAAGATTAGTGAGCAAAATTAGAGATCATAGTATTGGCGGTAATATATAGACGAGGATAGAGAATTGGTTGGTAGACAAGAAGCAGAGAGCGGGAATAAATGGGTCCATTTCAGAGTGGTAGGCAGTGACTAGTGGGGTACCGCAGGGTTCATTGCTGGGACCCCAGCTGCTCATAATATACATTAATGATTTGGATGAAGGAATTGCATGCAATAGCTCCAAATTTGCAGACGACACAAGGCTGGGTAACAGCGTGTGCTGTGAGGAGGATGCAAAGAGGCTGCAGGGTGACTTGGACAGGCTGACTTAGTGGACAAATACTTGGCAAATGCAATATAATGTGGGTAAATGTGAGGTTATTCACTTTGGTGGCAAAAACAGGAAGGCAGATTATTATCTGAATGGTGGATGTCTCGGAAAAGGGGAAGTGCAACGAGACCTGGGTGTCATGGTGGAACAGTCGCTGAAGGTTGGCACGCAGGAACAGCAGGCTGTGAGGAAAGCTAATGGCATGCTGGCCATCATAGCGAGAGGATTTGAGTATAGGAGTAGGGATGTCTTGCTGCAATTATATAGGGCCTTGGTGAGACTACATTATGAGTCTTGTGTGTAGTTTTGGTCTCCTAGTTTGAGGAAGGAAGTTTATATTGAGGGTGTCCAGCGAAGGTTCACCAGACTAATCCCCAGGATGGCAAGACTGACATATGAAAAAAGACTGATCGACTGGGCTTGTAGTCACTGAGTTTAGAAGAATGAGAGGTGATCTCATAGAAACAGCGAAAGTCCTGATAGGACTAGACAGGCTAGATGTGGGAAGAGTGTTCCTGATGTTGGGGACATCCAGAACTAGGGGTCACAGTCTAAGAATTCAGCACTGAAATGAGGAAGAACTTCTTCTCTCAGCGTGTTGTGAACTTGTGGAATTCTCTACCACAGCAAGCTGTTGGAGCCAGTTCGCTGGATATATTCAAGCGGGAGCTGGATGTTGCCCTTGCGGCTAAAGGGATCAAGGGGTATGGAGAGAAAGCAGGAGTGGGATACTGAATTTGCATGATCATATTGAATGTTGGTACAGGCTCGAAGGGCCGAATGGCCTACTCCTGCATCTATTTTACATGTTTCTATTATGATCATGGTTGATATTTCAACTCAATAGTTTAATCCCGCTTTCCCCCCCCATATCCTTTGATCCTCTTCGCCCTAAGTGCTATATCTAACCGCTTCTTGAAAACATACAATGTTTTGGCCTCAAATACTTTCTGTGGTAAGGAGATCCACAGGCCGACCTCTCTCTGGGTGAACAAAGAACAAAGAACAAAGAAATGTACAGCACAGGAACAGGCCGTTCGGCCCTCCAAGCCCGTGCCGACCATACTGCCCGACTAAACTACAATCTTCTACACTTCCTGGGTCCGTATCCTTCTATTCCCATCCTATTCCTATATTTGTCAAGATGCCCCTTAAATGTCCCTATCGTCCCTGCTTCCACTACCTCCTCCGGTAGTGAGTTCCAGGCACCCACTACCCTCTGCGTAAAAAACTTGCTTCGTACATCTATTCTAAACCTTGCCCCTCTCACCTTAAACCTATGCCCCCTAGTAATTGACCCCTCTACCCTGGGGAAAAGCCTCTGACTATCCGCTCTGTCTATGCCCCTCATAATTTTGTATACCTCTATCAGGTCGCCCCTCAACCTCCTTCGTTCCAGTGAACGAAGTCATTTCTCCTCATCTCTGTCCTAGATGGTCTACCCGGTATCCTCAGACTGTCTCCCCTAAGATATTCCAGCTTCAGTGGCACCGAGGAGGTCCATCTTCCAGCCTCAAGAGTGTTCCTGGAGAATGGTGGGTTAGTGATGCTTGCCGCATTTTAAATATGGCATCTGGATATAGTGACGTGACAAGTGCTATCAAGCCTGTTGTGCCACAGAATACAGTGCCGAACCCCCAGATGCGTAATTAATGCGATCAGGGCTGGAAGAGATGTCATAGTTTCCCATTGATTTAAACAGGGGGAAACATTCCACATCCCCGCCATGGGACTTAGTCACACATGGGAGAATTCCACGCCTGCGTTTCGGTTTCCAGTTCACTTGCTGGCACAAAGAGGTGTAAAATGGTAAGGTTGCTGCAATATGTTACCTTGCCGTTGTTGTTCTCGTTGTTGCTTTTTTGGTCCTCTATTACTTGTAAGGTGATGTTCTACAGTATTATGAAAATTTCTTCCAATGCTATGCTACACTGACAAGGCAGACGAGCTGTGTCATAGAATAGTTGAAGCCTATGTAAATATTCATAACTTTTCTCCTCAATGAGGCTCAATGCAGCATGAAATTAAGGAAAGTGAAGTAAATTTGAAAGCGTATCATCCAGACAAAACGTTTAGTGGTGTCAGAATACTTTTCACTTCATTATCTTTACACATTTTAAAGCGTGGCCCTTAAACAACTAGTTGTTTGACTTGTGTTGTCATGATAGGGAGACATTAGGAACTTGGGTGCAGAAATGGGGTCCAAGCTGTAGAAGGCAATTTAGGGGTTAAAAAAACTGCTAGCAGCAGAGTTAGAGGGATACACCCACAGCCTGAGTAACCTAGTTCCATTCAGACTTAACCTCGTTAGTGGGGAATACACAGGATGCCCCGAATCAGCCAGGATGATGCACACAAGAACCATTGTCATTCAGGGCAACCTTTATGACCAGCCATTATCCCATCACAGAGTCTGATGACCTATTTGTACATCAAGAGAAGGTTAATTGCATATGAATGGCATAGCCCTAATTCTGTGCATAAACGGAAGTGGGCAATAAGCCAAGATAACAATAAGGGTTTAAACTCTGACCACCTCAAGCGAGAACCTTTGTTTGAGGGGTGGGCAGAGCTTAGAGAGAGAGAGAGAGGGTGGGGAAGAAATGCTGTTTCAAATAGTTACGGGAGAAAGCTTTGGGAAATCAACCGAGATGGTCATGAAAGTTGCCACCGAGGCAAGTTTTGGAAAAGGGTTCAGAACTAATGACCCTACCAGAAGGAAAGTTGCTTCGTAAATGCACATATTGCCTTTATCTACCTGTGAAAGTGGTACGAGAGCTGCATGTTCTGTTGCAGTGTTGTATAATGGAAACTAGTGTGCTACAGTTAAGAAACTGCATGTAATCTGTTAGTGTTAGAGCTGAGGTAAAAGTTTCAATATTGTATTCTTTTCTTTTGTTTTAATAAAGTTTGTTTATAAAATAACCAAGCCCTTTTTCCTATAATACTCCTGGAATGAATCGATCTTTTGACACCACATTAAAACTTCAAAACATTATGGCCTCTGATCCAGCCTCTTAACCACTGTTGAGAGCTGACCAGGCATCCCGAATAGTGTTTTTCACTCTTCATTTCTTTTTCTGTTAAATTCTGTTAAATAACGAGCACTGAACCCAATTCATTTCATTCGCACTACATTTCTAGTCAGCTGATCACCAGTGATATAACATCGAATATTACCTTGGAAAAGGTTGGGGCTTATATTGAACCAAATGTCCAGGTTAAGGGAAGTGAAGGTGAGGGAGAAGTATATGTCATGGGATTAGTCCCATGTCCCAATAATATCCATTGACATTTCCCTGCCAAATAGACTAGTCTATACATTTCTGGGTTGTGGACATCACCAGTAAGGCTAGCATTTAATTACCCATCCACAATTGCCCTTGAGAGGTGGTGGTGAACTGCTGCCTTGAAATGCTGTAGTGTCATATTGTGATTATGGGGATTCCAGCAATAATGAAAGAATGGTGATATATTTCCAAGTCAGGAAGGTGTGAGATTTAGAGGGACCTTGTAGTTGGTAGTAGCACCTACTGGTAGTAGCACCTACTGCTTTTGAGCTTCTAGGTGGTATACATTACAGTTTTGGGAGTTGCTGTCAAAGGCCCCTTCGTTTGTGTTATACTTCATCTTGTAGGTGACTCACTTTGCTACCATGTGTGTTGGTGGTGGATGGCTTGCCAATCAAGGTAGCTGCTTTCTCCTGGATGGTGTTAAAAATCTTGAGCATTGGTCCTCAAAGAGGCCGGGGATGTCTAACTGCCCCAGGATGTAGCCATTGTGCACACTTCCTGGGAAGCGTGCACACACGTGCATGATCTGCATGTGGTGGTCACACACGAGCTGAATGTTCAAGGAGTTGAACCCCTTCCTGTTAACAAAGGGCATTCCCAGATGGCCCGGTGAGCACAAGGCGACATGCATGCAGTCTATCATCCCTTGGACTTGGGGGTATCCTGGTGATGGCAGAGAATCCTGCTGCCCGGCCATCCTGTTGGGATTAGGCCACGTCAAAATTGAGGAGTGGCGCATAAACTAGTCAACGGAAAGGTTCATGTGAGCAGTTGGTAACTGTGCAGCTGGCGAGCTTGGAAAAGCCCAGGAACATGTCAGCCCAGTGCAGCTGAATAGGCACCGGCTCAGTTCGGCTGGGGGGCTGAGCATGGGGGAAAACCCCTGGGGAGCAGTTTTCAGCTCAGTGAAGCTTAAGTGGTTAATCTGTGAAGCTTGAAGTTGTGGCAAAGAAAAACCAGTGAGCACTGGTGTTCTGCTCATTGTAGCCAGGGGGCTTGGATTACGCTGGTGATTAGGTGCTGGGGTGCAGCCAGGCTAGCCCATTGGGACACAGTCTCAGGAGAAGAGCTGATGTACTGTTGCCTGACTCATTGCAGGCAGAAGGAACAAGAGATCCACCAGGCTGTGTTTGAGCTACTGTCAAAGGGAAATCAGAGCATAAATCTTCAAAGGAAAGGAGCTGAAATCACTTGTGAGGAAGACCGTGTTTCAAGAATGTTTGTGACTCACAGTGATCACTCACCTGGATGGCCTGCTGAGTAAATTCTTGTAATCTCTTTGGTAGTATACCATAAAATCTGCCATTTATAGTGTGTATATCAAATTATTTTTTGGATATTGACAGTGTGCTTTCTTGACTCTTCAGAGCCACTATTCTTCTGCTTAAAACTATTGAAACTGATGGCTTTATTCTCTTAGGGATTTGAAACATTTTAGGAAGGACAGGAGGGGCGAGATTCTCCGACCTCCCGCCGGGTCGGAGAATCGCCAGGGGCTGGCGTGAATCCCGCCCCTGCCGGTTGCCGAAGTCTCCAGCACCAGAGATTCGGCGGGGGCGGGAATCGCGCCGCGCAGGTTGGCGGGCGCCCCCGCTCGATTCTCCAGCCCGGATGGGCCGAAGTCCCGCCGCTAAAATGCCTGTCCCGCCGGCGTAAATTAAACCACCTACCTTACCGGCGGGACAAGGCGGCGAGGGCAGGCTCCACCATGGTGGAGGCAGAAGAGACTCCCTCCACTGCGCATGCGTGGGAAGCTGTCAGCGGCCGCTGACGCTCCCACGCATGCGCCACCCGGAGATGTAATTTCCGCGCCAGCTGGCGGGGCACCAAAGGCCTTTTCCGCCAGCTGACGGGATGGAAATCAGTCCGGCGCCGACCTAGCCCCTTAAGGTTGGTGCTCGGCCCCCAAAGATGCGGAGCATTCCGCACCTTTGGAGCGGTGCGATGCCCGTCTGATTTGCGCCGTTTTGGGCGCCAGTCGGCCGACATCGCGCCGTTTCCGGAGAATTTCGCCCGAGGTCCTTTCAGGGTGCAGAGGAGATTAGTTACAGAATGGTTCTAGCATGCGGGAATTTGGCTGCAAGGTTAGACTGGAAAAGATTTGATTTTTCTCCTTCCAGCAAAGGATGTTGAGGGGAGATATGATAAATGTGCACAACATTATGATGGACTAAGATATGGGCTGGGGTTCTCCAAGCTCGCACCAGCTCGGAGAATCGGTGTTGATGCCGAGACGGACCGAGGCGCCAATCCGACGCCAGGACGCGATTCTCCGGTGACTGGAGAATCGGCAGCAGCAGTGCGCGATTGACGCGGCGCCGGTCGGGGGCCGTTGAAAGAGGCCTCCGCGGCGATTCTTCGAGGTCGACCGGCCAAGTTCCCGCCGGCGTGGTACTAACATGGGGCGAAATTCTCCTACCCGCCCCGCCACATTTCTACCCCGACCGGCCGGTGGGAGTCTCCGTAACACCGGCCAGTCAATGGGGTTTCCCATTGTGGGGCAGCCCCACGCCGTTGGGAAACCCCCGGGCGCCGGCAAAACGGAGACTCCCGCCGGCGGAGAATGACGCCCATGGTTCTACCCGACGGGAGCTCGGACCCGAGGCCGCGGTGGCCATCCTGTTGGGGGGAGGCGGGTAGACCAAACTCCGGGGGGGACCTCCACAACGGCCAGACCCGCGATCGGTGGGAGGGCCCTACCTTCTTCTGCGCCGGCCTGCTGTGTGGGTCCGCCATGTTGCACAAGCCTGGCGCGGAAGCGGCCGCCACGCGCATGCGTGGACCTGCAGCCGGCAGTACAGGACCACGTATCGGCGCTGCGCGGAGCACTCCGGCGCCGTGCTGGCCTCCTGTGGGCCACGGAATCGCTGGGCCAGGAGGCCCATTCACACCGGCGTGAAACACTCTGGTGTTTACGCTAGCGTCAACACTTAGCCGCCGTACTGCAGAATCCCGGCCATGGTATCTAAATAGAAGCTGTTCCATTTGTTGATTGTACAAGGACTTGGGGACACATTTTAAGGTTTTGGGCAAGGGATTCAGGGGGAATGTGAAGAAGAATTTTTTATTGATAATGAGACTAACTTCTTATGACTGGAAAAACTGGACAATCTCAGCATGTCTGGCAGCATTTGTAGAGTGCGATAGAAGCTAATGTTTTGAGTCTGGATGACTCTTTGTCAAAGCTGGAGAGAACTGGAAATAGGGTCTGATTTATACTCTTGTGGGATGGCATGGAGCGGTGGGGCTGGATAGGGGGTCAGCGATAGGTGGAGATTGACAAAAATATCGTGGACAGAAAGACAAAAGAAATGTAAATGGCAGTGATTAAGGCTAAGAATGGTGCTGATAGTGGCACTTTAAGAGATTAGAATTTTTTTAAATGGCAGAATGACGGTAAGCAGTGTGTCAAAGGACAACGAGGAACAGAGAATAGATGGCCTGGGTGGGGTGGGGGAAGGGGAGGGCGGGAGGGCAATGGTGAGGGAAAAACAGATCAATGGAAGAAATGGATATAGAAATGGGGTGAAGATGGGAGAGAATGTTCACAGTCTGAAGTTGTTGAACTCTGTTAAGTCCGGAAGGCTGTAATGTGAGTAATGGGAAGATGAGGTACTGTTCCTCCAGTTTGCGCTGGGCTTCTCTGAAACATTGCAGCAGGCCAAGGGCGGTCATGTGGACATGAGAACACAACGGTGAGTTGAAATGTATACTCACTTCCTATGAATGCAGGTGGAAGCAGAGATAATGAACGATTACAGAAGGATATTGTATTGGATGGGCACTTGAGAGAAATAAAGTTCAAGGCTATGAGGGTGGAATGTATGAATGGGACTCTACAGAGAGTTGGCATGGACACAATGGGCAGAATTGCTTCCTTCTGTGCACTAATGACTCTATGTTAGGCTCAGACTGAAAACCGACATACAGCTCTCCAGTGACACATATCAGCTTTCTCCCCAGATAGAAAAAAATATGAGAGGGCATGATTTAATACATCACTCTGGCGGGGTGGGGCCTCATAGAGTTGGTCCCCAGTATACGGAGACGGGGGCACCATCTTTAAAGGGAACCCCAATCAGAACTGGTGTTTGACTCTTCCCCCCCTCCCCCCCCCCGGACAGTCATTGGGGCAACACCCCTCCCCCTCCCACTCTCCCTCCCTGGAGATTCATTGGGGGCTCCCTGTCACCACCACCGCAGTTGTATTACCGGCGTTTCCGCCTGTTTCTGTCTGTTCCTCCCCATCCATGTCTGAAGTTCCCCCTTTACCACATGCTCTCCCCCCACTGCACATAAATGGTGACCCCCCCCGCCCTCATGGGGCTACCACAAGTGCATGAACCTTGTGACGTTGTCAGTGAGGGGCGGGGAAAATTGGGTAATGCGATCTCACCGAAGAGAATCCCGTTTCTCAATTCTCTTCTGATTTTCTGCCCACCTTGCTGTTCTCTCTAATGGCCGGCTGAAAATTGCCCCCTATGACTCTACGGGTGGGATTTTCTGGCTCATGGACTTTTGGCTACTCTCCTAATTTTTTAGTTTCACTCACGCCGATTCCTGCCACAGGCAGGACCGGAAAACCCTGCCTTGCATCTCTCCACATCCTTCAGGACTCTGCTATCTTGGTCAGTGGTTGTACTAACTAGCTATCCTTGCTGAGGGACATTGAAATCCACTCATCAGAGTGTATTCTATGCCTTTGTCAGCTGTAGTGCTTCTTTCAAGTTGTGTTCAACATGGAAGGGCACCCATTCATCAGTTGAGGGAGGGCAGTAATTGCAATCAGCAGGAGGATTCCTTGTAATCTGATGGCTGGGTGTAAATTCATTTCCTTGTGTGGCATTTGATTGGGGACAGAGGAAAATAGGTTGATGCTATGGCTCTTAATATTCACTTCCAGTCTCCAGTCAGTAAAGAAAATATAATAGAGACAATTAGGCAGAATCATAAAAGACCAGGGGCGTCATTCTCCGACCCCCCGCCGGGTCGGAGAATGCCCGTTGGCCGCCGTGAATCCCGCTCCCGCCGAAGTCTCCGCTCCCGGAGATTGGGCGGGGGCGGGAATCCGGCAGCGGCGGTTGGCGGGATCCCCCGCTGGATTCTCCGGCCCGAATGGGCCGAAGTCCTGCCCAGGAATTGCCTGTCCCGCCGGCGTAAATCAAACCTGGTATTTACCGGCGGGACCAGGCGGCGTGGGCGGGCTCCGGGGTCCTGGGGGGGGGTCACGGGGCGATCTGACCCCGGGGGGTGCCCCCACGGTGGCCTGGCCCGCGATCGGGGCCCACCGATCCGCGGGCGGGCCTGTGCCGTGGGGGCACTCTTTCCCCTCCGCCTCCGCCACGGCCTCCACCATGGCGGAGGCGGAAGAGACTCTCCCCACTGCGCATGCGCGGGAAACTGACAGGGCCGCTGACGCTCCCGCGCATGCGCTGGGAAACTGACAGCGGCCGCTGACGCTCCCGCGCATGCGCCTCATTTCCGTGCCAGCTGGCGGGGCAACAAACGCCATTTCCGCCAGCTGGCGGGGCGGAAATCCCTCCGGCGTCGGCCTAGCCCCTCAATGTTGGGGCTAGGCCGCCAAAGATGCGGAGCCTTCCGCACCTTTGGGCCGGCGCGATGCCCGTCTGATTGGCGCCGGCTTTGGCGCCAGTCGGCGGGCATCCCGCCGTTGGGGGAGAATTTCGCCCCAGATACCCTAGATAGCTAAATTAAATATTTATTTTTTAAATGTTATTGTCAGATTAGTGCTAGAAACATTTTCAACCTTTTCCGTATTGCTTGGTGAGTTGCCACTGCAGCTGGATGAATCTTTATGTATGGTGGATCATTGGAATGTGGACAAGGTTCAGGAATCAAAAGATAAACTTGCTTTGGGATACCCAATGATAACCACCTTTTTTTAAGTTTAATAAATTAGTGATTTTTATTACCCAACAAAATCTTCAATTGAAGCAAAACTTGTATTAAGTCTTCTGGTTCCCCCAAGTTTGAAATAGTTACACTTTTAGCCTCAAAATGCTGGAGTTTCATAGAGTTTATTTCTTACAGCTGTTCATGTGACTGGTGAATGACACATGCTTGCTCAGCACCTGACTGCAGTGCAAGCAGTAAATGTGATGTTCTGGATGTACCTTCTCATAACAAATAGTTCCATTTCTTCACCATTAATAAAACAGCATGTAACCTATTTGGGCTGCTTTTAGAATTATAAAATGCCACAAAAAAATTGTTTGTATATGAAACCTTTAAATAAAATTTGTCCCAAGGTGCTTCACAGATTTTGAACATTGATGTGAAAATAGGAAGAGAGAGGTTAGGAAGGGTGACTTAAAGCCTGGTTGATGGTTTAGAATTTGAGAAGGTTTTTAAACGGGGTAATTCAGAGACAGCTGAAAACTCTGCAGCTATTGTGTTGGCACAAGGCCATAATAGGAATTGTCTCCGAGTATGACCCTGGCTGTTGGGAAGGAGGATAAAGTGAAGCAGTGATTTTGTGATTCCAACCTTGGACTTTGAAAGTCTGTGTGGGTTGTAGGAGAATGGAAGATGGGGTGTGGTGATGAGTTTCACAGATGTGAGAAAGTAATGTGAATCCTTTAACATCCAACGGAAGGGGACATTTTATAGATTTGCACACAAAGGAGATCCATTCTCCTTATTGGTGCCAGAGGCTGCAAGCGATGTGCTCCATCAAAATTCTCTTGGATTAAGAAAGTGGAGCATAAGATCAGGGGCGGAGAATCGCCGGGGGCTGGCGTGAATCCCGCCCCCGCCAGTTGCCGAAGTCTCCGGCACCGGATATTCGGCGGGGGCGGGAATCGCGTCGCGCCGGTTGGCGGGCCCCCCCCCCGCGCGATTCTCTGGCCCGGATGGGCCGAAGTCCCGCCGCTAAAATGCCTGTCTCGCCGGCGTAAATTAAACCACCTACCTTACCGGTGGGACAAGGCGGCGCGGACGGGCTCCGGGGTCCTGGGGGGGGCGCGGGGCGATCTGGCCCCAGGGGGTGCCCCCAGGGTGGCCTGGCCCGCGATCGGGGCCCACCGATCAATGGGCGGGCCTGTGCCGCGGGTGCACTCTTTCCCTTCCGCCTCCGCCATGGTGGAGACCATGGAAGAGACTCCCTCCACTGCGCATGCGCGGGAATGCCGTCAGTGGCCGCTGACGCTCCCGCGCATGCGCCACCCGGAGATGTCATTTCCGCGCCAGCTGGCGGGACACCAAAGGCCTTTTCCGCCAGCTGGCGGTGCGGAAATTCGTCCGGCCCCGACCTAGCCCATTAAGGTTGGGGCTCGGCCCCCAAAGATGCGGAGCATTCCGCACCTTTGGGGTGGCGCGATGCCCGTCTGATTTGCGCCGTTTTGGGCGCCAGTCGGCGGACATTGCGCCGTTTCCGTAGAATTTCGCCCCAGATCCTGCGCATTATAAAGTACCTCATTCTGAAATGTTTTGCTGTGAAAATCACTGTATAAATAAGGCTTGAGCCTACTTGTGGCCTATCTCTCCTTCATCTTCCTCCCGACATCCATTCACAATCTGTGAGTACACAGATATGTGGAGGGGAGAGAAACCTCCCAAGGTCTTTTAAAAAGTTTGTGAATAAACCTGGATTTGTTGTTCTAGCCCATTCATTGCACTGTTAGGTTGCTGAAGCAAGTCCTCCACATGGGAAATGTCTCTGGGCAGGTTGGAAAACTTTTTTAAAAATAATCTGACACTGAAGTGGGCTGAAGTACTTAGCGCGGTATCTCACTGACATGTACAACCCCCTTTAATTGCTCCTTTAAACTTTTAGCTGATTAGGAGAAAGCATCAATTTAAATGCCTTTCCTGCTGCAAATAAACCTTGGAAGCACATCAGAAAACTTAAAAGGATCATTCAGCACTGACTGTAAGAATTCCTTCTTCATTTCCAAAGTGCTTAATCAAATAAAATTGTTATTTTTTGGTGATTGAAGTTATTCAATGTTAACTGGAAAGCAGACATTGTTGTAGTCTAATTTCTGTACTGAAAAGCAGAATCTAACATGAAGATAACATTGGTCCTTTATAAAACACCTCCACAAAGTCATTTGTATAGTTGAGTACATTCAGCCCCCCTCCCACAGTTATATAATATCTTTAAAAAGAGACATTTTATGTTTGTAGAGCTGTAATGTGCATTCAAATCTGCAGCATTTTTTTTCTCAAGTAACTGCACTTCCTCCTTCGTGAACAGCTTTGGAAGGATTGAGCTACACTGGATCAAAGGGAATTGTCAGTAATTTGGTTTTGCAGCTTGCGCAAGCAATTGAGGTGCACACTCAGCTCAGCTCCCAGTGGACAAATGATCATCACAAAGTTTTTTTTCAAAGAGAAAAAAAGAGCTGACATCAGCATTAATTAAGATGTCTCAAAAAGTGAAGTAATGTGAAGTGATGCAACAAAAACAAGCTGGAGTTTAAGGTCATTGTTAGACAAATGCAAACCTTGGGAATGCTTCCTACTCTCATTGGTTGCAAATAAGAAGGTACTCCCATCCTTAATACCGTTTTCCCTCAGTTCAAGAGAATCTCCGCAACAACTCTTCTCATAAGGGCAATGATATTTTACCATATGAAAGTCCTGTCTACAGAATTCTGTTCAGATGTAATTATAGAATCATAGAATTTACAGTGCAGAAGGAGGCCATGCGGCCCATCGAGCCTGCACCGGCTCTTGGAAAGAGCATCCTACTTCAGCCCACACCTTCACCCTATCCCCGTAACCCAGTAACCCCACCTTACCTTTTTTGGACACTAAGGGCAATTTAGCATGGCCAATCCACCTAACCTCCACATTTTTGTGCAAGGGCAGCACGGTAGCATAGTGGATAGCACAATTGCTTCACAGCTCCAGGGTCCCAGGTTCGATTCCCGGCTTGGTTCACTGTCTGTGCGGAGTCTGCACATTCTCCCCGTGTGTGGTTTCCTCCGGATGCTCCAGTTTCCTCTCTCAGTCCAAAGACGTGCAGGTTAGGTGGATTGGCCATGCTAAATTGCCCTTAGTGTCCAAAATTGCCCTTAGGTGTAGGGTGCGGTTACTGGGTTATGGGGATAGGGTGGAGGTGTGTGCTTGGGTAGGATGCTCTTTCCAAGGGCCGGTGCAGACTCGATGGGCCGTATGGCCTCCTTCTACAGTGTAATTTCTATGAAACTTTGGACTGTAGGAGGAAACCGGAGCACCTGGATGAAACCCACGCAGACACGGGGAGAACGTGCAGACTCCTCACAGACAGTGACCCAAGCCGGGAATCGAACCTGGGACCTTCGAGCTGTGAAGCCACTGTGCTAATCAATGTGCTACTGCACTGTCCCTTATTAAAGAAATGTCAGATATAGCATTGAGAGTAGTTAATTTTCGCAGCAGTTTGTGTCATACAGATATATCACTGGGCGAGGAACAGCTTTCAGTCATTGAACATAATTGATTGGAGATTTTCATTTACAACTGCATTCCAAATTGCTAACTGCTATGCAACTGAAACCATGATCCAACTAATTTTGGATATTGTATTCATTCATATTGTGTAATGTGGAACAGTAGCATTTTTTGTGAAGTTTACAATTCCTAACAAATTGTTAATTGCTACTAGGACCTGAGTCATGTGCAAAGTAATGTGCAATAGTAGGCACATTAAATTTTCATACAGTACGCCTCCAACACTCAAAAAGCTTGACACCAGGACAAAGCCACCTGCTTGATTGCTACCCCTTCCACAAGCATTCACTCCCTACATCACCACCGACAGTCCAAAGATGAGCAGGTTAGGTGGATTGGCCATGCAAAATTGCCTCTCAGTATCCAAAGATGTACAGGTTAGGTGGGGTTACGGGGCTAGGGTGGGGGAGTGGGCCTGGGTAGGATGCTGTTTCAGAGGGTCAGAGCAGACTCAATGGGCCGAATGGCCTCCTTCTGCTCTGTAGAAAATCTAGAATTCTAAAATTCTGTTCTATTCTATGATTCTTTGAACAGTGACAGCCTTGTATACCATCTACAATATGCACTATAAAGATTAACCAAGGCTCCTTAGACCAGTGTTTTTCAATTTTTTTTCTGGGGACGCATTTTTACCAACTGGTCAACCTTCGGGACCCACGCCGGCCGACCTTCGGGACCCACGCCGGCCGACCTTCGCGAACCACGGTGGTCGACCTTCGCGACGCACCATTTTCTCTAACCTTGTTTGCTGTGGACAAAATGGAGGAATCCCAATCGTGTTCAAAGCACGTGATGGTGACGTTCAGGGGCCGTGACCTGCACTCTGCCTCCCTCAGGCAGGACGATTACATAGAATTTTTTTTTAAATCTTCTGCGTCTCCGATTGCTCATTATATTCAATTTTTACTTCATTTCTTCAAATTGTAACAGTGTTGTTGCACGGCACAAAGAGACCAAAGCTCATGTCATTGTCAGACTCTTCAGATTCTTCCTGTTTCTTCTCTTCCTTTTTCACTTCAGCAGCAACAGGGGCAGCGGTGGAAACAACTGCTGCAGCAGCTGGGGCACTGCTACCAGCACCAACATTGCAGATCAGTCTATTGACGTCAATATTCGCCAATGCCTTGGCAAACAGACTAGGCCAGAATGGCACAATGGTCACACCAGCTGTTTTAATCAGGGCATTGAGTTTGTCTTCGGTGACAGTGACCTCGCCGTTGTGCTGGATGAGCGCGCTGTAGATACAGGCGAGTTCCGAGGTGGAGGCCATGGCACTGGTCTCTGCGAATGGGTCCGATGGTGCTAGTCGCCAGGGGGAAACTTGGCCTTAGCTTCGTTCAGATGAACCGAGCACTTATTATATGGTAAAAAGGCCGCTGGCAGCCGGCATAGTTAAAAGCCGGCTGTTGCGCGCGAATTTGTGCAATTTGCGACGGACGGCTCTGCGATTCTCCCGACACACGCCCACGACCCACCCAAAGGTTGCGCCCCCGACTTTGAAGATCACTGCCTTAGACAACAGCTTCTAAACACACGACCACTACCACCTACAAGGACCTGAGAATCAGACACATGGGAACATCACCACCTAGAAGTTCCCCTCCAAATCACTCACCATCCTGACTTGGAAATGTACTGCCGTGCCTTCACTTGCTAGGTCAAAATCCTGGAACTTTCTAAAAGCATTTTGGGCCTACATACGCCACATGGACTGCAGCCGTTCTAGAAGGCAGCTCACCACCATCTTCTCCAAGACAATTCAGGATAGGAAATAAATGCAGACCTAGCCAGTGATGCTCCTATCTCAGGAATACATTTTAAAAAGCATCTGTCAGAGTTTAATCTTTGCAAACTTTGGCTAAATTTGGAGGGAACATTTTGAGGCATATAAATACTTATAAGCAACAGTATGTCACTTATGCAAATGTCCGCCTTCAGTTACTCCTTTAGAAATCCTGGAAAGACTAATGGTTACAGTGTTGTTAACTATAGTGGGATCAATTTGATATGATCAATTAGGAATATGACACGAGAGACGTATTGGCATAAGATCAAAGTATATTGGCTGAGGTACAGTCTTTTCTCTCATATTGGTATGTCACAAAGTCTAGTAAGAACTGTGATGTTAGCATGCCAGTCGATGTTATAACTGAATGGGAATATTCCAGAATGGAATCCTGGCTCAAAAGACCATCATTTTTATTTTTTTTATAAAACCTGGAGGAACAGAGTCACATGACAGCTAATTAGATTTTACAGCAAAAATTTTTTTTTTAAGCAACAATGAAAAATTGGATTATTGTACAATATTCATTTAATTACCCCCTTAGTTTAACAATTACACACAGATTTCAAGATTAACATGGATTACAAAGTACATCTTAAGCCACAAGGGTCCCATTCACACAGTCCCTTTTAAGCACACAAGATGACTGTGCAAAAATTCTCTTGGGGTTCAGAGTGGAGTGTATATGTTTGTGCATGTCTCCTCAGAATCCTTCTAGATGAATGGTCATGTGAAAGTTTCCAAACTCCACACCGAAAAACACATTGTAAAACATGCAAGTTTCCAAACTCCACATCGAAAAACACATTGTAAAACCTTCTTTCATAATTATGCCTTCCCTTAGGGGTTTGCATTCCCAAATTGAGACCAGGGGCGGGATTCTCCGACCCCCCGCCGGGTCGTAGAATCGCCGGGAGCTGGCGTGAATGTTGCCCCCGCCGGTTGCCGAATTCTCCGGCACCGGATATTCGGCGGGGGTGGGAATCGCGCCGCGCCGGTTGGCGGGCCCCCCCCCCCGGCGATTCTCCGGCACGCGATGGGCCGAAGTCCCGCTGCTGGAATGCCTGTCCCGCCGGCGAGAATCAAACCACCTCTCTTACCGGTGGGACAAGGCGGCGCAGGCGGGCTCCGGGGTCCTGGGGTGATCTGGCCCTGTGGGGTGCCCCCACGGTGGCCTGGCTTGCGATCGGAGCCCACCGATCGGCGGGTGGGCCTGTGCCGTGGGGGCACTCTTTTCCTTCCGCCTTCGCATGGTCTCCACTATGGCGGAGGCGGAAGAGACCCCCTCCACTGCGCATGCGCGGGGATGCTGTGAGCGGCCGCTGACGCTCCCGCGCATGTGCCGCACGGCAAAGTCATTTCCGCGCCAGCTGGCGGGGCACCAAAGGCCTTTCCGCCAGCTGGCGGGGCGAAAATCAGTCCGGCGCGTGCCTAGCCCCTCAAGGTGAGGGCTTGGCCCCTCAAGATGCGGAGAATTTCGCACCTTTGGGGCAGCGCGATGCCGGTCTGATTCGCGCCATTTTTGGCACCGGTCGGCGGACATCGCGCCGATTGCGGAGAATCCCGCCCCAGGTTTTCCAAATGACACTTTTAAACAAAGCTCCCATTCCACGTTTAACAGCAAATAATAATAATAATCTTTATTGTCACAAGTAGGCTTACATTAACACTGCAATGAAGTTAAAGTGAAAATAATCCAGTCCAGGATTTTATACCACCCCACTTTAGGGTTCCTTTGTCTTAACTGATTTTACACAAACTCCGTGATCCAGCCACCAATTCCAATAGTTACTTCAACTCATGTTCAACAGGTTGTAGTAAAATCTCACAAACCACGGGCGTCATTCTCCGACCCCCCGCCGGGTTGGAGAATTGCCGGGGGCTGCCGTGAATGCCGCCCCCGCCGGTTGCCGAAGCCTCCGGTACCGGATATTCGGCGGGGGCGGGAATCGGGCCGCGCTGGTTGGCGGGCCCCCCCGCTGGATTCTCCGGCCTGGATGGGCCGAAGTCCCGCCGATAAATTGCCTGTCCCGCCGGCGTAAATTAAAGTACCTATTTACCGGCGGGACAAGGCGGCGCGGGCGGGCTCCGGGGTCCTGGGGGGAGCGCGGGGCGATCTGACCCCGGGGGGTGCCCCCACGGTGGCCTGGCCCGCGATCGGGACCCACCGATCCGCGGGCGGGCCTGTACCGTGGGGGCACTCTTTCCCTTCCGCCTCCACCACGGTCTCCACCATGGCGGAGGCGGAAGAGACTCTCTCCACTGCGCATGCGCGGGAAACTGTCAGCGGCCGCTGACGCTCCCGCGCATGTGCCGCTCCGACATGTCATTTCCGCGCCAGCTGGCGGGGCAACAAAGGCTGTTTCCGCCAGCTGGCGGGGCGGAAATCCCTCCGGCGCCGGCCTAGCTCCTCAATGTTGGGGCTCGGCCCCCAAAGATGCGGAGCATTCCGCATCTTTGGGGCGGCGCGATGCCCGTCTGATTGGCGCCGTTTTGGGCGCCAGTCGGCGGACATCGCGCCGTTTGGGGAGAATTTCGCCCCTTACTTCAGCTATCTTTCTGGCATCTCAGCCTTCTTCTCAGCTTGGTCTATCTGTACTGAACAGTGCTCTGTTCTAGTACCTTGTACATCAAACTTCTTGGAAACTTCCATCCATTTCTCTAGTTTCCTTAACTAGCTACTCTTCTGATCTCTGCCCTTGTTTCTTAATCATTACTCCATGTTATGGCTTTTCTTCTCGCAAAGCTGAAAGCGATGTTCCCTCTCCAGCTTTCTAAACCAACTGCTTCAAGCAGAGTTTTCAGATCTGCCTTCTCTCTCACTACATATATCCAACTGCCCACAAATTAGCTAAACTAAAATTTAAAAGCTTCTCTACCCCCCTTTCCGGTAGAGAAACATTAAATTAAACCCACGTAAAACTACCGTATTTCTAATGTTTACCAATACAAATATATATCCCTTAAAACAACCTTTCTTTTCCTAATAGTGGGCGAGCATATTTCGCATTCAACTGAATCAAATTGTTGACCTGGAGCAGTGATATGTAATTTATATCAAAAGAATGAGTTCTCCAAGTCATCCTCACTCAAGCAACATAAATAGTAAGCAGCAATAAATCATTCAGTATGATGTGACATTTTATGTGTCGTGGGCTATTATAGAGAAGAGAGTTTCTATTGCGACTCAATGAATTATCACAAAGTCAGGGCCAGGATATATAAAACACTGCAATAAACTGTTATAAAGGGCGTCATTCTCCGACCCCCCGCCGGGTCGGAGAATGGCCGTTGGCCGCCGTGAATCCCGCCCCCGCCCCCGCCGAAGTCTCCGAAGGGAGAAAAGTCGGCGGGGCGTTAATGGCGCCGCTGCCGCGGAGAATGTCACGGGCCTGCGCAAGGCAGCCGATTTTCGGCCTGCCGATATTCTCCCTTCCGGATGGGCCGAAGTCCCGTCGACGTGATGACCGTTCACGTCGACGTCAATCAAACCTCCTTTTCATCGGCGTGACCCGGTGCTCCAGGCTCACGCCGACCAGCGAGGAGGTGAGTGACGGCCTGGGGGGTTGGCTCTGGGCAGGAAATGGCGTGGCCGCAGACTGATTGCCTGAGAAGAGGTGTGTCTCGGCTTGTGTGTGTGTGCGGCGGGGGGGGGGGGGGGGTGGTTAGAGTAGGCTGGGCTCCGGGGGAGTGCCGGGAGGGGGTCCGTGCCGGGGTGGAGGTTGTGGAGGGGGTCCGTGCCGGGGTGGAGGTTGGGGGTTGTGGAGGGGGTCCGTGCCGGGGTGGAGGTTGGGGGGGGGGGTCCGTGCCGGGGTGGAGGTTGGGGGTTGTGGAGGGGGTCCGTGCCGGGGTGGAGGTTGGGGGGGGGGGGTCCGTGCCGGGGTGGAGGTTGGGGGTTGTGGAGGGGGTCCGTGCCGGGGTGGAGGTTGGGGGTTGGGGAGGGGGTCCGTGCCGGGGTGGAGGTTGGGGGGGGGTCCGTGCTGGGGTGGAGGTTGGGGCGGGGGGGGGTCCGTGCCGGGGTGGGTGATGGGAGGGCAAATGAGTTGGTCCACCTGGCCAGGTGCCAGCCTCCAACAGTTGGACCCATGCGGTCCATGCCACCTGGCTGGGGGGAGGAGGGGATATGGGCAATGATGACATGTCGTCGTTCCCCTCCCCCCCACCAGGTCGTCATGTTTTCAGATCATCCAGCGATGTTGGCCGCCGTGGTGGCAGCCGCTCATGTCTATGTTGCCCTGGATGAGGAGGAGGAGGAGGAGGAGGAGGAGGAGGAGCGTGCCAGAGAGGCGGCGCAGGCTGCCGCAGAGGGGCAGGCGGCAGCCGCCCAGGCTGGAGGGACACCTGACCGACAGGACGAGGAGGGGGAGGAGGACGTCGCGGCCCCACGGCAACGGAGGCACCCGAGGGCGCCCCGTGTGTACCGGCCCCGGCAGTCATACCAGGACCTCACGGACCGGGAATGCAGGAGGAGACTCCGGATGAGCCGGGAAACCGTGGCACACATCTGCCACCTGCTGGCACACCTGTCACCGCGTGGCACTGGCGGGGGACACCCTCTCCCCGTGTCCGTCAAGGTTACGGTGGCCCTGAACTTTTATGCAACGGGGTCATTCCAGGCACCGAGTGGGGACCTGTCCGGCATATCGCAGACATCGGTGCATCGGTGCATCCGGGCAGTGACAGATGCCCTTTATGCCATGGCGCACCGCTACATCCGCTTCCCCGTGGACCGGGCCAGCCAAGATGCCCGGGCCGTGGGCTTCTCTGCCATTGCCGGGTTCCCCATGGTCCAGGGCGCGATCGATGGGATGCACGTCGCCGTGCGGCCACCTGCAGATAACAGGGCCGTGTTCACTAATAGGAAGGGGACCTATTCGATGAACGTACAGGTGGTCTGCGACCACCGCATGATGATCCTGCACGTCTGCGCCCGTTACCCAGGCAGTGTACACGACTCATTCGTGTTGTCGCGGTCATCCATCCCCGGCATGTACGAGGGACGCCATCCCCGGCTGAGGGGCTGGTTGCTGGGCGACAGGGGCTACCCATTGCGATCGTGGCTGATGACGCCTATACGGAGGCCACGCAATGAGGCGGAGAACCGCTACAATGATGCCCATGTAGCGACAAGGGGAGTGATCGAGAGGTGCTTTGGCGTGCTGAAGATGCGTTTCAGGTGCCTGGACCTCTCTGGGGGCGCCCTCCAGTATCGGTCAGATAGGGTCGGCCGCATCATTGTGGTGTGCTGCGTCCTGCACAACATAGCCCAGCAGAGGGGCGATGTGCCGCAGGCAGAGGAGGGCGGAGTGGAGGAGCAGCAGGAAGAGGCCCAGTCCTCCCCAGATGAGGGGGATGGGGGCAATGGTCAGGGCAGACGGGGTAGACACAGACGGGTGGCTGTCCACCGTTACCGGCTGGCCCAGCGGGCACGGGACAGACTGATAGACGCCCGCTTCACTGACTAGATGGGCGTGGGAATCGGGTAGTATGGCCACAGACCGCACACCATGACAACAGCCGACCACCCACACCCCCCACCCATCCATCCACCCAGCACCATCACCCCCCTCCCCAACCCCACACACCCCACCCGCATGCACACCACCCCCCCACTCCCAATTGCCGATCCACCGGCGGCACAACGGGCCGGGCTCACCCAGTTGCGGGTGGACGCGTGTCTATCGCAGGCCATGGAGAATGATGACAGCCCGCCTCCGATGAGCTCCTGGCTCTACATCGTTGGACTATGTCTGACCCATGGCCACAGTACCACCATCCACCCGGACCATCCCTGCATGCGGCTGTGATACTGCAGCGCACGGTCCCGTCCTCTGCCCGGGGGATGTTGATGGCGGCCCAGGGGGAAGGGGGCAGACTCACCTGGGGCTGAGGTAAGACCACCCCTCACACACACACTTGCGCTCAACGTACATGACACCCCCGCACACTTTGGACAGAGCATAAAGGCAGCTTCGGTAGGTGTAACATTGACTTTAATAACCAAAGGAGTTCATGCACGTGCCCTAGCGCCTAAAACTCATCTGTGCCCTGCACCCGTGCCAACTTACTCAGTGTCTAATTGTTTGGCCTTACGGGCCCTTTGACTACGTCTACGTGGTTCCCCAGACGGTACAGCAGAACTGGAGGTGGACTCCTGTGATTCCTGCCCTCTGACACTGGATCCCTTTGGCGGCCGTTTCCTGGGGCGTCCTGGCCTAGATGGGCCAGGCTGCGGCCCGGGCGACTGGGATGGCGAGCTGCCAGCCTGTCCTGCCCGTTGCCCACCCGATGCACCTGGGACGGAAGGGGGGGAGTCCGAGGTGTCGCGGTGTACCGGGACCTCCCCTACAGAGGGAGCCGGGATGGACCACACCACCTCCTCCTCCCTCGGGGTGCCCGATGGCCCCCAGGCCTCTACATGGGTGGGGGATGCGAACGGACTGGCCATCCGACGCGCCCCCGACATCTGGCGCTGCCAGTCCTGGAGGCCCGTGCTGGTATCGACAGGGGTCTGCAGGTTTGCAGCCATGGAGCCCAGGGGGTTGTCGAACCCTGTCTGCGACAGTGCGACGCCAGCTCGCACATGGCCACTGGCGCCGATGCCCTCAGCGATGGCCTGCTGAGACTGGGCCATGGCCTGCAGAGACTGGGCCATGGCCTGCAGAGACTGGGCTATGGCCTGCTGAGACTGGGCCATGGCCTGCTGAGACTGGGCTATGGCGTTGAGCGCCTCTGCCATCTGGCGCTGGCACTGGCTCATGGCCTCCTGTGAGAGGGCAGCCATTTCCTGGGCCACAGACGCCGCCTGCACGGAAGGCCCCAGGCCTCGCAAACCGTTCCCCATGTCTGACACCGTCGCACCCATTGCCTCCACCGCGGACGCCACCCGTGCGGTGTCAGCCTGGGTGGCACGCATGACCGGGACCACTCCCAGCTCCTGGACGCGGGTGGACTCCTCCACCTGCGACCGCAGCCGCCGCAAGCCACCCGTCACCCTATTCGCTCGTCTCCGTGTCGGTGGTTGCATCGGATCTATGTGTGGGTGTGGTAACTGCAGGAACCCGGGATCCATCTGGGCGGCAGATGTTCGCTTGGCCTGGGCTGCCCTCCGACCGCCCGGTCCCTCTGCTGCTCCTACCTCCACCTGCTGTACCGGGACGGCTGTGTTGTGCGCACCAGTGAGTGTACCAGACGCCTCATCACTAAAGTGCCCAACCGTGGTGAGTGTTTCTGCGATGGTGGAGGGTGTTGGTGACAGCAGTGGCGTTGTGTCGTGCTCTTCGTCCCACTCTGAGTCCATGGCACTTTGGGGTGGGGGTTCGTCTCCACCCATCCACTCTGAGTCACTGTCCGGTATTTCGTCTTCCCGGGTAGGGGTGTCCTGGGTAGTGCTGTCCCGGGTAGTGCTGTCCCGGGTAGGGGTGTCCTGGGTAGTGGTGTCCCGGGTAGGGGTGTCCTGGATAGTGGTGTCCTGGGTAGTGGTGTCCTGGCTCGGATGTGACGGGGGCCTGTGGCTGCCCCCCTCATCGCTGGGTGGTCGCTCCCGCACGTGACGGGGGTGTCGTCTCCCTGTTGCTCCAGGTCTCTCCGTCTCCCGTGGTCTCCGAGGGGCATCCTGCGGGCGTCGCATGCTGGAGGGTTCGGGTCTCTCCGTCTCCCGTGGTCTCCGAGGGGCATCCTGCGGGCGTCGCATGCTGGAGGGTTCGGGTCTCTCCGTCTCCCGTGGTCTCCGAGGGGCATCCTGCGGGCGTCGCATGCTGGAGGGTTCGGGTCTCTCCGTCTCCCGTGGTCTCCGAGGGGCATCCTGCGGGCGTCGCATGCTGGAGGGTTCGGGTCTCTCCGTCTCCCGTGGTCTCCGAGGGGCATCCTGCGGGCGGTCTGCATCTGCGGGGATGGGTGCCTGGACGTTTGGTCCTGCGATACACAATGAAGCATGCATGGTTAGACATCAGGCAGTGATCAGGTGATACGGGAGAGGGGGATATAGGGGAGGGGGGATATGGGGACGGGCTGTTGGTGGCTCACTTGCTCGTGGGGCCCCGACCTCTGCATCAGCAACCTCCCGGTCGTCAGGTCCGCCAGCCAGTTCCAGGGCCCTTTCCTCGTGTACGGTCAGTGGCCTCTCATCAGCGGGCCCTCCTCCAGTCCTCACATGCTCCCTATTGTTGTGTGCGCGCTTCTCCTGGGGGGGGGGGGGGGGGGGGTGGTGGCAGGGGTAAAAGGCAACAGTGTTAGGCAGGTATATGAATGCACGCCATCGGTTGCGCGTGCATTGCAGAGGTTAAGGTTAGGGCTGGATTCACTTGGGGATATGGGGGAGGGGGGATATGGGGGAGGGGGGATATGGGGGATATGGGGGAGGGGGGATATGGGGGATATGGGGGAGGGGGGATATGGGGGATATGGGGGAGGGGGGATATGGGGGAGGGGGGAATATGGGGGATATGTGGGAGGGGGGATATGGGGGAGGGGGGATATGGGGGAGGGGGGGATATGGGGGAGGGGGGATGTGGGGGATATGGGGGAGGGGGGATATGGGGGAGGGTGGATATGTGGGAGGGGGGGATATGGGGGAGGGGGGATATGGGGGAGGGGGGATATGGGGATATGGGGGAGGGGGGAATATGGGGGATATGGGGGAGGGGGGGATATGGGGGAGGGTGGATATGTGGGAGGGGGGGATATGGGGGAGGGGGGATATGGGGGAGGGGGGATATGGGGATATGGGGGAGGGGGGAATATGGGGGATATGGGGGAGGGGGGGATATGGGGGAGGGGGGAATATGGGGGATATGGGGGAGGGGGGATATGGGGGATATGGGGGAGGGGGGGATTTGGGGGAGAGGGGATATGGGGGATATGGGGGACGCTCACCCTGCCTGCTCTGACGAGGTCGTTCACCTTCTTGTGGCACTGGGTGCCTGTCCGTGGTGTCAGGGCCACAGCGGTGACGGCCTCTGCCACCTCCCTCCACAGACGCCGGCTGTGGCGTGGGGCAACTCTGCGGCCGTGCCCGGGATACAGGGCGTCCCTCCTCTGCTCCACCGCATCCAGGAGCGCCTCCACATCGCGTGACTCGAACCTCGGGGCTGAGCGACGGCCAGCCATCAAGTCGGGTGTTGCGGTCGGCTGTTCCGGTCGGGTGGGGGGGGAGCTGCGCGGCCTTATGAGCCGTCACGCCGTGCAGCGCGTATGACGCTGCACGGCGTGAACCACTGCGCAAGCGCGGATCCCGTTACGTCGCTGCTAGCCCATTTCGGGCCGCAGACTATCGGCCCATTTTTATGACGTGACGCAAGTGGGATTTGCGCCGTTTTTTGCGCCGATCGGCGGAGTTTCCGCCGATAACGGAGAATTTCGCCCAAAATCTAGGGATTAAGGGAAACTATGTATGTACACTCATTAATCTTATTATGGGCAGCACGGTAGCATAGTGATTAGCACAATTGCTTCACAGCTCCAGGGTCCCAGGTTCGATTCCCGGCTTGGGTCACTGTCTGTGCGGAGTCTGCACGTTCTCCCCATGTGTGCGTGGGTTTCCTCCGGGTGCTCTGGTTTCCTCCCACAGTCCAAAGATGTGCAGGTTAGGTGGATTGACCTTGCAAAATTGCCCTTAGTGTCCAAAATTGCCCTTAGTGTTGGGTGGGGTAACTGGGTTATGGGGATAGGGTGGAGGTGTGTGGTTGGGAAGGGTGCTCTTTCCAAGAGCCGGTGCAGACTCGATGGGCCGAATGGCCTCCTTGTGCACTGCAAATTCTATATTATTGATGCAACTATTTCTCAGTATTTTGCTGCTCTGTATTTCACGACCATTTATTTAAAGAGCATGGTTAAAATTAATGTTGCTAACAGAGAGTGATATATACAATGACAGAACAATAACCTGAGATGTTCAGCTGTTAGTGAAAGCAGGCATCTCAATGTATTGTAACCAACATCTGAACCTGAGTCTTTGGGGAAGATGTCAGGCCTTTGGTTTGGTGGAAAGAAGATGGTAACGCCTCTAAAAACTATGATCCTTCCTTCACAATGATTGCGGTTGATGCAATCTCCCCAAGGGCATAGCTGGAGAACTTGCCTGAATTGGCAGTAGGTTCTTTTAAAATATAGTTATATCTGAAAGGATCATAGAATATGTTTCAAATTTATTTTAGTGTGGCTGGGAGGAGCAAGAATAAGACCAAAAGACGTAGGAGTAGAAGTAGTCCATTTGGCCCATTGAGTCCGCTCCACCATTCAAAGAGATCATATCTGATCTGATAATCCTCAACTCCACTTTCCTGCCTTATCCCCCAAACCCTTGAATCCTTTACTGATTAAAAATCTGTGTTTCTCAGCCTTGAACATGCGAATGACCCAGCCTCTACAACTCACTGCGGAAAAGAATTTCACAGATTCACTACCCTCTGAGAGAAGAAGTTCCTCCTCATTTCTGTCTTAAATGGGCGACCCCTTACTCTGAGATAATACCCTCTGCTCTTCGACTGACACAAGGGGAAACAATCTCTCCGCATTTACTCTGTCCAGCTCCCTGAGAATCCAATATGTTTCAATAAGTTTGCCTCTCATTCTTCTGAACCAATGAGTACAGACTCTACCTACTCAATCTCTCCTGCATAAGGGGATCAACCTAGTGAACGCTCTCTAGACTGCTACCAAAGCCAGGATATCTTTCTTTGGATAAGGGGACCAAACCTCTTCACAGTATCCCAGAAATGCTCCATCTGGCTTTACAAAAGCAGCCTGGGTCACTGTCGTACTGAGGCCCCTTGTCCCGAGAACTGCCTCCTTCAGAGGAGCCAGTGGGTTCCTCTGCACAGCTGCATGTTAAGGAGGCTGGTTTTTCCCATTTGTCTGGACAGCTGGGTCATGATGCAGAGTGGGGATAACAGTGCGAGTTCAATTCCTGTACCAACTGAGTTCATTCATGAAGGCCCCACCTTCTCAACCTTGCCCCTCGCCTGAGGTGTGGTGATCATCAGGTTAAATCATCACCAGTCAGCTCTCCCCTCAAAGGGGAAAGCAGCCTCTGGTCATCTGGGACTATGGTGACTTAGCTTTTGTTAAGGAGGCCGCACCATCAATCGCTGGTGGGCCAGCCAAGCTGCTCCTCATGTTGACTACCTGCACTTTTATCTGTGAAGAACCTTTATGTTAATGGTTCCAAAGAAATACTTAATCATGTTCTGTTATGAGACTGCTCAATATTTTATTTTTGTAAATATGGCGGTGTTATTTATCAAAGGTTATTCTATTTTCTTCTTTGATTCCATTTGAAGGACCACTCCGTACCCTGGTCATCCCCAGGAGAGAATGGACAGGCTGGATCCCTGGGCTCGTAGTGATGCATTTCAGTTAGTCTCGAGTAACTGTGCAAAATTGGTGCATTGCCTTTGCTCAATGTGTTCCTGTAGTGAAACTTGATGCGTTTGAAAGAGTGGGTAAGAACCCACATGCCATTCTGTGCCACAGCACCTCAGAAATTCAAGGCAATGTGCTGCAATACTGCCCCCTAGTGGAAGCAGGGTTATTTTGTACTAAGTTTTTTTTATTTCATCGAATCGTAGAATTTACAGTGCAGAAGTAGGCCATTCGGCCCATCGAGTCTGCACTGGCCCTTGGAAAGAGCACCCTACTCAACCCCACGCCTCCACCCTATCCCCGTAACCCACTAACCCCACTTAACTTTTTGGACACTAAGGGCAATTGAGCATGGCCAATGCACCTAGCCCTTCATCTCCAAAAAGGTTGGGTGGGGTTCTGGGTTAAGGGGATGGGGTGGAGGTTTGGGCTTAGGTAGGGTGCTCTTTCCAAGGGCCGGTGCAGACCCAGTGGGCCGAATGGTCTCCTTCTGCACTGTAAATTCTATGATCCTATTTATTCTGTCTAGACCCCTCATGATTTTGAACATCTCTAACAAATTTCCTTTCAATCTTCCCTTCTCCAATAAAAACAGTCCCAATCTCTCCAATCTATCTGCACAACTAAAGTTGTTCATCCCAGGAAATGTTTACATGATTTTCTTTTTGCACTCTCTCTAATACTTTCACATTCTTGTTGAAGTGTGGTGCCCAGAACTGGACACAATACTCCAGTGTTCTGTACAAGTTTAACATAACCTCTTTGCTTTTCCACTCTGTATCTGCATTAGTAAATATACATTATTAACTGTTCTCCCAACCTCTCTGCCACCTTCAGTGATTTATGCACATATACACCCAGGTCCCTCTGCTCCTGCACCCTCTTTAAGGATGCTTAAGTGAGTGGGTTAATGGCATCACTTCCACTTTTGGAAAGGCCAGTGTACAATTATTTCTCTCAATTTCGCAGTTGAATCATATAATAATAATCTTTATTGTCGCAAGTAGGTTTACATCAACATTGCAGTGAAGTTACTGCGAAAATCCCCTAGTCGCCACACTTTGGCCCCTGTTCAGGTATGCTGGGAAGAATTCAGAATATCCAAATTACCTAACAAGCACGTCTTTGGGGCCTTGTAAACCGGAGCACCCAGAGGAAACCCACGCAGACACGGGGAGAACGTGCAAACTCTGCACAGACAGTGACCCAAGCAGGAATCGAACTTGGGACCCTGGTGCTGTGACGCATCAGTGCTAACCACTACAGTGAATCTCTGCACAATCATCAAAACTCTTCCCATTGTTCCAAGATCAGCGAGGAAACTAAGAATGCACTGATCTAAGAAGAGACGTTAGATTTTTAGGCTGATCACCTAACATGGGTCTAATGGCCTTCATAATTATTCACCAATCTGGTGGACTAGTATTTGTGGACTATTGATGACTGCAAACTCCATGAGATTCATTTTTGGGGACTAAAACAACTTGAATACCACAAGTCCAATAAGGTATAATTTAATTTCCAAGTCACAATTGAAGCTGGATCTTCCTGGATCTTGCTCCATTTTCACACTCTGAAAAAATGGAGGGAGGAGCAGATGCTTCCAGGCACACCATGTCAGTGTCACAGTGTAGATGTTGAAGGCTTTGCCATCCCTGGCATTCTGACCCTATCCCTGGGATTTTGTTTGCACTGAAGCGTTTGATAGACTTCTTGGCCACCTGCACTCAGAGAGGATACATGATTCCACAGGATTTCTTTCCCAACTATGTTTATACTCTGCCTCTCTGTTCCTGTTTAGTAAACACATTTATAACAAATTAAACTCAGAACTATTGACATTTCTTTCTTCATTTTTCTCAAGACTGCTGGTGTGGGGACATTTGAAGATCAATGAAAAGTGAATAAATCAACCTTCCTGTTGTAGCGATGCAAGTGAAGCTTTAATGTGAGATCATTTAAAAAGAATCTGTTCTGCTCCCAGTTGTGTTATTCAATCCTAATTGCTTTCTATAACATGGTCCAGTCAGACTGCTGTGACTGACAAAAGGCTACATTAATTTCGCGTTTTTGCAACCTCAAGATGCCCAATGCACTTTGAAGACAATGAAGCACTTCTAGAGTGCCGGCACTGTTCGAAAACATGGAAACCTGGGGCGAAATTCTCCCCCAACGGCGCGATGTCCGCCGACTGGCGCCAAAAACGGCGCCAATCAGACGGGCATCGCGCCGGCCCAAAGGTGCGGAATGCTCCGCACCTTTGGGGGCCGAGCCCCAACATTGAGGGGCTAGGCCGGCGCCGGAGGGATTTCCGCCCGCCAGCAGGCGGAAATGGCATTTGTTGCCCCGCCAGCTGGCGGAAATGGCGTTTGGTGCCCCGCCAGCTGGCGCGGAAATGCGGCGCATGCACGGGAGCGTCAGCGGCCGCCGACAGTTTCCCGCGCATGCGCAGTGGGGAGAGTCTCTTCCGCCTCCGCCATGGTGGAGGCCGTGGCGGATGCGGAAGGGAAAGAGTGCCCCCACGGCACAGGCCCGCCCGCGGATCGGTGGGCCCCGATCGCGGGCCAGGCCACCGTGGGGGCACCCCCCGGGGTCAGATCGCCCCGCCCCCCCCCCAGGATCCCGGAGCCCGCCCACGCCGCCTGGTCCCGCCGGTAAATACCAGCATGGATTTACGCCGGCGGGACAGGCAATTTCTGGGCGGGACTTCGGCCCATCCGGGCCGGAGAATTGAGCGGGGGGTCCCGCCAACCGGCGCAGCCCGATTCCCGCCCCCGCCCAATCTCCGGTACCGGAGACTTCGGCGGGGGTGGGGGCGGGATTCACGGCGGCCAACGGCCATTCACCGACCCGGCGGGGGGTCGGAGAATGACGCCCCTGATTTAGAACAGTCCCACAGATGACAATGAGTATAAGAATCAGATAATCTGTTTAAGTGATGCTGGTTGTGAGATACATATTGACCAAGTTACCTTCTGGAGAATTCCTTTGCTTTTCAAAATAATGCCAGTAAACCTTTTATGTTGCCCTGAGTCAACCGATTGGGCATCTCATCCGAAGATGACATCTCTGACAGTGTGACACTCTCTTAAGGCTACATTGAAGTGTCAGCCTAGATCCTTTGCTCAAATCCATGGACTTTCAAGTAGAACCAGAATCCACAACCTTTTTTTAAAATGTAGTGTACCCAATTTAGCATGGCCAATCCACCTAGCCTGCACATCTTTGGGTTGTGGGGGCGAAACCCACAGACACGGGGAGAATTTGCAAACTCCACACAGACAATGATCCAGAGCCGAGATCGAACCTGGGACCTCGGTGCCATGAGACAGCAATGCTAACCATTGTGCCACTGTGCTGCCAACCTTCTGACTCAGAGGCAATATTTCTACCACAGAGTCACAACAGACCCCTTTCTCCGAGGGAGAGACATCTGTGGGGGGAACATGAGCCAAGCTTAAGTTATTCTACAAAAACAAAATACTGTGGAAACTGGAAATGTGAAATAAAAACAGAAAATGTAGATACTCAGCAGAACAGGCAGATTTTGTGAAAAAAGAAATAGACTAAACATTTCAGGTTGATAATTTTATCAGAACTGAGGGAAATTCTAAATGTAGCAAGTTTTAAGCCAGTACAGAGAAAGGGGGAGGAGGGGAATGAGCAATAGAGAAGGCAGGCGTGACTAAATGACAAAAGGGATGATTATAGGTGAAGAAAGGCAGGTCTGGAGGAAATTCAAATGGCAGTGGCAAAATTATTACCAATATCTCATCTGAAAAAGGGGCGCAGAGGTTTTGGGTCCAGAAGGCTGTAAAGTGCCTAATCAAAAAATGAGGCGCCGTTCCTATTGAACCTCAGAAGAACAGTGTAAGAGGTAGAGGACAGAGTGCTCAGAGTGGGAGTGGGACAGAGAATTAAAATGACAGGTGTCCAGAAGCCCAGGGCCATTGTTATGACCAGATGAGGAGGGGCCAAATGGCTACCCTTGTTGCCCTCTCGTCGTTTGACGGCAACAGATTACTTTGCTGTTTGGAAAGGATATACTTGCCTGTTCAGTGAGTATTTAACTATTTTTGCACACATAACACACATACACACACATTACAGTGGGGAAGGATAGGTTGGCCAAATTAGAATTCATAAAAAGTAAAAGAGCATACCGTGTGTTTTTTGGAAACTTGGCTATCTTCAGAATGAATTTTATGGTCTTGATGCTTCTGATATAAAGTTGTAGATGACTGAGTTGGTTGTTTTTTGGGTGATGGCAATGCTGGGTTAGATTCTTGAAAAAAATTTCTGCCTGCAGCAGGGTGTCAGGTCAGCCAGTACGACTCAAAGCTTACCAGGGCGGTGGTTAGCACTGCTGCCTCACAGCGCCATGGGGCCTGGGTTCAATTCCAGCCATGGCTCTCTGTCTGTGTGGAGTTTGCACATTCTCTCCGTGTCTGCGAGGGTGTCCTCCGGGTGCTTGGGTTTCCTCCCACAGCCTAAAGATGTGCAGGTAACGTGAATTGTCCATGATAAATTGCCCCTTAGTGTCAAGGGATGTGTCGGTTAGGTTAAGAGGTTATTGGGATAGCGTGGGGAAGTGGGCCGGAGGGATGGAGCATACTTGATGGGCCAAATGGCCTCCCTCTGTACTGTAGGGGTTCTCTGAGGTGTGTTGGCGAAACATGGAGGCAGGAGGAGATCCCACTTGGATTTTCTCGCAAAGTTGCTGGTCCTCAGTTCTGCTGGTTTGCTTGTAATGTGATCTTTATACTCCAACTGTCAGGAGAATTTTAAAATATACATTGCCCATATATTCCAATGATGACTTGATTGGTTCATGTTTATAAGTTGACTTATGGTCCCATTGTCCAAGCGATTAATCTGAATGGCCCATCTCCAACAGTTGAATATCTCAGGTGATTGCCAGAGATGCCTGACTAATGAAACAGGAGATGTGACTCCTTCACATTCAAGTAATTGGCTTTGATGGATTTTGCAGACAGACTGACTGCAGGCTGATGAATTGGAATGTGAAATGCATACAATGCAAATTAATATTAGCCTTCTTGGGCAGAGTTCAAGCCACTTAACTCTTTGATTTTTAAAAAGTCTGTTTTTTTACAAGTTCAATTCAGGTTTCCAGCTGGTGGGTTAAATATCATATTTTGGCATAAAACATGGGCGTCATTCTCCGACCCCCCGCCGGGTCGGAGAATGGCCGTTGGCCGCCGTGAATGCCGCCCCCGCCCCCGCCGAAGTCTCCGAAGGGAGAAAAGTCGGCGGGGCGTTAATGGCGCCGCTGCCGCGGAGAATGTCACGGGTCTGCGCAAGGCAGCCGATTTTCGGCCTGCCGATATTCTCCCTTCCGGATGGGCCGAAGTCCCGTCGACGTGATGACCGTTCACGTCGACGTCAATCAAACCTCCTTTTCATCGGCGTGACCCGGTGCTCCAGGCTCACGCCGACCAGCGAGGAGGTGAGTGACGGCCTGGGGGGTTGGCTCTGGGCAGGAAATGGCGTGGCCGCAGACTGATTGCCTGAGGAGAGGTGTGTCTCGGCTTGTGTGTGTGTGCGGCGGGGGGGGGGGGGCGTGGTTAGAGTAGGCTGGGCTCCGGGGGAGTGCCGGGAGGGGGTCCGTGCCGGGGTGGAGGTTGGGGGTTGGGGAGGGGGTCCGTGCCGGGGTGGAGGTTGGGGGTTGGGGAGGGGGTCCGTGCCGGGGTGGAGGTTGGGGGGGGGTCCGTGCCGGGGTGGAGGTTGGGGAGGGGGTCCGTGCCGGGGTGGAGGTTGGGGAGGGGGTCCGTGCCGGGGTGGAGGTTGGGGGTTGTGGAGGGGGTCCGTGCCGGGGTTGAGGTTGGGGGGGGGGGTCCGTGCCGGGGTGGAGGTTGGGGGTTGGGGAGGGGTTCCGTGCCGGGGTGGAGGTTGGGGGGTGGTCCGTGCTGGGGTGGAGGTTGGGGGTTGGGGAGGGGGTCCGTGCCGGGGTGGAGGTTGGGGAGGGCGTCCGTGCCGGGGTGGAGGTTGGGGAGGGGGTCCGTGCCGGGGTGGAGGTTGGGGGTTGTGGAGGGGGTCCGTGCCGGGGTGGAGGTTGGGGGGGGGTCCGTGCCGGGGTGGAGGTTGGGGGTTGGGGAGGGGTTCCGTGCCGGGGTGGAGGTTGGGGGGTGGTCCGTGCTGGGGTGGAGGTTGGGGGTTGGGGAGGGGGTCCGTGCCGGGGTGGAGGTTGGGGAGGGGGTCCGTGCCAGGGTGGAGGTTGGGGAGGGGGTCCGTGCCGGGGTGGAGGTTGGGGGTTGTGGAGGGGGTCCGTGCCGGGGTGGAGGTTGGGGGGGGGTCCGTGCCGGGGTGGAGGTTGGGGGTTGTGGAGGGGGTCCGTGCCGGGGTTGAGGTTGGGGGGGGGGTCCGTGCCGGGGTGGAGGTTGGGGGTTGGGGAGGGGTTCCGTGCCGGGGTGGAGGTTGGGGGGTGGTCCGTGCTGGGGTGGAGGTTGGGGGTTGGGGAGGGGGTCCGTGCCGGGGTGGAGGTTGGGGAGGGGGTCCGTGCCGGGGTGGAGGTTGGGGAGGGGGTCCGTGCCGGGGTGGAGGTTGGGGGTTGTGGAGGGGGTCCGTGCCGGGGTGGAGGTTGGGGGGGGTCCGTGCCGGGGTGGAGGTTGGGGGTTGGGGAGGGGTTCCGTGCCGGGGTGGAGGTTGGGGGGTGGTCCGTGCTGGGGTGGAGGTTGGGGGTTGGGGAGGGGGTCCGTGCCGGGGTGGAGGTTGGGGAGGGGGTCCGTGCCGGGGTGGAGGTTGGGGAGGGGGTCCGTGCCGGGGTGGAGGTTGGGGGTTGTGGAGGGGGTCCGTGCCGGGGTGGAGGTTGGGGGGGGGTCCGTGCCGGGGTGGAGGTTGGGGGTTGTGGAGGGGGTCCGTGCCGGGGTTGAGGTTGGGGGGGGGTCCGTGCTGGGGTGGAGGTTGGGGGTTGGGGAGGGGTTCCGTGCCGGGGTGGAGGTTGGGGGGTGGTCCGTGCTGGGGTGGAGGTTGGGGGTTGGGGAGGGGGTCCGTGCCGGGGTGGAGGTTGGGGAGGGGGTCCGTGCCGGGGTGGAGGTTGGGGAGGGGGTCCGTGCCGGGGTGGAGGTTGGGGGTTGTGGAGGGGGTCCGTGCCGGGGTGGAGGTTGGGGGGGGGTCCGTGCCGGGGTGGAGGTTGGGGGTTGGGGAGGGGTTCCGTGCCGGGGTGGAGGTTGGGGGGTGGTCCGTGCTGGGGTGGAGGTTGGGGGTTGGGGAGGGGGTCCGTGCCGGGGTGGAGGTTGGGGAGGGGGTCCGTGCCGGGGTGGAGGTTGGGGAGGGGGTCCGTGCCGGGGTGGAGGTTGGGGGTTGTGGAGGGGGTCCGTGCCGGGGTGGAGGTTGGGGGGGGGTCCGTGCCGGGGTGGAGGTTGGGGGTTGGGGAGGGGTTCCGTGCCGGGGTGGAGGTTGGGGGGGGGTCCGTGCTGGGGTGGAGGTTGGGGGTTGGGGAGGGGGTCCGTGCTGGGGTGGAGGTTGGGGGGGGGGGTCCGTGCCGGGGTGGAGGTTGGGGAGGGGGTCCGTGCCGGGGTGGAGGTTGGGGAGGGGGTCCGTGCCGGGGTGGAGGTTGGGGGGTGGTCCGTGCTGGGGTGGAGGTTGGGGGTTGGGGAGGGGGTCCGTGCCGGGGTGGGTGATGGGAGGGCAAATGAGTTGGTCCACCTGGCCAGGTGCCAGCCTCCAACAGTTGGACCCATGCGGTCCATGCCACCTGGCTGGGGGGAGGAGGGGATATGGGCAATGATGACATGTCGTCGTTCCCCTCCCCCCCAGCAGGTCGTCATGTTTTCAGATCATCCAGCGATGTTGGCCGCCGTGGTGGCAGCCGCTCATGTCTATGTTGCCCTGGATGATGAGGAGGAGGAGGAGGAGGAGGAGGAGGAGCGTGCCAGAGAGGCGGCGCAGGCTGCCGCAGAGGGGCAGGCGGCAGCCGCCCAGGCTGGAGGGACACCTGACCGACAGGACGAGGAGGGGGAGGAGGACGTCGCGGCCCCACGGCAACGGAGGCACCCGAGGGCGCCCCGTGTGTACCGGCCCCGGCAGTCATACCAGGACCTCACGGACCGGGAATGCAGGAGGAGACTCCGGATGAGCCGGGAAACCGTGGCACACATCTGCCACCTGCTGGCACACCTGTCACCGCGTGGCACTGGCGGGGGACACCCTCTCCCCGTGTCCGTCAAGGTTACGGTGGCCCTGAACTTTTATGCAACGGGGTCATTCCAGGCACCGAGTGGGGACCTGTCCGGCATATCGCAGACATCGGTGCATCGGTGCATCCGGGCAGTGACAGATGCCCTTTATGCCATGGCGCACCGCTACATCCGCTTCCCCGTGGACCGGGCCAGCCAAGATGCCCGGGCCGTGGGCTTCTCTGCCATTGCCGGGTTCCCCATGGTCCAGGGCGCGATCGATGGGATGCACGTCGCCGTGCGGCCACCTGCAGATAACAGGGCCGTGTTCACTAATAGGAAGGGGACCTATTCGATGAACGTACAGGTGGTCTGCGACCACCGCATGATGATCCTGCACGTCTGCGCCCGTTACCCAGGCAGTGTACACGACTCATTCGTGTTGTCGCGGTCATCCATCCCCGGCATGTACGAGGGACGCCATCCCCGGCTGAGGGGCTGGTTGCTGGGCGACAGGGGCTACCCATTGCGATCGTGGCTGATGACGCCTATACGGAGGCCACGCAATGAGGCGGAGAACCGCTACAATGATGCCCATGTAGCGACAAGGGGAGTGATCGAGAGGTGCTTTGGCGTGCTGAAGATGCGTTTCAGGTGCCTGGACCTCTCTGGGGGCGCCCTCCAGTATCGGTCAGATAGGGTCGGCCGCATCATTGTGGTGTGCTGCGTCCTGCACAACATAGCCCAGCAGAGGGGCGATGTGCCGCAGGCAGAGGAGGGCGGAGTGGAGGAGCAGCAGGAAGAGGCCCAGTCCTCCCCAGATGAGGGGGATGGGGGCAATGGTCAGGGCAGACGGGGTAGACACAGACGGGTGGCTGTCCACCGTTACCGGCTGGCCCAGCGGGCACGGGACAGACTGATAGACGCCCGCTTCACTGACTAGATGGGCGTGGGAATCGGGTAGTATGGCCACAGACCGCACACCATGACAACAGCCGACCACCCACACCCCCCACCCATCCATCCACCCAGCACCATCACCCCCCTCCCCAACACCACACACCCCACCCGCATGCACACCACCCCCCCACTCCCAATTGCCGATCCACCGGCGGCACAACGGGCCGGGCTCACCCAGTTGCGGGTGGACGCGTGTCTATCGCAGGCCATGGAGAATGATGACAACCCGCCTCCGATGAGCTCCTGGCTCTACATCGTTGGACTATGTCTGACCCATGGCCACAGTACCACCATCCACCCGGACCATCCCTGCATGCGGCTGTGACACTGCAGCGCACGGTCCCGTCCTCTGCCCGGGGGATGTTGATGGCGGCCCAGGGGGAAGGGGGCAGACTCACCTGGGGCTGAGGTAAGACCATCCCTCACACACACACTTGCGCTCAACGTACATGACACCCCCGCACACTTTGGACAGAGCACAAAGGCAGCTTCGGTAGGTGTAACATTGACTTTAATAACCAAAGGAGTTCATGCACGTGCCCTAGCGCCTAAAACTCATCTGTGCCCTGCACCCGTGCCAACTTACTCAGTGTCTAATTGTTTGGCCTTACGGGCCCTTTGACTACGTCTACGTGGTTCCCCAGACGGTACAGCAGAACTGGAGGTGGACTCCTGTGATTCCTGCCCTCTGACACTGGATCCCTTTGGCGGCCGTTTCCTGGGGCGTCCTGGCCTAGATGGGCCAGGCTGCGGCCCGGGCGACTGGGATGGCGAGCTGCCAGCCTGTCCTGCCCGTTGCCCACCCGATGCACCTGGGACGGAAGGGGGGGAGTCCGAGGTGTCGCGGTGTACCGGGACCTCCCCTACAGAGGGAGCCGGGACGGACCACACCACCTCCTCCTCCCTCGGGGTGCCCGATGGCCCCCAGGCCTCTACATGGGTGGGGGATGCGAACGGACTGGCCATCCGACGCGCCCCCGACATCTGGCGCTGCCAGTCCTGGAGGCCCGTGCTGGTATCGACAGGGGTCTGCAGGTTTGCAGCCATGGAGCCCAGGGGGTTGTCGAACCCTGTCTGCGACAGTGCGACGCCAGCTCGCACATGGCCACTGGCGCCGATGCCCTCAGCGATGGCCTGCTGAGACTGGGCCATGGCCTGCAGAGACTGGGCCATGGCCTGCAGAGACTGGGCTATGGCCTGCTGAGACTGGGCCATGGCCTGCTGAGACTGGGCTATGGCGTTGAGCGCCTCTGCCATCTGGCGCTGGCACTGGCTCATGGCCTCCTGTGAGAGGGCAGCCATTTCCTGGGCCACAGACGCCGCCTGCACGGAAGGCCCCAGGCCTCGCAAACCGTTCCCCATGTCTGACACCGTCGCACCCATTGCCTCCACCGCGGACGCCACCCGTGCGGTGTCAGCCTGGGTGGCACGCATGACCGGGACCACTCCCAGCTCCTGGACGCGGGTGGACTCCTCCACCTGCGACCGCAGCCGCCGCAAGCCACCCGTCACCCTATTCGCTCGTCTCCGTGTCGGTGGTTGCATCGGATCTATGTGTGGGTGTGGTAACTGCAGGAACCCAGGATCCATCTGGGCGGCAGATGTTCGCTTGGCCTGGGCTGCCCTCCGACCGCCCGGTCCCTCTGCTGCTCCTACCTCCACCTGCTGTACCGGGACGGCTGTGTTGTGCGCACCAGTGAGTGTTCCAGACGCCTCATCACTAAAGTGCCCAACCGTGGTGAGTGTTTCTGCGATGGTGGAGGGTGTTGGTGACAGCAGTGGCGTTGTGTCGTGCTCTTCGTCCCACTCTGAGTCCATGGCACTTTGGGGTGGGGGTTCGTCTCCACCCATCCACTCTGAGTCACTGTCCGGTATTTCGTCTTCCCGGGTAGGGGTGTCCTGGGTAGTGCTGTCCCGGGTAGTGCTGTCCCGGGTAGTGCTGTCCCGGGTAGGGGTGACCTGGGTAGTGGTGTCCCGGGTAGGGGTGTCCTGGATAGTGGTGTCCTGGGTAGTGGTGTCCTGGCTCGGATGTGACGGGGGCCTGTGGCTGCCACCCTCATCGCTGGGTGGTCGCTCCCGCACGTGACGGGGGTGTCGTCTCCCTGTTGCTCCAGGTCTCTCCGTCTCCCGTGGTCTCCGAGGGGCATCCTGCGGGCGTCGCATGCTGGAGGGTTCGGGTCTCTCCGTCTCCCGTGGTCTCCGAGGGGCATCCTGCGGGCGTCGCATGCTGGAGGGTTCGGGTCTCTCCGTCTCCCGTGGTCTCCGAGGGGCATCCTGCGGGCGTCGCATGCTGGAGGGTGCGGGTCTCTCCGTCTCCTGTGGTCTCCGAGGGGCATCCTGCGGGCGTCGCATGCTGGAGGGTCCGGGTCTCTCCGTCTCCCGTGGTCTCCGAGGGGCATCCTGCGGGCGTCGCATGCTGGAGGGTGCGGGTCTCTCCGTCTCCCGTGGTCTCGGAGGGGCATCCTGCGGGCGTCGCATGCTGGAGGGTGCGGGTCTCTCCGTCTCCCGTGGTCTCCGAGGGGCATCCTGCGGGCGGTCTGCATCTGCGGGGATGGGTGCCTGGACGTTTGGTCCTGCGATACACAATGAAGCATGCATGGTTAGACATCAGGCAGTGATCAGGTGATACGGGAGAGGGGGATATAGGGGAGGGGGGATATGGGGACGGGCTGTTGGTGGCTCACTTGCTCGTGGGGCCCCGACCTCTGCATCAGCAACCTCCCGGTCCTCAGGTCCGCCAGCCAGTTCCAGGGCCCTTTCCTCGTGTACGGTCAGTGGCCTCTCATCAGCGGGCCCTCCTCCAGTCCTCACATGCTCCCTATTGTTGTGTGCGCGCTTCTCCTGGGGGGGCGGGGGGGGGTGGTGGCAGGGGTAAAAGGCAACAGTGTTAGGCAGGTATATGAATGCACGCCATCGGTTGCGCGTGCATTGCAGAGGTTAAGGTTAGGGCTGGATTCACTTGGGGATATGGGGGAGGGGGGATATGGGGGAGGGGGGATATGGGGGATATGGGGGAGGGGGGATATGGGGGATATGGGGGAGGGGGGATATGGGGGATATGGGGGAGGGGGGATATGGGGGATATGGGGGAGGGGGGATATGGGGGATATGGGGGAGGGGGGAATATGGGGGATATGGTGGAGGGGGGATATGGGGGAGGGGGGGATATGGGGAATATGGGGGAGGGGGGATATGGGGGATATGGGGGAGGGGGGATATGGGGGATATGGGGGAGGGGGGATATGGGGGATATGGGGGAGGGGGGATATGGGGGAGGTGGGGATATGGGGAATATGGGGGAGGGGGGATATGGGGATATGGGGGAGGGGGGATATGGGGGATATGGGGGAGGGGGATATGGGGGATATGGGGGAGGGGGGATATGGGGGAGGGGGGATATGGGGGATATGGGGGAGGGGGGAGGGGGGGATATGGGGGAGGGGGGATATGGGGGAGGGGGGATATGGGGGATATGGGGGACGCTCACCCTGCCTGCTCTGACGAGGTCGTTCACCTTCTTGTGGCACTGGGTGCCTGTCCGTGGTGTTAGGGCCACAGCGGTGACGGCCTCTGCCACCTCCCTCCACAGACGCCGGCTGTGGCGTGGGGCAACTCTGCGGCCGTGCCCGGGATACAGGGCGTCCCTCCTCTGCTCCACCGCATCCAGGAGCGCCTCCACATCGCGTGACTCGAACCTCGGGGCTGAGCGACGGCCAGCCATCAAGTCGGGTGTTGCGGTCGGCTGTTCCGGTCGGGTGGGGGGGAGCTGCGCGGCCTTATGAGCCGTCACGCCGTGCAGCGCGTATGACGCTGCACGGCGTGAACCACTGCGCAAGCGCGGATCCCGTTACGTCGCTGCTAGCCCATTTCGGGCCGCAGACTATCGGCCCATTTTTATGACGTGACGCAAGTGGGATTTGCGCCGTTTTTTGCGCCGATCGGCGGAGTTTCCGCCGATAACGGAGAATTTCGCCCCATATCTTCATGACATTGTAGGAGGCTGAGGACAGAGTGGGAATGGGGTAGAAAATTAAAATGAACCAAAGCACAGGGCCACATCTGAAGAGATGTTCCACCAACCAATCATCCGTCTGTATTTGATCTCCCCAGCGTAGATGAAACTGTGTGCAACAGATACCGTATATACTGGATTGAAAAAAGTACAAGTAAATCACTGATTCAGTTGGAAGGATTAGTTGACTGGATGGCTGGTTCGTGATGCAGAGCGATGTCAACAGCACAGGTTCAACTCCCATACTGGCTGAGATTATTCATGAAGGTCCCACCTTCTCACCCTTGTCCCTCAGATGAGGGGCGCGATTCTCCGACCCCCCACCGGGTCGGAGAATCGCCGGGGGCCGGCGTGAATCCCGCCCCCGCCGTGTCGCAAATTCTCCGCCACCGGCGATGGGCCGAAGTCCCGCCGCTGTCAACCCACGCCAGCCGGCGTGGATTGAACCACCTTTCGAACGGCGGGACAAGGCGGCGCGGGCGGGCTCCGGGGTCCTGGGGGGGGGGGGCACGGGGCGATCTGGCCCCGGGGGGTGCCCCCACGGTGGCCTTGCCTGCGATCGTGGCCCACTGATCTGCGGGCGGGCCTGTGCCGTGGGGGCACTCTTTTCCTTCCGCCTTGGCCATGGTCTCCACTCTGGCGGAGGCGGAAGAGACCCCCTCCACTGCGCATGCGTGGGGATGCCGTGAGCGGCCGCTGACGCTCCCACGCATGCGCCGCACGGCAGAGTCATTTCCGCGCCAGCTGGCGTGGCACCAAAGGCCTTTCCCGCCAGCTGGTGGGGCGGAAATCAGTCCAGCGCGGGCCTAGCCCATCAAGGTGAGGGCTCGGCCCCTCAAGATGCGGAGAATTCCACACCTTTGCGGCGGCGCGATGCCGGACTTATTCGTGCCGTTTTTGGCGCCGGTCGGCGGACATCACGCCGATTGCGGAGAATCCCGCCTGAGGTGTGGTGACCCTCAGGTTAAATCCCCACCAGTCAGGGGAGAACAGCCAATAGTCCTTTGGAACTGTGCCAATATTTACATTGTTTGGCGCCTTTGATAGTGGGAAGGGGGGAGGCAATAGATCAGTTGCATCTAATTACATTTCTGTATTATAGCTGAATTTACTAACAAATACTATTGAATCTAAGTCCAAATAAAAACAGAGGAACAGAAGAACACAGGGTCAGGAATAGGGCATTTCGCCCCTCAATACAGTTCCATCATTCGGTGAGATCATGTTTGATCTGTGACCTAATTCCCTGTGCTTGCCCTTGCTCTATAACCCTTCATAGAACATAGAACATTACAGCGCAGTACAGGCCCTTCGGCCCTCGATGTTGCGCCAACCTGTGAAACCACTCTAAAGCCCATCTACACTATTCACTTATCATCCATATGTTTATCCAATGACCATTTAAATGCCCTTAATGTTGGTGAGTCCACTACTGTTGCAGGCAGGGCATTCCACGCCCTTACTACTCTCTGAGTAAATAACCTACCTCTGACTTCTGTCCTATCTCTATCTCCCCTCAATTTAAAGCTATGTCCCCTCGTGCTAGACATCACCATCCGAGGAAAAAGGCTCTCACTGTCCACCCTATCTAATCCTCTGATCATCTTGTATGCCTCAATTAAGTCACCTCTTAACCTTCTTCTCTCGAATGAAACCAGCCTCAATTCCCTCAGCCTTCCCTCATAAGATCTTCCCTCCACACCAGGCAACATCCTGGTAAATCTCCTCTGCACCCTTTCCAATGCTTCCACATCCTTCCTATAATGCGGCGACCAGAATTGCACGCAATACTCCAAATGCGGCCGCACCAGAGTTTTGTACAGCTGCAATATGACCTCATGGCTCCGAAACTCAATCCCTCTCCCAATAAAAGCTAACACACCGTACGCCTTCTTAACAATCCTCTCAACCTGGGTGGCAACTTTCAGGGATCTATGTCCATGGACACCGTCTGCTCAGCCACACTACCAAGAATCTTACCATTAGCCCAGTACTGTCTTCCTGTTATTCCTTCCAAAATGAATCACCTCACACTTTTCTGCATTAAACTCCATTTGCCACCTCTCATCCCAGCTCTGCAGCTTATCTATGTCCCTCTGTAACTTGTAACATCCTTCCGCACTGTCCACAACTCCACCGACTTTAGTGCCATCTGCAAATTTACTCACCCATCTTTCTACGCCCTCCTCCAGATCATTTATAAAAATGACAAACAGCAGTGGCCCCAAAACAGATCCTTGTGGTTTACCACTAGTAACTGGACACCAGGCTGAACATTTCCCATCAACCACCACCCTTTGTCTTCTTCCATCTAGCCAATTTCTGATCCAAACTGCTAAATCACCCTGAATCCCATGCCTCCGTATTTTCTGCAATAGCCGACCGTGGGGAACCTTATCAAATGCTTTACTGAAATCCATATACACCACATCAACTGCTTTACCCTCGTCCACCTGTTTGGTCACCTTCTCAAAGAACTCTAAGGTTTGTGAGGCACGACATACCCACCACAAAACCGTGTTGACTATCTCCAATCAAATTATTCCTTTCCAGATGATTATACATCCTGGGCGTAATTCTACCATCGGGAGACTAAGTCCCGACGCCGGAGTGAAAATCGGAGTGTTTCACTCCTGCATCAGAGGCCGTTCCCAGGCCCCCTATTCTCCAGCCCCCGGGGGTCTAGGAGCAGCGCCGCCTCATTTACGCGCCCCGGGTTCTTGGTGCCGCGTAAAAGCGGCACCGCATAAATGACGTGACTGTCACCGCGTAAATGACGTCACCCATGCATGCGCGGGGATACCGGCGTGAACCCACGCATGCGCGGTTGCCGTCCTTCCCTTGGCAGCCCCGCAAGAAGATGTCGGATGGATCTTGCGGGGCAGCGGAGGAAAGGAGATAATCCTTCAGAGAGGCCGGCCCGCAGGTGGGCACCGATCACGGGCCAGACCCCTTTTGAGCCCCCCCACGGTGCAGGATTCCTCCTCTCCCCACACAGCCCCCCCCCCCCCCCCCCCCAGCGTTCCCGCGCTGGTCCCGCCAGCAGCGACCAGGTGTGGATGGCGCCGGCGGGAACCTGTCGTGTTGGGCAGGCAGCTCGGCCCATCCGGGCCGGAGAATCGCCGCTCGCCCATTACCAACGGCAAGCGCCGATTCTCCCAGCGGCCAGCCGTGATTCGCGGTGCACCGGTTTGGGGGGGTGGGAGAATCGCGTTGCGGCGGCGTGGCGGGACTCTCGCGGCACCCGGGCGATTCTCCCACCCGGCGTGGGGGGGAGGGGGGGGGGAGAATTCCGTCCCTTATCTCTTATAAACCTTTCCAAGACTTTGCCCACAACAGAAGTAAGGCTCACTGGTCTATAGTTGCCAGGGTTGTCTCTACTCCCCTTCTTGAACAAGGGGACAACATTTGCTATCCTCCAGCCTTCTGGCGCTATTCCTGTAGACAATGATGACAAAAGGTCAAAGCCAAAGGCTCAGCAATCTCCTCCCTAGCTTCCCAGAGAATCCTAGGATAAATCCCATCCAGCCCAGGGGACTTATCTATTTTCACACTTTCCTATTGCTAACACCTCCTCCTTATGAACCTCAAGCCCTTCTAGTCTCGTAGACATATCTTTGATTCAATTAAATCTAACAATCTGAGTTAAATTGACAATTGAAATGAGTTCAAAACACTGGCACTCTTTGAGTGTAGAGTGTATTATTCCCTACCATGTAATCTGCACTGGCAAAAGGTTAAATTAATTATCAAGGCTTCCCTTAAGCTATAACTAGAGGAGAATAAAATCAAATAAAAATTGCATGCTATTTTCTTTCATTTCTCACCAACTCGGTAACTTAAACGCCCAACTAATTCACTTGGATCCTTGTTTTACACTGACTCCTTGCTGGCTTACCTTTTGGTATTACTCAGAACTCTCTCTCGATTCTTCGCTGTGTGTTAAAGCCAATCCTCTGACTCACTGCACTAATCCCCGTCACATGAACTATTGTAGAACTGGCACAGCCATTGGACTTCTCAGGAACGGTAGGACATCTATTTGTAAATTAATCCCCAATGACTGGAGCCGTCAACGACTATATTATTGTTGGCATAAATAGAATATTAGCTGCTTTCTCACTGGCAGTGAGACACAATCATGGAGAGTTACCCGAGGTCAGTCTTATACAAGGACTTAATTTTTGGCAGGGGAGGGGTGTCATAGAATCATAGAATTTACAGTGCACAAGGAGGCCATTCAGCTCATCGTGTCTGTACCGGCCCTTGGAAAGAGCACCCCACCCAAGCCCACACCTCCAACCTATCCTCGGAACCCAGCAACCCCACCCCACCTTTTTTGGATAATAAGGGAAATTTAGCATTGCCAATCCACTTAACCTGCACATCTTAGGACTGTGGGAGGAAACCGGAGCACCTGGAGGAAACCCACACAGACAAGGAGAGAACGTGCATACTCCACACAGACAGACAGTGACCCAAGCCGGGAATCGAACCTGGGACCCTAGAGTGGTGAAGCAACTGTGCTAACCACAATGCTGCCATGCTGCCCCTACAGGGTGGTGGTATATTGTTATATTGTCCGCCACCTCCACGCCTCCTGCCCCCCCCCCCCCCCCCCCATCACAAAATTCAATTTCAAAACCGACCTACTTAAAAATATGGCCATCCCACAGCAAAAACACACTGCTGGCAGCCTTAACTTAATGAACAGAGAATGAGACTTCTGCAGGAAGTCCCACACCTCAGAGTAACCAGCTAATTAGATTGGCTGGTAGTTCTAACAGCCCCAGCAGTGCAAGAACTCAGTAGCGGCTACTAGGACCTGGGAAGAAGGTCAATAGATCCTGGAAGGCCTGGACTGACGCAATCCCAGGCATTCAGGGTGGGAAGCGGTTGGCTACTGTCTGCCCATCCCCTGGGTGACGGGGTGTGAAATCTAGCCTGAGGGTTCACAACCAATATAGCACAAGGGAAAGTCTGACATTCAAGCAATTACCTGGCATCACAGTCATTGATGGCGCATGGCCCTCGGAGAAGGAGAGAAAATACTAAAAAATAACACATCAAAACTAATACATTTTTGTCAAATTTGAAATAATTTTGTGTTTCATGGAGGTAATGATAAAGTCACCAGAGATAACAAGCACTTCTGGCTCAGCAGGAGCAGAGTGCAGTACAGGGTACTTCCTCCAGGTACCATGCCTTAAGTGGGGTGTTGGCAGCCATGCATTTTGTCCATGATGATGCTTGACCACGAACTGCAGTGGTTTGCTGTTGCCTTCTGGAGTATGGCTGACCAAGAAATCCTACCACTCTTCCCACCTACTGCCAGGCATACTGGAAGGATTTACAGGCTGATAATCAACCCGTCTGGTCACTTTATGAATGCACCTTCGGTGGTCATCAGGTCCCAAAGTGGGATTTGAACTCGGAGATTCTGGCTCAAAGTAGGGATGCTACTACTGCACCATAAGACCTCCTTTCGTAAAATTACTACATTCCAAGAATTGTAGAATTTGCTTGAATAAATTTCCATGTTTTCTTAATTTGACTTAGACACTAAAGTAAAGGAAAATGGATTGAAAAAAAACATTCAGTGTATGGATGATAACAGTTAATATTGTTTTTTATTCTAATGTCTCTTAAACCCAACTGAAGATCATTTCTGTGGCACCGATGTAAATATTTCCGATTTCCACACCATCATTTAATAACAACAAAACCAGCAACTTGCTTTTACTGTAAATGGTGAATGATTCCAAGGCATGTCAAAGGCATCTGGTCAAACTATTAAGAAGGTTATATCAGGATACTTAGAATATCATAGAATAGCCTCCCGACCAGGCTGATCACATGGAACATGTGAGGACTGAATGGGCCGGTCAAGAGGGCTCGCGTGTTTGCGCATTTGAGGGAACTGAAGGCGGACGTGGCAATGCTACAAGAGACACACCTAAAGGTTACAGACCAGACAATATTGAGGAAGGGGTGGGTTAGCCAAGTGTTCCACTCAGGACTGGACTCAAAGACCAGGGGGGTAGCGATCTTGATCTGCAAACGAGTGGCATTTGAGGCAGGGAGAATCGTGTCAGACAAGGGGGGTAGGTACATAACGGGGAGTGGGAAGCTGGAGGGGGTGCGAGTGGTACTTCTGAACATATATGCACCGAATTGGGACGATGTGGAATTCATGAGGCAGGTGTGAGGTAAGATCCCAGACTTAGAGTCACATAACCTGATCATGGGAGGGGACTTCAATACATTCATTGATCCGGAATTGGGCCGGTCAAAATCCAGGACAGGGAGGAGGCCGGCTGCGGCAAAGGAATTGAAGGGTTTTATGGAACAGATGGGGGGAGTAGACCCATGGAGGTTTGCACGGCCGAGGACGAAGGAGTTTTACTTTTTTTCACATGTCCACAAGGTATACTCTTGCATCGACGTTTTTGTTCTGAGCAGGGCGCTAATATCGAAGGTGGTGGATACTGAGTACTCGGCAATTGCAGTGTTGGATCATGCCCTGCACTGGGTGGATCTACGGGTTAGTGTGGAGAGATGGCAACGCCCACTGTGGAGACTGGGCGGGAGGTTGCTAGTGGACAAAGCGATCTGTGGGCGGGTTAACAAGTCCATCCAGAACTTCCTGGAAACAAATGATACAGGGGAGGTCTCTGCAGCGACGGTCTGGGAAGCTTTGAAGGGAATTAATCTCGATACGGGCCCACAGAGAAAAGGTGGAACGGGCTGAGAGGGATAGGTTAGTTGAGGAGATATTCCAGGTGGCCAGGAGATACTCGGAGGCCCCGGACGCGGGGTTACTGAGGGAGCGGCGGAGGTTACAGGTGGAGTTTGGGCTGTTGACCACAGGGAAAGCAGTGGAACAATTGAGGAAGGCAAGGGGGGCGATCTATGAGTACAGGGAAAAGGCAAGCAGAATGTTAGAGCACCAGCTCAGGAATAGAGAGGCGGCCACGGAGACAGGTAAAGTAAAGAGTAGAGACGGTAATACTGTCCTGGACCCAGTGGGGGTGAACGAGGTGTTTAAGGACTTTTACAGTAAATTATGTGAGTCGGAACCCTCGGCTGGGGTGGAGGGGATGAGGAAATTTCTGGATCAGATGAGGTTCCCGAGGGTGGAGGAGGAACCGGTGGAGGGGCTGGGAGCCCCAATTGAGATTGAGGAAATAATCAAGGGGCTGGAGGGCATGCAGTCGGGCAAGGCCCCGGGGCCTGACGGCTACCGGGTGGAATTCTCTGAGACGTTTTCAGAGATATTGAGCCCACTGCTGGTGAGGACATTTAACGAGGCAAGAGAGAAGGGAGTCCTCCCCGCAACAACGTCGCAGGCCTCAATTTCATTGATCCTGAAATGAGAGAAGGATCCGAAGCAATGCGGGTCATACAGGCCGATTTCTCTACTGAATGTGGACGCCAAACTGCTGGCTAAGATATTGGCCACAAGGATATAGAGGACTGTGTCCCGGGGGTGATAGGGGAAGACCAGACGGGATTTGTTAAGGGCAGGCAACTCAAGGCCAATGTTCGAAGGCTTCTAAATGTTATTATGATGCCCTCAGAAGGAGAGGAGGCGGAGGTGGTGGCAGCGATGGATGCGGAGAAGGCTTTAGATCGGGTGGAGTGGAATTACCTGTGGGAGGTGCTGGCAAGGTTTGGGTTCGGTGAGGGCTTTATTGACTGGGTGCGGTTGCTCTGTCAGGCACCAGTGGCGAGTGTGTGTACAAACCGGCTGAGGTCACGGTATTTTGAACTACACCGAGGGACGAGGGGGTGCCCCTTCTCCCCGTTACTGTTTGCTCTGTCCATAGAGCCATTGGCCATGGCGTTAAGAGCCTCTAGGAACTGAAAAGGGCTGGTTCGGAGGGGGGTGGGGGGGGGGGGGGGGGGGGTGGAGCATCACGCCTCGCTCTACGCAGATGACCTGCTCTTTTATATTTCAGACCCGTTGGAGGGGGTGGGGGAAGTCATGCGAATCTTGGGGGAATTTGACAATTTTTCAGGGTATAAATTGAACATGGGGAAAGGCGAGATGTTTGCGATCTAGGCAAGAGGACAGGAGACGAGATTGGGAGAGCTGCTGCTTAGAATGGTAGGGAAGAGCATTCAATATCTGGGAATCCAGGTGGCCTGGAAGTAGAACATAGAACATTACAGCGCAGTACAGGCCCTTCGGCCCTCGATGTTGCGCCGACCTGTGAAACCACTCTAAAGCCCATCTACACTATTCCCTTATCATCCATATGTCTATCCAATGACCATTTGAATGCTCTTAGTGTTGGCGAGTCCACAACTGTTGCAGGCAGGGCATTCTACGCCCTTACTACTCTCTGAGTAAAGAACCTACCTCTGACATCTGTCCTATATCTATCTCCCCTCAATTTAAAGCTAAGTCCCTTCGTGCTAGACATCACCATCCGAGGAAAAAGGCTCTCACTGTCCACCCTATCCAATCCTCTGATCGTCTTGTATGCCTCAATTAAGTCACCTCTTAACCTTCTCTCAACGAAAACAGCCTCAAGTCCCTCAGCCTTTCCTCATAAGATCTTCCCTCCATACCAGGCAACATTCTGGTAAATCTCCTCTGCACCCTTTCCAATGCTTCCACATCCTTCCTATAATGCGGCGACCAGAATTGCACGCAATACTCCAAATGCGACAGCACCAGAGTTTTGTACAGCTGCAACATGACCTCATGGCTCCGAAACTCAATCCCTCTACCAATAAAAGCTAACACACCGTACGCCTTCTTAACAACCCTCTCAACCTGGGTGGCAACTTTCAGGGATCTATGTACATGAACACCGAGATCTCTCTGCTTATCCACACTGCCAAGAATCTTACCATTAGCCCAGTACTCTGTTTTCCTGTTATTCCTTCCAAAATGAATCACCTCACACTTTTCTGCATTAAACTCCATTTGTCACCTCTCAACCCAGCGCTGCAGCTTATCTATGTACGTCTGTAACTTGTAACATCCTTCCGCACTGTCCACAACTCCACCGACTTGAGTGTCATCTGCACATTTACTCACCCATCCTTCTACGCCCTCTTCCAGGTCATTTATAAAAATAAAAAACAGCAGTGGCCCCAAAACAGATCCTTGTGGTACACCACTAGTAACTGGACTCCAGGCTGAACATTTCCCATCAACCATCACCCTTTGTCTTCTTCCGGTTAGCCAATTTCTGATCCAAACTGCTAAATCACCCTGAATCCCATGCCGCCATATTTTCTGCAGTAGCCTACCGTGGGGAACCTTATCAAACGGTTTACTGAAATCCATATACACCACATCAACTGCTTTACCCTCATCCACCTGTTTGGTCACCTTCTCAAAGAACTCAATAAGGTTTGTGAGGCATGACCTACCCTTCACAAAACCGTGTTGACTATCTCTAATCAAATTATTCCTTTCCAGATGATTATACATCCTATCTCTTATAAACCTTTCCAAGATTTTGCCTACAACAGAAGTAAGGCTCACTGGTCTATAGTTCCCGGGGTTGTCTCTACTCCCCTTCTTGAACAAGGGGACAACATTTGCTATCCTCCAGTCTTCTGGCACTATACCTGTAGACAATGGTGACATAAATGATGACGGGCAGCACGGTAGCATTGTGGATAGCACAATTGCTTCACAGCTCCAGGGTCCCAGGTTCGATTTTGGCTTGTCTGTGCGGAGTCTGCACATCCTCCCCGTGTGTGCGTGGGTTTCCTCCGGGTGCTCCGGTTTCCTTCCACAGTCCAAAGATGTGCAGGTTAGGTGGATTGGCCATGATAAATTGCCCTTCGTGTCCAAAATTGCCATTAGTGTTAGGTGGGGATACTGGGTTATGGGGATAGGGTAGAGGTGTGGACCTCGGATAGGGTGCTCTTTCCAAGAGCCGGTGCAGATTCGATGGGCCGAATGGCCTCCTTCTGCACTGTAAATTCTATGAAATTTATGAATAAAGATCAAAGCCAAAGGCTCAGCAATCTCCTCCCTAGCTTCCCAGAGAATCCTAGGATAAATCCCATCCGGCCCAGGGGACTTATCTATTTTCACACTTTCCAGAATTGCTAACACCTCCTCCTTATGAACCTCAAGCCCTTCTAGTCTAGTAGCCTGAATCTCAGTATTCTCCTCGACAACATTGTCTTTTTCCTGTGTGAATACTGACGAAAAATATTCATTTAGCACCTCCCCTATCTCCTCAGACTCCATGCACAACTTCCCACTACTGTCCTTGGCTGGCCCTACTCTTACCCGAGTCATTCTTTTATTCCTGACATATCTATAGGAGGCTTTAGGATTATCCTTGATCCTACCTGCCAAATACTTCTCATGTCCCCTCCTAGCTCTTCTTAGCTCTGTCTTTAGGTCCTTTCAGTGCCTCCCCATCTTCATCTCTAAGGCCTTTTTCAAGCGGGTGAATAAGATTATTTTGGGCTTTGTGTGGGTGAGTAATACCCCGCGAGTGAAGAAAGTGTTGCTGGAGCGCAGTCGGGGGAGGGTGGGTTGGCGCTGCCAAACTTCTGCAATTACTACTGGGTGGCTAATATAGCCATGATTAGGAAGTGGGTAGCGGGGGAGGGGTCGGCATGGGAGCGGATGGAGGCGGCGTCATGCAAAGACACCAGTTTGGGAGCACTGATAACGGCACCTCTTCCGTTCTCGCCGGCCCGCTACTCCACAAGTCTGGTGGTAGTGGTGGTTCTGAGGATCGGGGGGCAATGGAGGAGATAAAGGAGAGTGGAGGGAGCATCGATTTGGACCCCGATTTATAATAACCACAGGTTTGTACCGGGTAGGCTAGATGGCGGGTTCCGGAGTTGGCAGAGGGCAGGAATTGGAAGGATGGGGGATCTATTTATAGACGGGAGCTTTCCCAGCTTGAAAGCTTTGGAGGATAAATTTAAATTGCCAGCAGGGAATGGTTTTAGGTATTTGCAGGTGCGAGACTTCCTGAGAAAACAGGTGCCAGCCTTTCCGCGGCTGCCGCCATGGGGGATACAGGATAGAGTAGTTTCCAGTACCTGGGTGGGAGAGGGGAAGGTATCGGATATTTACCAGGAGCTTTCGGAGGCAGAGGAAACACCGGTGGAGGAGCTGAACGGCAAGTGGGAGGACGAGCTAGGAGAGATAGAGGCGGGGCTATGAGCGGATGTCCTAAGCAGGGTTAATACCTCCTCATCATGTGCTAGGCTTAGCCTGATACAATTTAAGATAGTCCACCGGGCACACATGACAGCGGCTAGGATGACTAAGTTCTTAGGGATTGAGGATAGGTGGGCGAGGTGCGTGGGAAGCCCAGCAAATCATGTCCACATGTTGTGGGCATACCCGAAGCTCAGAGGGTTTTGGCAGGATTTTGCTAAGGCGATGTCCACGGTACTAAAAACACGGGTGGTGCCGAGTCTGGAGGTAACGATTGTTGGAGTGTCGGAAGAACTGGGAGTTCAAGGGGCAAAAGAATCCGTCATATTGGCCTTTGCCTCCCTGGTAGCTCCGAGACGGATCTTGTTCATGTGGAGGGACCCGAAGCCCCCGAGTGTAAAGACATGGGTTCGTGACATGGCTGGGTTTCTCAGTCTCGAGAAAATAAAGTTTGCCTTAATGGGGTCAATGTTAGGGTTCTCCCCGAGTTGGCAGCCATTCGTCGACTTTCTCGGGGAAAATTAAAATGTCAGCAGATGCAGTATTCCAAAGGGGGAGTGGGGGGGGTGGGGGTGGAAAGGGGGAGTGGGGGAGGTGGGTGGTGCGGGCGGATTGTTGCTGTCTGGTGGAGGTGCGTGAAGATTGGGCTGGGGGGGGAAATGTTTATCTTACCATGTTGATGTCATTGTTTATGTTACTGTTATAAAAATTTTCAAATACCTGAATAAAATCTTATTTAAAAAAAAAAGAATATCATAGACTTCCTACAGTGCAAAAGGAGGCCATTTGGCCCATTTAGTCCGTACCAACCCTCTGAAAGAGCACCCTACTTGGCCCACTCCTCTGCCCTATCCCCATAACCCACAACCCCCATTTAACCTGCACATCTTTGGACACTAAGGGGCAATTTAACATGGTCAATTCACCTAACCTTCACATCTTTGGATTGTGGGAGGAAACCGGAGCACCCGTAGGAAACACACGCAGATATGGAGAGAATGTACAAACTCCACACAGACACTCCAAGACCGGAAATACATTCCACACAGACATTTCAAGGCCAGAATTGAACGCGGGTTCCTGAAGCTGTGATGCAGCAGTGCTAACCACTGTGCCATCATGCCACCCTGATCAAAATAGAATCAGGCTGAGTAAACATGGTTTTGTGAAAGGAAAATCGTGTTTATCTAATTTATTAGAGTTCTTCGAGGAATTAACAAGAGAGGTGGACAAAGGGGAATCTGTAGATGTGGTGCACATAGATATGAAAAAAACATTTGATATGGCCCATATCAAAGATGACTACAAAAAAAATACAAGAGCTCATACTGTAGGGGTAACATGCTAGCATTGATAAAGGACTGGTTAGCTTACAGGAAGCGCAGAGCGTAGACAACTAGTGGGACGCCACGGAAAAAAACTGTTTACAATCTATATCAATGATTTGGATGAAGGGACTGGATGTATGCGTATTGTATTTTCTGATGACATCAAGATCGGTAGAAAAGTAAGGTGTCAAAAAGAGGTAAAAAGTCTATAAAGAGGTATAGATAGGTTAATTTCACAGTAACTTCATTGCAGTGTTTTTTAAAATAAATTGAGAGGACCCAATTATTTTTTCTCCAATTAAGGGCAATTTTTCATGGCCAATCCACCTAACCTGCACATCTTTGGGCTGTGGGAGTGAAACCATGCAGACATGTGGAGAATGTGCAAACTCCACTCGGACAGTGACCCAGGGCTGGGATTCGAACACGGGTCCTCAACGCCGCAGACCTAGTGCTAACCACTGCGCCACATGTCACCCTTTCATTGCAGTGTTAATGTAACCCTACTTCTGACAATAATAACGATTATTATTATTATTAAAGTGAGGGAACAAAAATTTGGCAGATGGGGAGAGATTGCAGAAATCTTATGGTACAGAGGGATCTGGGTGTCCTGGCACATGAATCAGGAAAAGTACGCACGTAGGGCAAGTGATTAGGAAGGCAAATGGAATGTTAACATTTATTGCAAGCGGAATGAAATATAAAAGTAGGGAAGTTTAATTGCAACTGTACAGGGCCTTGATGAGATCCCATCTTTAATACTGTGTACAATGTTGGTATCCTTATTTGAGAAAATATATAACTACATTAGAAGCAGTTGAGGGAAGGTTCAATCAACTCATTCCAGGGATGAAGGACTTATCTTATGAAGAAAGTTGAACAGGTTGGGTCTCCATTGACCTGAGTTTGGAACAATGAGAGTTGAATTTTATGAAACCGATAAGATTCTGTGGAGATTTATTTGGGTGGATATCTGGAAGATGTTTTCTCGTGTGGGGAAGGCGAGAACTATGGGAAACAGTTTAAAAATAAGAAGTCTCCCTTTTTAAGACGGAGATTAGGGGATAATGTTAGTCTGGTACTCTTCCCAAATATCCATGAAGGCTGAGTCATTGAATATATTCAAGGCTGAGTTGGACAGATTTTTGATCAACAAGGGAGTCAAGGATTATGGGGAACAGGCAGCAAAGTGGAGTTGAGAATACAAGCAAATTAGTCAGGATCTTATTGAATGGCGGAGCAGCGTTGAAGGGCCAGATAGCCTACACCTGTTCCTAGGTCCAATGTCCCGATGTGAAAATTGACATTAAACCAAAGAAGGAAATATTCTAGAGTTTATGGTCCAAATGGCTAAGTATTTGGTGAGAGAAGTGGTGAACACACGGGATCGTCTGGACCCTTTGGCTGAGATTGCCAATTTTGTAACAGTTTGTACCAAATAAGGAGTACTTTGAGCCTTTAGTTGATGCCCGCTTAAAACCCAATTGAAATTTTACCAACTCACTTCATGAGTGATCATCAAGCAGCAGAGCAGTGAGACATTGTCTCATTTATTATTGATAATGCCCAATAATCTTCGTGGCCCAGGGTTAAATTGACAGCAAATATAACATTAAACTTTCATCAAGTTAAAATACATTTTTCTGAAACATCTTGCATGCAATTAGAAAATCGTTAACCAGGGCCAGTAATACAAGGGATGTATTCGGAAGAAATCGCACAAATCATCAAACAGGTTAATCTACGCAGACCCTTTTTCTTTCGAAAAGACACATCTATTTTCACTAGAAATCAGAAAATAATCTGGTTTCACTGCCCTTTTCCAAAGAAATCTGATATTTCATTGCACACTATATGAATTATTTCCATTGAGGAACAGTCACTATTTTGGTTCATGTTAACGGATATAATTTATCATAGTGGGCCAAATGCAGTGATGGTTATGAAACAATCTAATTATTCCATGGGAAATGCCATTTCTATTGGCCTACATGGATAAAATGTAAAAATAACCACCTAGAAAATACAGTTTTTTGTAGAATTCAAGTTTTCTTCCCGACGTACAGTTTTTTTTTCAAATTTGAACCACAGAACAATGACATTTCCTCATGTTCATTGCATGCCAGGTAGTGAGTGTGATATGTAAGATTTCTATAAAACTGTGTTCTCTCCCAATCATCGCACAGTATTTCTGTAAGTAGGCTTTGTTCCCCCTGTATTTCAAAAATGGTGTCATTTCTGTACTCTGTTCTTGGGAAGGTATGTATTCAAGTATCTCTCACTTACTCCACTTACAGTAATTTTGTTATTAGATTATGCTGTGAACTAAAGGTTAAGAAACCAAATCAATGCTTCACAGCAGACTGAGAGATGCAAACTAATGGCCCGAACTTTCTGCAGGATTTGCGACTTTAAGTCGCTGGTGCGTCGCACGTGCAAGGTGTGACGACCCGGAAGTGTGGACGTTCAGGCATGCGCGTTGAAAGCGTGCGGTGTTCAAACTCTCGGCCGTTTTCTTTGCCTGCTTGAAGGTCTGTGTTGCTAAATGAAAAATCCAGCTGCAGCGCCAACTTGGGCCACTTACCTGGATATTTCAATTGTACAATGAGAAAGATTAGCAATTAAGAAGGGCTGGGTGACATGGTGGCATAGTGGTTAGCACTGCTGCCTCACACCACTGAGGACCCGGGTTCAATCCCGACTCTGGGTCACTGTTTGTGTGGAGTTTGCACATTCTCCCCGTGTCTGCATGAGTTTCGCCCCCACAACCCAAAGATGTGCAGGGTAGATGGATTGGCCATGCTAAATTGCCCCTTGGAAAAAAATAATTGGGTACTCTATCATGTGAGAGTACCTTTAAGAAAGAAATGAGTGTTTGTAAAATAGCTGTTGTGGGTGTGCCTTTAAGAAATGGGTGTTTATCGGATGGCTGTGGTGATGTCAGAGAGTGGTGGAGCTGGGCTGTCTGTTTGCTTTAATTTTGCTTTGGGCTGTCTGCTACAGGGTGTGTTTTAGTTTCGTTTTGAGAGCTGGATAGCTGCAGTCACAGCAAGAAGGTGTATTAGTCTCTCTCTCTCTCTCTGCAATCTAAAGGCTGTCTCCAGATCCTTTGGTGATTCAAAAGTAATACCTGTTTCTGTAGAGAAGTTAAACCTGATGTCTTTCTGTAAAAAGGTGTTTTTTTGTCTTATGGATGTTGCAAGGAAAGATTAAGAGTTACTTATAGATTACTGTATTCTTTGGGGATTTATTGGTGTTGATAGTTGTTAAGATGTTTACTATGGGTTTATAAAGTGTTAACTGGTTTCATAAATAAACATTGTTTTAATATAAAAGTACTGTAGATCTCTGTTGCATCACACCTGTAAAGTAGGCCCGTGTGCTCCCCATAACCACAATCTATTAAAAGTTGTGGGTCAGGTGAACTCCATGATACACTTTGGGGTTCTCAAACCCTGGCCCATAACAAATTGGGAGCTCGTCCGGGCTAAAAGTCTATCTATTGAATTGGCTTCGTGAACTTAAAGACAGTGAGGGGTGAGCATATTGTGGGTGCTTTTCAGGTGTGGTATTCCAGTTTAATTAGGGAGTGTGTTATGGACAATGGCTCCTTCAGGGTCTCTGAAGTTTTGGGGGATGGAGACGGTCACACGCAGTACCTTACGAACAGAGACTAAAAACAGGCTTTTAGATTTGGCAAAAACATTGCAGTTAACATTATCTGACAGAATACGAAAAGAAGAGGTATTTACCAGGAAGCTGAGCATTTAAAATTGCCTGAAATACAGTCTGACTCATTGGAAATGGCAAAGATCCAGTTGCAGATTAAGCAAATTAAAGAAGCTTGAATATGCAACAAAAGAAAAGGAGAGAGAGAAAAGAAACAAAGAAAGAATAGCCCCAGCAGAACAAAAAGAACGAGAAAGGGAGGTACAGATCAGGGAAAAAGGAAAAGAGACAGAGGAAAGGGAAAAAGAGAGAGGAAAGGGAAAAAGAGAGAGTTTTAACTTCAGAAAATGGCCATGAAACATGACAGTCAGTTAAAATTGGCGGACGTCAAGGGAAAGGTACAGTTGGAGGATAGTGATGAGGATAATGAGAAAGAGCATCATAGTCAAAAGTATGGTGGGGATCCATTTAAATATGTCAACGTACTGTCAAGGTTTGATGAGAAGGAGATAGAAGCCGTTTTCAGTTCATTTGGGAAGGTGGCTAAACAAATGAAATGGACATGTGGATATTACTGATTCAAACAAAGCTGGTAGATAGGGCAAGTGAAGTGTTTGCATCACTACTGGAGGAGGTATCTGGGACGTCTGAGGAGGTGAAAAAATCCATCTTGGGTGCATATGAACTAATGCCTGAAGCCTACAGACAAAGGTTTAGAAATTTAAGGAAAGAACGTGGTCAAACATACATGGAGTTTGAAAGGATCAAACGGAGTAATTTTGATAGGTGGATAAGGGCTTTGAAAATAGACCAAAGGTATGAAGCTCTCAGAGAAATTATACTTTTGGAGGAGTTTAAAAATTCAGTTCCTGATGTAGTGAGAACTCATGTGGAAGAGCAGAGGGTTAAAACTGCGAGGTTAGCAGCAGAAGTGGCAGATGATTATGAATTAGTTCATAAATCAAAGCTTGGTTTCCGACATCAGTTTCAGCCTGTGAGGGATAGAAGCTGGGGAAAGAGAAATACTCAAGTGGTAGAGGTAAAGGAAATCTGATGGGAGATAATAAGGAGAGTGTATCTCAGACGAAAAAGGAAATCCAGGACAGTGGAAGAGACATGAAACGTATCAAATGTTTTCACTGAATAAACTAGGCCATGTAAAGTCACAGTGTTGGTGGCTGAAGAAAAGCACTGGGAAGGCTGATGTGGTAAAACAGGATAAGACAGTGGGGTTTGTTAAAGTGATAAAGGAAAGCCCAAGTGAAGCGAAAGAGTTGCAAAAGATTGTACAGCCTGATCAAGAGGTGATTGATAAGAAGATACCAGATCACTTTAAAGAATTTACTTGTGTGGGTAAACTTTACTCACGTGGACCAGAAGGAGCAGGTAAAGAAGTCACAATTTTAACAGATACGGGAGCTAGTCAATCTTTAATGGTAAGAAATGAGGAGTTATGTAGTTTGGGAGGAATATTGCCAGGAAAGGTGGTAATACGTGGAGCTCAGGGTGAGAGGAGTAGTGTTCCATTATATAAGGTAAGGTTGGAAAGTCCAGTGAAGTGTGGTGAAGTGGTAGTAGGAGTAATAGAGAAACTATTTTGTCCAGGAATACAGTTTATCTTGGGTAATGATATAGCTGGATCGCAGGTGGAAGTGATGCCTACTGTGGTTGATAAGCCAGTGGAAAATCAGACAACTGAAGTATTGAAGGACGAATATCCTGGGATTTTTCCGGATTGTGTAGTAACAAGGTTGCAAAGTCACAGGTTAAGACAAGAGGAGAAATCCGAGAGTGAAGATGAAGTTGAAGTTCAATGATCAGAAACGATTTTCGATCAGATGGTTGAAAAAGAACAAGAACAGGTGGAGATTGAGGCGGATATTTTTAGTTCAGGAAAATTGGTGGAGTTACAACAGAAAGATATAGAAACAAAACGGATGTATCAGAAAGCATACATGGAAGAGGAATCTGAGTGTATACCGGAGTGTTATTACCACAAAAATGATGTCTTGATCAGAAATGGAGACCTTTACATATGCAGGCGGATGAAAAGTGGGCAGAAATTCATCAAGTAGTATTGCCGGTAGGGTATAGAAAGGAGGTGTTGCGAGTAGCACATGAGGTACCAGTGGGTGGTCATTTGGGAGTAAGGAAAACTCAAACTAAAATACAAAAACATTTTTATTGGCCTGGACTACATAAAGATGTAGTTAAATTTTGTTGATCATGTCACACATGTCAAATGATAGGGAAACCTGAAGCAGTATAAAACCAGCGCCCTTAATACCCATTCCAGCATTTGAGGAACCTTTTCCAAGGGTCTTAATTGATTGCGTAGGATCGCTTCCTAAAACAAAAAGTGGGAATCTGACTGTAATGGATGTGTCTACTAGGTTTCCAGAGGCCATTCCAGTCCGTAATATTACAGCTAGAAAGATTTTGGAGGAGTTACTCAAATTCTTTACTAGATATGGATTACCCACAGAAAATAATCGGATCAAGGATCAAATTTTACTTCAAGATTATTTAAAGAAGTTATGAATAGCTTAGGAATAAAACAATTTAAATCAACTGCATACCAATCAGAATCACAGGGAGCGTTAGAAAGGTGGCATCAGACATTAAAGATAATGTTGAGGGCTTATTGTCAAGATTATCCAGAGGATTGGGATAAAGGAATTCCATTCGTACTATTTGCAATTAGGGATGTACGTAATGAGTCAACCAAATTCAGTCCCTTTGAACTAATTTTTGGTCATGAGGTAAGAGGACCACTTAAATTGATTCTGGAAAAATTGGTGAGTGAGAAATTGGAACTTACATTATTGGATTACGTGTCAAATTTTAGGGAACGATTAAATAGAGCAGGTGAATTGGCGAGACAACATTTAAAAGTTGCACAAAATGTGATGAGACGGGTATGCTTAAAAGGTACTTTGAAAGAAAAGGAGAGCAAAAGGAGGCGGTTTTAATAATTCTAACTCAGTGACGAACCAAATCCAGATGACTTTGAATTTGACAAACCTCAAATTAAATTGGAAAATGAGGATGTTCTGAAAAATTGGGATAAATTGTTGAGGTACCTTCCAGAGGAAAAATGGACTGACTTGAAAGAGTTATTGATATCACATGGGCAGGTTTGTGGCAATAAATTGGGAAGTACTAAAATGGCTACACATGATGTATGTGTGGGAAATGCTGTTCCAATCAAACATCATCCATATAGCCTAAACCCTTTAAAATTGGCACAGGTTAACAAAGAGACTGAAAGTATGCTTAAAAATGACATAATGGGTTGCAGCCAATGGAGCTCACCCACAGTGATGGTACCTCAACCAGACGGTACCCAACAGTTGTATGTGGACAATAGAAAGGTTAATGCAGTTACAAGAATGGACTCTTATCCTATCCCACGTTTGGAAGATTGCATTGAGAAAGTGGGACAATCAGCTTTTATTTCCAAACTGGATTTACTTAAAGGTTACTGGCAGGTACCTTTATCCGAAAGGGCGAAGGAGATTTCAGCTTTTGTGACTCCAGATGATATCTACCAATTCAAAGTTATGCCATTTGGCATGAAAAACACCCCAGCCACATTTCACCGGTTAACTAACAAAATTGTTTCTAGATTACCTAATTGTGCGGTATACATCGACGATCTGGTCATTTTTAGCCAGCCGTGCAAAGAACATTTGAAACATCTGATGGAGTTATTTGTTCGACTTCAGAAGGCAGGCTTAGTGGTAAACCGAGCCAAAAGTGAATTTGGAAAAGCCCAAGTCACTTTCCTTGGCCATACAATCGGACAGGGTCGAATGGTCCCAAGGGACGTGAAAACAAAAGTTATTGGGGCGTTTCCAATACCCTCGCCACGAAGGGAAATAATATGATTTACTGGTATGAGTGGATTTTACCGGAAATGTGGGCCAAATTTTAGCAGTGTGGTTGCTCCACTGAAAGACTTGCTGAAGAAACGTCGAAAATTTCAGTGGACAGCGGAGTTTCAACAGGCAGTTGACTGCCTGATAGCTGTGATAACCAATGCTCCTGTGTTGGAGAATTACAAGGGACTCTGTGACAGATTGAACTGAAGTATCTGACTTTAAAGAGAAATGCCGAGGCGTAGAGAAATGGATGGATCGTGCAGAGACCTTCTTGTCCAAAGAGACTGTCAATCAAGAAGGATTCCAGTTGGAGGAAGAAGAACTAAAATGGACTATGTTATTATTAAATGTTTGCATGTTTTATTTTGTTAAAAAAGAAATGTATATTCACTGTCCATATTTCCTAAAGGAAAGTGAAAAGGTGAAAAATGAACTCATCTTGAAGTTGATACTTTATTTTATTTTCTTGGGGGGAGGTGTCATGTGAGAGTACCTTAAAGAAATGGGTGTTTATAAAATAGTTGTAGTGGGTGTACTATTAAGAAATGGGTGTTTATCGGATGGCTGCAATGATGTCAGAGAGTGGGTGGAGCTGGGCTGTCTGTCTGCTTTTACTTTTGCTTTGGGCTGTCTGCTACAGGGTATGTTTTAGTTTTGTTTTGAGAACTGGGTGGCTGCAGTCACAGCAAGAAAGTGTATTTGTCTCTCTGCAATCTAAAGGCAGTCTCCAGATCCTTTGGTGATTTAAAAATATTACCTGTTTCTGTAGAGAAATTAAACCTGATGTCTTTCTGTATAAAGGGTTTTTTTTGTCTTATGGATGTTGCAAGGAAAGATTAAGAGTTACTTATGGAGTACTGTATTCTTTGGGCGATTTATTGGTGTTGATAGTTGTTAAGATGTTTACTGTGGGTTTATAAAGTGTTAACTGGTTTCATAAATGAACATTGTTTTAATTTAAAAGTACTGTAGATTTCTGCTGCATCACACCTGTAAAGTAGGCCCATGTGCTCCCCATAACCATAATCTAGTAAACGTTGTGGGTCAGGTGAACTCCATGATACACTTTGGGGTTCTCTCAACCCTGAACAACTCTAAATTTTAAAAACACAATGAAAGGGCTTATTTGCACTCAGGATAATGAACTCATGGAATAAACTCTGGAAAAGGGAGGCGACTTGCAAAGCAGAAATTTCAGGTCCACACACAAGCTAACTTGTACCCTAGTAGCACGCTCTTCTCTAAGTCTAAGAACCAAAGGGTCAAGCAACTTCTGTTTATTTTGAACATCCAATTTATGCAGACAGTCCAGAGCAGTTCTGAGGGGTGTTGCATTGTCAGAGATAATGGCTTGGATTTTCATCCTCAAGTCAGGAATTGGGAGTTGGGAAACATCCCAGTCTTGGATTTCCCGCCTTGGGAGAACGTACCAACTAAGGCGGGGTTTTCATTGCTCGGGGTGAGTGCGAGCTGCAGGTAGGTGAGCTGACCTGGGAAAAAGTTTGGAGGCTGCCACAGGGGGTGCAGGGTGTTGAGGCTGGATATTTAAAAGACCCATATTGGTGCCTTGGAATTTTGTGCCAGTTAAAATAGAAACACAAAGGTCATCTAGCACTTACCTTCATACCCCCACACCTTCCAAATACTGCTCTTGGCTCATCGATACCATCCCATGCCCCCCCCCCCCATCACCCATTATGCCCCACATACTACTGGTGCTAAGCTCTCACATACCATCCACCCCCATGACTCATCATGGCTCCTTTGCCAAGTTATGGCACTTCCATCACACTTGACCTGTCCACTGTCAAGAACCAAAGAATCCTACAGTGTATAGTAATATGTATTTTTTAAAAAAGTAATTCATCCATGCCTTGCTCCTTTATTAAATTAAAAAGTCATTTCACGACAGGCTAATAAAAGCAACAATCGTCCAGACCCCTTCAAGTATCAATTACAAAAAAACACAAACACTTTAAACTACTTAACTTGTGGAAACAAACATTGTGAGATTGCCAGATGAGATCAGAGAGCCTGAACTGTCAAAATAATGCTTTCTCTAGAGTGCAGGTGTTTAGTTCTGGGCTCTCAGCCAATAATGCACAATGAGGCTTCTTTTTTTTTTAAACGCATTTTATTCAAACTTGTATCAAAGTAGGTTACAGCAAATAAGCACCCCGGGAAACATTCTTCCCCACAATGAACTATACAGTTTGTCCAGGTTTTCCTCCTTTTTCACGCCCCCCCCTCCCCATCAGCCGCTGCGACGAAGAGCTCCTCAAACACGGTCACAAACATCCCCCACCTTTTCTCGAACTCCCCTGCTGAGCCCCTTAACTCATGCTTTATCTTCTCTAACCGCAGGAAGTCGTACAGGTCACCCAGCCATGCTGCTACCCCCGTTAGCGATGCCGACTGCCACTCCAGCAAAATTTGACGCCGTGCAATCAGAGAGGCGAAGGCCATGACATCAGCCTTCCTCCTCTCCATGAGCTCCGGCTTCTCTGAAACCCCAAATATCGCCACCAAAGGGTCCGGGTCCACTCCCTCCTCCAGTATCCTGGCTAAGACCGCAAACACTCCCACCTAGAATCTTCCAAATTTTTCACAACCCCAAAACATGTGCGCATGATTCGCTGGCCCCGCCCACACCTCTCACACTCATCTGCTACCCCCTGAAAGAACCCACTCATTCTCGCCCGAGTCATATGCACCCTATGCACCACCTTGAACTGTATCAGGCTCATCCTTGCACAAGAGGAGGTCCCGTTTACCCTTCGCAGTGCCTCACTCCATACTCCCCAATTGATCTCCATTCCCAACTCCGCTTCCCATTTCTCCTTGACCTTCACCACCCGCTCGCCTCCCTGCTCCCCCAGCCACTTATATATATCCCCAATTCTTCCCTCCCCTTCCACATCCGGAAGCAACAGTCACTCCAGCAGGGTGTATCCCGGCAATCTAGGGAACCCCTTCCAGATCTTTCGTGCAAAGTCCCTAACCTGCAGATACCTGAACTCACTACCCCTCGGCAGCTCTACCCTCTCCCTTAGCTCCTCCAGACTGGCAAACCCTTCCTCCAAATACAAATTCCTCACCTTGGCCAGCCCCACGTCCCTCCACCTCCTGTATACACTATCCAACCCCCCCGGCTCAAACCCATGATTCTCGCACAGCGGAGTTAGCACCGACATCCCTTCCGCCCTGAAATGCCTCCTCAGCTGATTCCGTATCTTCACCGTGGACTGCACCACTGGGCTCCCTGAATACCTACTCGGAGCCACTGGCAATGCTGCCATCACCATAGCCCTCAAACTAGACCCCTTACAAGATTCCTCCTCCATCCTAACTCACTCTACCCCTTCTCCTTCCCACCACCGCCGCACCATTCACTCGCTACCTGAATCCCCAAGTACCTAAACCTATCCCTCGCTACCGTAAATGGCATCCCCCTAAATTAGCCTGCTGTGCCAGCTCATTCACCGGGAATACCTCGCTTTTTCCTACATTCAGCTTGTATCCCGAGAACCCTTCAAACCTCCGCAACAGACCCATAATCCTTCCCATACTCTCCAACGGATCCGAAACATACAGCAGGAGGTCATCAGCATAGAGCGACCCCGATGCTCTCTCTGTCCCCTCATTATCCCCTGCCACTCTGCCAACCCCCTGAGAACCATCGCCAACGGCTCTATGGCCAGCGCAAACAGCAGCGGCGACAGCGGGCACCCCTGCCTCGTACCCCTGTGTAAGTCAAAGCTTCGTGAGCTCATATCATTTGTCTTCTCCCTCGCTCTTGGCGCCACAGACAGCAACCGCACCCATGCCACAAATCTTGGCCCAAACCCAAACCTTCCTAAAACTTCGAACAAGTACCGCCACTCCACCCGATCAAGTGCTTTCTCCGCGTCCATGGACACCACTACCTCTGGTACCAGAGCTCTCGACGGATTCATCACCACATTCAACAGCCGTCTTACATCACTCACGAGCTGCCTGCCCTTCACAAAGCCTGTTTGATCTTCTGCAACCACCCCCGGGCCACAATCCTCCATCCATCCCGCCAACAACTTAGCCAATATCTTCACATCCATGTTCAATAGTGATATGGGTCTATACGACCCACATTCCACCCATCCTTCCCTTTTTGGGGGATTAGTGTGATTACTGCCTGCTTCATCATCTCCGGCAACTCCCCCTTCTTCAGTGCTTCCTTAAACGCCCCCAACAGATGTGATGCCAGGTCCGCTGCAAATTCCTTATAAAATTCTGCCGGGTACCCATCCGGCCCAGGGGCCTTCCTCGACTTCATACCCCTGATACTATCCAGCACCTCCCTCAGCCCCAGGGGCTCCTCCAACGCCTGCCTCTTTGCTTCCTCACCTGGGGAAATTCCAGCTCGTCCAGAAACCGCTCCGTGTCCCCCCACCCCCCTCTCCTCTTGGGTCTGCCTCATAAAGTCCCTGGTAATACTCTCTAAATGCCTCATTTATCTTCCCTGGCTCTGACACCACATCCCCAGCCCCAGTCCGGATCTTCAATATTTCCGTGGACGCAGCCTGCCTCCGCAGCTGGTGCGCCAGCATGCGACTCGCCTTCTCCCCATACTCGTATTGTACCCCTCTTGCCCTACGCAGTTGCCCTACCGCCCTCTCCATTGTCAGCCTGTCAAATTGCCCCTGCAACTTTTTCCTCCTCGCCAATCCCTCCACGGTGGGCACCCTCGAATATTCCCTGTCCACCTCCACTATCTCGCTCACTAGATGGTCATGTTCCACCCTCCTTTCCTTATTCGCACGAACCGTAAATGAGATAATTTCTCCCCGGACCACTGCCTTCAGTGCTTCCCAAAAAATGCCCGCCGACACCTCCCCATTCTGATTCAACTCCACATAAACTCTAATCGCCAACCGCACCTTATCACAAAAACCTCCATCCGCCAACACCCCCGAGTCAAACCTCCACCCCGGCCTCTGCTCTCGTCCCGTACTGAACCGAATATCCAGCCAGTGGGGTGCATGGTCTGAGATAACTATCCCCTCATACTCTGCTCCCTTCACCCCAACCAAAATCTCCCGACTCACTACAAAGTAATCAATCCTCGAATACACCTTATGGACGTGTGAAAAGAAGGAATACTCCCTTCCCCCTGGGTTCTGAAAGTGCCATGGATCCACCACACCCATCCTCTCATAAACCTCCCCCCCCGCCCCCCCCCCCCCCCCCCCCCCCCAGCTCCCTTGCCATTCGTACCCTACCCATCGACCTGGGGCTTGATCTTTCCACCCTCAGCTCCAGGACACAGTTAAAATCTCCTCCCACGATCACAATGAGGCTTCTTGAGTGTTGTTGGAGCTGCACTCATTGAGGCAAATGCAGAGAATTCCATTACATTCCTCACTTGTGCCTTGCAAATGATGAACAGGAATTGGGGAGTCAGGAGAGAAATTAGTATCCGCTGAATCCCTAGCACCTTACCTGCTCTTGTAATCATAGTATTTATATGGCTAGTCCAGTTCAGTTTCTGATCAATGGTAACTCCTAGGATGTTGATAATGGGGATTCAGTGATGGTAATGCTGGGGAAATGGTTAGATTTTCTCTTTTTGGGTATTGTCATTGCCCGGCCCTTGTGTGGCATGAATGTTACTTGCCAAGACTGAATATTGTCCAGGTCTTGCTGCATATGGACTTGGTGTGCATACTTACCTGAGGAGTCATGAATGGTGCTGAACATTACATAGAACATAGAATATTCAGTGCAGAAGGAGGCCATTCGGCCCATCTAGTCTGCACCGACCAACTTCCACCCTATCCCCGTAACCCAATAACCCCTCCTAACCTTTTTTGGTCACTAAGGGCAATTTATCATGGCCAATCCACCTAACCTGCACGCCTTTGGACTGTGGGAGGAAACCGGAGCACCCGGCGGAAACCCACGCAGACACGAGGAGAATGTGCAGACTCCACACAGACAGTGACCCAGCAGGGAATCGAACCTGGCGCTGTGAAACCACAGTGCTAATGACTTGTGCTCCCGTGCTGCCCTAATCATCTGTGAAAATCCCCACTTCTGACGTTTTGATGGAGGAAAGGTCTTGATCAGACACCTGCAGATAGTTGGGCCTAGGACTCCACCCTGAAGAACTGCTGAAGCAATGTCCCAGGAATGAGATGACTGGCCTCCAACAGCCACACCATCTTCCTTCATGCCAGGTGTGACTCCAATCTGTGGAAAGTTTTCCTCCTGATTCCCATTGCCTTAAGCTTTGTCAGTGTTCCTTGACATCATATTTGGTCAAATACTGCTTAATGTCAAGGGCAATCACGCTTAACCTCACCTCTGGAGTTCAGCTCCTTTTCCATGTTTGAAACAAGGCTGGAATTAGGTCAGGAGCTCAGTGGCCCTGGTAAAACACAGGTTGAGCCTTAGTGAGCAAATTACTGCTGAGTAAGTGCTGCTTGGCAGCACTGTCGATGATACCTCACATCATTTTGCTGATGATTGAGAGTAGACTGATAGGGCGGGTAATTTGCTATGTTGGAATTGCGCTGCTTTTGTGGACAGGACACACTTGGGCAATTTTCCACATGACCAAATATATGCCAGTGTTGTAACTGTACTGGGACAGCTTGGCTAGCGGCGTGACTAGTTCTGGAGTACAAGTCTTCAGTACTATTGCTGAATGTTATCAGGGCCCCTTCTCTTTGCTGTATCTAATGCCTTCTGCACTTTCTTGATATCATGTGGAGTGAATCGTATTGGCTGAAGACTGACATCTGTGATACTGAGTACCTCTGGAGGAGGTCGTGGTGAATCATCCACTTGGCATTTCTGGCTGAAGATGGCTTCAAATGCTTCAGCCTTGTCTTTTGCACTGATGTGCTGGGTTACTTCTTCATTGAAGATGAGGATATTTGTGGAGCCCCCTCCTCCCCCGAGTTGTTTAACTGTCCACCACCATTCACGGCTGGATGTGACAGGACTACAGAGCTTAGATCTGATACTTTGGTTGAGGGATTGCTTAGCTCTGTTTATCGCATGCTGCTTCCACAGTTTTGCATGCAAGTAGCCCTGTGTTGTAACTTCCTGCCACTCCCACCGAGACCTGTCCACAAATTACAGGTTGCACAGGATAGGAAAGGGTCAGTTCCAGCTGTATTTAAAGGGGTTCCATCACATTTATTTTGGGAATTATGTGTACCCTCCTACAATGAAGCAGTCTATGTCCCAAATGCAACAAGACCTGGACGATATCGAGGCTTGGGATGAAAAGTGGCAAGTTACATTCGTGCCACACAAGTGCCAGGGAATGACCATCTCCTACAAGAGAGGATCTAACCATTGTCCTTTGAAATTTAATGGCATTACCATCGCTGAATTCCCCCACAATCAACATCTTGGGGGCTATCATTGACGAGAAACTGAACTGGACTAGCCATTTAATACTGTGGCTACCAGGGCAGGTCAGAGGCTAGGAATCCTATGGTGAGTAACTCACCTCCTGACTCCCCAAGGCCTGTCCACCATCTACAAGGCACAAGTCAGGAGTGTAATGGAATACTCTCCATTTACCTGGATGAGTGCAGCTCCAACAACATTCAAGAAGCTCGACACCGTCCAGGACAAAGCAGCCGACTTGATTGCTCCCCCTTCCACAAACATTCAATCCCTTCACCACTGACGAACAGTGGCAGCCGGTGTACCATCTACAAGATGCACTGCAGCAACTCGCCAAGGTTTCTTTGACAGCAACTTCCAAACCCACAGCCATTACCATCTAGAAGGTCAAGAACAGCAGATACCTGGGAACACCACCACCTGAAGGTTCCCCTCCAGGTCACTCACTATCCTGACTTGAAAATATATTGCCGCTCCTTCACTGCTGCTGGGGCAACATCCTGAAACTCTCTCCCTAGCAGCACTGTGGTTGTACCTACACCTCATGGACTGCAGCGGTTCAAGAAGACAGCTCACCATCACCTTCTGAAGGGCAACTAGGGATGGGCAATAAATGCTGGCCTAATCAGCGATGCCCACATCCCGTAAATTAATTTTTTTAAACGGCAATGACCGAAATAGGGTGAAAGATGCACCTTTGCTGTATCTACTCTAGTTCTTCTTGCCGCTATTCTGTTGCCTGCCAGCTTGCCCTGTAAGAAGCCTGTTAGTAAATTAATCTGGAGCCTTGGAAATGTTGTGTACATTTCTGTGCACATAGCAAACAAGTGTGGTCAAGAGGCGAAAGTTGTTGGGTCGCAGCAAGTTAATGTGTGAAATATGAGAAAAACTAACTGAGACGATAATTAATCTGAGTCCGAAACAAATATGAGTGAAAGCAAAAGGTACTGTTGTGATTTGAGGAAAGGTTTGTACAGCAGAGGAGGAAGAATTGGTTGTGTCGGGGGAATGTGTGGCGTTGCAGAGCTCATTTCAGAGTCGAGAGAGTTGTGAAGCTGAGCCTTGTCTTGACAATCCTAGTTGGACCATAATTATTTCTGACACTGTAGTCAAGTCCTGAACTTGATTGATAACCATCCCCACAATGACTTATTTGGCATGGTACTCAACTACCATCCGAGGGAAAGAGGATCTTTTTCTTGGACCTGATTCCATGAAGCATCAGAGATTGAGAGTGGTTCTTCCCGTTCAGGAATTCAAGACTAGAATTTAACTTGGAAAGTGAGGCTGCAGGGGTGGAGGTGAGCAATGAGCTTTGTGGGGATACTGACTCTGTTCTGATGCCAGGGCAAAGGCGGGAAAGGAAGTTCAAATTGGACTTGTGCCTTGCTCAGAAGACTGGTGAAAAATCCAGTACCTGCAGCTGGCTGGATATTCCACTTCCCCGTGGTGAGCTGCCTTTTGGAGACAATCAGCTCACCACTTTTTTATTTATAAATTTAGAGCACCCAATTCATTTTTTTCCAATTGAGGTTTAATTTAGCGTGGCCAATTCACCTACTCTCACATCTTTTTGGGTTGTGGGGTGAGACCCACGCAGACACGGGGAGAATATGCAAACTCCACACGGACAGTGACCCAGGGCCAGGATCAAATCTGGGTCCTCAGCGCTGTGAGGCAACAGTGCTAACCACTGCACCACTATGCTGCCCTCTCAGCTCACCATTTTAATTGTTATGATTGGACACCATTTAAATCCATCGAGTCAGTGGAGTGCTTATCATTGTCTGCCTTAAATGAAAATGAACCCTGTTGTTCTCCTTTTTTTGATATAGTTCAAGAATGTACCTGTGACCCATATCATGTCCATTCAATGCTTACTCATGCCCAAAAACTACTGTGCTTTTCTTGCAATTGAAGGTTGCTCGGTCTTGTATAACTGGGTGGTAATGTACAGTTGATCGGCAAAATTCAATTTCATGGAAATTATGCAAATTGAATTTTCATTATCAGGGGAACCAGCATATTTGACAGCACTGCTTGCAGAACATGAACCCTGCAGCATACTGAAGAGCGACAGCACATTTTCATATGAGTGTTTTTTTCACCGAATACTTTGCTTCACGCATATGTTAACCGTTTATATTAATGAATCAATACTACAGAAGTGTAATGAAGAACATAATGGGTGGAATCTTCCATTTTTGAGTCCAAGTCCATCGGTGGCAGCAAGGTTGGCATGATTCCTGCTGAACAGCTGGATGGCTGAATGTGCAGGATCTTCTGGTGTTCAGCCTATTAGATATGCATCGTGAGGAGCTCGGTGAATCACGTGGAGGGCAGGGTAGGAAGTCGCCCACCCCGCTCGCTGTTGCCTCGTGGGGTCTAAGGTCCTGGTAACATATTTAAAGTGCATCCAGACAGCCATTCTCATTGTCAGCTAGGAACTCTACATTTCTCCTCCAGAGTCCTGGTGGCCACAGCTTATACTGGAGAAGCTGGCTGATGTGTGTGACTACATCTTCAGACATTTGAGGGTGTCTCCAGAATTGTGCTCATATTTCTAATAAGAGTATCGTCAGTGATACATCTATGATCATACCAACACTCGTGATGCAGTGCCACCATCTAACTTTATAGAGGCTCCACTGTCTCTTTCTGCTCAGAACCTTTCTCCTCATTACCATGTCGCAACTGGCAACAGGTCTACCTTCTACTCATCCTGCTGAGAACCATTATCAAGGCATGGTTCCCTGTGGCCTGCATCATCAGTAGATGTGTGAATGAATTGAAGTGATACACCTATTGAGCATGTCCTTTACAGGTTTCCCTCCATCTCAAAGCCAGCTAGCCAGTGTTAAGCCCTCTCTTAGCCTCTATTCAAACTTATCATCCTGATCCCACCCCTTCCAGATGAAGGATATCCTGGAGGACCAGAGATGGGCATTCCTCCCCATCACATATAACTGAGCATGGAGACATTACTCTTTACCAGGGTGATGAGAGCCATGCGCAAATTATCTCATGCGGACACTTTTCCGATTGTCTCCACTCCACTCAAGGGTCTATCGAGAGACCAATGCCTTGGCAGCATGGAAAGTCTAACCACATGAGCCCATGTCAACCATGACCATTCATCTTGGAGAATGGAGGTTTGGAGTCACAGGTTTTCTGCCATGCACCAGATGTACCCCTTGGAACCATCCACCTCCATCCCTCCCTCCCTTAATCCCTGCCTCTGGCTGCAGCAAATGGCACAGAATGAATGGCCGCTCCACATTTTGCTGATATCTTGATGTTATGCGACCCATGAATCTGGAACAAACTTGCTGCCATGTGGGCTTCACCATAAGTGAGATATGGTTGACAGTCAGTTGTCTCATAATGATTATGACATTCCTTAAGTCATCTAATCGTGCTTAACCTACCCATAAAGATTCTCCTCCTACTTTGAAGGATCTCACTGACTAACAGCGTGGTCAAGGTAAGAATTGAGAAATGGTGCTTGGCACCTTTCAGACTTGGTGCAACATATCTCCCTCCCTTCTACACGCACAAACCCCCCCACATCACCCTTGGCCTACCCAATCTCATCAATCCTTCCCCCTCTATCACCGATGAAACTCCCCCCTTAACCTAGCCCCTAACACGATTTGCCTCCACATGCCTTCACTCCCCTCAGAGCTGATACCTGCTACCACCCCTATGCCCATATCCCTCTCCGTTATCTGAACCACCTATCTATTCCCACTCTGTGACCTCACCCATGAGACCTTTATCTACCGTACTCCCACCCTGGACCTGCCACCCTATCCCATCCCACTCCCCTCTTACTGTGACTTTTCACATCCCTGGACCCCACAGCCGATGCCTTTGATAATTCCTCCCTTCACTGGGCACTCTCCCTCTCCAATCCCCAAAATTATTCTCCACCCACCCCCCAACACTTCCTCAGAACTCTCCCCTCCCCTGTTTCCCCACTTCAGTTGCCTGCTCTGTCCAACATCTGCATCAATCTTCTGTCCAACCATCCCCTTCCAGCCTTCACCTGCCTCCAGTGTCCAGCCTTGTTGCAACATTTTCCGCTATACGAGTGAAGTTATGTGGGGTCCTCAGGAAGGTGAAAGCAGCATCTACAGACCTTAAAGTCATGGAAGAGGTGAAGCTGGCTAGGTGCATGTCACTTATATACAGTTGTAAAATTGAATGTTCTAGTTTCCCACTGGAGAGGAACTTAATTTGGAGGGCAAACATAATTCTGCCGATGTGGCCTTTTAATGAGCATGCAAGAAATGCTAATGAATGTAAATGGAGCCCCGCCATTCAGGAAGCTCGACCCGCTTCCATTCCACCTTGAAAGTCGGGAGAACAAAATTCAATCAGTCCATCCCACCATCGGAAAAGATGTTTTGCTCCTGCCAAATTATGCGCCCCACCTCCCCTGATTCCTACTATTGGCGGGACTGGAAGATTCCGCCAAATGTTCTTCAATTTCCAAACACTGAAAAGCTTACTAAACCAAAAGGGCAATGGAAGTGCAGGAAACTTTATCTCCTCCCTTCTCTCAAACTTCACTTTAAACTATCTATTGCAAGGTGAGGCCATGCTTTTGAACTCACAATCTTCAACTTTTTATTCTTCATTATCTTCATTATGACAATGAAGAATAGATTTTGCAAATACTTACACCTGGCATGGAAGCTGAAGAATCTGTTCCTCACAATTTTCTCCCAATGGCCTCGTGATGTGCAATCACCATTTTCATTTGTAAAATCAGCCCTGGAAAGGTTCTCGTTTGTGCACCATTTTTTAGCCCTCCTCATATCCTTGTAGGTTCATAATAATGTGAGGGGAGAGCTAAAGCTGATTGGCTGAGCATGTGGATGATTGAAACGATGTGGCAACCTGCCCACTCGGTCCCTGAAACAGTGTGACTGGCTGTCATTTTAAACTGCAGGTGACAAAAGGAAGCGAAAACGGAGGGGCCCTTCTTTAAAGATTCAGATCAAACTCCAACAAAATAATTGGGGCCTGAATATTAATTTTAGCAGGGATCTGAGCGGGGGAGTAGTGGTGGCTTCCCCACTAGGCCAAAGCTGTCAGAATCTGGATGCAGGACTGGAAGATTAATTTTTTGAAGAATTCCTTGTAGACCATGAAGAGCAGTAGTGCTTAGGCCTCCCTTGCAATCACAGTTTTCTCTCTTGAGCCTCCCAATATGCTTACCTTGTGTTGTGGGCGGTTCCCCAGCAGCAGCTTGTAAGCTTCCCAACTTTAAGAGCTTCAAAGTACTTTTCTTAGGAGGTTAGCAAGATGAGGCCGAGTAGTTGAAGTGGGCTGACTTTCCCTGCTACCACATCCAGGTGGGCTGGCTGCCCTTGATATGGCTGCCTGCTGCAGGAGTCATAGAGTCATCATAGAGTCATCATAGAACTTACAGTGCAGAAGGAGCCCATTCGGCCCATCGAGTCTGCACTGGCTCTTGGAAAGAGCACCCTACCCACGGTCCACACCGCCACCCTGTCCCCATAACCCAGTAACCCCACCCAACACTAAGGGGAATTTTGGACACGAAGGGCAATTTAGCATGGACAATCCACCTAACCTGCACATCTTTGGACTGTGGGAGGAAACCGGAGCACCCGGAGGAAACCCACGCACACACGGGGAGAATGCGCAGACTCCGCACAGACAGTGACCCAAGCCGGAATCGATCCTGGGACCCTGGAGCTGTGAAGCAATTGTGCTATCCACATTGCTACCGTTCTGCCCCTGGAGTCAAAATCATCATAAATAAGGAGCCATACTGCTCATCCTGCCTGTGCCAGCTCTCTGAAAAAATAACCTACTTAGTCCTAATCCATTCCCATGCACCGTTTTTAATGTTTCCTTTTTTATTATTTATCTATTTCACTTTTATTAGCTGTATATCAATTCTGTTTCCATTATTGTTTCTGGAAGAGGTTCCATTCCATGCCCTGACGACTCTTTGAGTTAAGAGGATTTCCCCAAACATCTCCATTCTTATCTTTTGGTGATGATGTTAAAGTTGAAACCTCTGGTAATGACTTCTTGAACATTGGAAATATCCAATCCTGTTAGCCTATCAAGACCGCTTGTAATTCTAAAGATTTCTGTTTGATCATCTCTCCGTGCCTCTCGAATTGACCTTTCTAAAATTGTTTGTTTGGGTTTGGCCCTTGGGAATTTGAAGCATTTATTTAAAAAAAGCCCCCAAGATAACTGGTTGCAAGCATAGCTTTAGTATGTAGGAAGAAAGTTGCACACTCACTTCCTTACAACAGATATTACAGGAATATTGGCAAAGTAAATGTTCGGATCCAGGCGCTTGCTTTTGATATTGGAAAGATATTTTTTTATATATGAACTATTAATGAACTATTTATAACTTTTAATTTAACGGAACAAAAACAAACAATAATGAAACATTTATATGCGGCATGCTTTGCTGTACTTTAAGCCTGTGAGAAGGCTCTTTAGGTACAAAAGGTCACATTTTCAAAGTTGGCAAGCTTTCAGTCACCACCTGCACTGGCAAGTACTATTTGCTTGAACGGAGAACTGTACTTGATTTTGATTTTCACAGTAGTTTGAAAGCTCCCAGTCCAGCTAATATTCATTGTTACTTCATCAAGTTTCCTCTCATGCATTTGTTTGAATTTCAATGTAAAGGGATGACTGATGGGGAATACATATTATACACATTTAAATTCAATTATGTTTCAATGAAATCAGACATAAACTTTGCCAGAGCTAGTACAAAATTTAGTTCCTCTCTGCAACAACTAAGGGTGTGAGTTTCTTTGCTGTTTCCAGCATGTTAGTTATGCAGACAGGTAAATCAATGGAAATGATTATGCCTCGTGCACCTTTTCCCGTGTTCCTTTCCACTCTGCAGGGTATATTTTCTCTTGTTTACAGTGGTATAAAATCGACAATTCCGAATCGGCAGCTCGTTTCACATCCCAATTTTAAAAATATCGATATTTTCATTGACCTGCATTGTGTATATCACAGTGAGAGACAGTGAGAAAGCTCCTGCAAGTTTCCTGGGTTTGAGGGCAGCATGGTGGTGCAGTGGGTTAACCCTGTTGCCTCATGGCGCCGAGGTCCCAGGTTCGTTCCCGGCTCTGGGTCACTGTCCGTGTGGAGTTTGCACATTCTCCCCGTGTTTGCGTGGGTTTCACCCCCACAACCCAAAGATGTGCAGGCTAGGTGGATTGGCCACGCCAAATTGCCCCTTAATTGGAAAAAATGAATTGGGTACTCTAAAATTTTTAAAAATCGTTTCCTGGGTTTGCATGGCTATTCGACTGAGGTACATGAGGCACAGGTAGCAGCCATGAATATCTTATAAAAATGGAAGTACGGCATGAATATGGCTTTCAAGTGTCTTCGAAGTTTAAACATTGAAGGGCAGACATTCACCCACGTAATGCCTCACACTGTGTTGATTCTCTGAGTAGAATGCACTACCTGTGTAACCTCCATGGAATTTGGCAATGATATTCTGGAGGTACCACCTCCCCCAGTGAATCGATACAGGACTGCGTAACGTCTCTTTTACACAAACAAATATCCCACTGACTTCTGCAGCATGGCAATGCATTTTGAACCCTCTTTGCAGGTTTACAGATAGCATCAGATTACAGTCCAGTTCAAGTTTCTGGGCTGTATAGAAGAGTTAGACCATAAGACATAGAAGCAGAATTAGGCCACTCGGCCCACCAAGTCTGCTCTGCCATTCAATCATGGCTGATATTTTTCTCATCCCCATTCTCCTGCCTTCTCCTCATAGCCCTTGATCCCCTTATTAATCAAGAACCTATCTATCTCTATTTTAAAGACACTCAGTGATTTGACCTCCACAGCCTTCTGTGGCAAAGAGTTCCAGTCTCACCACCCTCTGGCTGAAATATTCCTCCTCATCTCTGTTTTAAAGGATTGTCCCTTTAGCCTGAGATTCTCTGGTTCTAGTTTTTCCTACAAGTGGAAACATCCTCTCCACGTCCACTCTATCCAGGCCTCGCAGTATCCTGTAAGTTTCAAGAAGATCTTCCCTCATCCTTCTAAACTCCAACGAGTACAGACCCAGAGTCCTCAACCGTTCCTCACATGACAAGCTGTTCATTCCAGGGATCATTCTTGTGAACCTCCTCTGGACCCTTTCCAAGGCTAGTACATCCTTCCTGAGATACGTGGCCCAAAACTGCTCACAATACTCCAAATGGAGTCTGACCAGAGCCTTATATAGCCTCAGAAGTCCATCCCTGGTCTTGTATTCTAGCCCTCTTAACATAAATGCTAACTTTGCATTTGCCTTCCTAACTGCTGACTGAACCTGGATGTTCACCTTAAGAGAATCATGAACAAGGACTCCCAAGTCCCTTTGCTTCTGATTTCCTGGGCATTTCTCCATTTAGAAAATAGTCTATGCCTAAATTTCTCCTTCCAAAGTGCATAACCTCACACTTTTCCACATTGTATTTCATTTGCCACTTCATTGCTCACTCTCCTAGCCTGTCCAAATCCTTTTGCAGCCCCCTTACTTCCTCAATACTACCTGTCCCTCTACAGATCCTTGTATCACCTGCAAACTTAGTAACCGTGCCTTCAGTTCCTTCTTTCAGACCATTAATGTATATTGTGAAAAGTACTGGTCCCATCACAGACCCCTGAGGCATATCACTAGTCACCAGCTGCCATCCTGAAAAAGACCCCTTTATCCCCACTCTCTGCCTTCTGCCAGTCAGCCAATCCTCTATCCATGCCAGGATCTTACCCTTAACACCATGGGTGCTTAACTTATTTAACAATCTCCTATGCGGCACCTTTCCAAAGGCGTTCTGGAAATCTACATAAATCACATCCGCTGGTTCTCCTTTGTCTAACGTCCTTGTTACCTCCTCAAAGAACTCTAACAGATTTGTCAAACGTGACCTCCCTTTGACAAAGCCGTGCTGACTCAATCCTATTTTATCATGCACTTCCAAGTGCTCCGCGATCTCATCTTTAATAATGGACTCTAAAATCTCACTAATGACCGAAGTCAGGCTAACCGGCCTATAATGTCCTGTCTTCTGCCTCCCTCCCTTCTTAAACAGTGGTGTTACATTAGCAACTTTCCAGTCCTCTGGGATCCTTCCTGCCTCCAGTGATTCCTGAAAGATCATCACCAATGCCTCTATCTCCTCAGCTATCTCTTTTAGAACCCTAGGATGTAGTCCATCCGGTCCAGGTGACCTATCCACCTCCAGGCCTTTCAGTTTCCCCACAATCTTCTCCTTAGTGATGGCCACTGCACTCACCCCTGCCCCCTGATTCTCCTGGAGCTCTGGCATCCCACTGGTGTCTTCCACCGTGAAAGTTGGGAGGACAGCTGCCTGTACACGAGGATCTTGATGTCAATATGAATGTCGCAGTCATCAAAGACGTTCTTCGGCATCCAAAAAAGGTACTCGTGGATTGGATACGATGTTTGATCTCCACGCCGATGTCAGCCTTAGATGAGAGTTGGCTCCCCGGGTATGGGAAGTGTTCCATGGTTGGTAGAGTTTTCCATTGATCTTGATGGAAGGAGAGACCGGTTTTTGCCCTGGGGCGGGTTGGTAAAGGATTTGAGATTTCTTGAGGTTAAGGCTGAGACCGATTCTTCGGTACGCTTCCACAAAGGTGTCAAGCATGACTTGGAGATTCTCTTCTGAGAGAGTGGAGATGGCGATGCCATCCATATGCTGAAGTTCCATGAGCGATGTTGGTGTCGTTTTCTTTTTAGATTTCAATCGATTGAGGATGAGGTCTTGAATGGTTTGGTTGTTCTCTTCAAACTAGTCTAGGTGTTTCCTAGTCTTGTAGCTGATGGTTTTGTCACAGCTTGAGGTGATGGCTGTCTCCAGCTCTTTCCAGTTTTCCTCCACTCCATTAGAATGGACACTTTTAGGGCAGCATAGTGGCGCAGTGGGTTAGTCCTGCTGCCTCATGGCACCCAAGGTCCCAGGTTCGATCCCGGCTCTGGGTCACTGTCCGTGTGGAGTTTGCACATTCTCCCCGTGTTTGCGTGGGTTTCGCCCCACAACCCAAAGATGTGCAGGGTAGGTGGATTGGCCACACTAAATTGCCCCTTAATTGGGAAAAATGAATTGGGTATGCTAAATTTATTTTAAAAAACAATGGACACTTTGGAGATTTTGGAAAAGACATTGCTGGAAGTTCACTCGCATGCTTGACTCTTGAAGCCACTTAACCTTGATCTTTTTTCCAAGCTGTTTGTTCATCTTCCACTGCTTCTGATGGAGTTTGACGGACATTTGAGTGGATGAGCCGGTGGTCTGTCCAGCAGTCATCTGCACTGGTCATTGTTTTGGTGATGAAGGCATCCTTTTGGTCTCAGGATCGGACGATGACGAAGTCGATCATTGCTAGTGCTTTGATCATGGATGTCTCTAAGAAGTCTTGAACTTGTCTTTTTGGGGAATAGTGATGAGAAATTGGAGCTCCACAGATTTGGCAAGCAGGAGAACCCTGCTGGAGCTGCAATTCCAAACTCCCTTCTTTCTGATGATTCCTTTCCAGAGTTGGAGTCCTTTCGAACCTTGGCGTTAAAGTCCCCAAGGAGGGTGATCTAATCTTCCTTAGGAATGTTGGAGTGTATGGTGTATAAGTTGGAGCAGAAGCCTTTTTTGGACTCATCATTGGCATCAAGGGTTCGGGCATGGGCACGCAAGACCATTGCCTGCTGGTTCTTGGCAAGCTGTAGATGGAGTGTTCATGAGGCGTTCGTTGATGCCGACAGGAACCTTTGAGAGTTGGTTGATGCGTTCTGTCTTGTTGGTGAATCCAATTCCATGTGTCTTGGGATAATTCTCGGGTTTTCCTCTCCGGAAGAAGGTGTAACCTCCGCCTTCTTCCCTCAGCTGAACTTTGCCTGCTCTTTGGGTCTCTTGCAGGGCAGCGACATCAGTGTCCAACTGCCTGAGTTCATGGCAAGCAAGGGGAGCTCTTCGCTCTGGTCGATTGTTTTGCTCATTATCCATGAGGGTTTTTATATTCCCGGTTCCGAAACTAAGTTTAACTCTGATTTTCTGACTGCAGGTAGATGAGCTGCTGGATGTGGTTTTCCAGCCAGGTTGGAGATGGAACAGACTATTTTTAGGGCATCTTTTCTACACTTTCCGCATGCGGGGTGAGCAGAGTGGACCCTCAAGAGGGCTGCTTAGTCATGAAGAAAGCTGCAGAAACGCTCTCCTGTTCCTATTCCAAGAGCGAGTGACTGATTCATACTCCACCGCATATGTGCCGGTCCGAAGCTAGAGACTTCCAGATCTCACGGCCCGGTCCCACTAACCTCTCACCGATTGCAGGGCTTGTCTGTGTGGCAGGTGTGTTGTTTTCCTCTTGGTAGACGCCTGATGCTGGACATCTTTTAATGTGGGAATGCCATTGCACATCAACAGACACACGGTCGTTAACAGAGAGTAGGTCCAGTTTCAGCGGCAAGGAAACCTCGGCGACTGCTGCAGCCTTCATATGGCATCACAGCCGTTGATATCATTTTAAAAAAAAATTCCATTTGAGGGACAATTTAGCGTGGCCACTCCACCTACCCTGCACATCTTTGGATTGTGGGGTGAGACCCCCGCAGACACGGGGAGAATGTGCAAACTCCAACAGACAGTGACCCAGACCCGGGATCGAACCCGTGTGCTCGGCGCCATGAGGCAGCAGTGCTAACCACTGCGCCACCGTGCCGCCCATCCGTTGATATCGTACGAGCATCTTCTGCCTGATTCACCATTGAGGACTTGTTTTGGATTGAGCTTTGTCTGGTTGATGCCCTCTGACCTTACCATCATGGGTGATCCTGCCAGGAGTTTAAGACTCCCAATGACGTTGCTCTTAGGATCCACAGAACATTCAAGCCTCTCCACCATGTCAGGGTGGCAATCCAAGGAAAGGCCGACTTGACTATAACCTTTATGAATAAAAAAAATGTCAGTGAAAAGTAAATTTTAATACAATCATTACTGACCACATTCTTTCCTAAAACTGTACTGCTCCAGTGTGCCTTGTGTCACCCTATTCTAGTATTCCTTCTAAGTTCCCATATCAAGACCTGGACTGTAAGGGGAACCTAGCACATTATAGTTCAGACAGGTTGTAGAGCTGCTGCTAGCCCTTATTTTCCCACTTGCTCCGGGGCAGTCAGCCTATACTTCCAGGTTCACCAGTGTGGTGCTATGAGGAAGAAGGTTGGAGGCCTAGCATGTGCTGCTGTCCATAATAAGATATGGAAACATCAGACATATTCTGCCCAACAAAATTTGCAAATGTGTTCAACTGTCATGTGGATGTACCTTTAAGAAATGGGTGTTTATCAAATACCTGCAGTGATGTCAGTGTGTGGGTGGAGCTGGGCTGTCTTTCTGTCTTTTACTTTCGTTTTGAGCTGAAAAGCTGCCTTTTGGCTCTGTGTTTAGTTTAGTTTTCAGTTGGAGAGCTGCATTCAAACCAAGCAGATGTGTGTACTGATCTCTCTCTCTGCAATCTAAAGACAGCACGGTAGCACAAGTGATTAGACTGTGGCTTCACAGCGCCAGGGTCCCAGATTCGATTCCCCGTTGGGTCACTGTCTGTGTGGAGTCTGCACGTTCTCCCCGTGTCTGCGTGGGTTTCCTCTGGGTGCTCCAGTTTCCTCCCACAGTCCAAAGGCATGCAGGTTAGATGGATTGGCCATGATAAATTGCCCTTCGTGACTAAAAAAGGTCTGATGGGGTTATTGGGTTACGGGGATAGGGTAGAAGTGAGGGCTTCAGTGGGTCGGTGTAGACTCGATGGGTCGAATGGCCTCCTTCTGCACTGTATGTTCTATGTTCTATGAGTCCAACACATCAATGCAAAAAACCAGGCTGAAGCATGTGTTTCCACAGTTAGCCAGAAGTGCTATCTTGGCCTCTTCCTGAGGTCCCCAGCATCACGGAAGATAGGCTTCAGCCAATTTGATCCACTTCTGTGTGATATCAAGGAACGGTTGAGCACAATGAATGCAGCAAAGTATTGGTCCACAAAACAACTCAGCTGGCCTGTTGAAGGCATATGCTCGAGAGCTAGTCACGCTCCGAGGCAAGCTGTTCCTGCACAATTACAACATTTTTTCAACAAAGTGGAAAATTGCCCATGGAAGTCTTGTCCACAGCGCGTAAGACAAATACAATCTGGCCAATTACCGCCCATTAATCTACTCCTGGATCATCAGCAAAGTGATGGGAGGTTTTGTGAACAGTGCTATCAAGTGGCACTTACTCAGCACTATCCTGCTCACTGACGCTTAGTTTGGATTCCACCAGGGCCACACAGCTCCGGACATCGTTACAGCCCTTATCCAAACATGGGCAGGAGTGTTGGACTCCAGAGGTGAGGTTAGAATGATTACCCTTGAGACCAAGGCAGCAAGTGTGGCATCAACAGCATCTTGAATGCCATCAGGATTTATGGCTCCACCAAAAGCACAATGTTTTCAGATATTGATCACGGTATGAAGAAGTTGTTCTGAAAATCAATCTTGAATTTGGCAGGTGGTCCTGCAGCCCCCGGGTTATCTTGAAATAATGCGCAGTAAACTTTTCTGTTTGCTGATATGCTGCGAGGAAGTCTGTGATATGGTGCATTGAAGCCTCATTTACTCTACACCAACAAGCTTTGGCCTGTCTTGTAGCTCAGAATAGGTGGTGCATTGCAAGTGTGTGCCAGAAGCTGTGTGCCCAAGGCTTATTGGCATTTGCAGGGAACCTAATGCATGTTGAAGCCTGGGACTCCTCAAAATGATCTGAGTCATGAGTTACATGACACATAGTGTTGTGAAATTGGTCATTTTTATTTCAGTTTTCTCAATGCAAAATGAGCACAACAAGGGCAGTGAGTGTCTGCAATGAGCTGCCAGAGGCAGTAGTAGAGGCGGATATAATTTTGTCTTTTAATAAGCATTTGGACAGTTATATGAAAAAGATGGGTATAGAGGGACATAGGCCAAATGTGGGCAATTGGGACTAGCTTGGTGGTAAGAACAAGGCGGCATGGACAAGTTGGGCCGAAAGGTCTGTTTCCATGCTGTAAACCTCCATGACTCTAAGGGGCTCTGGCAAAACTGAAGTAAATGGCAACCGGGGGAAAACTCCACTGGGTTGGAATCATACCTAGCACAAAGGGATTTGGTTGTGGTTGTTGGAGGCCAATCATCTCAGCTATGGGACTTCGCTACAGGAATTCCTCAGTGCAGAGTCTGAGCCCAACCATCTTCAGCTGCTTTATCAGTGACCTTCCCTCCATTATAAGATCAGGGGCTGGATTCTCCGCCCGCCGCGCCACATTTCTCTTTCACCCCGCCGGCGGGATGCTCCGTTATGCCGGCCGGTCAATGGGGTTTTCCCATTGTGGGCAGCCCCACGCCGTCGGGAAACCCCCGGACTGCTGGCAAAACGGAGCATCCCGCCGAAGGAGAACCCAGCCCCAGAAATGGGGATGCTCACTGATGATTTTATCGTTTGGTTCCATTTACAATCTTTCAGGAAATGAAACAGTTTGCATCAAATCTTGAACAGCATTAGGCATGGGATAGCAAGGGTCAAGCACATAAATGCCAGGTAATGACCATCTCCAACAAGAGAAAGCCTAACCCCCCCCCTTTACTTTCAATGAGAGCATCACCACTCAATCTCCTGCAAAAACAACCTTAGGTGGTAATCTTTGACCAGATACCTGATTAGATCAGCTACATTAATACTGTGGCTACAAGAGCAAGTTAGAAACTAGGAATTGTGCAATGAGCAATTAACCCCAAAGCTTGTCCACCATCGAAAAGGCACAAGTCAGGAGAATGGTGGAATACTTTCCATTTCACTGGATGAGCACAACACCGACAACTCTCAAGAAACTCAACACCTTTTAATTTTCGCCCATCCACTACCTTAAACCTTCTCGCCTATGCCACTGGTTCACTATGGTAACAACAAGTACTAGAGACAAGGTATATTGAAGCACTGAAGGCTCCTTGAACAGCACCTCACAAACCTGTAACCTCTATCACCTGAAAGGAAGACCACCACCTGCAGGTTTCGCTTAAAGTCGTGCACCACCATGACTTGCAAATATATTGCAGTTCCTTCACTGTCGCTGGGTCAAAATCCAGGGACTTCACAGCACTGTGGGTGTACCTTCACCACATGGACCACAGCAGTTCAAGAAAACTGTCACCTCAAGGGCAGTGCCGAGGTGTCCAGGTGGCACTGTCAGGGTGCCACCCTGCACAAAGGCCAACCACCCAGGGGCCTTCAATCCCCTGGAAGACCAAATCCCCCAGCGCCATCCCGCCTGGTCCCCAGTTGTCGGGACCAGTACTGAGCAGCGTTTGTCTTAGGTCTTATGGGCCAGGGTTTAGAGAACCCCAAGGTGTATCATGGAGTTCACCTGACCCACAACCTTTACTAGATGTGGTATGGGGAGCACACGGCTCACTCTACAGGTGTGGTACAGCAGAAATGGAAAAGTATTTTTTAAAGCAAAACAATGTTTATTCTATGAACTCAAGTTAACCTTTTTAAAACATACAGTGAACATCTTAGCAGCCATTAATTCAAATACAACCCCCAAAGACTACAACACTAAGTAAACCTTTAAGCTTCCATATTTAACATCCATACGACTTAAAAACAAAACCTTTATCAGAAGCACATCAGGTTAAAGTCACTGTTGAAAACATTTATAATTCTGAATTCACCAAATGATCAAGAGATAGTCTTTTGATGGCAGAGAGAACAGCAGTACACCTGCTTGGTCTGGCTTCAGCTTCAACACTGAAAACAAAACTAAAATACACCCTGCAGCCTGCACAAAAACAAAAGTAAAAAGCTGACAGACAGCCCAGCTCCACCCACTCTCTGACATCACTGCAGTAGTAAACACCCATTTCTTAAAGTACTTCACTACAGGTATTTATATACACACCCATTTATAAACACCCATTTCTTAAAGGTACTCTCACATGGCAGAGGTGAAGAGGTTAGACCCCAACTCCTCGGGTAGATCAGGCGAGCGCATATTAGATTGAGACTCACTACTCACTCTTGTATTCAGATTTGCCAAATACCAATCCCACCACAGTGGTCGGCATCCAGATCGCAAGGCATGGTGAGCCGAATAAATCCTGGAAGAGGCCCCCATTTGGGCGGAACGTGGATGGTATTTTACGTCCACAGTCTCAGTTAAAACATTTTAACCTGCTCACTTAAGAGGGCGGAATCTTCAGGCATACGAACAGCTGGATTGAAGTTGATACTTACTTAGGGACTCTTCCCCATAAGGCACGAGACTCCTTTGAAGCTCCAGCATTTTGTAGGTCTTGTTCATTTTAGTTCTCCATCTGGCCAGCTTTATTGTCTGTTTCTTTACTGCATTACTTGATCAGTTTTGTCAATTTGTATAGTGCTTCATTAACTGTTAGTTTTGTATGAAAGTAATCAGATAGAGTGACAATGAAGGTAAATACATAACATCATTTTGATCAGCTGAGCTTTAAACTGTCAAACACAAGCCAATTATGATGGGAAATATTGAAATTTACAAGTAATGTCAGTTTCCACTCATTGTTATTGAATTTCTTCAACAGGGAATGAGCCTATTTTAAAAATGGGACATAAGCAATACATCAGACCACATGAAATGTAACTTGTGTTGACCCAAGGGCAGCACGGTAGCATTGTGGATAGCACAAATGCTTCACAGCTCCAAGGTCCCAGGTTCGATTCCGGCTTGGGTCACTGTCTGTGCGGAGTCTGCACATCCTCCCCGTGTGTGCGTGGGTTTCCTCCGGGTGCTCCGGTTTCCTCCCACAGTCCAAAGATGTGCGGGTTAGGTGGATTGGCCATGCTAAATTGCCCATAGTGTCCAAAATTGCCCTTAGTGTAGGGTGGGGTTACTGGGTTATGGGGCTAGGGTGGAGGTGTTGAGTTTGGGTAGGGTGCTCTTTCCAGGAGCCGGTGCAGACTCGATGGGCCGAATGGCCTCCTTCTGCACTGTAAATTCTATGATAATCTATGAAACAAGTGATGACTCTTTCCAGGATTGGGTTGAGTTGGTCACCTTGCAGAACTTCACCCAATTTGTCATTCTGCATATATGTGAACCTTGGTAGTTAGTGTCAGCAGGCTTAACAGCTGCTGAGAGCATTACAGCAGAGTCCAATACAATCATTACCAAAGTCCATATTCAAAAGCAGGAAGACTGTTTGAAAGCATTGGTGAGGACCACGAGCAAGGATTCCCATCTCAATCCAAGGACGCTGCGGCACAAAGGAGAACAACTATTGCTGCTACTGCTTGACATTAGCAACCTCAGCACAGGTAGATGATAAAATCTGGAGCCTTGCTGCTCCCTGGATAAATTAACAAAGCGACTGGAGGAAATGTTCTCGTACTTTGCATAAATACTGATGTTTCCAATCAATACTCTTACAGTTTTCCTCATGCTACAGCAAGAGGACCTTTGTCGTGAGTTTGATTAGTAACCACCATTGAAGGCAGTGACAAAGTTTAAATTGTTGGCTCAACTGTGCCTCAGCCTGAAGAGACCTGGTAATGGGGACTTTGACATTATGTAGGTCTTCAAATCTCAGAAGTAGTAAGGAGCATGTTTTCTTCCCTTCTGACAAACTTGGTCTTGCACATGCTTACCTTTATTGTGAACTTGCATTATATAGCTCTCTGTTTGTGATATGCTTCTCGCTATGTTGATTGTCTCCTATGTCTGTTTGCCCTATCGGTTTATTGTCACTGTGTGACTTTTATGAGCTGCTATTCTCCTTTCACTGGCAAATAAGCATTATTGATTAGTCTTCAAACTTACTCATATCTTGAAAGCATCTTGCTTCACCCATCTACCAAGTGCAAACTTTGACTTTGAAACAAGGCAAATTAAATTACATGCCTTTCTCTCTCTGTGTGGCTAAAGCCTTCAGTGTAAAGCAGTAAATATGCAAAGAAAAATATTTCCTGATTCTGTGCACAGAAATCCATCGGGTTAGTGGAAAGAACAGCATTGTGTGTTGTGTAGATATTCCTACAGCGTTGGCTGGAATCAACATGCTTGGAGTAACAATTAACAGAGCTATCTTTCTGGCTGGTTAATATCCTTTGTCTGTCTGGCTCATTTGAAGTGCAAATCCATCCTAACCATGCCGGAACAGCTGATCAAGTGCACTCTTATGACCTGGCTGACAGCCAGATGTCTGGGAAGTTGCTCAAAATGGAATACAATCTTATATTTGTGTGTGTATTGATTAGAATGGGGGGGATGCATTTTTGGGTTTGACTCACTGGTGGAATCCTGGAGAAGGCTTTCACCAACTCTAAAATTCATCGAGGAAATGGTCTCATAACCATTCTTTTGGCACAGTGCTTCTGACTCCATTCACAATTCATCAGTTGTGGTCACCATGCAGAAATAAGCAGAATTGCACTAAATAACTGTGGTTAACAGAACAGATGGAATTTGGGGAATTAATTTCCATTGCTAGGTCAATAAAAGTGTAAATGGAGATAAATTTCCCCAGGAGTCTCCTGAGCTATATCTCTTTAATTTGGGGAATAGTCACATAAGCACCAAAAACATGGTTTCAATGGTACTTATCCTGTTTTAGTGGAGTTCCTGCAGCCCTCCCACTGAAACTTGGGCAGGCGAGGGAGAAGTTCAGAAATTTTACTTCAAGACCTTTAGCAGGATTTGGAACTTTGGAGTGTAGTCTCATATCAGCAGTATCAAATGTCAAAAACGCTTCATAAATCACAATGGTTTTTGCTGCAGGAAAGCTTAGAGAGATCTGTTGAAAGTTTCTGACTTCAGTGAGCACTTGATTAGTTTGCAATATAATTATCTTCGTGGTAATGAGCTAATATGCTCTTTCCAAACAAAACGCTTGGGTGAGATCAAAGCTGCATTTCCTAAGTAGGGAAAATTGGTTGCAATGCAACAAATTCTGCAAATGTCTACCCTTGCAATTAATATATTTTGTGTCCAGATAGTAAAAAATCCTGAAACAGTAAATATATCAGTGTCTGAAGAACGGCATAAGGTGCTGCACCATAACATTGGCCCTACACGTCAGTTGTAAACATCTCTTGTTAATTAATCCTATTTTATGTTTGGATGTGTATATATATTTTTATGCAGTGCGAGGAATGCCCATCGGCCATATCTGGCTGCAAGCCTGAGCACTAAAGTCTACTCTGTCCGCTTTAAATTCTACTCCTGTGCTCCAGCACTGCAAGCAGACACTAAAGGAGCTGAAAACCTGGGTCAGACTTTATGTGCGAGGTTTGCATGTGCCCTCGGCGTTTTCGGGTCACTGTGCCCTGAGGGGCACCAGCGGCTTCGCTGCTCTGTGGCATAAATTTCATTAGTGTGCCTATTTGAAGAGGTGTCTGAGCTGCATCCGATGGATTGTGCCAGAGGCCCGTGCAGTGCATGTTTCAGGGTTGGGAGATAGCAAAGCCACTGAAAGTCATTTTGGTGTGGGCAGTACTCTCCTCACCATTAACTTCAAGCAGCAGGAAAATATCATAATGGCTTCCCTCCCTCGCACCAGTTAAAAAGGCAATCAGTAAAGTCATAAAGCCTGATCTGCATATTTTAAGAAGGACCCCACAAGTTTTAGGTGGATTTACCTGTTGCCTGCTCTATAGACCCAGTTAGTATCAAATATTGCGGGATAGAAATAGAATAGGGACATGCGAGCCTTTTTAACAATTTTTAACACCCATCTGCTTTATTAGTGCTCCACTTATATATAGTAGTATCCTATTTCAGACATTTTAACCGGAGGGTGCTGCTTGTGTGATGGCATGGTAGATGGCAGGTGCCAGGTTGCCCAAATCTCAAAGGGAAACTTGAATCAGCTGCCAGAACGAGTTTGTAATTTGTGTATTATGAGGAGTTTTCCTGAAGTCAAGATTAGTAACTCTGAGACCAATTGTGATGACTTTATATTAAAAGTTAAACATTTCTTGAAATAAAAAAACACTTAAAACACAAAAACATCTTTACGCAGTTAACAGTACATTCAAAACATTTCCGAAACGATTTCCTAGAAGATTTAAATAAACTCAGAGGTCCAAGAGCAGAATTGTTTTGGTGGCCAGGCAAGTTGAAACAGTTGTTAAAAACGTTTATAGGATCCTTTGGTTTATAAATAGAGGCATAGGTTATAAAAGCAAGGAAGTGATGCCACACCTCGACAAATCATTGGTCAGACCACATTTGGAGTATTGTGTTCAGTTCTGGGCACCTTATTTAAGGAAGGATGTTAAAGCCCTGGAGAGAGTGCAGAGGAGATTTATTAGAATGATACCAGGAATGAGGAATTTAAGATACCAGGAAAGATTGGAGAAATTAGGCTTGTTTTCCTTGGAGCAGAGAAGATTCAGAGATAACTTTATTAAGGTGTTCAAAATTCTGAACAATTCTGGCAGGGTAAAGAAGGATATTCTGTTTCCACTAGTTGGTATGTCAATGACTAAGGATCACAATTTCAAGATGGTTAGCAAGAGAGCTAAGAGTGAGATGAGTAGAAACGTCTTTACTCAGAGTTGTTGGGATTTGGAATGCACTGCCTGGGAGAGTGGTGGAGGTGGATTCCATAGGGGGTTTCAAAAGAGAACTGGATACATATTTGAAAGGGAATAATTTAGAGGGCTGCGGAGATAGGGTTGGAGAATGGGACTAGCTGGGTAACTCTTTTGGGAGCCGGTGTGGACACGATGGCCGAACGGCCTCCTTCTGTGCTGTAAATAACAGTAACAAAAAAAAGCGAACCCCTTTTTTTAATAAACATTTTTTCGAGGTATTTATGGATTTGTGACAGTAACAGAAGAAACAGTGTACATACAATTATAAACATAGTGCAAAAGCCGCCTTCCTCTCTCACAGGTCCCACCTTTTCTAACCCCCTACTCTACACTAAACTAACCCCACAGCCAACCCCCCCCCCCCCTTCTGCTGACGGTTAATTTTCCCTAAAGAAGTCGACCAACGGCTGCCACCTCCGGGCGAACCCTGACATTTACCCACTCAGGGCGAACTTGATTTTTTCCAGACAGAGAAAGCTAGCCATGTCAGTTAGCCAGGTCTCCGACTTCGGGGGCTTTGAGGCCCTCCAGGTTAATAATATCCGTCACTGGGCTACCAGAGAGGCAAAGGCCAGAACGTCTGCCTCCTTCCCGTCCTGGAATCCCGGATCTTCCGACACTCCGAAAATCGCCACCTCTGGACTCAGTGCCACCCTTGTTTTCAACACTTTGGACATGATGGCTGCAAACCCCTGCCAGAATCCCCTAAGCTTCGGGCATGTCCAGAACATATGAACATGGTTCACTGGCCCTCCTGCACACCTTGCACACCTGTCTTCCACCCCAAAGAACCTGCTCATCCGGGCCACTGTCATGAACAACCTTAAATTGTGAACGACCTTAAATTGTATCAGGCTGAGCCTGACACATGTTGTCGACGCATTGACTCTGCTCAACGCATCTGCCCAGAGACCGTCCTCTAACTCTCCTCCTAACTCTTCTTCCTATTTGTGTTTCAGCTCCTCGGTCTGTGTTTCCTCTGACCCCATAAGCTCCTTATAAATGTCCAAAACCCTCCCTTCTCCCACCCACACTCTGGAAACTACCCTATCCTGTATCCCCCTTGGTGGTAGGAGCGGGAAGGTTGAGACCTGTCTGCGTAGGAATTCCCGCGCCTGCAGGTACCTAAATTCATTCCCTCCCGTCAGTTCAAATTTCACCTCCCGTTCCCTCAGGCCGGGAAAGCTCCCCTCTATAAATATATCGTCCATCCTCTCGATCCCTGCTCTCTGCCACCTCCGGAACCCTCCATCTAACGTCCCTAGGGCCAACCCGTGATTATTGCAGATTGGTGACCAGACCGATGCTACCTCTGCTCCCACATGTCTCCTCCATTGCTCCCACACTCTCAAGGCCGCGACCACCACGGGGCTGGTGGAGTAGCGTGCCGGCGGGAACGGCAGAGGCACCTTTACCAATGCCTCCGCCCCCACCATCCACTTCCTAACCATGGCTATATTCGCCACCCAGTAATAATTACTAAAGTTCGGCAGCGCCAGCCCACCCTCCCCTCGGCTGCGCTCCAACATTCCCTTTTTAACTCGCGGGTTCTTACCCGCCCATACAAAGCCCAAGATCACCTTGATGACCCGTTTAAAAAAGGAGTGAGGAATAAAGATGGGGAGACACTGAAACACAAACAGGAATCTCGGGAGAACCGTCATTTTCAGTGTCTGCACCCTCCCAGCTAGTGACAACGGAAGCGCGTCCCACCTCCGAAAATCTTCCTTCATTTGGTCTACTGTCGGGCAGATTATGCTTGTGCAGCCGTTCCCATTCCCGCGCCACCTGGATGCCTAGGTACCAAAAGCTTCCCCCTACCATTTTAAACGGCAGCTCCTCCAATCGCCTCCCCTGCCCCCTTACCTGGATCGCAAAAATCTCGCTTTTCTCCATGTTCAATTTATAACCCGAAAACCAGCCAAAACCCCCAGAATTCCCATAATTTCTTCCATCCCTTCCAATGGGCCCGACACATATAAGAGCAGATCGTCCGCGTATAGCGAGACTCTGTAGTCCTCCCCCCCCCCACCCGGCCCGGACCAGTCCTTTCCAGCCCTTTGAGGCTCTCAATGCAATTGCCAGCGGGTCTATGGCCAGTGCGATCAACAGCGGGGAGAATGGGCATCCCTGCCTCATCCCCCGGTGCAGCCGAAAATAGCCCGATGTCAGCCTGTTCGTCCGTACACTGAATGGGCGCCTGATACAGCAGCCTGACCCTGTCGATGAAGCCCCACCCAAATCCAAACCGCCCCAGTCCAGTACCTCCCACAGATAATCGCATTCCACCCGGTCAAATGCCTTCTCTGCGTTTGTTGCGACCACTACCTCTACGTCCCTACATCATAATCACATTCAACAGCCTTCTTATGTTGGCCGCCAACTGCCTCCCCTGAACAAATCCCGTCTGGTCCTCCCCAATCATGTCCAGGACGCAGTCCTCAATCCTTGAACAATTTGGCGTCTACATTTAGTGGGAAGATCGGTCTGTAGGACCCGCATAGCTCGGGGTCCTTATCCCGCTTCAGGATCAATGAGATAGTGGCCTGTGACATCGTCGGGGGAAGCTCCCCTCTCTCCCTTGCCTCATTAAATGTCCTCATCAGCAGTGACCCCAGCATTCCAGAGAACATTTTGTAAAACTCCATGGGGCACCCATCCGGTCCCGGGGCTTTTCCCGACTGCATGGCCTTCAGCCCATCTGCTATCTCTTCCAACCCGATCGGGGCCCCCAGCCCTGCTACCAAGCCTTCATCAACCTTCGGGAACTTCAGCCCCCTAAGAATTGCCATATCACCTCCGGCCCAGCTGGGGTTCTGACTCATAAAGCCTGCTGTAGATTTCCTCAAACGCCTTATTGACCCCAGCTGAATCTCCGACCAGGTTCCCATCCCAGTACCTTACTTCCCCAATCTCTCTGGCCGCCTCCCACTTTCTAAGCTGCTGCGCAAGCATTCTGCTGGCCTTCTCCCCATATTCATAGATCGCCCCCCCTCGCCTTCCTCAGCTGCTCCACCGCCTTCCCTGCAGTTTACAAGCCAAACCCCACCTGTAGCCTCCATCGTTCCCTTAGAAGCCCTGCCTCTGGGGTCTCCGCATATCTCCTGTCGACCTGTAGTATTTCCTTTATCAGTCGGTCCGTCTTTGCTCTGTCTGCCTTCTCCCTGTGTATCAAGATCAGCTCCCCTCGAACCACCGCCTTCAGCGCCTCCCAGACCACCGCTGCCGAAACCTCCCCTGTGTTGTTTACTTCAAGATAGTTCTGGATACATTTCGTCAGCCGCCCACACACCTCCTCATCAGTTAAAAGTCCCACGTCCAGCCTCCAGTGCGGGCGCTGGCTACCCTCCTTGCTCACCTGTAGGTCACCCCAGTGCGGGGCATGATCCGAGATTGTGTTCGCTGAGTACTCAGTGTCCACTAACCCCGTCGGTAAAGCCCTGTTCAGGATAAAAAAGTCAATCCAGGAGTACACGTTATGCACGTGCGAGTAGAAGGGAAACTCCTTCACTCTCGGCCGCCCAAATCTCCATGGGTCCACCCCCCCATCTGCTCCATAAACCCCTTAAGCTCATTTGCCATTGCCGGCACCCTGCTGTCCTTGAGCTAGATCAGTCTAGCCCTGGGTTATGCGAATCCAGATCCGGGATCTTCTCCAACATCCTCCTTATGAACTCCACATCATCCCAATTCGGCGCGTACACATTCGCGAGTACCACCGGCAGCCCCTCCAGCTTCCCACTAACCATAATGTACTGACCCCCCACGTCCGCAATTAATCTTCCCGCTTCAAATGACACTCGCTTATTAATCAGGATCACGACCCCTCTAGTCTTAGTGTCCAGCCCCGAGTGGAAAACCTGTCCGACCCATCCCTTCCTTAATGTGACCTGGTCAGTTACTCTAAGGTGTGTCTCCTGCACCATTGCGATGTCCGCCTTCAGTCCCCTCAAATGCGCAAACACGCGTGCCCTCATAACCGGCCCGCCCCCCCCGGCAGCCTCTGCCCCTGACCTCCCTATTGTCCCAAGGCAAAAGTCCCTCCCCCATCAGCAGAACACTTTTTCCCCCCTCCCCCCCTAGTAACAGCACTTTACACACAGCCCCCTCCAACAAGCATACCATCTGCTCACCCCCCCACTGCGCTTCTGTGAGCTAGCCCGTCCAGCTAGCTTGGTGGCCCCCGCCCATGGCGCCAGACATTTTCCACCTATTGTTCCCTCCTCCCTATCCCCCCCGCCTGGACACACATATGCAAATGTAAACAGTCCCAACCCAATTTCCCAAAAGAAAAACACAAAGAAAATCAAAAAGAAGATCCAACATCTAACATTCACACCTCCATCCCCCATCGGTGCAAATGCAAATTTTAACTCACGCAGCTCGTCCACAGACCCCAACTCGATACAAAAGGCATTACAAGTAACATCCAAAGACAAAAACTTTTCTTTTAAAAAAAAATAACTAAAAAGAAGAGAAAAAAACACATGAGCACTGCAGCAAAGTTCAGTTCAAACACCTCAGTCCGCTACCAGCCCTTTCCTTCCCGCGAAGTCCATCGCTTCCTCGGGCGACTCGAAGTAGAAATGTTGCTCTTCGTGCGTAACCCAAAGATGGGCCGGGTACTGTAGCCCAAACTTTACCTTCTTCTTAAAAAAGGTGGATTTTATCTGATTGAACCCTGCTCTTCTCCTGGCCACGTCCGTGCTCAGGTCCTGATATATACGCAGGACGCTGTTCTCCCATTTACAGCTCCGTGTCTGCCTGGCCCACCGTAGAATGGCCCTCCTTGTCAAGGTACCTCTGGAATCTCACCACCATTGCTCTCGGTGGGGGGGGGGGGGGGGGGGGGGGGGGCGACACAGGGATTCCTCACTTGCGCTCTGTGCACCCTGTCCACCTCCAAGGGCCAGGTGAACGTCTCCTCCCAGTAGCTTCTCAACCATAGCCGCTAGGTATGCCCCTGCATCCGTTCCTTTGGATCCCTCCGAGAGACCCCCGATTCTAGGGTTCTGCCGGTGGGACCTGTTCTCTAGATCCTCCACCTTCTGATGGTGCCTTTTCTGTTGGTCTCTCAGCATCCCCACCTCCAGCTCCACTGCAGCTTCGTCCTCCTCCTGCTCAGTTAGTGCCTTCTCCACTTTCTGGATCGCCCGATCTTGAGCATCCAGTCTGAGTTCCAGTCGCGCAATTGACTCCTTAATCGGGTCCAAGCAGTCCTGTTTCTGCTTGGCGAAGCCCTCCTGTATAAACTGCATCAACTGCTCCGTCGACCGCTGGGTCGTCGAGCCAGAAACCTGGTCGCCTGCCATGCTTTCTCCTGTTGCGGCCTCAGCCCAAGCCTTCTCCGTTCACCTATTTCTTACTTTGCGAGCACTCCTGGTCCGCTTCTCCATGCACTGATGTAGGATTCCTCGCCACAGTTGTATCCAACATCAATTTTCCACTTCAGATCCGACAAAATGTCGGGGAAAAAGATCCAAAGTTCTGACCCGAGCGGGAGCCACCAAATGTGCGACCTATTCCTTCATAGCCCCCCACCGGAAGTGGGAAACCCTTTTTTGATGACAACAGTACTGATAGATTTTCTAATCTATAAAATTCCAGTAACATTATCACACTACGCGTTACTGCTCTTAGGGTGTCATCTGAGGGTGACAGCAAACTGGTGTTTACAAGTCTGTTTTATTCCCACTCTTGTCTTTTTCGAGATCCTACCAACCACCACACCCCAACACAGCCTTCAGTCTTTCCTTAAATCTGTTTTTCCCCTTTGTTCTTACAATTTATTTTTTCCAGAATCCTTTAGAAATTAATATTCCCAAAATTGATCAACCCCCTTTTTTAACTTTGTGGCTATTATATTTTAAATGTAAACTTAGACTATTTTATTTAATCTATTTACAGTCTTCCAATTGTATATGTTCCCTTTTGAAATACAATAGCCACATTCAAGCCACATCTATTCTTTGCCTTATGTAAATTTCTATTCAAGTTCTCCTGGCTCCTTGTTAATCACCATATTTAACCATTTGCCATTACACCCTCTCTATTGATGTTTGACCTCTGTAGTCTATCTGTCTCCAATACAATTAAATCAGTCATACCCCCCACAAGCTTGTTTCCAAGGATATGACAATATATGATATTGCAAAAATAAAGAAACATTAAAATTCTTGTTTTCCTGACATTTGTCTTATGGTTCTGTGGGTCCTTGTGCAAAGGTTTCATTGCTAAATCCATTTTGGGTCCTGTGTAGTTGTACTAACACCACATCTGGGAAAGAAGAAAACATGGCCCTCTCTGTCAGCTGTATTATTTAGACAGACTCTTGTCTCACCTCATTTCAATACACAACAGAAAATGTCAAAACGAAGGGCCTGCAGAAAACCTGGGGAGGCCCCTCAGTTGAACCAGCAGCAGAGGATTAGTAGAAATTAAAATTGTGTTTTTATAATGGTCAGGCAATGCACAACATCAGTTCTACACCCAGATTACGAGTTGACAGTGAAGAGCATTGAGTGTGGAAAGAATTGCCTTAAAGCAGTGGTTTTCAATCATTTTTTTGGTTGAGGAACCCTATGATACATTGTGAAATTCTGTGAAACCCCAGCCCTCTCTCCTTCCTCCTTGATCACACCATATATAATAAAACAAAAATGAAAATCAAGTGAAACGCTATTGAATAACTGAATGAAAATACAACCATTTTTATTCTTTTATTTTTCATTATATACAGGAACAGTAGATCTTGAAATGTTGAAAAAAACTTGGTACAATTTTCAAATGGCCTGAAAATTACATGGAACTCTTTAGGAATGCTTACAGAACCCCGGTTCAAAAACTAGTTTTGGTACAGCATCAGGAAGAATAACGCTGGAGGATCCAGAAACCGCAGGAACAACATCTAACACTTGTAAAACATTTGTCCTTAAACACTTGTGCACAGCAGTGGGAAAGTATAGAAGGCAGACAGTCAAACCCTTAGCATATCTTTCCAGATTGTGTGTCAACCAAATCTGCAATTCAAAGGCGGAATCTTGAGGCCGCCCTCGCCACCCGTGGGATCAGCGGCCAGGCCTGATAATCTTGTGAGATTCAACAAATGTGGTTCTCGCTGGAGAGATCGTATTTCCTGATTTTCCCCACCCCTTGCCGGCGTTGTCGCGAGATTCATGCCCACCAAGGACGCGGACCTCATCTTAATAAATTTGAATTCATTTTAATATACGTAGCGGTCCCGTTTCCCCCCCGACCATCAAATGATCCCCCCTCATGGAATATTGAAACCTTGCCAACACGTACAAGTTGGGCCAGGCGTGAAACAGTCGAGGGTATCCCTCCAGTGGCGCAGAGGTATGGGGGAAGGTCGTGGGGGGGAAGGGGGGGTGGGGGGGACCATGCTTGGGTAGTGTTAATGGCACATTCCGATTATGGGTTCACGGACAAAAATAATGAAAGAAAAGAAAACAAATGGGAACAAAGGAAATAAACAGGAAGGGAAGGACTCTTACACATGAGACACAGGAGCTGCTGGAGTGAGCTCCAGAAGCTTAAACATCATCTGGCATCCAGACCTCGAGGCCTGCCATACAATTGAAGCCCTCAACCATGGTCCTCGGGGACTGAGCCATGCTTTGGAGTTCTCCCATTGTGCACCTGACCTCTTGCCCCAGGCTTTCCACTGTGGACGCCACCCTTGCAGTGTTGGCCGAGGTGCCACGCAATGCCTGAACCATCTCCTGTGACAGAAGGCTGTGGGACTCCTCCATTCGGCTTTGCAGTCACAGGAGTGTCCCTGATTACCCCTCCTGGTATTCTCAACTCTGTCTTTGTGTCTCAAGCAGCTGAGGGATGAACATGCCCCGTGGCATGACACCTGGCTTGGGCAAAGCTGTGTCCTGGTATCCAACAGACTGATCCCCAGGATGTTCTTGTCTTCATCTGTTGTGCATCAGAAGCTGTGTGGTGCTCACCCGATAGTTATCTAGAGGCCTGCCTGCTAGGGTTGCCTTCCAAGGTGTGTGTCTCTGCAATGGTGGATGGTGCGAGTGATAGCTGTGTTGCATCTTTGGTGTCCTCTTCTGAGATCTGTTCTGAGGTGGACAGGCCAGGCTGTTCGGGTGATGTACCTGCAAGGCAAGGAAGGTAGTATTCGAACATAGATCCAGCAGAGGACAGGAGAGCGGAGCCGCTGATTGGCTGTTACGGGGAATATTTGCATCAGTGCATTACGGTCACTGTGTACCTGAGCAAGACACCCTCCGTGTTCAAGTGAAGGCAAGCATCTAGCAGAGGGCAGCAGAGCGGAGCTGCTGATTGGCTGTTGCAGGGAAAATTTGCATCAGTTCATTGCGGTCACTGTATCCAGAAGGTGTACCTGAGCAAGACACCCGCCGTGTTCAAGTGAAGGCAAGCATCCAGCAGAGGGCTGCAGAGCGGAGCTGCTGATTGGCTGTGGTGGGGAAAATTTGCATCAGTGCATTGCGGTCACATCAGTGCATTGCGGTCACTGTATCCAGAAGGTGTACCTGAGCAAGACACCCTCCGTGTTCAAGTGAAGGCAAGCATCCAGCAGAGGGCAGCAGAGCAGAGCCGCTGATTGGCTGTTGTGGGGAAAATTTGCACCAGTGCATTGCGGTCACATCAGTGCATTGCGGTCACTGTATCCAGAAGGTGGTTTGTGGAGGAGCTGTTGTCAAGTGACAGGTGTCCCCTGCGGTCATCTCCCTCCAAACCAGGTATATCATTTTAGATACTGTTGGGGGAGATGCCTCACTAGGGGAAGGCACCAGTAGCCAGGTTCATGGCACCATGGCTGGCTCTGTTGTTCAGAGGGTGGGAAAAAGAGTGGAAGGGCTATAGTCATAGGGGATTCAATTGTAAGGGGAGTAGATAGGCCGTTCTGTGGTCGACAACGAGACTCCCAAATGGTATGTTGCCTCCCAGGTGCACGGGTCAGGGATGTCTCAGATCGGCTGCAGAACATTCTGAAGGGGGAGGGTGAACAGCCAGTTGTCGTGCATATATGCACAATGATATAGGTAAAAAAAATGGGATGAGGTCCTACAAGCAGAATTTAGGGAGTTAGGAGCCAAGGTAAAAAGGCGGACCTCAGAGATAGTAATCTCAGGATTGCTACCAGTGCCACATGGTAGTCAGAGTAGAAATGAAAGAATAGGCAGGATGAATGCGTGGCTTGAGAGATGGTGCAGGAGTGAGGGGTTCAGATTTTTGGGACATTGGGACCGGTTCTGGGGGAGGTGGGACTACAACAAATTGGACGGTCTACATCTGGGCCGGACTGGAACCAATGATCTTGGGGGTGCTTTTGCTAACGCTGTTGGGGAGAGTTTAAACTAATGTGGCAGGGGGATGGGAACCAAATGAGGAGGTTAGTGGACAGTAAGGAGGTAGTAACTAAAGCCTGTAAGGAACTAGATCATGAAGACAGCGTGACGAAGGGGAAGAGTAGGCAGGGGGCAGATGATGAACGCAAAGGGACTGGTGGTCTGAAGTGCATTTGTTTTAATGCAAGAAGTGTAGTAGGTAAGGCAGATGAACTTAGGGCTTAGATTAGTACCTGGGAGTGTTATTGCTATTACTGAGACTTGGTTGAGGGAAGGGCATGATTGGCAATTAAATATCCCAGGATATCGATGCTTCAGGCGTGATAGAGAGGGAGGTAAAAGGGGGGGAGGAGTTGCATTACTGGTCAGAGAGGATATCACAGCTGTGCTGAAGGAGGGCCCTATGGAGGACTCGAGCAGAGAGGCGATATGGGCAGAGCTCAGAAATAGGAAGGGTGCGGTAATAATGTTGGGGCTGTACTACAGACCTCCCAATAGCGAGCGTGAGATAGAGGTACAATGGAAAGAGATTATGGAAAGATGTAGGAGCAACAGGGTGGTGGTGATAGAAGATTTTAATTTTCCCAACATTGACTGGGATACACTTAGTGTCAGAGGTCTAGATGGAGCAGAATTTGTAAGGAGCATCCAGGAGGGTTTTCTAGAGCAGTATGTAAATAGTCCAACTCTGGAAGGGGCCATACTGGACCTGGTGTTGGGGATTGAGCCCGGCCAGGTGGTTGAAGTTTCAGTCGGGGATTACTTTGGGAATAGTTATCACATTCCGTAAGTTTTAGAATACTCATGGACGAAGACGAAGGAAGAGTGCTAAATTGGAGGAAGGCCAACTATACCAAAATTCGACAGGAGCTGGGGAATATGGATTGGGAGCAGCTGTTTGAAGGTAAATCCACATTTTATATGTGGGAGGCTTTTAAAGAGAGGTTGATTAGAGTGCAGGACAGACATGTCCCTGTGAAAATGAGGGATAGAAATGGCAAGATTAGGGAACCATGGATGACAGGTGAAATTGTGAGACTAGATAAGAGGAAAAAGGAAACATACATAAGGTGTAGGCGACTGAAGACAGACGAAGCTTTGGAAGAATATCGGGAATTTAGGAGCAATCTGAAACGAGGAATCAAGAGGGCTAAAGGGGGTCATGAAATATCTTTGGCAAACAGGGTTAAGGAAAATCCCAAAGCCTTTTATTCATATGTAAGGAGCAAGAGGGTAACTAGAGAAAAGGTTGGCCCACTCAAGGACAAAGGAGGAAAGTTATGCGTGGAGTCAGAGAAAATGGGTGAGATTCTTAACGGGTATTTTGCATCGGTATTCACCGAGGAGCGGGACATGACGGATGTTGAGGTTAGGGATAGATGTTTGATTACTCTAGGTCAAGTCAGCATAAGGAGAAAATGAAAAATGAAAATTGCTTATTGTCACAAGTAGGCTTCAAATGAAGATACTGTGAAAAGCCCCTAGTCGCCACATTCCGGCGCCTGTTCGGGGAGGCTGAGACGGGAATTGAACCGTGCTGCTGGCTTGCCTTGGTCTGCTTTCAAAGCCAGCGATTTAGCCCTGTGCTAAACCCCTAAACAGAGGGAGGATGTGTTGGGTATTCTAAAAGGCATTAAGGTGGACAAGTCCCCAGGTCTGGATGGGATGTATCCCAGGTTACTGAGGGAAGTGAGAGAGGAAATAGCTGGGGCCTTAACAGATATCTTTGCAACATCCTTGAACACGGGTGAGGTACCGGAGGACTGGAGAATTGCTAATGTTGTCCCCTTGTTTTCGAAGGGTAGCAGGGATAATCCAGGTAATTATAGACCGGTGAGCCTGACGTCAGTGGTAGGGAAGCTGCTGGAGAAGATACTGAGAGATAGGATCTATTCCCATTTGGAAGAAAATGGGCTTATCAGTGATAGGCAACATGGTTTTGTGCAGGGAAGGTCATTTCTTACCAACTTAATAGAATTCTTTGAGGAAGTGACAAAGTTGATTGATGAGGGAAGGGCTGTCGATGTCTTATACATGGACTTCAGTAAGGCATTCGATAATGTTCCCCATGGTAGGCTGATGGAGAAAGTGAAGTCTCATGGGGTCCAGGGTGTACTAGCTAGATGAATAAGGAACTGGCTGGGCAACAGGAGACAGAGAGTAGTAGTGGAAGGGAGTTTGTCAAAATGGAGAACTGTGACCAGTGGTGTTCCACAGGGATCCGTGCTGAGACCACTGTTGTTTGTGATACCATAAATGATCTGGAGGAAGGTATAGGTGGCCTGATTAGCAAGTTTGCAGATGCCACTAAGATTGGTGGAGTAGCAGATAGTGAAGGGGACTGTCAGAGAATACAGCAGAATATAGATAGATTGGAGAGTTGGGCGGAGAAATGGCAGATGGAGTTCAATCCGGGCAAATGCGAGGTGATGCATTTTGGAAGATCCAATTCAAAAGTGAACGATACGGTAAATGAAAAAGCCCTGGGGAAAATTGATGTACAGAGAGATCTGGGTGTTCAGGTCCATTGTACCCTGAAGGTGGCTGCGCAGGTCGATAGAGTGGTCAAGAAGGCATACGGCATGCTTTCCTTCATCGGACGGGGTATTGAGTACAAGAGTCGGCAGGTCATGTTACAGTTGTATAAGACTTTGGTTCGGCCACATTTGGAATATTGCGTACAGTTCTGGTCGCCACATTACCAAAAGGATTTGGATGCTTTGGAAAAAGTGCAGAGGAGGTTCACCAGGATGTTGCCTGGTATGGAGGGCGCTAGCTATGAAGAGAGGTTGAGTAGATAAGAATTATTTTCATTAGAAAGACGGAGGTTGAGGGGGGACCTCATTGAGGTCTACAAAATCATGAGGTATAGACAGGGTGGATAGCAAGAAGCTTTTTTCCAGAGTGGGGAACTCAATTACTAGGGGTCACGAGTTCAAGGTGAGAGGGGAAAAGTTTAAAGGAGATATGCGTGGAAAAGTCTTTACGCAGAGGGTGGTGGGTGCTTGGAACACATTGCCGGCGGAGGTGGTAGAGGCGGGCATGAGAGCGTCATTTAAGAGGTATCCAGACAGATACATGAATGGGCAAGGAGCAGAGGGATACAGATCCTTAGAAAATAGGCGACAGTTTTAGATAGAGGATCTGGATCGGCGCAGGCTTGGAGGGCCAAAGGGCCTGTTCCTGTGCTGTAATTTTTCTTTGTTCTTTGTTCTTCTTTATGGCCTGGTCAAGGTTTTGGAGTGTACAGAATTGACTTGAGTTTAGTCATCTGGTTAAAGGTGCAGTGGCTCCTCGCTTCACTCTCAGCACAGACCCACTCCAGCTCCTGTGAACTCCAGGGCTCTCTCCTCGAAAGGAGTCAGGGATCTCAGCTCAAGCATCCCACTGCCCATCTTCTCTCGCTCATAGTGATTATGGGAAAACTTCTCCTGTAGGAACACAAATGGGAATGATGTGAGCTGGCATCCTGGTGAGTCAGATATTGGTGATACCCGGCATGTGTGGGCACTGTGCGTAAACAGGAAGGGGTTCTGATGAGGAGTGCCAGGGGTGTGTGAGGAGGCATGCGGAAGGTGGGCTGCTGGGACCCTGTGAGGTAGCAGCATGTGGGATTGAGGTGACAGTCCGAGCGGTGATGGCAAGGTAGAGTGCAGAGAGGAGACCAGAGCACTTATCCCTGCAGAGAGGAGTAGGTCATTCATCTTCTTCTGGCACTGCACTGTGGTTCTCTTGTGTGGGCTGCTGGCTTAACCAGTGCCACGACCGTCTCCCAGTCGGGATTCGTCACCTTGCTAGAAAGCCTCCTGTCAGCCCAAGGGTGTATTGTTGCTCGCCTCTCCTCCCCAGCATACGGGTGAGGTCCTCCTCTTGAGAATCGGGGAGCAGGTTTCCTCACTGCTATCTTCCTGGCAAGTGTAACAGCAAGTGTTGTGGACATGTTTAAATACAGCGCCCCTTCATTGGAGTGCTCAGACCACCCCCGGGGTGGGTGAATCACCTCAGGCGTGGCATTTCTCATATAGGGGGAAAAACCTTTTTAGACATAGACATAGAATTTACAGTGCAGAAGGAGGCCATTCGGCCCATCGAGTCTGCACCGGCTCTTGGAAAGAGCACCCTACCGAAGGTCCAAACCTCCACCCTATCCCCATAACCCAGTAACCCCACCTAATCCCCATAACCCAGTAACCCCACCCTACGGGCAATTTTGGACACTATGGGCAATTTAGCATGGCCAATCCACCTAACCCGCACATCTTTGGACTGTGGGAGGAAACCGGAGAACCCGGAGGAAACCCACGCACACACGGGGAGAACGTGCAAACTCCGCACAGACAGTGACCCAAGCCGGAATCGAACCTGGGACCCTGGAGCTGTGAAGCAATTGTGCTAACCACCATGCTACCGTGCTACCGTTAGGCACTTTCTAAGTGCCTAAAAAGTGTGATCTGGATCGCACCGTTTTTATGCCAAAAATAATACTTTGTCATATTACCATAAATGTCTGCCCCTTATCTACCATGATGTGTTGGGTGTTCTGGATCACATACAGGTTACCAACACTTGAAGTAGTGCAACACTATTTTATTAAAAGGTTAACTATTCAAACATACTTGAACTGTGGGTAAATACGATACCAGCTTTAACTAAAGACCTTTGCCTTGTTCTAACCAGTTGATGCACTCAGCACATGGTGAATGTCTGTGTTGCAGGTTGTGAGCTCTGTGCTCCAAGCTGGCTGCTACTCGAATGAACGGGAACTCTGATGTCCCCTGTCTTTATAGTGCGTGTGTTCTCACTGGTGATTGGCTGCGGTGTTGTGTATGTTGATTGGTCCCACTGTGTGTCCATCAGTGTGTGGCTGCACCCTGATATACTGGTGTATATTATGACATCCCCCCTTTTACATTAAAAAATGTGCCTGCGTGACAATAAATAGTGTGTGGTGAATGTTCCAGACTACGTGTGTGCGAAATATTTACAGGACTATGTACATAAAACTAAGCTATTTACATGGGAAGGTGCCTGGTGCAGAAAAAAACAGTGTGATACACAAATAACGAGTTGAACACTATATACAAAGTACTTGAACGATTAAACGGAAGAACAGAACAGACCAGAGAGTCCATTAGTGCAAAGTTCACAAAGTAAGTCTCTGAGGTGGGCGACGAATTCTTGATGACCGTCAGGGTGGCACACCATTCATCGTCTGGATCGATGCTGTATACCGACAGCGGCTGGTGTCTTTGCTTCGGGGACAGCCTGTTTTTCGTTACGACACTGACTTGAAAAGGCGCCTTCAGGTTCTCGGTGTCACTGCTGTGTAGGAGGTCGGAATCGGACTCGGTGACCGTGGGTTGAATTGCCCGAACATTCCTGCGAGGCTGCCTGAAGCGATATGAATTGGAAGGCTGAGCTGCTCGACAGCAGGCAGCATAGTGGCCAAGTCTTCCACATCGTAGGCATTGTCGAGATTTTGCAGGGCATTGCTGCTTTAAATGGGCGGAGCCACAGTTGCCGCACGTCGTGACGTCAGCACGTTCGCTGCGCCACTGCGCATGCGCAGTGTGGTCCTGCGTGGTGCACGCCTGCGCATTACGTTCCTCCATGTCGCCGTCCCCTTGTTTGGTGCGTACAAGCGCGGGAGTCCGCGAAAAGCACGTGAAATGGCCGCCCTCATCCAGGCTGAGGCCCTGGAGGTGTTCAATCACTTGGACCAATTCCGCCTCGTGGGGACCTTGCTGCGCCGCTTCAGCCCCTTGTATATGGGAGTACCGACTAGTGACATTTTCATGTAGGACACAGGTCTCAATGGCGGTCACCAGGGTGAGTTGCTTTACTTTGAGGAGCTGCTGATATAGAGGGTCCTACTGAACACCGAAAACGATCTGGTCCCGTATCATAGTGTCGGAGGTGGGCCCGTAGCTGCAAGATTGCGCAAGGATGCGGAGGTGCGTTAAAAAGGATTGGAAAGGTTCGTCCTTACCCTGCAAACGATGCTGGAACACGTAGCGTTCAAAACTTTCATTCACCACTACGCTGCAGTGAGTGTCTAATTTGAGGAGAACCGTCTTGAGCTTCGTCTTGTCTTCGTCATCTGCAAAGGTGAGAGAGTTGAAAATATGGATGGCATGGTCCCCGGCCGTGGAGAGGAGAAGAGCAATCTTTCTGGTGTCCGAGGCGCCCTCCCTGTCCATGGCTTCGATGTAGAGCTGGAAGCACTGTTTGGAAATCTTCCAATTGGCCCCGAGGTTGCCGGCGATGCGGAGCGGCGGCGGCGGGCTGATGTTGTCCATGTTGCAGAATGACGGAATGCTGGCGGAAGGCAGATCACTTGCAGGTAGGTCTAAGAGGTGCTAGTATGCAACCACTCCTGGTATCATGATGTGTTGTGTGATCTGGATCACATACAGGTCACCAACACTTGAAGTTGTGCAACACTATTTCATTAAAAGGTTAACTATTTAAACATACTTGAACTGTGGGTAAATACGATACCAGCTTTAACTAAAGACCTTCGCCTTGTTCTAACCAGTTGATGCACTCAGCACATGGTGAATGTCTGTGTTGCAGGTTGTGAGCTCTGTGCTCCTAGCTAGCTGCTACTCGAATGAACAGGAACTCTGATATCCCCTGTCTTTATAGTGCGAGTGCTCTCACTGGTGATTGGCTGCGGTGTTATGTATGTTGCTTGGTCCCACTGTGTGTCCATCATATGTGTCTGCACCATGATATACTGGTGTATATTATGACATACCAGTCCAGCCACCTTTCGGGATCCAGGGATATGAACTCCAAGCTTCCTCTTTCCTCGACACTTCTCGATAAATGTTCAAGGGATACTGCGAGGCCTGGACAGAGTGGACGTGGAGAGGATGTTTCCACTTGTAGGAAAATCTAGAACCAGAGGACACCATCTCATACTAAAGGGATGATCCTTTAAAACAGAGATGAGGGGGAATTTCTTCAGCCAGAAGGTGGTGAATCTGTGGAACTCTTTGCCGCAGAAGACCGTGGAGGCAAATCACTGAGTGTCTTTAAGACAGAGATAGATGGGTTATTGGTTATAAGGGGAGCAGGGGTTATGGGGAGAAGGCAGGAGAATGGGGATGAGAAAAATAGCAGCCATGGTTGAATGGCGGAGCAAGCCCGATGGGCCGAGTGGCCAAATTCTGCTCCTATGTCTTATGGCCTTATGGGTGTTTATGTCCTGCAGTGACTAATTTATTCTCATGTGTGGATGCTTGAGAGATCTCAGAATGCAACATTGGCTAGAATTTACCAGCTCCTCTGGTGGGACCCGTCCCGGGAATACGGCGGGCCAGCCAACAGTCTATTGAGTTTCAGCGGGACTGGAAATTCCTGCCAGTGGACGGGGCTGGAAAATCCCGGCAGTGGACGGGGCTGGAAAATCCAGGTCATTATTTTTTGAAGTGTGGAAGTGCTGTTTTTATTTTTACACCTTCATTTTGGTGGTCAACACACTGTAGCGATGTGAAGCTAGAATCCTGCAAGATTATAAAAAAGTTACATGTCCTGTTTATTACACTCCAATCTCTGTGCTTCAGCCATACAGCTGTCTACTGATGCCAGCTGGAGACATGAAATCAAACAGCTGGTTGGTATGAACTCAGCTGTGCGAGTAATAATGCCATGGTCAGCAATAAAATCTCACCTTGATGTTTCAGAGTCACTAATGAACAAATGTCCAGTCAGGAAACTTGTTTTATTTCATGACCATTGATTCAGTGCAGTCAATGTTTAAACTATTAAGATTTACACAGGGGTTCACAGTACCGATTCTGCGACTGAGTACCAGTATTTTGTTAACTTTCTAACCAAATAGATGAACATATGTTTGTCTAATGCTCTATTTACCTTAAAGTGATGTCACTGTAAAAATGAATGAGATACCTCGATTGCACCTGGAGTAACTGAGATTCACTTAGCCAGGACAGCCATTAAATTGACCAAATGTACTGGTGCAAGATGGTGCTTTTTCTGGCCATAGGGTGCCAAGTACCTTGCCTGCTGTCCTTAGGTGAGTCTCAGGACTTTTGCATTGCACGTTTAAAAGGATCCTTCATCTGCTAAATTTACTCATTGACCAGAAGTCAATTCACAGACTATGTATGACTGTTTGTGATTGTCAGCGTTGTGGAATTGGCCCTGTGGCTTGAGGGCATGAAGGAATGGAAGGGTGACTTCCACTGTAAGACCACTCAAGAACATTGGTGGCTGTACGGTTATTTATTTAGTCGAAAACTCTGGAATTTGCTCCCTAAATCTTTCCACCTCTTTCTTTCTTTAAGGCTTTCTTTAAAATCTACTTCTTTGACCAAACTTTTGGGCACTCCAGCCTTTGCTCAGTGTCCAATTCATAGAATCACAGATTTTACAGTGCAGAAGGAGGCCATTCAGCCCATCGAGTCTGCACCGGCCCTTACAAAGAGCACCCTACTCAAGCCCACGTATCTACCCTATGCCAGTAACCCAGTAGCTCCCACTTAACCTTTTTTGGACACTAAGGGCAATTTAGCATGACCAATCCACCTATCCCGCACATCTTTGGATTGTGGGAGGAAACCGGAGCACCCGAAGGAAACTCACGCAGACACGGGGAGATCGTGCAGACTCCGCACACACAGTAACTTAGGGGATCGAACCTGGGACCCTGGAGCTGTGAAGCAACTGTATTAACCACTGTGCTGCCAAGCTAATTATGCGATAGTGAAGTGTGTTCAGATGTTTTTTTCAAAGTTAAAGATGTCATGTAAATGTGTGTTGTTGAGATTGGAGGACGCTGAAACCAATGGAAGGTGCTTTCCTGAACAACATGGTAGAACATAGAAGAATTGAAATGTTATTTGGATTTTATCGTCTCATGAATAATGGTCCCAGAACTTGTCAGTCGACATTGTTAATGATAACTATTTTATCTCAAGTTAGCTCATTTGCGTTCATGCATAGTGCGGTGGCACAAAAATAACTGCCTCTTCAAAAGCAACAGCACGGAACTGAGAACACAGCATAAAATTATCTACATGCACAATTCAGCAATATTGTACGCAGTGACTGCATTTTCATTTGTTTGTTACAGCACTTAGTTTCTTATGAGCCATTGTGATATTTCTTATTATTTTCTTACCCCAGCTCAACAGAGTGTTTTCCAAAGGGGATTCTCCCATCTGCTCTGATAAGGAGAAGAGGGAAATCAACAGAGAGATGACGGACTAGTCAGACGATTCCTGCGATTCACTGTGCCTATCTTCCAATATCTGTATCCACAGAAAAGAGATATATGTACCTTGCTCTGCCAATACACGTAGAGATGGATTTTTGCTCCCGAGGCAGACAGCTCAGGTCAGAAAATGTCCCGATTTGGTAAACCCGCCTCGGTTTTAAGGGCCCCATTTGAGCCAGTTTTTGTTTTGGAGAGATGTGGGTGGGATCGAGTCAGATCCACTGACCCTGGAGGCAGACTGTAGGTGGCCACAGAGGTGGACAAATGCTGAGGTGAGCTGGTTAGAAGGCCCGTTTTGGTTCTCTGAAATGTTGCCATGATTATTTTTGATGATGTTAGGTCCTCTAGCCCTCATTCCCCATTGCTCATCCATGCCATCTTATGTCCCCCCACCAGTGCCCCACATGGCTTCTCCATGCCAACTCATGCCCTCCACCTAGCACCCAAACTAGACGCCATCCAGGACAAAGCAGCTTGCCGGATTCAATCAAAATATTCAATCTCTACACCAGGGATGCACAGAAACAGTTGAGTGTACCGTCTACAATTAGTAATAATCGCTTATTGTCACAATTAAGCTTCAATGAAGTTACTGTGAAAAGCCCCGAGTCGCCACATTCCGGCGCCTGTTCGGGGAGGCCGGTACAGGAATTGAACCTGTGCTGCTGGCCTTGTTCTGCATTACAAGCCAGCTGTTTAGCCCACTGTGCTAAACCAGTCCCTTGCAAAACCAGCCCTGCACTGCAGGAATTCACCAATGTACCTTCCAAACCCATAACCACCAGCATTTAGAAGGACAAGCCCAGCCAATATTTGTACTTTGAAATATATCGCCGTTCCTTCACTGTCCCTGGGGAAAAATCATGGAATTCCCTCCCTAACAGCACTGTGGGTATACCTACACCACAGGGACTTAAGTAGTTCACAAAGGCAGCTCGCCACCACCTTCTCAAGAGCAACTAGGGATCGGCAATAAAGCGATGCACACATCCCACAAAATGAATAAAATAAAGATCCTTGGAGCATCCAAAATGGGGTCTGTTCGAACTTTGGCACTAATTTTAAATGGCCCTGCTGAGTTTTTCATGGTGCGATTCAAATTGCGCCCGCTTCCCCCACTGGAAAAAATGCAACCTATCAGAAATGGGGGCGAGAATTACACATCTGGGACCTGCTCACCATTTTTAAATGTTTCTGGAATTTGGCCAAATCCACAAAAATCCAGCCCTTAATTTCTTGCAAAGGCTGTTATGTAGGAGGCTGGAACAGGGCACTTGATGGCACCACAAAGACTTGTTGATGCTTGGTTAACTATACAGTTAAATGCTTCTTTGGAAGCACCATCCATCACCTTACATCCTAATTTCAGTTGTACTAAATAAAAGTAGATATGATTGGGTGATTAACAACTAATGTAATCAGGTTATCTGCCACCAGTAATCATATCCCCAAGTGTACTTACCTGATAATGCTTGTAAAGAACTGTTTTCTTGGGGCTCAGATCAAAGGACAGATGGATACATTGTCAACTTCGAGGTTGCATTAACTCCATGCAGCATAGCGCCGTACAGTCAACAACAGTACATGTCACCTGCAGCTTCCAGTTTGCCTTCATTTCCTTGCAGAGATTGTGCTATGGATTCCCAAAAAGGGACACCCCCATGCTACACCATCTACCCATTAGCGGTCATCAAATTGGGTGGGAGTCATGTGCAAGGCTACATTAACATTTTACTGCAGCATCTTGAGTTTTCTTTGCTTTAATTTTTGCTTATCACTTCTTAGCCCCTTCTCTTGTAGTTTTATCAATGGCTCCTAATAAATTCATATAATTCGAGCATTTCCAGAAGGCCTTCAAATCTGTGCCAACCCATTTCATTTAATTGTCTCTATTCCTTTACATTTCACTTGCACAAAATTCTTTGTTGTCACCACGTGTAAGATCCCTGCCTCTACCCAAATCTGGACTGCAAGCTATGTCAATGAGCTGACCTCGGAATCACTCCTTTTGATTTGAGCAAGCTTAAAACCCACCTCTAACCTTTTAAGGCTAAAATCTACTCATAATGGAAAATTCAAGCAATTTTTGTGGTTTAGAGGAAGTTTGATATTCCCTATGCTGATATAGTGTTGCAGTTGATCTTCCTAATTGAAGCATGTTTCCATCTGGTATTGAAAATTGAATGAAAGCTGAGGAAAGAATCACTAATAAGCCTGATCTTCAGCTTACAGGACAACTGTGTGCTCAAAAGCACATAGGTGTATAGATATATGGGCCTGAGTTTTCATGCAGATGGAGATGCTCTCTATTGTCTCAAAAATGACACTGGAGGCCTGAATCTGGAAGTCCAGTGCCTCAATCTGGCCACCACCATTTTTGAAAGGGGTGAGGTTTTTTTTTTGAGCTTTGGGTTTTTGAACTCGATAGTTCATGGAATCTGCTGTGCCTTCTTTGCAAGGAGGGAGTGGTAAATATGACCTATGCATATTAAATCTGGTAAGAGAAGATCTAAGTCCACCAGAGTTGTTTAGTGAGGTAGGGTACCCTTTAGGAGAGGCAAGAAACATTCTTTTGGATATGGTCCTGGAACACCTTTTGTGGCGATCAGCTGCCCTTTGGATAAGTAAGCTGCCCTTTGGGAGAGGTAAGGTGACTTTTGGGAGAGGTTAGCTGGCCTTTGGGATTGTTAAAAGTAGATATGAATGGGTGTAAAATGTGGATAAATTCTTTGGAATTGTCAATATTATTGGAACAGTCTAGTGGATCCTTCAAAGGGAGCTGTCAAGCTACTAGAGCATTTAAATCTCCTACCCTTTAAATATTTGAAATAACTGCCTGCAGTCTTGAAAAAAGTCATACTGCTGACATAAACCTGAGGGATTACATTACAGGATTCATGTTGCATGACAATTCCACAACCTACCATTATCATGTTTGGGTGCCTGTCAGTTTACAGTTTGATTGACAGCTCAAAATGGCTTATAAAGACTTTGAAGTGGGACTATGAATATAAATACTTGTTATTATAAGAGATTAAAGGAAGTTAAATGTTGTGACTGGGTCTCATTTAATTAATGAACTGTTTCTTTTTAAATTGTGAATTCATTAATAGGCATGGAAGAATTTTATTTTATCCCAGCAATGCCTCTGAGGTCTTCCCATGGTGAAAATGTGGTGGCATGAGGGGTGTAAGGACAAAGGGCAGTGGGTGGGGGTACATGGGTTGGCATGAGGTGGCACTAAGTTGATGCTATAAAGGCCATGTGGTGGGTGGTAGGGCACAGATTGGCATTGGGGTTACAAAGGGGCATGGGGGTGGGTGGAGGGTCAAAGGCTGGCATTGAGGATACTTTGACATTGAGTGGGCGGAGGGACATAGATTGGCATGGAGGATTTGAAGGGCCATGGGGGCTGCGTATAGGCCATGGGCTAGCATGGATGAAATGAAGGGCCATGTAGGGTGGGAGAAAGGCATGGGCTTTTGATGGGGCTTGGTGAGAGTATGGAGGTTGGTGAGGGCATGTGAGAGGGGAGTGCTGGAAGCTGTTGTTTTATTTGTTTTTCTTCACACCTAAGGGAAAGTACCAATTCAGCGGGGCCAGCCCTTTGTCTAGCTTGGTCTCTGCATCCGGCAGCCCCTGTGCTGCCTATGAACTCTTTCCAGTGGCCACAACGCCCATCAAACCTGTTCCCCCTCCCTGGAATGAAAATCTGAAATTCCAGGGCACTTTTTCATGAGTCAGATTCGCGGAGCCGGGAATTCTCCCGACTATGTGCACTGGCAGAGAGCAAAAATTCTGACCATTCACATTCCACCAGGATCAGCTGTGTAATCTTGATCAGGACTGAATCCAACTCAGCATCAACCCATATAAATCTTTCATCCCTGCGTCTAGGAAGCTGATGCCAGTACAGCAGGATTTTTTGAGGGGACTGACAGATAGGGGCCATCACCATAATAATCTTGATTTTTCATTCTAATTAACTCTCTGCTTCTTTCCGAAGTGCCAGAGATAAGAAGCAAAATAAACTTGGAAGTAAGAAAATCTGAATAAATCTTAGTTGGTCAGTGATTGATGAGCCCGAGAAGAGCTTCAAATGCAGAGAATATATTGGAATCATTGGGACCTCATTTTAAGAAATGGCAGGCTGCCACAGGCATCTTACTGTTTATTCAGTGCAGAATGCAGTAAGTGGAAAAAGAAGTGAAACAGCAGCAATTATGCAACTTTGAATCTGAAGTGTCGAGGCAAATGTCCAAAACCAGCTTCGTCCGAGTGCAATTAAAAACAGGCTAGCTCCCCCAGTAGCATAATGGAAAATAACGCTCCCTACTTTGGAACTGAGCCACGCAGATCAGGAAGATCCGAAGTTAGATCTTTGCAGTATGGACAATTTTCAAACTCTTACACCGAGGGAATATTTACAGCTTCCTCTCCTGTTAACACCCCAATGATTCCTGCTGCTTACGTGAATCCATTGGGTGAGTCTCAGAATGCAGGGTAGGCTATTTAGGATGCGCGGCATGGTAGCACATGGGCGGCTTGGTAGCACAGCGGTTAGCACTGTTGTTTCACAACTCCAAGGTTCCAGGTTCGATTCCCGGCCTGGGACACTGTATGTGAGGAGTCTGCACATTCTCCCCGTGTCTGCGTGGGTTTCCTCCGGGTGCTCCCGGTTCCTCCCACATGTCCCGACAAACCTGCTATTAGGTGAATTGGATATTCTGAATTCTCCCTCTGCATACCCAAACAGGCACTGGAATCTGGCAACTAGGGAATTTTCACAGTAACTTCATTGCAGTGTTAGTGTAAGCCTACTTGTGACAATAAAGATTATTGTTATTAAAACAAATGTCTTCAATCAGAGGGTGGTGAACCTATTGAACTCTCTATCACAGAAAGCTGTGGAGGCTAAGTCACTGAATATATTTAAGAAGTAAATAGATAGATTTCTTGACTTTAAAAGGTGTCAAAGGTGGGAGAGCGCTCGAGGATGTTGTTGAAATAGATTATCAACCATGATCATGTTGAATGGCGGGGCAGGCTCGAAGGGCAGAATGACCTAATCCTGGGCGGGATTCTCCACTCCCACGCCGAAGTGGCCGCGCCGTCGTGAATGCCGTCGAGGTTCACGACGGCGCGGAACGGCCCCGGTCCCGACCGATTCAGGCCCTGACAATGGGCCAGTATCGGGGCCGCGTCATCTACACGCGTAAAAGCGGCGCCGCATAGATGACGCGGCCGGCGCCGCATAACGGACGTCATCCGTGCATGCGTGGTTGTCGTCCTGTCTAAATCCGCCCCGCAAGAAAATGGGGGACGGATCTTGCGGGGCAGCGGAAGGAAGGAGGTCCTCCTTCAGAGAGGACGGCCCGACGATCGGTGGGCACCGATCGCGGGCCACCCCACATTCCAGGTGAAGCCAGGTTGGATCTCCCCTCGCCCCCCCCCAGCGTTCACGCACCGCCCACGACTGCGGCGACCAGGTGTGGACGGCGCCGGGGGGAACCCACCGTTTTGGCCTGGCCACTCGGCCCATCCGGGCCTCAGAATAGCGGGGTGCCGGAGAATCGCCATTTTGGGTGTCTCCGGCAATTCTCCGGCCTGCGGCCCGCGAAACTCGACCGGGCCGTTCCCGCCGCTTGGGAGAATCGCGGGAGGGCGTCAGACCAGCGTCCCCGGAAATTTTGGCGGCCCAGGCGGCGTGGGAGTGGAGAATCACGCCCCCTATGTTCTGTGTTGCCTTTACGTTAAGATTGACTGCTGATGATCACTGTTTATGTTCACAAGTCAAGAATGGTCTGTTTGGCAAAGTGATACAGGGGACCACCACAGCCACCCTTTGAAACACGTTCCCTGCATGAGTCAGTCCCTTCGGCAGAGATGGAGAATTATCTGGCTTCAGATATTCTTTGTCATCTCTTTATCTGAAACATTGAGAAGAGCACTTGGTCGCCCCAGGTTTTTTTCCTGGTGGTTCTCGGAGTCACTTCTTCTTCCCCTTCTGTGCACAAAGCAACTTTGATTACGTCACGATAATATTCTCAGACACGCTTGTGAGGGAAACAGGTCCCTTTTTTCAGGAACACTTTTCCAACAAAACTCTGTCGGGCTAGCTCGTCACCCTTTTAAAGCAATAAAATAATACACAATTAAGCGATAAACTTTCAAATACAGTGTTTGCTCTTAAACTTTGTAATTGATTTCCTCTTGTGGGTTAGTTTCATTCCTCTTGGAAAGGAGCCATGTACTGCAGCAGCTGTGTACTCCAGTGTGTCCTCTTAGTAAATTGAAAACTTCATTGGATTGTCCCCAGATCTGATAAATGACAATGGAATTAGCTCAAAATTCTTGTGGACAATGTTAATGCTGCGGCCTATCGAGACATTTGATGGTGCATTTGTAAAAAGTTATCCATAGGACAAGCTCTCAATAATTTTAGCCCGTCTGGCTAGAAACATCAGAAATAGTTGTAAACTCTGAGTATTCTATAAATTACATGGCAAACTGTTGTGTTTTATAAAGAGACTTTGACAATACAAGTCACCTGATCACTTAGAAGTACAGTGGTAATACTAGACTAATAGCCCTGAGTTTGTGAATTTATTCTCGCCATGACAAGTTAAGAAATTGAACTTAATAAATGTTGTACTTTTATAGGTGAGCACAGGAAGGGATATAACAATGAAAATTGCTGGAGTTCTGTAAAAATCAAACAGTTTCACCATTTTCCTTTCTTGTTGAAGGGATCCTACATCTCTACTCATTTGCTCCAAATATGTTATTTGGTTAACTCTTCATGCCCTCTGATATGGCATTGCAACTCCCTTAATTGCAAAACTAAACTTCCTGCGCAACTAGGATGGACAATAAATGTGGCCATGCCAGTGCCGCACATGACAATCAATCTCAAAACACCCCTCTTATGATGAATTACTTTGAGGTACGGTGGTTGTTGTTTTGGAAGCAAATCTGGCAGCCATTTTGTGAAAAGTAACATATCCCACAAAAAGGAATTTGTTTGATATTGGTTTTGTTAGATGCAGGACCAATTCTGACACTGTTCTTTGCATAGTGCCATGGAATTGGTATGGTGGATTTTCATCAATCTGAATTAAGTGGCACATGTTTCTTTTGGAAGTATACCTGCTGGAGCGGAACAACAGATGCCACTCTGATTCACAGCACCATGGTATGAATCTACTAACTTGCAACTGTGTTGTGTTGAACTGTAGTCTGCTTTGGTACATTGGTGTTATGGTGGCCATGAAGGATACGGGGTATCCTCAAAAGATCTTCCCCATGGGCTTCGTGGAATATGAATTCACCTCTTTAGCGGGCAATAGCTCGCCAAATAAGAAATGTACAGTGGGAGCTTAAAATACGCTGTTCCATCCTGGACCGGTATCCCATAGATCCCCGGGCAATGTAGCACAGGGGTTAACACTGTTAACACTGTTGCTTCACAGTGCCAGGGACCCGGGTTCGATTCCTGGCTGGCGTCACTGTCTGTGGAATTTGCACATTCTCCCCATGTCTGTGTGGGTTTCTTGTGGGTGCTCTAGTTTCCTCTCACAAGTCCCGAAAGACGTGATTGTTAGCTGAATTGGGCATTCTGAATTTTCCCTCAGTATACCCAAACAGGTGCCGGAGTGTGGCGACTAGGGTATTTTCACAGTAACGTCATTGCAGTGTTAATGTAAGCCTACTTGTAATAATAATAATAATAATCTTCATTAGTGTCACAAGTAGCCTTTCATTAACACTGCAATGAAGTTACTGTGAAAAGCCCCGAGTCGCCACACACCGCCGCCTGTTCGGGTACACAGAGGGAGAATCCAGAATCTCCAAATTACCTAACGGCACGTCTTTTGGGACTTGTGGGAGGAAACCGGAGCACCCGGAGGAAACCCACACAGACAATGGGAGAACGTGCAGACTCCGCACAGACAACGACCCAAGCCGGGAATCGAGCCCGGGACTCTGGCGCCACGAAGTAATATTTATTGAGGCTGGAGTCCCAACAAGGGAACCAGAAAAGAAATTACGACTCTGCAAGATCGGAAAGAATATTCAGGACAGGTGAGCTGGGTTATGTGAGGAATCTCAGAGGTGGCTCCAGCTGGGTTCCAGGAGCCATTTGGAGAAAACGGGGCCAATGTCCTTCAAGCTGAAGGTCCAGGATAAACACCTGGACCCTTCAGAAGTAGGGAGTCCGCCCTTGAGCAAGTTTTGCTACTGGCCATGGAGGTGGCCGCCAATAGTATGGGGCTACTACCCAAGCAAACCCTGCCATTCTCTCCCCTGATCCCAAGGCTACGTATTCCGAGATGGAAGCAGAGGATGCTAGTGTCCTGGCTGCAGCAGACCCCAAGGAGGAATCCTGGTGAGTAGCACTTGACAAAGGTCTCCAAATCAGTTTGCACCTCCAGATCCAGTTCCAGAGAATTCAGCCGCGATTGAGACCTCCTCGCCACAGGGGTACTCAGGGAGTAATAGACTTGTGGGAGGAGGAGAGAGGAAGGATGTTATGGTTGCCCCGAATAACACAGGGGATCCTCAATAGATCTCCCTGTGGACTTAATGGAATATGAATATCCCCTATTAAGCGGGCAGTAGCTCGGCCAATAGGAAATGTAAAATAGGACCTTAAGACCCACTGCTGCAACCTGAAAAGTTGTATTGTAAGTCCCCGGCTTGGACTTGCGTGCTGCAAGCCGCAGCAGTGGCCTTTTCATTACTCCAATAAAAGGGATTGGGGCTGGAAAACTGGCCTTGGTGAAGTTATTACAATTGGGATCAGTGGCTCAGTGGTACGGTGGTTAGAACTGCTGCCTCACAGCGCCAGGCCTGGGTTCAGTTCCGGCTTTGTGTGACTGTGGAGAGTTTTCACATTCTCCCTGTGTCTGTGTGAGTGTTCCGCTTTCCTCCCACTGTCTAAAAATTTGGAGGTTAGGTGGATTGGCCATGTTAAATTGCCCCTTAAGTGTCCAGGGATGTGCAGGTTAGGTTACAGGGATAGGGCAGGATGGGTGTGAGAGTGGACCTAGGTGAAGGACTCTTTCGGAGGCTTCGCACAGACTCGATGGGCCTAATGGCCTCCTTCTGCACTGTAGGGATTCTATGAGTTACCTCAACTCCAGCTGAAGAAGCTGTGTATTACTACACTTTGCCACAGTGCTGCAAACCCAGGTGAATTTCAGCGGGGTGCACATTTGCATGGCTCTGCTTTCAGATGGGTGCAAAAATGGGCCTGTCCTCCAGATTGGGGACAGGGCAAGCCTGAAATATCTGCAAGATCATTAATACCTTGCTGGTTTTGGGGCTCTCTGTTTAACTGTTTAAAGCAGCAGCCAGACTGCCTCTATCCTCACTGATCCCCCTGTGGCCCATTGTAATGCCCAACTTTATTTTTTGTAAGTGCTGTTTGACATTGCATTGACATTAATAGGTTGGCCTAACCTGTTGCTGGGCAAGCATTTAACATGTCCCACAGCTGCAAACGCAGTACACATAGAAACATAGAAATTGGGAGCAGGAGGAGGCCATTCGGCCCTTCGAACCTGTTCTGCCATTCGTCACGATCATGGCTGATCGTCAAATTCAATAGCCTAATCCTGCTTTCTCGCCATAACTCTTGATTCCATTCGCCTCAAGTGCCAAATCTAGCTGCCTCTTGAATGTATTCAATGTCTAAGCCTCAACTACTTCCTGTGGTAATCAATTCCACAGGCTCGAGACTTCCGGGTGCGGCTATGCAGAGCTAGGTCGCATATTCGGCAGCTCCTGCTTGGAACGGACTTTTGGGCTCTTTTACAGGGCCCCCACGGCATTTGTTTGACATTTCCCGGTGTGGGAAGAAGGCTGCAATATTCCCCCGACAGTGTCCCCCAGGAAGGGTATGTCTCTTGGTTGCCAGACACACGCAGAAACAGTAAAAGATTTGGCTGCAACTGCAGGATAAACAGGGCCTCTTCCAGCATGCAGGCGGGGGAAGGGCAAGCTTAAAGCTGCAAGCTGACCTGAGGGCCTGTATCAAAAGTGAATTCTAGCAGCAGAGGGAACAACTGTGAAAAGACCTCATCAAGGCCACTGAAGGGACTTCCGGTTGCGGTGATGCCTAGCTAGCCGCACGCTTCGGCGGCTCCAGCTCCGACGGACCTTCGGGCTCTTTTAAGAGCCCCAACGGGGAATTTTTCGACGAAGCAACCCGGTGTGGGGCGTGTGAGAAGGGAGTCCCCCCCAAACGAAGGAGGAAAAAACCGGCGGCGGCGGCTGCAGCGCGAGGAATCGTCGACCAAAGGGTCAGAAAGAGAGAAGTACAAGATGGCGGCGGAGAAAGCGCAGGTGACATGGGGGCCTGAGCATGAAATTGTGAGACGGTGCGTGGAGCTGCTGAAGAGGGAGGTGCTGACCCCGTTGCTACAGGCAATTGAGGGGCTCAAGGAGACATTAAAGACCCAGGAGACAGAGCTCCGTGTGGTGGAGCAGAAGGTGACAGATATTGAGGACGAGATCCTGGGCCTGGCGGTTAAGACACAGACGCACGAGGCACTTCATAAAAAGTGTACTGAAAGGATCGAAGCCCTAGAAAATGGAGCGCGAAGGAAGAACCTTCGGATACTGGGTCTCCCTGAGGGTGTGGAAGGAGTGGACTGTGGAGCGTACGCAAGTACGATGCTGAGCTCACTGATGGGTGCTGAGGCCCCTACGGGCCCCTTGGAGGTGGAGTGGGCAAATCGGATTCCGGCGAGAAGACCAAAAGCGGGAGAACCACCCAGGGCGATAATCGTGCGATTTTACCGCCTTAAGGATAGAGAAGAGGTCCTGAGATGGGCTAAAAAGGTGCGGAGTAGCAGATGGGAGAATGCAGTGGTACGGGTATACCAGGATTGGAGTGCGGAGGTGGCGAGAAGGAGGGCGAGCTTCAACCGAGCCAAAGAGGTGTTGCATAAAAGGAAGGTGAAGTTCGGGATGCTGCAGCCGGCAAGACTATGGGTCACGTATCAGGAGAGACACCATTATTTCGAGACGGCGGAGGAAGCATGGACCTTCATCAAAGAAGAGAAATTGGATCGGAACTGAGGGACTGATGCTGCAGGAAATGTTATTGTTAATGTTACGGTGGAAGTTAATTGAGAAGTAAACAGGGAAGGGGGGAGACATTGGGGAAATGTGGGCGCCGGTGAGGGGGGAAAGACGGGACATAGTTGGAGAATGGGGAAGGGGAGGGGGAGGGGAAAGGGAGCTGCGCCATAAGAGGCGGGTCAGGTAAAGGGATGTTCCCGCACCAGAAAGAATAAGGCGGGAAGACAGGCGCAAGGCGGATGGGAGTTCCCCACATGGGGGGGGGTCGAGGAGTGAGCAGGAGTAGCCGGGGTCAGTTGAAGTCAGCTGACTTACGGAAGTAATATGGGGGGAGCAATCATGCTAGAAAGAGATCTAGCGGGGATGGGGGGGAGGGAGGGGGAGGGGGGGGGGGACAACTGGGTTGCTGCTGCTGGGGGAGCGAGCGGGAGCGCTGAGGCGGGATATGGGACTGGCCTAGAGAAGGTAATGGCTAGTCGACACGGGAGGGGGGCAGGTAGCCCCCTAGTGAGGCTGATCACGTGGAATGTGAGAGGCCTGAACGGACCGATAAAAAGGGCCAGAGTGCTCGCGCATTTGAAAGGACTAAGGGCAGACGTGGTTATGCTCCAAGAGACGCACCTAAAGGTGGCGGACCAAGTTAGGCTAAGGAAAGGATGGGTGGGACAGGTGTTCCACTCAGGACTGGACGCAAAGAATAGAGGGGTGGCCATTTTGGTGGGGAAACAGGTCGCATTTGAAGCAAAGAACATCGTAGCAGATAGCGGAGGTAGATATGTAATGGTGAGTGGCAGGCTGGAGGGAATGGAGGTCGTGTTGGTTAACGTGTATGCCCCAAACTGGGACGATGCGGGATTTATGAGACGGATGCTGGGGCGTATACCGGACCTGGAGGTAGGAAACTTGATTTTAGGAGGGGACTTTAATACGGTGCTGGACCCGGGGCTAGATAGATCCAGCTCAAGGACCGGAAGAAGTCCGGCAGCGGCCAAGGTACTTAAGGGGTTTATTGACCAAATGGGGGGAGTGGATCCATGGCGATTTCTTAGACCTAGGGCTAGGGAGTTTTCCTTCTTCTCCCATGTCCTTAAAGTGTACTCCCGGATAGATTTTTTTGTTTTGGGAAGGTCGTTGATCTCTAGGGTGGAAGAAGCTGAGTACTCAGCCATAGCGGTTTCGGATCATGCCCCACATTGGGTGGACCTGGAATTAGGAGAGGAAAGGGAGCAGAGAACACTCTGGCGATTAGATGTGGGACTGATGGCGGATGAGGGAGTGTGTGCAAGAGTGCGGGGGTGTATTGAGAGATATCTGGAGGTCAATGACGACGGCGAGGTCCCTGTGGGAGTGGTATGGGAAGCACTAAAAGCGGTGGTCAGAGGAGAGCTGATCTCCATTGGGGCCCACAAAAGGAAAACAGAGGCCAAGGAAAGGGAAAGATTACTGGGGGAGATTTTAAGGGTGGATAGGGAATTTGCAGAGACCCCGGAGGAGGAATTGTACAGGGAGAGGAGACGACTTCAGACGGAATTTGACCTTCTGACCACCAGAAAGGCGGAGGTACTGTGGAGGAAGGCACAGGGGAGGAGGTATGAATATGGGGAAAAGGCGAGTCGCCTGTTGGCTCATCAATTGCGAAAGAGGGCAGCAGCGAGGGAGATAGGAGGAATTAGAGACGAAAGGGGAGACACGGTGCGAAGGGCAGGAAAGATAAATGAGGTGTTCAAGACCTTCTATGAGGAACTGTATAGGTCTCAACCCCCAGAGGGAGAGGAGGGGATGCGGCAGTTCCTGGACCAATTGAGGTTCCCGAAAGTGGAGGAGCGGGGGGTGGTAGGCCTGGGGGCACCGATTGGGGTGGACGAGGTTATTAAGGGACTGGGAAGCATGCAAGCAGGGAAGGCCCCAGGACCAGACGGGTTCCCGGTGGAGTATTACAGAAAATATGTGGACTTGTTGGCCCCGTTGATGGTGAGGACGTTCAATGAGGCCAGGAAAGGGGGGACTCTACCCCCGACGATGTCGGAGGCGACGATATCGTTAATTTTGAAGAGGGATAAAGATCCGTTGCAGTGCGGGTCCTATAGACCCATTTCATTGTTGAACGTGGACGCCAAATTGTTGGCAAAGGTACTGGCATCGAGGATAGAGGACTGTGTCCCGGGGGTGGTGCACGAAGACCAGACAGGGTTCGTAAAAGGGAGACAACTGAATGTTAACGTGCGACGACTATTAGGGGTGATAATGATACCCCCAGTGGAGGGGGAGGCAGAGATAGTGGCGGCAATGGACGCAGAGAAGGCATTTGATAGGGTGGAGTGGGAGTATTTATGGGAAGTGTTAAGGAGGTTTGGGTTTGGGAACGGGTTTATTAGCTGGGTTAGACTTCTTTATGGGGCTCCAACGGCAAGCGTAGTTACAGGTCGACATAGATCGGAGTATTTCCGACTATATAGGGGAACAAGACAGGGATGCCCGCTGTCTCCATTGTTGTTCGCGTTGGCAATTGAACCTCTGGCCATGGCGTTGAGAGACTCCAGGAAATGGAGAGGGGTGATTAGAGGGGGAGAAGAACACCGAGTCTCGTTATATGCGGATGACCTATTGTTATACGTGTCGGACCCAGCGGGGGGAATGATAGAGGTTATGCGAATTTTGAGGGGGTTCGGGGATTTCTCGGGGTATAGGCTAAACATGGGGAAGAGTGAATTATTTGTGATACATCCAGGGGACCAGAGTAGAGAGATAGAAGGCTTGCCTCTAAGGAAAGTGGAAAGAAACTTCCGATACCTGGGGATTCAGATCGCTAGGAGCTGGGGAACCTTGCACAGACTTAATCTGACACGGTTGGTAGAACAAATGGAGGAGGACTTCAAGAGGTGGGACATGCAGCCTCTATCGCTGGCGGGCAGGGTGCAAGCAATTAAGATGATGGTCCTCCCGAGGTTCTTATTTGTATTTCAATGTCTCCCTATACTAATCACTAAGACCTTTTTTAATAAAATAGACAGGAGCATCACGAGCTTCGTGTGGGCAGGGAAAGTTCCGAGAGTAAGGAGGGGGTTCCTTCAGCGTAGTAGGGACAGAGGAGGATTGGCACTACCGAACTTGGGCGATTACTATTGGGCCGCCAATGTGGCAATGATACGTAAATGGATGATGGAGGGTGAGGGAGCGGCGTGGGAAAGACTGGAGAGAAAGTCCTGTAAAGGGACGAGGTTAGAGGCGCTGGTGACGGCGCCGCTACCGATCTCACCTAAAAAGTTTACCACGAACCCGGTGGTGGCGGCAACATTGAATATCTGGGGACAGTGGAGGCGACAGAGAGGGGTGCGGGGAGCCCTGGTGGGGTCCCCAATCAGGAACAACCATAGGTTCGCCCCAGGAAGAATGGATGGAGGATTTCAGAGCTGGTTCCAGTTGGGAATTAGGAGGGTGGGAGATTTATTTATAGATGGGACTTTTGCGAGCTTGGGAGCATTGGAGGAAAAGTATAAGTTGCCCCGGGGAAATTTCTTGAGATATATGCAGGTGAGGGCATTTACTCGACAACAGGTGAGGGAATTTCCGTTGCTCCCGACACAGGGGATACAGGACAGGGTGCTTTCAGGGGTGTGGGTCGGAGAGGGCAAGGTGTCAGAGATTTACCGAGAGATGAGGGAAGAGGGGGAGGAGTCGGTGGGCGAACTAAAAGGAAAGTGGGAAGAAGAACTAGGGGAGGAGATAGAGGAGGGTATGTGGGCTGATGCCCTAAGCAGGGTAAATTCCTCTTCCTCATGCGCCAGGCTTAGCCTGATTCAATTTAAGGTGCTACATAGAGCACACATAACGGGAGCAAGATTGAGCAGGTTCTTTGGAGTGGAGGACAAATGTGGGAGGTGTGGCGGGAGCCCGGCAAACCACGCACATATGTTTTGGACATGCCCGGCACTGGAAGGGTATTGGAAGGGAGTGACGGGAGTGATTTCGCGGGTGGTGAAGGCCCGGGTCAAACCAGGCTGGGGGTTAGCTCTATTTGGAGTTGCGGAAGAGCCGGGAGTGCAGGAGGCGAAAGAGGCCGACGTTGTGGCCTTTGCGCCCCTAGTAGCCTGGCGCAGGATCCTACTCATGTGGAAGGAGGCGAAACCCCCCGGACTGGAGGCCTGGGTAAATGATATGGCGGGGTTCATTAAACTGGAGCAGATAAAGTTTGCCCTGAGAGGATCGGCTCAAGGGTTCACCAGGCGGTGGCAGCCATTTCTCGACTACCTAGGGGAACGTTAGAGGGAAGACAGATGACCAGCAGCAGCAACCCAGGGGGAGGGGGGGGGGTTTAGTTTAGGTCAAAGATAAAGGGGTTTTGTTACTTGTGTATTGTTTAAAATTTCTGTATTGTTATTGTTGCGTTTGCTTTGTAAGAGGGGAAAAATTGTTGTTTGGGAAAAAATTTTCAATAAAACATTTATAAAAAAAAAAAAAATTCCACAGGCTTATCAATCTTTGGGTGAAGAAATGTCTCCTCATCTCTGTCCTAAATGGTCTACGCCGAATCCTCAGACTGTGAGCCCTGGTTCTGGACACACCCACCGTCGAGAACATCTTCCCTGCACCCACCATATCTAGTTCTGATAGAATTTTATAAGTCTCTATGCGATCCTCCCTCATTCGTCTGAACTCCACCAAAAACAATCCTAACCTAGTCAATCACTCCTCAAACGTCAGGCCCGCCATCCCCGGAATCACCCTTCTTGCAGAATTACCATATAATTTAAAAGCTTGCCCCTCTTTCTGGTAAGTTTCTCACCTATGCATGCCGTCAGAAATGTATGTCAAGCACAAAGGGGGTGGAAATGTAGGGCATTAGCCTGTGCTCCCGTTTCCTTTATCGAACTTCCCAGAAGAAACTGCTTATAGGGTGGGAAACAGGAACATTTCTTCCCCAAGTCTTTCTTTCTGTTCCCTACAATGCTATGAGGTGAACAGGCAGGCTCAGTGGTTCTGAAGGTATGAAGCGATAATCTTTCTGAATGTTACCACTACTGTTTTGGATTCCATAGTTCTCTGGCTCAGCAGGTGAAGTAGCAATCACTGTATGAACACTCTACGACTACGAGAAGTGCAGATATTCTCAGACTGATGTAGCCAAAACTGTTAGCGTTTTAGGTTCCTTGTTTACATCCTACTTTGGCTCCAGACTACCCTCTGCTGAAAACTGCTTGCGGGATATATCGCAGTCTTCAAATCTCAGATGCTCGGAGAATTGGCCATGTCAAGTAACTGTGAAGAAATCCTTGTCAGTTTGTTACCTCCTACATTCTTCGGTTTGAAAATAAACTTCCCCTTTATATTTTTGACGAATGAACAACTGTGAGTTCAGTAGAGGAGCTTGTTTTGGGTTGTGTTACTCCTCCCTCGTGAAGAGGTCAAATTAGGTTTGGAAGCTTATGAGTGCTTTGGATAGGTCTTATTGGCACCATGTACTGTCTTTGGAAGACTGATAATGTTATCAATCATGTTTCTCAGTAAAATACACTTCACTAATAAATAAACAGGACAAAAACTTGCATAACTCTGCTTTCCCTTTAATACACTAAGGGCGGAATTTTCCCAAAATTGCACAGAGTGCTGGGTCAGGCGGGAAAAGCCGTGTGAACCTTGCTGGCTACACAGATGCTTTCCTCATCTGATTAAACAGCACTCTGTGCCAATTTCACAGTGTTGACGAGAATCACACAGCCAGCTGGGGGAGCGGGGCCTAAACACATCAGCAAAGCCAGGATTCAGAGCTCGGGACACCTTTTTAAAAGGCGCCCTGATCTCAAAGTTAAATTAAAGGCCCTCACCATGGACATCAGGACCCCTCCCCCATGGCCAAGTGGAGCGCCATCCTCTCCAACCCATGTGTGCAGAAGGCGCCCAACCTTTCACACCACGCAAGCGTCGGAGAGACCCGACCTCTCCCTGCGCCGGCATTAGGACCCCCCCCCCTGGCATTAGGACCCCCCCCCCTAACTGGTGTGTTTGGTCCCTTGTACTTTATGAAGAACTCACCAAACACTTCGATCTGTCCAAACCAGGATCCTTTTATTGTGTCTCGTGCGGTAGGATGCCAATCTGATACAGAGCACGTTATCATGGAGTCTTGTTAATCCTCTGGAACTCACAACTTGTGCTGGCCAATTACATGTACGTCTTATCACCTTCTCTATCCTGTTCTGGAGATGACCAGATGTGTCTCCCTTTATATCCAGGTCCCAGGTCACATGACCTTGGTCTGGAGACCGCCTGGTGTGTCCGTACCGCCTTTGCTGGTTGGAGGTCTCGCACCATCCCATTACGATATAGCCCATAGGCATAACACCACATCCCCCTTCCTCACAAACATCAATAGAAATTATTTTTGCAGGCAACATTACACATAACATTTTTATACAGATATGGCTTGTCACTTATACAATGAGCAAGTTTTACAAAAAGTGTCCATTTGCATTCTGTGCAGAAGTCATTGTTTCAAGTCGGTGCCTACTTCTGCAGAATCTGCCTCACTTGCCACCTTCTTGCTCATCTTATGCTTCACCCTGTGTCTTTGAAAGGCCTTTGTCCAAGATCGCCATAGCCATGTCAGCAGTCGCTTTCGCTTTCATTTTCTGGCACATTGTTGCTTGCTACCTGCCAGTGCTTTCGATACTGGTTGGCTGGCAGGATGCGGTAGTTCTCCCAGCCTTTTCTTCTTTTTCTTTTTTGGACGCGGTGAAGTGTTCTAGTGTGTCTCTTGGTTGTCTTCTTTGTAGCACCCTCTGTCATGATGCTGATTGTCGTCATGTGGTGAGGTGTCTGAAGAGGTTTGGGCGTCTCCTCATCTCTGGTCTGTGTGAGCACGCCCATTTCTGCGGCCTTATCAGTATACTCGATCACCTCGGTTTCTAGTGCCGGCTCGTAGAATGGAACTATGTTTGGCTCACCTCATCTCGGCTTGTGGAGCATCAGTGACTTGCTCGTGATATCTGGAGATGACTATGGCTTCTGATTTAGCTGATCCAAGCCCTGGGTCTTCTAGATCAAACACGTGGTCCGTGAAGCTGCATAATTATATGGTCATTAGGTCACCTTCAGAATTGGCGTCAGAGTCGCCAAATAGTTCAACCTCCACATCATTGCACTCATCATCTTCATCCATGTCCTCCCACTCGTCCTCGGTGTCACCGACTATTTAGGAGTACGCCATTGGAGCCGTTTCCAGAACTTGCGGCGGGACATCATGTAACTCCGAGGCCAGTTATTTTCAAGATCGGTGCGATTTCTTGTACCTCTGGTTCCCTCAATGGCCGATCATCAGTAGTATCAGCAGCCTTCAATTCCTGCGCCATCTCCAAACTTCCGCTCTTTACAGAGTCCAGCGCAGTCCGGACGTCGCCCGTGACCACCTCGTCATTGTTTGCAGACCATCGGCGGCTTGTCTCTGGAGCCTCCTCTGTCCTGCTGGAGAAGAGCTGTGCAAATAGCTCATACTATTCGTTATCTGTCTCTCCTTCATGATCATCTGATACCTCAGACAACTTCTCATGGTATAACGCCCCAAATCCAGCATTATCAAATTCAGTCTTTTCAACTGAAAAATATAACTTTGCATACGTGTTTGTGAAATAGGACCCCATGTTCAAAATCAGCCTTTAGTTTGGCCACCAAAGCTGGGCTTAAAATTCCACCCTGTGGAACTTGAGTGGGACTGAAAAAATTGAAGAACGATTCCTTGGATGTGGTTCTTGTCACTGTTTCTGGATTGCTTCAACCCCTGTGGTTTTGTTTTGTTCGAGTTGCTTGGACTGTTACATTTGTCCCTTCCCTCCAGTTGATTGTGCAGCCTGTGGAGCCGATGATCTGCAGCTCATCCACGCATGATTTCAGCGGCTGTGAGTCCAACTGATACACTTTGGTAATCATCTCATTCGTGAAATACTCATTAAGCCTGAATATAAGCTCCATGACTTTCCATTCTCTGTCCATTTAACACTCACATCTTGCAGATGCTTTAATACAGGTTCATCATGTCCTCGGACCATGCCATTGAGTCTATGCACGTTCTTCAAGACTGTTAGCCAGAATCGCGGAATGCTCATCGGCAGTTCCGTCCTATTTCTGGTTTGTCGTATTTCACTAGGATTCCATCTAAATCCTCATACACCATGCACACCGTAATGCCTTGCAGTGATTCACTGTGTTCAGGTGACCAGCTATCTCCTAGGAGATTTAACCGCTCGACTAGATTCAAGGATTCACACGATTTTATATCAATTACTGAGTCCACATCCAAATCTACAATATGAATGAGTATTGTATGCTTTACGGCTGCTACTGAGAGCACTAATTTACAAACATCAAAAGTCTCCAGTGTTCTTGTGCCACAGGCTTATCAGGATTCCTTTTTTTTTAATTTAGAGTACCCAATTATTTTTTCCAATTAAGGGGCAATTTAGCGTGGCCAATCGACCTACCCTGCACATCTTTTGCGTTGTGGGGGTGAAACCTACGCAGAAACAGGGAGAATGTGCAAACTCCACATGGACAGTGACCCAGAGCTGGGATCGAACCTGGGACCTCGATGCCGTGAGGCTGCAATGCTAACCACGGCGCCACCATGCTGCCCACTTATCAGGATTCCTGACCGATTCGCAAAGTCTCACTTCACATTTAGCTTCTGCAAAACATGTTGACTTATGAGGTTGGCTGTCGCTTTAGGGTCAAAGTCACACCGAATGAAGATATCATTGAGCATTACCTTTGATTTGAGTATGGATGTGAAATTGTTCGGAACATTCTGATTGTCTTCATGCTTTGTTCTGATTGTGCTTCCATCTTTGTTTCTGTTAGCCATGTGGTTTCTTGGCGTGATGAGATCAATGAAAAATAGTTCTTCTGTGTTGATCTCATCTATCGCATACACCACTTATCCATGATCTATGGTGGAACGCACAAAGCATTGCTTTGCAAAGTGCCCAACACGGCCACACCTGGAACAAGCTTTTCCATAGGCTGGGCATTGCAATGGGGGATGTCGAGCGCCACATTATTGGCATAAGGTGGCGGTGGCGGCTCCTGTCGGCCGTTTAAAATGGCCACCTGCACTGGGACCACATTTCTTTATGGTGCGCGTCACACCACTAATGGCATTGGCTTCTTCATCCATGTTGGCACCAAAACCTTTTGAGCAGAGTGCACCTATTCTTTGTGCAGTAATCTTGCCTACCTGGCAAATCTTCACTGCCTTTTTGAGCACCAAATCTTCCTCTCGTAACAACATTGCCTGGAACTTATCATCAAGCACACCAAAGAAAATTTGGTCATGGATTAATGAAGATTTTAAGTCACCGAAGTTGCATGACTGGGCCTTCAGCCTCCGGTCTGTGACAAAACTATCAAATGATTCGCCAGGTCTCTGGGTACGCATATGAAACATATAGAGCTCAACCATTTCATTCTTCTTGAGGGAACAATGCTTATCGAAGCGCTTCATTACTTCATCAAAGTTTTTCTGATACCCCTCACTTTCAAAGACAAATGAGTTATATCATTTGAGCGCTTGTGGACCTGCCATTGTTAGCAGCAGCACGATTCGTCTTTCACAGGCTGGGCCTGTAGGCCCACGGCCGAAACATAACGTTCGATCTGCTGTTTGAACGGCCGCCAGTTCTCACCTATGTCACCGGACATCTGAAGCTGGTGGAGCGTCCTCAGTCCGTCCATCTCAAGCTCAGCATTTTTACGCATTGGCCTGCCTCAGGCTGCAGTTCACCAGACTGATCTTCAAGCTGATTGTCTAATGTTGTCACTGCCATTGCCAACCTCAAATCTACAGCACACCTGGTACCATATTGTGTTTGGCCATACTGTGGTCCCTTGTACTTTATGTAGAACTCACTAAACACTTTGATCTGCCGAAACCGCGATCCTTTTATTGTGTCTCGTGTGGTAGGATGGCAGTCTGATACAGAGCACTTTATCATTGAGTCTTGCTACTCCTCTGGAACTTACACCTTGTGCTGGCCAATTACATGTACGACTTATCACCCTCTCTATCTTGTTCTGGAGATGGCCAGATGTGCCTCTCTTTGTATCCAGGTCCCAGGTCACATGACCTTGGTCTGGAGACCGCATGGTGTGTCTGTACCGCCAGCTTCTGGTTGGAGGTCTCGCAGTATCCCACTATGATATAGCCCATAGGCAAATCACCACACCAACCACCTCCTGTACCCCTCAAGCAACCATCAAGGCAGCCCTCACACATATACGTGGGACACCCACCCCCAATAGAGCTCCACAGAGGGCCCGCCCCAGCAGTGCCATCCTGGCAGTGCAGTAATGCACTGGGAGTGTCAGGGCACTGCCCAGCCATGTACCTCACAACTTGGGGGATTTACTCACTTCTGTGCCCCTGGAGTGGGCATTATGACTGTTTTCGTTTTTGAAATCCATTAGCGATTCGTGCTGGCTTGACGTCATGCTGGGTGGGTGCGAGGATAAGGCATGGCAGACATTACAGCGTCAAGACTGGCAAGTAGATTAATGAAGTGGAGTGTCTGGCCTGAGTATAATCTGATTCTTCAGTTTGAGTACATCATTGAAGATGGGTTAAAGTTGAACATGTCCTTTCTTCTCCAATACATGTAGCTGTGAGCGCCATTGTGTGCAGCCATTTATTCCAGTGCAGATACACTCCTGGCTTAAGAATGTGTTCAAGAGCTCTCCCCAAATGATAAGAATTATAGCAATATGCATTGGGTCTGCTTTTTCTTCCCTGCCTTTGGTTGCTTTTCATTTCCATGCTGTGTCTGAAATAATCCTTCCAAGTCAGCTATTTCAAATAGTACCACAGAGATTCTTTAATGACTTTGCTAACTGTTTACAAAATAATTGTTTCACATTTGGCATTCGTTCTAATGAATCTCAGTTTTTAATGACTGGAGTGTGAATGAATAATTGTTTTAGTACCAAATTGATCTAAAATATAATACTGATAATTCAGGATTGAAGCACTGAAACGTCAAATCAAACTTGACTTAAATTAGAACGCGAATGAATTCAGATGCAGCTATTAATTTTAGTGGGGACAGTGGCATACTGAGCAAAATGTCCATCCATATAGGATGGTGTGTTTTATATCCAGCTAAAGGTTGATGTTTGTTGATGCTGGTATCAGGAACTAGGACGAGCTTTGTTATTAAGTGGTTAGAAAATTAACGGGCAGGATTCTCCATCGGCAGATGCCAAAATTGGAAAACGTGATTGGGCGGAGAATCGGTTTTGACACCAAAATGGTGTCTAGCGCCGGTTTCATGCCAAATCGCAATTCTCCAATGCCTCAGCAACGTCGTAAATGCATTCCAATCTGTACTTACAGTAAACATCGTTGGCATATCATTAGCGGGTCTGACCTGGTATTAACGGGGGCCTCCGCGATGCTCTGCCGCCACTGGGACGAATTCCCAACAGCGAGGTTCACTTGTACTTTTAGAAATCATGAAATAGCTGCTGATGGAGAGAGAGGGGGTACGGAAAGGGTCCAAAGTCACCGTAGTTTTCTGATAGTTGTACCGCTGGCTGGGGGACTTCTGCCAGGGCCGGGGAGAGTAGCAGGGGGTGGCTTGGAGGTGGACTGTGGGGTCTAGGTGAACAGGCATGCAGCACCATTGCCATGGCATGCAAGGCAGTCATGCAGCTGAGCATGCGCTGGCTGCACACTCTGAACTACTTACTGCCATTGGTCAATGAATGTCCCCCCAGGACACTCAACTAGGTGCCCTCTGGCCCTGCAGGCACGCTCCAGCGCAACCAATACCATCTTGTTGGCTGGGGGGTATGTGGGGAGCGTAATGTGCATATGTGGCGGCAGCTTGTCAGCCTCCTGAGTGTAAATCACAGACCCGGCGAATCCCACACCGTTTCTCATTGGAATGGATTGTGCTCTGTGGCATCAGTGCTAGCCCCTCAACGGTCGCTGAATCGGTCCAGGTATTTGCCAGTTTTGCTGTCGTGGAAGTTCATGAACCCTGCCCCGCCGTCAACATTTAGTCTCAGGACTGGAGAATCCTGCCCGATATCTTTTCATGTTAATCTGGTATGTTATCTATTTTTTCGTTGAACCATGGTGCACCATTCATTACTACAACAACAATGACCTGCTATTATGTAGAATGTCCCGAGCTGCTTCACAGGAATATTATCAAATAAATTGTTAACACTGACCTACGGAAAGGGGTATTAGGGCAGGTGGCCTAAAGCTTGGTCAAAGTTGTTTTTTGCAACAACTTAAAGGAGGAGGGATAGATAGGGAGGCCCAGGAATTTCAGGAGGGGATTTCAGATCTGCCAATTGTGGAGCCAATCAAAATTAGGAATGCACAAGAGAGAGAAACTGAGGAATGCAGAGACCTTGGAGGGTTGTGGGGCTGGAGGCTGTTTTAAAAAAAATTTGTTCTTATGATGTGGGCATCTCTGGCTGGGCCAGCATTTGTTGCCCATCCCTAATTGCCCTTGAACTGAGTGGCTTGCGAGGCGAGCCCATTTCAGAGGGCGGCAGTTAAGAGTCAACCACATTGCTGCGGGTCTGGAGTCACATGTAGGCCAGACCAGGTAAGGACGTCAGATTTCCTTCCCTGAAGGACATTAGTGAACCAGATGGGTTTTTAACGTCAATCGACAATGGATTCATGGTCATGAATAGACTTTGAATTTCTGATTTTTGTTGGTTTCAAATTTGAGCATCTGCTGAGTAGGATTTGAACCCAGGACCCCGGAGCATTACCCTGGGCCTCTGGATTACTAGTCCAGTGACAATACCAATGGCAATACCACCATGCTACCGCCTCCCCGACAGAGAGAGGTTACAGAGATAGGGGGCGGAATTCTCTCATCCTGGTGAGCGTGCAGTGTTTTCCACTGCGGCGGCCATGGGGAAAACATGCCAAAACCTCCAGCCCTGACCTCATTAATTATGCACCAAGGTTTTTTTTTTGCCATTTTCCAGGGTGGGGCAGGTCTGATGGCACGTATCCCATATGTGGGATGTAAATGATTTTCATGTCGGGAACCAGCAGAAGATCCCATGGGAAATTCATACCCGCGTAAAACCGATATTTGGGTCTCCCACCGAATTCTTTCACCCCCCGCCATTAAACCCGCCGATGGGGGCATGAGGGAATTCCGTCCATAGAATGGTGACACTATCCAGGGATTTGAAAACTACAATGAGAATTTTAAAAGGAAGGCTGAAATAAGAAACTCGAGAAAGCTGTAACTTAACTGCATGATGCTGGACTGACTAAAAATTAATTTTTATACTTCGGTTTTGCAATGAAAGTTAATTGGTCCAGAAACCTGAGGAATCCTGGGCGTCATTCTCCGCCGGCGGGAGTCTCCGTTTTGCCGGTGCCCGGGGGTTTCCCGACGGCGTGGGGCTGCCCCACAATGGGAAACCCCATTGACCGGCCGGTATTACGGAGACTCCCGCCGGCCGGTCGGAGCAGAAATGTGGCGGGGCGGGTAGGAGAATTTCGCCCCCTACATCACGTTTGACATAGAGACGGGAATTCTCCGGCCATTGGGATTCTCTGTTCCTGCCAGTAGCCCACCCTCGCCCACGACTTTCCCAGCAGTGTGGGGTGGCTTCAATGCAAAATCCCATTGACCAGCGGCTGGAATATACAATCCTGCTGCCAATGAACTGCGGCTGGGGGACCGGAAAATCTAGCCCCATGATATTTTTCGCAAGTGTCTTTGTACAATGAAGAAATGTTTTAATCCTGGATCAAAATTATAGTTTTAAATATTGTACTTCGAACAGGAATTCTATTACGATCACTTCTCCTAACATTTCAGCCTTATTACGAATGATTCCTCAAGTTGCTGTGCTGATTATTTTTTTACTTAAACAATTGTTTCACGAAGGAACAACCAAAAATAGTGGAAGATGAAAGGTACGATGATCTGATCGACACCTAACTTGGTTCTTTAATTGTGGGTTTGGAGAGTCATCTATTATTGAACACAGGGAGAATTCTATACCCGTCAAATGTCCAAAGCCCGGCCAAGGAGCAAAGGCCAGTTCTGAAAAGGAAATGATCACAGCACCATACAGAGAGGTCATGTCACACAGTAAGCAGTGAGCTGTAATCATACTTCACTAGTGAATCTGCAATGGCACTGGCAAGCAGTAACCAGCCTCATGAGGAATTATGCACATGTGAAGATTTGTGACGTTCTATTTCTGTTATGCCATTAAGATTATTTTTTTTTTAAAGGGGAACATTTCTTTGTAGTTTCCAGACTGCACATGAGATAAAGGTACTTTCAAATATACTTAAATTGACCATTTGTGTCTTAAGTTGACTGGACAACAATTTAAACTATACACTGTAATAAAGCTTGGATCGTGCTTGGTATCGAGGAGGGGGTTGCGCACAATAAGATGGAGAAGAAACCAACACTGGGAAGGAAAACATGGGACAAGTAGACACGGATTAGAAGACAGAAAAGGACATCTTGCTTATTAAAGTAGTGACCTTTGCTGAATTTCACATTGCACCCCATCTGTCTTGCGAGCTTAGATTGAAATTGAATCTCCAGTGAATCTAAAAGGCAGCGTCACTGTTCCGCAGATCATTTGGCAGTGCCAGGCGCAGCAGCCATTAAGAGTCAAGTGGCTTGAGCTTCCATAATTACTCAAACACCTGGGACAACTATCGTACAGTAAAAGCAAAAAATGGGACTATTATCCCATAATAGCCTGAAGAGTCGTTTGAAGAGAAAAAAAAGTTGAGGGAGCAAAAAGCTACTGCAAATCTGTTCAACAGCATCGGATGGCTGGATACAGTGGTGTGTGCTTTTTAACTGGAGGAGTACAAACCTGCTTCACTTGAAGGAAATAGAAAACAGGTGTTAAAACTCCATTCAGAAAAATGCCATCTGTAAATGATCACTTGCAATAAAGATCCTGATCAACTATAATTTGCCAACATTAGTCATAATTGTTGGATCTGAAAGTGGCTCCAGGTGCAGCTATCAGCCTTTCCAGGCTGTGCTGTTAAAATATGTTTTAATCTTTGACCAATGTGATTTTCTTTCCCATTGTATCGACCATCTATTATGTGAGCCGATCTTCAGCAATACCACTTCTGCTCAGGGTGCTGCTGGGGATAAGACGTTTCCAGCTGTTTGTGGTGTGCAAGAGGAAGGAAAATGGATATGGAATCAGACCAACCCAAGATGCTCCTGTCTTTGTATCCCAAATAGAGATAACAATCTTAAAATTGTTCAACTGGTGTCATTGTGTCATTTTTCACCCAACTTTTATGTACTGTGAAGTTCAAGAGGGTGTTTTTATTCCATCCATTTGCCGACATTAGCTATCACAGTTGACATTTGACAGGATTTTCTGGCCGTTCCTGTCGCCGGAATCTTGTGGTCCCACTGATGCTAACCCCCCCCCCCCACCGCCATGGGTTCCCGGTAGTGGAGAGTGTGAGCAACAGGAATCCCAGTTCCCTCTTGCCGGCCAATGGGACAGGTCAACCACCGCCCCCCCTCCCCCCACCCAAAACACTCCTTGGGGTAGGGGTGTATGTGGGGAAAATCCCGCATCAATTGCTGAAGCTCTGATTGTGTGCCGCTAACTGGCGAACTAACGGTTGCAATGCGATTACCACAAATTATTGAATGAAGACTGGAGGTTGATGTTGCATAATAATATAACTAGTGTATGTGGTAGTCACCACTGTTGTATTATATTGTATATACTGCACGGCATACGAGGGTATTACGGTAAGGCCCCTGTACTACAGGTACGGGGGTAGATCCCTGCCTGCTGGCTCCGCCCAGTAGGCGGAGTATAAATGTGTGTGCTCTCCAAACTGCAGCCATTTCGGCAGCAGCTGTAGGAGGCCACACATCTCTGTGTAATAAAGCCTCAATTACTCTCTACTCTCGTCTCATGGTAATTGATGGTGCATCAGTGTACAGATCAGAAAACCTCAGCTATATTATTAAGGGAGTACTGCAATGTGGATGTGCGGAAAAATGCCATTATCCTATTGAATGGCAGGTCAGGCTCAAGGCGCTGAATGGCCTACTCGTGTTCTTTGGATGAAAGCCACCCCATCATGCTCCACACCTGTAAAATAGCACTGGGGAAGGGAGGCAGGTTAATCTGTCCAAGAAAATGAGGCCCGTTATCAGAACTCAACTGAGCTGGTATACTGTACCGGGGAATGATTTCCCGCATCAGAACTTTAACCACAGTAGCAGCTTTATTATCGATAGTCGGATACACCTCGACACATCTACTAAACACATCCACAATAACCAAAACATATTTATAATATTGACAACATTGACACCTTTCCAACTCAATGTAATCCACCTGGAGCGTCTCAAAGGGACCAGTGGGCAACGGGGTTTGCCTCATACCACAAGGGATACCTTTGCCGGTGTTATATTGCTGACAAATCAAACACCGAGTGCTGATACTCTGAGCCAACCCCTGCATTTTAGGGTGCCACCAAGTGTCCAGCAACAAATCACTAGTCCCCCGAGCCCCACAATGAGTTGCAAAGTGTACACATTCAGTGACCCATAAAGCCAGTACATCAGACATACAAGTCTGATGTGCTGGCGTGGCCCATAAAGAGGAAACAGAATCATATGTACAATCTAACCGTTTCCACATCTGTTTATCACTGAGGAGCGTCCTCCTGTAACCTTATGACGTCTTGGATGGTTGGCATTGGCTTGTCAGAGGCAGACCTATTTATTGCAGAACGTTTAGTCTGACCTAACATTTTAGGCATCATCACTTGCGGAATTTGTGCGGCTGTCCGCGCTGTACAATCTGCTTGTTCATTACCAACGTCAACTGGGGTCTTACCGTTTGTGTAGGCAGCGCATTTAATGACAGAAATCTGCGCGGGCATAAGGAGGGCCTGCAGTAGGTCATTAACTAAACCCCGGTGGGATATTTCCGTGCCGGCCGAGGTAAGGAATCCCCTATTCTTCCAGAGCTGTGGGTTGGCTGAAGTCGAGTGTTAATCGTTTTAGGGACCTCAAAATATTTTATGGAAGTGCCGTCTGGTGTGACTTGAAGTGCGTTCTCTGTTGGATCTGAATGATCCACTGCCCTCCTTACCATAGGCCCCAGATCCTTGGCATGGTACTGGTCGTGGACCTAACGTGTAATATGAGGGCTTACCGAAGCTGACTGTGGCCACAAATGTGGTGGTATTGCAACAAAATCGCTGTACCTTCTTTTCCCGTGACTGTGGCTGTAACTTTGACTGGCCATTCGGTCCCAATTAACAGCCGGTATTTGTCCTCCAACACCCTGTTTTGTCCGGTTCTGTCAAAGGCCAGGGTAACGTGATGCAGTGAATGTTCAATGTCTAACGTCCACCACTGGGGGGTGATAGAAATAAAGCACTGTTGTCTCATCCTCCATGATTGAACCGTTACCCCTTCGTCTACGCACTCTAGCTGTAGCTGGAAGATACACAAGTTACAGTCCAATCCAGTAGTCACTACAAACTGATGATCTGCACTTATTCTCGTAAGTGACTGTCACAGGTTCAGAAATAGGATACTCACACACCTGTCCTTGGAACCCCGACAAATGCTGCGTGTGGTCAGATAGTGGTAGTCGAAGTTCTGATTGCACTGAAGACATGGCTGCTCCAGTGTCGATTACAAATGGGCGATGTTGATCTCCTATCTGCAAAGAAATAATAGGTTCCCTGTCCGATTGGAGAGTCCTTATGACTAAATTAGCTAGTCAATCCTGTGTTGGGAAAGGGTTTGCCTGGGAGAAGTCAGTGTATCTCGTCTGTCCTCCCCTTGGTCGGTACCCCTTCCTTTGGGTCGGGTAGTCTCCTTCTGCTGCCTGTCTTTTAAAGGGGCATTCCTGTTGCCAGTGATCTGCATGGCCGCAATTAAAACATGCATTGCTCCCTCTATATCTGCCCCATCCTTTTTTCCCAGTAGACCAATGGCCCCTCAGAGGGGGCGGCGGTTGTAAAGCTGTTGGTACATATGGTGGGCCATAAAGAGGAGTTGAGGGTCCATTTGGGTGGGTTTGATATCCTCCCCCATGTTGATCCACCCACTCAAAGTCACAATATTGGGGTTCCAGCTGGTAAGCCACCGTTTCTGCCGCTGGTTGGGGTCTCAGATCATCCTTTTTCATTACATACTCAGTCTTAATCTTTGTAACTGAGCCCCCTTCCTGGCCTACACCCTTCTTCCAATAAAATCTGACTGCCCTGGCCATTCGGGAAGGGTCGTTCTCTGTCCAATTCATGTTATTACATTTCACGGTAGTAGCCACGGAAGGTGGTAGGCAACACATTAACATAGCACAATATTGAGGGGAATTCTGACCATTTTGACATGGCAAGTCGCCTGACTGCCCACGGTAGATTTCATTAAAACATTCCAGAAATTCCTCTGGCTCTTCAATCTTTTTAGGTTTGATAGCAGAAATATTTATGGGCTTTTGAAATGTGTTATTCAACGCATTCAGGATTTGAGTCCGTCTATCATCGTCCAACGCATGGGCTTGCTGAAGTGCGGCGTGGCTAGCATAATTCAAGTGATTAAGATGATTGCGGTACTCTGCTGGGGTTAAAAACTGCTGGACTAGGGCCCAGAGGTCCCTAGAATCAGCTTGATAAATTGAGATGGTAGTTCTCAGGTGATCCACAAAAGCAGCAGGAGATTTTTTTCTGTCTGGGATTGTAGCCATAATAGCCATCATCTCACTGGGTCTCCATGGGAAATAAACGTCTATCGTGGGCTGGGCGGCCGCTGTCACAGCGTCAGGGTTTGGTATTTTCCTAATCGGGAACTGTCTCAGAGTCTCACCAGGGTGCACTCTAGCTATTTCCTCTGGCTCTTCCAAGACTTCGACGTCCCTCCCTGTCACTAGAGGGAGCTCCTTCTCCTCAAAACCATCCCTTTCCTCTCCCTTTGTTCTTGGAGTTTTCTGTTCCCCCTTATCGGTCTGAAGGATTTAGGTGGTATGCTTGATTGTTTCTGGATAGGATCAGGCCCTTCTCTTGCTGTCCAAGACCGGGTCCTAGAGCTAATTGGGCTTGTGGAACAGAGCCCCCCTTCTCTCTCAGACAGTGAAGATGGTACCGAAGGAGCTGGAGGGACTGGCATGATTTGAATCTGGGGAGCAATGACTAGATATAAATTATGATACTCTGGTGGTTCTGGAATTAGTGCAGACAATGCTACAGGAGCAGTCGGACTCCTAGCCGACCTGGTCAAATTGTCCAATTCGTCATCTTCTGTCTCTGTCAATGCAAGACCAGCCATTGAACTACGTAGCCCATTGGGTTTTTTTCCTCTTCACTAATTGGAATCCCCATTTTAAGGGCATTTTCTTGCCAACTTAATAACATGATCTTATCCCTCACATGTTGACAATATTGTCTCCATAATCTAATTAACTCTTTAGCTTTCATACTTTGGCTCTTTCTTTTTTATTATTAATATATATTTTTTTATTTGCCTATTTATAACCAATGGCAATTTTTGCTCCTTGGCAAAATTATTGTAAAGGTTCTAACAGTGTTCTTTTAAAACTTAAAATGTTTGAAAATTCAAATAGAATTACTGCAACCTGCAAGCTTAGCTCTAATCTCAACTCAGAACTAAATTTACGATTTGCTTAACACAAACTTGTATAACTTTTACAACTTAATTAATTCTTTATCTTCACAATTTTTCTTTTAACAAATTTTTCTTACATTCACAAAAATGTTGGCTGCTATCAATGAGTGAGCAGTTAGCTGCGCTGATGTATACCGGAGCAAAGTCAACTGTCATTTCCAGATTTACACTTTTTAAAATGGTGTCAGTGAGTTTCTTTAAGTTTCTATTAATTCACAAATAAAATGAGATAAACATTATTTCAAGTCAGTAAAACTTAAGATTCTGGCAATTTCAATCAATTGCTTTCGAAAATAATAACTTTTATCAAAGAGGGGGAGAAACCCACTGGTTTCCTTTAATTAATTCAAAACGTAACTTTGCTGGAGTTCACTGACTCGAAGGAAAGGTATCCAATTACGCCACAAGCTGCCTGTTAACTCAAGCTGCTGTTAACCCTTTGAGAGACTTCTGCTTTAACTAACATGCAGCATCCAGTTTGTTTTAAAATTTATCGTTTCTCGCCACTTCAGTCCAAGGATACAATTTTAGCTTAATCAACTATAATTTTAAAAACACTCGTGGAACTGAACCATCTTTCCGATGTCCCATCAGTTCATCAAAAACACTCGTAGAACTGAACCATCTTCCGATGTCCCATCAGTTCATCAACAACACTCGTGCAACTAAACCATCTTCCCGATGCCCCATCAGTTCCACAATTAACCCAAAACTGAACTATCAATTATGATATCCCATCAGTTTAATTTTCTAATCCCCAGACTGACCTTTGATTTCGTCGAGATGATCTTTCCGTACCAACCGCAAGTGACCAGACCAATCAGACCATAAGAAGAGGGGAAAAATCAATGCACGGTCATTTTCCAGCAATACATTGTGGGCCCCTTTTTCCACTCTCCTTTTGTCCATAATCAGTCTAATTCTGAGTTCGCAGCTGGCCAATGACCATCTTGAGAAATCCTGGGTTTCGGGCACCAAATGACAAATATAAATTTTTTTACCCGTCAGTCTGGCCTCAATAAAAGTCGAGATGGATTTGCAGGTATAGCATTAGTTATTTTATTTGACTTTCAAGTCTGATTCGTTTCTCACAGAAACAGGACACAGAACCAGTCTCCTGGACCCCTGGAAAATGAATGAAGAAGGAGACAAAGGGATTTCTGCAAATACATTCAAATGGCATCAAGTTTCACATACACAATTCCCATAGGTCATCCTATACCCCTCCTGACCTGGCCATACATCCTGATTGGCTCACTTCTCATCCCTTCCTCTGGCCTCCTATTACCCAGCATCCTTTTCTCCTCCTTAGCTGGACACCCCTCCCCCTTGCTTTGCCATGCGTTCTGAAATCCTTTGTCTGTGAACTAACAGAATCAGACCGGCCTATATTTCCATTACAATAACTAATATCTCTAAAGTAACTATTTTATATCACATTCGTTACCAACGGCCCCCGACCGGCACGATGTGATCCGCGCCCCTGCCAAAAACCCGGCACTTAAGAATTCGGAAGCCAGCATCGGAGCGGCGGGGCGGGATTCACGCTGGCTCCCGCCGATACTCCACCCCGGTGGGGGGGGGGGGGGGGGGGCGGAGAATCCCGACCCTTCTGCTTACTGTGTACAAATTGGCTGTAACCTTTGCCGACATTACGTCACTGAGTACGCTTCAAAAGTAATGCAACAACTCTGAAGCATTTGGGCTGCCCTTTTGGATGGAAAAGCATTATACAAATACAAGTACCAGCTATGATCCCCGTCGTGCTGAGGTTGGAGGGTTGGGCGGACAGTGTGATTCATCTCAGTGTACACGAAATGAGAGGAGGAAAATGAACCACATTTCCACCTGCGGATCAATGCTCAACGAGGCCTAATGGCAAGTCTGATTCAGCTGCAGTCTCCCACAGTTAAATAACCAGCTGATGCTCACTTTTCTGGCTCACACATGCAGAATGAGCTGCCAACAGGTTCTTGATCCTCATGCAGCTGGAGCGAAGAAACAAGATGAAAGGGGGAAAAAAACAAGTTGGAGCATGTAAAATACTTTGGCCGTCAAAGTATTTACCACACAATTAATGTCTCCTCTAAAATACAGCACATTTCCAGGACCATTCTCCACTGATGTGTGAAAGTAACAGCTTCACATGCAAATTATTGGCCTGACTCTTTAGACTGTTAGGTGAGCACAATTGGCAGAACCGGACGTGGATGTGAAATCTGCTTCCATCTGCAAGCGGCTCTCCACATCAATTTCACGCTGGCTGCCCCGTCTGCCAGACTGAAACGAGTGCTGAGGCAGGCTCAGTACTGCCGGCAGGGGGAAGGAAGATGGTGGGCACAGACTCTGCTCAAGAGCCTCAAGCAGCTGCTTTAGAACTCGATGTTTTTGACACATCACTTGACTGAGAGAGTCTCCAGAATGTCATTGATGCCCGGAGTCAATGCCAGGTGTGGTTGAAGAGCCCAAAGACAGTCTGCTTCCCCAGTTTTCAGATGATTGCTTTGGGCTCTTGCTGGAGATAGGAGGAGGCCGCCTCACATGACGAAGAAGGCCTGGATGGAGGTAGCTGCCATGGTCAGCAGCCATGATGTTGTTTGTAGAACTTGGACTCAGTGTCGGAAAAGGTTCAATGATCTTCTGCACTTAGCCAGGGTGAGTACTGCTTCCAGTTGGAACCTTGATAGATGTCTTTCTGGATGTCAGCATTTGTTGACTAACATGCGATGTCCATTTATCCCTGTTGCTTGTCCAGTCAGAAGTCTTTGCACAGCCACATGTCCATTCCGAGAAGCAACCAGACTGCATGCACTTGGACTTCGGTATGATGATCAACGCTGACACGTTTGCTTCCTCCCCTGAGATGACGCATCACCACAAACACAAAAGGACCTTCAAGACCCTCCCTTGACCTCCAAGGATAAACAGCTGCCAGATGCACCACGTCAATCCCCCCTCTGCACCATACACCAGCACAAATACAGGCATTTTGGTGGGTAAATGTGTATCGGAGCAGATGGTAGTGCACAGTGGGGGCTGAAGGCCCATCACACTTGCCTGAGGAGTCAACAAAGGCAGAGTGTGCCAGCAATCGGTGGATTGATGCAGACCAGAACGATGCTGAACCTGAAACACATGACGAGCCTCTGGAGTCGTCCATCAGGAAGCAGATGCTGGATGTTTAGAGGAATGTGCGGGAGGATCGTGCAGAGATCCCTGGGCATCTGGGTGCCGTGGTCTTAGTGTTGGAGGGGTTGATGTAAAGCATGAGCAATGCATTGTCCCAGAGCTCTGAACGCACATCTTCCTCCATCGAGAGATGGTGATTCTCATGGAGAGGCAGCTCCAGGGCAGGAAGGAGTGGGGGTGGGGTGGGGAGGGGCACCAAGTCATAGCAATCACTAAAGGAAATTTATGTCACTGTGATTACAAAAGGGGGTCTCGTGGGTGATTAAAGTATCCTTGGCAAATGTGCATTGCTGCAGGTTACATGATGTGTTGTGGCCTTAGTGTGGCTTCATGCAGGTGATGGGGAGTCATGGGTCAGACATGTGAAGTGTTGAAATATTTATTTCAGAGCTCAGGACTTGGCTAAAGGATGACAGAAGTGCCTCATCAGCACCAGTTAGTAATGTGGTGTTTCCTTTTCCATCGTATTGAGTTCTTGCTTTTGATTGCTAACTGAAAATATTTTGTATCAAGGCTTCCCTGGCCTCCCTGCCACCTGTAAACATCCTCACATCAGGATCAGGGGCGTCATTCTCCGACCCCCCGCCGGGTTGGAGAATGGCCGTTGGCCGCCGTGAATCCCGTCCCCGCCGAAGTCTCCGCTACCGGAGATTGGGCAGGGGCGGGAATCGGGCCGCGCTGGTTGGCGGGGCCCCCCGCTCAATTCTCTGGCCCGGATGGGCCAAAGTCCCGCCCAGAAATTGCCTGTCCCGCCGGCGTAAATCAAAGCTGGTATTTACCGGCGGGACCAGGCGACGTGGGCGGGCTCCGGGGTCCTGGGGGGGGCGCGGGGCGATCTGACCCCGGGGGGTGCCCCCACGGTGGCCTGGCCCGCGATCGGGGCCCACCGATCCGCGGGCGGGCCTGTGCCGTGGGGGCACTCTTTCCCTTCCGCCTCCGCTACGGCCTCCACCATGGTGGAGGCGGAAGAGACTCTCCCCACTGCGCATGCGCGGGAAACTGTCGGCGCCTGCTGACGCTCCCGCGCATGCGCCGCATTTCTGCGCCAGCTGGCGGGGCAGCAAACGCCATTTCCGCCAGCTGGCGGGGCGGAAATCCCTCTGGCGTCGGCCTAGCCCCTCAATGTTGGGGCTAGGCCGCCAAAGATGCGGAGCATTCCGCACCTTTGGGCCGGCGTGATGCCCGTCTGATTGGCGCCGTTTTTGGCGCCTGTCGGCGGACATCGCGCCGTTGGTGGAGAATTTCGCCATTTGTTCCTCACCCTGGGGCTCCTTAAGGTTCCTCCTCAGCCTCAGCACTTTAATAGTCCTCTGTGGTCTGTGGCGCAACAACGCTGTCTTCATCCTCCAATGGGTATCCCCTTGACAGAGCCAGATTGTGCAATGCACAGCAGACAACAACAGTAAGTGAAACGCACTCAGGAAAACACTACAGTGATCCCCCTGAATGGTCTGGGTTGCAAAACCTTACCTTGAGGCCTATGGGCCTCTCAATTACTGCCCTTGTGGAGGCATGACTGCGGTTATAGTTTGGCTGCAGTTCTTGGGTGTCTCAGTGGCATCATCAGCCACCTTTTCAGCAGGTAGCCTTTGTCCCCCGGGAGCCAGCTGTCCGAGCGAGCTGGTGCAATGAACAGCCTTGGCACCTGGAGTTTTGTTACGTTTCCTTTGTAACATAAGCGACTTCCTTGTGTTGCATTTGTCAAGGAAGGTCGAGACGTGTAAATAACTTCAACTCATTTATTTACACTATGTACACTTTTATAACTTGAGTTCGACACTACTACTAATCCTATTGTAGTTACCTAAACTGACTAACCAGCTGCTGTCTTCCACGTGGTGGGTGTGATAATGAATCAACCCTGTGCCTCTCCTCACTGACTGTCTCCACTGGCCAAAGGGGCTGATCATGTGTGTGGTGTCCTTTATGTATGGGTTGGTGTAATGCCCCCCTGTGGTCGTTTCACCTCCTTGTGTATCGTGAATGTCCATTGGTCGCCTCCCATCTAACTTATCTATTGGTTGAATGTGTGTGTGTGATGTTTCTGGTGCTCCCTCTAGTGTCTGTCTAGCTTACATGTATTTACAGTGATGCACATCACCACATCCACCCCTTTTTATATGTTCATTTATATGTTCATATTTTCTGTACACTTTAAGAAAAACTGAACAAAGAACAGGTAGAGAAGGTAAGGTCAAGTCATGGGAACGGTGATTAAACAATAAGTCCAAATCATTCATGTGAGTCCATAAACCATCAATCATCATGGTCAAATGTCTCTCTTGGTTATGAACCAAGAAGTGGTCGAATCACTGCGCTGTCCGCTTTGGAGTCTTTTTCTTTTTACTTTTTATGTTTGTGGTGGTGCTGTCGGATGGCATCTTGTAGCTGATAGGTCGTTGACATTGAAGAGGTACCATCAACAGTATCATTCGAGGTCATGGATGTGCCAGATGTTGAAGTCGGATGAGACTGTGCATACTGGTTCTGGCCACATGCTGTGCTGGAAGGGTGATTCTGCTGAGAAGCATTGAAGCATGTCGATTTGGAGACAGAATTGCTGCTCACATCAATGTCTGGTGATGGTGTGAAACTAGAACCTTGCATCTGATAGGAATATGCTGTCTGGCCAGGCTGTGGTGCAGCAAATCCTGGGCAGTAACTAAGGCATCCAGTCTGTAGTGCAGATTGCGCTAGCGGTAGTCCTCCTTCGGTCTTGATTCCATTAGTGGGCAATCCGCAGTGCTGGCCTGTTTGAGAATATGCTGCATAGACTGCTGGCTGCTGCATGCCTGAATACTGGGTTTGTCCAGCATGAGCTGTCATTGGCCGCACTGTCGGTGTGGAACAAATGTGTGGACATAGCTGTGGTGAAAATTGGTGTATTCCTCTTGGACTGTAGCTGCTGCTTGTTATTGCTGACCCAGTGTGATTGTCACGTGATCCATCTCCTGTCGTTGTGGCATCTGCTGTCACCCTGAGCATGCCATCACTGAGGTTGCGACACTGCCTGTCTGGAGTAAAGTCTGGCTTACGTGAATCAGAGTCGGCGCTTGGTTGTTCCCCATCTGGAGTCTGGTCTGTTTTTTGTTGATGCTCCCCGTCCGGAGTCTTAGCGGGTTCACTGGAGTCAGCTGAGATTTCTTGAAGCTGCACGTCTGGAGTCGGGACATGCAGGAATGCATTGACTAGTGGAGAGGTTCGAGCAATTGAGGGTGGAAGTAGTGTGGTGTCACCGGAGTCAACAGTGGTCTCACCGTGATCGTCGAGTGCCTCTGTACGCACTAGCTGAGGTCTGTCACTTTGCACCTTTTGCATGGGAAGTGGGATGTTATCGTCACTCGTTTCACATACCGTGGGTAGATCCTCAGTAGCTGCTTGCTGTTCACTAGGGTTGGGTAAATTGTCAGAGTTTTCATCTGGTGGTGCAAACAATGTGGGTGGACTGTCATTGTCTTGCCGTTGTCCTTCATTTGGGCTTTTCTTCTTTGGAATTTTAAATCTTCCCCCAGACATTACAGAACCTTGTTCATTTCCCTCAATTTCTCCCATCTGTAGGGCATCAAATGTTAGATCCAATGTTTCTTTCGTCATTGTACTAGTTTCCAAAGAACAGTCCGTTTCAATTTTCTTCTCAGTTATTTCATATGCATCCTTTTCTAATGTACATGCCGTCATAGTCTCTGGCTCTGATTTTGCTGGGACTGGCACAGTCACAGTCTCTCTTTTACTGTTCTCAATTGCCCACATTCTACTCCCCAGACATAAATGCTTAATCTCTGGAGTTAATGTGGTACAATGGATAATCGGGTCGACCTTATCTGCATCTTCACCATCACTGGAAAGCACAATTGGTTCACTTGAAACTGCTGCGGGTTTTAAGTGCTTTATCTGGCTACTCGATGTCGGTGTCCTCAGGATTCTTGCTCCAATGTTCTGCTCATTTATCAGTGGAGTGTGCAGAGGCTCAATGCGATTAATATTCCCATCAGGGGTTGAAGAGTCATTACTGACTAACTGCTGGTCTCTGTAGTTGGGACTTTGCGGTTTTGTGTTGAAGGGAGACAGTTGTCCCTGCTGTAGATATGATTCAGGTTGTGTTATTTCCATTAAATGAGGATCAATGTCTTGTCCATTTTTTCGATCCGTACTAAAGTAATGGCAATTTTCAGTCTGCTCCTTGCAAGTTAGACATACAAGCAATTTCTTTAGCAAATCCTCAGCATCCTTCTGTGACTGTGCAGCATTATTAATATCTCTTCGGCTAGAATGATTCTGAAGGTCAGCGCATAATCCTTTTTTTTTCGGGCTTGGAAGAGGCGATTCCTTTGGCTTGTCTTCATTTGGGCTTGAACAGTCATCAGCGCTGTGCCCTTCATTGTAGCATGATAGACCGTCATGGTCGTCCTGCTGTGCAGTGGAGCGTGGTAGACTGTTATAGCCTTCTTGCTGTTTACTTGAGCATGGCAAACTTGCATCGTCTGCTGCTAGTTGGTCAGGGGAGGTTGCTAGACCCTCATGGCCTTGTTCCTGCAAGGACTGCGCATCGGAGTCATGCGTTTCTGCAATTGTGGAGTCTGTCCACGAGCTTGCTGTGGAGTCTTGTGACACTGGAGTCACGTCTTGTTCCTGCAAGGACTGCGGTGTGGAGTCTTGCATGTCTTCTTTCGTAGAGTCGGGAACCCTGAGCGGGGCGTGGACCACGCTCTGTGTGGCAGCAGGCCGCTCTCTGTGGGCTTGTACCGCTTTCTGTCTCTTAATTTCAGGCTGCAGCATCATCCTGCACTGATGAGTTGGGACGTCATATCTGCTGGGTTGAAGATCCTCAAATCCCAAAAATGAATCCGCATCTGCGTCGGATTCAATGCGGGGGTCGCCAATGTGCAACACGAAAGGTTCGTCCGAGTCGTAGTCGTCTAGGATCATGGAGCTGTCATTGGGCTCGCGAGGTCCAGAAAAAATGTAAAAGTCGGTATCAAAGTATTCGAGGTCGGAATCATCGGTTTGTGCGTACGTAACTGCTTGTTGCAGGGTTCTTCGGAGATTAAATTCATTTTCTGGTTCAATTTGAGGCATTGTGCTGTCATTCCAGGTGAAGGAAGGTTGTTTTACAGCTTTAAAAGATTTTTTCTTTGATTTGGGACGTTTCCCCTTTAAATTGGATTTGGGATGTTTACCCTTTAAATTGGTGCGGTCTGGGGCCTCTGACGTCATGACGCACGTGACGTAGCACGTAGGAAGCGATTGCGCATGTGCAGATCGCTGTTCCTTTACCGATGGCCGTTTTCTTGATTGCGCATGCACAACGTCTCGCGCATGCGCAAACGAACCTTCCGGTTCTGCGCACTTCTCGCGCAACTGCGCTAGTGTAGTCCCTTTAGCAAGATGGCCGCCGACCTCGAACCAAATCGCTCTGTGGTCCGGGATTTCGGCCTCGAGGTGAGTACTGGCACTTTTCTTACCTTTCCCCGCCGATTGGAGTGTGTTTTCCTCACAGTATTTGGCGAATTTGTCCAGGACAGCCTGGAAGTCGTACCTGTTTTGCCCCTTGGAGAACTTGAATTTTTAAAAGATTTCTTCTGCTCTTGCACCGGCGATGGGGAGGAGAAACTCTATTTTTTCATTATCGGCCAGGTCTTTAAGTTCGGCTGCCACCTGGAAGAATTCAAACGCTTGCCGGAATCGCTGCCAGTTTTCGCGGAGATCGCCGTGGCACTGGAGCGGCTGCGGAACCAGGTGCTCGTACATCTTGCCTGGGTATTGCTGGTTGTCACTGTATGCTGAGGTATGGCTATCTGGATTTAAGCAGTTCACTACTGGTACCATGTTTTGTTATGTTTCCTTTGTAACATAAGCAGCTTCCTTGTGTTGCATTTGCCAAGGAAGGTCGAGACGTGTAAATAACTTCAACTCATTTATTTACACTATGTACACTTTTATAACTTGAGTTCGACACTACTGCTAATCCTATTGTAGCTACCTAAACTGACTAACCAGCTGCTGTCTTCCACGTGGTGGGTGTGATAATGAATCAACCCTGTGCCTCTCCTCACTGACTGTCTCCACTGGCCAAAGGGGCTGATCATGTGTGTGGTGTCCTTTATGTATGGGTTGGTGTAATGTCCCCTGAGGTCGTGTCACCTCCTTGTGTATCGTGAATGTCCATTGGTCGCCTCCCATCTAACTTATCTATTGGTTGAGTGTGTGTGTGTGATGTTTCTGGTGCTCCCTCTAGTGTCTGTCTAGCTGACATGTATTTACAGTGATACACATCACCACACCTGGGAGTAGACAAGACATAGGCATCATGGCAGCTTCTAGGCTATCTGGCACAAACCTGCAATATCTCACTCTTGTGGCGACACACAATCTGGACGTTAAGGGAGTGGAAGTCTTTTCTGTCTACAAAGGTATCTGGCTCATCCGATGGCACCTTTGTGGGTAAATGTGTGCCGTCAATGGCTCCCTGGATGCAGGGATATCCTGCACTTGCAGAAAAGCCTCTGGCTTGCTCTGCCTGGCTGGCCTTGTTGGTCCTGAAGTGAGTGAAGATGTTGATACTTTGGATGGGATTAATCATTTATTTAACTGTCAGCGGACCCGGTTCTGACTTCTGTGCGTGCCTGCCTAATGAAATAACACATGGCGACATAATGACATTGGAACACCCTCCTAACTTCTTTGCCTGTGCCTCGTTTTGCACTTGTTCGTCTCAGCCATACGCCAGTCAGCGAGTGCAAAACTCTGGCCATTGTGTCTAAAGTGAAGTACAACAGAAGCAGAAAAGAGATCCAACTAGTTACGGCAAATAATTAAATTGTAGAAGAACAATATAGTCTATACTCAAGGCAATGATTAAGACTTTTTGCGAATAGTAGAATGAAATATTGTAAAATCTGATGAACAGGTCACATCTTCATACATGTTTTCTATGTCCTTTAAGTGTAATAGCACATTAATATATTATAACCGAACCAGGGGCTGGATTCTCTGGTACCCTTGCCACCTGTTTCTCAGTAGTGCCATTCGCTGATGGCAGGATTCTCTATTTCCACCGCTGTCATTGGGATTTCCCCGTTGAAGTCACAGCACGCCATCGTTAAACCCACAGGCGGGGGTGCGCTGCCGGCAGGAACTGATCATCCCAATGGCCAGAGAATCCCGGCCCAGATTTGATCGTGAGGAGTATTGAACCATGGATGTAAGCCTTCAAACGGGTTAGATCTAAAATCATTTCAGTCACAGCTGTGCAGAGAGGAAGATGTGGGAATGAGCCTATCTTTAAAACACATAAAACAGAAGCATGGGGCTGGTTTAGCACAGGGCTAAATCGCTGGCTTTGAAAGCAGACTAAGGCAGGCCAGCAGCACGGTTCAATTCCCGTACCAACCTCCCCGAGCAGGCGCCGGAATGTGGTGACTAGGGGTTTTACAGTAACTTCATTTGAAGCCTCCTTGTGACAATAAGCGATTTGCATTTCATTTTTCATTGCATGGTGAAATCCTGGTTAACTGCCACCATCAGAAACACTGGTTAAATAATTAATGATCTCATTTGTTGTTTGTCAGAGCTTGCTGCACCAAGGTTGACTGCCGCATTTACTAACATAAAATGACTTAACTTTAATAACACTTTGGCAATTGTGAAGTGCTGAGGTCATGGTGAGGTAAATAAAAGGTTGTTCTTTATTGATATTGGAATGATATCTCATCTAGTTCGGGTGGAAACTATTTTTATATTCTGCATGAATGCAATATGTGGAAATCATTGAACAATTGTATGGTTGTATGGCAAATGTCCAGTGGCAATTGATTAAACAGCTCTCTTTTATTTAGAGAGAGCTTTACTGTGAAGCTAAAGCATTCCTTAGTAAATAACTTAAGCAAGACATTTTGGACAACTGAATTCTTGGAGCAGATTTCTAGATGTGTTGCTCTGTTTGAGGTAGAGATTGGAGCCATTGGGTTTATGTCTGTTTTTTAAAAAAATTAGAGTACCCAATTCTTTTTTTTCCCAATTAAGGGGAAATTTAACATGGCCAATCCACCTACCCTGCATATCTTTGGGTTGTGGGGGCGAGACCTGCGCAGACACGGACAGTGACCCGGAGCTGGGATCGATCCCGGGTCCCGGTGCCTTGAGGCAGCAGTGCTAACCACTGCGCCACCGTGCTGCCCATGTCTGATTTATAAGAACACAGGAAATGCGAGCAGGAATGGGCCACTCGAGCCTGCCCTTCTATTCAGTGCAATCAAGGCCAACTTCTGCCTCAACTCCACTTTCCTGCTCACTGCCCATACTCTCTGATTCCCTGATAGACCAAAGATCGAACTTAGACCTGAATGCACTCAACAATGGAACATCCACTACCCTCTGGGGTAGAGAATTTCAAAGAGTTGTAACCCTTAGAGTGAAGCAGGACAAAGAGCAACCAAGAGTAAGAATAATTTGCTGGTGGAAAGCCAACTTCAATGTGGACAAGAGCAGATTTGAGCCAAATATATGAGAGTCAAAGTTTGGCAGGAAAAATGATAGTTGAAAAACGGGCTTCCTTCTAAGAAAGGTAGTTAGGGTACAGTCTAGGTATATTCCCATTAATGGAATGATGAGGTGAACAACTCCAGAGCTTTCTTAAAGATAGAAGATATAAAAATTAAGATAAAGAAGAAAAGGTGTGCTTATGGCAGATGTATGGTGGAAAATACCATTGAGTGCCAGGCTGAATATAGACGCTTGTGAGAGGAGGTGAAAACGCAATAAGAGAAACAAAGGAAGTGCTTACAAAAAGACTGGCAGTTAACACAAAACTGAATCCTAAAAACTTCTGTCAGTGTGTAAAGATAAATGGGTGGTAAAAGGAGGAGTGGGGCCAATTGGAGACCTAAAAGGGATTTATTTATGGGGGCAGAGGACATAGCTGAGGTAGTAAATTAATATTTAGCATTTTTCTTTACCAAGGAAGAAGTTGATGCCCAAACCATGATGAAAGAGGAGGTAATTCAGACACTAGGGTTGTTTAACATTGATAAAGAGGGTATAGGCTGTCCATACTTAAATTTGATAATGCACCAGGACCAGATGAGATGCATCCAAGGATGCTGAGGGAAGGTCGACTGGAAATTGTGGAGACACTGGCCATAATTCTTCAGTCTTCCTCAGACTCAGGGGGGCTGGTGCTAGAGGACTGGAGAATTGCAAGTGTTACACCCTGTTAAAATCAGCCCAATAACTATAGGCCAGTCAGTTTAACTTCACAGTTGGGGAAAAACCTCTGGAAACAACAATTCCAAACATTATTAATAGACATGGACAAATGCAAGTTAATTAAGGAAAGCCAACATGGATTTCTTAAGGGAAAATCATGTTTAACTGACAGGCTGGAGTTTTTGAAGAGATAACAGAGATGGTTAATGAAGGAAATGCTGTTGATGTGGTGAACATGCTCTTCCAAAAGGCATTTGATATAGTGCGCATAACAGATTTATAGATAAAGTTACAGCTCATGGAATAAAGGTGGCAGTAGCAACAGGGTTATGGAATTGGCTCAGTGGGAAGCACTCTCAACAATCCTGAATGTGCTGATATCTACACTAAGAACCTATTTAAGATAATCAGTCAACCTCATAACGTGACTCATTTGCCGTTGCTAGGAGCGTCATACATTCACACACGGATCCGTTCTCTGCAAACTGAAAGAATATGTTCAAGCCTTGCACTTTTGTCATGGCAACCCCTCAGCTAATTTGCCAACCAATTAGCACTCTTTTCTCCTGAAATATAAATTGTTGTGATCGTTTGAAATCTAGCAAACTTGCATTTGTCCTGATGAATGTAAGATGAAAAGCTTTGACAACATGGGCGAGATTCTCCGGCCCCCCGCCGGGTCGGAGAATCGCCGGGGGCTGGCGTGAATCCAGCCCCCGCCAGTTGCCGAATTCTCCGGCACCGGAGACTCGGCAGGGGCGGGAATTGCGCCGCGCCGGTTGGCGGGCCCCCCCCCAGCGATTCTCCGGATGGGCCGAAGTCCCGCTGCTGGAATGCCTGTCCCGCCGGCGTGGATTAAACCACCTCTCTTACCGGCGGGACAAGGCGGCGCGGGCGGGCTCCGGGGTCCTGACGGGGGCGCGGGGTGATCTGGCCCCGGGGGGTGCCCCCACGGTGGCCTGGCCCGCGATCGGGGCCCACCGATCCGTGGGCGGGCCTGTGCCGTGGGGGCACTCTTTTCCTTCCGCCTTCGACATGGTCTCCACCATGGCGGAGGCGGAAGAGACCCCCTCCACTGCGCATGCGCGGGGATGCCGTGAGCGGCCGCTAACGCTCCCGCGCATGCGCCGCCCGGCAATGTCATTTCCGCGCCAGCTGGCGGGGCACCAAAGGCCTTTCCTGCCAGCTGGCGGGGCGGAAATCAGTCCGGCGCGGGCCTAGCCCCTCCAGGTTAGGGCTTGGCCCCCCAAGATGCGGAGGATTCTGCACCTTTGGGGCGGCGCGATGCCGGACTGATTTGCGCCGTTTTTGGCGCCGGTCGGCGGACATCACGCCGATTACGGAGAATTCCACCCCAGGTCTCTCTTTTCAGCAATATCACGGACGAGATTCTTCGAGCCCGCGCCGGGTCGGAAAATTGCCAGGGGGGTGCGAGAATCCCGCCACGCCGCTCTGACACCAGGCCACCGATTCTCTGGTGACCGGAGAATCGGTGCCAATCACGCCCACGCAGTCGCCGCGGCGCCGGTCGGGGGCCGTTGAAAGCGGGCCCCGCGGTGATTCTCCGTGCTCGACGGGCCAAGTCCACACCAAGTTTCGCCGAGTCCCGCCGGTGTGGTTTACATATGGTCCCCGGGACCTCGGCTTTCTGGCTGCAGGGGCCGTCCTGGTGGGGGGATGAGGGGATTCGACTCTGGGGGGGCCTCCACGGTGGCCAGGCCCACGATCGGCAGCTACCGATTGGCGGGCATGCTCATTCTGGGGGTGGCCTATGTACCTCCGTGCCGGGACACTGTAGGGCTCCGCCATGTTGCCCGGGGGCCGGCGTGGAGATGGATGTGGTGCTCATGCGCGGACCCGCGCCAGCAGTGTAGGGCCGCCTTTTGGCGCTGGAGCAGCACACAGCACTCCGGCGCTGTTCTAGCCCCCGAGGAAGAGGAGACTGACTGGGCCTGGAGGCCCGTTGACGCCGGCGTCACTCGCGCCGGTTTTGACGCCGGCATCAACACTTGGCCGGGATTTCGGAGAATCCCGGCCCATATTTTCTAATTGTAAAATGTGCTTTCAATGTGATTACATACAGGATAAAACATTATATGTAGAGCGACTGATTGTATTCCAAAATGTGGAACTTTCTTATTCCAGGTGGATATGAGTTAATATGTTGGATATTTATTGTAAGAGCAGCCACCTAAGTTTGCTCTTTGAAGATGTTCATTAATGCCTGGTGTTTCCATGCTAGTGGTGCCGTTTTAATTCCAAAATGTTGCCCAAAGCACAGGTGTACATTTCTAATGCATTCTGTGCCTGATGCGATTTTGGTGAGGTCTTTGGCACTTATAACAGGGAATGTCTGCTGGAAGTATGCAGAGTAGGCAGATTGTAATGTTCATTACCAGATAACAGTGATTTGATGCCCTCTACTGCCATTGTGGAGCTCAATGTTTCAGCTAATGCTGTCTCTTAAACACACAAAGCTGAACATGGTTTTAGGAGCAGGAATAACCTTGTTGAACCTGACAAGAGCTATTTAAAAGGATCATCAACTAATTTCAGGTTAGTTGCTTATTGATTTTTACTGTCTCTTGCTGTGATTGCAAAAATGTTTGACTTATAGAGTACTGTAAAAAAATGTAAAAGTCTATAAGGAGTGATGTAGCATGTGCCGAAGACTTTTGGCCTGTTGTCAATGATTCTGTGCAAACCTCTTGCTGGCAGACATGAATACAGTGTTGGCATTCCCTTTGGACGTCAGCATGGCGGGGAGAATAAGCAGAGGTGGCTAAGAGCAGGAAAAACCGCAAGAGGAGAGAGGAGGAGGAAAAAGGCTCTCAGTAGGAGGTCATATCTTCCCAGGGTCTTCAGGGAGAAACTCACTATCTTAACCTCAGCAAGGAGCAGTGCCTGTGCCGGCTCCTTGGAGGAATTAGCCAATTTTGTCCAACGCCCCAGATTTCTCTCTGCACCCCTGCAGATTAGTTCTCTTCATCTCATTTCCACAGGATGTCTAAGTGCGAGGACAGCATTGCCAATAACTGAAGGTGACCATAGCCATGAACTTTTCTGAATAGTCTCTTTCCAAGCTGCAGCAAGTGATATTTGTGAGATATCCCGGTTTACCATATACTATAGCATATGGGGGGGAAGGGCCCCTGTATTCCAAGAGACCTGAACACATTTCATTATGTCTTGCAAGAGGGAAACAGGCAGACTTAGCATGTGGCTCTGTGAGATTAGAGCATTTCTTATTATATAGACTTATTATGTAAACTGTACCAATATAGCTTTGCAGATGCCACATGTCTATTCAGAGACATATCGCAACTGAAAGGGCTTTCCATGCTCCCTTCATCACAAAATTATGAATTATTACAGCACAGATGGAGGCCATTCAGGTAGCCATGCCTGTGCTGGCTCTCCGAATGAGCAATTCACATAGTGCCATTCCCTGGTCTTCTCCCCTTAACCCTATGCATTCTTCCTTTTCAGATATTAATTCCTTTTTCCTCTTGGATGTCTCAATTGAACCTGTCTTCACCACAGTATCAGGCAGAGCCAGATATTGATGGCCCACATGGGACTCTAGATCCACAGCAATGTGGGTGACTCTTAAGTACCCTCTGAAATGGCTTGGCAAGCCACTCGATTCAAGGGCAGTTAAGGATGGACAAGATATGTTGGCCTAGCCAGTGACACCCAAATCCCATTGAGTAATTAATCGTGCTCTAAGCCCCTATTAATAATGCCTATGATATTGTCTGCTGTATTAAATGCTGTCTCAATCTATCCTGCCACTTTCAATAACTTTTGCACGAATACACCCAAGTCCATCCATTCCTGCACCTCCTCTTGAGAATTGTGCCCAATATTTTATATTGGCTCTGTGCGAACCTCTCTGTCAACATTCAGCAAATGTGCAACCACATTCAGAGCATCATGCATGTCGATACCTGGAATCCTGCCAGTAATCTTGATGCCTTCATTCTGCGACAGTTTACAATCGAGTCAGCACAACAAAGCATAGGGTGACGACTGGACGATGAGGACTATTTGCACTTGTCTTCAGGGCTGTTGGTTGAGCTCCAAATGTTCTGGCTACATTGGTGCACTAATTATTAAGCATGGTTATGTAGCCTGATTCACTATTTTTTGTGCTTGCCATAGTGATGGGAAGCACCTCAGGTATACTGGCATGAGTTGTACCTGTGTTCATTGAAATGATTCATGACAGCACTGTGAGTCACACAGAGCAGACCATGCTCCATCCTTCGTCTTCCAGCACTTTGGGACATTTACTACATTGAAGACAAAACATTGTTCAGTGTTTTAGTTGTTGCTCCACTGATATAGCCTTCTGAGTGAAGTGAAATAATTGTCCTCGGTGCCTTTCGACTTGAGAGGGGAAAATAAGCCATTTCTAATTACAATTAGGTAGCCCTGCTGGGAAGTACATGTGCGCAGTTGGATTGTGGAAAGGATCAAGCATTGCTGTGATCGATACAGACATGATGCAAGTGTTAGAGGGCAGTACGGTGACGCAGTGGGTTAGCCCTGCTGCCTCACTGCGCTGAGATCCCAGGTTCGATCCCGGCTCTGGGTCACTGTCCGTGTGGAGTTTGCACATTCGCCCCGTGTTTGCGTGGGTTTCACCCCCACAACCCAAAGATGGGCAGGCTAGGTGGATTGGCCACGCTAAATTGCCCCTTAATTGGAAAAAACAAATTATGTACTCAAAATTTATATTTTAAAAAAATGATGCAAGTGTTAAATCCCAGAGGGCAACGGAAAGTGGCATAAAAAACAAATATGCTGGTCTTGACAGTCCCCCCCCCCCACCCCCCCCACCCCACTGGTGGATTTTCCAGTGGTAGAGGTAGCTTGCCACTGCCCACCGGCGGGATCGTCCATCCTCCCCATCAGTGGTCATTTCTGTGGCTCGACGGACTGGGGGGTGGGGGGGGGGGGGGTGGGGGGGGGGGGGGGGGTCACTTTCGGAGGGCCCTGAAAATCGCATGGGCTAGAAAATCCCACGTGCTACCTTTGATACCAAGCTGCCATCAACTGGCCATGCTACTTAGGCTGTCTTAGAAAATCTGAAGCCTTTGATGTTTGTGGTCAAACAGAAAACTTGCATGGCTAGCAACATACAGAGGGCCCACTATCACCTTTATTTTAAATTAATTCACGGGATAAGAAAACCTCTGACATGACCGACATGCACTCCATTGCAATTCTCTTCCTGTGCCCAGTGGTGCATGAAGGCAGACTTTCATCTGTTTTCGTAGCTAGTAATTCCCGGAACTGGTTGCTGGTCTGTCACCAGAGGCTTACAGTCTGAGGGGGCGCCACTCTACATCAAGTGTAGCTGACCAGGAGTCTCTCCCACTCTTACCGCCTGCCATTGGCGTGTTGGAAAGATTTGCAGGTTGACACATGCAACCTGTTTGAATGCATCTTCCTTGGCCATCAAATCCTGGAGTGGGACTTGAACCGAGAGCTTCTGGCTCAGAGGCAGGTATTGCACCCATTGTGCCACAAGACCTGGCCAATATTTGTTTCCCATTACTAATTGCCCTTTAAAAGGTGTTGGTGAGCGCCTTTTGAGTTTCTGCAGACCGTGATGCAGGTACACCCACAATGCTGTTAGAGAGAAAGTTCCAGGATTTTAACCTCAAAACCGTGAAGGAATGATGAATAGGTCTAAGTCTGGAAGATCTGTGCTTGGAGGGGTAACATACCAGTGAGTATGTCATATGTCTCTGCTGCCCTTGTCCATCTAGGTGGTAGAAGCTGTGAGTTATGAAGGTGCTGTTGCAGGAGGTTTGGTGAGTTGTTGCAGTGCATCTTATAGATGGTTGAGTATCGGTGGTGGAGGGAGTGAATGTTTCATTCACGTGGTGGATAGGCTGCCCAGCAAGCGAGCTGCCTTTTGGATGGTATCGTGCACCTTGTGCGTTGTTGAAGTTTTGCTCACCCAGTTCCATCATCCTCCTGATTTGCCTTCTCACACAACTAAAAATGGGAAGAAGCACAGACTCTCCAATGTTACCATGTCCTGTAAACAAGACAAACAAGTTCACTGTCAACTACAATTCAATGATTGCGCATTGACACTAATTGAGGAAAAATAACATTTTGTGGAATGGATTCTGCAACCAAACACACCACTGTAATCAGAACTCATCAATCTGTAATGCCTCATCTGTGATTACACACAGTGAGAGACACACTGCAGTGTCATTGCCTTATAGTGGCAGTTTCTTGAGCAGTTGCAAAATGGAACTACTTAGGATATCTAAATTAGATTGAACAGTGCAATATCTTTCACAGGTATACCATGGCTGTTTTCAAAATATCTCAAATATTTTATGACAGCTTTGCATAAACTGTCATATCATATCACAGGCATTTATTTTAGGTATAAAAGTGAATTGTATGATGAATGATTGCAGTTGATGTCAAATGGAACAATCCACCTCTTTTGTAGTTACCATTTCCAGCAACAGAAAGGATCAAAACTAATATTCAGCAAAGGTATTGTACCATGTCGAGATCATTGAACTGCAATAAATAACTTAACTAAAAACAAACATTTCACTATTATGCTGTCATGTATCTCTTAAACGGTTGATATCTTGAGGAGATCATATAGAATGTGCAATACAGTTTGTCAGAGAAATATCTATTGAACAGAGACACCTGGACGCGATTCAACAGGACAAAAAGAGAGTCCCGTTTCGGGCACGTTGAGCGGGGTGTTTGTCGGCACCTGCAGCGCCGAGAAACAATCCGACGGCACTTTGCCGTTTTTTTTGACTTGGCGGGGAATGGTCCCCCAGCACCCGCTCCCCCTCCGCCGGCATGTGCTTGTGTACTTCCACCACTCTGTGCTGCCTTCCTCCCCGTGCACTGGAGCCATTGCTCCAGCACTGCATTGAAAGCCAGCTGGTAAAAAGCAACGTGTTAGTGCTCCACCCCAAATGCACAGTGCCTCTTCTCGTTACCGCTGCCTAAGGTTGTGTCTACTCTTCTCCGGGTTCCTCTCAAAGTTCAGCTCGCCAGGTGCATGCCTTTTAAAGGCAATCATAAATCACGCCGTTCTGATGTTACACCGATGTGGGAATTAAATTTGGATTCTGATTTGGTTTAGATTTGTCATGTGTAATGAGGTACAGTGAAAAGTATTGTTCTGCGTACAGTCCAGACAGATCGTTCCATGCATGAAAACATAGGATATGCGATAAATACACAATGTGAATACATAGACATAGACATCGCGTGAAGCATATGGGATGTAGTACTACTCAGTAGACCAGATGCATGGAGTGATAAGTTCAGTCCATAAGAGGGTCATTCAGGAGTTTGATAATAGCGGGGAAGAAGCTGTTTTTGAATCTGGTGGTGTGTGTTCTCCTGCCCGATGGATGAGGTTGGAAGAAAGAATAACCCAGGTGGGAGGGGTCTTTGTTATTGCTGTCTGTTTTCCCAAGGTGTAGACAGGAGGTGTAGACAGAGTCAATGGATGGGAGGCGGGTTTGTGTGATGGGCTGGGTTGTGTTCACGACTCTCTGTAGTTTCTTATGGTCTTGTCCGACCAGTTGCCTTACCAGGCTGTGATGCAGTCAGATAGGATGCTTTCTATTGTGCATCTGTAAAAATTGGTAAGAGTCAATGTGGATATGCTGAATTTCTTTAGTTTTCTGAGGAAATATAGGCGCTGTTGTGCTTTCTTGGACATAGCGTTGACGTGGGTGGATGTTGGTGACAGATAGTTGGTGATGTGCACACCTAGAAATTTGAAGCTGTCAACCATCTCCGCCTTGGCACCGTTGAATCAGAGAGGGGTGTGTACGATACTTCACTTCTTGAAGTCAGTAACCAGCTCCTTAGTTTTGCTGACGTTGAGGGAGAGATTGTTGTTGTTACACCACTCCACTAGGTTCTCTATCTCCCTTCTGTTTGAATTCGGGGGATGATTCCAGTGTCTGGGCACAATAATGAGATGCAAGTGTATTAAAATCAAATTCCTGACGGTGGGCAGCAGGAAATGCGATTAGGGCCAGCTCGCAATATTTTGTGCTCATGCCACCAAACACGCCCCCCGCAAATAGGAGTGCAAAACTCTGCCTACAAAAGATTGTTTTAACAGGGCACTTCAGAGTCAATTACTGTAACAAATAATGACCACTTTAATACAGCTAATTTTATTTTGTATAAACAATTTTACAAACATGATGAGGCGATGCCGGCGTTGGACTGGGGTGAGCACAGTAAGAAGTCTTACAACACCAGGTTAAAGTCCAACAGGTTTGTTTCAAATCACTCGCTTTCGGAGCGCTGCTCCTTCCTCAGGTGAATGAAGAGGTAGGTTCCAGAAACATATATACAGACAAAGTCAAAGATGCAAGACAATGATTTGAATGCAAGCATTTGCAGGTAATTAAGTCTTTACAGATCTAGAGGGAGGGGTAATCCCAGGTTAAAGAGGTGTGAATTGTCTCAAGGCAGGACAGTTGGTAGGATTCGCAAGCCCATGACAGATGGTGGGGGAGGAATGTAATGCGACATGAATCCAAGGTCCCGGTTGAGGCCGTACTCATGTATCCGGAACTTGGCTATAAATTTCTGCTCGGTGATTCTACGTTGTCACGCATCCTGAAGGCTGCCTTGGAGAATGCTTACCTGAAGATCAGAGGCTGAATGCCCTTGACTGCTGAAGTGTTCCCCGACTGGAAGAGAACATTCCTGCCTGGTAATTGTCGCGCGATGTCCGTTCATCCATTGTCGCAGCGTCTGCATGGTCTCACCAATGTACCACGCTTCGGGACATCATTTCCTGCAGCATATGAGGTAGACAACGTCGGCCGAGTCGCACGAGTATGTACTGCGTACCTGGTGGGTGGTTTTCTCACGTGTAATGGTGGTACCCATGTCGATGATCTGGCACGTCTTGCAGAGGTTGCCATGGCAGGGTTGTGTGGTGTCGTGGTCGCTGTTCTGAAAGCTGGGTAGTTTGCTGCAAACAATGGTTTGTTTGAGGTTGCGTGGTTGTTTGAAGGCAAGTAGTGGGGGTGTGGGGATGACCTTGGCAAGATGGTCATCTTCATCGATGACACGCTGAAGGCTGCGAAGAAGATATCGTAGTTTCTCCGCTCCGGGGAAGTACTGGACGACGAAGGGTACTCTGTCGATTGTGTCCCGTGTTTGTCTTCTGAGGAGGTCGGTGCGGTTTTTTGCTGTGGCATGTTGGAACTGTCGATCTTTCTTTTAATAATGCCATGGGATGTTTTATAAACACACGAATAAGCAGATGGGGCCTAATTTTTAATGTTTCATCTGAAAATTGTTGAATGGAAAAACTGAAACCCAGAATTTTCTAATTTAGAAATAGTAGCAAAATTAAAGAACATGAGGTATAAATTGCAAAACAACATTAGAATGATATTCCCGGGCAGCATGGTGGTGCAGTGGGTTAGCCCTCCTGCGTCACGGCACCGAGGTCCCAGGTTCGATCCCGGCTCTGGGTCACTGTCCGAGTGGAGTTTGCACATTCTCCCCGTGTCTGCGTGAGTTTTGCCCCCACAGCCCAAAGATGTGCAGGCCAGGTGGATTGGTCACGCTAAATTGCCCCTCAATTGGAAAAATGAATTGGGTACTTTAAATTTTTTTAAAAATGATATTCCCTTCACAGAGTAGTCCAGTGTAATAAACACTTGTAAAGAAGTTAATTTTGTGTTGGCGAGTTTTTATAAATAGTACTGAATGAATGGAAAATCAGGAATTGGATTAAAGCTGATAAGAATAATTGCAACAGAGATCACAAGAACACAAGAGAGAGGAACAATTCATTATGAACATGACTGAACTTAGTATTACCCTGCACTTTCCCACCTGCTGCCATATTCCCCGAGAGACAGAAATGAGTCTATCCCAGCCTTAAATATAGTGCGTGGGATTTAAAGTTCCCAATTACAGGAAAAGCATCATCCTGGGCATATGCATTCCTGGAAAGTAGGCTCAATTAGGCAACAATGATCAACCTGAGTTAAGTGCAGAAATCTGGATGTTGAGGTCTGAGTTATCCTGCTGCGTCTCACCAGTGCATCTATCAGACTTGGCATTGACACCCATGCAAGAGTCTGAAGTTGTAGTACTTATCCACTAAACACAGCAGAAAATGTTCAGGCTGATGCATTGAAGGGTAATTGGATTGTTCGCATGGTGATAATTAATCCCAAAAGACCCCTCTGGGCCTGAAAACTTAATTTTACGAGTTTGGCATTTTCTTCCTTCCCAAATTAGTGAGTGTTAGAGCAATTTTTAAAAACTTTTTCTTTCTGTTTCTACTTTCTTGCTCTCTCTCTCTCTTAACCTTGATTTTCTTCCTCCAATCTGTATTTTGCTTTTTGTGCATGATTTATTGCACTGATGCACTGTTGTTTCATAGCGTCAGGGATCCGGGTTTGATTCCCAGCTTGGGTCACTGTCTCTGCGGAGTCGGCACGTTCTCCCTGTGTCTGTGTGGGTTTTCTCCGGATGCTCTGGTTTCCTCCTACAAGTCCCGAAAGATGTGCTTATTAGGTGAATTGGACATTCTGAATTCTCCCTCTTTGTACCCGAACAGTCGCCGGAGTGTGGTGACTCGGGGATTTTCACAGTAACTTCATTTGCAGTGTTAATGTAAACCTACTTGTGACACTAATAAAGATTATTATTATTATTTACTCCAAACAGGTGCCAGGCAATGATCAACTCCAACAAAAGAGAATCTAACAATCTCCCTATGACATTCAATGGCATTACCATTTCTGAATCCCCCATTACCAACATCCAGGTGGTTACTATTGACAAGAAATTTAACTGGACTAGCCATGTGGCTACAAGAGCAAGTCAAAGGCTCGGTATTTTGTGGAGAGTAACTCACCTCCTGGCTCCCCAAAGCCTGTTCACCATCTACAAGGTACAAGTCAGGGATGTGAGGGAATACCCTTCATGTGCCTGCATGAGTGCAGCTCAAGTGACCAAAAAGTTTGACATCAGCCAAGACAAAGCAGCCCACTTGAATGGTACCCCATCCACCACCTTCAACATTCACTCCCTCTGCCACTGATGCACAGTAACAGCTGTGTGTGCTGGATACAACATGCACTGCAGCAACTCACCAAGGCTATTTTGGCAGTACCTTCCAAACGCATGGGGCGGGATTCTCCCCTACCCGGGACGGAGTGGCGTGAACCACTCCGGTGTCGGGCCGCCCAAAGGTGCGGAATCCTCCGCACCTTCAGGGGCTAGGCCCGACCGCCCCGAAGTAGTTTGCGCCCCGCCGGCCGGGGGAAAGGAGCTTGGTGCCACGCCAGCCGGGGCCGAAGGGACTCAGCCGGCCGGCGCGTGTCTGCGCATGCGCGGGAGCATCAGCGTCTGCTGACATCATCCCCGCGCATGCGCACATGGAGTCACTTCCGCACCAGGAATGGCAGATGACCACGGCCTCCGGTGCGGAAGGAATAGAGTGCCCCCACGGCACAGGCCCGCCCGCGGATCGGTGGGCCCCGACTGCGGGCCAGGCCGCCGTGGGGGCACATCCCGGGGCCAGATCCCCCCGCGACCCCCCTGTAGCACCGTCAATATGACGCGAGGCAGGTTGAGGTAATGTCAATTGAAGGCTTTATTAAGCAGAACTTTATCCCCAGCAGCGTGGTTACAGAATGCAGCTGCTGAGGGAAATGGAGGGAAAAGCTGGGTTCTTATACCGGCATTTCTGGGTGGAGGCCAGTAGGTGGCAGATCCTATCAGGACCTGGCATCCCTCCACCAATAGCCTGTCGACACGTGGTGTACCGTATTACCCCTAATACATACCACCACACCCCCATAAACCCCGGAGGCCGCCCGCGCCGCCAGGTCCCGCCGGTAAGGGACCAATTCCAATTTACGCCAGCGGGACTGGCTACAGGTGGGCGGGACTTCGGGCCATCGCAGGCCGGAGAATTCGGGCGCCGCCAGGGTCCATTGAGTCGCGCCGGACCCTGCCATTCTCCGAGGTGGGTGGCGCGACTCACGGCACGCCGGATTTTGGGGGGTGGGAGAATTCGGAGGCCGGTGGGGGCAGGATCCACGCCGACCCCCGGTGATTCTCCGACCAGGCGGGGGTCGGAGAATCCCGCCCATGGTCTCTATCACCAAGAAGGACAAAGACAGCAGATGCACGGGAACACAAGCACCTGCAAACACCCCTCCAAGTCACGCACCATCCTGACTTGGAACAATGTCACCTGTTCCTTTAGGATCGCTGGATCAAAATCCTGGAACTCCTTTCCGAACAGCACAGTGGGTGAACATACACCTTGAACTGCAGCAGTTCAAAAAGGTGATTCACCACTACCTTCGCAAGGACAATAAGGATGGGCAACAAATGCTGGTCTAGTCAGAGATGCCCAAGTTCCGCGAAGGAATGGAAAAATATTAAATCTACTTTATAAATCTTGCTTTATACTTCCTGGTTTCGACTCTCAATGAGAATTCCTCAATCTGGTTGATTGAAAAATGTCACTGTTGCTTGCCCTATTCACACGCAGATGAACCCATCAATCCTCTATAGAAGCCACAACACTTGATCTGGCACTGGTGGCAGCAGCTGCTTAAAAGCCCGACAAAAGACACAGCATAGTCAGCTGTCAGCGTAGCAAGAGAAAGCGCTGCTCATTCACCACTGAGCACAAAGTCTCGACTTGTGTCTCTGATGTCTCCTTGATGGCTTGTCTGTGATTAGGAATTTGCAGTGTATAAAATCTCAGGTGGGAACACAGGAACATTGCTTCCCAATGCTACACCATGTTGTTATTACCAAATCACAGCACCGGATGTTGTTTTGTTAAAGGAATGTGATTGTGACATTCTTAACCTACTATTATTTCCAAAGTCGCTAAGTAACAGTATTATAGCTTCCTTTGCTTTCTCACCGTTCCTCAGTCAGTACAGCATACCTGTGTCAATTGAAGACCCCGATACAGCACTGTGGGGATCGTTGAGCTGAGGATTTAATAGTTCGAGCAATATTCTGTGGAGAGATAGGAATATTATTTTCAACAGGTTGGCAAGGTGCTGTCTAAAAATGTAGCTAGTTGGAAGAGCTGCATATAATGGATAGCATAATGGAAGTCACAGTACTCGCTATTTAACTCTTTAAAACTCTTGTGAAGATACGACTCCTGTACCATGTTTTATAGAAAATTGAAAGATTTGCAATGAGATGGCCCTTTTCACGCTCACTGGTTGTCTTTACAGCCAATGAAGTATAGTCACTGTTGTAATATGAGACATGCAGCAGCTAATTTTTGCAGGCTCTTACACTCACAAACAGCAATGTGATAACTTTTTTGTGATGTTGATTGAGGGATAAATATTTTCCAGCACAACGGGAATAACTTTTTTGCTCTTCTTTGAAATAATACCATGTGATCTTTCATATCCATGGGGACACAGTGGTTAGCATTGCTGCCTCACAGCTCCAGGGTCCCAGGTTCAATTCCTGCCTTGAGTTACTGTGTGGAGTTTACACTTTCCCCCCCGTGTCTGCGTGGGTTTCCTTCAGGTGCTCCGGTTTCCTCCCACAGTCCAAAGATGTGTAGGTTAGGTGGATTGGCCGTGCTAAATTGCCCCTTAGTGTCCAAATGGTTAGGTGGGGTTACTGGGTCATGGGGACAGGGTTGAGGTGTGGGCTAAAGTAGGGTGCTTTTTCCAAGGGCTGCTGCAAACTCAATGGGCCCAATGGACTCCTTCTGCACTGTAAATTCTGCAATATCCACCTGAGCAGACAAGTGAGGTCTCAATTTAACGGGCTGGATTTTCTTGGGGAAAATGGGGTTGCATTGCCGCCGCTGCCCAGCTCACCCACCGCACCCCCATTCCCACCCCACCTACCCCTACCCCACTCCCATCTCACCCATCCCCCCCTCCGCCCCCACCCCCCACTCCCCCCACCCCCCATAATGTGCAAAGGTGATGAAATTGTGGACTCTCTATTCTCACTCTCCTGCCTATGCTAAGCGCTTTGTGGCATTAGCAGGGTAGTATTTTGGTTGATTGGCTTGTTAGTAAACTCAATTGCTCATTAATGATTTATCAAAATAAATTAGCCTTGATTTCTGTTCCTAGCATATAGTATAGATATCTTTTTGTATTTCAATGCATTCTGTGGCCTGAATTTTCCGCCTGTTGGGCATGTGCACTCGGCAGGCCCGGAAGCTGGCATGAAATGTGAACAGCCGGAGAATGCAATTTCATGCTGGTCAGCCAATTAACAGGCAGAAAGTGTGAAACACGCACTGAGGAAAGGCTCAACACTGCCAGGGCGGATGGGAAGATAGCGGGTACTAAGAAAAGGGAAGATACGGGCTGGCACTTCTACAGCCTTGCAGAGCTGCCCCAGAAAGCTGCAGACTTGTACAAAATATATTCTGGCGGAAGAAACGCTGCCGTGACGAGGCAGAACATCAAGCACAAACCTCAATATCCAGACACCTTTTTGAATTTCATTTCAGCCCTGATATTTTATCCCGTTTGGATCGTAAAGGCTGTGTGACCAATTGGCCTGCTGGCCAATCGCAAAAATAGATGGATCATGTAAAATTGCTTTCAGTTCAGTTGGCCCTTGATTGGCTAACTTGTCTGCTTGACTGTTGGCGGGCATGCTTCCGATGGGCGTGCTTCCGACTCTCACGTGTGCCCACTGACCGAAATACCGTGAGCCGTGAGTGCGTAATGTCTTCTCGCGTGATTTCACGTCCTTCCAGCTCTGCCTCAGCAACATAAAATTCTGGCCAACATGTATTCACCAGTTGGCTTCAGCGTCTTCCTGCATCACTCAAATACCTAAAAGAATGAATTCCTTTTAAGTACATTGATTGTTGTTATGTCGGCAGTTATTTTGTGCTCAGCAGGGCTCCACAAATAGCAACGAGATGAATGACCACATGATTGCTTTTGGTAAATATGTTGGTCGAGACACTGGAATGTGATTTACTCTTTTTCAATTAGTGCTGAGAGGTTTTGTTCATCTAATTAAGGCCTCAGTTCAATGTTTCATTTTAAAGATACGTTTGACTAAATAGGTTATAGTAGGTCAGCTGCCCATTATACATCTCTACCCTATTTAAGTCAAAATTACCCACAGCACTTCCCGGCATAGGCTTCAATCTGCGGTATTCTAATTCAGATTGTCGAATGTTACCAACTGAGCGATGCTGGTAAATACATGATGAAAAATGAGAGCTGCCACTTAAAGTAATGGTCCAAACTGATCTCAATGGAAATTTCAATCAGCTTAATCTTCCTGTCCCTGCTAAATCTGAGTGAAAAAGTTGACATAAGTAAACAATTATGCCACAATGGTGGCAGAAAGCATTAATGGCCTATTACCCATGTTTCATGCTGATCTGAAGATCCTGGACCTCTAGAAATAGATTAGCGAACATTATTGAGAATTGATGATAACAGCACATTTTCATTTACGATCAGCAATGAGGAACTGATATAGCATTCGGCAGCTTTTAAGTGAGTCATTTATTCAGGTCAGACTTTGTGTTGGTGAATTTAATGAAGGAGAAGATTTCAAAGAATCATCAAGCAGTGAAAGAAGTATGAAGGAGTTTTCTACTTGACAGCATGGGCGTAGTGATCATTGCTGCGTAAGCTGCACTAGAGCAGAAGGAAAATTAGAAGAAAACTCCAGAGTGCTGAGGGCTTAAATGGATATGGTACTGACATAAGTTACTATCTCAGCCATGGGGGTATGCCAACAGAATGCAGGGTACAGGAACAAATCACAAATGTCCAGAGAATGAAGCAAGTTTGGGAATGCATCCCACAGAATAGATGACTAATGAAGGGCCATGCAATAGGAGATGTTAAACAGATATTCAGAAGAAGACGCAAGAGTTGGAAAATAGTCATGGAAGAAATGACAGTGAGCACGATTAACTGGAGACTGCCATCTACGGCATCAGCTACTAACCAATCAAATAAGTTCCAAATGTCAGAAGAGTGGTGACTGTAGTGTATTCAACTTGGTATGCACCAGCCTGCTAAATAAAGGGTCTGTCTGAGTCATCCCAATCTTCCAGGGATAGCTATGAAACTGAAGATACATCATGAGCACAACCAGGGGCAGCATTTAATTGCTGGCTACTGCAAACTCGGTTTGCTATAGTTGCAAATTCCACTATGCAATTGAGCATTATTGTGGATCAAGTGTCTGCTCCACACACTCACCCTCAGTGAGGTCAGGACGAGACACACCTTGGCCATGTACAACTGAAGCATCTCATTGGAATGCTCCCACTGTTGGTGCTGAAGTCTACGTGTCGTGGTGAGCTAACAACTTGCTTCAAAAACTTGGAGGCAGATTCCAGAGGAAGGGATTCAGAGACTATATGAAGTCTTGCTTGCTTGAACAGTGCAGTGTTTGATGTGAGGACTGGATTTTGACAAGGGCACATAGCCTGAAGCCAATCGTTTGTTTGCAGTTAATTCTGGATAAGTGACAGAGAATCTCCTGAAAGTAAACAGGTGCCTAAAGCCAGGTCTGGGAGGCTATCTCTGGTTCACTAACAGAATTATCTAGGACTGTCAAATTCTGAGGTAAATAGCCTGCAGAATCACAGACAGGTTCCAAACCTCTACCTGTGGAATGACTACACAGGATTCTGATGTTAATGAAGTAGCAGTCCCTTGTGTTGTTGAATATTATGGGATATTGAACAGCTTGCCTAAATAACCAGACAGATATAATTGCTGCATCTTTCATTTAAAAAAACCCTGTCAGACTCTCCAGCTGCTCCATGCCAGTGCTCATCTTCATTTGTTCACCAATATGTTGAAATAGGGCATCTGTGGCTGATGTTACACAGTGATGAACTCCAAACTGACCGTGCCAAATCTCCCACCATTGCCAGCTGAGAAACAGCAATGACAAAAAATTCTGTACAGCATTGTATCTTATCATGGAATCCCTACAGTGCAGAAGGAGGCACCGGAGGAAACACATGCAGGTGCAGCGAGAACCTGGAGATTCCACAGTCACCCAAGGTCAGATTTGAGCCCGGGTTCCTGGTGCTGTGAGGTAGCAGTGCTAACCACGGTGCCACCATACTTTCAGTCTGCCGTTCTTTGGTTGCATTTCTGACTCCAGGAGATAATCCAATTCATTTATGTTTTTCGTAGAGAAACATGGGGTGGATTAATGCTGCTCCACCCACTCCATCCATGGAGTGGACTTAGAATATAGAACATAGAACATTACAGCGCAGTACAGGCCCTTCGGCCCTCGATGTTGCGCCCACCAGTGAAACCAGTCTAAAGCCCATCTACACTATTCCCTTATCGTCCATATGTCGTCCATATGACTTGGAGGAAGGAGGTCCAAATAATAGAAGGCTCTGTAAATTGAAGGAAGAGATAGATAGATTTTTAATTACTAGTGGGTTGAAGGGTTATGGAGAACGTGCAGGAAAGTTAAGTTGAGGCCACGGTGAGATCAACCATGATCGCAATGAATGACGGAGCAGGCTGGAGGGGCTGAATTGTCAACTCCAGCTCCCAGTTCTTATGTTAATTTATACTTATGTTGTCATTGTATTACTATTAAAACTTGAGAGAACCACATTCTCCCCGTGTTTCCGTGGGTTTCGCCCCCACAACCCAAAGATGTGCAGGGTAGGTGGATTGAACATGCTAAATTGCCCCTTAATTGGAAAAAATGAATTGGGTACTCTAAATTTATTTTTTTTAAACTTGAGAGAACTATGTCAGTAAGAACTTGCAACGACAAAAAGGGTGCATGCTGATATTGATACTTGCCACGTGCTTTAAGACAGAAATGAAGAGGAATTTCTTCTCTCAAAATGTAGTAAACCTGTGGAATTCTTTACTGCAGAGGGCTATAGAGTCTGAGTCGTTAAGTACGTTTAAGGCAGAGATAGACAGATTTTTAATCAGTAAGGAATCGAGGGTTGTGGGGATAAGGTGGGAAAGTGGAGTTGAGGATTATCATTTCAGATCAATCATGATCTCATTGAATGGCGGAGCAGACTCGATGGGTCAAATGGCCTACTTCTGCTTCGACAGCTTATGGTCCTATGGTGCGTAATGCCCATTGCCTTCCTAACTCCCCTTTATTAAGTCAAGGGCGGGAAATGTCAAGAACAGACCTCCCATCCGGAGGCCAATTGAGGCCCTTAAGTGGCCACTGAAGGGCGCCATCTTGTCGCTGCTGTTGCTCGACCAGCGGTGGGTGAGCTATGCCAGGTGAGTAAGCTGACAGTTGAACCCTAGCAGACATACTTTGGCCTTATATCCAATGAAGGCACCTCCCCGCCCCATTGACAAGGTTGCCACATTTAAGACATGCCGCCTACACATTACACCAATATCAATCTCACCACCCCACATCCGGGCCTACTTGGTGATTCTGCCCCAATAACCTGTATACTGGGGCACATTGATGATCTTCCTCTCCTAAGGGCCTACTGCAGGACTAGAGGTGACCACCACTTCAAGTGATGCTGCTGGTCCTAAGACCAGCCGGACTCTGGTTGACTGGCTGTGCTTGGAGGCGAGATGTTCCCCTTGCAAGACCTGGGAACCTGGGCGCAGGCAGCAGACTCCCTGATTGGGATTTAATACTATAATAGCAGCTGGAATTGGCCATTCAGGGAGTTGCCACCAGCTTTCCAGCCAATGGATAGGCCCACCACCGCGACCATTAAATTCCACCCATGGTTTCCTCACATACTGGTCAAGATAGGCCTGATGTGTGTTATCGTCATTCATACTTATTAAATATTTCTATGTGTTGGGAATTATATTATTTTGTGAAGCGTAGAATTATTCCTGTAAACATTTCTGTAATTGAATGAAATGAAAATGAAATGAAATGAAAATCGCTTATTGTCACAAGTAGGCTTCAAATGAAGTTACTGTGAAAAGCCCCTAGTCGCCACATTCCGGCGCCTATTCGGGGAGGCTGGTACGGGAATTGAACCGTGCTGCTGGCCCACCTTGGTCTGCTTTAAAAGCCACCGATTTAGCCCTGTTCTAAGCCAGCTGGATAAGAGTGAATGAAGTGCTTCGAGAGATTGATCATGAAGCGCATCACCTCCATACTCCCAGAACACCTTGATCCACTGCAATTCGCATACCATTTCCCTGGCCATACACTCATCGCTAGAGCATCCCGACAACAAGGACTCCTACATCAGACTTCTATTTATTGATTACAGCTCCGCCTTCAACCACCATAATCCTAGCCAAGCTCATATCAAAGCTCCAAAACCGAGGGGTCTCCTTCGCCTACATTTGTTTAGGCCTTCTACGGGGTCTCCTTTGTTATAGCCGATCACATCTAGGATCGGTGTGTGCATTTCTTGGAGTGTGCCTCCTCCTACATTCTGTGGGTCAGGAAGGGCTGCCACGACTGAAGGGTTGAGGCTTAAAACTGTAGCTTCACTTGCTCCTTTTCATCCAGGCCGTACATGGTCGCCTGCTGTTTTACTCTTGCAAAGTAATGGTTGGGGTCCAATGTGGGTAGGAACGGTGTAATTTTATCACACGCATCCCGTAATTGGGTTACGGTTAACGGGGTCGTGTACAGGAAATCTGGGTCTCCTTCTGTTGTGGCCCTGCGCTGTGTGGTTACAGGGTTCATAGGGGTGTGTTCTGCCTGTTCAGTCGGGGTTGGGGTGCTTTTCTCTTTTGGGGTTTTTCCTGTGTACATGTTCCATGTACGTATCTGTGGGCAGTCTCATTTAACTCCTGCCAATCGGAGCCATTTTCCTGGTCTAACTGGGGTCCAAACGTACTCTGAAACCCATTCCGAACGGAAAGCAGAGATTGCAATTCTGCAATTTGCTTCCGGCACTTTGCGTGATCTACCGAGCTCTGCCTTTGTTCCGTCGTGGAAGTGTGGAGTGCTCATAGGGCTGCTTTTAAATCGCTGCACTGTTTCTGTAACTGATCAACTTGTTGTTCGGTTTCCTGTCTTACCAAGACTGCGCGTTGCGTGTCTTGGTTGGCTTTGTCATATTGGGTCTGAAAACTACTCAAATGGGCGAGACAAGACTGGTGTGCCAGCTTGGCATCAGACACCTCCTTGTCCCTCGCCGCTAACTGCTCTCTCAATTCCATGTTCTACTTCTCAAATTCGCTCACATCTCCTTCACTATTCCTGTCTCTCTCTTCAATCTTTCTACGGAACGTTCAACGACCTCCTCTGTGCCTCGCAATCATGCCAAGCAGGACACGATTGCCATAGGCTTGCGAGCTTTCCCTAAGCTCTTCTTACGGATCTCTGTCAGGTTCTCCCACCAAGTAGATACTCCCGGGACCTGTTTCATCATTGGCGCAGAATTCACTCCAAAGGGGCCATCCTTTCCCTTTGAGATATTTTCTGATCTCTTCTTACCATACAGGACCTGTCCTACTCTACTGGTCGCTGTGGCCTCGAATTCCTGGGGGTTCATAAGGCGTTCCATTGCCTTCATTGCCATTTTCTCTATCTGGGTTCTCTACTGAATTTGGAACAGGGGGTGATAAAGCGGTGATGTACACACGGGTACGGCTTACGCTAATTTCCGGCCTACAAAACTCCCGACAGTTTTACACAACAAAATCTCTCAGGTTTACCTCATATCCCTGTTAGAGCGCATGCAAATAACACACTTCCGAATCTTGGAGGTTTGATCAGTATCGTTCTTACACTTGTGGTTTTTCTGTTTCCAATTGGATTCCAGTTCAAAGTTAGGTTCTCTCGGAGTGACTAGGCCACTTCTAGGTCGAGTCCCATCAGAGGTCGCCGGTAAATGTTGCTCTCTTTTGTTGGTTCTAAATAATGCAGTCAATATGGTCGCCTTCCTTAATTCTAATTACGTTTGCTTTTGAGTCGGCAGGTATCTTTCGATACCGCCACAAGGTTCAAACCTGGGAATACTGATCAAAGAGCCCCTACACCAGTTAGTTAGTTCAAAGCCAACACTATTTATTTACACACACAGCAATATCAACTCATGCACAAAATACTATAGACTAAACTATCTCTAATGCTAAAGCCTATATTTAGCTTCGGGTGCCCACTCAGTCAGAGGAACAATGGCTGTTGTTCAGATCTGAGGCTGCTGGGGTCGAAGTGGTAAAGGAGAACAGCTAATGTCGTCCGACTGGTAGTGAGCGTTGACCTTGGACTTACTTGCTTCTGGTGTAGCTGGTGGAAGGGTCTCTCCGCTTTGAGAGCCAATTCCAAGAGAGCGATTCTCTCTTGGGGCTTTCTTTTTATACCTGAAGGGGCTTTGTGTGCTTTTGGGCGGGCCTTAAACTTGGCCCCAATTAATTGGGGCATATCTTGATCACTCGTATTGATCCTGACCAATAAAGGGGTGGGTGACCTGATGGCTGGGCGTGTTCTAGGTGGCCGTTGCCTGCTTTGTTTTCTGCTTTCGGTTTGGGGAACTGGCACCGCGAGATCTGGGGCCAGATGGGGAACTGGCGCCGCGAGATCTGGGGCCAGATGGGTTACTTAAGTATCTTCCCTGTTCCCGGAGATGGGCCATCCATATGCTAATGGGCCTACAATTTCAGTTTTGTCTGGGAGCTGTGGCTCCAATATGTAGACAGGCTCTGTGCCTGCTTGCTTTCTTAACATTGTCCATTTTTCCCTGCAATCTTTGCAAATGTCCATTTTGTATTCTGGAAGTGGCCATCCCAGATGGCTACAACTTCCTCAGGAAACTAAGGAAATTCGGCATGTCCACATTAACCCTTACCAACTTTTACAGATGCACCATAGAAAACATCCTTTACAGATGCACCATAGAAAACATCCTATCAGGCTGCATCACAGCCTGGTATGGCAACTGCTCATCCCAGGACCGCAAGAAACTTCAGAGAGTCGTGAACACTGCCCAGTCCATCACATGAACCTGCCTCCCATCCATTGACTCCATTTACACCTCCCACTGCCTGGGGAAAGCAGGCAACATAATCAAAGACCCCTCCCACCCGGCTTACTCACTCTTCCAACGTCTTCCATCGGGCAGGAGATAAAGAAGTCTGAGAACACGCACGAACAGACTCAAAAACAGCTTCTTCCCTGCTGTTACCAGACTCCTAAAAGACCCTCATATGGACTGACCTCGTTAACACCACACCCTGTATGCTTCATCCGATGGCGGTGCTTATGCAGTTACATTGTATACCTTGTGTTGCCCTATTATGTATTTTCTTTTCTTCCCATGTACTTAATGATCTGTTGAATGATCTGGTGAGCTGCTCGCAGAAACATAATTTTCACTGTACCTCGGTACACGTGACAATAAACAACTCCAACCCAATCCAGAGTGTGCACGTCTACCTGACAGCCAGAAAGTCCGATAATATTTTAAATTTGGAAGTCATGAAATAAAATTCTTGCGCTTAAGTAAAAGCAGCACAGAATGATGTGTCACAGAGTGATATGGTGCTGACTTGTTCTCACTAAGGTCTATTTATTCTAGCTAATAACTGAACACTGAAGGAATGTACCGGAAAGAGACACTGCAGGGGGAGTTTGTGTTGCATGAGTAATCGTTAATAGAAAGTAAAATATGCTACGTAATAGGTAAAGTTGATTGTATTATTCATTATTTTCCTGTGAATATTGCATTTTATTTCCATTTTTCAGATGGTTATGAGCTTTTTAACAATATCATTGTCACAAAAAAAAATCTTCACGGTGGCTTGTTCATAACCTCATGGCACATGAGCACCATTGTTGAATATTGACTGTGGCACGATCCTCATTGTGTCCACTGTGGCGATATGAAAGTGTAATCGGAAAGAGGTCAATGCAGGGCATGTTACAAAAATAATCATCGCTTTGGAGAGGAAAAGCCAATTTGTAAGATCCCCTATAGTCATAAGTTTTAAAAAGAACTGACAACTGTAAGAGCTTGGCAGGGATATGAGCTTGTGGAAGGAATTACAAGTTCTGCAAGCAGCCCTGTGGAGCACTTTTAATGAGCAGGCCCTGAAACAATGTGAATCTGTGGTAACATTTCATGGCATTGATGTTGTAGCAGATGAGGTTAAGTTGCAAGTACCGGAAGTGCAACAGCTTTGTAAAAAATAGAAAGACACTTTAATCCGTTTCAAAGAAACACGCTTTAAGCATCTGATTTAATAGAGCAAATAACAATTCATCCAGTATGATGTATTGCACTGGGCTGGTCTGCTCATAGTGCTAAATTTCAAACTTTTCAGAGACCATTAAGTTCCTGATTTGCTGGATCATCGTGGCTCAAACCTCAATGTTGCAGACACCCAGTGACGTTCTGGGATGAATTATCTTGTCGAAGGTAGCAGGAAATTTGATTCTAAGATCTTTGACATTACTGTGAGTGCAAAGCAGGTATTGCTGACGCTCTCTAATTTCCTAAAGAATTTTATTTTTTGATGAAGCAGCAGACTTCAGAAGTCTCTTGCAGACATCCTGGTGTCCTATTGTCCAGTTGATTGTACATCTGATTTAATAGGTGGTATAATTTCCTGCATGTCTGATGAAAGTGTCTTGTGAAAATGCTGAATGTGTAGAAAGCTTCGGTGGAAATCTGCATGATGTGTTTTAATGAGAAAGTGATGCCCTCTGCCAGCATCATTTCAGATGGTGTAAGGTCCAACAAATCAGATGGTGCCTTGTATGATTTGCACCAAATCATCCCACACCCCTCTCTGAAAGGGTTATCCTTGACTAATTGAAACAGTCTTTAGCAATGCTATCAACTTCATTAATTGTATCTGCATTTTATATCTGATTTCCTGTCGTCAGCTGTTCTTTGACTATTTTTAAAAATTTTGTTTCCAATAGTCATATAGAATTTGGTGGATAATCACATTTTAAGTATATCCTTCAAAGAATATTCCTGACATTCACTTAATATTAATAGGGATTTACTACGGGAAGCTTCTAATGAGTAGCTGTAATCTACGTGTTTGCTTTGTAGTTCTAAATCTACTAATGGAACGCACAGAAGTCTTTCTGTACAGATAACAGACGAGGTCACAATGGTTTCAATATAGATATAAATATGCAGATATTTATACATATATATACATATTGATTATATATGTATATTGTTATTAAATTCAAACTTACCTTGATGTTGAGAGCAGAGGTTGGAAATTTCAATTTCTGGTGGGCCTCAGAACGTTTGCCCATGCAGACTGGGAGTGGGATTCATGTATGTAGCTCAGCCTTCTTACATTCTCTGGCAGCCAGTGTGCTCGTGCATATTTTAAAAAGTGGCGCAGAAACCCATGTTAGATGACTGGGTGCAGAGTGCCATAGTAAACAAGTGTCCCAGGCAGGGTACAGGGAGAAGTCTCAATTGGAAGTTCCAGGAAAGCAAAAGAGATAGGGGACAGAGATAGGTCCTCCCAGTTAAGTTAAGGGGAATGAGAGGAGCCGAGAAAGAGGCTCCAATTGGAGCAATGGCTGAGGATTGCAGATTTTAAGTAAAGTGGGCTCAGGAGAAGCCCTGGTAATCAAAGAAGATTCAGGAGAAGCTTTGGAGATCCTAGAAGGCAGCTGAAGGTGATTCCATGCTGCAAACGTAGCCCATTGGAGCAGTAGTGTTCTGCTCAGCACAGCTAAAAAGCTAAAGTTGTGCTTGTGAGTTGGTGCTTGAGTGGGTGCTTGGGAATCCAGAGGAATGGAATTTCTGGAGATGAGATTGAAACCTTGTGATGTGGGCAGTTGTTCAAGCTATCCAAGTTGGAGCGACTTTTGGAGCGAATTCCAACGCAAGATCTTCAATGGTGAAAATTAGAATCCTTCGTTAGAGAAACAGAGTTTCAGTGAGATAGTTGACTCGCAGAGTTACAGAGATCTGAGCGGGTTGTTGCAAAACCTGTGGAACCTATTTTGGTTGCATCTGTAATTTATTACCGAGAGTGCTGTGATTGAGACAGTTTGTCTGTTGATTCATACATACCACATATCAACCCTGAACGTTAAACGTTTTATCTTTCTGACCCTGTAGTAAAGTTTATTTTTGTTTGTTCAAAACATGTGGAATCTTATGGCTTAATTCTGTAAGTGTCCTGAATCACAAACTTTGTTGGTTTTAAACAAAACATTATTGGTCCCTAATGAGCACTTAGCAAAGACTTGGGGGTCTGGTCAAGGATCATAACATCTATAAATATGTGTGTATATATATATGTATATTTATATCAACACTCGTCATGACATGACATGAATTGTATTATTGTGATACTTCCCCATCATAGAGCCAAAAATGTGTATTGTGTTTATTAAATAATTCTGGCAGCATTGCAATCTAGTTTTGGCAGTGGGTGTTGGCACATGGTGTGGAGGGTAATTTTCTGGGGCTTGGCAAATGTCATTATATGGAAGGAAGAATATCGATTTTAACCTGCGGATTCAGCATTAAAATGAAGAATCTTCATGAATGGGAGTAAAAGAAGGATCATCGGTCGATGCAGATATGTAGCTTTGGATGGTACATAGGCTGAAGTGACCTGAATGATGTCCTTTCGTATTTACCCAAAAGTATATCTCTTGGACATGATTTTCACAGTTTTATGGGACCGTGGCCATATTGGCCACAGTAAATCTGCCTGACATCTGCTCAAATGTAGAGCAGCCATTTCCCAGCTGAAACAGTTGATGAAAAAATTTGAACTTAGCATACATACAAATGACAGAATAGGGACCAGTTAGCTCAGTTGGCTAGATGGTTAGCAATGTGGTTCTGACTGACTCCAACAGCATGGATTTGATTCCCATTCTGGCCAAGAAATAATAGCCCGGTGTCACAGTGCTTAGCACTGCTGCCTCACAATAGGAAAAGAAATCATGTCCTCTTAGCAATATGCACAATGCTACAGGAATCTCATTGGTGCCAGGCCTCTAACAGGATTCTGTGTGGAAGTACAAAAGGCAAGGCCCTACAGCATTTTGGCCATATTAAGATGAGTCCCATAAACGGCAGAAAATTAGGCCTGCCATAACCCGCACAGGATTTACGAGGTGGCATTGATTAAACTCCCCGTGAGCCTCACCGAATATGAGCTTCCCCGTTAAAGGGGATGGGGAATCCTAAATCATGGACTGGATTCCCCGATTTTGAGGCTATGTTCAGAGGAAGAGGTTTTACAACAAAAAAAATCAGCGAGGCCCCAGCACCAATCCTCCGATGGGTGAGGGGCTAGCAGCCGCGCCACATAAAATGCACAGCCTTCCTGATATAAATGCTTGGAAAATTGCCGGGTCCGTGGTCGTGCATACACACGGCGACGACCTGCAGTGGTCGCGCCGTACAACATTACGCCGGCCACGCGCAGACCCGACCTGCCAGATAGTGTCTCCCCTGGACATCCCCTCGCCACCCCCGGGCCAACACACACCAGTACCCACAGCCCTCGCCAGGGCCCGTCAGCCAGCAGCACAGCTCCCCCCCCCCGACTGTGGCGGCGCTGGACACAGTCCGCAGCCGCCACGGCGGTTTCATGCAAACTGAGAGCACACGTGCCCCGTGCCGTCAGGAACTTGGCCCATCGGGGGCGGAGCATCGGGGGAGGGTCTTCAGGGAACGTCCTGAGTCCGTCCCAATGACGTGCTCTATGATGCTGTTTTGGAGGGGGTGGAGCATCTGAAAACAGGCGCCGCCCCCAATTTGCTCGTAAGCAGGGATTCTCCGCCGGATCGCCGATTACGATATCAGCGTCGGGCAATAGAGAATCCCGCCCCATGCATCTGTTTAAAGTCGGCTAGTTTGGGTACTGACAGGAGAGCCCCGGCTGGGATCGTTCGTGCTGTGTAAATAATAGTTATCGTAATAAACCTTTATTTCCTTTTAACAACTTGGTGTGGGCTCCTTCGTGGTCTACAAAACTGGTGACGAGAGTTCAACTGGTTTGCTGTTGACGCTCCTACTCTTGTCGGTTAAGCCACCTCCCTAACTCTGCTGGATTAAGATTGGACTCTTTTCATTTATCGTCCCTCTGTCCGGAAGATTAGATGTATTTGATGCCAATTTGGAAGATTGGACTCATTATGTGGAAAGAATGTACTTCTTTTCCCAGGCCAATAGCATCACAGACAATGATCGTCAGACAGTCATTTTGGTAACTGCCTGCGGCGCACATGCCTGCGGTGTGATACAGAGCCTCACCTATCCTGCGGTGTCCGACACTCATACTTTCGAGCAGCTAGTAATACTAATTGGGCAAAATTTCAAACTCACACCATCTGTAATTGTGCAAAGTATCACTTTAATACAGCAGAAGGACCCCGAGTGAGTCCGTCACCGAGTTTTGTCGAGATTACGAAAGGTAGCCGAATTGTGCTAAGATGGCACCTCCCTGTCAGATATATTGCACGAACGTTAGTATGCGGCATCAATAATGTAACTACTCAAAATAAATAGTTGACTGAAACATCCTTAAACCTACATCAAGCTGTGCAAATTTTGATGGGTGTGATCTCACCAAAATCGGTCTAAGTGCGGTAGCGAGCGGGAAATGCCGATAGTTTCCTGATAGCCGACCCGGCGAGGCCGTGACTGATATCCAACGTTAATTGGTCCACTTACCGAGGCACCATTGGCTTCACGCCGCAAATGACTGTCCTACCAGCTGACCCACTGGGATTGCACTCGCCAGCTCCCCATGTCCTACCAGCTGACCCACTGGAATTGCACTCGCCAGCTCCCCATGTCCGACCAGCTGATCCACTGGGATTGCACCCGCCAGCTCCCCACGTCCTACCAGCTAATCCCCTCGGATTGCACCCACAGGTTCCCCATGTCCTACCAGCTGATCCGCTGGGATTGCACCCGCCAGTTCCCCATGTCCTACCAGCTGATCCGCTGGGATTGCACCCGCCAGCTCCCCACGTCCTACCAGCTAATCCCCTCAGATTGCACCCGCCAGCTCCCCATGTCCTGCCAGCTAATCCCCTCGGATTGCACCTGCCAGTTCCCCATGTCCGACCAGCTGATCCGCTGGGATTGCACCCGCCAGCTCCCCATGTCCTGCCAGCTGATCCACTGGGATTTCACCCACAAGTTCCCCATGTCCTACCAGCTGATCCGCTGGGATTGCACCCGCCAGTTCCCCATGTCCTACCAGCTGATCCGCTGGGATTGCACCCGCCAGCTCCCCATGTCCTGCCAGCTAATCCCCTCGGATTGCACCTGCCAGCTCCCCACGTCCTACCAGCTGATCCGCTGGGATTGCACCCGCCAGTTCCCCATGTCCTACCAGCTAATCCCCTCGGATTGGACCCGCCAGCTCCCCATGTCCTGCCAGCTGATCCGCTGGGATTGCACCCGCCAGCTCCCCATGTCCTACCAGCTGATCTACTGGGATTGCGCCCGCCAGTTCTCCACGTCCTGCCAGCTAATCCCCTTGGATTGCACCCGCCAGCTCCCCATGTCCTACCAGCTGATCTGCTGGGATTGCCCCCGCCAGCTCCCCATGTCCTACCAGCTGATTCGCTGGGATTGCACCCGCCAGCTCCCCATGTCCTGCCAGCTGATCCGCTGGGATTGCACCCGCCAGTTCCCCATGTCCTCGGATTGCACCCGGCAGCTCCCCATGTCCTGCCAGCTAATCCCCTCAGATTGCACCCGCCAGCTCCCCATGTCCTACCAGCTGATCTGCTGGGATTGCACCCGCCAGCTCCCCATGTCCTACCAGCTGATCCGCTGGGATTGCACCCGCCAGCTCCCCATGTCCTGCCAGCTGATCCGCTGGGATTCCACCCGCCAGCTCCCCATGTCCTACCAGTTTATCCGCTGGGATTGCACCCGCCAGCTCCCCGCGTCCTACCAGCTGATCCGCTGGGATTGCACCCGCCAGCTCCCCACGTCCTATCCGCTGGGATTGCACCCGCCAGTTCCCCATGTCCTGTCAGCTGATCCGCTGGGATTGCACCCGCCAGTTCTCCACTAACGAGCGGGAGAAGCCCTTAAACCGATCCCGCAGAGCTTGCCACCGCGCTGACCAGCTCCAAGATTCGGAAATGCCAATCGGGCCAGACTGTTGGAGTCCAGACGGGATGTCCTGTTCCCCTGAGGGGCTTGGGGAGTCAGCCACAGGGCAGCCAGTGCCGCCTGGGGGGAAGTGGCAACGGCCGTTAGAGCGGGGCGTGTGATCATGAGGATCGCCACCCAGTGGCCAGTTCTGCAAGATGCTAAATGACCTCCACCGTACTTTACGTGGCATCAGCCCACTGGCACCGGTCCCGCATGACATCCCCGTCCCCCCTGCCCCAATGACCATGTGTCTGGCACCGCCCTCGCCCAGCACATACTGTGCCCCAGCCCACACAGGCCCAGCAGTGGTGCCCACGCCTGTTCCCACCCACCCGCGATACATGAAGCCTGCAGCTCACAATGCCCTCTCTATGTCCCCGCAGGAGAGGTTGGCCCACAACAGATGGACGGCGGGGTGTCGGACAACAGCCTTCTATGAGGATCGGGAAGTCACAGGAGTGGCTGAGGAAAGATTGGTCACCGATGCCGAGATTGGCCTGCATCACAAAGGTGAGTACCCACCGCCCCCACCCGCAGATGACCTGTCACATGAGTGTTGTTCATGCCATCATGATGATCCTTCCCTCTCACTGACCACATGTCCATTCTCCCACAGGATCGCCACCTGAAGGTGCCAACCCATCCGGGGTCATCGCCCCACCCCGCCTCTCATGAGAACCTTGGAGAAGAGCTCCGAGGATGCCACCTTATCGTGTCACGCTGTATCCCCACCTGTCACCAGCGCAGAGACACATACCTCAGGGGGAGAAAGTAGTGGACAGGCTTCTGGGGCACTATCTGGTAAGCACCACACAGTTGCTGCTGCACATCAAATGGAGGCAGCAAAGTCCAGGGGGGGTCAGCAGTCAGAGGTCTGCTGGATCCCAGGACCCAGCTGAGTCCCAGTCAGATGCTCAGCCTCCAGACCCGGTTTACCCGGAGCTGATGCAGTTGATAGAGTGCGGCCGTGAGACGCTGAGGGGGATGTCAGCGACACTCCAGCAGGTCCAGAAACACCTGGAGGAGTCCCAATGGCTAAGGGTGCAGGGGATAGCACCGGCAATGCATGGTACTGAGGATAACACTGCTAGGCCGGTGACCGCAGCGGGGAGCCTGGAACATGATGTCAGCACCATGAGGTATGGACCTAAGGCGTAGCTCAGTCGGTGACGGCAATAACTGAGCGTGTCGACAGCATGTCTGAGCTGCTGGGGGACGTGTCCCTGATGCAGGTGGACCTTGCTGGGATGCTGGGGACCATGTCCCAGAGTCAGGTGGGCATTGCTGAGGTGATATGGAGCATGTCCCAGTCGCTAGGTGATCTGTCCCAGTCTCTGGTGGGCATTGCTGAGGCGCTGCAGAGCATGTCCCAGTCTCAGGTGGGCATTGCTGGGGCGCTGCAGAGCATGTCCCAGTCTCAGCTGGATCTTGCTGGGGCGCTGCAGAGCATGTCCCAGTCTCAGGTGGGCACTGCTGGGGCGCTGCTGAGCATGTCCCAGCCTCAGGTGGGCATTGCTGGGGCGCTGCACAGCATGTCCCAGTCTCAGGTGGATCTTGCTGGGGCGCTGCACAGCATGTCCCTGTCTCAGGTGGGCATTGCTGAGGTGCTCCAGAGCATGCCCTGATCGCTGAGGACCTTGTCCCAGACGCCGGTAGACATTGGTGAGGCACTGCAGAACAGCGTACAACCCACTCACAGAGGGACATCGCTGAGAGCGTCAACACCAGGGCTGGCAGAGCCAGGCGATGCAGGGACATCCAGAACTCAATCCAGCTGCCTCTCTGTCTCAAGATGATGCCTAAGGCCCTAAAGGCACTGACTGGGAGGAGGGACCACTGGATGCCAACCCTGAACCCCTCTACGGGGTGGGGACAGTACCACCAGCACCCCCGAGTCCCCCCCACCTGACAACCTGTGTCTCAGAGACTGTGTCCAGAACATGGTGGCATGGCAAGACATGTGCTGCAGGCAAGTGGGCCTCAGCCCCAGGGCCCCCAGAGGACACTCGCCAGGGGCATCATTGGCCATGGGACTGCATGCTGCCTCCGTCGCTGATGTGCATCCTAGGGACACACCTTGATGTAGCGAAAGAGCACGGAGGGCCAAGCAGAATAGAGGATCTCTGAGAGGGCACTGGGGTGGAGAAGGGGAGAGGTGGGAAGGTGCAGGGGATGGAGATGGAGCAGAAAAGGGGATGGGGGAAGACATGGAGAAAGCAGGGGGCTAGGGGCAGTTGGGGTCACAATTGTAAAACAATAAAACCCATTGCACCCGAGACATGTGAAACCACTTGCACGTTATTCCACAATGCAGACCGATGTCCGACACCCTGCTCTAGCACGCCAGGCAGGGCGGCCCAAAATTTGCCACCCCCAACCCAAGACATACCACGGGCGAGATTCTCCGACACCCCGCCGGGTCGGAGAATCGCCGGGGGCTGGCGTGAATCCCGCCCCTGCCGGTTGCCGAATTCTCCGGCACCGGATATTCGGCGGGGGCGGGAATCGCGCCCCGCCGGTTGCGGCCCCCCCCCCCCCCCCCGCGATTCTCCGGCCCGGATGGGCCAAAGTCCCGGTGCTAGAATGCCTGTCCCGCCGGCGTAGATTAAACTACCTACCTTACCGGCGGGACAAGGCGGCGGGGGCGGGCTCCGGGGTCCTGGGGGGGGAACGGAGTGAGAACGGCCCTCCCATCTCTGCAGTCGTCGGAGGATGCTTTGGACTTTGGGGGAGGGGTGTCATAACCCGCACTGGATATACGAGGTGGTCATGATTAAACTCCCCGTGAGCCTCACTGAATATGAGCTCCCCCTGTTAAAGAGGGTGGTTCCCCACCCTAAACTATGTATAGTTATCTTCTGTGTAAAGTTGGCTAATTGGGTACTGATAGGCGAGACCCGACTAGGATCTTTTGTGCTATGTAAATAATAGTAAGTAAGTATTGTAATAAATCTTTATTTCTTTTTAACAACTCTGTGTGGGCTCCTTCAGGTCTCCAAAAAAGGCCCAATAAATTATTTTTTTCTGACTAGTACAAAGGGATATTGCGAAGGCTTCTTTCAGATGCTCGGGGCTGTTTTAGCTCACTTTGCGGGACAGCTGGTTCATGATGTAGAGCAAGGGCAGCAGAGCAGGTTCATATTCCTGTACTGGCTGAGGTTATTCATGAAGGCCTGCCTTCACAACCTTGTCCCTTGCCTGAGGCATGCTGGACAGCTGATTTGTGATGCAGAGCAAAGCCAGCAATGTGGGTTCAATTCCTGTACCTGCTGAGGTTATTCATGAAGGCCTGCCTTCTCCACCCTGCTCGTTGCCTGAGGTGTGGTGATCTTCAGGTTAAATCACCACCAGTTAGCTCTCTTCCTCAAAGGGGAAAACAGTCTATGGTCATCTGGGACTATGGTGACTTTACCTCACCTGGCGTTTAAAAGCCACACAATATCCTCTGCTAGGCTAACTGTTTTAACTACAGTTGTTTCTTTCAGTTCTACATTAAACAATATCCTGCCATAGAGCTACATCTTTTCTTCATGATTAGTACAACGTTTTGAGCAAAAATTATCATTTATAACTCCGTCACAGGTTAATAGGGAAGAACTGACTCCAACAGGATATTCCTACTGGTATCAAATAAGTAGTGACAGAAAATGTTGGAAAAACTCAGCAGGTCTGGCAGCATCCATGGAGACAGAAAGAATTAACATTTTCAGTCCAATATGACTCTTCTTTGGAACTGAGAGTCGCAACTCTGAGGAAGTGTCATATTGGACTTGAGATGTTAACTTCTCTCTCCACAGATGCTGCCAGACAAGCTGAGTTTTTCCAACTATTTCAGATCTCCAGCATCTGTGGTATTTTGTTTTTGTCACAAAAGAAGACTGCTCCATCAGATTAGGAGAGGACTTTTATAGTGAACACCAAAAAGGATAAAACTCAAGACATTTTAAAAATATGTTTCTATCTTTACCACTTATGCATGCAGCAGTTTGAAGATACTGCTAGTACAGCATGTAAGAATTCAGGGTTTTCCCGGCTCCGAATTTGAAAAATGATATCATCCTCACAAGGGTTCCATCCCTTAAATTCACACTTTCTCTTGATTTCTCTCACAAATGGAAAAAGAAAGCTGATGCAGCAACTTCAAACGTTTGAACATATATAAAATGTGCAATTTGTCACATTGATGCAATTAGCACTGTATAGCATTATCTGCAAAATTACATGCATGAAAGTAATAATCATTCAGAAATGTACCATTTAAAATGATGATTTATTTTGTCAATATGAATAATTGCAAACAAACCATTTTGGGAACAGTAACTGGCGCTGTGAGGCAGCAGTGCTAACCACTGTGCCACTATGCCACCCATTTAAGCCAATAAGCTGTCAATCAAAGGCTGGTTAGCGGCACTGCACTGTGAGACTGAATGAATACTAAGCATTTCAAAGTATCTCAGGGGATTTCAAGGCTTTTCAGGTGTTGTGGGCTTTCTAGGAAGGCTCTGACATTTCAAAAAGCAGCAGTTTTAAACACACATAGCTGAGGGAGCAGACCTGAGGAAATGGATAGCCTTCCTGGCTTGCATTTTCAGTGAAACGTCTGATATGCTCACCACGCAGAGCAGTTCAGATTATGACGGCCACTTTAAAGTTTAAATAGGTCAGACAAGGATGATGATTTTGATCAGAGGGCTGCCTGAGATCACTATGCCAAGAATGACCATCAGGCTTCTCAGGGCTGGAAGGGGATGTCCAGACCCAGAACCCCCATCCCGGGAGAAGGTCCCAGGGTCAGCCCACAGCCCAAGCCCACCCAGCCTTCAGGACCAGTGTGGGTCCCTTTGCAGCCTAGCAGTGGCAGAGGGGCACTTGAGCAATGGGATAACCTCCTTGACCCCCTCAGGGCTCATCGTGCCAGGCGAGTAAGTGTGTAGAAGACTGTGTGCCAAAAAAACAAATCCACGTGTTTCCCAACCGGAAACCCTGGATGAACAGGAATATCTATTGCTTGCTGAAGTCTAGGTCTGAGGCGTTCAAGTCAGGCGACCCTGACCTATACAAGAAAGCCAGATATGATCTAAGGAGATCCATCAAAAATGCCAAAAGACAGTACTGGACTTAGCTCGAGTCCCACAGGGACCCCCGCCGACTATGGCAAGGTCTGCAAGACATAACGGGCTACAAGATGAAGGCATGCAAAATGATCGGCTCCAATGCACCACTCCCTAATGAGCTCAACGCATTCTATGCACACTTTGAACAAAAGGTCAGCGAGAGCAAGCCCTCCACCCCAGAAGCCTCGGCTGAACTTGTATCTGAGATCACCATTGCAGACGTCAGAGCAGCCTTCTCGAAGGTCAACCCTCGGAAAGCCACTGGCCCAGATGGGGTACCCGGACGGGCACTCAGGCCTTGCGCGGAGCAGCTGGCGGGGGTATTCGCAGACATCTTCAACCTCTCTTTACAACAATCGGAGGTCCCTACCTACTTCAAGAAGTTGACCATCATCCGTGTACCAAAGAAAAGCCAAGCAGTGTGCCTTAATGACTATCGTCCAGTGGCTCTGACATCCATCATCATGAAGTGCTTCGAAAGGTTAGTCATGGCACGAATGAACTCCAGCCACCTGGATTGCCTTGATCCACTACAGTTCGCCTACCGCTGCAACAGGTCCACAGCAGACGCTATCTCCATGGCCCTGCACTCTACTCTGGAGCAGCTAGATAACAAAGACACCTATGTCAGACTCCTATTTATCGATTACAGCTCAGCCTTCAACACCATCATTCCGACGAAGCTCATTTCCAAACTCGTGGCCTTGGCCTCGGCTCCTCCTTCTGCGACTGGATCCTGAACTTTCTAACCCACAGGCCATAATCAGTAAGGATGGGCAACAACACCTCCTCCACGCTCATCCTCAACACCGGTGCCCCACAAGGCTGTGTCCTCAGCCCCATACTATACTCTTTGTACACCTATGACTGTGTGGCCAATTCCCCTCCAACTCAATTTTCAAATTTGCTGATGACACCACAGTAGTGGGTCGGATTTCAACATTTGGGACATAGCTGTCCGCAAATTGGTTATCATGAGGTCGGCACAGTGGCTGGCATTGATGCTTCACAGTGCCAGGGACCCAGGTTCAATTCCGACCTTGGGTGACTGTGTGGGGTTTGCACATTCTCCCTGTGCCTGTGTGCATTTCTTCCGGGTGCTCCGGTTTCCTCTCACAGTCCAAAGGTGTACAGATTAGGTGGATTGGCCATGTTAAATTGCATCTTAGTGTCCAAAGATGTGCAGGTTAGGTTAAGGTGTTATTGGGATAGGGCGGAGGAGTGGGCTTGGGTAGGGTGCCCTTTCATAGGGTAGGTGCAGGCATGATGGGCCGAATGACCTTCTTCTGCACTGTTGGGATTCTATAAAGATCTCTTGTATTAGAACAATGACTTCACTTTAAAATGTACTTCATTGCAGTAAATGGCTTTGGGGTGTCTTGTAGTCATGAAAGATGCTTTATAATTGCAGGTATTTTTAAAACTCTTTCACAAATATTGAAAATATCTATACCTACTGAAGATGGGATAAAGTCTCCTATCTTTGTTATCTCAATTGAATCTTATTTTCTCACATTCTGCAAGACTGATACATTGGTTGGTGAGATTCCAAATCTTGTGTTCGACTGCTTTGCCGAGGTATCAATGCTTTGATCAGGTGATTGATCCTCTGATGTTAACCATTTGGAATTTGTTGTCTTGCTCACCTGAATAATACGATATGCCATGTTACCTGACTTTCATTTCTCCATCTTAGGAGCGTTCCACACACTTAGCCAGAGCTTATCATCAGATATCTCGGTCGACGTCAAATCCTACAATCACCGATGGAAGAGAGAGCAACCACCCAAATCAGTGGATACAAACCGAGCTAGTCCAGAGCAAGACTTTGCAGATCCTACGAAAGTCTTTGATATTCAGCCTGCTGACGCCAATAGCAATGATACAAAAATTGAGGTATGTCTATTACCTTAAGGTGTTATAGAGGTGCTGTGATTTTGAAAGGATCTCTTAATAGTAAACTTTTGCAATGTTCTGCATTTTTTTAGGATTGCATTTATAAAATACATACAAATGAAATGCTTTTAAGTCATTAGAGACCATTAAACATCAGAAGATTGTATGCTCCTCTTTAGTATTTTAAACACATCTGCTGATTTTTCTTAATGTGGAGATGCCGGCGTTGGACTGGGGTGAGCACAGTACGAAGTCTTACAACACCAGGTTAAAGTCCAACAGGTTTGTTTCGATGTCACTAGCTTTCGGAGCGCTGCTCCTTCCTCAGGTGAATGAAGAGGTATGTTCCAGAAACACATATATAGACAAATTCAAAGATGCCAAACAATGCTTGGAATGCGACCATTAGCAGGTGATTAAATCTTTACAGATCCAGAGATGGGGTAACCCCAGGTTAAAGAGGTGTGAATTGTACCAAGCCAGGACAGTTGGTAGGATTTCGCAGGCCAGATGGTGGGGGATGAATGTAATGCGACATGAATCCCAGATCCCGGGGATCTGTAAATATTTAATCACCTGCTAATGCTCGCATTCCAAGCATTGTTTGGCATCTTTGAATTTGTCTATATATGTGTTTCTGGAACAGACCTCTTCATTCACCTGAGGAAGGAGCAGCGCTCCGAAAGCTAGTGACATCGAAACAAACCTGTTGGACTTTAACCTGATTTTTCTTAAAGAAGTTATGTTTTGAGTTATGAGTGAAAGCTGTCAGAATCCACATTGTTGATGAAAACTCTCATCTATCTAAAGGTACAAATTGGACAGGGCCCAAAACTGAGCGATATTCCAGTGATGGTGCATCGGAACAAAACAGCCCGAGGAGCTTCCTCAATTTGTCCTCTCTGTTTTAAGGAAGTAAAGAGCTATGTTCTGCATCATAAAATAGGGGAAATGGGCAGAATTTAATGGTCATGGCAGAGGCCCAGCTGCAGAGCTGGTAGTATTCCCACTGCAGGAGCACCGTCGGGATTAAGTCCAGATTAGGCAGCCTAAAGGCTGCTGTTTGGTGTTCCTGGTTCCACGAGGAGCACTCTCCCGCTGGACATCCTGGTGCAGGGAAGATGTTCCACCTTGAAGAGCTGCTGGCCAACCAAAGACTGGCAGCTCACCAGTACTGACAGCGCCACTGGGTTTGGTGACACACTTCTGGTACTGCAGGAGAGCCGGGGATGAAGATCGTCACAGGCAAAGGTGAGTGGGCAGGAATGCCAGTCAGTGAGCCCCGTTAAGGGTGGGGAAATGGGGGATCAATGTATAGGGTTTCCCACAAATCTCTCCATTTCCGCTAGTAGATCCCCCATTGTTTTGTCGCATTTGAATTAAACGTTTTTAAAGTTGACAAACTGGACACAAAAGTATGGTTCAGAGGCTACAGTTTTGACGTCGGAACTTATATGGAGGCTGTAATTATTTTTGTATGTTTCAATTGTATAAACAATTCAAGTAACCTCAGAGTATTATAAAAATTAAGACTACTACTGGAATTTCCAAGGAATTCCTGTTACCAGAAATAACTGATGTATTGGAATGTCCCTTGAAAGATTTCGTACTTGGATTGAGATCTTCACAGGCGTATTGGTTTCTGAATTTATGGACATTGATCCTGAAAGGTGAATTTGATCTAATCAGATTCCAGGCATCAACTGGCATAAGGCAATCAGTAAAATCGCAAAAGAATTTAAGAAAATAACAAATGAGAACAGATCATCTGATCCAGTGAGCCGGTTAAATCCAACACATCCATCATTTTGGTCTGCAACTTGTTGGGGAATGAAGGGCAGCAGAAGCAGTATCAGTCATTGGTCTACATTCTTTGATTGTGGGGTCACAAGGGGCACTTCTGTACCTTGCAGGAACACATTCAATCAGTATACTTTGAAAACAGACCCTGTTAGTCGCGGCCTAAAAGGCGTTCCCTTTAAGAACTGCAAGTAGACCTGGTTTTCCTGAGGGCCTGAATTTCTAGGTCATGGACTTTTCCTAATATAGCTAATCTGCTTAAAGATGTGAATAGCCAAAAATGAAACGTTTAAATTTTTTTCTCTTAACACCTCAAAGTAATTAAGTATACTGTTTGGAATGAATCAACATTACTGACTTGTGACCAATTGTATTGTGCTTCACAGATTGTATTTTGTGGTTGTAAAAAGGGTTTAATTATTGCGGTCCACAAATTATTTAATCAGCCTTGGTTCATGTTGATAAACATAACCTTATTTTCTATCTTTTGCAATTCTCTCCCTTCCTCTTCTTCTTCTGATGGTGTTAGTTCTTTGCCAGGATTCAGTTCTCTGGATGCTGGCCAGCCTCTTGGATCTTGCCCATGTGGTTATTATGCCTATATGTCTACAGTGAGTGTCTGCAGACTATTTAATCACCAGAAGCAATACAGCCAAGTACAAACCTATTCTCAGCCAACACCCACACATGCACACTTCCAGCAGTTATCACTGGAATGTGAATTCTTACTGCTTTTTGCCCTCCTTAAAGCACAATTTTCTATTGATCCTTCTTCCTTCTGTCACCAATATTTTATTTTTATTCTTTTTATTCTCCTTCCAATTTACTTGAGGCGGAGGATGTTCCAAGGCTACAGAAAACAATAGTAGGTGTGAGGGACTAAGTATGATTGTTCTTTCAAAGAGTCAGCACAGGTATGGCCTGAATGGCTCATGTTTGTGCTACAGTTTCCTCTGACTCCAATTTTCACTTTAATCTCCTCCATCGAGGAGATTAAGTATGTTCCGGAAGAAGTGATCAGTTTGTATGGGTAAATTTTCAGGTTTTTCCCACCGGCTGGATCGTTTAGTCCTGCCAAAGGCAACCAACTGCGACAGGTTCACCAGCAACAGGACGGGTGAGCTACGCAAACCATCGTAGACATCAGCGGGACTGGAAGATCCCGCGAGCAGCCAACACGCCACATGGGGCCAGAAAGTCCTGCCCAATATTTATGAAACGTCGCAGGAAATGGTGAAAAGTACTGGCATTACAATTCTTCTGTTGATAACTAATTACATTACAACATGAAAGTTAACAAATAATTAAACATTCCTGTCAATAAAAATGGTTTTGTGTGTTTATAAGGCAACTTTCTTTGCTGCCCAATGATATCTCTGATTGATTCAATTGATGCAGCTGTTTAAAATAAGGAACTCCGTTATTTTTCAGCCATGTCCACCAGAGAAATCACCAAAGTTTTTGTACAAGTTTGGGAGACTTATGGAAAATATTATTTGTATTTAATTAGCAATCGGAAAAAAACGCTAAAAAGGATGTTTAAAGAGAAATAGTTAAAATAATATGGGCAGAAAGGCTCAGCATTCTATCAAATGCTCACTTCTGTTTTTGGTTTTGTTACTTTACGACAGCTTTGAAATTAAATTAATCTTCAATTGAATGACTTGCGTGTACAGTTTTCATTATCTGGTCTTCTTTGCCACCATTTATGAGTTCCTCTGTACTGTCTTTTATAATTAGCAGTCATTAAACCACTGACTAATTCAGTGTTACTACAGAATCTCAGATGCAAGGGAGATTCGACAAAGAATGATCCGAAGTCTGGAGGTGTTTCTTTTTTCCTGTAGAATTAAGATTAATTTTTCGCTGGAGGATAATCGATCCCTAATTTGTTTTGTATTTATGGTGGGAGATTGATGCAAAATTTAAAGCCACCCTGGGTACAGTCAAGTGTGATTACAATAAGAATTATCCATCTCTGGAGAAGAATTGTTTCCTAGAACGAGTAAATATGGTCAGAAGAATTTGCGTGCATAGACCGCATTTTGTCCCAAATGGCAATTATATCCAAATAATCAGAAACGGAATCAATCTGCCAGCGGTCATTGTAAACAATGATGCCAGCAATCAATGATTTACAGGAAATTGCATTGTCTTACTTTGTGAAAACAAAATCTGTGGAATTGTTTGCAAGGCAGAGCTGGTGCCTTTAGTGCAAGAATTTGCTCACCTCTTTTCTGATTTTGCGTGATGAACTGGAGAAACATTGGCCCCCTATCTTGAAAAATTGCTACCTTGTTTTTCATCCATCATCTTACTTTTGCTGCTCTTTAGAGATTTCAATCTGTCTGTGGCTAAAGTGACAATCTATCCCCAGAGTGTCTCAAAATAGACACATTCTCCATACAGTCACTGCACTGTGTCATAAATAAAGCATGATGCGACATTTAATGCATATTTTTAACTTCAGCTTTTCAAACATAGTCGTAAATTGTGGAAGACTTTTCTCAATATAGAGATATCTATCAACAGTCCATGGAATAAATGTTGCAGATCAATTTAAAGAAAGGGGTCTGAGCAGCAATATACCTTTTAAAAGTTGAACCGTTGACACTATGAAAGAATCTAAATGACATGTAAGGCACCTAATACCCTATTCAGCTGGATAACTGAAAAATTACCTGATCCAATTTTGGCAGGATATCATGCCCCAAGATTGTTAATTTATATGCCTGTTTTATTCAAGTTTCTAACCCTAATAAATCTGGCTAATTGTAAGCTAGCACCAGGCTAATGTCTTTGAGGGAAGGGAACATACCATCTGTTGTGGCCTACATGTAATTCCACTCTACGCTACATGGTTGAGGTTTAATACTGAGCAAGCCACTCAATTGTACGAATAACTGCTGTTCAAGAAGAAGCATTGGGAAATAATTATGGTCTCTCCAGCATATGCCCACTAGCGAGAACAAATAAAAGATCATTATCTTCCTATTGCCAAATCAGTTTCACATTTAGCTACCTCAATCACCATTAATTCCAGTAGCCTTGACCTTCATTCAAGTCTCATTGGTGAAAACACCTTTCTGAAAATGCAGTGAATTGATATCCACCACATGAAATTCTTTCACCTGATTACTTCCCACCTCATGAATCTTAGCAAGTTAGTGAGACATGACTATTGTTTCTATACCCACCACCTTGATGACACTTACTGGCCTGCATTGCCCTTTAGATGAACATTGATGGCATCCAATATAACTTTTCTCATAACATGTGTTAGGATCTGCAAGTTCTCCAGTCTCGCCCACTTGGTGGCCTGTGGACCGCCTATGATTTTCTGTCCATTGATGTTAATGGATAGAGAATGATTGACACTTATTTTGTGTTCTGCCATACTTTTGTTATCCAGGCAGAATATCTTTGTTTGAGGCTAAAATGGCCCAAGTTCATCACCTGTGATGTTAGGTAGGGTTCCGGTAACTTCGAAGGCTGATCTGCAGCCAGAATGTTTTATTGCAAATAGAAGAGGATACTGTGGACGATTGAATTTTGGATGAGTTGCTGGCCCAGGATTTCCTCTTCTTGCTTTATCTCTCTGCCTCTTATATGTGCTTCCTTGTGAAGGAGGCTGCATTGTTTCTTATTTTGGTGGCGCTGGGTGCGGTGATCCTGGAGCAGCTTCTCCAAGGATTCAAAGTCGATATCAAAGGATGTGGTTGCACTAGAGAGGACGCAGAGGAGATTCACCAGGGTGTTGTCTGGGCTGGAGCGTTTCAGCTATGAAGAGAGGCTGGTTAAGCTGAGGTTGTTTTCCCTGGAGCAGAGAAGGTTGAGGAGGGACTTGATCGAGGTGTACAAAAATATGAGGGACATAGATAGAGTAGATAGGAGGAAACCTTTCCGTTTAGTAGAGAGGTCAATAACCAGGGGCACAGATTTAAGGTGAGGGGCAGAAGACTTAAGAGGGGCTTTGAGGAAAACCTTTTTCACCCAGAGGGTGGTGGGAATCTGGAACTCGCTGCCTGATTAGGGCTTTGAAGGTGGGAATTCTCACATTAAGGAGCATTTATATAAGCACTTGAAAAGTTCAGTAGCCGTGTAGCCGTGTATGCTATGGGATTAGAATAGATAAGTGCTTGGTGCCGGCACAGACATGGGCCAAAGGGCCTCTTTCTATGTTGTAAAGCTCTATGATTCTATGACTTTAAAACTCCTAAGTGAAGCCTTTAGAATGTCCTTGGTTGGCTTCATTTGACTGCAATGAGAGCACACCTCGGACTTCAGTTCTTCAGAGGGTTAGTTTATTTTACATACACTTCAAAACGCAGGAGGGTAGTGTGACTATGTAACCCCCAGAACCTTCATACCACAAAAGAGGGAGAAGGACAAGAAAGAGGTACAGGGCAAAGACCACAGATAAGATAAGAATTAAATGATAGTTTCATGTGAGTTCAGAATCAAAATCCAACTGTATATTCTTTCAGGGTTGGCAGGCAAAAGACTGATGCTGGATAATTTATTGTTCCAGTAGAGATTCCTGCCATGCTGAGATGGGCATGTAGAAGTGAATTAGGCTTATAGGCACTGGTATGGAAATTCAGGGTTCAGTAGAAACAGTGGAGGTCAAGAAATTTAAACCTGGACAAAGCTCTGGTTCTACTGTTGCGTGATTGATGGAAGATGGCAACCTGCCTTTGCAGCTCCATGAGGCAAGATAACCGGTTCTCCCAGCTGGGTGTGAATTGGGCAGGCACAGAGTGGGTTCTGTAATATGACTCCCATTTCTCCACTTGGTTTGGACAAAGGTTGTATATTCCTTTCTCTAGATGCATAGAATTCATAGAATCCCTACAGTGCAGAAGGAGGCCATTCGGTCCATTAAGTCTGCATCTACCTTGGCCCACTCCGCCACCCCATCCTGTAAACCTGCACATTGATCATGGCCAATCCACCTGTCCTGCACAGCTTTTGACTGTCGGACGAAACCGGAGCACCTAGAGGAAACCCACTAAGACGCGGGGAGAACATGCAAACTCCATACAGACAGTCACCCAAGGCTGGGATCAAACCCTGGTCCCTTGAACTGTGAGGCAGCAGTGTGAATTCCAGCCCCCCCCCCCCCCCCCCCCCCCCCAGCACTCCTGTTTCCTGGGTGGCATCACGATCCCGGGACCCTGGGAGTTGTTGCACTGGCGGCAGCCATGGTCTCTTTTGTGGTGCTGCCAAGTGTAAGAGCTGCCAACCAATTGGGATGTCACCTTTCAGGATCTTCTATCTGAAAGAAAGCCCTCCACTGTCCACTTAACTGCCTGATGGGCAGAAGATACAGTGGGCCTTCCTCCTTAGAGTCAGCATGAGTATCTTGCTGCTTTTTCAGGCAGTGAGCGGGACACCCGCCAAAAAGAAAAATTCCACCCATTGCCTCGATAGAGTTTTACCCCAATGACAGATCATAACTGTCTCAACAAGATCCCCTGGATTGTCCAATGCAAGCTCAGAGACCTACATGCCACGTGCCTGAATCAGAAAGCAGATGAACATCTGTCATATGCAGACACAGAGGGTGGGATTTTCCATGCATGCAGCAGAGGAGGCGGCCCGCCATTGGTCAGTGGTGGGATATTTTGTTCCCGCCATTGTCAACAGGGTTTCCCGTTGTATGCACCCCTCACTTTCGGGTAACCCGGGGTGCCGGTGCGCCATCGGCGGGACCAAATGATCCGGCCAGAGCGAACGGCAGGAAAGATCTGGCCTAAGACTGAGACTCTCTGAAATTTGTCTTTGAACCCCAGTCTACTAGTTCATTGCCAATCCTCGATGCCGAAGGGTTAACGCTGCTCACAACAAAATCCCATATTTTAGAAAGATGGGCAGAGCGCTTTAACCGGAGCCTCAATCAATCTTCATCCATCAATGATGAAGCAATCAACAGGCTGCCACAGGATGTTATTAACTGCTCTCTTGATGATCCTGCAACACTCCTAGAAATGACGAATGGTAATCAAACTCCTGTCGAGTGGCGAAGCTCCAGAAGTTGATGCTATCACAGCTGAGGACTACAAGCTGGGAGATCAGTGCGGGACAAAAAGCTCACTGAACACTTTCAGTACATGTAGGGGTAATGAACCATCCCACAATAAGGTCTCCCCATTGTGCACTGCACAGCCATATAGGAATCTCATCCCTCTCCATCCCTGGCAAAACCTTTACGAGCTAGATTCCTTATGAACTGTTCATTGCAACATTTCAACCAGGATCTGCTGTCAGAAAGACAGTGTGGTTTCGGAAAAGGTGAAGGAACCACTGAAGTGGTGTTTGCCAAGAATAATGAGCTTGTCTGACTTCTACACTGTAGCAATCAAGGAACGGAGGTCATCATCAAATTTATCCTTGACATCATTAGGGTTGGTCACATGGTCATGTCATACACACTGATTGGAGTTACTTGCCTGTTGTCAGAGAGGGGGAGTTTAATCAGCATCAGACAATCATTAGCACCCATGGGAGGTGAGTCATCTTTTGTTTTCTTTAGACTTTATTGGTATGTGGGTGTCACTGGCAAAGCCAGCATTTGTTGCCCACCCCTAATTATCCTTGAACTGACTGGCTTGATTAGTAATTGCAGAGGGCAGTTAAGAATCAACCTCATTGCAGTGGGTCTGGAGTTACATCTAGGCCTGACCAGGTTAGGATGGCAGATTTCCTTCCCTGACCAGGTTAGGATGGCAGATTTCCTTCCCTGACCAGGTTAGGATGACAGATTTCCTTCCCTGACCAGGTTAGGATGGCAGATTTCCTTCCCTGACCAGGTTAGGATGACAGATTTCCTTCCCTGACCAGGTTAGGATGACAGATTTCCTTCACTGACCAGTTTAGGATGGCAGATTTTCTTGCCTAAAGGACATAAGTGAAACAGATCGGTTTTAATTTTTTAAATTCATTTTTGGGGCGTGCACTTCACTGGCTGGGACAGCATTTAAGGCCCAATCCTAATCGCCCTTGAATGTAGTGGTGAGTTGTCATCTTGAACTGCTGCAGTTAATGTAATGTAGGTACATCTACAGTGCTGTTAGGGAGGGAGTTCCAGGATTTTGACACAGCGACAGTGAAAAAACGGCAATATATTTCCAAGTCAGGGTGGTGGCTTGGAGGGGAACCTCCAGGTGGTGGTGTCCCCATGTGTCTGTTGCCCTTGTCCTTCGAGGTGGTAGTTATCGTGGGTTTGGAAGGTGCTGCCTCAGGAGCTTTGGTGCATACCTGCAATGCATCTTGTAGATTGTGCACACGCCTGCCACTGAACGTAGGTGCTGGAAAGAGTGAACGTTTGTTGATGGGGTGCCATCAAGTGGTCTATTTTGGCCTGGTGGCATGTTGTTGAGTATGGTTGGAGCTACACTCATCCAGGCAAGGGGAGAATATTCCATTATGCTCCTGACTTGTGCCTTGTAGATGGTGAAAGGGCTTTGGCGAGTCAGGCGGCGAGTTACTCACCGTAGGATTCCTAGCCTCTGACCTGCTCTTGTAGCCACAGTGTTTATATGGTTGGTCCAGTTCAGTTTCTGATCAATGGAAGGATGTTGATAGGAAGGGATTCAGCGATGGTAATTCCATTGAATGTTAATAGGGCGATGGTAGATTGCCCTCTGCAATGACCTAGCAAACCATTCAGTTCAAGGGTAATTAGGGATGGGCAACAAATGCTGGCCGTTCCAGTGACGTCCACATCCCAAGGAAGGATAAAGGGGAAAAAATGACCTGCTTCCCACAGGTGTTAATGATGGTGTTAAATTCCCCCTTTCTGGCAACAGGCAAGTAACTCCCATCAATGTGTATACCACCACAATGCCAACCCTGATGAAGTCAAGGATAAATTCTCTTGTTGAAGATAGTCATTGCCTAGCGCTTGCGTAGTCTGAATGTTACCTGCCACCTGTTAGCCCAAGCCTGGATATCATCCAGGTCTTGCTGAATTTGGACACAGACTGCTTCAGTATCTGAAGAGTTGCAGGTGCTGAATATTGTGCAATCATCAAATTGCCACTGTGGGATTTGAACCCAAGTCTAAAGTGCATTAACTGGCGCCTCTGGATTTCTAGTCCAGTGACATTACTATTACACCATTGTCTCACCACATGTTCATGACGGCAAAGCCTACACCAGCTTTGTGCCATTATTCTTTTCCACAACCACTATGAAAGAACATGGAACGTGCATGAATTTCCTTGAGTTCAAGAAGACCTGAGGTAGCGGAGTCTTGCTGATGGCGGTAACCCTGCAAGTTGTGCCGAGCCAGCTCGCTAGCAACAAGAGCAGTTCTTCTGTCAGGTCTATGCACTTTAACATTGTCCATGAAGTTGCGTGTGTACCAAGAATCAATGGTGACCTAGCTCACCTTGACTTCCTTTTTTAGATACTGACTTACAACCGTGTTAATGACCTGTTGGCCAGGGAGGTGAAGCAAACAATGTTTGGGCCATTTTTTCTAGTCTCTTCCTCATACTACGGAGGTGAGCAGTGGGCTGCTTGGTCGCGCAGCGACAGCCGAGTTCCACTTCTGCTTCATTCCAGTGAAAAAGCAAGCCTATAGCCTGAGTTGTCATGCTACAGCTCCCATTCAGTTCACATCTACTGCTGTGTCACTCATCTATTGCCACAGGATTTAAAACAGATAGATGAGGGATAAGCGAGGATAGAAAAATGATGGGCAAGACTGGGTGAATTGAATTATAGTGAGGGAGTATTGCACATTGTCAACCTCACTCTCACCCTTACCTATCTTAGTCCAGTGGCAAGACTAGTCTAGACGCTGGAAATAGATTTGGATACGGTAGGTGACCAGGACATCTTCTGTGTCTTGTCGAACTCTACACATTCCACAACATCGTGCAGACACACCTTCAAGACCATGGATCTTAGATTGGTCTCAACAGCCCAGTCCACTGGAATCAGCCTTCACATGCCAAGGGAGACAAGTCTATTAGTAGCCGAGGGTAGAAGTCCTGATGGCCGGGCTCACCTGGTTCGGCCTGCCCATCGAAGTGGTTTAACCAGGGTGTGCCAGCTATCAACTATGTGGAGCCACAGGTTAGAGCTGGGTGAAGGTGAGGACCAATACAGGATGAGCTCCTCCAAAGTGTGCAATGAACCCACCTGGGAGAGACGATACCCCTCCCTTATACCACAGCAGATAATCAGAGGAACTGTGAAGAACAAACTTAACACTCATGTCCTCAAGTTGTGTCTATCATTGAGAAGAGAAAGCACGTGTTCTTATGATTGCCACTCGGAAAGCATTTCATGTACATAACAGATTGGCTGTTAATTGTTTCACAAAAAGAGAAACACCTACTATTTTCCCATCACATTTAATTAAACCATTTTGAGTAGAGTTGTCAATCAAAATGTTCCTTCCTGAATGGCCATAATAAAACCAGTGAACATTTCATATATGGAAGCTTTATACTTAAGGTGAATGACCTCCAATATGTCATCCTGTGTGTTCCCTGGAAAAAATGTAATATTACTGGCATCATATTAGTATTTATTTTGCAAGAAAGTGCTTTTATAGGGATTCAGCCACAAGCCAAATGTCTACTTAATTGCTCTATAATACAATGTACCAGTTGAATTGCAATATCATTGAAGTTTGTTTGACTAAATTCATTTAAACTACAGTACAGTATTCAACATATATCACTGCTCATATCAATATAGGACAAAAATTTATTTAACATGGAAACATACTGATTTTTATTTTGAAGTATTCTGCACATGTTTAGTGTTAATTTATTTTGCTTCTGAATATTGGTGGCACAAAAACCTTCAGATGGGTTAACTATAGGGTACCAGTTATTAATGGTTTTGTAGCAAAAACAGTCTAAATAAAAGTAAACTGTCCTCTTGACCCGGAACTGCTAATTTTAAGGTCAAACCCAAAAATGCAGTTTAGTCTTTTCTGAGAAATAAATGACAATTGTTTTAGTGCTTTTCTGAATGAATTCTTTTCATCCATTATTTTGGCAAAGGTGTGAACATGTTTAAAACGTGGGCAGCACAGTAGCATAGTGGTTAGCACAGTTGCTTCGTAGCTCCAGGGTCCCAGTTTGACTCCTGGCTTGGGTCAATGGCTGTGCGGAGTCTGCAAGTTCTCCCCATGTCTGCGTGGGTTTCCTCCGGGTGCTCCGGTTTCCTCCCACAGTCCAAAGATGTGCATGTTAGGTGGATTGGCCATGCTAAATTGCCCTTAGTGTCCAAAAGGTTGGGTGTGGTTAATGGGTTACAGGGTTAGGGTGGCGGCGTGGCCTTAATGAGGTGTTCCTTCCAAGGGCCGGTGCAGACCCACTGCACCGAATTGCCTCCTTCTGCACTGTAAATTGCATGAAAACAAGTAAATAATTCTAAAGAATGGGAAATTGTAAGAACTGTAAATTGAGCATGCTGACTTCTCCAGCCTGACGCTCTACTGTGATCCCAATGCTGGCAGCTGACCTGGGAGCATTTACCTTGATAGTTGTTTCATTAATGTTATCCATTGTGCATTCTTCCGGCCAAGTTGGTATTTTCCAGGCCACACAGAATAGTTCCTTTCCTCCTGTTTCATTTTAAGTACTTTAAAATCCATCATTCTACATGTAACCTATGGGTTGTATCATTTTACATAGGTAACACTCCTTTGTGGAAAAGTCCAGATGCCTTCAGTTTTCTCTCTTATTTAGTAGTTCCTGCAGATTGAAGAATATTCTAAACCCATGGCAATCATGTTGATTTCAGCATGTAAAGTGGATAATGACCAGATTGGTTCTCCAACAATCCCAGGTCGTCACATATTGAATGATCCAAATAGAACCATAGTCACAGCACAGACGGAGGTCATTTGGCCCCTCATGTTTATGCCAACTCTCTGCAAGACCAATCATTTAATCACCCCTGTCCCTTTCTTCATAATCCTCCAATTTCTTTCTCTTCAGTTGATGATCTAATGTTGTTTCGAAAGCCACTGTTGAACCTGCCTCCACCACGCATTGAAGATCCTAACCTCAAGCTGTGTAAATCAGTTTTTCCTCATGTTGCCTATAGTTTTGTTGCAGTTGTCTTCAATCAGTGTCCTCTTGTTCTTGACCCAGCTGTCAATGGGAACAGTCTTTCACTATCTACTTTGACCTTATGAGTTTGGGCAGCTATATCAACTTCTCTCTCAACTTCCTCTTGTGTCAGGAGAACAGTCTCACTTTCGCCACCTGTCCGCGTGGATGAAGTCACTCACCTCCAGAACCACTCTCGTGAATCTTTTCTGCACTCTTCCTAATTCCTTCACATCATTCCTATTTGAAATTCCAGAGATTGTGGGCTGAATTTTCAATTATGCTTTTAAAATAGCTCAGTAGGATGGCACGTCAGTTTTTCAACACCTCCGTATTGTAATGTTTAAAAGAAGGACGGGGAAAGAGCTGATAACCTGCATACTTCCAATTAATTAGCTGTTGAGCTCATTTGAGGAGCTTGTTAACAGGCTAGAGAGGAGAGAATCAATTCTTTAATGTTAATAACGGGAAGGGCGAATGGCTAGAGGCACGGTAATGCACAGCTGTCGTGAGCACAGGCAGAAGCCATTAATGACCGTGATTTCTGATGAAACATTGTGTAAGAAAAAGGATAGTCAAACAGTGGTGTCCCATGTGATGTCGTGAAGCTGCCATCGCATGAGCAAAGGGCTTGAGTTCTTGTGAAGAAGAGGCATGTTTGTACCTGGAGGCAGCTGACCTTCCGCTCTCCTGCTGCATAATTTCTCCAGGCAACGACAAGCCTCGTCATAGCTGCCTTTTACCTTTTGAAATCTCCCTCCATAACTGGTTCTTGTCTCCTCCTCTGCACATTGCTGCGATTTAAACTTGCTTTTATCATTGAAAATCTTTTTGCAAGACTGATGCTCGTGGGGGTTGAGACCCAGAAATTGTCTTGATATTTGGTTCCTGATCCTGGACCAAATGTCCAGGCCTCTAAGTCCAATTTGCTCAGCCTCTTATCATAGGACAACCCTCTTATCCTTGGAACCAGTCTGGTGAACCTTTGCTGTGCTGCCTCTTCCTTTCTATGTGGAATTGAAAAGTGCACACAGCATTCCAGTTGTGGCGGCACCAATGTCGGAAACAATTGGAGCAAGACTTCCCCGTTCTTGTTCCCTAGGCCCCTTACAATAAAGGTCAACATGCCATTTGCTTCCCTTTTATTAATATATTTTGTGTACCCAATTATTTTTTCCAATTAAGGTGCAATTTGGCGTGCCAATCCACCTACCCTGCACATCTTTGGGTTGTGGGGGCAAAACCCACGCAAACATGGGAGAGTATGCAAATTCCACACGGACAGTGACCCAGAGCCGGGATCGAACCTGGGACCTCGGCGTCATGAGGCAGCAGTGCCAACCAACCTTCCTAATAGCCGAATGTATTGTGATGCATGTTAGAAATTGGTGTACATATAGTGGCCGCGATTCAGCAGCTTCATCACGCCCGACTTGGTGTCGGGATGAGGCCGTTCAATCTCAAGCGTTTCACCACGCTCAAAACGTCTCTTGCAAGACGTCACAAATCAGGTTGAGCTGAGCTCACCAGTGCAGGAAATTACTTAAAGATTGACCTTGACAGGGAGTTCCTCGCTGAGGCCAAAACAAAGGCAAAGTACCGTTGAATAGCGAGGTCTTTCTCAGTGCTGCAGCGGCAAGTAACACCTCTCTAAACCACACAGCCAGCTCAACCACGCGCCTAGCTCAACCACGCGCCCAGCTCAACCACGCAATGTCATGTTATGTTCTCTGGGATAACACAGGCTGCAACTGGATGCAGCTTTAACCAAAAGATAACCGGCCTGAAGATCCACATTGGAGGATGTCGTTGTGTAAACCCGCTGCACGAGGTTCAGCTGCTTGCAGGCATGCGCGCCAAGTAGGGATGCTCTGTCTGGCTTGACAATTTCAAAACGTAACCGTGCATGGGTGCTCCGGTTGGAGACGAGTAGATGGCAGGATCCCAGTGCCGTGATGGCATTTCAGTTGTAGTCCAGGAGCCTGCAGGAAGGACCTTGGGGGAACTTCTTGATGCCTTTGAAATCTGCCTGTGAGAGGAGGTTGGCAGAAGTACCTGTGTCCAGCTTAAATTGGATGGAGCAGTGGTTGACCTGCATGACCGCACGCCATTCGTCCGCAGAATCCACAGCGAGGATGGATTGAATTTGTGATGAGTTGGATGTGGCATATTCACATTTGGTAATGATGCCCACACAGTAGGCGGAGTCCAGGCATTCTTCTTCCGGATCCGTTGTGCTGCTAGGATCAGAATCCTGTGATCGTTGTTGCACACTCTGAACGTGTCGGAATTGGGAGCGCTGGCCCCTGACTGGTGTCCAAGCTTCCCACAGTTTAAACATTGCCTGCCGCTTGTAGGGCAATGTTTCTTTAAATTGGCGTCGCTGCAGTTCGAGCACATCATGACGTCGGCATCCTGACGCTCCGCGCGTCGTCGCACATGCGCAGTGCGGGTGTCGGCCGCTTCGTTATCCCGTTCGCATCGCGCATGCGTGGGGCCCTGGGAAAGCACGCAAAATGGCCACCGTCATCATTGCTGAGGCGCTGCATCCGCGAGATGATCTGCACACACTCTGCCCCGAGGGAGGCAAGTTTCTCATTTTCAGCCAATTTGTACTGGGCATAGCGATTTTTGGCGTTCTCATGCACTGTGCATGTTTCAGTCGCGACTGGCAGGGTCATATGCTTGATTTTCAGTAGCTGCTCTCGGAGGATCCGAGTGAACTCCAAACACGATTTGGTCTCTGATCATGGAGTCAGCAATATCACCAAAGTTGCAGGACATGGCTAGCAGGTGGAGGTTAGTTAAGAAGGAGTTGAAAGATTCATCTTTGCCTTGTAGACGCTGTTTGAATATGTAGCGCTCGAAGATTTCATTGGTGTCCACTTCACAGTGACTGTCAAACTTGTCCAGGATGGTCTGAAACTTTGTCTTGTCCTGGCCTTCAGTGAAGTGAAAAGAGTTGAAGAGTTTGATGGCTTGATCACCCGCTGTTGAGAGAAGAAGCATGATCTTGCTTGCATCAGACGCACCCAAGAGGTCTGAAGCTTCGATGTACAGCAGAAACCTTTGCTTGAATGTCCGCCAGTTGACACTGAGATTGCCGGAGGTCCTGAGCTGGTGAGGAGCCTGAATCTTATCCATGGTGATGGGATACATTTGCTGGTCGTCACGGAACGGACTGAGGTAAACCACCTAGATTAAGCCATCCCTTGGTAGGATGTTGGGTTATGTAATCTGGGATAACAAAGGCTGCAACTGGATGCAACTTTAACCAAAAGATACTCCAGACTTTGAAGTTAGTTCAATCTGATTTATTGAACCAGTAGCACAGTTAGCACAGTTCTCTATGAGTTCGACTCTCTGCTAACCTAAGCGTGGTTACTCTGTCTGACTGAACCAGACTAGCTCTTAGCCACATGCTGGAGGCGTGATACTGGACATACACCCTGACTCATGCTGTAGATGTTCATCAGTGGGAAGAGGCGGAGTGCGAGTGCCTCATGCCTTTTATAGTGAGATACCACCCCTGAGTGTCCTGCCTGCTCATTGGTCATGTCCTGTTCTCTGTGTTCATTAGCTGCCTGTCTGTGCATCATTATCTGCATGTCTGCATATCATGACCTCTCCCCCTTTTTCATGACACCACACACCCAGCTAAACCACACCCCCAGCTAAACCACGCACCCAGCTAAACCACGCACCCAGCGTAATAATCCACAGGAGGCAGGGGTTCCGTCTCTACACCAGTATTTATTTGCAATAACTATATACAAGAGCAGCTCCAAACAGTGCTGCTAGCATTCCAGTCAACTTAAAACTGCCTCACAAAGCCTACACAGGTGCTTAAATGGGCCCCCTCAATGAGCTATCATTGAGGGAGCTCGTACTCCAATTGGAGGTCATTACACCCATCCCCCCCCAAAGGTCCGAGGAATTCCTGCCAGCTGGCATTCCTCTGAGCTTCTTCCTGATTCTCATGTCCGTGTCTGTCACCTCTGTGTCGTCTGCCGGGTCGTTCTCTGACGAGGGTGGGATGTACTTTATAGGTGCCCATCTTTTCCTTGACGACCTCCTTGGACGTTGTTCTTCCTCCTCCTCGAGGAGGGGTGGCGCAGTGGCCTCGTCGAACGTGTCCATCTCCAACTCTTGACGACTGGATGACGGGGTCTGGAGAAATTGTTCGGGCCTGGGGTGTGGGTATCTTTTCTGTCTGGGCTATCCCAGCTTGAGGCGGTCCTGCTTCGACTGCCTCCAGGTGTGGTTCCGCTGCCCTTATTTGGTCTAGGTGTTTCTTCAGCACCTTACCTACTATCGAAACTTCATAGGATATGGGCCCTGTTTGGGACTCTACCGTGCCTTTGACCCACATTGGTCCATTACCATAATTCTTGACCCAAACCGGTGTGCCCACCTGGAAATGTCTCTGCTGCTGACTATTATCATGCCCCCTGCATTGGACCGCCTGTTGTTTCTCCACTTTCCCCGTTAAATTTGGGAAAAGGAGACTCAGCCTCGTTCGCAGCCACCTTCCCATTAAGAGTTCAGCTGGCGGTATGCCCGTTGTGGAATGCGGTGTGGTCCTGTAATCAAACAGCCAGCGGGAGAGCTTTGTGTCCATTGACACTGCCGGCTGCTTCTTGAGTCCCGCTTTTAGTGTCTGGACCGCTCTCTCTGCCAGGCCGTTGGACGCTGGATGGTAAGGGGCCGTTTTGATGTGGCGGCCTCCGTTTCGCTTTAGGAATTTTCCACTTGTGAATGCCGTTCCATTGTCCGACACCAATACCTCCGGAAGTCCATCTTTGATTTTTTTAAATGCTGCCACTCCCATTACTGATACAGCCGCACCCGTGTCTTTTTCCATTATTGTCGGCCGACCGTTCACCAGTGGGGTAATCTTAATCGGATCTGCTTTCTTCGTCGCAATATTATACAACTGTTCCCCTTCGGAGGAAGATGGGGCGTCTAGGTTGTGTACTTCCCTGCGTCCCCACCTGCTATTCTTCTTTTGCCATCTCCTTCTAGGGTTTCTGTCGCTGTTACCCCACTCTGTCTGGTGCCAGAAACATTCCTTCTCTGTTGGGGGAGCCTCAGCTGGTAGTTCCCTCTGTCTCCAGTTAGTCCCAGCAAACGTGGGGCAGTTCTGGGGCTTTCCTTTGGCCCTCTATTCCTCATCCTTTTCCTGAGGGTGGCTAACTGGTAGCTGGACACGTTGTGGTAGTCCCTCTCACAGGTATCCACCTCCATTGGCGTGCCCTGTAGTTCCTGCGCCCCACTTGCTGCCTTTTCTATGGACAGTGCGAGCTGTAACGCCCGCCTGCAGTCTAGCTGCATTTCCGCCAACAGGCGCTTCTGTATTGGGAGGTTATTTATGCCACACACTAACCGGTCCTGAAGCATTTCATTTAGCGTCGGGCCAAACTCACATTTTTCCGCCAGCCTTCTCAGGCGGGTCAAGAAATTTGTGACTGACTCTCTGTCTTCCCGCTTCGTTGTGTAGAATCTGGACCTACGCAAAATGAGGGGTGGTTTCGGGTCATAGTGCTCTTCCACCAATTTTGTTAATTCTTGGAAAAGTATCGTGTCCAGCGTATCAGGATAAGTTAGACTACGTATAATGGCAAAGGCGGAAAGTCTGCACGCCGACAGCAGGGTAACCTGTTTCCTTTCGTCCTTCATTATCTCATTGGCCTGGAAGAAGTAACACATTCTCTCCACATACTGGGACCAGTCCTCAATAGTCGGGTCGAATGCATCTAAACTCCCAAAAAACGGCATTTTTGAAATAGCAAGGCTTACCCTCCGAGTGCGGCAGCTGGTCTCCGCAAGGTTCTTTGTTTACCTCGTCGCCACTGTAATAATCCACAGGAGTCAGGGGTTCCATCACTACACCAGTATTTATTTGCAATAACTGTATGCAAGAGCAGCTCCAAACAGTGCTGCTAGCATTCCAGTCAACTTAAGACTGCCTCACAAAGCCTACACAGGAACTTCTCTGAGCCCCCTCAATGAGCTATCATTGAGGGAGCTCATACTCCAATTGGCCAACCAATAATGCCAATTGGAGGTCATTACACCCAGCTCAACCAAACACCCAGCTCAACCAAACACCCCGCTAAACCACACACCCAGCTAAACCACACACCCAGCTAAACCACACACCCAGCTAAACCACACACCCAGCTAAACCACACACCCAGCTAAACCACACACCCAGCTAAACCACACACCCAGCTAAACCACACCCAGCTAAACCACACACCCAGCTAAACCAAACACCCAGCTAAACCACACCCAGCTCAACCACACACCCAGCTAAACCAAACACCCAGCTAAACCACACACCCAGCTAAACCACACCCAGCTCAACCAAACACCCCGCTAAACAGATCCCTAATAGTTCTAGGGATGTAGAGGAAAGAATGGCGAAGATGATTCTGGATAAGAGCGAAAGTAACAGGGTAGTTATTATGGGAGACTTTAACTTTCCAAATATTGACTGGAAAAGATATAGTTCGAGTACAATAGATGGGTCGTTTTTTGTACAGTGTGTGCAGGAGGGTTTCCTGAAACAATATGTTGACAGGCCAACAAGAGGCGAGGCCACGTTGGATTTGGTTTTGGGTAATGAACCAGGCCAGGTGTTGGATTTGGAGGTAGGAGAGCACTTTGGGGACAGTGACCACAATTCGGTGACGTTTACGTTAATGATGGAAAGGGATAAGTATACACCGCAGGGCAAGAGTTATAGCTGGGGGAAGGGCAATTATGATGCCATTAGACGTGACTTGGGGGGGATAAGGTGGAGAAATAGGCTGCAAGTGTTGGGCACACTGGATAAGTGGGGCTTGTTCAAGGATCAGCTTCTGCGTGTTCTTGATAAGGATGTACCGGTCAGGCAGGGAGGAAGGCGTTGAGCGAGGGAACCGTGGTTTACCAAGGAAGTGGAATCTCTTGTTAAGAGGAAGAAGGAGGCCTATGTGAAGATGAGGTGTGAAGTTTCAGTTGGGGCGATGGATAGTTACAAGGTGGCGAGGAAGGATCTAAAGAGAGAGCTAAGACGAGCAAGGAGGGGACATGAGAAGTATTTGGCAGGAAGGATCAAGGAAAACCCAAAAGCTTTCTATAGGTATGTCAGGAATAAGTGAATGACTAGGGAAAGAGTAGGACCAGTCAAGGACAGGGATGGGAAATTGTGTGTGGAGTCTGAAGAGGTAGGCGAGATACTAAATGAATATTTTTCGTCAGTATTCACTCAGGAAAAAGATAATGTTGTGGAGGAGAATGCTGAGCCCCAGGCTAATAGAATAGATGGCATTGAGGTACGGAGGGAAGAGGTGTTGGCAATTCTGGACAGGCTGAAAATAGATAAGTCCCCGGGACCTGATGGGATTTATCCTAGGATTCTCTGGGAGGCCAGGGAAGAGATTGCTGGACCTTTGGCTTTGATTTCTATGTCATCATTGGCTACAGGAATAGTGCCAGAGGACTGGAGGACAGCAAATGTGGTCCCTTTGTTCAAAAAGGGGAGCAGAGACAACCCCGGCAACTATAGACCGGTGAGCCTCACGTCTGTAGTGGGTAAAGTCTTGGAGGGGATTATAAGAGACAAGATTTATAATCATCTAGATAGGAATAATATGATCAGGGATAGTCAGCATGGCTTTGTGAAGGGTAGGTCATGCCTCACAAACCTTATTGAGTTCTTTGAGAAGGTGACTGAACAGGTAGATGAGGGTAGAGCAGTTGATGTGGTGTATATGGATTTCAGCAAAGCGTTTGATAAGGTTCCCCACGGTAGGCTATTGCAGAAAATACGGAGGCTGGGGATTGAGGATGATTTAGAGATGTGGATCAGAAATTGGCTAGCTGAAAGAAGACAGAGGGTGGTGGTTGATGGGAAATGTTCAGAATGGAGTACAGTCACAAGTGGAGTACCACAAGGATCTGTTCTGGGGCTGTTGCTGTTTGTCATTTTTATCAATGACCTCGAGGAAGGCGCAGAAGGGTGGGTGAGTAAATGTGCAGACGATACTAAAGTCGGTGGTGTTGTCGATAGTGTGGAAGGATGTAGCAGGTTACAGAGGGATATAGATAAGCTGCAGAGCTGGGCTGAGAGGTGGCAAATGGAGTTTAATGTAGAGAAGTGTGAGGTGATTCACTTTGGAAGGAATAACAGGAATGCAGAATATTTGGCTAATGGTAAAGTTCTTGAAAGTGTGGATGAGCAGAGGGATCTAGGTGTCCATGTACATAGATCCCTGAAAGTTGCCACCCAGGTTGATAGGGTTGTGAAGAAGGCCTATGGAGTGTTGGCCTTTATTGGTAGAGGGATTGAGTTCCGGAGTCGGGAGGTCATGTTGCAGCTGTACAGAACTCTGGTACGGCCGCATTTAGAGTATTGCGTGCAGTTCTGGTCACCGCATTAGAGGAAGGATGTGGAGGCTTTGGAGCGGGTGCAGAGGAGATTTACCAGGATGTTACCTGGTATGGAGGGAAAATCTTATGAGGAAAGGCTGATGGACTTGAGGTTGTTTTCGTTGGAGAGAAGAAGGTTAAGAGGAGACTTAATAGAGGCATACAAAATGATCAGGGGGTTGGATAGGGTGGACAGTGAGAGCCTTCTCCCGCGGATGGAAATGGCTGGCACGAGGGCACATAACTTTAAACTGAGGGGTAATAGATATGGGACAGAGGTCAGAGGTAGGTTCTTTACGCAAAGAGTAGTGAGGCCGTGGAATGCCCTACCTGCTACAGTAGTGAACTCGCCAACATTGAGGGCATTTAAAAGTTTATTGGATAAACATATGGATGATAATGGCATAGTGTAGGTTAGATGGCTTTGGTTTCGGTGCAACATCGTGGGCCGAAGGGCCTGTACTGCGCTGTATCGTTCTATGTTCTATGTTAAACCACACACCCAGCTAAACCAAACACCCAGCTAAACCACACACCCAGCTAAACCACACCCAGCTCAACCAAACACCCCGCTAAACCACACACCCAGCTAAACCACCCACCCAGCTAAACCACACACACAGCTAAACCACACACCCAGCTAAACCACACACCCAGCTAAACCACACACCCAGCTAAACCAAACACCCAGCTAAACCACACACCCAGCTAAACCACACACCCAGCTAAACCACACACCCAGCTAAACCACACACCCAGCTAAACCACACACCCAGCTAAACCACACACCCAGCTGAACCACACACCCAGCAAAACTACACACCCAGCTAAACCACACCCCGCTAAACCACACACCCAGCTAAACCACACATACAGCTAAACCACACACCCAGCTGAACCACACACCCAGCTGAACCACACACCCAGCTAAACCACACACCCAGCTAAACCACTCACCCAGCTAAACCACACACCCAGCTAAACCACACACCCAGCTAAACCACACCCAGCTGAACCACACACCCAGCTAAACCACACATACAGCTAAACCACACACCCAGCTAAACCACACACCCAGCTGAACCACACACCCAGCTAAACCACACACCCAGCTAAACCACACACACAGCTAAACCACACACCCAGCTAAACCACACATACAGCTAAACCACACACCCAGCTAAACCACACACACAGCTAAACCACACACCCAGCTAAACCACACACCCAGCTAAACCACACACCCAGCTAAACCACTCACCCAGCTAAACCACACACCCAGCTAAACCACACACCCAGCTAAACCACACACCCAGCAAAACCACACACCCAGCTAAACCACACCCAGCTGAACCACACACCCAGCTAAACCACACACCCAGCAAAACCACACACCCAGCTAAACCACACACCCAGCTAAACCACACACCCAGCTAAACCACACTCCCAGCTAAACCACACACCCAGCTAAACCAAACACCCAGCTAAACCACACACCCAGCTAAACCACACACCCAGCTAAACCACACACCCAGCTAAACCACACACCCAGCTAAACCACTCACCCAGCTAAACCACACACCCAGCTAAACCACACCCAGCTAAACCACACACCCAGCTAAACCACACACCCAGCTAAACCACACACCCAGCTAAACCACACACCCAGCTAAACCACACACCCAGCTGAACCACACACCCAGCTAAACCACACACCCAGCTAAACCACACCCAGCTGAACCACACACCCAGCAAAACTATACACCCAGCTAAACCACACACCCACCTAAACCACACACAGCTAAACCACACACCCAGCTAAACCACACACACAGCTAAACCACACACCCAGCTATACCACACACCCAGCTAAACCACACACCCAGCTAAACCACACACACAGCTAAACCACACACCCAGCTAAACCACACACCCAGCTAAACCACACACACAGCTAAACCACACACACAGCTAAACCACACCCAGCTAAACCACACACCCAGCTAAACCACACACCCAGCTAAACCACACACCCAGCTGAACCACACACCCAGCAAAACTACACACCCAGCTAAACCACACACCCAGCTAAACCACACACCCAGCTAAACCACACCCCGCTAAACCACACACCCAGCTAAACCACACACACAGCTAAACCACACACCCAGCTAAACCACACACCCAGCTAAACCACACACACAGCTAAACCACACACCCAGCTGAACCACACACCCAGCTGAACCACACACCCAGCTAAACTACACACCCAGCTAAACCACACACCCAGCTAAACCACACACCCAGCTAAACCACACCCCGCTAAACCACACACCCAGCTAAACCACACCCCGCTAAACCACACACCCAGCTAAACCACACACCCAGCTAAACCACACACCCAGCTAAACCACACATACAGCTAAACCACACACACAGCTAAACCACACACCCAGCTAAACCACACACCCAGCTAAACCACACACACAGCTAAACCACACACCCAGTTAAACCACACACCCAGCTAAACCACACACCCAGCTAAACCACACACCCAGCTAAACCACACACCCAGCTACCCAGCTAAACCACACACCCAGCTAAACCACACCCAGCTAAACCACACACACAGCTAAACCACACACACAGCTAAACCACACGCAGCTAAACCACACACACAGCTAAACCACACACACAGCTAAACCACACACCCAGCTAAACCACACACACAGCTAAACCACACACCCAGCTAAACCACACACCCAGCTAAACCACACCCAGCTAAACCACACACACAGCTAAACCACACACCCAGCTAAATCACTCACCCAGCTAAACCACACACCCAGCTAAATCACTCACCCAGCTAAACCACACACCCAGCTAAACCACACCCAGCTAAACCACACACCCAGCTAAACCACACACCCAGCTAAATCACACACCCAGCTAAACCACACACCCAGCTAAACCACACCCAGCTAAACCACACACCCAGCTGAACCACACACCCAGTTAAACCACACACCCAGCTAAACCACACACCTAGCTAAACCACACCCAGCTAAACCACACACCCAGCTAAACCACACACCCAGCTAAACCACACACACAGCTAAACCACACACCCAGCTAAACCACACACCCAGCTAAACCACACACACAGCTAAACCACACACAGCTAAACCACACATATAGCTAAACCACACACCCAGCTAAACCACACCTAGCTAAACCACACACCCAGCTAAACCACACACCCAGCTAAACCACACACCCAGCTAAACCACTCACCCAGCTAAACCACACACCCCGCTAAACCACACACCCCGCTAAACCACACACCCAGCTAAATCACACACCCAGCTAAACCACACACCCAGCTAAACCACACACCCAGCTGAACCACACACCCAGCCAAACCACACACCCAGCTAAACCACACATACAGCTAAACCACACACCCAGCTAAACCACACACCCAGCTAAACCACACACCCAGCTAAACCAAACACCCAGCTAAACCACACACCCAGCTAAACCACACACAGAGCTAAACCACACACCCAGCTAAACCACACACCCCGCTAAACCACACACCCAGCTAAACCACACACACAGCTAAACCACACACCCAACTAAACCACACACCCAGCTAAACCACACACCCAGCTAAACCACACACCCAGCTCAACCACACACCCAGCTAAACCACACACACAGCTAAACCACACACCCAGCTAAACAACACACCCAGCTAAACCACACACACAGCTAAACCACACACCCAGCTAAACCACACGCAGCTAAACTACACACCCAGCTAAACCACACCCGCTAAACCACACACCCAGCTAAACCAGACACCCAGCTAAACCACACACACAGCTAAACCACACACACAGCTAAACCACACGCAGCTAAACCACACACACAGCTAAACCACACACCCAGCTAAACCACTCACCCAGCAAAACCACACACCCAGCGAAACCAGACACCCAGCTAAACCACACACACAGCTAAACCACACACACAGCTAAACCACACACCCAGCTAAACCACACACCCAGCTAAACCACACACCCAGCTAAACCACACATACAGCTAAACCACACACACAGCTAAACCACACCCGCTAAACCACACACCCAGCTAAACCAGACACCCAGCTAAACCACACACACAGCTAAACCACACATACAGCTAAACCACACACACAGCTAAACCACACACCCAGCTAAACCACACACCCAGCTAAACCACTCACCCAGCAAAACCACACACCCAGCGAAACCACACACCCAGCTAAACCACACACCCAGCTAAACCACACCCAGCTCAACCAAACACCCAGCTAAACCACACACCCAGCTAAACCACACACCCAGCTAAACGACACACACAGCTAAACCACACACCCAGCATAACCACACACCCAGCTAAACCACACACACAGCTAAACCACACACCCAGCTAAACCACACACCCCGCTAAACCACACCCAGCTAAACCACACACCCAGCTAAACCACACACCCAGCTAAACCACACACACAGCTAAACCACACACCTAGCAAAACCACACACCCAGCTAAACCACACACCCAGCTAAACCACATACCCAGCTAAACCACACACACAGCTAAACCACACACCCAGCTAAACCACACACCTAGCTAAACCACACCCAGCTCAACCACACACCCAGCTAAACCACACACCTAGCTAAACCACACCCAGCTCAACCACACACCCAGCTAAACCACACACCCAGCTAAACCACACACCCAGCTAAACCACACACCGAGCTAAACCACACATCCAGCTAAACCAAACACCCAGCTAAACCACACACCCAGCTAAACCACACACCCAGCTCAACCACACACCCAGCTAAACCACACACCCAGCTATACCACACACCCAGCTAAACCACACACCCAGCTAAACCACACACCCAGCTCAACCACACACCCAGCTAAACCACACACACAGCTAAACCACACACACAGCTAAACCACACACCCAGCTGAACCACACACCCAGCTAAACCACACACCCAGCTAAACCACACACCTAGCTAAACCACACACCCAGCAAAACCACACACCCAGCTAAACCACACACCCAGCTAAACCACACACCCAGCTAAACCACACACCCAGCTAAACCACACACCCAGCTAAACCACACACCCAGCTAAACCACACACCCAGCTAAACCACACGCAGCTAAACCACACACACAGCTAAACCACACACCCAGCTAAACCACACACCCAGCTAAACCACACGCAGCTAAACCACACACCCAGCTAAACCACACACAGCTAAACCACACACCCAGCTAAACCACACACCCAGCTAAACCACACACCCAGCTAAACCACACACCCAGCTAAACCACACACCCAGCTGAACCACACACCCAGCTAAACCACACACCCAGCTAAACCACACACCCAGCTAAACCACACACCCAGCTAAACCACACACCCAGCTAAACCACTCACCCAGCTAAACCACACACCCCGCTAAACCACACACCCCGCTAAACCACACACCCTGCTAAACCACACACCCAGCTAAATCACACACCCAGCTAAACCACACACACAGCTAAACCACACACCCAGCTGAACCACACACCCAGCTAAACCACACACCCAGCTAAACCACACACCCAGCTAAACCACACACCCAGCTAAACCACACACCCAGCTAAACCACACACCCAGCTAAACCAAACACCCAGCTAAACCACACACCCAGCTAAACCACACACCCAGCTAAACCACACACAGAGCTAAACCACACACCCAGCTAAACCACACACCCAGCTAAACCACACACCCAGCTAAACCACTCACCCAGCTAAACCACACACCCAGCTAAACCACACACCCAGCTAAACCACACACCCAGCTAAACCACACACACAGCTAAACCACACACCCAGCTAAACCACACACCCAGCTAAACCACACACCCAGCTAAACCACACACCCAGCTAAACCACACACACAGCTAAACCACACACACAGCTAAACCACACACCCAGCTAAACCACACACCCAGCTAAACCACACACCCGCTAAACCACACACCCAGTTAAACCACACGCAGCTAAACTACACACCCAGCTAAACCACACCCGCTAAACCACACACCCAGCTAAACCACACACCCAGCTAAACCACACACACAGCTAAACCACACACACAGCTAAACCACACGCAGCTAAACCACACACCCAGCTAAACCACACCCAGCTAAACCACACACCCAGCTAAACCACACACCCAGCTAAACCACACCCAGCTAAACCACTCACCCAGCTAAACCACACATACAGCTAAACCACACACACAGCTAAACCACACACCCAGCTAAACCACACACCCAGCTAAACCACACACCCAGCTAAACCACACACCCAGCTAAACCACACCCAGCTCAACCAAACACCCAGCTAAACCACACACCCAGCTAAACCACACACCCAGCTAAACCACACACCCAGCTAAACCACACACCCAGCTAAACCACACACCCAGCTAAACCACACACACAGCTAAACCACACACCTAGCAAAACCACACACCCAGCTAAACCACACACCCAGCTAAACCACATACCCAGCTAAACCACACACACAGCTAAACCACACACCCAGCTAAACCACACACCTAGCTAAACCACACTCAGCTCAACCACACACCCAGCTAAACCACACACCCAGCTAAACCACACACCCAGCTAAACCACACACCCAGCTGAACCACACACCCAGCTGAACCACACACCCAGCTAAACCACACCCAGCTCAACCACACACCCAGCTAAACCACACACCCAGCTATACCACACACCCAGCTAAACCACACACCCAGCTATACCACACACCCAGCTAAACCAAACACCCAGCTAAACCACACACCCAGCTCAACCACACACCCAGCTATACCACACACCCAGCTAAACCACACATACAGCTAAACCACACACACAGCTAAACCACACACCCAGCTGAACCACACACCCAGCTAAACCACACACACAGCTAAACCACACACACAGCTAAACCACACGCAGCTAAACCACACACCCAGCTAAACCACACCCCGCTAAACCACACACCCAGCTAAACCACACGCAGCTAAACCACACACCCAGCTAAACCACACCCCGCTAAACCACACACCCAGCTAAACCACACCCCGCTAAACCACACACCCAGCTAAACCACACACCCAGCTAAACCACACACCCAGCTAAACCACACACCCAGCTAAACCACACACCCAGCTAAACCACTCACCCAGCGAAACCACACACCCAGCTAAACCACACACCCAGCTAAACCACACACCCAGCTAAACCACACCCAGCTCAACCAAACACCCAGCTAAACCACACACCCAGCTAAACCACACACCCAGCTAAACCACTCACCCAGCTAAACCACACACCCCGCTAAACCACACACCCCGCTAAACCACACACCCAGCTAAATCACACACCCAGCTAAACCACACACCCAGCTAAACCACACACCCAGCTGAACCACACACCCAGCTAAACCACACACCCAGCTAAACCACACACCCAGCTAAACCACACAAACAGCTAAACCACACACCCAGCTAAACCACACACCCAGCTAAACCACACACCCAGCTAAACCAAACACCCAGCTAAACCACACACCCAGCTAAACCACACACCCAGCTAAACCACACACAGAGCTAAACCACACACCCAGCTAAACCACACACCCAGCTAAACCACACACCCAGCTAAACCACTCACCCAGCTAAACCACACACCCAGCTAAACCACACACCCAGCTAAACCACACACCCAGCAAAACCACACACCCAGCTAAACCACACACCCAGCTAAACCACACCCAGCTAAACCACACACCCAGCTAAACCACACACCCAGCTAAACCACACACACAGCTAAACCACACACCCAGCTAAACCACACACCCAGCTAAACCACGCACACAGCTAAACCACACACCCAGCTAAACCACACGCAGCTAAACTACACACCCAGCTAAACCACACACCCAGCTAAACCACGCACACAGCTAAACCACACACCCAGCTAAACCACGCACACAGCTAAACCACACACCCAGCTAAACCACACCCGCTAAACCACACACCCAGCTAAACCACACACCCAGCTAAACCACACACACAGCTAAACCACTCACCCAGCAAAACCACACACCCAGCTAAACCACACACCCAGCAAAACCACACACCCAGCTAAACCACTCACCCAGCTAAACCACACACACAGCTAAACCACACACACAGCTAAACCACTCACCCAGCAAAACCACACACACAGCTAAACCACTCACCCAGCAAAACCACACACACAGCTAAACCACACGCAGCTAAACCACACACACAGCTAAACCACTCACCCAGCAAAACCACACACACAGCTAAACCACACACACAGCTAAACCACACACACAGCTAAACCACACACACAGCTAAACCACACACCCAGCTAAACCACACACCCAGCTAAACCACACACCCAGCTGAACCACACACCCAGCTAAACCACTCACCCAGCAAAACCACACACACAGCTAAACCACACACACAGCTAAACCACTCACCCAGCAAAACCACACACACAGCTAAACCACACACACAGCTAAACCACACACACAGCTAAACCACACACCCAGCTAAACCACACACCCAGCTAAACCACACACCCAGCTAAACCACACCCAGCTCAACCAAACACCCAGCTAAACCACACACCCAGCTAAACCACACACCCAGCTAAACCACACACACAGCTAAACCACACACCCAGCTAAACCACACACCCAGCTAAACCACACACACAGCTAAACCACACACCTAGCAAAACCACACACCCAGCTAAACCACACACCCAGCTAAACCACATACCCAGCTAAACCACACACACAGCTAAACCACACACCTAGCAAAACCACACACCCAGCTAAACCACACACCCCGCTAAACCACACACCCAGCTAAACCACACACACAGCTAAACCACACACCTAGCAAAACCACACACCCAGCTAAACCACACACCCAGCTAAACCACATACCCAGCTAAACCACACACACAGCTAAACCACACACCCAGCTAAACCACACACCCAGCTAAACCACACACACAGCTAAACCACACACACAGCTAAACCACACACCTAGCTAAACCACACCCAGCTCAACCACACACCCAGCTAAACCACACACACAGCTAAACCACACACCCAGCTAAACCACACACCCAGCTAAACCACACACCTAGCTAAACCACACACCCAGCTAAACCACACACCCAGCTAAACCAAATACCCAGCTAAACCACACACCCAGCTAAACCACACACCCAGCTATACCACACACCCAGCTAAACCACACACCCAGCTATACCACACACCCAGCTAAACCAAACACCCAGCTAAACCACACACCCAGCTCAACCACACACCCAGCTATACCACACACCCAGCTAAACCACACATACAGCTAAACCACACACACAGCTAAACCACACACCCAGCTAAACCACATACCCAGCAAAACCACACACCCAGCTAAACCACACACCCAGCTAAACCACACACCCAGCTAAACCACACACACAGCTAAACCACACACCCAGCTAAACCACACACACAGCTAAACCACACACACAGCTAAACCACACGCAGCTAAACCACACACCCAGCTAAACCACACCCCGCTAAACCACACACCCAGCTAAACCACACACCCAGCTAAACCACACACACAGCTAAACCACACACCCAGCTAAACCACACACACAGCTAAACCACACACACAGCTAAACCACACACCCAGCTAAACCACACACACAGCTAAACCACACACACAGCTAAACCACACACCCAGCTAAACCACACATACAGCTAAACCACACACCCAGCTAAACCACACACCCAGCTAAACCACACACCCAGCTAAACCACACGCAGCTAAACCACACATCCAGCTAAACCACACATACAGCTAAACCACACACCCAGCTAAACCACACACCCAGCTAAACCACACACCCAGCTAAACCACACATACAGCTAAACCACACACCCAGCTAAACCACACCTAGCTAAACCACACACACAGCTAAACCACACACCCAGCTAAACCACACACCCAACTAAACCACACATACAGCTAAACCACACACCCAGCTAAACCACACACCCAGCTAAACCACACACCCAGCTAAACCAAACACCCAGCTAAACCACACACCCAGCTAAACCACACACCCAGCTAAACCACACACACAGCTAAACCACACACCCAGCTAAACCACACCACACACCCAGCTAAACCAAACACCCAGCTAAACCACACACCCAGCTAAACCACACACCCAGCTAAACCACACACCCAGCTAAACCACACACCCAGCTAAACCAAACACCCAGCTAAACCACACACCCAGCTAAACCACACACCCAGCTAAACCACACACACAGCTAAACCACACACCCAGCTAAACCACACACACAGCTCAACCACACACCCAGCTAAACCACACCCAGCTAAACCACACACACAGCTAAACCACACACCCAGCTAAACCACACACACAGCTCAACCACACACCCAGCTAAACCACACACCCAGCTAAACCACACACACAGCTAAACCACACGCAGCTAAACCAAACACCCAGCTAAACCACACACCCAGCTAAACCACACACCCAGCTAAACCACACACAGAGCTAAACCACACACCCAGCTAAACCACACACCCAGCTAAACCACACACCCAGCTAAACCACACATACAGCTAAACCACACACACAGCTAAACCACACACCCAGCTAAACCACACACCCAGCTAAACCACACACCCAGCTAAACCACACCCAGCTCAACCAAACACCCAGCTAAACCACACACCCAGCTAAACCACACACCCAGCTAAACCACACACCCAGCTAAACCACACACCCAGCTAAACCACACACCCAGCTAAACCACACACCCAGCTAAACCACACACCCAGCTAAACCACACACCTAGCAAAACCACACACCCAGCTAAACCACACACCCAGCTAAACCACATACCCAGCTAAACCACACACACAGCTAAACCACACACCCAGCTAAACCACACACCTAGCTAAACCACACTCAGCTCAACCACACACCCAGCTAAACCACACACCCAGCTAAACCACACACCTAGCTAAACCACACCCAGCTCAACCACACACCCAGCTAAACCACACACCCAGCTATACCACACACCCAGCTAAACCACACACCCAGCTATACCACACACCCAGCTAAACCAAACACCCAGCTAAACCACACACCCAGCTCAACCACACACCCAGCTATACCACACACCCAGCTAAACCACACACCCAGCTCAACCACACACCCAGCTAAACCACACACCCAGCTAAACCACACACCTAGCTAAACCACACCCAGCTCAACCACACACCCAGCTAAACCACACACCCAGCTATACCACACACCCAGCTAAACCACACACCCAGCTCAACCACACACCCAGCTAAACCACACACCCAGCTAAACCACACACCTAGCTAAACCACACCCAGCTCAACCACACACCCAGCTAAACCACACACCCAGCTATACCACACACCCAGCTAAACCACACACCCAGCTATACCACACACCCAGCTAAACCAAACACCCAGCTAAACCACACACCCAGCTAAACCACACACCCAGCTAAACCACACACCCAGCTAAACCACACACCCAGCTGAACCACACACCCAGCTAAACCACACACCCAGCTAAACCACACACCCAGCTAAACCACACACCCAGCTAAACCACACACACAGCTAAACCACACACCCAGCTAAACCACACGCAGCTAAACCACACACCCAGCTAAACCACACCCCGCTAAACCACACACCCAGCTAAACCACACACCCAGCTAAACCACACACACAGCTAAACCACACACACAGCTAAACCACACACCCAGCTAAACCACACACCCAGCTAAACCACACACCCAGCTAAACCACTCACCCAGCGAAACCACACACCCAGCTAAACCACACACCCAGCTAAACCACACACCCAGCTCAACCAAACACCCAGCTAAACCACACACCCAGCTAAACCACACACCCAGCTAAACCACTCACCCAGCTAAACCACACACCCCGCTAAACCACACACCCCGCTAAACCACACACCCAGCTAAATCACACACCCAGCTAAACCACACACCCAGCTAAACCACACACCCAGCTGAACCACACACCCAGCTAAACCACACACCCAGCTAAACCACACACCCAGCTAAACCACACAAACAGCTAAACCACACACCCAGCTAAACCACACACCCAGCTAAACCACACACCCAGCTAAACCAAACACCCAGCTAAACCACACACCCAGCTAAAGCACACACCCAGCTAAACCACACACAGAGCTAAACCACACACCCAGCTAAACCACACACCCAGCTAAACCACACACCCAGCTAAACCACTCACCCAGCTAAACCACACACCCAGCTAAACCACACACCCAGCTAAACCACACACCCAGCAAAACCACACACCCAGCTAAACCACACACCCAGCTAAACCACACCCAGCTAAACCACACACCCAGCTAAACCACACACCCAGCTAAACCACACACCCAGCTAAACCACACACCCAGCTAAACCACACACCCAGCTAAACCACGCACACAGCTAAACCACACACCCAGCTAAACCACACGCAGCTAAACTACACACCCAGCTAAACCACACACCCAGCTAAACCACGCACACAGCTAAACCACACACCCAGCTAAACCACGCACACAGCTAAACCACACACCCAGCTAAACCACACCCGCTAAACCACACACCCAGCTAAACCACACACCCAGCTAAACCACACACACAGCTAAACCACACACACAGCTAAACCACACGCAGCTAAACCACACACACAGCTAAACCACACACCCAGCTAAACCACACATACAGCTAAACCACACACCCAGCTAAACCACACACCCAGCTAAACCACACACACAGCTAAACCACACACCCAGCTAAACCACACACCCAGCTAAACCACACACCCAGCTAAACCACACCCAGCTCAACCAAACACCCAGCTAAACCACACACCCAGCTAAACCACACACCCAGCTAAACCACACACCCAGCTAAACCACACACCCCGCTAAACCACACACCCAGCTAAACCACACACACAGCTAAACCACACACCTAGCAAAACCACACACCCAGCTAAACCACACACCCAGCTAAACCACATACCCAGCTAAACCACACACACAGCTAAACCACACACCCAGCTAAACCACACACCTAGCTAAACCACACCCAGCTCAACCACACACCCAGCTAAACCACACACCCAGCTAAACCACACACCTAGCTAAACCACACCCAGCTCAACCACACACCCAGCTAAACCACACACACAGCTAAACCACACACCCAGCTAATCCACACACCCAGCTAAACCACACACCTAGCTAAACCACACACCCAGCTAAACCACACACCCAGCTAAACCAAATACCCAGCTAAACCACACACCCAGCTAAACCACACACCCAGCTATACCACACACCCAGCTAAACCACACACCCAGCTATACCACACACCCAGCTAAACCAAACACCCAGCTAAACCACACACCCAGCTCAACCACACACCCAGCTATACCACACACCCAGCTAAACCACACATACAGCTAAACCACACACACAGCTAAACCACACACCCAGCCAAACCACACACCCAGCTAAACCACACACCCAGCTAAACCAAACACCCAGCTAAACCACACACCCAGCTAAACCACACACCCAGCTAAACCACACACCCAGCTAAACCACACACCCAGCTAAACCACACACCCAGCTAAACCACACACCCAGCTAAACCACACACACAGCTAAACCACACACACAGCTAAACCACACGCAGCTAAACCACACACCCAGCTAAACCACACACCCAGCTAAACCACACACCCAGCTAAACCACACACCCAGCTAAACCACACACACAGCTAAACCACACACACAGCTAAACCACACACCCAGCTAAACCACACATACAGCTAAACCACACACCCAGCTAAACCACACACCCAGCTAAACCACTCACCCAGCTAAACCACACACCCAGCTAAACCACACACCCAGCTAAACCACACACCCAGCTAAACCAAACACCCAGCTAAACCACACACCCAGCTAAACCACACACCCAGCTAAACCACACACACAGCTAAACCACACACCCAGCTAAACCACACCACACACCCAGCTAAACCAAACACCCAGCTAAACCACACACCCAGCTAAACCACACACCCAGCTAAACCACACACACAGCTAAACCACACACCCAGCTAAACCACACACACAGCTAAACCACACACACAGCTCAACCACACACCCAGCTAAACCACACCCAGCTAAACCACACACACAGCTAAACCACACACCCAGCTAAACCACACACACAGCTCAACCACACACCCAGCTAAACCACACACCCAGCTAAACCACACACACAGCTAAACCACACACACAGCTAAACCACACACCCAGCTAAACCACACACCCAGCTAAACCACACACACAGCTAAACCACACACCCAGCTAAACCACACACCCAGCTAAACCACACCCAGCTAAACCACACACCCAGCTAAACCAAACACCCAGCTAAACCACACACCCAGCTAAACCACACACCCAGCTAAACCACACACCCAGCTAAACCACACGCAGCTAATGCACTTGAAACCGGACATAGGAAGGTCTTGGTTGAACTGCACCCATTGTATTTTACATCTGTTACAGTAAGTTCTTCTCTTTCATGTTAATGTGGTTAATTCTTTATTTAAGTTAAAGTTTGTTTTCACATAAAAGATACTAATTGGTCAGAGTCATCACTCCTGAGGTGAAGTGTCCTTGATTCACTGTTTTACAAATTTTTAAAAAATTGTGAGGGGTTCCTATCCGGTATTCAAACAAATGTTGAGATTTGGTCCGGTATCCTAACAGTACTTGCGTGCTATCAATGTTCCTTGTACAAGTGCACCCAAGACTTGCTCAACATCAACACCTGAAACTTTACCGTCTTTTTAGAAAATTTTGGTTACCAAAGTGAATAATTTCACACTTCCCCACAATCTTCTCCATCTGCAACTTTGTTATCCATTGACTTAACCTCATTATAGGCACGATTTTCCCACTGCGCCATGCCAGGCGCGGAGCATGGCGCGATGGATGAAACACTGGGGAGGCCCAAATTGGGCTTCGAGTCAGGTGTGAAATCTTACATGAATCAGCGCAATCTGGATCTTGCCCTCGCTGGGCATGATCCAGGTAATGCTATTTAAATGAGCCATTAGGGAACAGGCCTGGGTAGTACCCTGGCACTCCGCCCCCAGCATCCCCCAAGGGGGGGGGGGGGGGGTAGAGATTGTTGCAGCCTTTCAAAATGGCACTCCAATTGATGAGGAGCTGGTCCTACTGGCGAGTTCAACTCCCCAGTGCCGGAAAACATTCAATGTGTGGCCTCGATGGGGAGGAACTCTCTGAGTCCCCCAAATCCTGCTCATTTCTGCAGAACAGCGGTGTCAAACACTGCATTGCAGTCATCACAAAATACCCCACCCACCAAACCTACCCACAACCGGACTGTTTCCGGTGAATCGCGCCCTATGTCTCATTGCAGCCTCTTTTCTTGTCCTCCTTGCAGCTTACATTCTTACCTCTATTTGTAAGTTTTGCAAATTTAGATCCATTACTCCCTGGCTCTTCATCAAAGTCATTAATATAGATTGTAAACAGTTGATGTCCCTGTCCGATCTTTTCCTCTCTTCATCTTTAAAAGCAAACTCTACATTGTCATGAAGGTGATGACCTTTTCACACAGACTTTGAGCCGTCCTGGTCAGGTTAGAATCTCCAATCTCTTCTATGAATTCCATGTGATGGTATCTGCGGGTTTTTTAATGTGATGAAAGAGCCAACCAGCCCAGTTAAATGTAGGATACCAGGATTTTGTCACAGCAATAGTGAAGGAACAGGGGTATAATTCCAGGCCAGGATGGCAAGTGGCTTGGTGGGGAACTTCCAGCTGGTGGGGTCCCCAGGTATCTGCTGCCCTTGTCCTTCTAGATGGTAGTGGTCGTGGATTTGGAAGATGGTGTCTAAGGAGCGGTGATGAGTTGCTGCAAAACATCTTGTCGATGGTACACATGGCTGCTGCTGCTGTTTGTCGGTGGTGGAGGGAGTGAATGTTTGTGGATGGGCTGCCATTCAAGCGGGCTGCTTTGTTCTGGATTTTATTTACAATAAACAGAGTGCCAATAAATTCACAGGGATTCTGTCTTTGTATGGTAGTTTTCACTATTCACTGACTGATTCACAGCAAAATAGTGGCAGTAGCTAGACACATGGGGCGTCATTCTCCGACCCCCCCGCCGGGTCGGAGAATGGCCGTAGGCCACCGTGAATCCCGCCCCCGCCGAAGTCTCCGGTACCGGAGATTGGGCGGGGGCGGGAATCGGGCTGCGCCGGTTGGCGGGACCCCCCGCTGAATTCTCCGGCCCGGATGGGCCGAAGTCCCGCCCAGAAATTGCCTGTCCCGCCGGCGTAAATCAAACCTGGTATTTACCGGCGGGACCAGGCGGCGTGGGCGGGCTCTGGGGTCCTGGGGGGAGGCGCGGGGCGATCTGACCCCAGGGGGTGCCCCCACGGTGGCCTGGCCCGCGATCGGGGCCCACCGATCCGCGGGCAGGCCTGTGCTGTGGGGGCACTCTTTGCCTTCCGCCTCCGCTACGGCCTCCACCATGGCGGAGGCGGAAGTGACTCTCCCCACTGCGCATGCGCGGGAAACTGACAGGGCCGCTGACGCTCCCGCGCATGCGCTGGGAAACTGCCAGCGGCCGCTGACGCTCCCGCGCATGCGCCGCATTGCCGCGCCAGCTGGCGGGGCAACAAACGCCATTTCCGCCAGCTGGCGGGGCGGAAATCCCTCCGGCGTCGGCCTAGCCCCTCAATGTTGGGGCTAGGCCGCCAAAGATGCGGAGCATTCCGCACCTTTGGGCCGGCGCGATGCCCGTCTGATTGGCTCCGTGTTTGGCGCCAGTCGGCGGACATCGCGCCATGGGGGAGAATTTCGCCCATGATCCAAGTGCAATGTCATCCAAATTCCTCTTCGCTTCCACTGTTTTTTCTTTTGAAAAGACCGATTTATCTACCGAATAGAGCCATATGGACTCAAAACATTAACTGGTTTCTCTCTCCACAGATGCTGCCAGACCTGCTGAGTTTTCCCAGCATTTTCTGTTTTCATTTCAGGGGCAGGATTCTCTCACCCCCCGCCAGGTCGGAGAATCGCCGGGGGCGCGGCGTGAATCCCGCCCCTGCCGGCTGCCGAATTCTCCGGCACCGGGGATTTGGCGTGTGCGGGAATCGTGCCGGTCAACGGCCGCTGGCAGCGCCCCCTTCCGGTGTTTCTCTGGCCCGCGAATGGGCCGAATGGCCACCCGTTTTCAACCAGTCCCGCCGACGTATTTTACACCAGGTGTTTGCCGGCGGGACATGGCTGCGCGGGCGGCCTCGGGGGGATCTGGCCCCGGGAGGTGCCCCCATTGTGGCCTGGCCCGCAATCGGGCCCACCGATCTGCAGGCTGGCCTGTGCCGTGGGGGCACTCTATTCTTCTGCGTCGGCCGCTGTGATCCTCCGCGATGGGCGAGGCGGAAATGAACCCATCCCTGCGCAAGCGCTGGGATGACGCCAGCGCACGCTGATGCTCCTGCGCATGCGTCAACTTGCGCCGGCCAGTGGAGGCCCTTCGGTACCGGTTGGCATGGCGGCAAGCCCCTTCCCCGCTGGCCGGCGCGGCGCAAACCACTCCGCCGCCAGCCTAGCCCCTGAAGGTGCGGAGGATTCCGCACCTTTGGGGCGGCCCGATGCCGGCGTGGTTCACGCCACTCCTTCGCGCCGGTGTTACCCGCCCTGCCGATTCCCTCAGAATCCCGCCTCCTATTTCCAGCATCAACAGTAATTTTCCTTTACACTTGCATAAAGCATGCATTAAAAAAATATTCATCCGTCAGACCCATAAAGGCGATATATCATCTTGAGACTGTTGCCTGGTATAATACTTAAGTATCTTTGCTGCATTGCAGTGATACTGAACCACTGCCAAAATATCAGAAACCCACTCTCCCTGCCCCTCCAAACCCTAAGCTGCCTGTGAGAAATGTCAGAGGAAACCTGCATTAGCAGAGAGTGTATATACAAAATGCTTCATTGATATTTCTCCACTGACTCATCAGGGGCTTTCCACAACTTGCTGGCAGTCTTTCATTTCAGTGCTGTTGACAATCACTAAGTTAGCATTTGAATAAAAATGCGTAAGGACAAGTATGTTCTGTCAAAAACACGGAAGTGGAGGAGTGCTCATTGCACACAGAATAAATGGTATCTCTCTGAAGAGTTTTAATAAATTGAAGGGATTTGCTCCATCTCCACTGCTATTTGTTACTGACTTCTTGGCACAACTCATCAAATGGGTTGCTATGGTAAAGCAAATATTTTTTTAAAATTCATTATTGTTATTGAATTTTTGTACCATTTTTTGGCGACATTAATCTAATCTAAGTTGGTACATACAAATTTTGTGCCAATCCTGCTCCAGTAAATCATTTTGCAGTCTTTTTTCCTTAGGAACATCAGAGTATCGAAAACCACGTTGAAACATTTCCTAAGAAAAGTGTTTGCTGCAATGGCATTGAACCGACTCTGACCTTGCAGTGTGCTTTGTCTATGAAAATTCTCATAATCGAGCTTCAACAATAAATTTGCCTCTGGTGCAATATCTTGGCTCTCACTTGAGCGCGAGTTCTTTTATTTGCCATCTATTTCATATGCTCACTTGGAGTAAAGTGGAGATGTGACAGATGCTTGTGTCTATTCCAAATGTCAAATCTCTATGGTATCAAATGGAGCTCAAACCTGCCTCAAATCTGAGAGCGAGGAATAGCACAGAATGCAGCATTGCACTCAAGTCTTGCCAGATGAAAGGAACCAAATGCAGTGCAGTGAACTGGTCTGAACCGATGGAATATCGAAACTGAGTCGGGAACTCCTGGCTCAAGCCCATTCCGGGACTACCCCATGTAATCTTGGCTGTTCAGTACTGTACTGAGGGAGGATTGTATTGTTCAAGGTGTCATCTCTCTGATAAGACATTGACAACATGCTCTATCTATCTTTTTAGGTAGTTGTAAAGAATACTGTGGCACCATTGAAAGAAAAAGCTGTATTCCCAGTGCCTCAATCGACATCACCAAAATAATTGGAAAATAACTGGTCATTCGTCTGATTTATTGCATGTGGGAGCTTACTACACTCAAATTGGCAGCCATTTTATCTGCATAACAACCGCATCTACCCTGAAAAAGGTCCATTATCTGTGTCAACTATAGCTCACTTCCGCTCTGGGTTTATTTCCTACTACAGGACTTGAGCACAAATATGCCAGTGCTGATGGAGTGCTGCACTGTTGGTGGTGCCGTTTTTTGGATAAGTTGTAAAACCAGGTGCCGCCTGCCCACTCGGGTGACTGTAAAAGATCCCACATGACACTGTTATTGAAAGCAAGCACACAGGTGTAGCAGGCGGTGAAGAAGGCCAATGGTATGTTGACCTTCAGAGTGAGAGGATTCGAGTAAAGGAGGAGGGATGTCTAGCTGCAGTTAGACAGGGCCTTGGTGAGGCCACTCCTGGAATATTGTGAGAAGTTTGGTCTCCTTATCTGAGGAAGGATGTTCTTGCTATGGAGGGAGTGCAGCGAAGGTTTACCAAACTGAGTCCTGGGATGGTGGGATTAACATATGAGGCAAGATTGAATTGGTTAGTATTATATTCACTGGAGCTTAGAAGAATTGGGGGAGGGATTCTCTTAGAAAACTGTAAAATGGCAAGGTAGAGATGCAGGAAGGATATTCCCAATGGTGGGGGAGCCCAGAACCAGGGGTCACACTCTGAGGGTATGGGGTTTACCTTTTAGGACTGAGATGAGGAGAAATTTCTTCACCCAGGGAGTGGTGAGCCTGTGGAATTCTCTCCACAGAAAGCAGCTGAGGCAAAAGCTTTGTATGTTCCAAGAAGGAGTTAGATATAACACTTAGGGCTAATGTGATCAAAAGATATGGAGCAAAAGCGGGATAGGTTACTGAGTTGGATGATCAGCCAGGATCATAATGAATGGCGGAGCAGGCACAAAGGGACGAATGGTCTACACCTGCTCCGTGCCCCAGCCAATGGATATCCCTCAAACAGATAACAGATCATCTTGTCAATATCATATTACTCTTTGTGGGAGTCTGCTGAGCACAAATTGGCCGCTATATTTCCCGCAACAGTGACTACATTTCAATATTGCTTAATCAGCGGTAAAGTGCTTTGAGACATCCGGTGGTTGTGGAAAGCACCGTAAAAATACACAAAATAATTATTTGTTGCTATAAATCTCTTTGAGACGGCCTGAGGGTGCAATAGGGTACGTGATACAAATATACTTTTCTATTTATGCCACTTCCAGATAATTTAGCCTGAACATATCTTCAAGGTTTAACTTAGTTGCCGTTCATTCAAGTGTCAGAATCTAGCATGGCAGCAGAACATCTACTACGCCACACACTGTTGTAGCATTATGTTTATTCTTAAGTTTTCTTGATTGTTCGGCTGCTGTTAGAATCGAAGGCACTTTCCTGTAATTTCAACAGAGATCTTGTCAGCAACATACTTAGTTGTGAAACACTTTCAAACAGATGTCAATCACATGCCCACTGCAGTCATAAAGAAGAAAAGACAGAATCATTAGATTGCATAGTGCAAGCTCCTTTTTGGTATTTGTATGTGAACACAATTCAGTCCGAGTGATGTGATGCAAAATAAAAAGACTCTGTCACTGCTACTATTTAGAGATGTCAGATCTATAACTGACATCTAGAAATGCTGCCTTTTGAAGTTTCATCATAGAATTTACAGTGCAGAAGGAGGCCATTCGGCCCATCAAGTCTGCACCGGCTCTTGGAAAGAGCACCCTACTTAAGCTCACGCCTCCACCCTATACCTGTTACCCAGTAACCCCACTTAACCTTTTTGGACACTAAGGACAATTTATCATGGCCAATCCACCTAACCTACTGACACAGGCAGACAGGTCAGAAACATCAGCAGAAAATGCTGGAAAATCGCAGCACGACTGCCGGCATCTGGATTTGGGTTTATTGTTCAGTGTACCGAGGTATAGTGAAAAGTATTGTTCTGCGTACAGTCCAGACAAGTCGTTCCATGCATGAAAAACATATAACAATGTAAATGCATAGACACAGGCATTGGATGAAGCATACGGAGTGTAGTACTACTCAGTAGAGAAGATTTGTGGAGAAATAAGAGGGTCATTCAGGAGTCTGGTAACAGTGGGGACGAAGCATTTTTTGATTCTGTTAGTGCGTGTTAGCAGCCTTTGTAACTCCTGCCCAATGGTAGAGGTTCGAAGAGAGAATAACACAAATGGAAGGGGTCTTTGATTATGCTGCCCGCTCTCCCAATGCAGCGGGAGGTGTAGACAGAGTCAATAAATGGGAGGCAGGTTCGCGTGATGAAGGATTCGCGTGGAGCAGGCTCACAGGGTTAAATGGCTAACTCCTGATCCTAAGTCCTGTGTTCCTTTTTCCTCTATTCTATTTCAAATTTGTCTCTTCATGACATAAATGTAAAGTAAATTTGAGCAGCATGTAAACTAGGCAACTCATTTAATGATGTCAGTTTCCAGCTGGGTGGGTTAGATGAAAATTCCCCCATTATGTTGGTTAAGAAAATAATTCAACAATAACAAATCAGGGTCGTAAAAAAATTTTTACTAACTATTTCATGGGGTTGTTTAGCACAGGGCTAAATCGCTGGCTTTGAAAGCAGACCAAGGCAGGCCAGCAGCATGGTTCGATTCCCGTAACAGCCTCCCCGAACAGGCGCCGGAATGTGGCGACTTGGGGCTTTTCACAGTAACTTTATTTGAAGCCTACTTGTGACAATAAGCGATTTTCATTTCATTTCATGGACAATGGCACTTTTCACACTGAGAGGGAAATTTTCCATGTCATTTGGTGCATGTGCCTCAATAGTGTCATGTTTCAAAAAGGATTTCATAAATGAGAAGCAATGAGCGAAGATGAGTATAAATTGAACTAGCAGTATTCTAACAGTAATGTTCAGTGGGAAGAGGTGTCCGTAAAAATCCCACAACTTAAATGAGAGGAAGATGATGGAAATGCTGTCATAAGAGATGCAGGTTTGCTTAGGTGGCACTAAATCTGTTACTCATTAACCATTGACCTGTAGAGCAATATTTTGCATTATTAAAGCGCACTTGTTTGTTGTACCACATGTCTATTGAAGAAAGCTCAATGTCCAGCTTAGATAATGATGTACTATTCCAAATGCACGCTGCTCCTGAGTGTTAAATTACGAATTGTAATGACTGCATTTATTGCTTACTGTGGCTTGCCATGTAGATACTGGTGCCTTTTAATATGCACTTACAGAGCAATCAATCAACTGAATAGAGAAGAGGCAGAACTTTGAAATGGTCTTGTGTTTTTCTCACATGACAGTGCAAATTGATAAATTGATTTGTGTTTGTTTTGTCAGTTAACCAAAATCATTCAAACCTATTATTACAATCCTGAAGAAATAGATTCCTGGTCAAATTTATATGGTTTAACTGACTTCAATGGTTATGTACTATTTGCTTAAATTTGTCTTTTTCCTATATTTAGTTGTGATGATATACATGGGATATGATGTAGGATCTCTGTGTCGATGTCAGCCTTAGATGAGCGGTGGCTTGCCATGTAGGGGAAGTATTCCACATTCTCCATTGATCTTGATGGAGGGAGAGGCCGGATCTTGACGGGGCGGGTTGGTAAAGGACTTGACTCTTCTTGAATTTGAGGCTGAGATCGATTCTTCGATACGCTTCCAAAAAGGTGTCAAGCATGGCTTGGAGATTCTCATCTGTGAGAGCAGAGACGGCGATGTCATCGCATACACAACATCACATCCAATCTGCAAGCGCCTTCGGAAGCCTAAGGACGGGAGTCCTTGACAGCCGTGATATCCATACTGATTCCAAGATCCTTGTGTACAAGGCAGTTGCCCTCCCAAAACTTCTATACGACTTAGAAACCTGGACTCTGTACAGATGCTACTTTAAGACCTGGCGAGATATCATCAATACTGTCTGAGATGGATTCTCCGCATCAGCTGGGAGGACAGGCGTACTAACATCAGCGTCCATGAAGGAGCCAAGAGCACTAACATCGAGGCCATGATCATCCAAAGCCAACTTAGCCAGCCACATGCCTTGGATACCAGAGCCCCGAATGCCGAAGCAAATCCTCTTCATCCAGCTCAAGGCTCACGAAAAAGCGAATGACGAAGGAAATGCTTCAAAGATACCCTGAAGGCTTACCTCAAGAAATGCAAAGTCAACACCTGGGAGACCCTTGCTCAAAAAGCATCTACTTGGATGAACCTCCTGATTGAATTTTTAAAGGACACTCGTCAGCAAGAGGCGGTCCGGAAAAGGAGCCTGAGAAAGGAATGCCAGTGATCTTGAGGTCAAGGATCAATCCCAACTCCTAGTAGCACCTGCCAAGTGTGCGGTCAGAGATGCGGCTCTTAAGATCGAGCTCATCAGTCACGCAAGGACCCGCAGAACCCTTGACCAGTGACACAGAGTTTCTTAAGTGGACAATCATACTTGTTAGCGAGTGATCACTGAAGAAGAGGAGGTACATGGGCAGAATGTTATCAACTTTAGTGCAACTACAAATCGGTGTCAAAGGGGCATTTATACAGTTGCTTATGAAAATGTACACTTTATAGAGATTTAAGTTTCAAAACCTCTAATCATCACCTTCTCAAAAAACATGCTCATCCCAATCTATCCTTGCAAACTCCCACTCCACCTCCAAACTTTCCTTATCAAAGTTATTGTTTACCTTCCCCACAATGCTATGTTTGAATCTTTCCAATCAGGCTCCTGTGAGAAAAGAAAGTCACATTCATTGTGTCCTAGGTTTAACATCATACGTTAACTGTGAACCTGACTCACTTGAGCATTCTTGTCTTTAAATCAGCAGATTATGTGTTCAAGTCTCACTAGAGGAAATGTAATTTAGCATTAGATTCAATGTTGAGGGTGTGCTGCATTGTTGTAGGTGTTGTTTGTTGAACAGTGTTAAACAAAGGTCCCATTTGCCTATTTCTGTGAATATCAAAGGACCCATTGACTAAAGAAGAATGGCAAAGCGAATTGTCCAACATCACCAAGCTAAATTAACTGATCTTTCATCTTGTTTTTGCTGTATATCTCGTTGGCAGCTGCATTTGCCTTCATCATAAGTAACTGCACTGAGAACTAATTTTCTGATTGTTAAATGTTTTGTGACATCCTGAGCAAGTGATGAGGATCACTCTGCAGACTATTTCACTTCCCCGGGGACAGACACTGCCATGGGCCTATACCCGAGCAGCTTTCCTCACTGACATCCGATCAATGTTATACGAGCCAACCTGTGCAGCCCACATCGCTTGAAGCAGCGTTCCATGAACACATCTTTCCTCCTCCTTGCCCAAGAATCCAGTGTTAAAACCCGAAGCGTCATTTCACATCTGGAAATTAGGTAAGATTGGATTTTTCAAGTTATATTTTATTCAATTATTTGTAGGAAAACACAGACCATAACTACTATACATCAAGGATGTATGGGCCAGCAGACCCAGTAACCAGGGAACTATGGGTAAACATGGATCAAATGGAGAAAGATAAAGTGAAGATACACGGGATCCTGTCAAACACCCACCGGCAAGCTGCAGTAAGTGGAATTAACTATTAGAATTAAATAAGGCATGTTTTCAAATTAACTCAATAAATTTAGCTGATCTATTTTGACTGCATGATCGCATTGTGTTGGAGGTCAGTACAAAAAAATGGTACATTTCTTTGCAGGTGGACTATACCCAAATTAATTTATCTTATTTTATACTCCTGTACATTTTGCACTTATGTGCCTTTACCATAAAAAATATACCAAGGCACTTCACAAAAAGAGAGGATAATGGAATCAAGGTTAGAGCAAGTGACTTAAAGTGAAAGATGAGGGGATGGATTCTCAGTCCCGCTGCGCCTGTTTTCTGGTGTGGCATGCCCCCGCCAGCAGCGTTCCGGCAGCCGGTCAATGGGGTTTCCCATTGTGGGCATCACCACACCATTGGGAAATCCGCGAGCGTGAGTGCGCTGCCTGCGAAGCAGAGGATCCCGCCGACAGAGATTCCAAGGATTTTAAAATTGGGGAGAGAGATAGAAATATGGGTCTAAATTTTCCGATATTTTTACAAAGTTTTGGTCCTGGCTAGAAAACCAGGGAGAATCACGCTGGTGTCGGTATATTCAGGTTCTTTAATAATTTTTTTTTCTCCATATGATTCACGCCGCAGTCGTGGATTGTGCAGTTTGCCCATCCCACTGCTGTGGAATGCGGCGCACAATCCACGAGTGCGGCGTGAATCATGTGGTGAAAACAAATTGTTAAGGAATCTGAATATACGGTGGCTTTTCTCGCCGTCGACACCTTCGGAGGGACTGGAAGATCCTGCTGTCGAGAAGGGCTGGAAGATCCTGCTGTTGAGAAGGGCTGGAAAATCCCACCCATGGAAGGATTGGGAAAATAATTCCAAAATGCATACCATACCATGATAGCATGTGGTGGAGCAGAGAGAGGGATTACACTGTTTAGAATGAAATATTTTCCAGCTAGTTTTTCAGCCCCTTCAATAAAAGGTGTTTTATCTACTGCAAAATGCTACAATTCTAAATATAGTTTCACAGTGGGACCAGTTCTGGTTCCGATCATTACTCATGATTGTAAAATGATATAAATGAGGCTTAATGATTTGTTTGTCTTTTAAAAATGATAAATTCTGTTTATTTTATTCTCAAACACATTTGATTACTTCATGCAGAGGGTAAATTTGTCCTTCGACTTCCCATTTTATGGCCATTTCCTTAGAGAGATGACTGTGGCTACTGGCGGTAAGTCGCTTTTTATTTAACTCTATTCTTCAGATGAAACGTTAATAATGCAAGCAACAGCGGTTCGATAAATACCGCTTTATTGTAAATTGAGCGGATGCCCCTTATTTGCACAATATTGACATTGATACTGAGAATTCACTTTGGAGGTGAATTTCCTCAATGTTTCTCTTATTTGCTACACCCCCCACCCCCCCCCCCCCCCCAATCCCCAGTCCCATCCCTGGCGCATCAGAGGTTTCTGTCCTTGCGATTGACTTGGGACAACTGTGTTAGTGTGACTGGTGTACCAGTTTAGGTGTGTTAATAATGGCCAAACCACCACCAAGGCTACAGTAGAGCTGTGGAACAAGGATATTTCTACTCGAGAATTTTTAACAGCCTTTGAAGCTATTTGATTCTTTCCTAGATTTAATTCAGATGTCAGATGTGGAAAGCAGTGTTCTAATGCATCTACCATCTGTGGCTGGATTCTCCAGACCCCCAGCCGCGTGTTTCTTGGTGGCGCGCTGTTCGCTGGTGGCGGGTTTCCCTACTCATGCTGCTTGTCAATGGGATTTTCCATTGAAGCCACCCCGCACCACTAGGAAACACACGGGCGGCGGGAAAAGAGAATCCCAACGGCCAGAGAATTCCGGCCCTGCTCTCTTATCTCCATGTGAAATCCTACTCCACCTCACACACAAACAATCAACCTGAATAGGTGTATTCCAAAACAAAACACATGCAAATTCACATTTTGAACAATTGAATGTTAATTTTTGCCTTCAGGATGTTCTTTATTCAATTTTTAAGAAATTATGCCAGAGACTTTCTGAATCTGGTTGCAATATTTTGGTGAACAAAAATTTGATAAACGATAACCTTAAATGCGTGTTTATTCTATCCATTTTGTTGCTATCAATTGTCTGGGCAATTACTTCCTCCACTATGTCTGAAGGATGGGACTTTGCACCGTGTTCACCGCCGATGCAAATGACAATGTGGGTGCAAAATCCCACTACAAGATCTCGTGACGCATTCATCCCTGTCCCTCCCCCCCCCCTAAATCGACACAATATGGTACCCACCCAGGCAGATCGGGAACATCATTGAAATACATTTCCATCTGATTAGCGGGTTCTCCTGCTGTTTCCTATCCGCCCATTGGGTTTTGTTGGTGAGCGAATACATCAGGTCTGGAGCAGCGTGAACCAGGCGAAGAGACCACATTGGGGGCGCACATCCCTAAAGGGGGAGAGGGACAATGCCAGGCAGTGCCAGAAGGAAGGTCAAGGGACGGTGCTCATAGTGGGTTTCTCTGGGAAGTTCTATTGCGGGTGGTGGGGGGTGGTTCCCGTGGGATTCCCCATGTGCTTGGGGCATGGTCCCATGTGTGTATGGGGGGTCCGCATGTGTGTATGGGGCCTCTCCGTGTCCCTCAGGATTTTCTTTTTCTTCTAAGTGCTTCACAATATGGCGAGAATAGCTGGCTGTGCAGTGGGCCTGCCACAAACTTTCCTCAACTGGTCCAACACTTAGAAGAGAAAACAGAAAATTCCACCTAAAGACTCTGTGGGCAGGATCTTCTGGTGCCGCCTGCTGTGGGGATGGTAGCGGGCAGGATGAAAATTTGACGGACCAGCTAAAGGTGTGTTAACTTCGGGCGGGATTTCTGCTGGACTGCAAAATCCCATCCTAAGAGTGGTAGAACTCCACAAGTACTGGCACCCTCCTGGCACCTTGCTTAAATAATTCACTTTGAACACCTTGAAAGTTGACAATGTACTTGTCCACAGGGGTAAGGGGTGGGGGGCTGGAAAGAATAAAGGGCATCATCGCAAACGATTCTGTAACTGCCTAATAGATATGGTCAAGAGGTAAACATGAATGAACTGACCAGAGCTGGCTTATTTTTCTCTCCTGTATCTGGAGATATTCCGATAAATTTTCAACCTTTCTAAAAGGCCAACTCTAATTATACCTCTACTAGATGAGTCTGCATTCTTTGGTTTTCCAATTGATTTCCTGATCTCTTGAAATATCACAATTTTCTACTCTATGGATTTCAACATGTGGTGTTAAATCAATCTGAGCCAGTCATCAGAAGCTGATCTGTCCAGTATCTCTTCGAGTGTTTTATGTATTTTTGAGCTTTCCCTGTGTTAATTTGGGCATCACATCCTGCTTGATTGTAACTGCTGGTACCTGTTGTCCATGCCAACCAACCTCAACTTTAATGATTCCGTTATTCGCAAGGACAATGTATATTTGATAAATGTAACTGTAGCAAAAAAAACGGACACAAAGATAAATTATTGTCAATGTTTGATAAGAAAATAAATCTACTTTTAATACTGTGCATTCTTTATTATCGAATGAATTGCAATAAAACGAAATAGTTGATGCTATTTTATCAGGGCACTGAAAAGCCTGATTTCATCGAATGTGAAATCTATTGTTCATGCAGTCCTTTGGCTGCAGTGTGTCAGATAACAATAATTATTATTATATGAATCTTGTTAATGCATAATTGTTGTAAGCTGAGCATTTTCTGGCCTGAGGAGATATTACACTGATGTTGGCTGTACAGTTTTTCTTTTAATCAGTAAAACCGTTACAAGTCATAAATTGTGGTGAAACTTAAAACAGATGAATAAAAGCAGTGAACAAACTGATTAATGCAATATCACTGTTACTGTGGTGTCTCTGAAATTCCGCAGCGGTCAGAATTTGAAGGTAAGTGTTGATTGCGGACAGGGACTTTGGAAGCGATGCAATTTGGGGAAGTGAAATTGCACTGGCCCTCGGAGAATTGGGAACAGCTTACTTCAGAAAGAAAATATATGATGGAGTTCTCAGGTTATTTTTTTAAAAATTACATTCTGGTAGCTTCTCTAAACCTGCAAAAACATACGTTGGGAGTGGTGCAACTCAGATGGTTAAGGATTTGAGGTGAAATTGAACTTAGAAAACAAATCTGAAAAACCGTGATAAAGAATGAATTATAAATTGCTATGCCGATAATGAAACATATTTTCTATTCAGGCTTAGAAACTTACAATTTTAAATGTTAAGCATTGATTTTTATTTGCTTAGCTGTCTGTACATTTGAGACAATTTCCCTTTCCTTGGCCCACATAAGCTGAATTATAAAGAATCCCTGAATCTTATTTCAAGGCCCCATGTAATATTTTCAAACTGAGCATAGTAGATTTTCTTGGTTCCCTGAAGTGAATATAGCCATAAAAATATTAATCTATTTTAAATGAGGCCACTGCCCGCACAATGGAGTCTGCAACTGTGGATGTGATGAATGGATTTGCAGCAAAAACAAATGAAACTGAAATGATTACAATCTCCAAAAAGGAACAGAATAGCTAATAGGGAATGTGATTGAAGCTTATCAGGGTATGCATAGACCAAGATCAGCAAATAAAATGGGACATACAAGTTCCTGTCCTATTATTATGAGAGCGAATATTATTGTCCAGCACAGCAGGCTAGCCACACAATAACCATGGCAGATTGGATGAATATTCTACCTGTGTTTGATAACTTTAGGCATTCAAGGAGCATTTGTGTTGGACATTAAATGCATGAGGTAGAGTTCGCCATATGACAGATTGAGATGGTTTGTGCTGTGAGGTAATTTGATTGACAAAATGATTTTTCTTATTCTGCACTTTTTGTTATTGTTGTCATGAATAGTAATAATCAGGGCAGCACGGTGGCGCAGTCCCACTCCCATTGCCTTCCCAGCTACCCTGATCTGCCTGCAATTTTATGTGGGGAAGGTGAGATCCAGGGTGACCCAGCTACTGTTGCCCAATTGAGGCTCTTAAGTGGCCAATTAAAGGCCATTTAAGGTCCACTCCCCTCCAGCCTCAGTTTTGTGGCTGGCAGGATGAATTCAGGGGCAGGGGGAATGCCCGGCAGGCCACCTTACTCTGGCCTTAGGCAGGAGGAGGCACCTCGCTCAAGGGTCCCCTTTCCACATCAGGCACTCACCCGTCCCCATGGTCCAGCTTCCCAGTGTTCCCTCCCTTCTCCTGGCTCTCCATCAAGAAACCCACCACCCCCCTTACCACCCTCCCTTGGCCTCACCTCCCCTTGCACTACCTGGCCCAGAACTCTGAAACTTAAACTCTGGGGACTGCTTGTCGTCCAAGTCCTGGCTACTGTTGCCACAGACGGTGCTAGGCTTGACTGGTAGTCTCTGAGATAGACTTCCACTCCTCCTCCGACTGCTAAATTGCTATGGGACAGTTGTGATCGGCACGGCGGGACATTCGGCTGGCAGGATGGGACACTCCACCACACGAAAAATTCTGTCCAATATCTTGTTGCTTGATTTATGCAAATGCGTTGAAATGTTTCTTCAACTCTGTGTCAGCCTGAACAGAGTTTGGCATCATTTAAATAAAAGACAAATTGTGGGTACCAGCATGCGTGGAAAACACAGTCAGCTGGCGCTGAAATTAAAGCACCACTTGGCTTCCCAATAATTCTCAGAGTTAGAATTGCCCTCAAGGCCTGATGGAACAATTGGAGTAAATCTGCTGACTTATATAAAAATCCAAATGACTTCAGGCGCATGTCTTTACCATCTACGATATGGGGCGCAATTTAACTAAACGTCCGTTATGGGGGGATCGGGGGGGTTGTTCCCGACACTTATAGCATTGGGAATGACCCCACTTTCTAACAACACTCTTTTTTTAGGCCCCCAAGGAGAGCTCTGGTCACCTGGGAGTCCTACCAAGTGCTGTTTCACTGGGTCCCGGTTGGGCAGATAGCATTAAAATTAAACCCCTTGTTAGGAATGGTTTGACAGGCCAGCAATACAGTGAATCCATTTGTTCTCACATAGGGGAAGAAGCATGGTCATGTCAGTTCCAATTAGCCTCACATGGATAAAAGCAAATGACTGTGGATGTCTCCGATCCAGCCCCACCGCTCCACACTCCCCACTGTAGTATAAATCTGACCCCATTTCAAGTTCTCTCCAGCTATGACAAAGAGTCACCCAGAGTCGAAACAATAGCTTCCTTCTCTCTCCGCAGATGGTGTCAGACCTGCTGAGATTATCCGGTATTTTCTGCTTTAGCCTCACATGGATGTTACCTCCTTGTTTGAAATATGCTCAAATATGAATGATGTATATTAAATATTAAACAGCATGTTTAAGTAATATGAAGTGGTCATGTGGGCAGCATGGTGACAAAGTAGTTAGCACTGCTACCTCACGGTAGCACAAGTGGATAGCACTGTGGCTTCACAGTGCCATGGTCCCAGGTTCGATTCCTCGTTGGCTCACTGGGTCTGTGCGGAGTATGCACGTTCTCCCCGTGTCTGCGCGGGTTTCCTCCGGGTGCTCTGGTTTCCTCCCACAGCCTAAAGACATGCAGGTCAGGTGGATTGGCGATGCTAAATTGCCCTTAGTGTCCAAAAAAGGTTAGGAGGGTTGCAGGGATAGAGTGGAAGTGAGGGCTTAAGTGGGTCAGTGCTGACTCGATGGGCCGAATGGCCTCCTTCTGCATTGTATGTTCTACGTTCTATGTTCTCACAGCGCCAGGGATCCCTGTTCGATTCTAACCTTAGGTGACTGCGTGGTTTTCCTCCAGGTGCACCGGTTTCCTCCCACAGTCCAAAGATGTGCAGGTTAGGTGGATAGGCCATCCTAAATTGCCCCTTGGTGCCTAAAGATGAGTAGGTTTGGTGGGGATAGGGGAGGAGTGGGCCTATACAGGGTAATCTTTCAGAGATTCAGTGCAAACATGATAGACCGAATGGCCTCCTTCTGCACTGTAGGAATTCTATGGTTCCATGGAAGTGGTTCTCTCAGAGATAAAACCGGTTATCATAGAGCTGGTGTTTTACCCAATATGGAGGGTGATTTTTGAGAGCTCCTGCAGGTGCCTTGAACCAGTTTAGCCCTTTATTTTACCAAAAAATGCCATTTTGGTAAAGCAGTTGAAGCTTGCACTGGAATGGAGGATTGTTAAACAGTTGATTTCACTTAAATTTCCGGTTACTACTCATTATCATAGAATTTTACAGAGCAGAAGGAGGCCATTCGGCCCATCGAGTCTGCACCAGCTCTTGGAAAGAGCACACTACCCAAGGTCAACACCGCCACCCTATCCCCATAACCCAGTAACCCCACCCAACACTAAGGGCAATTTTGGACACTAAGGGCAATTTATCATGGCCAATCCATGATGTGCAGACTCCGCACAGACAGTGACCCAAGCCAGAATCGAACCTGGGACCCTGGAGCTGTGAAGCAATTGTGCTATCCACAAGGCTACCGTGCTGCCCATTAATGAGGCTGCATGGCATTTTGGGGGGTTGCATTTGAAATAACAGCAGCCAGCTGATAGGGAATAAATACCTGGCTGCTCAGAACGTCAAGCACTTTTTACTGTTCGCCTGTCGCTGGAGGTTTGAAGAAGACTTTCGAAACACCTGGAGATTTTCTGGGATGCTTATCAAGTCTTCACCAGTACTGCTCCATGGCTTAGTCTGGAAATTCTCTGAAGGGACTTCACCTAAAATGAATAAGTGCAGTGTTACTCTGCCTTGTTGGAGTCACCAGGAGAAATGAGGTTCTTGGCCATGAGCATCATGCTCGGAGTCCACCTTAGCCTGCAGAACGACTGGAAGGAGAACATGAGGTCAGACAAAGCAGCACGATAGGTCATCAACCTCAAATATTAACTCTGATTTTTCTTTCTCTATGAGCAAATGAAAAGAATACCTTATTGAGAGCTTAGATTGAAGAAGAATAAAAGTGAAGATGGTGTGAAGATCTACCACCTGTGACAAAGTATCTACCTGTCAGGCTGTGGTAAAGTGATGCTGCTGAGAATATGGAGAGTCTTAGTTCTTTTCTGTGCAAAAGTGCAAATATAAAGTACTAAATTGAATAAAGCATTTAATGTTATAGTTTCAATGTACCAATCATTAACCTCATTGTACCAATTACCTTCAACTGAAGATTAATTAAAAACATTTTCAACAATAACATGAGCAGGAGGAAAGAGAGAGAGCTGAGCCAGTGGCAAGAGATAGAGCAAGCAGCCCCAGTTAGGGGAGAGAGAGAGCGGGCCCACTCAGCGATAGACAGGGCTTTAAACTAAATAGTGAATTTGAGGGATCAAGTGTGGGAAGATGTGATAAATTAAAGAGGGAAAACAAGGCAAGAGAGCAAAAGGTAGCAATAAGGGAAATTATCGTCAGAGATGGCAGGAACGGACCGAGCATACAAACTTAAGGCTGAGCCAGCAGATAAGGTGAGAGGTTGTGAAAATAGTAAAAGGACAGAACGAAAGGCACTGTATCTAAATGCACACAGTAATTGTACAAAAATGGATGCAATGAGAATTGAAATAGAAATAAATAGGCATGATCTGATGGCCATTTCAGAGACAGCGCTGTAAGATGAAAAAGGCTGGTTCCTGAATATTCAAGCATGCTACACATTTTGAAAGGACAGGCAGCTAGGAAAAGGGATAGCTCTGTTAATTAGGGATTAGTACAGTAGAGAGAGATGCCTTAGTTCTGAAGATCTTGTTGTAGAATAAATTTGGATAAAGATAAGAAATAATAAAGATAGGAAGTCACTTGTGGGAATAGTTTAGAGGCCCACACTATTGGGCTATACAGGAAGAAATAATGGGGCTTGTGAGAAAGATATGGGGCAGAATTCATGGTCCTGCCAACCCCATTTTCCAATGCGCCGCGCCCCCGCTGGCAGCGGGATCTTCCCATCCCGCAGCCGGCCCATCGGGTTTCCCATTGTGGCCGCCCCATGCCATTGGGAAGACCACGGGCGTGGGTGCACTGCCGGTGAAGCAGAGGATCCCACCGACGAAGAATCCCACAGATGGCGTTAATCATGGGTGTTTTTAATCTACGTATAGATTGGGAGAATCAAATTAGCAAAAGTAGCCAGGAAGGGGAGTTCATTGAGTGCTGTAGGGACAGTTTCTTTCAACACATTCCAGAGCCAACCAGAGAGCAGGCTATTCTAGATCTGGGAATGTACCGCAAAACAAGATTAATTAATGAACTATTAGTAAAGGCACCCCAAGGTAGGAGTGATTATAATGTGATTGAATTTCAGACACAGTTTAAGGGAGAGAAGAGTGGGTCTAAGACTAATATTTGAAATTTAACAAAAGGGCAATTATGGGGGAATGAAGACAGAGCTGGCTAAAGTGAACTAGGAAATCAGCTAAAGCATAGGTCAGTAACGATGCAGTGGCAGATATTTAAGAAGATACTGAAGTGGAAAATAACTTAGAGTTGAGTCAAGTCTATTTATTGGCAAAAGCTTTTGGGAGCAAGCCAGGCACTCCGCAGTGCTCATAGTCACCTTCTCAATGGTACAATGGCTATTAGCCTCTTTTATACATGTACATGGGTTAGTTCCTAATTAGCTTGGGAGGTTACATACACGACCAATTAGGCCCCCCTAGCAACAATTAGCTTCCAATCACATTCCACCCCCCCTAGCAACAATTAGCTTCCAATCACATTCCGCCCCCCTGGCAATAATTAGCTTCCAATCACATTCTTCTGAAACCATTCATTATCTAATGCTGCAACTCCTTGTTCACAATTACAAGGATAACAGGTGTCTCAATAGTTAATGGTCAGTTTGTCAGCTACGAATGACTCAGCAATTAATCGGAACATTGCAGATGTGTTAGTAAGTCAGCTAGAGAATGACTCGCCACTAACCCTTCTTATCAGGTCATTGCAGAATTAGATTGCCGTGGTTGTCAGCCCACTATTGCAGGCATAAGCTAGTGTCGAATGACTTAGCAGTCCACATTATTGCAGGCATAAGCTAATAATTAAACATAATAAAATAAAGAGATTAAATGAATAACCTCTGATGTAAATTTCCCTTAACAATACTTCATAACATTCAGCAAAAATGTCTGAAAAGTGAGAACAGAAAACTCTTAAGGGAAGTATGCAGCATCCATAGCGAACTCGGGATGTTAAGGATAGTACCATATTGATAGAAAAAAATACAGCTGGTCTGGCTGGATCTGCGAGGAGAGAAGATAGAGTTAGTGTTTTGAGTCTGTATGACTCGAAGAAGGCTCTGAAGAAGAGACATGTGGACTCAAAACGTTGGAGACAATCTAACCAAAAATAATCAGAGTCCGTTCTGAGCGGGATTAGCAGGTCATTCAGCGCCGGGAGCAACCCTGCTATCTAACTGCACTATCTAACCGTCGAGGACGCACTTAGCGTAATTTCCTGCACTGAAGAGCTCCGACGAGCGGAGCAGAGTGGTGCTGCCAGACCTCCTGAGCTTTACCAGCATTTCCTGTTTTTGATTCAGGTTTCAGCAACCGCAGTATCTTGCTTATTTTAATATATAAAAGCAGGGATGTTTCGCTATTTTTGTACATGATGTCACTGAGGCCACATCTGGTGTACTGTGTACGGTTTTGATCTCCTTATTTAAGAAGGAGCATAATTGAATTTGAAGCAGTTCAGAGAAGGTTCACTTGACTGATTCCTGGGATGGGCAAGTTATCTTATGAGAACAGGTTGAACAGATTGGACCTTTATCAATTGGAGTTCAGAAGAATAAGCGGTAACCTTATTGAAACATGTAAGATCCTGAGGGGACTTGATAGAGTAGATGTCGAAAGGATGTTTCCCCTTGTGAGAGAGACTAGAACTAGGGGACACAGTTTAAAAATAAGGGTGTCTCCCATTTAAGACAGAAATTAGGAGAATTTTTTTTCTCTCAAAGTGTCGTGAGTCTGTGGAACATTCTTCGCCAGAGAGCAGTGGAGCCAGGGTCATTGAATATTTTTAAGGCAGAGGTAGATTGATTCTTGACTAAAAAAATGAGTCAAAGAGTATTGGTTGGCAGGTGAGTTGGTGTTTATGTAGTGTGAGGTTGGGATGCTTCCAAGGATGGCATTAGTGAAGCTTAAAAGCAAACTACTGTGGATGCTGGAATCTGAAACAAAAGCAGAAAATACTGGACAATCGCAGCAGGTCTGACAGCATCTACAGAGAGAGACGGGAGCTAATATTTTGAGTCTGGATGATTCTTTTAACCAGCAGGTGAAAAAAGCAGACATGAGGGTTGCAATGGTATTGAGAGAGTGAAGAGAGGCGGGAGGCTGGAGTTAACTCAGACATAGCAGCAGATGGTCTTGTTTATCCTTGACTTGATGTGAACAAGCAGTTGGACAATACAAAGACAGTTGTGGAATTTCGATACATGCAGATGAAGAGTTTTCCCAAAATCATTAACAAGCAGCTTATTGCTTAAAGTAAGAAGATGACCCAATTGCAATTGTTCAGAATAGACCTTTTGTGAAGTCTGCCCTTGAAGTTGATGACACAAGACAGGAGAGGCAATAGAGGAATTAAAGTATAGTCAAACCAATAGCACTACAATAAATTGTTTGCAAAATAGAAAATAAGTGGTGGTGTACTTCAATCATTCGACAAATATATCTGGTCAAAATTGCATTGCTTTATTGTTGACCCACAATTACAGATTCTTAAAATGTAAAAACATTGGACATCATGATTCCTACTGTCGTGTTGGGTGTTCCGACACACAAACGAACCAACACGGCTGTAGATGGTACAACTCTGTTTTATTATTCTGTACAATAATAACTATTAACTTCTGGCTGTGGTTCGTACTTCACCAGCTAACCTGTGGACCCAGCCCTAGCACTATCTTAGTGAGGCACTCAGCACATGGTGTATGTCTGAGTGGCACGCTGTGAGCTCTGTGCTCTGCGCTATCGCCTGGTAGAATGAACGGGAACTGTGGTGTTCCCTGTTTTATAGTGCGTGTACTCTCACTGGTGATTGGCTGTGATGTTGTGTGTGTGTTGATTGGTCCATCTACCTGTCCATCAGTGTGTGTGTGTGATTGCACCATGATATGTTAATGTGGATATCATGACACCTACCTTTTGAAAATTATTTATTTTACCTTCGCATTATTTATTGGGAAGTTATTTAGTGTTGCTTTGGAGATCTGATGCACGCAACTGATGGCTCTCAGTCCTTACTTCTGTGAAGGTGGTGAGCAGAAATTAGTGATGCAAATCCAACAATATACATTTTTCAACTGGATCTGAATGATAAAAACGTAGAATTTTTCATCAGATAATACTGTGTCCACTTTTCCATGGGTTAGTTTTTCAATTCATTCCTTGTAAATTGTAAATTGCAGCAAACAAATTGTGACAAACTGCAGCTTTAAGATTTTTCTCTGTAATTTGAGGGAAGAACATTGGTTGTAGTTGGTATAGAAAATGGTAATTAGAAGGATTAATGTGCAGATAGAAATTAGTCCTGTCTTGCTCCATTAAACATTGACAGATGGCTTTCTCTAGTAGAATTATACTTTGATGAAGTTATTCATTTCACATTGATGTGCCTGCCCATGACCAGCTAATGCTCAATACCACCAGTTAATGTGAGTGATTTGCTTAAACAGTTATCAACTAAAATGGAGGTGTCATTTAATTGACCAAAAATAAATGACAGGGCAGAGACACAAAGCACAAATGCACCATTTTTAGCCATCTACCTGGACCTATCACCGTAGAAAGGAAGATGGAAAAATAGACATGGGTCACTTTGTTTTATTGGGCTGGATTTTCATATCTCTTTTTTCAGCAAGAAATTCAATGTATGAAATTTGCTGTCAACACTAAGATGGGCAGGAAAGTAAGTTGTGAAGGGGTCGGAAAAGGGACAGGGATAGTTTAAGTGAGTGGACAGATGGAATATAATATGGGAATATGTGAATTTGTTCACTATGGCAGGAAGAATAAGAGCAGCTTACTATCTAAATTGAGAGAGATTGCAAATTCTGAAGTGCAAAGTGTTTTGGGTGTCTTGGTACATGAATTACAAAACATTAGTATTCAGGTACAGCAAGTGATTAGGGTAGCGAATGAAATCTTGTTGTTTATTGCAAGGGGAATGGAATATAAAAGGGGTGTTTTGTTACAGTTGTACAGAGCATTCATGAGACCACACATGGAGTACTGTGTGCAAGTGGGGTGGCACGGTAGCACAGTGGTTAGCATTCTTGCTTCACAGCACCAGGGTCTCAGGTTTGATTCCTGGCTTGGGTCACTGTCTGTGCGGAGTCTGCACGTTCTCCCCGTGTGTGCGTGGGTTTCCTCCGGGTGCTCCGGTTTCCTCCCACAAGTCCCGAAAGACGTACTGTTAGGTAATTTGGACATTCTGAATTCTCCCTCCATGTACCCGAACAGGCGCCGGAGTGTGGCGACTGGGGGATTTTCGCAGTAACTTCATTGCAGTGTTAATGTAAGTCTACTTGTGACAATAAAGATTATTAAAATTAAAAAATTAAGAAAGGGCATCATTGTATTAGGAATAGTTCAGAGAAGGTTCGCTCAACTGATTTCTGGGAGGAAGGTGTTATTTTATGATGAAAGGTTGGACGGGCTGGTCCTGCATCCATTGGAGTTTAGAATCTTATTGAAACATATAAGATCCTGAGGGTGACTTAACAGAGTGGATAGCAAAAGGCTGTTTCCCCTTATGGAAGAGATTAAAACCTGGAGACAAAGTTTAAAAATAAGGGGCAGGATTCTCCGACCCCACGCCAGGTTGGAGAATCGGCGGGGGGCCGCGCAAATCGCGCCACGCCGCCCCGATGCCAGGACACTCTGCGGAGAATTGGGGCCGGCGTGGTTGGCACGGCTCCAGGCCTCCCCCTCCCCTCCCCCCCCCCCCCTGCGATTCTCCAGCCCGGATGAGCCGAGCGGCCGTAAAAAAAAACCCCGAGTCCATTCTAACGCCGCCGTTCTAACCTGCTCTGAGCCAGTGGGACCTCGGCGTTGAAGGGTCGGGTGGCGGCCTGTGGGGGGGGGGGGGGGGGGGGAGGGGGGTGGGAGAGGGGGGGGGGAGTGCGAGGTCCGACCCCGGGGGGGGGCCTCCGATGTGGCCTGGCCCGTGATCGGGACCCACCGATCGGCGGGCCGGCCTCTCTGTCTCCCGGCCTCCTTTCTTACGCGCCGGCGCCTGTACTCCTTCGCCATGCTGGATCGGGGCCGGCGCGGACAAGGGAGACACCGCGCATGCGCAGAAATCGCGCCGGTGGGACTGCGCATGCGCGGGTTCGTGCCGGTGGGACTGCGCATGCGCGGGTTCGCGGTGGACCCACTGCGCATGCACGCATTCCCTGACGACCATTCCATGGCCTTTTCAGCAACTGGAGCAGCGTGAACCGCTTCAGCGCCCTGCTGGCCCCCTGTAGGGGCCAGATTTGCTGATCCGTCAAGAAACGCGACGGTGCTTCCAACGGCGTCAACACTTAGCCTCAGGATCAGAGAATCCTGCCCAAGGTGTCTCACATTTAGGATGGAAGTGAAGAGAATTGTTTTCTCTCAGATTGTTGTGACTCTATGGAACTCTCTTCCCCAAACAGTGGAAGCTTATTCAATATTTGTAAAGCAGAGGTAGATAAATTCTTGACGAAAAGCGAATCAAAAGACATAGGGGTAGGCAAAATAGTGGTGTTGAGGCCACAATTATATCAGCCATGATTTTATTGACTGGTGGAGGAGTCTTGAAGGGTCTGCTCCAAACCCATGTGTTCATATGCATGACAATTTAAAGGGAGGTTGTGACGGGGCCTCAGAAGGGTTGGTGGAGAGCCTTAGTTTGACAAGAAAGTTACAAGGGGCCATGGAGGGTGGGTGGTGAGCATAGCTCAGCATGGGAGTATTTGGGACTATGTGGAGTGGGTGTGGGCTGCGAGGGCATGAGGTGCCTTGGATCAGCAATTCTGGCCCTTACAGGGGGCCATGGGGAGTGTGTGGAAGGTTAAGCAATGTTGTCTACAGGGTTGTTCTTTGCTTTGCTGCCATTTATACAGCCCGCCTCAGCACTTGGCAGCCCTGTGGCTGCCTCCGAATGCTTTCTGAGTGTGGCAATTCCAAATCCAGGCACCAGTTCTCCCCCCCCCACCCTCCCCCACCCCCACCGCACACCCGAACAGAAATATCGACTTTGCTGGCGTTTTCTCTTGAGATGGATGGATTGAGCTAAGAAATGTCATGTCTCCCACTACCCACCTGGAAGATGAAAATCCTGCCCATTGATTCAAAAATAGAAACATGCATTTAGTGCAGTGGGCTGCTCCATTATACTCGTATGTAGGTCATGTTTTTCATCAGATTTGTTTGTAAAAACATCAAACCCTGCAATGTGTTTTCCACTAACATCCACCTTGTTATCTGTTGAGGCCTTGGGCATTTAGATAATAAGTTTCATGCTCGGTTTAGAAAAATAAAACCCTTAATTCCAAAGCTTCTTGAATCTTCCTGAATTGTCCGAGGGTTTGACTGAGCTCAAATGCAAATAAGAGCTTTATTGAAAGAATATTTATGGCAAGAATTCACATTTCCTTTTAAAGTAAATCTGTAGGTGCACTTGGCTGATCTTCATCATTGTCCTAATTACCTTTTGTGTGGCAAAACACTGAATGGGGAAACCTGTAGCAGTAGCTGATTGAGAAGATTGAATAACAAACCTTAGATGGGTTTCATTAAATAAAGAAAGGTTCTCTTGGCCTTCATAATACATTTGCTCCTGCTGCTTTGGGTGAGGTAAGAATGTGCTCGGCAACATATGTGCTGTATTTTCTTTTTTCATACTTCTGAGTTCTATTGTGATATTTTAGAAATATGTACTAACTAAACATTAAAGAATATGTGCTTACATGTAGCTTTAAACAATATTAGGGTTCAAAAGAATTGATCAATCAGCTAAAACAAAACTTTGCAATAATATTTATAGTTGGATGATATCAGATGAAAAGAAAACAGTGACTGGTAATATTGTTTAAATGCACAATCTTCATATAATCCCTTGTAGAAAATTCTTCTGAAATTGGTATTTTCCCAATGGATAAACCCCACAGTGCCCTGCTTATTCAGATGGAGAGGCGGCACTGCGGTGGTTTATGGCTGCATGTCTCACACAGCTATCTCACAATTTGGGTTCTGGACCACCAGAAGTTGAGAGTTCAAATCCTTGGAAGGCAAGTTATGAAATTGAATTTAATTAATAGCACTAGGCGAAAATAACCAGGAAAGCTGTCAGATTAAAGGAAGGGAACCTTTTTCTCCCCCATCTCACTAACGCACGTCTCTCAAATTGACACGGCATGCTTTACCCTGAATACTCTCTGCTGTGGAATAGCAAGCCCATCAGTGGTAAGAAAGAATTTTGTGAATTCTCACCGAGACAGCAGGAAGAAGAGCAATAAAGTGATATGGCTAGCATTGCATGCATTCAGACACAAAACGTTGCAGAATTCCCAAATGCAGGCATTCAGCACCACCCCTCAATTAGAAAGAGAACATTCAGGAGAATCCAATACATGTGGTTCCAAAAAAACAGAGGAGCTGGCCACCTTTCCAATGGAGTCAGTGGTGCATTTTGTGGGCGGATGCATGGTGGAGGCAGATAGGCAAAGATATAGCTACCTTGAAGAAAGGTTACTTAGAAAAAGGAAATATATTTACACCTCTTGCTTTGTAATAGCAAATCTCCCAATCAGGGCCACAATTCTCCTCTTCCTTCCAGAATCTCAGTGCATTACTTCAACCGCAACCTTATCCTCTCCACACTCAATTCTGCCCCAGTAAACTTAATCGATCATCTGTCCATTAAACATCCAAATCAGTAATATCAACTACAGCTTGATCTGGAGGGGGAGTAATAATTTCGACATATCACATTCTCCCAAAGTGTTTCACTCCTGCATCAGAGGAGTAAAGGATTTAGTATGTTATGTAGGACTGGTGGAAATTACAGACAAACTGCACTATCTATAAGCAAAACTTTGTTTCCACATTCAACAACTTCTCCTTTAACTCCACTTTGGGTAACCACATGGATCCTAGCTATGCAATCCTTTTGGTGGGATATGTGAAACAGGACTTTTTCCAGTGCTGCCACAGTCCCCTTCTCTACCTCTTTTTCTGGTACATTAATGATTCTACCAGCACCATTTTCTGCTCTCACTCTGAACTGGAAATTTTCACCAGCTTGGTTCCAATTGCCGCCCTTCTCCAATGGCCCAGCGCTGAATCTTCCCTTCCCTTCCTTGACTTCTTTGTCTCCATTGTTGGGGATAGGCTATCAACCAACATTCACTAAAAGTCCAGTTTCAAAACGTTAACTCTGTTTCTCTCTCCCCGGATGCTGTGGGACCTGCTGTGTCTTTCCAGCACATTACGTTTGTATTTCATATCTCGAGCATCTTCAGCACTATAAGCCCACTGACCCCTCCTGCTACCTTGACCATAATTCCTCACATCTTGCACCCTAAAAGGCCTCTATTCCATTCTCCCAGCTTCTCTGTCTCCATCACATCTGTCCTGACAATACAACTTCCTTACTAGTGCTTTTCATATTCTTTCCTCAACAAAGAATTCCCACCCCACCACATAGTTGAAGAGACCCTTGACCATGTCCTTTCTATATTCAGCATTTCTGCTCTCACCCCTTCCCCTCCCTCCCACAACAAAAATAGGGTTCCCTTTGTCCTCATCCTCCACCTACCAGCCTCCATAATCAACAGATCATCATATGTCATTTCCACCATCTCCAGTGTGACAAAACTACCATAAACACATTGTCCTTTCCTTCCCACATTCTGAAAGTACCATTCCCTCTGCAACACCCTGATGTACTCTTCACTCACCTCTTTCCTGTGGCACCTTTCCATGCAAGTGGAGAAGGTGAAACAGCTGGCCTTTAGAACTACTCTTCTCACTGTCCAAGGCCCAAACAGCCTTCCAAGTGAAACAGTGATTTCCGTGTTCTTCTTTCTGTGGTGATATGTCTGTAAACAACATTGTAGATAGTTGGTGGTGCAACCTCTAACCAGCGGGTGGTGGTACAGATCTACCATGCAGTTTCTGGACAGGATCCATGTGACAAGGCACTCAGATATAAATGAGGGCAGGTCCGGTGATCCCCGGATGGTTATAAGACGTACATGAAGACAAGCGTAGGGGTAGTTCCAGTAGAGTATAAAGAAACTCCATGATAACTTGCTCTGCATCAGATCGGTACCTTACCATGTGTGATTTAATAAAGATCCTGGTTTGGACAAGTCACAAGCAGTTCTGTGGATTCCTTGCTAGACATCGAATACCGAACACAACACTTTCTATTTAGTATGTAGCTGTTGCTCAAAATGGGGTCTGCTTTACAATTGGGAGACCAAACACAGATTGGGTGATCATTTTGCAGAACACCACCATTCAGTCTGCAAGCATGACCCTGAGATTCTGGTGCCTGACCCTGCTCCCACTCTGATCTTTCTCTTTTGTAGTGTTCCAGTTAAGCTCTAAATGTTAATTTTTACTTAGCACCTCACAACTGTCTGGAGTTAACATTGAGTTCAACAGCTGTCATAATCTTTTTTGCTTGTTTTTCATTGCGGTTTGTTTTTTTCCCTATTATTTCTCTCTTATTCCCTTTACTTTGCTTTCACACATCAGCTGTTCAGGATCCTGCCATTCACACATCCTCTCGCCATATCTTTCGTATTTTTGTTTCTTTTATTACCATTCTCTTTGGCTTTGCACCATGAAAACCTTTGGACATTTAAACTCTCCTGCCCTCCAATCTTTCATAGAACTTCCCTTTTGTTCTTCTCTCCACTATCATCCCAATCCCAAGTGGAGCTCAGGAGGCAAGCAAGGAGATCATTGGGGATGTTGAGCCTGCAGAATGAACGTTTGAACAGCATTTAGGGTGGGGTTGAGTACATAGTCATTTTTGCAATGGAGCTAGAAACAGGGGATCAGAGGAATGGACAGGATATAGCCGTTGAACCCCTGGACTCCTGGTCAATTAGGATACTAACGCTGTGCTTCCTTGGCAAACCAATGAGTAGAAGGATGGAAGGATAGAATCAGGAGAACCAAATGTGGGTTTTTGCTGCTGGTTTAACAAGATGATTTTGATCTTGCCAGAATTAAGCTCATGAATGTTTTGGCTCACTGACTTGATACTGGGATCAGGGGTTATGGGGAGAAGGCAGGAGAATGGGGATGAGAAAATATCAGCCATGATTGAATGGCAGAGCAGACTCGATTGGCCGAGTGGCCTAATTCTGCTCCTATGTCTTATGGAGAAGCAGGAGCGTGATATCTGGCATGGCATGGAGTGTAACGGGGTGAAGTTAGGTTAAAAAAAATTACCATGAGGCAGGTAGTTCCAAATGGGAGACAACAATTTTTTCTAAACAAATTTACAAAAGTGGGTATTACATATTCTGCGTTATTCCATTAACTGGACTGACACCGACTTGTTCAATGCAGTTACAAATTGGAAATCTATTTTACTAAAATGTTGATTTACTGACAGAGTTTTGTGACACATGTATATTTCTACAAGTCTTGAAGCTGGATTCTCTTGCTGTTTGTAATTTTTCCATTGCCCAATGTTGCTAACTGTATGCTTCAGATGTCCACCTTTTTATCAATGGTGGAATGATACTACCTGCTAAGCTGAGGAAAAGATGAGAATCAGTGAGAATTTGGACTTGGTAGTGTGTTTTGTGCCATTTTGGTGTTTCAGTTAGTGGAGACAATACGGGTTAGGAACTATGCATAATCCAATCATGGGAGTCAATGTGGCTTTCCCCATCAACAATAGAATCCTAACAAGTCATCTGTAAGTCAGATCGAGCTATGAAGTTAAATTCCGAGTGCTAACTTGCCACCTGGACTTGGAAGTCGAGGAAGAGGGTGGGTTTGGAGAAAAAGGACTACAATTGAACGACCTACTTATGATGTGGATGGATCGTGTTCACTGCAGCCTACCCCAATGTGCCTGTTTGACAAGGAATCTGAATGTTACAATTATTCTTTTGTCACAGCTAAGTGAAATGTGACAGTCTTAAAGTTTGTGTAGTATGTATGGAACAATTTTAACTTATGATTGGGCATTAAGGGTTGATCCAGTAACCTGGAACTTCAACTAAGAAGTGATGCTCATAAAGAGAGCTTGGGAAATAGCAAGCACATTAGCTGAGTTTGCCCATACATTGGCAAACAGTGAAACACAATAGGATTGATTTTGAAGTGAACATTTCCATTGGGCAGGAGCTAAGGAGAGGAAGCATGCTGCCCCTCAAGGGAAGCTGTCGGAGAGTCCAAATTATTTTGATGTTTTCGTTGTTTGAACTCTGTTGGCAAGCTGTTTGTGAATTTCCATAGCTCGCCAATCTGGGAGAACAGAAAGCATGGCAGTTCCAGATGGGTGATTAGGGAGCAATGGTGGGAGAGCATTCGTTGTCCAAAAGGATCAGTTAATGCTTTTCTTGAGTGGTGTGCTATTTTTATGTTACCAAGCAATGTGATGATAGTAAACCATAGAACAGTCAACAACAAAAGTCAACAGTATAACTTCAAGTTAAATGGAATGAACTGCAGAGGGTAAATTGCCACTCACAATTTGCTTGACATTTTAACCATATTGGGACTACAGAATGTTTAAAAAACCAATACAAACAATGTGCTTTAAAAAAATTTTAAAAATAAATTTAGATTACCCAATTCATTTTTTCCAATTAAGGGGCATTTTAGTGTGACCAATCCACCTACCCTGCACATCTTTGGATTGTGGGGGCGAAACCCACGCAAACACGGGGAGAATGTGCAAACTCCACGCAGACAGTGACCCAGAGCTGGGATCGAACCTGGGACATCAGCGCCGTGAGGCAGCAATGCTAACCACTGCGCCACCGTGCTGCCCACAAACAATGTGCTTGACCACACTCACAGTAAAAGGACATTGAATATTGCAGTTTCATTAAGGAGACGCCAATGATTTAATAAATTAATCATGAAATTAATTAATAAATTAAGAGAAGCATGCGCCAGTGAATTAAATTCGTAAAACAGGTGGCATGAACAAATTAATGAATTATTACAGCAAATAAATTACTGGAGCAGCACATATCAGGGAATTCATAAATGAATTAAAAAAAGATACGAGAAACTATTAAAGTATTTGTCACATGCAACACCAGCAAATCGATAAATTAATACAGAAGCAGACAGTACATTTAAAGGCTATTCTATGCTGCCATTATCCTGCAGGACTTTGGCTAGCCTTGGCTTGAGCAAGGGCAGTGGAAGGAAAAGTCAAGAGATTAGTGAACAGAATGATAGCATAGAGGTATAAATAGTGTGTGTAAGCCTTGAAATTCTGTCAGCATGGTCCCAGCCTCCTCCTGTAGCTTAGTGATGTTAATCATTGACTGATCGAAAGCTGTTTACTGTGTAGCTAACTCAAATTTGATCTTGACGTTTGTCTGGGTGAAAAAGTGTGAACACCACAGAAATGACAAAACACTGAAAGCAACTACTTTATGGCGATTCCACCATTCCCTTGCCAGAGTTATTTATGGAGGATGATCAATATGTTCAATTCGAACTTTCAGGGCTCCCGCTCAGTAGCTACGAGTTACAATCGGTAGTGTTGTAACCACTATATATAGAAATGATGGCAGATCTCTTCAGACTGGAGAAAGACAGACTTCTTGTTCATAATTTGTTTTTCCGGTTATAATCCCACCCAATTAATTTAATCCCATGTGTTGTAGCCAGAAAATGCCAGTAAGTATGAACTGTGAAGTGGGTCATAGGATCATGCATCTAAACATGAATTTTACATTGATGCAAAGTATTACCATTTGTTTTGAGACTTCCTGTAAAAGTATTTTCATTTAGGCTCAGCTCCTGCTTGGAATTAGACCTCAAAATCGAAAAAAATGTTTTCTTTCAGTGCAGGCTCTCACCTTCTCTTAATTTGGGTTACTTTAAGGTTTCAATTTCATTTGTACTTAGCTCTTTACAATGAGCCAGTGCAATGGGAAACGATCCCAGCTGATGTTACAACTGGATGGGAATGTTCCAAAATGAAACCCTCGCTCAATTGACTGTAACTTTAACTTTTAGTTTCAGAAACATCGATGAACAGAGTCACAGGACTGCCAACTAGCTTTTTAAAAAATAACCCTTAAAGAGCTGCTCCCAATCCACATTCCCTAGCTCCTGCTGAATTTTGTCATACTTGGCCTTTCCCCAATTTAGCACTCTTTCTTTAGGACCACTCTCGTCTTTGTCCATGAGTATTCTAAAACTTACGGAATTGAGATTGCTATTCCCAAAGTAATCACCGACTGAAACTTCAACCACCTGGCCGGGATCATTCCCCAATACCAGGTCCAGTATGGACCCTTCCCGAGTTGGACTATTTACATACTGCTCTAAAAACTCTCCTGGATGCTCCTTACAAATTATGCTCCATCTACGCCTCCAACACTACACGAGTCCCATTCAATGCTGGGGAAGTTAAAATCTCCCATCACGACCACCCTATTGCTCCTACATTTTTCTATAATCTGTCTACATATTTGTACCTCTACTTCACGCTCGCTTTTAGGAGGCCTGTAGTAAAGTCCCAACAATGTTACTGCACCCTTCCTCTTTCTTAGCTCTACCCATATTGCCTCAGTGCTCGAATCCTCCATCGTGCCCTCCTTAATCATAGCTGTGATATCATCTCTGACCAGTAATGCAACTCCTCCACTCCTTTTACCTCCCTCTCTATCCCTCCTGACGCATCTATACCCTGGGATATTTAGTTGTCAGTCTTGCCCTTCCCTCAACCAAGTCTCCGTAATACCAATAACATCATATTCCCAGGTACTAATCCAAGCCCTAAGTTCATCTGCCTTACCTGCTACACTTCTCGCATTGAAAAAAATGCACCTCAGATCACCTGTCCCTTTGCGTTCATCATCTCTTCCCTGTCTACTCTTCCCCTTATTCACATTGAATTTATTATCTAGTACCTTACTGGCTTTAGTTGCTGCCTCTTTACTGACTTCTAACTTCCTAATCTGGTTCTCATCCCCCTGCCACATTAGTTTAAAACCTCCCCAACAGTGTTAGCAAAAGCACCCCCTAGGACATTGGTTCCAGTCCTGCCCAGGTCTAGACCATCTGATTTGTAATAGTCCCACCGCCCCAAGAACCGGTTCCAATGTCCCAAAAATCTGAATCCCTCCTGCACCATCTCTCAAGCCACGTATTCATTCTGACTATTCTTGAATTTCTACTCTGACTGTCTCGTGGCACTGGTAGCAATCCTGAGATTACTACCTTTGAGGTCCTACTTTTTAAACTTATCTCCTAACTCCCTATATCCTCATTGTAGGACCTCATCCCATGTTTTACCTATATCGTTGGTGCCTATATGCACCACGACAACTGGCTGTTCACCCTCCCCCTTCAGTATGTCCTGCAGCCGATCCGAGACATCCCTGACCCGTGCACCCGAGAGGCAACACACCATTCAGGAGTCTCGTTTTCGACCACAGAAACGCCTGTCTACTCCCCTTACGATTGAATCGCCTATGACTATAGCCCTGCCAGTCTTTTTCCCGCCCTTCTGTGCAGCAGAGCCAGCCATGGTGCCATGAGCCTGGCTACTATTGCCTTCCCCTGGTGAGTCATCTCCCCCAACAGTATCCAAAACGGTATACCTGTTTTGGAGGGAGATGACCACAGGGGACACCTGCAGTGCCTTCCTGCCCTTTCTCTGCCTTTTGGTCACCCATTCCCAGTGTCCCTCACCAACCCTTATCTGCGGTGTGAACGTGCTAGCCACGACCTCCTCTGCATCGCGGATGCTCCAAAGTGAGTCCATCCGCAGCTCCAGAGCCGTCATGCGGTCTAACAGGAGCTGCAGCTGGACACACTTCCCGCACATGAAGGAGTCCGGGCCATTGGCCGCGTCCCTGAACTCCCACATTGAGCACGAGGAGCATAACACAGGTCTGGGATCTCCTGCCATTTTTACACTTTACCTTAACTGATTACAAATATAATATCAAATAATGAATAAGTGAAAGGAATAAGGATTTTACTTACCAATCACAATACTTACCAACCCAGGAAGAGTTAAATTTCTCCCAGCTACTTACCTTCCCGACAAACCCCTGGCCACTGCTCCCACCGAAAATCTGAAGGCCGCTTCTCCTGAATCCCAAGCTGTGCTCCGGCTCCCTCTCTCTCTCCCACTCCCGGAAATGAAGGCTGCTGGAAATGGGGGCAAGTTTAAACACGTACCTGAATCCCAAGCTGCACTCGCTGCACTCCGGCTCCCTCTCTCGATCCCGCTCCGAAAAATGAAGGCTCACCCTTGTGGCTTACTTGGATTAAGGAAACTAAAAGGGCTCTTTGGAGGGTCAGTGCAGACTCTGATGGGCTGAATGGCCTCCTTCTGCACTGTAGTGATTCTATGACATGACAGAATAAATGATGGTTTCTGCAGAGTGTGATAGTAAGATTTGTGTCTGCCCTTCAACATTAATTTTAAATAGAAAAGAGATAACAGAGAGAAGGGTTTTGTTTTTCACCCACATGTGTATTATAAATAACAAATCACATTTTTCAAATTAAGAAGTATATAGCCTTTAGCTATAAAAATCCATTGTTTGACTTGTACCGAGAGCCTTGCAGACTGAAGATAACCACACAAGTGTCCCAGAGTATGAAGGTAGTCAAACAGATGAAATGAGAATTTATTCACTGCATTTAAATTTGAATGTCTTCATAAATATATAAAGCTATATCCATAAAATTATGGAGGACAAGCAAGGATTTTCAGTTATCTCTTCTATATTTCCAACTCTTCAATATTGCCTTGATTATAATGAACACATTTATTCTATTCGCTCCACATTAAATGCTTTTGCTTTTCAGTTTCAGTTTTTCTTATTTTGTCATCCTTTCTGGATATCTGGCAAGTTATTTTCTTCAATGCTTATTTCATTTGATTTGCCGTCTTATCTCCACAAAGAACAGACATAAACCTTGATGATATTCCTAAGCTTCAGAATCACCAACCAATTGTAAATCGCGCCTTATCCGTAGTCCGCAATATTCCATCAATCTAATCATAGTGAGAGAGAAATGGAAGATCATGCAGTATTAGTAGATTAGGAAGGGCTCCTATTCATAGGCAGTCCCTCGGGGTGGAGGATGACTTGCTTCCACAGTAAAAATGAGTTCTCAGGTGACTGCGTCCAAGGCGTAATCTACAGCCTCTGTCACTGTTGAGGCAGATGGCGGTTGGGGAACCAGGTGGGTGGCGTGCCCGCGTTGCCAAGCGCTCCTTCCACTGTCGACACTTGGCTTCAGCTTGCTCTCGCCGATGAAACTAAGGTGTTCAGTTCATCCTGGATGTTTTTCCTCCACTTTGGGCAGTCTTGGGCCAGGGATTCCCAGGTGTCTGTGGGATGTTTAACTTTTTTAGGGAAGGTATGAGAGTATCCTTGAAGCATTTCTCCTGCCCTCCAGGAGCTCGCTTGCCGTGTCAAAGCTCCAAGTAAAAAGTTTGTTTTGGGAGTCTCATATTAGGCAGTGGATGATGTGGCCCACCTAGCGGAGCTAATCGAGTGTGGTTACTGCTTCAGTGCTGGGGATGAGCAAGAACACTGACGTTGGTGTGCCTATTATGCAAATGAATTTGCAGGATCTTACGGAGGCAGCATTGGTGGTACTTCTCTAGAGTTTTGAGTTGCCTACTTTACATAGTCCTGTCTCTGAGCCACAGAGGAGGGCGGACATCACTACTGTGCAGGGGGCCATGAGTTTGGTGCTGGGTTTGAGATCCTGGTCTTCAAACACTCTCTTACTCAGGCTGCTCTCTCACACTGGAGGTGGTGTTAATTCCCGTCACTGATGTCTGCACATATTGACAAAAGGCTCCCAAATTATGGAAAATGGTCCACGTTGTCCAAATCCTCATTGTGTATTTTGGTAACAAGGGGGACAGTGCTGTGTGAAAGAGCTAGGTTGGTAGAGGGCATTTGTCTTTTGGATGTTTAGTATGAGCAAGCATCTCTTCGCAGGTTTGAGTGTGGAGGCCTTGAGGGCAGACCAGAGGCTGAGGTTACTCTATGTCAGGGTTTTTCAAGCTGCGGGTCGCAACCCATGGGTCGGTCGCGGCGGGTGTTGAGAGGGCCGTGGAGTGATTGTCGTGGCATTCCTAATCGCGGGAGAAGTACCCAACGGTCACAACTGGCTTTTAAATTGAGAATGCCCGTTGCAAGAATAAAAAAATATTTTTTAAAAAAGAGAATGCAGTTTGCAACCGGATTTTAAATGGAACAGTAGTCTTCCAGTCCTAAGCGGCATCAGAGAGAAGGTCATGAGCCAGGCATATACACTGACATCAAGCATCTTTTACAATCGTGCACCTGATGCAAAATCAGGAGGAGAGATTCCTCCACTTTCCAGCTGCAAGGAAGCAAGGCAACAGGACTGTGAAGAACTGAAGATGGATCATTTTAAACAAAGAGAAAACTGAAATCAGGATCAAAGCAGTGTAAAGATGATTTCTTGAGGTATGGCTTTGTTAATTGTGCCAATGCAAAGCCTGTGTGTTATATGCAGGGAAGTACTGGAAAATTAGAGTTTAAAACTCAAGTTTCAACAACATTTGAAGTCTAAGCATGGTGAGTTCGAGGACAAACCTCTTGATTTTTTTCAAAGGATGCAGTGAGAATTTACATCATCAGCTGAAGTCCTTAACAGAAATGTAACATTGAATGACAAAACAAGTGAGATAGTGAGGACCAAACAGGCTCACTGTGGCATTAAATGTGGCGTGGGTCGCAAAGGTTGACACCAGTGCGTGGGTTGCGAAAGTCGGCTGGTTGGTAAAAGTGAGTCTGGGAAACAAGTTTGAAAAACACTGCTCCATGCCTTGTGTGTCACCGGGATTTGTTAGGTTAGCAGTGAGGCGCAGGTTGAACAAGGTTCTCTTATTACGGTCTTTGAGTGCCACAGTGTTGATTTCCCTGTGACATTGGGCACGATTTAACAGAAAAAAAGAGTCCCATTTTGGGCGGGTTTAGCAGAGTCATTGTGACCCCGTTGTATAGAACAGGATTCGTTATTTTTTCGGGCCTCGGCGGACTGCTTTGAGGAGCTCCGCTTACTAGAGCAGGAAGAGATAGAGACGCCAGATTTCTCGAACCCCGACATGACACCCAACACCCCTAACGCACCTGTTGGAAGGTCCACAAGCCTCCCGCACCCCACCACATGGGGAGGGAACCCCCGGGCTCGCTCCCCAGCACCTTGGCACTGCCAGCCTGGGACCCTGGTATGCCCCCTGCCAGGCTGGCAGAGCCACCTGGAAACCCTGGCCGTTACAGACTGGCACCCAGGTGGCACTGCCAGGGTGTCAGGCTGGAAGTCACATGGTGCCCAGGTGGTATAAGCAGTGTCAGGGTGCCCACCCTGCCCAGAGGCCAAACATCTGGGGGCGTCTGATCGCCTGGGAGATCCCCCAAGTGGCGTTCCTCTTGGTTGCTATTTGTGGGGACCAATGTTAAACAGTGTTTGGTTGGGGTCTCCTCGGTGAGGCCGATAGATCCGGGAGGTGGTTAGAGAGTAAAGTGAGCAGTTAAGCTCACTTAAAGATCACGACGTCTTGATGATATCTCGTTAGATCTCACGAGATGTAAAGACTGTACGGGATCCCGGAAGAGGCCTCTTATGGGATTTACCGGCCGCGTCCTGTCCTGATTCCGGCAGTACACTGCAGGTAAATGGCACCGATTGTTTCCATTAGCTACATTGATGTTTATCACAGAGAGACTAGACGGTGATCCTTTCAGTAGCCATCAGCTCCTGTCATAGCACATGGTTGGCACAGTAGCACAGTGGTTAGCACTCTTGCTTCACAGTCCGCACATTCTCCCATGTCTGCGTGGGTTTCCTCTGGGTACCCCGGTTTCCTTCCACGGCCGGGATTCTCCGAGCCTGCGCCGGGAAATTCCCGCCACGCCGCTCCGATGCCAGTGACCGGAGAATCGGCGCCAATTGCGGTCGGCGTGTCACGGTCGGGGGCCGCTGAAATATGCCCCCGTGGCGAATCACCGCGGGCGTTCGGCGAACTCCCGCCAACCTGGCTTACATCTGGTACAACCCGGCGGGAGATCGTGCCCGCGACCGCGGTGGCTGTCCTGGTGGGGACGGGGAGAATCTGACTCTGGGCGGAGCCTCAGCGGTAGCCAGGCCCACGATCGGGGGCCACCAATCGATGGGCCATTGCAATCTGGGGGGGACCGACCTCCTCCGCGCGGACCCGCTGTGTGGCTCCGCCATGTCGGCGGCGCCCGCGCCAAAGTGGGCCGCCGTGTGTGTGCGCGGACCCGCTTGCGGCTGCCGTGCACATGCGCGGCCGCGCGGTCTGGACAGCAGGGCCCCGCCAGCAGCCAGAGCTGCGGGACGCATGCCAGGGCCCTGCTTACCCCCTAGAAAATGAAGGATCATCCCGGACTTTCGAGGAAAAAGTCCGGAGTGATTCTCGCCAGTTTTCCGGTGGCCGTGGGGACTTAATACCCAAAAGGGAGAATCCCGGCCCACAAGTCCCGAAAGACGTGCTTGTTCGGTGAATTGGATGTTCTGAATTCTCCCTCAGTGAACCTGAACAGGTGCCGTAGTGTGGCGACAAGGGGATTGTCACAGTAAGTTTATTGCAGTGTTAATGTAAGCCTACTTGTGACACTAATAAGGATTATTATTACAGGTCTCTCTGATGGAACAAGGTATTGGTTGTGACGGGACTAAAAAGCTCATAAGAAGTGGGAAAATGAATTTTGGGAGAAAACCTGCTTGCAGTATAAAAATAAATAGTAAGAGTTTCTATGGATCTATAAATAGGAAGCAGGCAGCTAAGGTAAATGTGGGACCTCTACTGAACGAGGCTGGTGAATTAATAGCAGCAAAGAAAGAAATTATGGATATGCTAAATTGATTTTTTGCATCTATCTTCACTGTGGAAGATGGGCCGATTTTAAATAACATGGTAGAACTCTAAAAAAATCACAATCACATGGAATAGAGTGTTAGGGAAACTCAAGGGGCTAAAGGCAGACAGGTCACCAAGACTCAATGAACTGCATGCTAAGGTTATAATGAAAGTGGCTGCAGAGATAGTGGACCCATTGGTTGAATTTTTTTGTAACTCACTAAATTCTGGAAAGGTACTGGAAGATTGGAAAAAAAGGGAGAAAGGCAGAAGGCAGGGGAAGTGTAGACCAGTTATTTTAACATCTATTATTGGCAAGATGCTGGAGTCAATAATCAAAGAGGAAATCGCTAACAATTTAGGAAAGCTGAATATAATCAAACACAGTCAATGTGTTTTTATGAAAAGTAAATCATGTTTCACAAATTTGCTTGAATTCTTTGAGTATGTAACACGGAGAGTAGATAGAGGAAACCTGTAGATATAGTGTATTTAGATTTCCAAAAGGATTTGACAAGATGCTGCATAAGAGGTTGGTGCATAAAGTAAAAGCCCATGGAATTGGAGGAAATGTGTCAGCATGGATTACAAACTGGCTGTCACATAGAAAACAGAGATTTAGAATAAATGGGTCATTTTCAGAATTGAAAGATATAACGAGCGGACTACCGCAGGGATCAGTTCTTGGCCCGCAATTGGTCACTATTTACATTAATGAACTAGAGAAGGAACAGACTATAAGGTTTCCAAATTTGCCGAATATACAAAAATAGGTGGAAGGGCATGTTGTGATGAGGACACTGTGATTCTGCAATGGGATATAGATATATTGGGTGACTGGGTGAAACCCTTGCCAACGGTTTTAATGTGGGGAAGTGTGAGGTCATGCATTTCAATAGGAGGTATCAAAAGGCAGATTATTTTTTTTTAATAAATATTTTATTGAAAATTTTTGGTCAACCAACACAGTACATTGTGCATCCTTTACACAATATTATAACAACACAGATAACAATGACCTATTTTATATAAACAAAAAACAAAAAATGAATAAATATTAAATAACAAAAATGAAAACTAGCCCTAATTGGCAACTGCCTTGTCACAAGCTACACCCCCCCCCCCGCCCACCCCCCACCCCCCCACCCCTCCCCCCCCCCCCCCAAATCCTGGGCTGCTGCTGCTGCCTTCTTTTTCCCCCCATCTATCTATCCGCAAGATATTCGACGAACGGTTGCCACCGCCTGATGAACCCTTGAGCCGACCCCCTTAGGACGAACTTAATCCGCTCTAGCTTTATAAACCCCGCCATGTCATTTATCCAGGTCTCCACCCCCGGGGGCTTGGCTTCTTTCCACATTAACAATATCCTGCGCCGGGCTACTAGGGACGCAAAGGCCAAAACATCGGCCTCTCTCGCCTCCTGCACTCCCGGCTCTTGTGCAACCCCAAATATAGCCAGCCCCCAGCTTGGTTCGACCCGGACTCCTACTACTTTTGAAAGCACCTTTGTCACCCCCATCCAAAACCCCTGTAGTGCCGGGCATGACCAAAACATATGGGTATGATTCGCTGGGCTTCTCGAGCACCTCGCACACCTATCCGCCACCCCAAAAAATTTACTGAGCCGTGTTCCAGTCATATGTGCCCTGTGTAATACCTTAAACTGAATCAGGCTTAGCCTGGCACACGAGGACGACGAGTTTACCCTGCTTAGGGCATCTGCCCACAGCCCCTCCTCGATCTCCTCCCCTAGCTCTTCTTCCCATTTCCCTTTTAGTTCATCCACCATAGTCTCCCCTTCGTCCCTCATTTCCCTATATATATCTGACACCTTACCATCCCCCACCCATGTCTTTGAGATCACTCTGTCCTGCACCTCTTGTGTCGGGAGCTGCGGAAATTCCCTCACCTGTTGCCTCGCAAAAGCCCTCAGTTGCATATACCTGAATGCATTCCCTTGTGGCAACCCATATTTCTCGGTCAGCGCTCCCAGACTCGCGAACTTCCCATCCACAAATAGATCTTTCAGTTGCGTTATTCCTGCTCTTTGCCACATTCCATATCCCCCATCCATTCCCCCCGGGGCAAACCTATGGTTGTTTCTTATCGGGGACCCCCCCAGTGCTCCAGTCTTTCCCCTATGTCGTCTCCACTGTCCCCAAATCTTCAGTGTAGCTACCACCACCGGGCTTGTGGTGTAGTTCCTCGGTGAGAACGGCAATGGGGCTGTCACCATAGCCTGCAGGCTAGTCCCCCTACAGGACGCCCTCTCTAATCTCTTCCACGCCGCTCCCTCCTCCTCTCCCATCCACTTACTCACCATTGAAATATTAGCGGCCCAATAGTACTCACTTAGGCTCGGTAGTGCCAGCCCCCCCCTATCCCTACTACGCTGTAAGAATCCCATCCTCACTCTCGGAGTCTTCCCGGCCCAAACAAAACCCATGATGCTCTTTTCAATCCTTTTAAAAAAAGCCTTCGTGATCACCACCGGGAGGCACTGAAACACAAAGAGGAATCTCGGGAGGACCACCATCTTAACCGCCTGCACCCTCCCTGCCATTGACAGGGCTACCATATCCCATCTCTTGAAATCTTCCTCCATCTGTTCCACCAACCGCGTTAAATTTAACCTGTGTAATGTGCCCCAATTCTTAGCTATCTGGATCCCCAGGTAACGAAAGTCTCTTGTTACCTTCCTCAACGGTAGGTCCTCTATTTCTCTACTCTGCTCCCCTGGATGCACCACAAACAGCTCACTCTTCCCCATGTTCAATTTATACCCTGAAAAATCCCCAAACTCCCCAAGTATCCGCATTATTTCTGGCATCCCCTCCGCCGGATCCGCCACATATAGTAGCAAATCATCCGCATACAAAGATACCCGGTGTTCTTCTCCTCCCCTAAGTACTCCCCTCCACCTCTTGGAACCCCTCAGCGCTATCGCCAGGGGCTCAATCGCCAGTGCAAACAGTAATGGGGACAGAGGACATCCCTGCCTTGTCCCTCTATGGAGCCGAAAATATGCCGATCCCCTTCCATTCGTGACCACACTCGCCACTGGGGCCCTATACAATAGCTGCACCCATCTAACATACCCCTCTCCAAAACCAAATCTCCTCAACACCTCCCACAAATAATCCCATTCCACTCTATCAAATGCTTTCTCGGCATCCATCGCCACTACTATCTCCGTTTCACCCTCTGGTGGGGCCATCATCATTACCCCTAACAGCCTCCGTATGTTCGTGTTCAGCTGTCTCCCCTTCACAAACCCAGTTTGGTCCTCATGAACCACCCCCGGGACACATTCCTCTATTCTCATTGCCATTACCTTGGCCAGGACCTTGGCATCCACATTGAGGAGGGAAATTGGTCTGTAGGACCCGCATTGTAGCGGGTCCTTTTCCTTCTTTAAGAGAAGCGATATCGTTGCTTCAGACATAGTCGGGGGCAGTTGTCCCCTTTCCTTTGCCTCATTAAAGGTCCTCGTCAGTACCGGGGCGAGCAAGTCCAAATATTTTCTATAGAATTCAACTGGGAATCCGTCCGGTCCCGGGGTCTTTCCCGTCTGCATACTCCTAATTCCTTTCACCACTTCTTCTACCTCGATCTGTGCTCCCAGTCCCACCTTTTCCTGCTCTTTCACCTTGGGAATTTCCAGCCGATCCAAAAAGTCCATCATTCTCTCCCTCCCATCCGGGGGTTGAGCTTCATATAATTTTTTATAAAATGTCTTGAACACTTCATTCACTCTCTCCGCTCCCCGCTCCATCTCTCCTTCCTCGTCCCTCACTCCCCCTATTTCCCTCGCTGCTCCCCTTTTCCTCAATTGGTGTGCCAGCAATCTGCTCGCCTTCTCCCCATATTCATACTGTACACCCTGCGCCTTCCTCCATTGTGCCTCTGCAGTGCCTGTAGTCAGCAAGTCAAATTCCACATGCAGCCTTTGCCTTTCCCTGTACAATCCCTCCTCCGGTGCTTCCGCATATTGTCTGTCCACCCTCAAAAGTTCTTGCAGCAACCGCTCCCGTTCCTTACTCTCCTGCTTCCCTTTATGTGCCCTTATTGATATCAGCTCCCCCCTAACCACCGCCTTCAACGCCTCCCAGACCACTCCCACCTGGACCTCCCCATTGTCATTGAGTTCCAAGTACTTTTCAATACATCCCCTCACCCTTAGACACACCCCCTCATCCGTCATTAGTCCCATGTCCATTCTCCAGGGTGGGCGCCTTCCTGTTTCCTCCCCTATCTCCAAGTCCACCCAGTGTGGGGCATGATCCGAAATGGCTATAGCCGTATACTCCGTTCCCCTCACCTTCGGGATCAATGCCCTACCCAGCACAAAAAAGTCTATGCGCGAATAGACTTTATGGACATAGGAGAAAAACGAGAACTCCTTACTCCTCGGTCTACTGAATCTCCACGGGTCCACCCCTCCCATCTGTTCCATAAAATCCTTAAGCACCTTGGCTGCTGCCGGCCTCCTACCAGTCCTGGACTTCGACCTATCCAGCCCTGGTTCCAACACCGTGTTAAAGTCTCCCCCCATTATCAGCTTTCCCGTCTCTAGGTCCGGAATGCGTCCCAGCATTCGCCTCATAAAATTGGCATCATCCCAGTTCGGGGCATACACGTTTACCAAAACCACCATCTCTCCCTGTAATTTGCCACTCACCATCACGTATCTGCCCCCGTTATCCGCCACTATAGTCTTTGCCTCGAACATTACCCGCTTCCCCACTAATATAGCCACCCCCCTGTTTTTCGCATCCAGACCCGAATGGAACACCTGCCCCACCCATCCTTTGCGCAGCCTAACCTGGTCTATCAGTTTCAGGTGCGTTTCCTGTAACATAACCACATCTGCTTTAAGTTTCTTAAGGTGTGCGAGTACCCGTGCCCTCTTTATCGGCCCGTTGAGCCCTCTCACGTTCCACGTGATCAGCCAAGTTGGGGGGCTTCCCACCCCCCCCCCCCCCTTGCCGATTAGCCATCATCTTTTTCCAGCTTCTTACCCAGTTCCCACGCAGCTGTATCTCCCCCAGGCGGTGCCCCCCCGCCCATCCTCCACCTCCCCACCTCCCCCCATCACCACCTGTGGGAGAGAGAAAAGTTACCATACCGCAGGATTAGAACATAAAACCCCTCTTCGCCCCCCACATTCGCCCCACCACTTTGTCCAAACGTTCTTTTTAATAATCCACTCATTCCAGTTTTTCTTCTACAATAAAAGTCCACGCTTCATCCGCCGTCTCAAAGTAGTGGTGCCTCCCTTGATATGTGACCCACAGTCTTGCCGGTTGCAGCATTCCAAATTTTATCTTCCTTTTATGAAGCACCGCCTTGGCCCGATTAAAGCTCGCCCTCCTTCTCGCCACCTCCGCACTCCAGTCTTGATAAACGCGGATCACCGCGTTCTCCCATTTACTGCACCGAGTTTTCTTCGCCCATCTAAGGACCATTTCTCTATCCTTAAAACGGAGGAATCTCACCACTATGGCTCTGGGAGTTTCTCCTGCTCTCGGTCCTCGTGCCATAACTCGGTATGCTCCCTCCACCTCCAACGGACCCGTCGGGGCCTCCGCTCCCATTAACGAGTGCAGCATCGTGCTCACATATGCCCCGACGTCCGCCCCCTCCACACCTTCAGGAAGACCAAGAATCCTCAGGTTGTTCCTCCTTGCGTTGTTTTCCAGTGCCTCCAATCTCTCCACACATCGTTTCTGATGTGCCTCCTGTATCTCCGTCTTCACCACCAGGCCATGTATATCGTCCTCATTCTCGGCTGCCTTCGCCTTCACGACCCGAAGCTCCTGCTCGTGGGTCTTTTGTTCCTCCTTTAGCCCTTCGATCGCCTGTAGTATCGGGGCCAACAGCTCTTTCTTCATTTCCTTTTTTATCTCTTCCACGCAGCATTTCAAGAACTCTTGTTGTTCAGGGCCCCATATGAAACTGCCACCTTCCGACGCCATCTTGGTTTTTGCTTGCCTTCCTTGCCGCTGTTCCAAAGGATCCGCTGCAATCCGGCCACTTTCCTCTCCTTTTTCCATCCGTGTCCAGGGGGAATTCCCTTCTGGTTTACCGCACGGTGTTTTTAGCCGTTAAAATTGCCGTTGGGGCTCCTATCAAGAGCCCAAAAGTCCGTTCCACCGGGAGCTGCCGAAACGTGCGACTTAGCTGGTCATCGCCGCACCCGGAAGTCCAAAAGGCAGATTATTATCGAAATGGAGAGAGATTGCAGGTGAGTGAAGTACAAAAGGATCTAAGTGTTCCACTGCATGAATCACAAAAAGCTAGCAAGCAGGTCCAACAAGTACTCAAAAAGGCAAATGGCATTTTGGCCTTTATTGCAAAGGAGTTACAGTTTAAAAATAGGAAGATTTTGTTGCAATTGTCCAGGGTATTGGCAAGGCCTCACCTGGAATACTACAGTTTTGGGCCCTTTACCTAAAAAAGAATATAGTAATATTGGAGGCAGTTCAAAGGAGATTCACCAGGCTAATCCTTGGGATGAGAGGTGTTGTCCTATCAAGAAGGACTAGTCTGGGTCTGTATTCCTTGGAGTTTAGAAGAGTGAGGTGTGACCTTATTCAAACAAATAAGATACTGAGGGGACTTGACAGGGTAGATTGTGAGATGTTTTCACTATTGGGAGGGTCTCGAACAAGGTGACATAACTACAAGATAAAGGGCCGGTTATTTAAAACTGAGGTGCGTAGACAATTCTCCTCCAGGACTCCTCCATCTTGACCCACTCCGCACCTCCCCCTCCTCCCATCGTCTCACCTTCTCCAAATTTGCTGCCCAATAGTAGTGCAGCAGGTTTGTGTGTGCCAACCTCCCTTTCTGCCTCTGTAACAGGGTCCACTTTACCCTCCCCAGTCATATAAACTCCAAAATCACTGTCTCCAATTTCCAGAAGAAGGCCTTCAGGTGAAAGATCAGGAGGGTCTGGATATTCATTTTTGCAACCTGCACCTTCCCAACAAGGACTCCTACATCAGACTCCTATTTATTGACGACAGCTCCGCCTTCAACACCATAATCCCAGCCAAGCTCATATCAAACTCCAAAACCTAGGACTTGGCTCCTCACTCTACAACTGGATCCTCGACTTTCTGACCCACAGACCACAATCAGTAAGAATAAACAACATCACCTCCTCCTCAATACCGAGGCCCTGCAAGGCTGCGTACTTAGCCCCCTTCTATACTCCCTATACACACACGACTGCGTGGCAAAATTTGCTTCCAACTCCATCTTCAAGTTTGCTGACGATAAGACGATAGTGAGCCTGATCTCGAATAATGACGAGTCAGAATACAGGAGGGAGACAGAGAACCTAGTGGAGTGGTGCAGCAGCAACAACAATCTATCCGTCAATGCCAGCAAAACTAAAGAGCTGGTCATTGACTTCAGGAAGCAAAGTACTGTACACACCCCTGTCAGCATCAACGGGGCCGAGGTGAAAATGGTTAGCAGCTTCAAATTCCTAGGGCTACACATCTCAAAAAATCTGTCCTGGTCCACCCACGTCGACGCTACCACCAAGAAAGCACAACAGCACCTATACTTTCTCAGGAAACTATGGAAATTCAGCATGTCCACATTAACTCTTGCCAACTTTTACAGATGCATCATAGAAAGCATCCTATCTGGCTGCATCACAGCCTGGTATGGCAACTGCTCGGCCCAAGACCGCGAGAAACTTCAGAGTTGTGAACACAGCCCAGTCCATCACACAAACCTGCCTTCCATCCATTGACTCCATCTACAGCTCCCTCTGCCTGGGAAAAGCGGGCAGCAAAATCAAAGACCCCTCCCACCCGGCTTACTCACTCATCCAACTTCTTCCATCGGGCAGGAGATACAAAAGTCTGAGAACACACAAGCAGATTCAGAAACAGCTTCTTCCCCTCTGTTACCAGACTCCTAAATGACCCTCTTATGGACTGACCTGATTAACACTACACCCCTGTATGCTTCACCCGATGTCGGTGTTTATGTAATTACATTGTGTACCTTGTGTTGCCCTATTATGTATTTTCTTTTATTTCCTTTTCTTTTCATGTACTGAATGATCTGTTGAGCTGCTCACAGAAAAATACTTTTCACTGTACATAGGTACACATGATAATAAACAAAATCCAAATCCTGCCAGTGTCAGGTGTAATATATCCTCCACCAATGTTGTCAAATATCACCTCTGTATCGTAGCCAATTCCCTCGTCACATGAATTCCCAAGTACCTGAACCTTTCCCTAGCTATCTTAAACGGCAACATCCCCAAGTTGGTCCCCTGCCGCATTCACCGGAAACACCTCGCTCTTCCCAACATTTAACTTATACCCAGAGAAGCCCCCGAACCTCTCCAATATTCCCCTGATCCTACCCATATTCTCCAATGGGTCCAACGCAAACAACAGCAGGAGCCACAGGTTTAAGTCGGAGGAGATGGATGGGATGTATGGGAAGTGGAGTGAGGCGGGGCTGGTGATGGTGAGGGTGAGAGACCAGTATCTGGAAGGGAAGTTTGCAAGTCTGGATGAGTTGTGGGAGAAGTTTGAGTTGCCGAAGGGGAGTGAATTTAGATACATGCAGGTGAGGGGCTTTGCATGAAAGGAGTGAATGACGTTTCCCAGGCTGCTGGAGTACACGCTGTTGGAGCAACTGCTGCTCCCAGATGAGTCGGGAGAGGGTAGGATTGGGGACATATATGGGGGGTTGGGCGATAAGGGGGGAGGGGTGCAAGTGGTGAGGATGAAGAACAAATGGGAGGAGAAATTGGGGGGGAAATAGGCTGGTGACTGTGCTGCAAGGAGATGTGTAGGGTGAAATCAACTTCCTCCTGCACGAGGATTAGTTTTAATTCAGTTCACGGTGATGCACAGAATACATATCACCCGGGCGAGGATGAGTGGGTTCTTTCAAGGAGTTGCTGATGAGTGCGAGAAGTGTGGGCAAGGGCCGGCGAATCCTGCACACATGTTTGGGGCACACATGTTCTGGGGTTGCGAGAGGCTGTAGAGTTACTGGAAAGCAGTTTTGGGACGTTATCTAAAATTGGAGGGGTGGAGGTCAGGCCGGACCCCATGGTGGCTTACTTTGGGGTATTGGAAATGCCGGAGCTGCTGGAATGGAAGGGTGCCGATGTCATGGCCTTCGCCTCTCTAATTACCCGGTGAAGGATCTTGCTAAATTGGAGGTCGGGAAAGCCGCCGGGGGTGGCTGCCTGGCTGTGGGACCTGTATGACTTCCTTCAGTTGGAAAAGATCAAATTTGAGTTGAAGGGGTCGGCGGGGGGCTTAGAGACATGGTGGGGACTGTTCATGACGATGTTTGAGGAACTGTTTGTCGCGGGGGGAGGGTTGGGGAGGAGGGGGAGGGAGGGGAGTAAAAGGGGAAAAATTGTACAAACTGTGGACTGTGAGGCTGTGGAGTGCGTTGTTGTAGATGTTACTGCTTTTTGCGCATGTTTGGAATAAAATACATTAAAGAAAAAATACATTTCTTCTCGCAGAGGGTGGCGAATCTCTGGAATTCTCTGCCCCGGAGGGTGGTGGAGGCGGGATTATTAGTAGTATTTAAAGTGGAGGTGGATAAATATTTGATAGATCGAGGAATAGAGGGCTATGGGGAAATGGCACAGAAAAGGAGTTCAAGCCAGCATAGATCAGCCATGATCGTATTGGGTGGTGGGGCAGGCTTGAAGGGCCCAGAAGCCTCCTCTTGCTTCTATTTCTTGTGTGAATATAACAAAAGAGAAAACTGGCAATGAAAATTGAGGCAAGTACAATTGCTGAAGAAGAAGTTTGTCAACAAAAATAGTGGAGTCGGCATTGGGAGCAACGGAATATTCGCCGGACCAGACACACACACACACATCAGGTGAAGTACTGACACTGTTGCTGAATGTTTCCAAAAAGATTTTGACTACAATTATGAGTAAAGAACAACAGTTCGGGAAACTTGCTTGCCGTTGAAGTGGGTAGAGTCTGGGCTACAGGAACCGCACACGTGCCGAAGCTGAACGGGCTGTGGGTAAGACAAATTCAGCAGTCTTTCGACTCTGTACAGGCCACTACCCAGGGAAAAGTCGAATTACAGTCAGGCAAAAAGGGGGGAAAGAATCTAGTTGCTTGTGAATAAGGGTATCATTTGTGCCATACCCTCAATAGAATTGGAACAGAGGAAGTTGGCTGAAGTATAGACCCGTTACCCGCAGCAGTTTAGCTTCACCACATGTATGGCCCTTGTAGCCCAGACTCTACCCATACCCTAAGATTAGTACCATCATCCTTGGTTCCTCGCGTAAGTCATCCATATTGATGATATGACCAAGGTAATTTATGGATGACTTAAAAAGCCACACTTCTCCTTTTTAACTTTCAAGTTGTGACTCTAAACACTTCAGAGTAGCTTCCAAATTCTTCAAGTGTACCTGTTCACCTGAACCAGTGATGAGTATGTCATCTGAATAACATTGCATCCCATTCAGCTCACTTTGAATTTGATCCATGGATCTTTGAAAACCAGCAGGAGCAGGTGTTATTCCAATAGGAAATCTTCTGCAATGAAACAGACGTTTATGTGTCACCAATGGTGAATAGTGGCTGAGATTCAGCAGCCACATTCATCTGCAGATATGCCTGTGAAAGATGAATTTTACTGAATTACTGCCCTCCAGAAAGTCCAGCAACAAGTCTTCAATAAGCGGCAATGGGTAATGATCTGCGCACACTACTGGATTAATTGTTGTTTTAAAATCTCCACATATTCTCACCGAGCCATCATATTTAAATACAGGAACTATTGCCCTTTCCCAATCACTTGGCGCAACTGTTTCAATGATTCCTGTATGGACTAGTCTTTCTAGTTCTTCTTCAACTTTTGGCCTAATGGCATAAGGTATGGTTCTAGTTATGAGATAGTTTGGTGTGTTATTTGGCTTGATATTTTAAATGCACCGCAACTCCAGTCATTGAGCCTGGTGAATCTTCAAACATCTTCTCCTACTTCGCCAGATGTTGTTGAAGTTGCTCTTTGAATCCACTAGTTTGACAACTATTAACCCAGTATTGTGCTGAATTTAGGAACAAAATTAACGCCTTTAAGCACTTTGTGTGGCACTTGTCAGAAGAATGTGAAAGTGCATACAGTGAGGTAAAAAATGCCTCACAGAGGTCAGAGATGTAGGTTCATTATAATCCCAAGCTGAATTTGTGACCTACCTGCAATGCCTCACCCAGTGGGGTTGGTGCAGTTGTCACGCACATAATGCCTTCAGAAGAGAAACGATCAATAACATTTGCTTCACAAACTCTTACTCGCACAGGACCGAATTACACTCAGCCAGAAAAAGAGGTTTTGAGCATCATGTTTGGAGTAAGAAGGTTTCACCACTACCTTTATGGACATCATTTTACTCTTTTGACGGAACATCGACCCTTGATGACAATCTTTGGGCAGTATAAAGGTATTCCTTCTTTGGCAGCTAGTAGGTTACAAAGATGGCCTTTGATATTGTCAGTACACACGTACGATATCCATAATCGCAAGTCACAGCAGTATGCAAACGCTGATGCTTTGTCAAGATTACCGTTATATGTCAGGCATTGAATCTAAAGTACATTTTGTCGACATTCTGTATTTCTCGCTTGTGAATTCATTTCAAGTTCAGAGATACGCAAGAACTGATTCAGTGATGGGGAAGGTGATAGACTTGGTCCAAAAAGGAACACTGTCCGACATTCATAGGAAAAATCCAGACCATAGCCCTACATCATATGAAGACTTGAGTTGACAGTGCACAATGGAATCTTATTATGGGAAATTCGTATGATTATCCCTCTGTGCTTGCGAAGTAAAGTCCTGACCAACTACCTGAGGGACATCCTAGTGAGATGAGGGTGAAGGAACTGGCATGCAGTTGTTTTTGGTGGCCAGGATTAGATGCTGAAATTGAAGAGAAAGTTGGTCAATGTTCTGTGCATAACTAAGGAACACCCCACCATTATAACCATTATATCCATGGGAATGGCCGACACAGCCATGGCAAAGAGTACACATTGATTATTCTGATCCAGTGGAGAGTCACATGTTCATAACGATTGTGGGTGCAAACTTTAAATGGCCGGAAGTCACAATCATGAAGTTAACGACAACTGAGCAGACCACTGAGAAACTAGGTGAAATATTCTCAAGGTTTGGAACACTGGAGCAGATTGTAAGTGACAACGTTACTCAATTCACTTCAAAGGAGTTTGAGAACTATTTGAAGGGGAACGGTATGCAGTCTATCAAGTCAGCTCCGTGTCATCTTGCCGATTAGCCGAACGTTTTGTTCAATCATTGAAACATTCTATCAAAGCGTCAACGGACCAGGGGATATTGGCAAGAAGAGTGAGCAAATTCCTAATATTCCTAATGTCCTACCGGGACACCGCACACAACAGAGTTCGGCAGCAATGCTGTTGTTCAAGAGGAACTGCGAACAGAGTTTGATTTGTTAACTCCACCTGATATTTCAGAGATTATCAAACGATAACAACAAGCACAGATTGCGAGGAGGGAGTAAAACTCTAAAAAGCAATTATTCCACCAGGGAGAGCGAGTGCTAGCTAGAAGCTACATCACTACCGAGAAATGAGTATCTGCTGTGATCCAGCAAAGACAGGTCCAATTTCATACACCGTACGGATGGATGATGGAAGAGTTTGGCGACATCATGCTGATCAGCTACTAGCTTCACAAAGTGAAATCGCTGAAACTTCCCAAGAAATTCTCTCTTTGGAAAATCTAGACAGTGATACTTTGGAACAGAGACTAAATACAAAGATAAGTTCAGGTTCTGTTTCTGAGCACTTTCCAATAACTATTGTGACAGACACTGGAGTAACTTCCCAGGAAATACCACCTATTGAAGGGAATGCAAACACTTCCAAGGCCTCCAGAATGCCAAATTCAACCCAAATAGAATAGACATTCAACTGAGAGACTGTCTTATTGAATTGTATTTATGTGTATAAAAGATAATGCACAAGTGGATCTGTTGTATCAATGTTAAATCATTGTCATTGCACAAATGAAGCAATGGGGGAGGGGTGTTAGGAGCCTTGGTGAGTTTCTGCCATGCATCTTGTAAATGGTACACACTGCTGCTGCTATGTGTCAGTGGTGGAAGGACTAGATGTTTGTGAATGGGGTGCCAATCAAACAAGTTGCTTTGTCCTGGATGGTTTCAATCATCTTCACATTCCTTGTTAACCACTTAAAGCATCTTCTGCATCTAGAATGCACCTCACCGCAGTGAAGGCCTAAAGCATGTAGCCACTCACCGATACATTTAGCGCTGGACTACATGTGAATTTATGTCATTTTAATGAACAGGCAGCAGAATTTTTGCATGCTACCTGCATTACTACAAATGAATGCAAAATAATTGTGATCCCCGATCCTCTTACTGACTTAATCCTGTCTTTCCCCCTCTGACGTGAAGCAATATTTTGCCAATGCGCAACTTTTTAATTATATTGAATTTCTGTGGTTGTAGGTTTGGTTGATGTGTGCCTTTAATTCTTAAGACCAAATCCTGAAACACCCAGACCAATGGGGGAAGCATTTGATTAGTCTGTCAGGCGTAAATGAGTCTGTGCAACCTGAACTTGTTCCTGCTTTTAAAAGCCCGCAACACAGATCGGTGTATATTCTGGATTTCAAAATATATTGGGCTGAATTCTCCATTGCGGGTCCGCCCCACTGCCGCTGCTAGCGAGGATGCAGAATTTGGCTATGCCATTTGGTGGCGGCGGGATTCTCTACTTCCACCGCTTGTCACTGAGATTTTGTATTGAAATCACCCCACACTGCTGGGAAACCCACGGGCGGAGGTGCGCTGCCAGTGGGTCTAGAGAATCCCGCTGCCAGTGAATGCCTCATTGTTACCTCATTGGAAAAGCTCATGTTGATAGCTGGTATGAGAAATGGCAGTATCATACCAGCAGAGTAACAAGGGCTGTTGTGAATTTGTGATGAGGGCACATTGTCATTGTTTTGTCAAAGTAGTCTGATTCTCAAAATAAAGGAGGATCAGAAGCCTTTGAACAATGTAATCAATAGTTGAAGATTAGCAGAAGATTTTCCTTCGAAAGAAACCTTCATAAAATATTAATTACTGAAAAAGTTGAGTGTGTGTCTGGGAAGCCAGTGTCTTTGTCAAATAAATCAAGTTACATTGCAAACACCCTCCAAAGTGTTCATGGCAAAGTGCCATAAACACCATTAAATATGATCTATTTCTACTTGAAATCATAGAGCGAATACAATTTCACATCGCCTTAGGCTTAGTACTGTCAGCCCGGATGTAGCAAGAAGTAAGTGTCGTAGCCTCTTATAGGACCACAAACCAAAACATCAGGAACTTGTTGATCATTTATCGCTAAAAGTGACAAATGATCAATAACTGACATTTTAGAAGGATGCAGTTTTAAATAGAGTTTTCCCATTATTTGTGTAATCCTCAAGCTTTCCAACAAGATACCTGTACGTGAAAAACGCAATGGATACCACCACATTTAATGAAGCAATTATGACTGAAAGCAATAACCACGAACAGGGGCCTTGAATTCTAATAAGGGAAGACTGAAAATTATTTAATAGATTTTAGTAATATTGGACCGAAATAATCAAAATTTAATTTGTAGGTTAAGCTAGGTGATTGTAAACTCCTGACTTCGACCATCACCCTATTGAAGAGCAAGCGGCAATTCAGGCTCATGGTCCCAAAGGACTATCCTGTTGGTAGCAGAAATCATATAATTACCCTGTTTTTAAGTTTTCCATCATTAACATTTTCTGACAGGTTTGTAGTGAGAGCATCTCCTAAATCATTGATATTTGCCTGCTTATTGTTGAAGCACTCATGCACTAATCACCAACCAAAGTGGGGCATAATCATTTGCTGCAATTTCCAAACAATTATTTGGGGTTTGCAAAACACAATAGTTCATGAAACAGCACCCCCCCCAAATGTCCTGCATATTATATATATCTGCAAGGGGTAGGGAGGGCATTTTCGACCCAACAGCTATTTTGGCCAAATCTGGGCACTGAGAAATTTGCTTCTGCTTTGATTCTAGGGTAAAACCATCTGTCGAACTGGCTGACCAAGCTAATTTGTGTCCCTATCAATAATTTTGGATGTTTTGAAGGCAGCATTGGACTGTCGATTGCATGGTAAATTCTATTTAAACAGCAGTGCAGAGGAGTTTCTATAGCACTTTCAATTCTCAAGCCTTGCTCAGAATTGACATTTGTATTGTCCTTCTAAAACTTGGTTGTATCTGTCTGTCCCCCATCCACCCCCTTGTGCATTGACCATTGCTCTATTAACTCCTCTATTTTACAAATATGTTGGTACAATTGCTTTCTCTTTACCCTTATGTGTTTTCCCTCACAAATTAAATTTATTAATGGTAACAACACATCCCAGAATTCTGCCCACATGTCATCATTGGACAAGACCAGTGAAGATTTTTAGTGCAGATTTAGACAGATATCAGAACTTGAACTGGAGTAGAAACCTTGGTTGACCTTTGAGACTCCACTGAAAGAAACACAGTCGTCATGTTATTTCAAAGTAGTCTCTGTTATGTTATTGATTTCCGAGGAGGTCACAGCACTAAGTTAATTAGGAAAATACACTTACTGTGTGTTTCACCATATAAGAAGACAGGGCTTACACCTTTGTACCTGAGCTCGAGTCAGTCAGTACTTTTCCAAATCAAAATTCTCGCAGTGTTGGCAACAATAAACCAGTATTAGCATCAAATATCTTGGAAAAACAGTTTCGTTGGGCATTGTGGCAAGGGCATTCATGCGCGTGCAACTAGCATCTGATAAAAGTGCAGAGTGCACAGATCATGATGTCAGTCAGGATTCATTACTGATTTTTTAAAAATTCATTCATGGGATGTGAGCTTTGCTGGCTAGGCGAGGTTAGGGGTTGGAATCCGGCAGCAGGACTTCCGGTTGCGGCGATGACCAGCTAAGCCGCACTCCAGCCCAACGGAAAATTTTTGGGCGACGAAACCCGGTATGGGGTGAGTGAATAGGGAGTCCCCCCCCAACGAAAGAGGAAAATATCGACGGCGGCGGCTGCAGCGCGAGGAATCTTCGACGAAAGGGACAGAAAGGGAGAAGACACAAGATGGCGGCGGAGAAAGCCCAGGCAACATGGGGGCCCGAGCAAGACGAATTCCTGAGACGGTGTGTGGAGCTACTAAAGAGGGAGGTGCTGACCCCGATGCTATAGGCAATTGAGGGGCTCAAGAGGCACAAAGGACCCAGGAGACAGAGCTCCGCGTGGTGGAGCAGAAGGTGACGGATAATGAGGACGAGATCCTGGGCCTGGCGGTCAAAACACAGACGCACGAGGCACTCCATAAAAAGTGCATTGAAAGGATTGAGGCCCTAGAAAACAGAGCGCGAAGGAAGAACCTTTGGATACTGGGTCTCCCTGAGGGAGTGGAAGGAGTGGACTGTGGAGCTTATGTAAGTACGATGCTAAGCTCATTGATGGGAGCTGAGGCCCCTACGGGCCCCTTGGAGGTGGAGTGGGCACATTGGATCCCGGCGAGAAGACCAAAAGCGGGAGAACCACCCAGGGCGACAATCGTGCGATTTCACCGCCTTAAAGATAGAGAAGAGGTCCTGAGATGGGCTAAAAAGGTGCGGAGTAGCAGATGGGAGAATGCAGTGGTACGGGTGTACCAGGATTGGAGTGCGGAGGTGGCGAGAAGGAGGGCGAGTTTTAACCGAGCCAAGGAGGTGTTACACAAAAAGAAGGTGAAGTTCGGGATGCTGCAGCCGGCACGACTATGGGTTACGTACCAGGAGAGACATCATTATTTCGATACGGCGGAAGAAGCATGGACCTTTATTAAAGAGGAGAAATTGGATAGGAACTGAGGGACTGATACTGTAGGGAATGTTATTGTTATTGTTATGGTTGATGTAAATAGAGAAGTAAATTAGGATAGGGGGAGACACTAGGAAATGTGGGCGCCGGTGAGGGGGGAAAGAAGGGACATAGGCGGAGAATGAGGAATGGGAGGGGGAGAGGAAAGGGAGCTGCGCCACAAGAGGCGGGTCAGATAAAGGGATGTTCCCGCGCCAGAAAGATTATGGCGGGAAGACAGGCGCAAGGCGGATGGGAGTTCCCCACACGGGGGGGGGTCAAGGAGTGAGCAGGAGTAGCCGGGGTCAGTTGAAGTCAGCTGACTTGCGGAAGTAATATGGGGGGAGCAATCACGCTAGAAAGGGATCTAGCGGGGAGGGGGGGGGACAACTGGGTTGCTGCTGCGGAAATCAAAAAGGAAATGGCTAAAGAGTGGGTGGACGGGGATGGAATGCGACGCCTGGGGAGCGAGTGGGAGCGCGGAGGCGGGATATGGGACTGGCCTAGAGAAGGTGATGGCTAGTCGACACGGGAGGGGGGCAGGTAGCCCCCTAGTGAGGCTGATCACGTGGAACGTGAGAGGCCTGAATGGACCGATTAAAAGGGCCCGAGTGCTCACGCACTTGAAAGGACTAAGGGCAGACGTGGCTATGCTCCAGGAGACGCACCTGAAGGTGGCGGACCAAGTTAGGTTAAGGAAAGGATGGGTGGGACAGGTGTTCCACTCAGGACTAGATGCAAAGAATAGAGGGGTGGCCATATTGGTGGGGAAACGGGTAGCATTTGAAGCAAAGAACATCGTAGCAGATAGCGGAGGTAGATATGTAATGGTGAGTGGCAGGCTGGAGGGAATGGAGGTCATGTTGGTTAATGTATATGCCTCGAATTGGGACGATGCGGGATTTATGAGACGGATGTTGGGTCGTATACCGGACCTGGAGGTAGGAAACTTGATATTGGGAGGGGTCTTCAATACCGTGCTGGACCCAGGGTTAGATAGATCCAGATCAAAGACCGGAAGAAGGCCGGCAGCGGCCAAGGTGCTCAAGGGGTTTATGGACCAAATGGGGGGAGTGGATCCATGGCGATTTCTTAGACCGAGGGCCAGGGAGTTCTCCTTCTTCTCCCATGTCCATAAAGTGCACTCCCGGATAGATTTGTTTGTTCTGGGAAGGTCGTTGATCTCAAGGGTGGAAGAAGCTGAGTATTCAGCCATAGCGGTTTCGGACCATGCCCCACACTGGGTGGACCTGGAACTAGGAGAGGAAAGGGAGCAGAGAGCACTCTGGCGATTAGATGCGGGATTGATGGCGGACGAGGGAGTGTGTGGAAGAGTGCGGGGGTGTATTGAGAGGTACCTGGAGGCCAATGACGACGGGGAGGTCCGTGTGGGAGTGGTATGGGAAGCACTAAAAGCGGTGGTCAGAGGAGAGCTGATCTCCATTGGGGCCCACAAAGGGAAAACAGAGGCCAAGGAAAGGGAAAGATTACTGGGGGAGATTTTAAGGGTGGACAGGGAATTTGCAGAGACCCCGGAGGAGGGACTGTACAGGGAGAGGAGACGACTCCAGACGGAGTTTGACCTCTTGACCACCAGAAAGGCTGAGGTGCTGTGGAGGAAGGCACAGGGGAGGAGGTATGAATATGGGGAAAAGGCTAGTCGCCTGCTGGCTCATCAGTTGCGAAAGAGGACAGCGGCGAGGGAGATAGGGGGAATTAGAGACGAAAAGGGAGCCACGGTGCGAAGAGCAGGGAAGATAAACGAGGTGTTCAAGACCTTTTATGAGGGACTGTATAGGTCCCAACCCCCAGAGGGAGAGGAGGGGATGCGGCAGTTCCTGGATCAATTGAGGTTCCCGAGGGTGGAGGAGCAGGAGGTGGAAGGCCTGGGGGCACCGATTGAGGTGGACGAGGTTATTAAGGGGCTGGGGAACATGCAAGCAGGGAAGGCTCCGGGACCAGACGGGTTCCCGGTGGAATTTTATAGAAAATACGTGGACTCACCGTTGTTGGTGAGGACGTTCAATGAGGCCAGGGAAGGAGGGACTTTACCCCCGACAATGTCGGAGGCGACGATATCGCTAATTCTGAAGAGGGATTAAGATCCGTTGCAGTGCGGGTCCTATAGACCTATTTCATTATTGAATGTGGACGCCAAATTGCTGGCAAAGGTACTGGCATCGAAGATAGAGGACTGTGTTCCGGGGGTGGTGCACGAAGATCAGACAGGGTTCGTAAAGGGGAGACAACTGAATGTCAACGTGCGACGACTATTAGGGGTGATAATGATGCCCCCAGTGGAGGGGGAGGCAGAGATAGTGGCGGCAATGGATGCAGAGAAGGCATTTGACAGGGTGGAGTGGGAGTACTTATGGGAGGTGTTAAGGAGGTTTGGGTTCGGGAACGGGTCCAACGGCAAGTGTAGTCACGGGTCGGCAAAGATCGGAGTATTTCCGATTATATAGGGGAACAAGACAGGGATGCCCGCTATCTCCACTGTCGTTCGCGTTGGCAATTGTACCTCTGGCCATGGCGTTGAGAGACTCCAGGAAATGGAGAGGGGTGATTAGAGGGGGAGAAGAACACCGAGTCTCGCTATACGCGGATGACCTACTGTTGTATGTGTCGGACCCAGCGGGGGGGATGATAGAGGTCATGCAGATGTTGAGGGAGTTCGGAGATTTCTCGGGATATAGGCTTAACATGGGGAAGAGTGAACTATTCGTGATACACCCAGGGGACCAGAGTAGAGAGATAGAAGGCCTGCCTCTAAGGAAAGTGGAAAGAAACTTCCGATACCTGGGGATTCAGATCGCTAGGAGCTGGGGAACCTTACACAGACTTAATCTGACACGATTGGTAGAACAAATGGAGGAGGACTTCAAGAGGTGGGACATGCAGCCTCTGTCGTTGGCGGGCAGAGTGCAGGCAATTAAGATGATGGTCCTCCCGAGGTTCTTATTTGTATTTCAATGTCTCCCTATACTAATCACTAAGACCTTTTTTTTAAAAATAGGCAGGAGCATCACGAGCTTCGTGTGGGCAGGGAAAGTCCCGAGGATAAGGAGGGGGTTCCTACAACGTAGCAGGGACAGAGGAGGATTGGCGCTACCGAATTTGGGCGACTACTATTGGGCCACCAATGTGGCGATGATTCGTAAATGGATGATGGAGGGAGAGGGAGTGGCGTGGAAAAGACTGGAGAGAAAGTCCTGTAAAGGGACGAGCTTAGAGGCGCTGGTGACGGCGCCGCTACCGTTCTCACCAAAAAAATTTACCATGAACCCGGTGGTGGCGGCAACATTGAATATCTGGGGACAATGGAGGCGACAGAGAGGTGTGCTGGGAGCCCTGGTGGGGTCCCCAATCAGGAACAACCATAGGTTTGCCCCAGGAAGAATGGATGGAGGATTTCAGAGCTGGCACCAGTTGGGAATTAGGAGGGTGGGAGATTTATTTATAGATGGGACGTTTGCGAGCTTGGGAGCATTGGAGGAAAAGTATAAGTTGCCCCGGGGAAACTTCCTTAGATATATGCAGGTGAGGGCGTTCACAAGACAACAGGTGAGGGAATTTCCGCTGCTCCCGGCACAGGGGATTCAGGACAGAGTGCTTTCGGGGGTGTGGGTCGGAGAAGGCAAGGTGTCAGAGATATACCGAGAGATGAGGGAGGAGGGGGAGGAGTTGGTGGGCGAATTAAAAGGAAAGTGGGAAGAAGAGCTAGGGGAGGAGATAGAGGAGGGTATGTGGGCTGATGCCCTAAGCAGGGTAAATTCCTCTTCCTCGTGTGCCAGGCTTAGCCTGATTCAATTCAAGGTGCTACATAGAGCACACATAACGGGAAAAAGACTGAGCAGGTTCTTCGGAGTGGAGGCCAAGTGTGGGAGGTGCGGAGGAAGCCCGGCAAACCACGCACATATGTTTTGGTCGTGCCCGGCACTGGAGGGGTATTGGAAGGGAGTGACGGGAGTGATTTCCAAGGTGGTGAAGGCCCGGGTCAAACCAGGCTGGGGGCTAGCTTTATTTGGAGTTGCGGATGAGCCGGGAGTGCAGGAGGCGAAAGAGGCCGACGTTGTGGCCTTTGCGTCCCTAGTAGCCCGGCGTAGGATTCTACTCATGTGGAAGGAGGCGAAACCCCCCGGACTGGAGGCCTGGGTAAACGATATAGCGGGGTTCATAAAACTGGAGCAGATAAAGTTTGCACTGAGAGGATCGGCTCAAGGGTTCACCAGACGGTGGCAGCCATTCCTCGACTACCTAGGGGAACGTTAGAGGGAAGATAGATGACCAGCAGCAGCAACCCAGGGGGGAGGGAGGGGGGGAGGGGGGGGGGGTGGAAGTTTTAGTTTATGTTAAACGATTAGATTACCATGTTGATTAGCCATTTGTTTATTGTTAAATTTTCTTTACTGTTATGTTTGATTTGTAAAGGGAAAAAAATTTTGATCGGAAATTTTTTTTCAATAAAATAAATTTTTTTTTAAAAGGAATCCGGCGGCAAGTAACTCACCTCCTGACTCTCCTAAGCCTGTCCACAATCTACACGGCACAAGTTAGGAATGTGACGGGCAGCACTGTGGCACAGTTATTAGCACTACTGCCTCACAGTGCCAGGGACCCGGGTTCAATTCTGGCCTTGGGTGACTGTATGGAATTTGCACTTTCTCTCAGTGTGTGCACTGGTTTCCTCCGGGTGCACCGGTTTCGTCCCACAGTCCAAAGATGTGCAGGTTAGGTGGGATTGCTCAGGAGAGTGGACCTAGGTAGGCTTCTTTCAGAGGGTCGGTGCAGACTCGTTGGGTCGGTGCAGACTCGTTGGGCCGAATGGCCTCCTTCTGCCATTGTAGGAATTCTATGTATTCTATGTGATGGAATACTTCCAAGTTGTCTGGATGAGAACAACTCCACCAACACTCAAGACACTTGACACCACCCAGGACAATTCAGTCTACTTGTTTGGCACGCCATCCACAAACATTTACTCCCTCCATCACCGATGCACATTGGCAGCCGTGTGTACCATCTACAGGATGCACTGCAGGAATTCACCAAGGCTCCTTAGACTTCACCTTGCAAACCCACAACCATTATTATCTGGAAGGACAAGGGCAGCAGATACCTGAAAACTCCACCAGCAGGAGGTTCCCCTCCAAGTCGCTCACCACCCTGACTTGGAAATATATCACCGTTCCTTCACTGTCGCTGGGCCAAAATCCTGGGACTCCTTCCATGACAACACAGTGGATGTACTTACACCACATGGACTGCAGCTCACCACCACCTTCCCAAGGGCGATTAGGGATGGAGAATAAATGCTGGACTGGCCAGCGACGCCCACATCCCTTGAATGAATAAAAAAATACTCGCTTGCAATAAGAGTATAAAAATAGTAGACAATGATCAGATTACCTGCAATTGCAGTTGCTTCAGTGCTCTTTTAAAGGTCTCTGTCTAGTTGGGGATCCTTTGTGTATTTGCAGCTGTAAGACAGCCCTAATGCCAACCCCTGGGCGGGTCTATTTACAGGTACTGTGAACCAGTCAGTGTTCTGAGCCTTTTCAACACACAAAGGAGTTAAGGCGGTTGACTTTATTGATAAGCTTGACTTTCTTCAACAACTGCAGTAAATAACCAATTTTTAAAGGTTGTGCAGTAAATTCATACAATAGATCTACAGGGTATACTTAGAGTTTGTTGGTACTGGTCAGTTTTTGTTGGCGCTCTTTACATCCTACATGAAAGATGTGGCAGAAGTGGAGCAAGTGGCCTGTGAGCTGTAATTTATAAATATAAATCTATTCACGACATCAGGAGTTGCTTGAATTGTCAGTAGACTTTCCTTCTGGGGAAACCATGGGCAGTGCTTAAAAGCAGATCATATTGTGGTGAATTATCACAATATTGGGGCAGATACTTTTATGGTTGATTTTGTAAAAGGAACATATTGGATGGAATTGTGTGGGATGTTTATGTATGTGTCAGAACCCCCATGAGGCCCACGGGGAAACTATAATCAATCTGCCCGTGGGGCCCATGAAGTATGAGTTTCCCCAGTAGTTCCCTCATCCAAATCATTAATATATATATTGTAAATAGCTGGAGTCCCAGCACCGCTTGCTGCGATACCTCTTCATAAACCCATGCTTACTCTGCCCGATCCTGCCACTGTTTTTAAATGCTCTGCTAGAAAATCTTTGATAATGGATTCTGGAATTTTCCCCACTACCAAAGTAAGGCTTGCTAGTCTAGAATTCCCTGTTTTCCCTCTAGCCCCCTTTTTAAATAGTGGGGTTACATTATCTACCCTCCAATCTGTAGGAACTGTGCCAGAGTCCAGAGAATCTTGAAAGGTGACCAACAATGCATCCACTATTTCTAGAGCCACTTCCATAAATTCTCTGGGATGTCGATTATCAGGCCCTGGGGATTCATCAGCCTTCAATCCCATCAATTTCGCCAACAATGGGCGGGATTCTCTGGGAATTGGCGGGGCGGGCAGAAACGGCTCAGTCGAGTGGCGGCATCCACTCTGGCGTCGGGCCGCCCCAAAGATGCGGAATCCTCCGCACCTTCAGGGGCTAGGACCACGGCGGAGTGGTTTGCGCCCCGCCGGCCAGTGTGGAAGGCCTTTGGCGCTGCCCCAGCCGGAGCCGAAGGGACTCCGCTGGCCAGCGCGGGTCCGTGCATACGAGGAACTGTCAGTGTCTCCTGCCGTCAGCACACGCCCCCCCGAGGACCCCGGAGCTCCACCACGCCGCCAGGTCCCGCCAGTAAGGGACCGACTCCAATTTACGCCGGCAGAACCGGCATAGAACGGGCGGGACATCGGGCCATTGCGTGCCGGAGAATCGCCGGGGGGGGGGAGGCCGCCGACCGGCGCGGCGCGATTCCCGCTCCCGCCAAATCTCCGTCGCCGGAGAATTCGGCAGCCGACGGGGGCGGAATTCACGCCCCCCCCCCCCCGGCGATTCTCCGACCCGGCTGGGGGTCGGAGAATCCCGCCCAATATTTCTCTACTAAAACTGATCTCCTTCAGTTCCTCCCTCTCACGAACCCTGCATTCCCCAACATTTCTGGTATCTTATTTCTGTCCTCATTTGTGAAGACAGAAGTAAAGTATTTATTTAGTTGCTCAGCCATATATTTGTCCCCATTACAAATGTCCCTTTTTCTGACTGTGAGGGACCTTCACCAATCTGTTTGTCTTCACGTACCTATAGAAACGTTTCCAGTGGTTTGTATGTTCCCTGCAAGCTTACTATCGTACTTTATGGGGGGGAGTCTCCCCTACCCGGCGGGGCAGGCCATACCGGTGTCGAGGAGTGGCATGAACCACTCCGGCGTCGGGCCGCCCGGAAGGTGTTGAATCCTCCGCACCTTCAGGGGCTAGGCGGGGTTGGCGGCGCGCCAGCCGGCGCTAAGGGCTTGGCGCCGCGCCAACCGGCATGAGTTGGTGCATGCGCGGGAGCTCCAGCATGATCTGGCGTCATCCCAGCGCATGCGCAGGAGGGTTCTTCTCCGCGCCGGCCATGGCGGAGGTTGACAGCAGCCGGCACGGAGGGAAAGAGTACCCCCACGGCTCAGGCCCGCCCGTGGATCGGTGGGCCCTGATCGCGGGCCAGGCCACCGTGGGGGCACCCCCCGGGGTCAGATCCCCCCGCGCCCCCCCGAGGACTCTGCAAGCCACCCGTAGTGCCAGGTCATGCTGGTACGGACCTGGTTTGATTTATGCCGGTGTGACCTGCCGAAAATGGGTGGCCGCTCGGCCCATCGCGGGCTGGAGAATCGCCAGGGGGAGGGGGCGCTGCCAGCGGCCGGCGAAGTGCGATTCCCCCCCTGCCAAAACCCCGGCGCTGGAGTATTCGGCAGTCAGCGTCGAGGCGGCGGGGCGGGATTCAAGCCGTCCCCAGCGATTCTCTGATCCGCCGGGGGCTCGGAGAATTCCGCCCTATTTTACCCTTCTTAACTAATCCCTTAGTCCTCCTTTGCTGAATTATAAACTGCTCCCAATCCTCAGACCTGTTGTTTTTCTTGGCCAATTTATATGCTTTTTGCTTGGATTGAATAAATCCCTAATTTCCCTTGTAAGACATGGATTGGCCGTCTTCCTATTTTACTTTTTTTTGTTCGTTTTTTTTAAATTTGGAGTACCCAATTCATTTTTTCCAATTGGATTGGATTTGTTTATTGTCACGTGTACCGAGGTACAGTGGAAAGTATTTTTCTGCGAGCAGCTCAACAAATCATTAAGTACATGAAAAGAAAAGGAAATAAAGGAAAATACATAATAGGGCAACACAGGCTACACAATGCAACTGGATAACACCGGCATT